>NC_091014.1:22183577-24583577 GCF_041296385.1 Aphelocoma coerulescens | reverse complement strand
AAGCGGTCACAGCACCAGACCCAACAGAGTTTTAAAAGTGTTTGGACAATCATGTCAGGCACATGGTATGATTCTTGAGGATGGTACTGTACAGGGTCAGGAACTGGACTTGATGATCTTTCTGGGCCCCTTTCAACTCAGATATTTTGAGATTCTCTGATTCTGTGATCTGATGACAGCATTCTCAACAAATGAGAAAGTTGTGTGCACTTAGTTACATCAAAGAATAATGATTTGCCACATCCTGTTAAAGCAGAAATTTTTCAGGAACAGACAATTATACCTTTAAAGTGAACTTAAAGCTGTAGTATTGTCAGTGTGTTTTATGAGTGCTAAGAACTGTGGACATTGACTGGACTAAGCAAAAAATTTGCAATACTGAAAGGCGCCTGAGCTGTGAGGCATAACGAGAGAAACATGCCCAAGGCAGGAACTTAGTGAGGTGGTCAAAATGAACAAGGAATCTCATAAGGAGGAGATGTTGAGGACAAACACTAAGATTCACATTCCCTTTCAAAATGTGACTATTATATTAATCCTTCCAAGATCGTGTGTGTAGAAATTTCGTGTTTAAACTGATCCATTCTGTGCACATGGATACTTCTTTTTTTGAAAGAGACTTAAATTATATGCCATATATCCACATAAATGTTCTACCCATTAGAATCTGGAAGGACTGTCTTGCTAATACAAATAAATAGGATTTCTACACATTAAAGACTCTTCCGCAGTAAAAATCCAAAGACACTCACACCAAACCGACAAATTGCATCACGATGAGAAACAACGTGCCATTATCTGGGTTACTGGCTTGTTGCAGATTGAACTGGTGGTTGTCAGACATCAAAGAATGTGAAGTTTTGAACTGGGGTCATAAAATAACCATTGACTGATGAGGACACACACATCAGTGTAAAACTTTTGGGTTTTTTAGCTGTTACATGGATTGAGACTTTTTGAGGATGTACCTACAACAGTGGAATTCAGCCAGCACCTTCTCAAAAGCTTCTGTAACACCCGAAGCAGCTAAACAGCACCACTATGGAAACTTCTGGATGTTTTGAGGCATAAGGGCTTTTCACATTCAGCAGCAAAGCAGTTGGTTGAATAACATGGATGCCTGAAGAAGATATTTGGAGCCACCTCTGAATTATATGGTTCTCCAGAGTTCCCTGTTTCACAAAGAGATTTATGCTGACATGGCCTTTGACCTGAAGTCTTCTCAGTTGTGCCCAGTTCCACAACAGGACAGGATATGAGTATGCACTATTCTCATAATCTTCCTCTCTGTACTTTCTGCTCCCATTTTTCTTTCCTATGCAAAGGAAACCAGGCACACAGGTCAAGAGCAAATGACAATATGGCCCAATAGCCTTCTTGGTACAGACATTAGCAGACTGGGTGGCCTACAGGTTACATACACTTTGAAATACTTAGACTCTTGAGAAAAAAAAATCCGCTTTGTTAATGTTATCTGATTCATCCTGTAGGAAGCAATTCTGTAAGCACACAGTACTGTCATAAACCTTTCTTCTCGACGCCATGCCCACTTGACCTCAATAAGCCTATGGAAAGCAGTTTGTTCAATATATGCTTGAAGGCCAACACCAGAAATTAGCTTCCGTAATAAATATCTTGAGTGGTAACTATTTCCCAGCCTGGCTTCCTGCAGAATATTGCCATAAGAGAACTTATGGCAGAATAAAATACATCCTCTGTACATGTGAGAACCAGCTCCCATTTTACCTGTATGCGAATCACAGTCTCTGTTCAATGTGGTAAAATGTTCTTCACTCTCTTCATTCACGCTTCCTTCTCTAAAGAAATTTTTATAAATCTTTTCTATTTCAGTCACATGCTTATAATTTGCTCATAATTCTGTGCCATGCATACCATAGTACTCAACATATTGTGTGAAAGATCTCTACAATACAGTCTGTTCCTTTCAAAGTACCTGCCATGATTTTTCATTAGAGATGCTGTCAAAGCTAAATTAGACAATATACTGTTTGATAAAATATCTTATTTCAAAATATAGCAAGAATATGCAGCAAAAGCCAATATAAATGCATCTTGAGGAATCAGCATTTCCTCCTCGTGATAAGAAGGAGAAAATGTTTTGATATATTTTTGGCAGTGAATTCTGAAATCCAGGCTATAAGTGCTAAAGAGCTTGTCAGTTTGGGAGCTAATCCATATGCCGAGGATACATTAAACAAATATGTAGCTACTTACTTCAGGGAATGACCAGATATGAATAAAACTTTCACAAGGAAATCAAGCCCAACTACTGGTAAGTTTAAGGTGAAAATTTAAATCACTTTTGACAAGGTGGAAAAGCAGATAGGGTCATAGTGCAACTGCAGTATAATGTGCATGATTAACTCACTGTGGACCTGTTCCATGGCAGCAGGATTTTACACAATCTGCATTGTAGAAATAGTCGTTGAGAAAAAACCATGTAACTCAAAGCATAGAGCCATGCATAAATAAAAATAAAATAGTCTGGAAAAAGTGAACAAGCAATGATTTCATTTTCTAATCACAGGCCTTGGCAGTGGGCTCTACAACACAATTTTATTTTTGCAGTTAAGGCCCTAGTCTGTCTTCTCTACTGGAAAAGAGGTGGAGGAGTTCAGTTATGTCCAAATATACTGTTCAACTTTTTTTCCTCTGTATGATGATGTATTTATTTAATCCTTTAAAAAAATGTTAAGTACAGATCTCATTTTAAATTCTTAGATCAGGCTGAATTCTTCACTTCTAGCAATGGATGATGCAGCCTTTTAGCATACCTGAAGCACACATGATCGAAGTGTGAGGTGGAAGTAACCTTTCCTGCAGTTGCTTTCAGTTTTCTCATGCACAGTTAAATCAGTGCATTGAGAAGTAATACTTTATGGAGATGGATACAGAATTAGCCCCTGCAGTCTCACCAGAGTTTAATGGGTGATCTGATGCTAACAGCATCAGTTTCTGCCATCTGTTCATAAGGGGACCACTGACTGTTCAGTGAGACCCTTTGTTAATCATGCTAAAGGGAATTTGGATGACTAAAACTGAATTGTTTGAATACTCCCATCCAGCAAAACCACCAGTGTAGTTAATAACTGAAGATAGGAAAAAAGCAAAAATTGGAGAAAACTAAATTATTTAAATACTTAGTTCTAGTTCCATTTTCACAGCTCTTTTGATAAAAAGAGCTACATGCCAAGTACTGTAGTAGAGAAACTGTATTTATTCACTACAAATAAATAGTCTAATAAATTTATAATTTTTTTATGCTTATATAAATTATGCTTTCACAAATATGTTGTTTTATGACATAAGTAGTCTAAGCAACAACTTTGTTTATATAAGCTATAAGTAGTTTGAAGATGTATATTACCACTTGTAGTCTGTTTTGAACTAGTTGTGTTGCATGTCTTGTTCCGTCTAATTTCTCATATGTGTTTTGTTGTTATTATTTCTGATGCCTAATAAAATGCAGGGAATTAGAATACCAGATGATATAGAAGAACAAGTGGTAAAACTAAGTACACATATATGTTTGCATAAGAATATACTTAACTGTATAAAAAGCTGTTCACGAAAAAAAAGTATACAAGTGAAAATGCAGTTATTTAAATGTTTATATTGAAAGGATAAAATGGTTGAAGAAAGTATTTCTAAATTTAATTAATTACTTATACTCGCTATGTTGCAGTATTTGCACAGATACAATTTAGAAATACATTTCAGGAGAGTTCTGCAGGGTATTAAACACAGACATGAAGCAAAGATAAGGATTAAAGCTAATCAAAAGCTAAGCATAACAAAAATCAGGAATATTTAGACAGATTGTTAATTATCTATCTGTTTAAACATGAATTCCCTGAAGAAGAGTCAGCATTAAAGACATCCCTGAGAAATGTGTCTACAGGAAGGAAAGGCTTTTCACTCTAAAACTGTTTGTTTGGATGTTCTAATTAGCAATTTAAGCATACTTTATTTTGAAAGCAGCTACAAATTATATTGTTATCAATAAGAACATGCCTTTTCAACAATGACCATCATTACTTCAATTTATTCTTGTCTAATTAGAGTCTCGGGAAATATCTGTTTCAGACAAGTTTCCACATTTGTATTGAAGCAAAGTTAAATTCTTTTCAGCTCCCTTTACAAGAGCTGAACAAACTCTTGGTTACCATCTTGCTCTCCCTTCCTCTTTTTGTTTATGTGTCCTGGTTCCAGCCAGGACAGGGTTAATATTTGCCATAGCCAGGAGAGGGCATGGCTATGACCTGGGGGTTGTTCTATACCACCTCATGATGGGGAGTAAGGGGAATGGAGTTTCTTGCAGGAAGAAGAGGTTCTTTCTGATTGGGGTAGGTAGCATGGCTGAGGTCGAGTCAGGTCAAGTTCCATGGTGAGCATTTTGGCATGTGAATCACTCTCTCTCTTTTGTATGGTTTTGTTATTAATATTGCTGCTGTTACTGTTTGTTTTCTTATCTCATTGCTGTTTCCAGTAAATCGTTTTTATCTCAACCTGTGACCTTTTCCTGGTATGCCTCCAAATCTTCTCTCTAGCCTGCTACAGTGGGGAGGGATGGGGGAACGAGCAAGAAGCAGCATGGCTTGGAAAGTCTCAGTGGGAGGACTAAATTGGGGGGTACCATTCTTAAACCACAACATTACCTTACATTTAATTCCAGTTTAGCTGGTCTTCCAGCAATTAAAAATTATATTAGGAAAATTTGCACAGAAAACTTGAGTTAAAAGTTGAGTGGAAAAATGTGATCATCTATTGTTGTATTCTCATGGGCAAAGCTCTCACTGTACTGAGAGTTTAAAAGAGGATTTCATGGTAATCTTATATATGAAATGTGTCTGGATTCAAGTTCGCCAGAGGGACCTGGACAAGCTCAAGAAGTGGGCCCATGAAGATCTCATGAGGTTTTACAAGACCAAGTGCAAGGTGCTGCACTTGGGTGAGAGCAACCCCCATCATCAATCCAGGCTGGGGGATGGACAGATTGAGAGCAACCATGCCAAGCTGGTTTCAAAACAGACCTTTTGCTGGCCAAAACTTAGTCTGTTAGCCATGGTGACAGAACCTTGGGGAAAACATATGTGAGGAAGGATAAAAAAATGCTGTGCACAGCTGTGAGAAAGATGCAAGAGAAAAAGCTCTGCAGACACCAAAATCAACAAAGAGGAAGATGATGAGGCACTCTAGGCATCAGAGCAGACATTTCCCTGTAGTCTGTGGAGATACCATGGCTGTCTTTTTGCAGCCTGTGGAGGACCCCACACCAGAGAAGGTGGACCTGTCCTGAAGGAAGTTGCAGTTTAAGAAGAGACCATGTAGGAGCAGGCTCTTGGGAAGCACTGTAGTCTGTGTAGGGGAGACCACATGGAGCAGGTTGTCTGATAGGAGCTGTGACATATGGACACTAGAACAGTTCTTGAAGAACTGCTTGATGGAGCAGTTTGTGAAGGGCTGTATCCTGGAGTGAGCCTATGCTGGAGCAGGGTAAGATTGTGAAGAGAAAGGACTGGCACAGACAAAATGCTGTGAATTGACCACAACCCCCACTCCCCATCTTCCCTGTAGTGCTAACAGAGTGGGGAAGAGGTAGAAGATTTTGGAACAAAGGAGTGAAATTGAGCCTGGGTAGAAAGAGTAGGGTAAAAGGAAAGTGAGTTTAGTTTTGTCTATTTCTCTCTATTCTACTTTAATATATATCTTTTTTAATTAGGATTAATCTAAATTAATATTCTTCAAGTCAAGTCTGCTCTGCCTCTGATGGTGACTGGTGAGTGAGCTCCCTGTCTGTAACTCAACCCACAAGCTTTTAATCTAATTTTCACCCCCCTGGCCTGTTGAGGAGGAGGAGTGAGAAAGCACCTGGGTGGGAGCCTGGCAGTCAGCCAAGGTCATTTCACCACAGAAGTTTATAATTTTATCACATCAGATGAGTCCCTTCTCCCTCTTCCCAGTCCTGCTGTATTATTTGGGACATGATGTGGGTGGGTGATATTGATTTTCCTAATGCGCTAATCCAGTCTTTGTCAGAGTCCTTTGAAGCTGATGTCTCTTCTGTGCTATGATCCTAAGCCAGAGACTGCACGCTTTGACAAGGGGAAGGAATTCACATAAACTGTTCCAAATTGCAAGCTTATTTCTCATCAGTGAGCAAGAACTTTTTCGAGATTGAGTTCCATGTTTAATATTTGCATCCAGCTTATGCATATTTATCTGCAAATAATCACCCAAGTCTTTGCACATTCATTTTCAGAGGGGTATCAGCAAACTGCTTATGTAGATTTTCTGCATATAGAGCTGCAGATTTTGCAGCTACTAGAGTTCACATTTTACAATGTGGTCCTATTAGTGTAAATTATACAGTGTTAGCATATAAGTGTGTGGTATTGAACATGAGGTCATTTGCACAGCTCTTGGTAATCTGAACATTTGTCAGAAGTGGTTTGGTTATGACCAAAGTTGCTGCTTCTGAAGTGGCTACATTTCTAAATCCAACCCATGCAGCAGTCAGACGTAAGAGTGTGAGTTTTTTCAAAGACAGATTAATATCAACAATTAGAAATTGTTATTTTGATGCTATGAGGTGCAATAACTGTGGTGAATATGCCTGTACATTTATGAAAAATATACATGATAATGTGAAATGTATCTTTTTCAGATATTTGGTGACAACTTTTATTGTGAGTCATCAAATAGGTTTTATGCTCTTTGTTTTGAAAAGATGACGAAGTCATGTACTAAATCAGTACGAGAAAGTCAGGGACCTGTTGAAGTGGGTCCAGAAGAGGGCAACAAAAACAGTCAGAGGGCTGGAGCATCCCTCCTATCAAGAAAAGCTGAGGGAGCTGGGGTCAAACCTTGTTGCAGCCTTTCAGTATAGAAAGGCATAAAGATAGATTGAGAGAGTCTTTCTCACCAGGGCCTGAAGCATTATGACAGGTGGCAATATTTTGGGTTATTGTTTAATTCAGAATACACATCATAAAGGTAAATATTTTGGCATGGGATTTAGGTTTCGACATCTGTCATAGGTTAGCAAGCATAGTCCCGGAAGGGATATCCTTGCTAAGGGGTGCTTACAGCTTCCTCTGGGACCTGATAGAACCTATCAGCTGGCCAGTTTGAATATGGACAATTCTTTAAGCCACTTAAAGTTGTGACCGCCTCTGTGATACACACTTAAGAATAGACAAACTCCCCCCCAAGCTCTCTCTCCTTTCCGGCGCTGGGACAGGTGGCTGCAGGCCCCGTGTGGGGGCCAGTGGGCCCAGCCAGGCCCTGCTTGGGCCAGGCCGGGCCGGGCCACGGCCAGCCTGGAGCCATGGGCCTGTTCCAACCATGGAACCCCCCCACTGCCTTGCCGTGGGCAGCCGGAGCGGCTCGGAATCCCCCCCTCTCCACTGCGGCCGAGATTCAGCAAAGCGGCACCTCTGTCCGGCAGAGGCCAGGTGACCAACTGCGATAAGCCACATTCCAGCTGCAAGGCCGAGGTGAGATTAACCCTTTTATTGCTGTGAAGAGCTGAAAACCTGAGGGAAGAGAGAGAGGAGATGCTTAAAGCTGAAAGTCTGTTGTGAAGCTATGATATATCAGAGTATCCTGTTGTAATTTCATGAAGATATGGGGGGTGGAGTGTTCAACTCATAAGCAATAGGCAGATGCTGACGCAGCTGTAATTTCATGAGAAGTTTGGACAGAGAGAGATGAACCAGATGAACCAGATGAGGACTTTTGCTCCAATGAGGAAAGGAGAAAAACCTCAATTCCTAGAGATGCTTCCAGAGATAGTTTTAAAGATGAAGATGACCCTTTGCTCCCAGGGAAGGAGAAGGGCCTCTGTTTTTTTTGTTTCTGAACAGCTCAACCTTAAAATTGTACCCCAGAAAACTTTCAAGAGTGGACCCTCGAAAGCAGTTGCGGGAAAAGCTGCAAGTCGGGGGAAGGGACTCACATCGCAAGCAGAGAGACTCCTCTTCCTAAATGGACTGAACAATATTTGGAAGTGGGTGGCTGTCTCGGTGTGATACTGTTTTCATAGCATGAGCAAAAAGAGACTTCTCTTTCTAAATGGACTGAACCAGGTTATTATGGAAGTGGTAAACAGACTGAACATCTTAAGGGTTGTCTTTACATTGTCAGTGGGAGAAGGGAGGAAGGTGGGGGGAGGAGGAGAGTTCTAAAGGTGGTATAATTTTTTTTCCCTTTTCTTCTTTTAGGTCTGTTAATAAACTTCTTTATATTCATTCAAGTTGGTGCCTGCTTTGCATTTCTCCTAATTCTTATCTCACAGAAGATAAACAGTAATGAGTATTTTAGACCAAACCACTACAACATCCTTAACAAATCTAAAACTTACAGCTTAAGAAAATCTGTCAGTCATGGTGCAAACCCAATCTCTTCAGGCAATACTTTCCTAAACATATTGTTCTCATCTAGGGGACTGGGAATCTGCTGATTCTTCAACAATAATTAAATACATAATTATTCAAATTATTATAGTGCTAAATTTAGGATGTTTTTAGCCATAGGTGTTTGTAAAAAAAAAAGTACAAATATTATTGCTGTGATATATAGATGAAATTCACTTAACACTGGATATGTTTACAGCTGATAAGATTTTACTTAATTAGATGTTTTTGATAAATATATATTTTATAGTGCTAGACATAAAACTAGCTAACAGTATAAGCTGGTTATTTCAATACGGACCTATGGCATATATAATAAAAATATGCATTTTTATTTTTACACCAGCTTTTCAAATATTTGAGAACTGCTTTTTATTTTCCAAGGGTCAGTTCTATAAGAACCTTAATGTCTGCTATTAGTATGATTTGCTAGAGTTCTTCCTTCCTTTTGATGTATCAGTTTGTTTATAACATTGTGATTATGACTTGACCCTTTAGCTACCAAAAAATGTCAATTTGCATTTTGAGAAGACAAGGCTGATGATTATTTACAGTAAGATCACCTCAAGAAAGGAGCCATAATTTCAGTATTATGGAAATGTGATTAATTTACCTTCTTCACTATCAGCAACAACTTTCAGTTTGGATATTCACTGTGGCCTTTACTATACAGACATAAATCTTTCTGTCAGAAAGATTGAGTAACCTTGTATCCTGAGTTCAATTTGGACTGAAAGGACAATGCACCAAGGACAAATTTCTTAAGATAAATAATCAAGCAAAAACCCATGAAACAGTAATTTCATTTCCACAAAATAAAGCAAATACTCCAAGTATGGAATAATTCAGAGCAATGTAAACTTTATTAAAAATTGTTGTGGACTTGAAATTTTGCTAATTATGTATTTTTAGAAATAGAAATAACATACAATATTTGTTGAACTGTCCAAAATAGTGTATACTGATTAGCCAGAATTTTTGTCCCTTTAAAAATATATTATCTTCATGCTGTAAAGGTCACAAGCAAAAGGATAAGTTTGCCATGTTCCCAAACCTTAGTATTTTAGATCTGAAAAGCAAAATGTCAGCAGTAGATTAACCAAGCCTTGTTTTCTCCCTCTCCCCTTCCCTGGAGAAATAAGGAAAATTTGTGAATTACTTAATGTGAAGATCCCATTTCTTCTAATGTTTTGTAAAGCTCTTTTATTTCTCTTTACTTCCATTTTATGGATGTCTCTTTGCATCCCTACCATTCTTGCTATATATTGCAATATTAATCCTATGGATTTTATTTGCAGAACTGTAATGTAAAAAAATTGACATTTCTTCCTGCTGTTGTTCAACAGCAGTGGTTCTGAACTTCAGTCCAAGATTTATAGTTGCTTGTACAAGCTTACAAACAAATGTCTCACTGCCCACTAAGAAGAGTATTTCACAAATAAACAGCCATAAAAACATCTTTGAGTTCCTCAAATAACACGTACTTAACAGCTTGGCTGAAACTGTTAATAATGGGAGAAAATATAAGAATCTCGACCATTATTCTCTTCTCTGGACCTCACCTACAGTTTCAAATTTCTAGTACCCATTTCAGTATTCTAGAAGGTTGCCTGCATCAAATATTCAAAAGCTAGTATCCACTGTGCATTTACGTTGAGTTCTTATATTTGTAGTCTACATAAATGATCCATAGGAGATAGATCCATAGGGGAAAAGGATCATAAATGAACAAATAATACTAAGGGCTCTACTGTGAGTAAAACTGTAAAGGAGAGGCTTTTAGATAACCTATGAGTCCAAGAGACCCGCGTTAATTGCTTGACACCTGAGCAACAAGGGAACTATTGACAATATTTACCAGTTATTAGTGGCTATTGATGGTATTTAACCTTATTTTCCTAGGTGATTAAGTTCTGTTCTTATTCTGTTTTACCCAGGTTTTTATAGCACTCATCAGAACAGATGGGCACCCTCCAGCAGGATTGTAAAATGGGAAGAAATCACCAGAACTGTATAATTTTTTTTTTTCTTTCCAGGTGGAGAAATGCCTAACTTGGTTTAACAATGTTTTTGCTTTATGTAAGTTTGTTGCTACAAATATCCAGTAACAGGAAAAAAACTCAAACAAAAAAACCCAATCTAATTAAAACCACCAAAAAATAATGACCAAGAAAAGAAAGGTGCCTTTTATTTGGAGAAAGTGAATTTTGTCTAGGATTTTTGTCTTTCTTGTTGTTCCTTCTATGGTCTCAGAAGCTCCTCAAGAATATTCAGTCAGACTTCAGTTTTCTTGCAAGTGGTTTCTTTATATTATAGGAAAAACTGTCAACAGAAGATCCATTAAGATCTTATCCCTATGCTCATTGAGTATCTTGCATATTGAGTAAAATATTGAGCCTGGTTCCAATTTTCATAGTATGACAATGTAAAGAGCTGTAGATCCTGCTAACAAGTTCATCTTCTTAAACCTTCCAATTAGTCTCAAGGAAGTTTCCTACTTCCTCATTAAAGGGTATGAACAATTTTAATACATCATTCTCAGCCCAATCTTGGTATTTCAGACAACAGAGTATCTCCATGGATCATTTTTGGAAATAGGACCCAGGCACTTCTGAGGGTGCTATTCTGAGCCTATAAAGTTTAATTTTTGTCTCAAGGTGACAATGTCACCTTTGGGAAAAGTCTAGGTTTCTGACCTCTCCCCATAGGAGTTGGAGATGGATGCAGACATCCTTGGGCCATAAAGGGTCAAAAACTCCTTATATTCATATGTGACTTAGGACTGTGTGCCTTTCACATTAGACACAATTATTTCTAGCATTCCAAGACTGGGTATTTGCATGGGTTGAACTGTAAAGCAAAAAAAAGAAGGAATGGCAATTAATATGTAGGGAAGAGAGTATTACTCAATTTATTGAAAGTGATGGCAAGAAACTAAACATTCACCTTGGTAAAAGTCACAATAGATTTACAGGAATTATCTAATATGTATATGACATTTTTACAGAAATTGTCAAAAATACATTTTACAGTTTGATCTTTGTATGAGATACTTGTACTGTTGTCACTAGAACTATATAAGGCACAGATTATAAAGGTTAAAGTTGTCAGAGCAAGGCAAGAATAGGAGTACAAAAAAGACGGGGGTTTTTTTGTCAGAGGAGCCAACAAGAAGACAAATTTAGTCAAAACAGAAATGTTCCTAGAAATATTGGGGTCTTATTTCCATTGCTCAGAACACAAAGCTCAAAGCTCCCCCTGAATATGCACCCAGAGACACAAAGCAAACCACTCCACAGCTGTACTGATTCTCTATTGTGTAGCACCAGGAGAAGCGGAATAATAAATTCATGCAGTTCTAACTGTGCCTGCACAGACTCTTATGTACAGGAGAAGATAGCTTATTATCTTCACTACATTAATGTCTGTATAATACCTGTAATAATTATTCTTCCCCATGTGTCAGAAAGGCCTTCATTGTTAGTGTTGTTTTGTTACGAGTACAGCATTGGGTCATCATTGAAAAATAGTAGACTTTTTAACTTACAAAAAGAAACTTGTCTTATGAGGAAGAAATAAAAAAATAAATATTCTTATAACAGCAGAGATGAAAAAAGAATGCTCTTACCATGGTTATTCCCTGAGCTTCTGTTTATAAACACCCACTGTTCTCACAAAATTCTTGTCATTTAACTTTATTCAGAATGACACAAAGATATCTGTGAAATGAGCCTCCAGCTGGAGAATTGAAGAATAAGATACAGCTATATTAAGGAAAAATTATTATATGTAGAGCTTGTGACATCAAGTGCCTTTTACTAAGATTGCTCAAGACTTTCAATTATATGGGTTTGCTTTCAGTTATTTACAAAGTTGCTAAATTAAATTGTTTGAGTCAAGGTTTTTTGTGTCAGTGCCTCAGGCTGAATTTAATTTTTTTTCTTTGACATGTAAAAATGTGGTCAGACTTTTTCTGCAAGAAATATATACCTTGTGAGCAGGGACTGGGAACAGGGAAGTGAGGAGTGAATATTTTTTGTTTCTATAAGAACTCTACAAATTTTGTTACCAATTACATATTAATTTCCCAGTAGACGCTTTATAGAGATTTATTTACTAAAACTCTCAAGAGACTTCACATGCCCTGAGATTTTTCTTTGACTAAGTCTCTACACCTTGTGTTGACCATCTCACTCTCTCTTCTGTTTTCAGTAACTCTGCTCAGTTACAGGCACTCAGGAAAAATCTGTGTGGGTGACTATAATAACCAAATATAGATGAGACAAGAACTGAAAAAGAGAATAGGAGAGAAATTATCTTGAATGTATAGCCTGGAGGAAAAAAAAGGCAAAGGCAGAGATGATGAAAATTTCCTGAAGGTGGATAATGAAGGGAACTGGAATCCCAGTAAGGAAAATGAAGAGAAAACAGGAAAATGGTAAGAGATTATGAGGATTCCAGGAATCACACAGAATGAGTTAATCTTAGTAAGTAATGTTTTTAAGACCTTTACCACATTTGCTATTTTCCTCCGAATTCAAACAGATCCAATCTTTCCTGAAGTACCATAACCATGACACTCCAGGTAAGGGTTTACTGATTTTTACCTATTTTAGAAGCCATATTTTCATTTATATGTCTCTTTATGATACTACTCATAAGCACCTGCCATCAACAGTATATATGCAACCACACCTTGGGTCTTTTGTTTAGCCAGCTGTCTGTTATCCTTTCTGTTTGCAACTGAATACCTTTGTCTTTGAACTTCTCTACTTTGACAGTGAAAAATTGATACCTTCTAACCAAATTTAATTTTCTGACCAGTTTCTCTCCAACCTTAAACAGTTTCGTCTAAAAAATGTTTGCTTCGGTTGTTTACTATAATATCATTGAAAACTGTGAAAAGGGTTTCTCATCTGCATGAGTCTGTTAGCCTGGAATAGAAAGAATCAGTTAAGTTAGTCTGACACAATTTGGTTTTGGCAAACCCCTATTGAGGATATAGATATACATTACATAGATGATATAGATATAGATGATATAGATAGATACAGAGAGAGATAGATCAGCTATAGATATATACATATATATATGTTAGCTTCTAGATGGTTTTCTAGTGTGCTTCCTCCTTTTTTTACTGCATGCCAACCTGTTCCCAGTTTCAGTCACATCATAAACAAGGAAGGTCCACATATAGGAGCTAAAGTTCCTGAGTATTTTGATGTTAATATTATGTTATTTATTGTACTATCTATTTTTGCACTTTGACAATCTGGAGAATTCCATCAAAACACGTATAGAAGACATTAAATAAACAAAAAAAGTACTCACAAGGTACAAAATGGTAAGAGTGAGATTGTTTGTTTTATCCGAATCTTTCTGTTCAAACACAAGCATACATACATTAGCATGGTGATGAAACTACATTTTATGAGAATTTTTGTGAGTCATTCAGTATTCCAGGTAAAATTACTATTTACCCACCCAGATTTATGCTGTGTTAAAGTATAGCGTAGTTTTTATAACTCTGATGCATTTTTTAATTTTTAATGAAATTCTGCAAGACACAGATGTTCTTAGGACATGCTGCTGAGACTACCATTAGTAGATCAGTTTGGTATCACCAGGAATGTGAAGTTACAAGCACCTCTGCTTGAAGTTCCAGTTGAGAATGTGTAGCCTCCTTCTGCAAACAGCCTTTACTTTTTGTTGTATGTTTCTTTTTTTGCAATGTCTGGCACACTAGAGTTCTAGTTTCAGGTACCATATCTGGGAACTACTATAATTAATTTAAAAATCATCATTATAATAATCAAACAAGAAGCTTGCAGTAAAGCTCAAAAAACATGTTATATTCTAATTAATTTTCACCTTGTTTTGTGGTGAAAAAAACCAACTGCACAATGATCACGTTGATCTACTTTCTGTGCTAACACAGACACATGAGAATCTACGATTGGATAAAATATAGAAAGGTGATCTGTCTCCCTATCAGCAGATGTACCTCACTGAAAAAGCATTATTCTCTTTACAAATATTCTACTAATGGAGGTAATGTTCACAAACACTAGGTAAAACCAGCATTAACACAAATTTAAATATTTATTGCTTTTACATAAATCCTTTTTGCCAAGTGTTTGTAAATCAGCTGAAAGTCACCTTTTTATCTCGATGTTGCTTTCATATTAAAAACTCATACATTAATAAAGTAAGTAATAGAGACAATGATCTGGTAGAAAGACAAAATGTGGACATGCTAACAAATCGTGCTTTATGTTAAGAGTAGTGACACAGGTGAAAAAAATTCACAACCCAGCCAGTGTGTCATTTGCAGTAATTGTATGGCAGCTGTAAATATGTCAAACTTAGTCTTCAGCAAAAAATTTGTGGTCTCCCTTCTATGAGTGGTCAATAGGCTTCCCTGAATCTTTATAGGCACAGTGGCCACATATATCACTAGAATCACATCCAACTAAAAACTGAGTATAGCATTCTAATTGCATATAAAATTTCCTTTTTAAGAATGTATTTTTTGCTTTAAAAAGAGCAATGGAAATACTTCTGTAAGTGACAACTGAATTCTAGGCATTCAGAGATTCAGGATCCAGAATTGTGTCCTCATTAATATTTTATTCTGAATTATTTTACAGATGTATATTCAACATTTTAATTACTCACATAGCTGCACACCCTCCCCGGTGTACTGCCTATATTTAAATTCCCGGTGGGTTCTGTTCCCTCAGCTTCTCTTTTTATCTTCAAATATCTGCTGAATTCCCTGATTGCCCATTCTGAAAGATTGCTAACGTCTCATGTCCACAACTTTTAGCTATTCCTGACTGAATTTTTCAGTTTTTCTGACATCTTTTGGCTCCTGGTGTCACATCTCAGTGTCAGCTCTCCAGATTTCACTCACTTTCATCAGTCAAGCTTTTAAAGTTTCTGCCTTCAGCTGCAGTCCTATCATGTACCTGCCTTATTGTAAATGCCATTGCTAGGTCTATATCAGTTTCTCTTCATTCCTTCAGTACTCAGAGCTCCAGACAGCAGCTATGAAATAATAAGCCCTACTTTCAAAGGCTCTGTAGAATCTATAGCTGGCAGAAACACATCTGCATGACTGCAAATGTACCTATTGAACCAGATTCTGTCCTGTAAAATGCACAGGTAAATGTGATCTGAGAGGTACAGTGTCTCTGAAGCCCAATTTTCTTTCTTGCTTCATAGCAGCAACTATTATGGGAGCTCTAGTTTCATGCTAAGTCTGTTGGGTATAAGAAAATATGACACCACTTGTAAGAACGATGGGCCAATAATGCCAATGTTGACATGCACTGCAAAAGGCTCCGGAGGGGCACTGCTTTCCAGTTGTTATTTAGTACTGCCTGTGTCAGCGCAAATAGTGGTACTTGTCCCACTTGCCTCAATGTTCAAGCCAAGAACTTAAAGGAAGCCAATGCTCAGCCCATTCCTTGTTTCTCTCTGCTCCCACACCCTAACTCCTGGTCACTTGTGAAGTGGCTCATGAATGTTGTTGGGAACTGGAGAAGTAATTAGTGTTTCCCAGTCTCCTACTCAACTGGAAATAATCATTGTAAACAACCCACCTGCATGCACTAAAGCAACTTTGAAAATGTAGTTTAATGAAAGACTTAAACATGAAATTAAACTTTTTCATAAACTTGTATTTAGAACAACCCCTTTTTGACATAGAACTGTGAATTATGTTGTAATTGGGAGATAATTTCATGCAGTTTAACACCAGTTAGGCTGCCATTTTTTCTTCTGAGACTATTTGCATTTTGGAGAAAATAAGAAACACATTTTTTTGCAAACACCATGGAAAACCTCTCTTCTTCACTGTGAAAGCCAATGAAAGAAACCAAACAAAACAAGAAAATACACAGAGCTGAGAGCAAACATTCTTCCAACTACAACTAAGCAGTAAACAAAATGACCTACCAGAAAAAAACTCAGGAACACAACTTCTGATATCTCCGTATCATCTATATTTTGGCATTGGCTCAGTATAGTTGCTCTTCTTGAAGCCGTCAAGGTAACTAGTATTTAATTAGAGACTCAGTCAAAAACCTGTCTTTAGGGAAGGATTAGTTAAAAAATGAAAAGTGTTTAGCACATAGATATATCCTGAAACAATTGCCAGAGTCAGACAGAACAAATTCTATATTTCTTCAGGAAACTCCATTTTTCCACATATGTAACCCAAGTACCAAAAGATGCTAACTTTTTTGAAGATGTGGTATTCACAACAACTTTTTAAAGCAGATTTTCAACCTTTCTTTTGACCTGTGCACAATGAACACATCAAACACTTCATGAACTCCTAGCTTTTGGTATTTCTAATTCCTGCTTCTTCGGTCTCAAGAATTTTATACTTTATTTATTTATTCCCTAGAAAATTAATTTAGAAGTGTTATCTGGTGATATAGTAACTACAATGAGGCCTCTCACCCCTGAAAAACATCATTGTGTAATTTCAGGGCATCATGATCATGCAAGAGATGCAATAGCCAGAAGTAATGATCAGTGCTGTTGTATGTCAGAACTCCCTTATACTGTTTTCTGCCAGACTTATAAAATATGTTGAGTTCTTGAATGGAAAAACACTGCACCATACTGTAAAATACCAACTCTTTTTTTTCTTTTCCCCTCTCACTGTGCACCATTAGCTCAGTGTGCTGAAGCTCTTGCATTATAACGGCTTTCACTTTTCACTAAACATGCCATTTCCCATTCATTATCATCTCAAAAATTGGCCCTGGTGTCATCTGAATACCAGTAAAATTGATACTTTAGGTTTTTATTTTCACTGCACTGGTGAGAAAATCCAGAAATGCTTCTGTTTGCTACTCCAATAGATCAGTAAACTCCTGTAACTTTAAATGCTACTGACAGCATTCAAGAACTTGAGCCATTATAACATGCTTATTGTCAAATGTGCCCATAGCAACACTCATCAGTGTCATCTGTTTCAACTCAACTCTTATTTTTTCAATTGACACAAAAAAGCCAATACACCAGTCACAACTGTTCCAATTTTAGTATGAGCTGAAAAATGATAATGTTCATATATCTCCTGTGCCAACTTGTGATGCATTTCATCAAATTGAAATTTCAGGAATAAAGAATATGGTGACAGGCCTGCATACCCTCTGCTGCTGCTAAACAAGTCAATGTCTATTACTTGTTTCTTTTTCCCTTATACTTTTTTAGATAGTTAACTAAAGAAAGGAGAGGTTAGGCAAGAGGTTAGCAAAATTCTGTTACAGAAAACCTAGAGCTCTGTGCTATTCTACTTTAGGATGTTTATATGTTCCACTGTGAGTCTGTATGTCTGTATTTTCTCTGAAGAGAGCAGAAAACTATGAAATACTGCTAAGAGAATATATCTGTGGCTAATATAATACATCCAACTTAGGCCAAAAATATGTGGATCAGCATTGCCCCTGTTTTTGGCATCCAGGAGTGTTTTTTTATTAAATTTTTTTCTAATGCTTCACCACAAGGAGACCATGAGCCTTTAGCCTTCCCAGATCCTGATGTTTTGGAATGAGCATAGGGTCCTCCATGTTTATGATTGCTACATAACTGAGGAAAACAGAGACACTTGTTTATATTCTTCCAAATAATAGTTTTGCTATCTGTTCTTTTTCAGTCCTTTTTTATTGCCATTACCTGTGTATGATGCATATTAAAGAGGGAACATTTGTCTTGCACAGTAGTTACCTTTCTGTCATGTTGTTAATGTATAAGTATACTTCTGATGTGGAGAATAACCTTGCCAGTGGTAGACATTGGTTGGCACTTGAGGTTGGGATGTCATGTGACACACAAACCATAAATGTATCCTCCTCCGAATATAGGAAAGAACTTAACGAGTGTTTTTTTTAATAGAGGCTAGGGACTGACTTACCCATAGGAATCAGTGTAATTAAAATAATGTCTAATTCTAAAAGTATTACATTGGCCTGAAACTCAAAGGAAACCTATAAATTCTACAGCAGTTTTTAATATATGTACATCTCTGTTTATCTAAATTTTTAGATAGCACAGTATGTCACTTGAGGGGCCAAGCCTGCATTACAGAAAAAAGACTTCCCATTCTTTCCAAACTCTCTCTTCCTTTTTTGCCTACAGTCATCAAATGAAGGTATGGGAAACTGCAACCATGCATTTTACTCAGAGTAGGTTTCAGGCCCCTAATGGAAAGGATGCTACTCTTAATTCTGGCTGATCATGCCAAAAAAGCAAACCCTGTCTTTCAAAAAAGCCGTCACCTAAGAATTAAGCTTTGGTGAAGATTTTTTTGCAGAGCATACCAGTCATTCAATATTCTGGACATGTAGCACAAACTGGACTTAAAATTCACATCAAGCATGCATCAATAAACCTTAAGTTTCCCAGAGGTGTATTTAATAGTCGTTCTGTGACTGCTGAGTTAGAAAGTAAGGGAATTCTTTTGATGATTTAGATGGCCAGTCTGCTTTTTCATAAGTCAGGTTGGCAAAGGTTTGCTGAGTAGTGGGGAATTCTGCAAGTTTTAATGTCTGTCCTTTTCCCTTAACTGTTCACCACCTCTTAAGACAGAGGTTAGGAGCACTCTCTTAACATGCCTTCTGGTACAGTAAATGATATTGCACGATGGGAAAAAATTCTTAGTGAATTGTGGTTTCTTAGAACTGAAAAGGGCATCAGTGCACTCCCTAATGCACTTCACTGCAGACACAGGCAAGTGCATTCCATAGCACGGTATATGCACTAAGTCCTGGCTTTTAGCTTGCTGTTGTACTAGCTCTCAACCCCCCCAAGAGTCAGGTATCCTCTTCTCTCCCTTACTGCTAAATTTAGCACTTATTGCTGTGGAAAAAAAAAGAAAAAGAAAAGGGTAAAACCACACATTCCATTGGGAAGTGAAAAGTGAAGACTCTTGAGGACTATCTAAACTATTTTCCATGTTTCTTTCATTTGAATAAGTTTCAAATGAAGGTTATAAGGTTATAATGAATAAACCATTTTAAGTTCAAGAACACACTTCTCTTCTTGGAATAATGTGGCCATGCTTTTCTTATATAAGCATATAGAAGTCTGTCTATCTATCTATCTATCTATCTATCTATCTATCTATCTATTTATCTAACATCTCCAATGTCTACGTGTATATGATCTGACAATGTTCACTGACAGCCTACTGTAACCTGGTCAGCATCAAAATAATCATGGACAGCAGGTAGAGGGAGGTGATTCTCCCCGTCTACGCCACTTTCCTGAGACCCCAGCTGGAGTACTGCATCCAGCTCTGAGGCTACCCAACACAAGAAGAACGTGGACTTTTGGAGCAAGTCCACAGAGGAGGAGGCCATGAGATGATCAGAGGGCTGCAACACTTCTCATATGAAAACAGGATGAGGCTGTTCAGCCTGGAAAAAGGAAGGCTACAGGGACACCTTATAGCAGGTTTCCAGTACCTAAAGAGGCTACAAGACAGATGATGGAGAGGGATCTTTTACAAGGGCATATAGTGGCAGGAAAAGGGGGAATGGTTTTAAACTGAAAGGAGGAAGGTTTAGATTAGATGTTAGAATGTGAGGATGGTGGGATACTGGAACAGGGAAGCTGTGAATGTCCCATCCCTACAGGTGTTCAAGACCAGATATGGCTTTGAGCAACCTGGTCTAGTAGAGGCTGCCTCTGCCCATGGCAGGGGCATTGGAACTAGATGATTTTTAAGGTTTCTTCCAACCCAAACAATTCTATTATTCTATAAATGTAGAAAAGGAGACATATCTACAGCATTATTTATCTGCTGTGTTTTAAACTTCCTCATCCAGATGAGTTGGATTTGCCCAAGAAAAACTTGTTTGTTTTCATAATCTATGGAATCTAAACAATAAGTGGAAATGTAGATTCTTACACAGTAAATACCTGTATTTAACTAAATAATCCTGACCCAAAATTTGTCTCCCTCCCTTCAATTAAATGGTGTAATCTAATTGTTACTTTATTGCCTGTAAACTGTTGTGCTACCACAAGTAACATTGTTAGCATGTATCTATTATTACACCGAATGATCAAAATATGCTCCCATGAATCATCACTGCTTTTTTGCATGAAAGAAGCAAAAATATTAAATATGGCAACACTAGTAACACTTAAGTAGCTACTTCTATGTCATTCATGCTCTGTTTTATGCACACTGCTTCTGGGCACTCTCACAGTTATCTCTGCTAACAATGGAACAGACTGGAAGATGCTGAGTCAAGCAGGATTATATATACCTTTATATACACCTTCCTTACTGTACTGTTGTTTTACCTTCCATTATAGAGCAGAGGGTCATTGATAGTTGTGTAATATGTGATCCTCTGTAATTCCATATTCTTCCTAACAGAACTGCCATTTACTCATTTTTTTCCTTTATTAAATACAAGTACTAGGTTGCATTTCTTTGGTTGTCTGAAGAATTCCTCATCTCTAGATAATGCCAGTAGTTCTGAGACTGCTTTATGCTAAACAAGACTCAGATGACTACAAATACATTATCCTTTCTGAGAAAGTGCTTATATTTTTTATTTAAGATTGGTTTTTTACCCCACTTGTTGCTAATAGGTAATATGAAAATTGTTGCTGGTATTGACAGTAGTAAATATTCTTAGTGAAAACTGACACAGAGACCATTTAAAACTATCATTGGTTAGTAGTTTAGTATCAGACCAAGCCTCTTCTTGGCCCACTGACTACTATGATCCTTCTAGGATGATTTAATGATACTTTCTTTACTGCTTAATAGTTGCCTCTGTTTCTTATTATGCCCTTTTCTTTGCTTCATAATTTTGTCTCTACACACCTGTACTATACTTTTTAATTCTTCCTTAGTAACCTGAACTTAAACCTATTTCATATTTCTCATTCTCTTATCTGAGTTCTATGGAGGGTGAATGATTGAATCAAACTGATCTCTTGATAGTCTTCCTATTTTTCCTCTGCAATTAGGTAATTTTTAACTATGCTATTACTTTTATTTCTTTACAGGAAACAATACTATTTAATAACTTTGCTTTTGGTTACTGTCCCCAAAAATATACCCTTATACTTCTCTGAATGGATTGAACTCTTTACTCTTTTTTAGATTTTTTCCTGCCCTAGAAGTATGAAGACTGCTTTTTCAGATTGTCTTAATCAAGTTACCTTCCAGAATGACAATCTTAAACAGTTTCTCTTTACTAGTTATAATCATATCTAGAAAACTTTTCCTCTCATTTATCCTTTTTCCTATAAGAAAACAGTATTGCTAAAACAAGAGCAGCAAAGTGTTGCACTCAGTGAGCCTGAGGTTCTTTGTAGCCTCTGTGATGAAACAATGCAAGTCCTGATACCTGTGGAGAAAAGCCTTAAACAAAAAACCAGCTATACTGAAAATAAATTGAAAAAATTGAGAAAATAAAAAAAGAATCCCAGATATACTCATTACTTAAATTTTAAGATCTCAGAGGGATATGAAATTTAAGAGCTTGAGTGCCCATTATGGAGTTA
This sequence comes from Aphelocoma coerulescens, assembly GCF_041296385.1. Lineage (NCBI taxonomy): Eukaryota > Metazoa > Chordata > Aves > Passeriformes > Corvidae > Aphelocoma > Aphelocoma coerulescens. The sequence goes on along the minus strand of NC_091014.1, from coordinate 24,561,588 downwards.
TCAGTAACATATCTTAGAAACATTAAATGGAGATTTGTTAGTTCTGATGTAGGGAGGTAACATTTTGAAAGTGGAAAACATTTTTAATATACATTTGTCACCCTAAGAATAAAATCTCTGACAGCTTTTGTTCGCTCATATTTAAGAGTTTAGCTATGATTTTAGCTGTCCAGCACGGAACAGTTTCTCTGTCTACTTGTTGAAGATTATGTAGACTCATCTTAAACAGTATGAAAATTGAAGTTAAATGCTTGTCTTGAAATTGAAAAGGATGATTTACAATGTACAAGCAAATACAGAAATTCAATGGATTCCTAAGAACCAGTACATCAACCAGGCATGTATCTGTCAAATATTTCTGAAAATGCAATGAAGCGAACTGTTAAACTTTAATATTTTTATTGGTAATAAAACCCATATAAGGAAAGACATTAGAAGATCTCTTCATCTTGTGAATTTCTCTGAAAACCACCTGCACTGGAGCAGAGTGAGTGAAAACTCATTTCGTCTATCAGGAGCAAGGACACTTCTCACCAAACTGAGCCACTGCCATGCACCATCATCCCTCTTCTCGATGATCTCTGTGACCCATACCACCCTCTCCAATTTGTGGACTTATAAGGACCTGGAGATACTCTTGGTTTAGCAAATTTTCTCCCTCATTTTTTTCTAACACTACCTAAGAGTATTAAAAAATCACTACCTAAGAGTATTAAAAAAATATGTTAGAATTTATTACTTTATCAACATCCTTTTCTGTGCACAGAAATCTGAAAGTTCCCATAATGGTCTGGGTAGGAACACTTCCATAATATTATGCAGTTAGAAAATCAACAGAGACTTTAGGAGATTAAAGTTGAAATGAAGAAAATTAAGGTAACATAAGTGACCTAGACAGATGGTTATGATTTCTCTCCTAACAACCTTCTACTTTTTCTTGAGTAAGAAGGAACAGCTTTTTCAAAATTGAGCGGTTTAAAGAAGCACTTTGTCAGAAATATAAAAAAAAATCCTTTCTTTTTCCTGTACAAGCTGCTCCTTATTTCAGTTTTTCAAAGCACTGGAGAAAATTATTTCAGTAATTTTATCTTACATTTAAAGACAAGAAACTCAGAATTCTGAAGTACCTTATCATTAATAAAAAGTTAGGAAACAAACAAGGAAACAAAGGTTGTCAAAAATGTTATCTCTCTTCCTCTCTGCCTTCCTCTATTCATCTCTCCCTCTATTCTTTCTGCTTTTCTTTCCCCTTTTCCTTCCTCCCCTCCTCTATCTTTTGGCTCTGCTCTCTTTGTGTTAAAGTATGTATCTTCCTGTCAGCAAGAATCTACCATGATTTAAAAGTGATAACACTAATTCAAATGAGCAAATACTCAACCATCTCATGTGGCATAAATGTCAGAAGGGAAATGCATGTAACAGAAGGGAATTGCACGTAACATATAAAATTCAAATGTAATAAATGTAATATACAATGTCCCATGTGGAAAATGAAAATGCTGAGCTCAATTCTTGCCCTTTACTTGCCTTTGACTACTGCTGCTGAAAAACTAAGTCATAAACTGTTCTCAATCTCTTCTCACCTTGACTACCCAGGTATTAGTCAAGTAGTGAGGCAGCTGTTTTCTGTCAGAGCTAAGATAAAATGAAGCTTCATAATAAGTTGCTTTATCATGGCCACCTATTCTCCAAATACTTGCACTTGTGATTGGCTGGCAAAGAATACACTTCTTTCAACTTTCTCCTGCCATTATCCCTCTCGACTCAATCAACAGCTTCTCCTGCAACTAATCACTAAGAATATGAACTTGCAACACAGATTAGAAGTATTTTGCTTTTCTTATGAAAAAAAAAGTGGTTTTCCTTATTTTCCTGCTCTCAGCTGTTGTTTCTTCCCTTTTTTCCATCTGCTGTTAAAAATGTTCCAAAGTCCTCAGAAAATGGTCGCTGCTTTTCTCTTTGTTTCTGAGTATAATATGGAGCTGGCCAGGCAGTATACTTTTACACCTTCTGTCAGAATCCCCATTGGACTGCCTCATTTTCTGTTATGTTGCAACTTTAAAAAATTTGCATTTTTTTAGACTGATTTCTTTTTGATGTCCTTGCTGCCTACCTCAGGTCAAACTTATTTTTGTTCTACTTTTTTACTTTAGCCACAGCAGTTCAGTAATTTCAAAAAGTAGTGCATGTTTAAAAATTCTGGAGAACTTAGTCCTTAACAGCTTTAATATTCTTAGTTTGGCATAAAGCTTAGAAATGGAGGAATGACTGCACTGTCCCCGAAGAGTGCTTTTTATACTTGTCACGAAAATCTGCTTTGCTGTGTCTTCTGAAAACTTGCAGTGCAGGAATCACTGGTGGTAATTAGATGCAACCTTTAATGATTCGGTCCTCCTGGATGGAGCCTGAGCCTACCACAAAGCCACATCATCAATGGCATGGTCTTTCTGTTGCAGAGTTAGTGGAAAGACCTTGGCCAACACCAGCCACAGCCAGAGAGTGGGGAGTAAGCCAGGCATATTTGTGACTGTCCTTCATGATTCACAGCAAAGAATCCTCCTGAAGGAGAGCATTGTCAAAATGGGATATTAGAAGCAGAAATCCAGAATATAGGAAAAGAAAGAACTGGAGTTAGCATGCCCATTAAAACTGTAGCTCCAGAAATTGCGATAAACTCTGGACAAGAGCTCTGATCTTGGCAGAAAACCTTGGGGAGTTTCAATGGACAAAAACAGGGAGGAAAGACAGTCTGTTACAGCGTATGGGGTAATGGCTCGCCAGAGCATCTGGAACAGACTTCTTTTCTCAGGAATCTCATCATCCCTGTGTATTTTATAGAGACTCTAGAGGCTTACCTCAGAGCTGTGGATTGAATTTGGCATTAAGATGTTCAAACATTAGTTTTTGCAATGATCTTTTTCCAGTCTTCCCACCAGAGCAACTGTCTATTTTCTTTTTTCCTGCATTCATATCTCCCACATCAGGACAGCTATTTGACTGGCTGGAAAGTCTGGATCTATCAAATCTGGATTTATCACCAAGTCAGAAATGAGTGCTTAGTCTGAGGATGATAGGTTGAAGTTCACCCTATTTGGTATGGTAGAAAGGAAAGCCAGAGTTAATCTAAAGTGGTAGGAAAATCTCTACACAGCTCTTTTACAAACTCTGTAAATGTTTTTGTGCTGTGTCCCTGTTTGATCAAAATTCATCATCTGAGTAAAAATAATTACAGCATTCTCATAAAGCTTCATGGCTTTTCATGTCCACACATTATTGACCAAATTTAAACAGAAGCTTGTAATTAAGTGTCTTTTTCTGAAGATGTGCCTCGCAGTGACTTATGAGCAGGATTTGCAGTACATGTTGATCAAAGAGAACATGCTTATGTGAACCAGAAGGAACTGATAAAAAAAAAAGGAAAAACATTGCCTAAAATACAGTTTTCTTCTTGATGGCCCAGATACAACTGAAAGGCACACCTCTAACTCCCAGCTGTCTGCCCCCATGGCAAATGGCTGTCTCTGTGACTTTTTAAAATCTTCTTAAGAGAGGCAGCAGCCCTAATGAAAATTCCTATGGGATGGAGCAAACCTCAAGCCTGTCAGTTGATCTGCCTAATCTTGTTGCCAGGATAAGTTCAACTCCCTCCTTGGACTTAGGCTTAAATTTCTTATATAATATTTTGGATGTTTCTAGACAGGCCTTAAAAAACAAATAGAGTTAATATTTTTAAAATTGCAAGCGTAATTTTCCTTGACTTGTAGATAGCTGGCTGGAGTATCATTAAACCTAAAAAAACTGCAAACAAAAAAAAACTAATTTGGACATAGAACAATGTAGAAAGTTTCCCTAAAAGGGGTGATTTAAAGTATTATGCAGGTGTGAAAATTAGAGGTTTGCTACCATGGAACAAGTGTGTTAAGAAAATATAGTCTAATTTGGTACATCTTATTGAACTTTTAGGTAGAACAACTAATTCCTGCAGTCTTAATGTGAAGAGTTTCCACATAAGAAAGAAGTAGGTCCTTATATTTTCATATTCTTATCATTCTTTATCTTTTTTTTTTCACACAGGACTCTTTTCTGTTTCCTTCTAATACAATATAGCAGAAACATTTGATAAGACATTAATAAACTGTTTACTTTTGAGGAAAGAATGTCAATATCTAATTGAACCTCAGTTCCCATAATGAATCCAATGGGCAAAATTTTTTGTTCTCTTATCTTGTACATTACAAAAACCTGAACTCTTCAAAAACAAATCACCATTAAACATTTCTCTACATACCAAAAAATAGTTCTAGCAATGCCATAAGTGATAAAGCTATTTTAACAAAACCACAATTGGGTCTGATTAGTAATTTTCTACTTTTTAAGATTTCTTACAGCTTTCCAGGTGCTAAGAATTTCAAGGTATTTAAAAATCCCTGCTGTGTCTATAGCCAGCAAATTTATTTTGTTTTTCTTTAAAATGATGTCACTAGAAATAATTTTTTTTTTACAAATAGAACTATGTTTATCCCATCTTCAGTTCTTCCTTCTTTGGTACCTTAAGGCTTTGTTAAGTATGTCATTGTTTAGTAGCACAGTTCTAAACAATGCCTTTTGAGACCTAGAAAGTTATAGTTATTACCCTGCCAGGGAGAGCTTCCCCATACCAATGTGACAGAGACTGTAGCCTGAACAACTTGTTTCTGCAGTGTTGTTGCTATGGGAATAGATGCAAAATGCTTTACCATGGTACTGTGACACAACTGAGTGTACTATGGCCTTTTTAATTGCATTCTTTAGGAGTCACCACAAACAAAAAGAGAGTATCAGCCGGAGTGGCCTCCTGCTTATTTTCAAATGACACTTTTGAATTCATATTAAAGCATATTCTTTCACCTATTTTAACTGCTTCTTTCTCTTACAGTTCCCAAACCAAAAGAAAAAAATTAGTCTCCTAAAAATATCAAAAAAATAACTACATTTAAAAGATGGAAAGATTAAAAAATGGGCTTACAGGCTTTCTGAGCCAGCAGGTCATATTTAGCCAATCCTGACAATTCCATGCTAGCGGAAACTTCTTGAATTAGAAGGTGCCAGTTTCTCCTACATCACTGACTGACATATTTCATCATCTGGGATAAACTGACATTAAAGCTAGATTTAAATATTTCTTAAAATGGTAATTCTACCTCCTTTATTTGTAGTTCATACCATAAACAAGCTGCTTTCCTTTTGTTTATTCTCTTTCTAATACTGACTCTCCCTTCTATTTTATATACTACTTTATGAGTTACTGAGCTCTTGTCTTCAAAAGAAAGCTCCATCTTTCCAGAGAAGAAAAAAAAATCCCAGAAATCCCCTTCTCCCTCAGACAGAGTAAACATTCAGAACATTTTTTGTTGTCTGATAACCTCAATGTCTGCACTACACTTCTGATTAAGTCTCCTCAAAGGCTTACAAAAGGTTGGGTGCTGCTGACATGTCAGTCACCTGGACACTTCTCTGCTTACAACTCACTTTCTAAAAAAGCACTGGCTACTTCCATTGGTCAGATCAGTTGAAAATTCTGTCCCTAACATTTGGAGCAGACAGTATATAAATGCAGAATACTGCAGAAGGTACAGCAAGATTTCAGCCTCAGATTATCAATGAATACTTAATTTCACAACAGCTTTTCAGAAATGATTCAAATGTGTTTCAACAGAATAACTTCAAACTGGTATGCCATCTGTTAGGATGAGAGAAATCAAATGGAATTGGAAGAGAAAATGAAGGAATAGTAATAAATTATTTCTATATATTTGTTATTTCTGAATGGATACATGGCTCAGTTATATTTATTTAAATTTCTTTCATTTAGGAACAAAGGAATGATCCTCTTATAAAAAAATGATTATCAAAAGACTGGTATGTGACATATGTTTAAAAAATTAATAGGATGGGATTAGTCTGCAAAAGGACAAGCTAGGATAAGGTCCTAAATCTATCTGAAAAACTGCTTTAAGTGTCTGAATCTTCTAGGGCAACCAGCTAGGTGACTGGATCTAAAGGGTCCTGCTTTAGCGGAGTAGTTGGACAAGATGACTTCCAGAGCTCCCTTCCAGTTTTGACCATTCTGTGATGCTGTTATCTAAAACTCAGATTCTAAAACCTCATATTCAGCAGCCATAATTTTAGAATGCCTTAGCTTTCCCTGGGTAGGCACTGCTTTTAAGTATTACCAGCAACAACAGAAATGGTATTTTCCACATTATCTGCGAGGCCAAATTCAGTAGACATTGATAGCACACTTGCTGGCTGACACAAAGTATGTTACTGTCACAGGAGGATATGCTGTTTTCTCCAGCTTCATAAGCAAAGAAAATTACTTCTTCAGATTTTGAGGATGTCCCATGTAAAAATTCATCCCATCCTTGTCTCCCATACCCATGCTGCTGCTGTTAACACTAGGCTTGTTTCTGTTCTGCAGCCTGGTGAAGCATAAGCAACTCTGTGGTTCCTTTTGGCTTAGCTATTTCACTCATTCAAAAATGATTATATGTTCAGTATTCAATATTTAAGCACGACTTCACAAGCTAGTGAATAGGGAAAGAATCTTTGATTATATGCTCTACTGAATACTTAACATAGAGCAGTGATTGTTTACTGACACTTAGTCTCTTTGTTCAAAGGAGTAGGCTATACACTGGAAGGAAGTTGTTTATGTTTGTTAGTCCAACAAAAATTCATTTTATAGAGAAAAAAAAAAAATTCAACAGGAAGTAGTAAGGGAAACCTATTTCCTTATAAGCTATTTTTACACTGTGTGAAAATTTTGAGGGAACAGATGAGAAAAAGAGGGACAGAAAAGCAAACCCTCTTCTTTTTCTACTAGCCATGTTCTTTCAGAGATGTTGGAATAAGTACTTGGTGTCAGGAAGCAGTGTACAGAAATGGCATCTTGTAATTGGCACTTAAATGTCTGGGTTCAAGCCCTGTTTTTACTGTGTCCTATTAGGTAGGTCGATGTCTCCTTTTGCTACCTGCTGTCTTTAATGGATCTTACCTTTAGAAATGAATTCCTATTACTGTTATTGACCTTGATTCTTGACACCTAATTTTCTCCAGGCCTTTATGAGAAGCCTAAGCAGGGGAATGGGGGAATTCCAATAGGCAGCAAAATGCTTTAAAGACTTAGTAAAAGGCTAGACATTGCAGTGCTTAAATCTTTCCATGGATCTAACCCCAAATTAATATTACTCCTAAGAAGGAGTATAATTTACAGTAAAATGTGAAAATGCGAGATAAGGAAGTTATTTTATTACTTTTTTCTTCTACATTTGTAAAATACAAGGGCCAAAAATATCTTATTCTGTCTCTAAGCGCCATGTCAAATAAAGCAAAAGAGCTTCAGAATTTCCCCCTCAACAGCTATTTTTATCTCCCTGGAATAAAGTCCTCAAGCATTCACTTGCTTTCTTCAGATTATGCCCGTTGATACTGTCTGCAGCCATGTATTTCACAGTTTTTCTTGTGGTTATCTAGGATTACCATCAAGATCATGCAGAGGATTTGTTGAAAGTTAGCGGGATTTTATTAAAACCATTGCATACCACAATGATACTCAAACTATTAAATAAATTTCAGATCTGCAATCAAGTGTTGCCAGTTAAAATATTTTAAACACAAATGAATTTGACCAGGAATCCCTGATTATATCAACTAACTGGAATCAGATCTACTTCTATGAATGGTAGGATAGAGTATGCCATTTGCTTTTCTTCTTAAAAATAATTTGGAGCATCATTTTTTATCTCCTTTCTGTCTATATATGGGATAATAGCACTTCTTTTCCATACTTGAGTGGATCTTTTGCGGCTTTTTTAAAGGACAGATTGATTTTTTTAAAATAAATATTTCAGTTTGTGGATATGCTTCTCTGTTTATATAGGCAGGTGTATCTGATGGGTGAGCCCAGATGCAGAACTAACTTTTTGCTCTAAAGCCAAGAGAAAAAACATTTACTTCAATTGTTTAAGTCATTCAAACACTAGTGGACATTACTCAAAACAGACATTCTTTATTCTAAAAATTTTGGAAGCCATAACAAAGAAAACTAGTGTATTCTGTCACCAGCCATTATTGATTACTTTTATTTTAGTAAAATAGATGTTAATTTATACTGATTCTTCAAATAAAATGGACAGCCAATACAAACGTAAAACAGGACAATGACATTTATCCAGGTTGCTTTCCTGTTTTCTATATTTCTTCCTACCTCCTTCTTTTTTTTTCTGTTACAATTGAAGAAGTTAACGCTGCTGTAAAATACAGAACATAATAATTCCTCTTATATGGAAGCTTTGCTTCTCACCTTGCTAACAGCTCACATCATTTCACATCTGGGTTTTATTTTGTACTTAAAGTAATTAGGTAGATATTAATTTATATAGTTGTTTCAATGGAGAAATCCAAGGTAAATATTTTGATTTGCATATTGCATGCTCATGTTTTTTAAATATCCATTTATCTTTTTTTTCTCTGTGCATTGAATCTAAAATCCATGACAATTTTCAGTGTTAAAGTCCATCCTTAGAATCTGCTTGCTCTGAGATCTAAGATTAGGCCATGACTAAGAGATCAATTGCCAGTTCTGTTGTTAGTGCATAAATAATCTGTACAACCACATACTTACAGAGCATGTAAAACTCTTCACTGCTCTTACCTTGTATATATGTCTCAGTTCTCCACCCCAAATGACATATGCAGAAGAAGGAAAAAGGGTGTGCTAGACATTCAGGAGTAAGATGTTCTCGAGGAGACATTCTCTTTCCTGCACTGCAGTAGATATAACTTTAATTTCATATTACTGCCAAGCATGTTCTGTGTTATCACAGGGTCTTTGCCAGTGTAACATTTTCTGTATATGTTACCTGTGCATTGATCATTGCTCAAATCTTTCAATTTGGCTTTTTTTCTAATGAAAATTTTTAGTTTAAGGCCACAAATATGTCCTTAAAACTAAGTAAAGGCTAATCAGTTGCAAACCCCCCCTTTTATTTCCAGTGTGAAAACACAAAAAGAAAATCTGGAAGGTATATTGACATTGTCCAGCAGTTAGAACAGAAGATGAGGAAGGGAAGGAAGTAGGATTTTCCTTGTGCCATCCTGCTTGGAGACTGCTGTGGCTGGGGATGGCAATGGGACTGTTCCCCTGCCCTGGAACTGCTGCCAAACACCAAGGGGACAGTTACTATTAGGGACAATCAATGACTCGGGGCTTACAGGTGTCTTAAGGTGGACTGGTAAAATAGACTTACTTTTGGAAAGTGGTTTTCAGCGGGAGGCTGGAAGTCAATCAAGAGAAGAAAGCCCCAGCAGTGTAGTGTATCCCTTTTACATTCAAGAAAAGTAATGGGGGATTGAGACCTGGGTGAAATTGGTATTTGAAGATACCCCGTCCCAGATGAAAAATCCATAATTCTGTGCTTCCAAAGCTCACTAATTTAAATACATGATGTGGTAGTTATGACAGCAAGCACCATGATAGATAAAGTAGTCTCAATTACAATGTCCATGAGTGGGCATCTTCTACCTAAGCTACAGTTACCTACAGTGTTTACAGTGTTTACATCTGAATTAGTTATCCTAGGCTTCCTTTATAATCAGAAAAGAGGAATTGCTGCTTCTAAGGCGTTACTCACCTCACTCTAAACGTGTCCCAAGTTAGGATGACAGAAACATTTATATCTATATACTGATTGGCTCAAATCTAAAAGTCTGCCTGGTGACTGTGGTGTGCAGGTGAGATAGACTGGGCTGTAAGTTTTTGATGAGCTTAACATATACTCCAGCATTAATTTAATATGTACTTTATTAGAAGAACTCAGAGAAGAAAGAGTACTTATCTATATATTCAGATTAGTAACACATGCTATTCAAAACCCTGTGTAAGTGTCTAAGTCATACTTAAGTATGCCAGTCATGGAAATGTAAGTTCATTCCTCCTATTTATCCACTACATCTTTGTTTCCTTCTGCCTTAGCTTCAGATGGTCACTGCAGAAACTCACTCACTCCATTGCTTAGTTGCCATCATGTTGTCTTCCCTGGAAGTCTCCTGGCTGTGTCCTGCATGCAGATGCTTCACTTCTTATCTCACATTCCCTTCCTGCTTCTTCCTTGACTTTTCATCTCTCCGTTTGAGGTTTTTTTTATGAATTGACAGCTCTTTTTGATCTCAGGCAAATCAAACACTTGTGAATTTTTCTCATTTTTAATCTTTACAAGTTACACAACCTAGCAAAATGTTTCTAGTGCATGAAATTCGAGTAGTGAAAGTGAATATATGTATCCCACAGGGAATCACAAAAAGAGTGGAGATAACAGCATGTATCTGCAATTGATTATAAGAGTTTTATGTGAAGTGTAATTCAGCTGCCCTTAGCATATTGCTATAAACTGATGGAAGAGTGGGGAGAAATTGACTGATAATTTTTCTGTAATATCTTCAGCACCATCAGCTGTTCTGAAAAACTATAAACACCGAAAATAATATTCCAACAAAATTATTTCTGATTTTAAAGTGTCCTTTTTGTTGCAAAATATATGATCCTGAACGTAGAATTTTCTTGTCAACTTTCAGCCTAGAGCAAAGTTTTATTGATGAATTAAAAGCCACTGAAAATAGGGAATTATAATGGAAACCTTGACAAGATCCTTAGCTATTGTGGTACAGATTACAATAAAAATAGCCTACCACATATTGTTATGTGAATAAACATGCACAAGATAAAAGATGGCATTTTAATATTCTAAACTGTATAAACAATCTTTTAATAATACTACAATACATTTCCCTGAAATACAGTGAGGGCAAGCTAGCCAGGAAAACACTAAAGTAGCCTGGATGTCTGGCTGCACCCTCTAATTCCGGCGGCTCTACACACAAAAAAGGGGTAGAGAGTGAGCTCCTCCCCTGAGGGAGCTACTCCTGGGCTAGTTGTCAGGTGTGCAGGTGGAGGCAAAGAGGGAGAGAGGGGACTCCCTGTATAGGTCCCACACGAAGCCTTACTAACGTGAACGGACTAGAGATAAAAAGCCCAAAACATCCGAGGGTCCAGGGATTTTAGGAGGGAGGGAAAGGCGGGGATAAGGGATACAGCCAATGGGACTAAGGGAAGGAGGTGGGGTTGAAGCCAAGAGAACCAATGGGAACAACACATAGGAGGGACCAAGGGAAGCAACCAGTGGGTACAGAACTTTCTAGAACTAATACATAGTTAACTAAGGGAAATGAATATTTACAATTTATACATAAAACTGGGAGGGGAAAACATTAACCAATCATCTTGAAATACACAAATCACCAAACCGGGGGATGATGGGTTATCACCCTAACCACAGTGGGTTGTTAGACCTCAGTGCGTGACCACCAGCTGTTGCTTTCTGTTGTTCCTTCAGGGGTCAGGGTGGCTGTAGCTGCACACACTACCACAATACAGCAATGCATATATAAATATGAAGGAATATACTATTAAAATGTTCCATGTAAGCAGAAAAACAAAATTGCACACCAGTGTAAATTCATTGACACAGCAGCTCTCTCCTTTTACGTTCGATCTTGTTTTTATTAAAATGTTTCCGAGTGTCCAAGTTTTTTAATTTTCATAAATGCTCTGGATGCTAAAATAATTTAAAATGTTTTCAGGAATTGTTACCTGATATCTAATAACAGCTAAACATAAAATTAATGTAGTCTTGTGTATATTGTTGCTAAACACTAAAATATAATTACTTCAGTAGCATTTTATAATTTTGGTCTAAAAAAATCAAGAAGATATTGTGGAGGTGTCTATGGAACAAGTGAAAACTCAGATAGTAATTAACATTTGTAACCAAAATAGTATCTTAATATATGTTGTGAAACAGAGAAATTAAGTTGTAAAATGGTTTATTTCTAGATATCTCTGGACCTCCACAAAATGTTTTAAGACTCTTCAGAATGAAAGCCAACCTGTTGTTTTAATCTGACCCTTCATTTGTTCAGTATAAGGAGAAGTCCTTATGTCCATGAATTTAACGCTGGCAATAAAAGTTCAGGACTTTCCTATCTCAAAGGGAATGCCTTTTTCTCTACTTCAGCTTTATCCTCCTAAAAAAATCTTGTTAATTTAGAAAATACTGTACTTGACATCTCATTGGAGATTAGGTTTAACAGTGATGAGGCACATTAGATACATTTAAAGGGTCTTGTAGGAACCCAGTGTGTCGAGAATACTTCTCTACCTGTTTTTAAGGGTTCTTATCCCCCTGAACAACACTGTTTTAGCCTCCAGCCTTGGAAAAAATTACCAACAGTCAGACAAGAACTAGAAAATACAGTGGTGTGAATTAGGTGATAGACTACTATGTAAGATTGTCACAGGGTGAAAAATTTAGAGGTTTTAGGCTTCTCTTTATAGTAAATAGATAAGAGTAAAAAATACCAAAATGGAGGATTGTTGTTGTTCTCTAGACCTTCTTCTCCTTTTTCTACTACTCCATGTTCTGCAGTAAAAGTAGTCTGGATTGATTGGATAGAAAATTCCGCAGTTCCTAGTCATGTTACTGAATAATTGGTAAGAAAGTGAAAATAATGTACTTTTTTAGTAACTATTGGTTAAAATATCTTTAAAAGGCTGTGTAAATCTTGATAATTGGCTCTCACTCCTACTTTTCCTCCTTCTGTGCTGTACCTGGGTTACGCTAGTGGCTCAGTTCCTCTGATAACACTTAATAAACAACTATCTAGAAGCATTGAAACTACAGAAGACGTCTCGCTTTATCTTTTAAACTCCTTGCAAGGACTTTCAGCAAATTCTCCCCCATCAGGAGAGACTCGATTTATGGCACGTTAAAGTGTCAGCGTCTGAAAGCATATATTTCTAAATATTTTTAAATAAAGCAAATAAGGCATTTGGAGAGTTGTCTTTAAAAACTGTTGAGGAATTTTTGCTGTACTGAGTGTACATTTTGTATAAAATATAAGTTTTCAGTGTATGGCATGACACACCATATTCAAAACGTATTATTTTTACATTTCAGTTTGGTCAATGAAAATATAGATTAGGACCTCATTTCAAATCTGCCAGCAGTCAAAAGTCCTACAGTCTAAGCTATCTTTATAACCTTTTGCAGTCTTGTAACCCTCAGAAAACAATCCATATTCAGAATTATGGAGATGTAAAAAGCCTGTGTCCTCACCAGATCATGAGAAGAGAAAAATTGGAAGACTGGCCTTGGAAAAACAGGGGTTCCATTTCCTGCACTTCCCCTTTTCTCAGGACAATATAAAAGGAACTATATCCTTAGTAGCTGAACTGTGAGTTTTAACTATTATATGAAAAAATTCCAATTCACTCGTATCTTGCCCATGTTCAACTGGCAAACATAGATCATACAGTCTCTTTCTCTCCCTTCACTGTTTTAATTTTATGGGCTGTCCAACCTTCCTAAAACAGAAATTCAAAATAGAAGGCAGTAAAGAGAAAGTACTAAACCCAAAGCTGGGCTGCTTGACATCTGCCTGGGAAATCCTGTTCAAAAATTTAGTATATGGTCTGTGAAACAAGGGAACATGACGCAGCCCTAAAAAAAAAAGACTTGCATCAATAAATTTATTCTGAAGTGATACTTCTAAAATTATACATGCAAAATATTTAGATCCCATGTCAATAAAAGAAAATTAATAGCTAGATAAGATTAAGAGGATTAATTATTAGATTAAATAATAATTAATAAACTGAGATACTGTTGTGCAGTATGCTGCTGTGTTTCCTAGCCACATTTTCCTTTTGTGTACATTGTCTGAATATGGTACCAGGTTTTTCCCTAGAAACCTCCAGAGAGCCATGACATCACCATCTTCTCCATCCAAATAATCTTTCTAGAACTTTAGGTAGCTATAACACAGTTCAGCCAAATGTTTCTACATATGTGGCAATTAGAATAATTTTGGGCTAGTAAACTGTAGTGTTGACATATGAACTTTCATTAACCTTACAGGAAAAGAGAGTCACTCAGCCATAGCAATTAAATCTAATCAGCATGGGAGAGTCCTGAAGGCACTGAGAACCACAGAGTGTGAGGGTCAGTGCTGACGACACGCAGTGTGTCATCTGTACTGCGGGGCAGCAAAATAGTAAGATTTCAAAATGGCATTTATATGTGATTAAAATGTCTTGGTTTCCAAGCTCAGTTTATTCTCTTCACTGTCATGGGATTTTGCATAGTGGAAGGGAGTCAGCATGGTTTAACACGTGCTTACTTGTTTAGTTGTATGCTTTAGTCGTATGCTTTTTTTTTTCCCCCCAGCATATTTTTATGTAACTGATTTTCTTCATGCTGCATTTTCTTTCTAATAGTGTAAATATTTCCCTGCTGTCTTTGGCACTCAAGCAGATGTTTTCACTGTCATGAATGAATGTGCCTGGAGGGCAATTGTCTCCTCTGCTTCTCTTTAGGCCTTTAAGGGCTAGACAGATATTGTACTATGTAGTGAGCAGGTAAGTAATTTCAACATTTCTGGAAAGCACAAATAATAATACTTGGAGGCATGTTTTAATCCATCCACCTGCAATGCTGGAAATAGAGGGAAATAGTATAAACACACCAGATCTCAAAAACCTGAAAGCTGCAGAATTAAAAGCTGTATCTTTGGCAAAGTAATTAAACAGTTTGTGAATTTGGGGGATTTGAAGAAGTTAGAGTGAGATTTTAGCATGTTTTCCTACATGAATATGAGTTTTTATTGTCCTGTGTAGTATGAATGTATTGTTTGGGCACCAGAGAATGGATCACAAAGCTTTTCTCCTTCAGGTCCTGTGGAGTGGCCAGAAGGGAAAGGTCAGTAGTTAATGAAACTTTGCTTGACAGTATGTGCAGACCCATCGACTTAATTTTCTGGCAGTTCTCATATGAATTTCTGGAAACTACATGCCCATATTAACCCCCTATATTGCACAAGCAACAGTCTCATTGCATGTGGATGTTTTTGCAGAGATATAAAGATAAAATCTTTCTCCATATCACACATAAGACACATCATTGCCTTAGGGGGAACTGCTATTCTGCTGATGTCTTTCCGTACCCAGTGACAATAAATAAGAGTTTCACTTCTTTACCAGTCAATGTTATGCTTTCCATAAGCATCAAACTCACTTGAAACTGCTGTTCTTTTATGGAAACACAAAGGATGATATTTATTTTAGCATTTTAAATCTTCATTCAAACATGCTAATTTTAAGCCTTTCACAAATACTGTAGTTTGTAT
Organism: Aphelocoma coerulescens; assembly: GCF_041296385.1. Classification (NCBI taxonomy): domain Eukaryota; kingdom Metazoa; phylum Chordata; class Aves; order Passeriformes; family Corvidae; genus Aphelocoma; species Aphelocoma coerulescens. Next base: position 24,546,306 of record NC_091014.1, on the reverse strand, counting down.
TTAAAACTGTTCAGAAAGAATTTGCTGTCTTTCTACTGCTTCTGCTATTCATAAAATGCACTTCAAAGGAAATAATCCCCAAGAATTTAAGCCCATTGAAAAAATAACTGATTTGAACCTCATCTCAAGAAAAATATATGGTTGTTACATTCAATTTTAATGCATGCACAACTCCTGGCTCCATAAATCATACCAAATTTTCTTTATTAGTTGTAAAAGAACCGTATATGTATTCTACTTTTTTAAAAGCATAGTTCCTGCTTTATTAAAGTAGTTGTCAGTACATGGCACAAACATTTTCAGAAAAGCTAATATTTAAAAATAAAGGCACTACGCAAATGCCTATAATCATCCAGTCAATAAATACGCATCTTAAATTTCCATGTTATTGCTGTAAGAAAGCGAAATAAGGGCACAGCCAACCACAATCAATAGCTAATTTCACTAAGAAGAATAGACAGTAGTCTGGTATTTGTATGTCTATATGGTGTGTTCACTTTGGATGACTCACTACACTGGAAGTTATCATATAACAATTGGTTGAACAGAATAAGTTAGTAAAAAGAGAAATGTGGGAGAACTTAATTCATTTTGAAACTTGGAGTACATGATGAAAAGTATAAATTTCACAACTTAAAGAAGCTTTAAAAGACAACAAAATAATATGGGGTCTCAAGAAAAAGTTTCAAAAATATCTGGTAGAAAGGCAACTACAAGATATGAATAAAAGAAGAAGCTGAGGGCATCTCTTTCTTCAGGAGGTTATGATGCAATAAATTTATATAATTAATCATTTGTAGATTCACTTGATCAACAATGCTAACAATAGTACAAAGATAATTTCCTAAATATAAATATTATTTTAATATAATTCTTGGGGTCTTTTATTTAGATCTTCATAAAGCAACATTTTATGTTATGGTACAATAACTTTAAACTCTTTATCATGTCCTGCAGATCTTAGGAAAGCATTAGAGTAGATGTCCTCAATTTATTAAAACAAAGTACCTTATTTCACTAATGTACATTCTTGAGTTATATATATTTACAAAGTAAAGATAACTGTGTTAAAGAGGCATACAGCTGAAGAACAGAAATTCATCAGCATTCCAAACGTAGTGATCGATTCTCTCCCCAACTCAGTTACAATGAATATAAATTGAGAAAAACACAGAGAAGTAGGCCAGCAGGAGTTCTCAAATGCAGGTGAAATTAAAAATAAATACTGTGGTTTAAAAAAGTCTATTTTCCCATTCTTTCTCTGAAATAGATTGGACATACTGATAGCAATTGCAGTTTTCAATCAAAAATCCGCTCAGAGCTTTTTTTTGCTCTTAAGGTGTATTATTTCAAGGCTAAAAACACATTGAAAAGTAGTATTCCAGCTAAAATTAAGCAAGCTGATTTGTTTGTTTATCATGTGTCTGAGTCACAACATTATCCACTCTGATGTAGACAATTTAAAAAAAAAAATGAAATGAAATAGATTTTCTTGTTGAGAGGGCTATTCAGGAAGGCAAATCCACAAATAGAACCCAAGTTATGGACAAGTTTTAAAACAAGAGATAATGAAAATATTTGTAGGAAACTAAGATAAAAAGAAAAGAGGCAATTTCAGGGTTCTTGTCTGCCCCACACACATGGCATACTGAGCCGGGAGTCAAGAGCATGTAAATTGATGTACTAAAGCTCAAGTCCCAGAGATGAGCACACATTCAGATATCCTGCAGACACAGGCCAATTCTTTACCAGCAAATTAAACATGCCTCAGAGCTCTGAAGACACTGAGACAATTCACAGAATGGCTGGAATCCATCCTAAAAATCTGCCCGGACTGGATGGCTGGGGTGGTACATTTGTGACAGTAGCTGAAGGGAAACTGCCCATTGTGTATTCTCACGAGCTGCTCTGGCTGACAGACCATATGAGGGAATTGTTGGGACACATAAATAATTACAACAAGCAGAATATTTTTTAGGGAGTGTGTCAAGATTTGCCTAGCAAGGACAATCACATTCCCATGCCCTGAAGCATTCCAAAGCACACTAGAACTGACTAGCATCCAGGCAGACTGACATTGTGTTACAGAAACACAGGTGTCTGAAGTCTTTAAGACCTGAGCTGGAACTTACAAACTTCTAAAAGTGATTCTTAGCTCTAATTTAGAGCTGGCTGTCACCACACAAAATATTTAATGACAGTCAAGCTTAATTTTTTTTAGTTTGAAGGCAACTGAGCACTGTCACTGTCACTGTCACTAATGGAGACTGTGGTGTCTCCATCCTTGGAGATATCAAAAATCTCTCTGGATATGATCCTGGAGAAATGACTCTAGGTGGCCCTGCTTAAGCAGGGGGATGAACCTCCAAATGACCTCCAGATATCTCTCTCAGCCTCAGCCATTCTGTGATTCTATAAAATCACTCTCCTGTCCCAGGAATCTACCCTTCCTGAAGTATCAGCTCAACTGCTTATGAGGTTTTGCTCTGAACTCAAACTAGTTGAGGGAAATGACTGTGGTTAAAAACAATCCTGCAACAGAAACAAGCAAGGGGTGGAGATGCAGAAGTGCCATAAAGTTCAGTTACTCCCAGAGCTTCTGCATGATGAAACTATGCCCTTTCTGAGATTTCAAGTCCATTTAATGCTACAGAAAGATACTATAATACTTTCTTCTTTGTACTCTCACGTGGCCTACTTTGAAACAGAATTGGAGCCCTTGCACTTGTTCAACCATGTACAGCTGCTGACAGGCACTTCAGGAATCTGTGTGGTCTGAACAATTTTGTTACTGCCTCATTTGAAGCACAGTGCCTTGCTGTAGCAATGCAGATATCTGAAGCAGATGCTGGCACATAAAAAGTGAATGTAAACTGATTTCATGAAACCCCATGTTTGAGAAGGAGGACAGATACTGATGGTCGGATGGAAATGCTGAATAATACTCGTCTTTCAAGTTTGGAATCAGAGTTCAGAATTTGGCCTTTTCTGCATACACTGAGCAGGATTCAGTGTTTTAAAAGGCCACAAGAAGTGCCTAATTTTGTGCAGACATGAAGGAAACAGAAAGGAAAACATAAAGGAAACATGAAAGAAAAGAGAACAATGTTCTTGGTCTTCTGCAGCTGAAGGAAATTTAACCTGTTCCTTTTTGTCTTCCAGGAATGTCTGACTATACCCAGGACCATTACCTTTTGGCAAACCCAGCTTGCATTCATATTTTGGAGTTTTGTATATAGGCCAAATCAATAGTTAATTTTACTATCTGTGCAAATACAGATGTCTAGACAGCAACTCAGTTCTAGCTAGGGAATTGGAATAGAAAACAAAGTGGAGAAAGAGACTAATGGCTTTATGTTTTCACTAATTCTATACTTGATAAATAACCTTTCTCACTGAGTAGATAATTGTAATCTTATAAGCATCTCGTGTTTCAAATGACAATTTGAAGGCAAGAAATGAAGAAAAATTAACAAGAAGACAAATGTTTCTGTCATAAGAATATGTGTAAAAGAAAAATATAATGACATAAGCTTATAAATTGCTAAATTTATTCTTATTTTAATGCTAGCTCAAAAGTAGAATTTGGATGAAAAATGTATGGAGAAAGGAATAGCTTTGCAATTCCATTTGCGTAAGAAAATACTCATTAATAGTATTTATCATTTTTTCAAGTGGAAATGGTTGCCTGCATGAATTGAAAGAGTGCTATTGAAGTCAATAGATAATTTTTCTACATAGTGAAGACATATATAGGCCAATAATGGTCAAAAAAAGACCATATAAGAAAAAAAAATTGTTCCATAAATCTCCATTGACATTTTTTTATTGTTCTTATTTCTAATGTGTTAATACCCATTTCCTCATTTGTTTTAATTCTTTGCCTTTTTCATCTTCACCAATATTTTTTGTTCATGATTCAGTTTTACGAAGTAACCTTGAATTGACAGTCATGGACTGAAAATGTACTTGCAGATTCATTGAATTACATTAGGTTCTCTCAACAAACTAAGGCACACTAAGAGCATGGATTCTTATCCTTCATGTCGTAACTGCTTTTCCATGTCATTTCACAAAATATCTCTAAAGTTATGTATCTATTTTCTAATTTTAAAAGTTATGATAAATAAAATCCTTATGTGTATAAAGGCAGCTTCAGACATGTGCCAATGAGCAGTTTCTCAGAGACTCAAACTAAATCCTAGATCACATGTATATCAACTGACAAATCAAGTGCTATTAGACGCTTTTAGAATCAAGAGCCAAGGTACTGCAACACGAATAGACATGCTCTGGGACCTGCTTTTGCATCTTTTGATGAGATTCAAAAGAAAATATCTAATTAAGATGCAGAATGTGACACCTGTAAATTCTACAGTCTTTCTGTAGGGTATATTCAAGTGCATATTTGTTTATTTCTATGTATATGTATACATTGTCTGTGAATATTTGGGGGGGGGAAGGAGTGAGTCATAAGAGTACATGCAGAAGTTGATTGCTGGGGAGGATGTGTGTGCACCCACACAAGCCACTCAGAGTGAGAATGAGTACCAATCTCTAACTGCACAGGTCTGAACCAAATTCTGCCCCCTCCACACTTCTGTGCCAGTGCTCCTGACAGTCACACAACCCTGACTCAATACTCCTACTTCTCATTCAACCCTCATGAAGGGCAAAGAAGATGGTCAATAGCTGTTCTTCTCTTCTCCCTTCTTCATCGTGCTCACATGCAGAATGTCACAAAATTAAATAATTGCATAAAATGCAAAGGACATACTTATATTTATAATTTTCATCCATACATGTGCAGCAGGCTTCATAACTAAACCAAAGGAAAAAAATTAGAGTTTTTAGAAATGTGAACTGCACTTAAATGAATGTTTATTTGAATATTGAACATCAGAGCTTTATTTTGTCAGAGGTTCAAGCTTAAACTGCTTTCACAACTGGAAAAAATGCAGGAAGCCATTCCAAACTGTGAGAGCAAACTTCACATTCCTTACTGGTGGTAAGTCATATTTTGAGCCCCAATATATATGTAAAAAGCACATTTAGACACAGACTATCACGGGGGTCTACGTGTGTATAGAGTCTTCCAGGAAAAGCTGTATCCTGTAAAAACTTTGAAGTCAGTCCCTCTTTGAGTAGGATTTTGACTAGATGATCTTCAGAAATATCTTCCATCTTAAATTATTATATGACTCTATGAGTCATATACTCTCACTGAGTTCAGCAGACACTAGGTTGGACTGGTGTTTCTTGCAAAAGATGACATTTATTCAAAATTTTGAGTATTAAGTCTGTTAAAAAATGATTCTGGGAAAAGTAATTTCAGAAAAATCTCAGTATGAGTTTGTTCTAGCTTTTAATTAAAAAGGAGGAAACAAAAGAATAATTATTTGTGAAAAAATGCATTTGTAAAAACATGTTTTTCAAAGAATTGCTTTGATAGATACCATTCACCAAAATATTTTAAAAAACCTTTGCTTTTCCATTTTTCATTAAAAATTCAGACAATTACATTGATAATAATTATCAATAATTTTTATATTAAAAGCCAGTTTTCCTTAAACATATATTTCAATTAAATAATTAATCTTCAATATGTATCACTGCTTTTTTTGGTATGGCTAAAATAGTTAACTAGATAGCATAGATGTTTTCAGAAGCTACAATATTGGATATTAATCAGGTTTGTCATTTCACAGGAAAGCAGTTTTCCTCCAGACACAACATTCTATACCAGCATAAGCTGGTTAACTTCTGAAGCTGATTAGACAGCAAAGAATACCAGTGATCCAGATCTAAATCAGATAATATGATTACATACCATCAGGGCTATGCAACATGCTGTTTTCATGCGTCCTGGTGTCAAAACAAGTTAGCTTTCCTCATGGATTTTAATATATTTCAGTCAGAGAAAGTATTTTTTTACAATAAATATCACAATTTCTAGTCTTAGTTTTATAGTATATGCTATTAGAGTAATTAAGAAAAGATAATAACTTAGAAAAATTTTCTAGAGGAAAAATTTTCATAATGGAGTTAAGGAAACCAACTCAAGAAGAACAAGTGACAATGGCAAGCTGACTGAGATCTTTTAATTTGACTAAGAAACCAACTATCAAACTATTCTTAAGATGCAACTTAAGAATAATGACCTGGTTCCTTCCTAGCTATTTTCTCTAGGTTTACAGTGACAGGAGAGCATGCCTCAAAAGCTGGAGTAGTCTATTATTCTTTGTGACTTCCTCCAAGCAAGAGTATCAGGATTACTTGCTATAATAAAACACTAGGAATAAAAGGCAAATAATGAAGATTTCATGACAGCACTTGATAGGTTTGCTGAATGCTGCAGATATGTAGACTTCAAAAGAGAACTAATAAGAGAAAAAATAGTCACACATATAAAAGGAGCTGCATATAAACGGATCCCACTTCTGGGAAAAGACACTGTCACTCAGATTCCTAAGAGCAGGCAATGTTACTTACCATTCCCAAAGCAGAAGTCCTGTGTCAGGTGGCCTCAATACATGGAAGATGAGCCAAACAGAGCTGAAATAGCAACATGAGCATTCTCATAATACAAAAATAGTGCTCAGGTAGGGACAGGAAGAACAATATCTCTTCACAAGAGAGAACAGTAGAGCTGTAGAAAAAGGAGTACAAAAACAAGCAACAACTGGAAACTATGAATGACATCAAGTCGGACTAATGGAACTATCATTTAATAGGTACTTTCCTAACAACATAGAAGCTGCCCAGAGAATCTAGAGATAACACTGCTGTCATCAGTGTACATTGCATTAAGATTTCACAATCCAAGGGAGAAAATATGCTGGAAAAACATACAGTGTTATTCAGTGTTGAACCGAACAGACTATATCTTGCATTTAAAACTAACGTGGGGAAACCACTGAAGTATTACCAGGGGGAAAAAAAGAAAAGAAAAAAACTCTGAAATCAATTCAAGACAATATTTATGCAAGGTAAGACAGCTGTGAAGGTCAAGTAAAATACTATATGGGCTCAGAGAAACTATACTGGACATTTGTATGTAATTCCAAATATAAGTAGATTTTTTTTCAGATAATTTCATTAAGAAACCAGGATTGATGGTATATCATTAGGTTCTAGACATATTGAAGAAGCCTGCTTCACCTTCATGGTAAAATATGACTTGGCAGAGGCTGTTTAAACAACTCATGTGAGGATAAGCACTGCTTAGGCTAAGTACGAAAAAGACTTAATCAGCAACTCAAGGTGCACTCTGTTACCTGCATTTGGGAAATTTAAAAAATCAAAAATGTTGATAATATGAAATTAGATATCACTTAGTGGAATGGGAGTAGATTTAATAAGTGCTATGAAAGCATCAGCCTTCATCCTCTCTTGTCCAAGTCATGTCTCCTGGGACGAGGGCTGACATGTGGTTGCACAGCTCCTGCACTCACATGCAGGCTGAACTGTGCCATCGAAACACAGTGTTTATGGCAATAGCAGAACACTTCCTATTTTATATGTACAGAAAAAGACTTATGCATGGACAAAAACACATGCTTTCTACAGCTAATTAAACAGTAATTCTGGTATCAGATATCAAAGTATTCTCAAGACAAAAACTGACAGCAGGCTATGGAATACTCCCTTTTGTAACAGCCCTAACCAAGTTTGGAAGATAGTGCTCCAACGAAGAAATATTTTCAAAAGTTAAATAGGTCTCATCATTACATTATTGACTTTTTTCCTAATGCAGTCTAAGGTGTGGAGACTGTAATGGATTATTGAGTGTAACTTCTTAATTTTTCCAAAGACTGTACTTACCATATGAGTAGACAAGGAGTAGGTAACTTAGGAAGTAGGTATGTAATCAAAAATATAAGAAGAGACAACAGAAGGATAATAATATTGGTATTATCTTAGTGTTAGTACATTTGTGATATTCAAATACCCATTAAAATAGCCATTTATTTAGGTAAATGTTACCTATATAATGCCCACATAATAAAACCATGAAGTAATCTTCTAATGTTTGTAACATAGGGGTGCGGAGGAATGCACAAGAAAATAAATGGGAGAAGTATTATCCCTGCCTGTATTGACAGTGTTAAATGGGCTCTCCATCTACATTACCAACAGATACATCTCTCCATGCTTTTAGAGCAATACTCACACACAGCAGCTATCAGTAAGCTAAGAACCTCTTTCCCTTTCATTCATGGTTTTTCACAGGTGATCACTCTATTCTTACTGCATTAATAAGAACTGAAGAGAGCTGCCTTGCAAGATTCACATTCTAGCAATGAATAATGCTAAAAACACATCTAAGCCAGCCATTCCTCAGAGGTCCTCTGCAGCATTGCATTCTCCTCCCTCTATCCAATAGCTGAGTAATCCAATAGCTTCTTTTCAGCTGAGATGCATTCAAATCCCCCATTGGTAAGATACATCTGAGCTGAGATTTCTACCCACCCAAAAGAAAGTAGTATAGAGATGTGCACCTTCCTGGCCATGTGGAAAATGGTTCTTCTTGAATGAATTCTTAAAACATAGGCAGACAACAGATATGACCCTAGGTTTTAGAGCTTAGACAGATGAAGAAAGTATTCCTGTCTCAGATAAAAGGTTTGCTAAGAAATCTGGGAAGCAGACCCAAAGAGACTCTCATAGTTAAATCACTTTCTTGGAAAAGTTGCATTCAAATGCTCTTAAGGTGAGGGGAAGGGTGAAAAAGAGCTGGACTTACATCATCTACATCCATAGTGAGTGCTCTACCCAGCCCTTTTTGGCTATGCCGTATGCAGAACATCCTCTGCTCAGTGTGCAGTAAATAATTGTTGGGTCAGACTGTGCAGAAAAGCTAAAAGAGGTCCCTAGATCATGGCTCCTGGTGGGCACCAGTATAAGAGAAACATCGATCTACTCCCCACTATCAAAAATTGATTGCTTTTGGAAATTTTACTGCAGAAATAGAACACTTTCAGCACCTCAGGAAACGTTATGTCAACAGTAACTTATAGGTGGTTACGTGCTCAGGATCCAAATTTGAGACTAGTCTGGCAGAGAACTTAGAACACCCCTGAACTGGCATACTGCCTGGATTTTTCTACATTAATAAGTAAGTTAATAAATAAATAAAATACCACAAGCCCTCAAGGTGTCACAATTTCAGTCATAACTAGTAGGTGACCTTCTGCAATAGATGTAAATGACCCAAATGGAACAGCTGCAATTTTCTTTACAAAGCTGAGCCCATCTCAGTCAGGGTTAACAGACATTGTATGAAGAGCTTCAATTAAAGAGTTTCTAATGGCAGTTGAAAAAACAGTGGGAATCAAGCTTTATACCGATTTAATGAAAGTTAACAATCTCAGTATTAGCCAGCTAATAGTGAAACTGCCAGCAAATTAGATGTATTCAGCTAAAGAAAAACAACGGCAGCATAAAGCAAAAAGAAATTGGCACTCATATTTCCATAAATGTTTGCATCAAAAGAAGTAAATTTCTGACAGACCTGCTGTTACATGGGTTGGATTGCTGTTGCCTATATGCAGTTGTTTGCATGACTCTAGAAGGACAGCCCATTTTATTACAGCACCATGTCCTAAAAGCAATCATTTCAGAAAAATAGAATCTAGCAACTTGTTTAGTAGTCTACCCTGAGCAGGTAAATTCAGGCTCTTGTACAGAATGTGAAATATTTGAAATGAAGAACAACTACTATACAGCATAACCTGACAATGTTTTTTCATTTGTTCACTTTCTGGATTGAAATACATACATTTGTTGTGGCTGATCATTTATACTGATACATAATTTCCAGTGTTTATAGTAACTGCAGATATTCAGGCCATATAGAAAGGGAAACTGATATCTGCAAAAGATACTAATTTTTCTTGATCTGATTTCTCACACTGGTTTTCAGTGTACTGCTCAAGGCTCACAACTTCTACACAGAACTTTAATTATTGCATCAGCTGAAGAGCTGGACTTTTACCATAATTGTGGGGATACATAGTGAGCAACAAAGACTTTAAGACTTATAAACTCAGTTTGCATAGCATATGTAGGATCATCTTGATTTTCTAGAAAAATAATGTATCAGAAGACAATATAGAACTTAGTTATCAGAGTCATTAATTTAATAAAACTAGCTCAAAATTCAAAGCAGTTCAGAGCAAGAGACACTAAACTTGTGTAACAATTCTGAAATCAACACAGTTTGTGCAAGTATCAGTTTTAAGGGAAAAAAAATCACTTTCCCAATTAAACTGAATTCTTACACAACAGTGAAAGGTACCTATGATCTAAAAGCAACTTCTAAACAGGTCACAGAAAAAAGTTCTTGTATACAGTTTTCATACTCTTGAATTTTTAGCATAGTCCCTAAAAGAGTTTTGAACTGTGCCGACCAGGACTGTTGTACACAGTGCCCAAGCAGCATTCATGGAAAAGTCTAGTGTAGTTTGTAGTCTTCCCAACAGGTTGCATGCATGAAGCCTCTGAGAGCAGGGAGAAGACTATGTGCAACTTGCCACCACAGATTGTTTCTTGGATAATTTTACTTATTTACTAATACAGCTGCTACTAGAAAAAGTGTTGGGAAAATCACTAGTTTTATCAGAAAACACTCCAGAGAAACTCTTCAAAACTGAAATATCCACAGGAAGGCCACCTCTGTGGAAAGCCTTGGGTCAGACACTCGTTTAACAGAAATGAGCAAAGTTATACTGATTTTGAATGAAGTCAGGAGTACTATGATGATTTCCTTGTGAAAGGGATGTGGCCCTCTGCTTCACAGTATAAAACCATCTTCATATAAGTTCTTGGTTTAAACAGTTATGAGAGATTTGTTTCTAGGAAAATATCTTCTGAACTGTGCTTGGTTTGTTGGTCTGTGTCCCTAAATCAAAAAGGGATTCGAGTTTTAAAGCAGAGAGAAGTGGAGATATGTTAAAACTATAAAGCACTTCATCCATTTGTTCCTATAGAGGATTACTAAATGCAATAAATCAGATGATATTAAAATCTTGGGGGAACTGGTTCAGCATTTTACTGACAGAATCATGATCTCTGGTTCTTCCACAGAGTAATGTAATACGAAACAGAAGCAGTGATGTAGGCCAGAACTTTGAATAGAAGAACACAATTTTAAATTGGTAAAAAGGAAAAATATTTAAAAGTAATCACTTTCCTCTGTATTTTTAGACACCTGTGATATAAAATAGTTTTAATCTCTTTTGGACTGCTAATGACAGGAGAGGTAAAATGACAAGTCCTTTCATGGGGCTTCAGATCCAGTGTCCAGTCATTAGCTTCCAGGAAATACATGACTTCAAAATTGCTTTATTGCCTAGCTAATATCATAAAATTGTCTGACATTATAAACATTTTAGGAAACTGGTTTAGAAAACATTCTGAGCTTTTTGTGCATTGAATATTGCTGCTCTGTAACTATTACATAGCCTATAGCCGCTCCTTTCCTATTGTTTCTTATTTTTCCTTTTCCAAAATGAGAATTACCTCATCTGTGAACTTCCAATTGCAGTCTGTTGTTTTTTATGTAAACCTGCATCATTCCAATGCAGATTGACACCTCTGTCAAAGATGACTTTGAAAGGAAAAATAACTACCAAACTGACCCTCAGGATAAGGGAATCTAGGCTAAGAAGGGGGATGGTTTTCTCATGCATTGGTAATAATCAAATTCTCTTGTGGAGCTGTGTATAATAAAGTGTAATAGAAGAATGCAAGAATGTTGAAAAGAAAATAAGTGAAGCTTATATAAAATAAGTGAAGTTTTGTACTGAAAAGAAGCTCATTTCACATGGGCTTCATGTGGGATCTCTTTAAAAGAAGGTGGTACTCCAATAGCTTACCTATCATGATTTGACAAGTCTGTCTGAGCATCGCATTTTGGATAACTCATTTGGCCAGGATAACTGGAGAATAACTTCAGACATTTCTGGTAATGGTGCTCAGGGAAAAGGAGGATTTGAAAGACCATCTAATTGAAGAGTTGATTTTGCAATTAACAACTGCAGCGGCCTCTTGTTGTCAGAGCATTCAGATTCAAATTTCTGACTTGAGTCAGAATGGAGGACCAGCTTCTTCCTTATGCAAAGAATGACTTTGCCATGTGCATATAACATGGGCAGAACAGGGAAGGAGGAGGAAGCTGGCAAATATCTAAAAATTTCCTTTACAAATTGCTGCAAGGTCATATTTTTATTTTATGGCTTCATTTCCCAAAAAATATATTTTGTAGTAGGAAAACTGATTTTCATTGAGGCCTGTTTGGGAGAGAGAATGCTGACATTTGCACACATTCTCTAAGCACAGGTAACAGAGCTACATCTCCAGGACACTGCTCCATTTGCAGTAGCTTCTACAGACCTGCTTACTTCACAACATGCAGTGGTGGTGTTTACTCTGTTTAATCAAACATTCATTCACACACTTTCTAGACTAGTTAGTCAGATCATGGTCGAACTTGCACTTGCTGACTATCCATAAACCCCCTCCATTGTTAGGCAAAGGACTTAGCTGAACTATACCAAAGCACTACCAAAAAATATCCTGCAAAGTCACATACTCACCAACAGGGATATATTCAAACTGACATAAAAACCAATTCTAGTCTCAGTTATTGATCTCAGTTTGAATCCCGTAAGGTCAGTTTAGCCTGGACTAATAATTTTTTTTACAAATAAGGAAACTGACATATTCTCTTCCAGATTATGCATCTGTAGTCTTTGGGTTATTTCAGAACCTTTATCTAAACCTTCAGGTAGTATTTAATCCACGGCTAGTGAAGAGGTCTTTTGTAACCTTCAGATCATGGCACATATTTCCAGTGAACCGCTTTGGGAATTTATTTCTCAGAAAGGATACAGAAACACTTCAGGAAAGCATTGACTACCTAGGAACTAACTGAGACAACTAAGCCCATTTAGGCCCTTCACTTATAAAGAATATTAAACTCACAAAGAAGAGAAACAAAGAGGATTTTGCTGGCCAAAAATTCATTCCTAGAGAAGAGCTCTGTAAAAACAGCAGCAAACTCATATACCTCAGTTTTTATTTTGGGGGAGGATTTCTGTTTGTCACACTAAAAAGAAAAAATAGGGCTAAAGACATTTACATGTGTCAAGCTGGATAAAAAACCTTGCTATAAATCCCTAACTGCAAAATGAGTTCAAGCCTGAGCCTTGAGTGAATTTTCTTCTTGTTCTGCTCCTGGCTTGCTTAAAATGACATAAAAAAAAAAAAAAAAAAAAAAAGTCATCAAAATCCAGATACAGAGAAATAGGATATAGGATAATAGCAGAAGAATGAATACACAAAAAGCTTTAAAAATGATCTTAAAAAAGTACAGTGATGCTTGGCTATGCAGTGGTATTTTTTCCTAAGAACTGAACAGTGTATTTGCCACGGGCCAAGTTTAAACCTGCTTTGTATCTCATGTAATGAAGAGCATTCAGGTCAAATGACCTTCCAAATTGGCTGTGGGATGATCATATGAGCCAGTAGGAAGGACTTAAAGGGCCTCACTATGAAGGCTACATTTGGGTAAGTACTGACTTTTAGTAGCTTACATATCAATGGCATCTTATTTAAATTGGTTGTTCTCCATATTGATTCACTGAGGAAGTTTTAATAAAGGAGAAATTTCTGCTTCTCTACAGTTTTGTGTCTCCTGGCCTCCAGAAGAAAGGCATCTGATCAGACTTGCACAAACTGCACCAAGGGAACAGAAACACTTAGCACGTGATGTAACTTGTACCTCCATCTGCTTTGCAACGGAAGACGTCAGAATGTGGAAGGAAGACTTGGAAACATTTCCCTCGCCTTCTGAATTCCTCAGGAAACATTTGGAGCCAAGACCATCAGACAAATGACTGTTTCTCTCAGGGCTAATAATCAGTGGTGTAATATGTGTCTCTCCATAGAACAACCATCAACCAGCTGAATTAAGATGATCTTTCAGGTAGATCATCCCATTTTTTTTCCCTAGTCAAACAGAACCATGATTATATTTAACCATAAGCATCTTGCAGACTTTCAAAACCTATCTTAAAAATGTAAATTGCAAGTTTATATTTACATTAAGCTGATTTATAAAATTACATTAAATATTTATGGTCTTATTTAAATTTACAGAGAAGGAAAATAATCATTGGAAGCTAATTGCAATTATTACAATTCTAGACTAAGATTTTATGTTCATAGAGACCTGAAAGAAATTCCCAAAATAAAATGTTTTTTTTCTTTAGGAATTACTGAATAAAAAGGCTCACACAAAAACATCCAGTCAAAACATCTTACATAACTGCATAAATTTATACAGTGGATGGATTTCTAACTACACTAAGAGACTGACATTTTCACTACATTTTCAGCCAACAGTTTTTGTTCATAAAGTGAGGTTTTCCCATGTTACACTGAAAAACTTCAATATGAAATGAATTTATCTGGATACATGTGTTTAGGTGTCTGAATAATCAAACAGCTTTTCCTCCAAAATATTTCATACATCTACTTTATTCTCTGGTTTCTGTCCTTTGAATCACTAACAAGCAGTGCAAATAATGTTCTCAATAATAGAATATTACTGAATCTACATAGCTCCTCACATATCTTAATGATCATTTAGAAAAAACATCTGGTTTACTTATAAAAAGAGTTACATATATATATATGTAGCTATTCAGGGGTATATATGTACAGATACAGATATACAAGCAGACAGTCTGCAAACTGATTTGGGACTCAGAAGATACTGAGTCAAATCTAATTTCTGACCCTGCTTTACTGTTACTATTTTCAGAAGATCATATTCCTTTCTTGTTTCATTTCCCACTCATTTCCCATTATTTGGAAGACAGAGATAATGACCTCTATTGTTGAACAGATATATAATAAAAACGTACATACTTTCTGCCCAGATAATTTTCTTCAATTATCTACTATGAACGATCTGAGAAAACTCATGAGTCAAGACATTAGAAAGTTTAATTTATCCTGAAAACATCTGGGTTAGTTTGCATAACTCCTCTTAGTTCAGTAAAAATACTGACTTCTTTATGTAAGGCTTAGCATTATCAGCCAGTAAAATCTTTGCATTGGCTGATTCAGGTGGCTTACAGATTTCTGTTCAGCCCTTTCATATCTGTGAAAAGTCACACTGCTGAGCTGTATCAAACTCCTGCTGTAAGGAGTAAGGATAGGAGCTAAAAGGGCTAAAAGTTTATCTTGAGACCACTGTACCAATTATGTTCCAAATGTGAAGATTTTGCTGTTGATGGATGCATCTAAGTAGATCCTGCTATGTCAGAGAAATTGCAGGGCGGTTCTTCCCTGCCTTTATCTCATTGGTATCTCTCCTTTTCAATTCGAGAACATAACAAGATCTTGAAAACATAGAACTGTGAAATTACATCTTCTTTGCCAAAAGATGTTACCTCATCATGCTTAATTCTGACTTCAACCATCTCACCAATTTCTATAAGAAAAGGCTTTGAGGACAGGAATGATATTTTATGCTTCATATGCAAGACAGAAAACTGGGGCAGCAATGACTGTTCCATAGAGCTGAGGGAATCACTCAGAGTTAATAATTTATTTGCTGAATATAGCTTCCTTTCTTCCTTTTTGAAGAGTTGTGAAAAAGCATCTTCCTTTCAGCTGCAAGACAGACAATGGTGCACTTGAGTGGGTCACTCAGCGTGAGCAGAAAGCCATAATACACCTCACACTGATATAGCCTGGCTCCCTGCTGAAGCCCTTTCAGCACAAATCTTTACACGATGACCTACCCTTTGGTGTATGGCCACTCGTATTTGCTGATTTGCGACCCATCCAGACTGACGTGCAGGCTAGAGAGCACCAGAGGAACCTGGGGTTCTCTGCTGCACACACCTGAGACCCACAGGCCTGGGTCAGGCATCTGCAAGGCAAGGATCAACAGTGTGAGACTCATACATACTAAAAGGTACAGTTCTGAAAAGAAATCCGAGATCAGTTTAAAGATTCTTAATATAAGAATAACAGCATTTATTAATTTATTTATTTGTTTGTTAACATTAGCCAAATTCTCTCTCTGCAAATATATTTGGTAACAGTGTAGTAAGAAATTTGCTACAAGAATGGAATAAAAGTGAAGACTAGCTTGAATTTGACCTCTTATTACTTATCTGTAGCAACAAACAGGAATAGGGCTTTTGTTCTATGCACTTTATCATCTATATGAATACTAGTCTTGCCACAAAAAAACCTGGCTTCATAAACCTCCCACTCTCCAAATGTTTCTGCCCATGTTTGGTCGTATTATAAGACATGTTTGACTATGCTTTAAGTTACAAATATACTGAATATTTGTAGGAAGATGATGCAATTGATTATGATGATGATGTGTGACTACAGTTGCAAAGAACAGCAGGAGATTTTAGGCAGTTAGCATATATGCAGCAGACACGTTTTCTTCTTCATTCTCTGGAGAGCAGACTAGAGTTTAGAACTAATAGCTTCTTGTTCATTTTCAATAACTGCATATTAGAACTCCGAGTATGACTTTCTTTGGTACATCCACTATTCAGAAACAATACATATTTTAAGCAGCCTCTCAGTAAATTAGTTTCCTAGAATATTCTTGGAAAATGAGCACAAAATGAGTTAGAATATTGCCATGGAAAATTCAGTGTTTCATCTAAATAAATATTTGCAGGTTTCACCCCTTATTATCTGCTTAGATATAATCATCTATAAAAACAAAATTTTTACGTATTCCTTTTTTGTGCATCAAAACTGAAAATTCAGTTAATATGTTTTTAAGGACTGAAAGTCTTCCTGGAAAAAAACTGGGAAGAAGAGAAACACAAAACCCTGACTTTTCTGAAATTTTCCATGTACAGAAATGTAAATATGTCTTCAAACCATAGATATACATTAAGAGTATATATATAGGTACACTATGTACAAAAATGTCCACCAACTGAAGCAATAATAGAATTTCCTTCAAAGACCTATATTAACTGCTCCAAACTGTAAGTTCGGAAATTCTTTGAGAGACATAGTTATAGAATGGCTGCAATGAAGACAAAACTATTGTTCAAGTCAAGACAAGCATTACTCTTGAAAACCAGAACGCTTTCTGCCCTTTCTTCCTTTTCAGCTCACAAGCTTCCCTTCAGCCTGTGAAGGTCTCTTTACAGCTCCAGCAGCAGCCTTCACCAGAGAAATGAACTACTAATCTCTGTGGACTGCCTGGCTGAAAACACAGAAAAGTGTGTCTGTTGCCCAAAAGACTACCTTGCCAGGATCTACTGGAATAATCTGCAGGTGCGTACATTTGGGACCTCTGGAAAGCCCCTTAGCTGCTTTGCTGTTGTTACTCTGTTCTGAATGCTGCGAATCACTAGATAGTCATAGGATCTGAAAGCTGAGTATAAAATAAATCGCAGCCACATTGTACCAGTTTTGGTCAAAAGTCTAGGGGAAACTGCACTATATAATCTTTAAAATATTTTTTATCTCTTGCTGTAATAAACGAAAATATTTTTTATTTCTTGTTGCAATAAATTTAACCTACCGTTGCTCCACTAACACTTGAAGTATGATTATTTTAGATTTTGATAACATTTTAAATTCTACTAATCACCAACTATTCCTATTTGAAAAATGTTGTCTTTTATTTTCAATGAAGCTTAAAATAAAAAATATTTTTTTTTCTTTCTGTCATTGTTTTTGCACCATTGATGGTTTCATTCATGTCAGCACAACTCATAAATGAGTTTTAGATGAGTTGAGCTGCTTTTGCTGACTAAATTTGCAGCAGCAAAGCATAAAGCATTTTAGGCTCCACAAAAGCAGTCTTTTTATTATTTCTTATTGAGAGGCTGGTGGTTTAAAAATAAAATAGATACATAGATTTCACTATGATACTTTTTATTTTTTGGTAATCTTCACACAATGAGGAATTTCTCTGCACTAGAATAATTATCAGATTCTATACAGATTTTATAGAAGGTATATATATTTTTTGCCATTTGGCACCTGCAAAACATGCAGTGTAGCAGATACCTGAAGTGTAAACTGTTACAGTCACACAAGATTGCCTCTACAATAAAGAAATACAATACCCAAGCAAGCAATATATATGCATATAGTATTCATATATATATGTATGAGTGTATACACATAGGTACACCTATATTCATTCACATAAAATAGTTATTTTGCAATAGCTGTTATGTGTTCTGTGGCATGTGACAGTTCTCTTGGTGAAATTAAATGCACATCACATTTTGTCTTTTCAGCTGTTGCATGCTGCCTAGTTTTCAGTTTGGCACTGTCTAGGTATGCTGTCACAGACTGAAAGTCACTATGTGTGACATGTTTTTCACCTGCCCTAAAATGCTGAACTCCCTCCATCATTTTGTATAACCAATTTGCAATTCATTTAGTTCTCACACAGGGAATTCTAAAATAACTCAGTAAAATGTTTACTGTTATCAGTACTGGATCTTAAAGCAATGAGAAAGAAGTTCAGTTTTAGAAGCTTTTAGGTACTACAATTTCCAGATTTCTGACCTACAGCATAGGATGAGGGATTAAAATTATGTATGGAGGTTCTGCATTTGAGTCTCTGATATTAGTTTTATGTATTGACATCTGGAACAAAAAGGATTAGTTGTATAATTTAATCCTATCAAAGCCAGCTGTAGTTTCCCTTTTCTACACTGTGTTAAATGCATGGAAGCTTCATGCAATAGCATATGACTGTCTAACAGTGATTACATGACATGGAAGGGATGGTGACTTAGGACATATGATATAAACAGCTTTGCAGCACATCAGTTGATTTTTTCATTTGAGGCCACGATTCACTTTTCAGTATGCAACCTTTTCTATGTTTTAATGAGTAAGGACTATTTTAAGGCTGTCATCTTGTTCTCACAAAACAACCTTTGATGTAAAAGGGCTTTACAGGTATCTCATAAAAATCTCCTGGAATCTGTTTTCCTGTTTTTATTTTATGCAGTAGTATAACAAAAAATGAGAATAAAAGAAGAATATATTGACTGATGCTACAAGTAAAGATGAGATGTAATTACTTGCCTTTATCAAGAATACAAGAAGTGCAGAATACTATCTTGAAGTAAATTCTTAATTTTAAGGTGATAAAACTTAGACGAAATGCATCCCACCTTGTAATGTGCCTTTAGAGAGCCTCTGCATCTTCAGCTTACTCCCTGGGGCTGATTCTTTATTAACACTGAGTAACACTTCATGTTGCTAACAATCTTCATTATAACTTTGCAATGCCATCAAATACTCATACGTCATCCCAAAAATTACCTTTTTTACCCTTACCTCATGAAATTGTTAATAATTGTACATATCAAATATCTGAAGATTAATTGGACAATAAATCAGTAGTTCAGGCACAATACACAGTATTAAATATTAGGATTTCTCATTGTCACTAGCAAAAGAAGCTGTTCTTTACAGCTGACATTTGTAAACCTATTGAGTTATGAGTTTGGTTTTTTTTGTTTATTTGTATTTTCCTGAACAATAAATAAGGTGATCTTTCAATCTTTTCTCTTAGATTCAGTCATACGATAAATGGAGGAAGTAGTGTGGACCAGTGTTTAATTTTTATAATTTGGGCCTAAGTTGTATTCAAGACTTTACATATTTAGCCTACTTTGAACGCTGTGGGAGACGTCAGTAGGCATATAAGATTACAAATTAATCTTACTTACACAGTAGGAGAAAGATTTTATGTCAAGAATAAGAATTACAGAAGTATAATCAACTTATTGGCTTATTACATATATTAGTTGCACTGTAAAACATGAAACACTCAGCCAGCACAAAAATAGAGGTAAACAGTGTCCAAGACACAAGTATGTTTTCACACAGCCATTCTGAAACTAATGCAGATATTCTGGATGGCTCTTCAGGGTCAAAATACCTATTAATGAGTGCAGCATTAATCATGTATGCAATTACTGGGAGGATCAAAGCCTAAAAAACATTCACTTTCACAATTACAGACTTAACTGAACAGCATAGCACAAAGTTGTAAGGGAAGCATGCGCATTTTACTTCAAATAACAATGGATTTTCCAAGTGGCTACCATACCCTGCAGGTTCCTTTCCTAAGAAAAAAATTCACTGTGGATAAGTTCTTGTTTACAGATGAATCTTTGCACAAGGAATTGCACATTTTAAAATTGGGCCTTGGCCCTCCAGTAAGATTTCTGCACTGAATATCCCTGTGCTCACACCAAGCCCTGATAAAGCTTGTGGTACTTACAAGGACAGCAAACTTTGTATTAGCTGTTACTACAGACCAGAACCAAATGGAGGATATAATTTTAAATTCCACTTTAGTGAAACCTCTATCACAGACTAAATTAATTAATAAGTTTTGAAAAGTCTAGAGCAAATAGAAAATCTGCATTTTATTACTTTTCTTTTTCTCTGAAAAAAACCTTTGGGTTGAAAAAGCTTTTAACAGATTTGTATGAAAGGGGACATCTGGAAATCTGTTTTTTTAACATTTCTTTTTCATTGTTTTGAAATGACTTTTTGCTTTATTAAATGCCAAAACTGGGGAGAAATTAAAAAATAATGTAAAAATCCAAATGAAATATTTCTAACAAAACTTTATGAATATGGCAATTTGTTTCCATTCTTTTCTTTCAGTGGTGAGATCAATGAACTTTAACTCTGGGTCAATATACAGCAGTGTTTTGAGGGTTTGCAATTCTTTTGTTCAGGCAATGAACTGGGAAAAAAATTAAATAAAAGCAATTATTTGCAATTCTACTATTCTACTGCCAACCATAAAATCTTTTATTTGAAAAGCTACCAGCTTGGCAACTACATATCCAATACAAAACAAAGAAAACAAGAAAGCAATAACAGTAGTCTATCTACCTTTCCAGTTTTACCATGAAAAATGTACTTCTCTATGCAAAACTTCTCTAGATCAATGACACAAATGCACATTTCTTACTTTTCTATGAGAGTGTATGCATGTACAGCTTTCTCCATCTGTCATTTCTGTTTTACATAGAGTCATGATATTTACATTTCAACACACCAAATGGCAAAATATCTATTACTCAAACATAATATTTGATTTTGTAATTTCCTAAAAGGTTGAGTGCATTTAACCAGATCCCAGATTTGAGCTTTCCATATGTAATGAAACACAATAGGAGTTCATTAATTCAGAAGAAAGGCAGGCACACTCAGGATGTGACATTAAAACACAGAAAAAAAGAAACATGAATTCCTTATTGCACTTTGTTTCAAAGAAAAGAGATCAGGAGAACATTTACAATAGAAAAAGTGTTTCTTTCATAGAAGAAAGATTTCTTTGGCAATATGAATGATATTAACTAATTGCACCTTTGAAATAAGCACTTTTCATAATAAAGCAACAAATCATGGTGATAATGAACAACCTATACTGTGCTTGGTTTTTATGACGTTCTCTTAAACATATACCCACATGCACACAAGTCTGTTAAAGAATGCTTTCCTGAGATCCCCAAAAGCTACAAAGTGCTTGAGCTGTCCCGGACCAGGGTCTAAGAAGGGGATAGGCCACTAAAGAACTGATGTTCAACAACAGCTGATCTACACACACCTCTGGCTAGTAGGTGCAATTATTTATGCTGGCAGCTGTGGAAAAGCTGCAGAGGGATTCACACTTCTCAGTTATAATTCTTTGATGTACTTCAGGGTTATGGCAACCAGACAAGGGCAACCTTTGTACTTTTCCTTGTAACTGCCTAATGTAACTAGAGTTTCACCTAAAGAGGGTGAAATGTGAGTCCACTATGAAGAGAATGGAAAAGAATGTGTCCACATATCCCTTTTCTTGAGTAAGCTGTACAGAAATTCTCAGAATGAACATGTCCAAATAAGGAGAAATTGCAATTTGTAGCCTGGTTTTCTAGGTAATTGAGTAAATTTCAAAATAGAGTGAATACAGTCATTTCCCATGTTACTCTGTCGAACTGACACTAATTCTTGAATGTCATTTTAGAGGGGTAAAAAGACTAAAGATAAGCAGTTTTTATAATTTCATGAAAACTAGCAAGTGGCTGGAGAGGAAATACCCTACTATTATTCATTGTGAAGGAAGCTAATGAGATCACCCTTCCTTAGACATCAGACAGGCGGGAAATCAGACATCAATGATTATGCTGCACAGTTCTATTCTTTTTTTTAAAGCTTTCCATGTCACATTATCTTCTGCCCTAATTGCTGTAACTGGAGGATGAAATAGAAGAGTACGGTAAGGGGTTTGGAAGGACTGATGTCCCATCTAGACAACATTTCCATTCAGTATAACAGATGAAATTAGATGACCAAACTCACTGTGAGTTATATGACCGGTTTGCAGAGGATAATGAGAACAGAGCAGAAGCTGCAAATGGACTTTAACCATTACAAAACTCTCATTGATTTTGGGATCTTTAGCTAAACAAGTGGTTTTAAGTAGTTTCTTCTTACAGAGATGTATTTATAGAAATGTGTCTACTGTCTGCTGTTTCACACTTCTGCTTTGTATTGCTTTAACTCTAGTTAGATTGAACAGGTTATTGTTTTGGGGTTTTTTTATTCACACAGTGTATATAAAATATCTACACTGTAACTCCTGTATTCTTGAGGCTGTTTTATGTTATATCATATAACAATCCTTTTAAATGACTGGGCAATGCTACATACAAAACTGAAAGGAAGCTAAAGATCTGACATTGCGATGATTTGGTTTCTTAGGATCTTGCTTTAAAAATGTTATAATACAAATATTTTCTTGCTATTTGATTTATGAATGATGAAACTACAGCAAAATAATGTCTTTAATTGGTAAACAAAGCTATGGCCTCCTATGAAGCAAGTATGATTTCATTGAAACATACTTCTTTTAACTTGGACAGCAATAATTTTGTGCAAGCTGTCAGACTGTCTTAGCAGCAGAACTTATAACTGAATAGCCTGTGCTGAAAACTGCCCTCGAGGTGAAGCATTGCTAATCAAGCAATAAAATATTTGTTTAATTTTGTGATGAAGCTAAATAATTAATAAATCTAACATCTCTCTGTGACGTATCTTTTGGGACTATGTAGAGCATAATGACACTAAGTTTAGGACAGTTTTCAATTGTAATATCTTGATTTTATGACTGCTAGGACCAGATGACATCCAGTAATACCATGACATCAAGTCAAATTAAATGTTTCTCAGGACTTGTAAACTGTCCACTCTGCTCCAGGCTAATAAAACTGTTGAGAAAAGAATGCTAGCTTTTCTGATTTGTATTTTTTTATTCTTCTTTCAATTTTCTTTAAAAATTAATTTCATGTAAAAAAAAACCCCCATGAGTAATGTTTCACTTTTGTTGACAGACTACAAGATATTTTATTTCATCCTTTCTCCCTTTTGGAAGTTTGGACTCAACATTCACCACAGCAATGCCACCAGGAACACCACAAAAAAATTATTTCCTCCCTGAGCTGGAGGAGTAGCTTGCTATAAATGACTGCTTTCTCATTGCTGTTTATGCAATTAGAAAGCAATCATTAACATGAAAGAAGGTTTCTATTTCCTGTTCTGAACTGTGGTACAGGGGCTATTAGCAATTACTGGCATAAAAGGTGCCCCTACAGGCAGCTCTCCAGATGTTCTCAGTTTTGAAGAGTTACCAGCTTCATTCCAGTCTGCCTGAGCTCAGGCTTCTTTCTTTGCTAAGAGCTGGCTGGACTAAGGAAGTGATTTGCAATGCAAGATAATAACTTTATTCAATCTACTAACTTCTGAAAAATGTTCTATATTCATCTGTGCCAGTGAATGACACATTGTTTCTATTAACTATATTTTTGCACGTATTCATCTCTTTCATATAGGATTCCTATAAAGCTGCTGAAACTTGAAAAGATGGAAGTTTTGCTGGAACAGAAACCAGTTATTAAAAATGGGTAGGATACAATTGCAGTCACTCCCAGTCAGAGCTGTAATACCCCTCTTTGGGCACCCTCCACATAAGGTATTGAAGAGCAGAGCCAATCTAGTAACAAAACAGTTTAGAAAGGATTCACAGTATAAGAGAGATGGGACTAATTAGGCAAGGAGCCATTGATCGTTGTGAGGTTTTTGCAGGAGCAGAGGAAGGTGGCTGGCATCCAAACCCTACATTTCCTGGAATACAAAGAAAAAAGCAGTATCTAAAATGGTAATGTTTGGATGCAGATTGAAAGATTGCCATGCTGCAAGTATGTGATAGAGAACAAAAATAAAATACAGTTAAGTCAAAAACTGAGAAGTAAAAAAAGAAAAAAAAACCTGACTTTTTTATTTTGTCTGTGGAGTAAAACAGGAGTGTTTGACAACACTGAAGATTCTGCATGTGCTTAGGAATGTGGCTATGGCGACACAGAGTAATTCTGGCAAGAGGCATCCTTGTCAAAGGCTTCCCAAAGTGCTTCAGTGCAACCAGGAGTATGAACTGTTGTCATTAATTAGTTTTCTGCATTAATTCACTCTTAGTTTCTCTTTCTAAAATTGTGACCTTAAAGACACTTGAAGTCCAGGGTAGCTTCCCTTTGACTTAGCAGACTGGCTCAGGCTCTAAGTCTCAGAACCATTCTGCCTAAATAGAAAGTATCCTAATGCAAAGACTCCTAACCTAAGGACGACAGTCCTCCCAGACAGCCTTTTACAGTCAATGGATGCCTGCCTCCATACACTGAGATTGTAGGTAGAACAGAATACCTTCTGGAGTTGTTTCTCCCTCTGTTGACTCCAAGAACTCAGGGAGAGTAGGCTCCTAATTAGGTAGCACAGGTGTTTAAAGCTAAATTGGTTGAAATTTTGTCTCATTATACAGACAAAAGAGTTATTTGTTTGAAGACACTATATGAGACAAAAAATGAGTTCAAAATGAGAATTATGTAGTAATCTAATGTAAAATTTAAAAGTTACTTGCCATTTCACTGATGGCTACAATGTCACTAATCTGAAAAGGAATTCCCAGAGCTGAACTAATACATAGTTTAACAGAATTACATCAAGGAAAACATATATAATGACTAAATCAGTATTTGTTGGTTTAGAGGAGATAACAAATATTTGAGATCAAATCAGTCCCTTCTTTGGAAGAGTGTAAGGTTTTCTTGAGATGATTCCAAGTATTGACTTAGCCTCACCTTAAGAAAAAAAGAAACTACTGTGCTGACAGCTCTGCTTTCACGTTCCATCCTCTAAACCTGCAATAAATACACAAAAAATCTTTTTCCACAGAAGTAAGGGTCTTTTTATAGGTTAATGATAGCTATACTACTTCTCAGGTTGACTTCAGAAATTAAAAGAAATGGTACATACGGTGCACTTCCCCCACAGTACGTCTTAATCCCTGACCAGGGAGAGGTCATTTTTTAATGTCCAGAGCAATCCATTTCTCCACATAGAAAGAAGGACACCAAGCACTTGCACTGCAGAGTGACCTGAGCCTATTTTAGCAAACTCCCAGAAAGATGGGTTTTTGTCTTGGGAAAATTATCAAAAGCCTTCCCCTTACTCTGTCTGGCCCAAAGCTTAAAAAGCAACTAGATTTAGACAAAACAAATCTATGAAGGCAAGGAAACTGCAGGCTATGACTGTATGCATTTGGGCTGACTGCATGTTTGACCAAAGCATTATTTTTTATATTTTCAAGGTAGAATCAAACATTTTTCTTTGTGAGACACATTCTTATCTCATGACCTAGTTCTTCAGTGGGGTTGCATTCTAGAAATTCTTATATTGGACTTTTGCTACTTAGGAGGTCTCAGGAATGTTCCCATCATTAAAAAAACAAAAAACAAACCTCAAAACAAAACACCATCTGCAGTGTTCTTTTCTCAAAAGGAAAGAAAACTGCCTTAATAGTAGAGGAATTAAAAAGAGGGGATTCACATGTACATTCTGTACATTCACATGTACATTCACTGTACAGTCTGTAAAGAAACCTTGCAGTTTCAAACATTCTAAATATTTTTAAAAATTAAAAAAATTAAATTCATTAATATAAACTTCTGAATCATAGCTGTTATCTTCTTTAATCCTCAGAGAGTTCTTTGTGCCTCATGACTTTGGAAAGAATTAAGAAACAGCTCATCTTAGAGTCCATTGTGCATTCCCCTTAGTACCATTTTCTTCTTTTCCTACAATTACTAGGATTTATTTTCTTCCCTTGAAAATAGGATTTTTGTCTCATTTGAGTCCTTGGTATTTAATTCCTACTTGAAGTCATAATCCTCCCTGTCACATCACACCAATCTCTTTGTAGCCAATTCTGATTTCATGGGCAGGATTTTGACTTAGGAAGAACTGATTATTTAGGTACACCTTATGTAGCAGGATTTAGTCGTTCTGAAACATACAAAGTAAGGAATAATGCAGCCAGAAAATTTTAATGAACTAAACATAAGGTACAAGCTGTGAAAATTTGAGCTCCTGGCTATCACTTCTCAATAACATATTAATTAATTAGTTAATAGAGTGTACTCTTTTCCTTCCAAGATACTGCTTTGGAGAGACACCTCTCTGATATACAGGCTGTCCATAAAAATTTAAGGTGAGGTGATCATTTTTCCAATCAATGGTGTCAGAAAAGTCTCCAAACCTCAACTGGTTACAAACCTCTGACTAAAAACAGACTAAATGTTATAACACTACATGGTACCCACTTGCCCAAACATATAGGGCTTGTTTGGGGTTTTTTTCCATTTTCTGATGAAATGTGTAAATCTCTGAAACAACTTTAAGATTGTGACAGGAATCCAGGTGTTTCTTTAATGGAACCCGTTCTCATGGGTTCTCTCTATGGATGGAAAATCCTTTGTTGCCAGACTTCTATTCAGGAAAAACTGCAAAGAAAAAAAAGCAACTTAAAGCAGTAACTGATTTTTGTAAAGCTAGGCATGTTAAAAAAATAAGAGCAGTTATTGATTACAAAAAGAATCTATAGCTGACAAGGAAACCTCTTGATTTTCAGGAAAGGAAGTCCTGTATTATTATCTCAGTGCTGAGCTGACAGGATCATAAATTGGGATTTATTAATTCTACAGGACTGTCCTTCTGTAGCACCAAATAAAACCTCCCATTTCATAGGGGAGAAGAAGATCCATATCATTGAAAGCTCAATACCTATACATGACCAACCGATTTCAATTTAATGGATTAATTTATACGATATCATGTACTGAACATATGAACTAGAAGAAAAAAAAAAAAAAAACAACAAACCAACAACTTCAGTAAACATACAGAAAGTATCTTTTATTTAATGTGATATTTTATTTCAAGTGACTTGATATATGTAATCAGTAATCATCACAAGTTTTCCTATATTAGAGTTTGCACTCAAACATTTTTAAATGTTTTTCTCTCTGTGCTTCCAAGTATTTCTTGTAGGAACACCTTAGAAGCTACAATACTGAAACTGTTCATTTTTGTCATGGGAACAGAAGTGAATAAATATTGAAGCTCAGCATATTATTAAAATACAGAAAAGAGTTAACTCTCAAGCTTCAATGTGTATTTGGTTTATTTTTGCTTTGGGTTTCTTTGGCATATATCTCAAATAGCTTATAGAGGAAGGTTTGGTTGTAAAATCTTCACACATAAAGGAACCTATTCATTCCGTGATTCTTTTCGAAGCCTCTTACTACCAAACGGAAACACACGCAAATTAGAAGGAGGAATACCTTCTGGTATCTTCTTGCAAGGTCTGTGAAGAAGACATAGAGCGGTTTCAGAATCTTGATTGAAAAATACACACCGTTCCCTCTATTTATCGGCAGTGTCAGAGGCACGCAGAGCTCGGGAAATTACGTGCCCGTGCAGCCCGGAGATCCAGCGGTCCCGCGAGCTCGGCAGCGGCTGGAGGCGGCGGCGGGGCCAGGGCGGGCGAGCGGCGGCGCGGGCAGTGCGCCGGGGGTGCGGAGCGCGGGGGGCTCGCCCGGCCCCGCAGCGGAGCCCCGGCGGGAGCTCACTTCCCGTCATCCACGCGCCATCTAGCGTCGGGAAAAGGGACCCGGCTCGGCACGGGAGCGGAACGGAGAGGAGGAGGAAAAGGCTCCCACACCCGTCCCAGCTCTCGCCGTTCCCAAAGCTGGTAAGAGCCATTTGGATATTGCAACCAGAACTCCGGAGTGGCTCGGGGCGGGTTGTGAGGAACACCGCTACACTTCACTCCCAGGCACCTCATTCCCCCCTTTTTTTCAGTGAATGGTTCCCCTTCCCTTGAAAGCCGCTAGCGCTCTGCAGAAATCCCCTCGGTACCTCACCTAAGCTATCGCCGCCGCCCGATCCCTACCCAAAACACCGCGAACTCCAGAGGGTCTGTGCGGCGCTGCCGGCGGAGGGGTTGGACCGCACGATCCCGGCCCCGCAGAGACACACACCGGCACACACCCCGACACACATGCACACGCAAGGCACAGCCGCGCTCCCTGCCTGCCCTGCCGCCGCCGGCTCGCCTGCCCGCAGCCCCTTTGTTCCGCCCGCGGAGCGATGTCCTGCCCGCCCCGCGCTTCCCCGTGCCCGCTCTGCCGCCCGGCGCCGCCCGCCCCTGCGCCCCTCGCCCGCGGGCGGCGGTGCGGCGGGGTGGCATGGCCCGCCCGCCTTGGGGGAGGCAGCGGGAAGCCCCCTTCCCCGCCCCCGGCCGCGCCAGGGCCTCGCCGCTGCCGCCCGCAGCCCGCGGCAGGGCAGGGGCAGCGGCCGCAGCCGCAGCCGCGCCTGACAGCGGCCCCGCGCCGCAGGATCCGCGCCCCGCAAGGACGTGCTCCACGAGCTGCCAGGCGCGATTACGTTGTTTTTTTTCCCCCCACCCACCCCTTGAACTTGTTGCTTGGCGCTCGGCGGTGGCAGAGGGGGGTGGGGGTGGGGGAAAGCCTTATTATCGATGTCCCTTTGGATGCGATCAAGCTTTCTCAGGAGCAACTACTTCCCCGCCGTTCCCGGCGGGGCGCGGAGATCTAGCGGCAGAGCCCGTATTTCCAAAAGTCTCTATGCAACTGAGCGCTCTCGCCAGACTTTCACAGGTAGGTACCGCAGACTGGGCACGTCTGGAGGGATTCGAGAACTGAGCGGAGGGGAAGGGGCGAGAGGAAGGAGGCGGGGGTACGAGCGGGGGGGGCACGATCCATCGCCGACCGCCGAGCCCTACTGCACCCCCGCACCCCTGCCCCGCGTCCCCCCGCCCGCCCCGGTCCTCGGCCTCCCCCGCCGCCAGGGAGCTCCAGCCCCACTCCCGCTCCACGGCCAGCCTTCCCCGGCTTCGCCTTTCTCCGCCCGCTCGGGCGCTCCCGGGGATGCCCCGTGCAGACCACCTACTGCATGTGTGTCCAAAGCCCCCGCTCCTACCCCCGCCGGGACCGCGGGGGCTCTGCTCGATCCCGGTCTCCTGGCCGCAGATCAGCCCCTGTCCGTGCCCCGATGCCCCGTCCGGGGGAGAACCCCACTCTGCCCGCTCCCTCTCTGTGGGGCGCTCCCCGCTCCCGGCGCCCTATCCCCAGCATCCCTCTGTCCTTCAAAGCATTTCCTGCACGAAAAACTTGCCTTAAAGTTTAATGCTGCCGCCCGGAGCTCCTCCCCCTGCCCCGCCGGCTTCCCCGGCCCCTAACCGGGGTCTGGAGGAGTCTCCTGGCGGCGATTAAAGGTCAGGGAGAGGATTCGTCCCGCCGCTGCTCCAGGGCTGCCGCTGGGAAGGGGGTCGGCCCGCCCGGCCCATCCCCTCCGCCCCGCCACGGCGAGCGGCGTTGGCGGCCCCGCTGCAGCCGCCCGGGAAGGGCTCCGCTGGCTGCCGCGGCCCGGCTCCGGCGGCGGGCGGGGAGCGAGCGGAGGAGGGGCGGGGGGCCGGCTGCATCGCGCGTGGAAGAAAATCTCCTTCCAGATGGCTACACAGCTGCACCAGGGCTATTAGCCGGCTCCAGGGGCTAGTGCTTTGAGGACTGTTGCGTCCATCCGGGGGCCTCGAATAGAGACCTTATATCCAAGGGATCTGGCTGTTAGAGTAGCTGCTTTGAATACAGGGATTTCCAAGTGCCCTCGTTTATTGTCCTAACAGTCTAACCAGCGCCTGGAAAGCATATTCTGGGGTGAAAAAGTGGAGAAAACAAGCAAAAAGGTTTTCAGTTAATACTGAATATGTATATGAACAAAAATGTTCAGAAATTCTGCTGCCTCAAGAATGTGTGAGAATTTGTATTTTTCTTTTCCCTCTCTATTTTAGTGGCTGGACCAGAGCTGTCCCTAGATTGACTCTCTTAGCTGTAATAGGTGTTTGGAGCCATGGCGGCAGGTGTAGCAGCTTGGTTACCCTTTGCCAGGGCAGCAGCCATAGGATGGATGCCAGTGGCTACTGGTCCCATGCCAGCTGCTCCACGGCAGGAGAGAAAGCGAAGCCAGGACTCTCTGATTGTGCTGAATGTGAGTGGCATCCAGTTTCAGACATGGCTGGACACCTTAGAGCGCTACCCTGACACTCTGCTGGGCAGTTCAGAGCGGGACTTCTTCTACCACCCTGAGACACAGCAGTACTTTTTTGACCGGGATCCTGACATCTTCCGCCACATTCTCAACTTCTATCGTACTGGGAAGCTTCATTATCCCCGCCAGGAATGCATCTCAGCTTATGATGAGGAGCTGGCCTTCTTTGGCATCATCCCTGAGATCATTGGTGACTGCTGTTACGAGGAGTACAAGGATCGCCGGCGTGAGAATGCTGAGCGCCTGCAGGATGATGCTGATACGGATCACGTACCTGAGAGCTCCCTACCCTCAATGACAGCTCGTCAGAGGATGTGGAGGGCCTTTGAAAACCCACACACCAGTACCCTGGCTCTGGTCTTCTACTATGTCACTGGTTTCTTCATTGCTGTCTCTGTTATTGCCAATGTGGTGGAGACAGTGCCCTGTGGGGTAAGCCCAGGTCGCATCAAAGAGCTGCCCTGTGGAGAGCGGTATGCGGTGGCTTTCTTCTGTCTGGATACTGCCTGTGTCATGATCTTCACTGTTGAATATCTTCTACGTCTGCTGGCAGCTCCTAGTCGCTACAAATTTGTGCGCAGTGTCATGAGTATCATTGATGTGGTGGCCATTATGCCATATTACATTGGCCTTGTGATGACAGATAACGAGGATGTCAGTGGGGCTTTTGTGACATTAAGAGTCTTTCGTGTCTTCAGGATCTTTAAGTTTTCCCGCCACTCACAGGGTCTGCGCATCCTGGGCTATACTCTGAAAAGTTGTGCCTCAGAGTTAGGCTTCCTCCTCTTCTCACTCACTATGGCCATCATCATCTTTGCCACAGTCATGTACTATGCAGAGAAAGGTTCATCAGCCAGCAAGTTCACCAGCATCCCTGCAGCCTTCTGGTACACCATCGTCACCATGACAACACTGGGGTAAGTGCAGCTGGTGTTTGGTTCAGCCAACATTTCAACAAGTGTATTGGCATGAACGGAAAATACTCAAAAAAAATGGTGATAGAAAAAAATGTGAGGCTAAGTTTTTCTTACAGAACTTTATGAATACAACTTGTGACTTCCTTCTAGATGTTTTACATGTTTAAGAGAGTTAACAGCATTGCTGAAATTAAAATAACCCAAATCCAAAAACTGCAAAAAACCTGAAAAAGCAAACAATGAAACAAATTAAAAAAGGTCTTGAAACTGTTTGGTTTTGGACAACGAAATTGGAATATTTTATGAGTATCTGTGAGTTATCAGTGGCTTTTTAATGGAGTATTGTCTTTGCTGGCAGGAGCTGTTACAGTGTTGCTAAAGTAGTAATATTTATAAGGAGAACTGAAGTGCAAGCTCTTAACTTGATCAGTATGTGGATCTGCCATTTTGTTTCAAGTCATGTATTGATGTAGACCTGGATATTGAGTTTGTTATTACAAACATGATTTGTTTTCATGAAAAAAATACCTTGTCTTTAAAAAAAAAAATTCCTGATTTTATTTAAGACACTGAACACATTTTCTTTGATTTTCTTGGACCTATAACTTTTAAATGATGAGTGTCAAGCTACACTGACTGGTGACACACTCTGGAAAATGATCTGAGGAAGTGTGAGAGATATGACACATCAAGCATGTGTCTTCAAACATAATTCTAATGGCAACACAATTTCTTTCAGAGAATAGGGGTTAAAAAGTGTCGCTGTTGACATTAGAATTCAGTGCAGTTCAATGGAAAGATGAGAGCATTATTTTATAAAGTCTCTGATAACAAAGTCTGATTGTATCAGCTGATTCTGTGCACCAAGTTATAAAATGCATTTGTCATTGTAAAATGCATTACAACAGGGATTTAGAAGGTTTACTAATTTGAGATCACAATTTTTCCCTATTCTTAATTTTGAGTTGTATAGTACCTTCTATGAAACTGAAAATTTGTTGCTTCATTAGAAACTGACTAGTCATCTAATAATTACAGATACTAAATGACAAACTTTGCACTTTCATTAAGGCAAAGCCCATAATTTTATTAGCATTTTGCCAGATCTTGTTGGGAATGTTGAGATTTATGAAACATGCATAACTTTTAAATTTAACAAAATGAAAGTGCATTATTAAACTATTATGAAAAACTTGATTTATTATGTGCAGTTGTAATTTACTTGGGAAACGCACATACAAAATATTGAAAATGATAAAGGGAATGTCTTATGTCACCATTTTTTATACAAGGCTTTTATCTTCAGTGTGATATAACAAATGAAGATAAATATAGTGCGTAGTAAATATTTCATACTTCTTGTAAGGGCAAGTTATGCTAAAAAGGAGTGACAAGAGCTTTGGGGATTTTAATCTGCCTTTTAGGTTCCTGGGTGTTTTTTTGGTTTTCATTTTCTGTTGCTGGTGACAAATGGAAGGGACCAGTTAGCAGAAGAAACAAGTTAGGCATGATAACTAGTTCCACACTCCTGTATTTTCTGATGCTGATATTTTTTACCATTTGTTTTTAATTAGAACAGTGAGGGTTTCAAGAAAGAACTGACTGATATTTAGAATGCATAGTCTTAATATAAAAGAACAGAAGCTGGTCTATGTTTTTGTTTGTTAACAAAAGGTGCTTTCTGAGTAAGTTGTTTCCACGGTCATGCACAATGTGGAAAGTACTTGTCCATGGTACTGAACAGAAACTTCTTGTTTTATGGCCAAATTGCAACTGATTATAACACAGGTATGATATCACAGCTGGTGTTAATATGATTTGTTTGTTTCTTTGCCAGACACACGCACGTGCACACACAAACACATACGAGTATTATTCTGAAATTCCAGGTTTTGAAGTATTACTCTGAGTAAAGTCTTCTAAAGTACTGCTGAAATTTGAATAGGATTTCAGATCTCTTTGAATAGAACCTAAGAACCTGTTTTTAAGTACACAGCGACACAATATTTTGGTCCCAAGTGGAACAAAAAAGGGTTAAAGAAAACCCACTCATGTTTGACTCCTTTTTCAAGGCAGTTTGCACAGAGAAAGTTTTGAGCAGGTTGAACAGAGATCCACAGTCTCACCCTCAGGAGTTCAGGTATGATACAGGTTCAAATATGACAGACATCACCAATTTTTATGAAATCTTTAATCAGTGCATTAGCTAGATGATGTCCTTTTAATAACATCGTGATAACTATATAAAGATTATGTTTAAATGTTAAATATATGTGAATAATTTAAATAAAATTAGCATAATAAAAGCTTTGAAATCTTTTTAGTTGATGGAATAATTACACAAAAGGAGAGGGAAATTGCAAGGAAAAGCATCAAGGGTCAGTGAAAGCTGATTGTAATTAGTACTGATACCTTTTCTATGTGCTAAAGCTTATCACCTTTTTACTAATACAGAGCTCCTGTTCATTTTAACTTTAGTTTTAGCTGAATCAGGGGTGTATAAATGGACTCGATGGGAACAACTTTTCTCTTTTAGAATCAAAGGTTGATGAAGTCTTTATGTTTTAAATGACACTAGCACTCAGCAGGTTGTGTGAAATACTACAAAAATACATGAAAGCTAATAGCAAATAATAGATTAACATAAAATTGAGTTTTTGAGTCTTGGTGTCATTGTCATATTTTTCTAGATAGCAAAGGTATTGAGTAAGCGACCTTTGCAATTTGGGGACTTATTACCTTGGAAGCAGAGCTATATTTCTCAGTTCTGCATGGTTGCTGAGCAATTAAAGTGTCTTTAAAAAACATAGATTACATTTTCCTCTGCAGAGTGCTAGTGACTTCAAATATTACTATATTTTTGCCTCCAAGGATATCCCAGCTATTAACTGCTCTTGACTGCTCAGCTCAAGTAGTGCATGTACATGGAAATGTTACATGAAATAGATGAAAAAAAAATGAAGGGAAGAAAGGAGGAAAGGAAGAAAGAACATGAGAAAAAGAAACAGAGAGAGAAAGAGAAGAGAAAGATGACTAGAAAAACAGCATGCACACTTCCAGAAACTGAACTGTCTGATTTTAAATTTCGAACTAGTGTTTTATCAGGATTAATTGCAGCAAAAGTAAAGTAGGAACAAGAGGAGTAAAGAGAATAAAATTGAAAGAGGTCACAAAAACATTTTATGGAGATTCAAGATAACAGTGGAAAGCATAGAATGGACATAAAGGTCAAGAATCAGGTTAGTGTGAAACTTGGCAGAGAAAAAAACTCAAGTCTATTGAACTGGGACTGGCAGACCTCCATAGGGGCTTGTGAACATCTACACCCATAATGACAATTATGTCACTTTCTGCTGTCACCTTATAACATGACAATCTAATAACTTTCCATCTGCCCCGTCAGTAGCCAGCAAATGAGCTGCAATAGCTGGTAAGGTTTTGATGGTGTAAGGATATTGTTTGTTCCCAAGTCAGTCAGATCTATAGTGTAGTTTGTGTTTTATGAAGATATTATACTTTAAATAAGGAACGTAGTGCTCTTCTGTGACTAGTTCTAAAGCAATCTCACTGCTATATTAAAATTCTATTTTTATAGCCTTTACATTGGGTAGCTTTATCAAGTCACACAATGCTTCTGTAGATGAGCACAATACTTTATGAAGGGAAGCTTAAACTCAAGACTACTCATTTGCTTGCTTTGATTGTATAAACTGGAGGCATGTCTTTCAGGAAAGATAAAGCAACTATTTGTTTTCATTACTTGTTAATATAGCCTATAATGCTTGAGGAAACCCACTTAAGACATATCAAATTCTCTGAAGACTTTATAATAAACAGATGACTAGATGTGGTAACAGAAAGCCTCAAATAGTGAACAAGGGAAGAGAGCAACAGATTTCCTTTTCCTGCACATTCATGTTCTTTGCCATCTTCAGTCCGTTTCCATTCTTTTTTCATCGCTATGGGTATATATGGGTACATTTCTTCATTATTTATTCAAGCTACCACTTTCCATAGTTTTCATGGTTGGGGTTGGTCTACTGGTTGACACCTTTCCTCCCTTCTTCAAGACAAGGTTAACTTTCTAATAAAACTCCACTGGCTTTATTTTTTCTTCTTCTGCTCCTTTGTTCCAGATTCCTAATTCATCCTTCATGACCAAATACACAAATCAAAGATTTGTGAAAGATCAAAGATCAAATCTTTCGTTTGTCATCATTGTCATACATTTGACCTGAACTTTCCTCAGAACAGATTTTTTGTTCTGATCTTTTTTTTGATGAATTTTTCCATATAAGCATCATAAAATTTCCACATCATCATTTTTTTCTCAAATGCCACACATATTCTCTTCTCTTTTCTCACCACTGTGCCATTTTCAGTGTGTTTAGTTCCTTATAGTCTCTGCATTTTAGTTTGAAACTATCCATCTCTTCAGAACTTTTATTAAAAAATTGAGTTTAATAAAATCTGACAAGAGAGAACAAAATTCAAAATATTTGTTTTGTGAGAAATGTCATTAAGAGTTTGCATATATTCTTATGATTAATGTTACAAATGTAAAGATTCCCAAATTAGAGTGTTCTTTCTGTATCTTGTACATACGTATTGCTCATTCATTTTTTGTTCAATATTTTCAACCCTGTTTCAAGTAGAGTTTTTCTGGTTTTTTCTTATACACAACCTAGTGGATTTTGTATTTTACAAATGTGTTTGATGTCTCAATCTATTTTCTCTTCACAGCAGAGACATTTAGCCTATATAACAGAGGAGGGACAAAGTGTAGTTGTGATCACCTTCAAAGTACATTACTAGATATTCAAAAAGGACTCCAGGGAGAATCTGTTGTACTAAGGGTCATTTTGATAGCAGTAAAAAAAAAAATTCTGTAACAAAAAGATTACTCGAATTGTATTGGGCTGTTGTTGCTTGACAGAGAGCGGAGTAATTGTATTCTTATTTAGTTGCACTGGGGACCAGCTTTCCTCTTCAAAAAAATCCTGAAAATCTCTTAGAGGAAAAGCAGTTAGCTTGTTTTACTCATTTTTCTTGAGCATGAATTTCCTTAGTTCAGTTACGAAGAGCATGAAGGTGATACTTAATAAAAAGGTCTTCCTGCTCAGGATCTAATATATTTGCACCTTTGGTATAAACAGATGGAATTTTGTTTCCTTGTTGTTACTGTGAGACAAGGATAAGAACAATTAGATTAGTGTGGACCTGGATGTAGCATAGAAATATGCTTGGTACAGCAGAACAAATCATCT
Organism: Aphelocoma coerulescens; assembly: GCF_041296385.1. Lineage (NCBI taxonomy): Eukaryota > Metazoa > Chordata > Aves > Passeriformes > Corvidae > Aphelocoma > Aphelocoma coerulescens. The sequence continues at coordinate 24,509,561 of NC_091014.1, read as the reverse complement.
TGGAGAGTAATTATGACTAGTGCCTGATCTATTAATTAGGGCCTATCATTCAAGTAATCATCAGTGAATACTGTCATTTTAGTAAAATCTTTAAGTGATCAAACCCAAGAAGTTCAAGCTGAGTGATGACAATCCATACGTGACTCACATCATTGTGCCGCTGTCTAAGATGAAAAATTTGCAATATAAAAGCCTTATAAATCTATGAATACAGTATTAGAAATGGTGCCTACTATGAAAAAAATATCTGGAAATGGAAACTGTATTTCTGAACAGGGGAACATAAATACCACAGAAATAAAGTGACTTCAAAATAAGTTGAGAACATCTTGCAACTTCAGAGTGACAATTAAGTTTTCAGACATTTGAAAGAAAGTCTGATGAATTAGTCCTTTTACTTGATTTTTATGACATTATAGCCCGTTGGCAGAAGTTTTTAATTTTCATCATGGTAAGACAATGAGAGTTTGTCAGGGGTTCATCAGGAGTTAAGATTATAGAGTGTTCCAAAGAGGCAGTATAAATTAGAACTACAGAAACAATGTTTAGAATCAGCCTTAACAGGTTTCATCAGTTACGTGACAACAGAGCTGACAGAGTGATGGGAAAGATTCTGTATATTTCTGTACCTATCATTTATTGGGCAACAGATAAGAGAACAGATTTTTCTGGAAGACACAGTCTTTAAAACATTTTTTTTTTTCTGAATTGATTGTGCATTGGAGAAAAGGTGTTTGAATTTATAGATAGTTCTTTAAAATGATAGCTCTCTGCTGCACTTCCTGGAACAATAATAGTCACCATGTTTGGACTTCAACCCCTAACACAGTTAGGGGCCTAATTTCTACCACTATTTCTTAAATATTTTTAATGAAGTATATGATTTTGATCTTCCTGTGCCTCTGGTAATGTTTTGTAAAGTTCTTGTTAAATAAAAAGCGTGTGGGGTTTGTTTTGATAAAAAAATCAATTTTCCCCAAAGTACACAATGAAATTTGCATTATTTCTATGGCATAGACTTAAATACCTGTGGTTTGAGATGAAATAAAACATAATGCTTTGACAAGACCATCTGATGTGTAACAGGTATAAGTGTCTTGTAGAAAAATTCTAGATACAAAAATTTACTCAGGTATCTGGTGTATGAAGGTTCAGGTTTAAACAAGAACACCTATGAAGATCATGTGATCAATGCATAAAAAGAATAAAATCTAACAGGATTCAGCTCTATTATAATTCAAATGAGACTGCACTCTTTTTCTCATAGCAGCGTAGACACAGCTTATGCATTATTAGGAGATACATCTTAATGTACCTAGTTATCAGTACAGCATTCCTACTACCATGAGTTCAAATTCTAGCAGTTAAGTGCATTGACAAAAGCTAACAAGCTATCTGATTATTAAAGATATAAAGATGTCAGTCATATAAGCAATTGTATTTTTTGTGTATTTAGAAAAGCAGTTGCCTTTCTTATATTCCACTGTGCAGTACTGTTCTTTACTTATCTGCAGATCTCCATCCTGAAGGTGAAAGCATTAGGAGCTACTGTGTAAATGTACTTAATTAGAGCATGATTCTTCACTTACAGAAAAAGTGAGGTTGCTAAAAAACCTAGAAATATGTTATTAGTATGAACAAAGTAAAATTTTACATATTTAAAGTATTTAGGAATAGTATTTTGCATTTCATCCCTGTTTTTTCAGTTTCATCTGTGTTACTGGTTTCTTTGATCTGGTTGGTTGAACTGAGAAGTCAAGTTTCACAGACACAGAGATCCCTGGTTTTATTAATTTATAGGACCCAAACACTACAAAGGAAGAATTCAAAGGCATTTATATATCTGGAGATGAAGATAAGCACTCAACTTGAATTCTCAGAAGAAGCTTGGGTGTTAGAAACACAAAGGAGAACAGTTGAAGAAAGCCAGCTGTGAAACTAGGTACCCAGTCACCTTAGAAAACAGTATTATGTGCACAGGAGTAACTTCTAGGATAAGTATAGAATACTGTGCTCAGACTTTGGGCATGCCCCAGAGTCAGGATCAAATGCCCCTATCAGAATCAAATGGATCCTGTTAGGGTTCAGGTTTTCTTAAAATAGAATATGTCCTATTTTTACATAATACTTTAGAAAGGAGATAAGAGTGTTGTGTGTATGGTATGCTTAGGAAAGAGGAATGAGTAATTCAAGTGAAAAAAGAAGGGTAAATGAAAGGTTAATGTAAAGCATCCAAGGGATATATTTTTTGATCCTAATTTTCTGTCTCTGTGGTTTTCAAACCAAGAGTTCAGCATGAAAAGATATGTAAGAAATGGAAGCTATGACATGTAGATATTATTAATGAGAATTTTTTTAGAAACAGTGTGGAAAATTATGAAACAATGTCAGGTAGGTGATTCCATTTTTCAAAGAAACTTGCAATCTGAGGATTTATTTGTCTCAATAGGTCTCTTATTTAGATTATACACAGTAAATTTGTTAAGATGTTGATGTGTGGTAAGAAAAGGTAAAAGGTAATTCTCAATTTTGACCACAGTAAATTCATCCCCTTCTCTGGTATGGTGGCAAACATTCTTATTTTGTGTCTATTTGATTTTTTATTGAACATTGTTTGTACACTTATGTAGGAGGTTTGAGAAGTACTTTGCCTGCCTTTGGGTTTTCTTTTTGTGCAGCAATATGAGCTTTGTAAGCAGAGTCTACAGCTCTGCTAGTTGATTTTTACCTTAATTCTAAATGAAGCATATTTAAATCAAATTTTCCTGTTTTTTCCTGATTCTTTGTAAAAAAAATTATTTCCTGAGGTAAGCATCTTGTATCACAGTTCTTTCTCTTTGAGGAAGCATTGTGATTTGTGAGCTGATTTTTAACCAGATGGTGTCTAGCTCAGTTTTATACTTATTACCACGTCCAATAAGGCTTTATATCAAAAAGTAACATATTTAGCAAAAATCCCAATATTGAGAACAGTTGTATATTTTTAAAAAATATGATCTATTGTAATATCAAATATATAAAAATGTTATAAAATATGTATCTGTATAAATAAATTCAGCTGTTTTATTATTGAAGACTCAGTGTCCTTATCTAAAACATCTTATAGTATAAAAGGCAGTATAGACTTCTACGATTTTATTTAATTACTCTGAGTACTTTGATAAATTAAAATAAAGTAAGTATGTTTCACTACAGTTTTAAATCTCTTGGATTAAGAGAATTAATCTTGGATTAAGAAGTAACTGTGAACCTCCTTAAAAGTATCTAACAGCGTAATTTTATGCTAATACATTATAATGCTTTGATTAATTATTTTTTTGGAAAAGAATATTTTGAGGCCAAACCCCAACTCTTTTTCAAATGTATATCCAGAGATGAAGATTTTTTTTTTTTCTATGAATTGTACTGGCAGATTCTCAAAATACTTTGGCTGATACACAGGGAACAGTCTTTTAAGTTATCACTTGAAAGCTTGCCCATCCAGGCATTCCCTGTAAATGGCTGAGAGTTAGACTGTAAGGTTGTGAAGGAATTAATTTAGGATTGTGTAATAGCTTACAGTCTGAATGTGTCTTTTGCATCCTAACTCACTGCTTCTTTCAGTAAGATGAACCAAGAGAGTTTTCTGTATGAGAGCACATGCAATGTGAGTGGGATCCTGAACTTTTCATTGTTGTTTCTATTCATATCGCCCATTTTTATTGCCCAAAAGAGGAGTTTTATTATTTAGTTAGTGTCCTTACTTTCAGTTTCTGAAACTTTTATCTCTTCCACTTGCAGCCACTTAACAATTCCCTGAGCATCCTTATCAGCTGTGGGCAGCAACCACTGCACTGTGCAGAGTTGCTTAGGAACAAAATTGATGCTCTTTGACATGGTGGATTACAGCTGCAACATGCTGGTCCCCAACTCTCCTCCTTTCCACAGAGGAATAAAAAGCAGAGGTGTTGAACATGTTTTCCAAATCTGATTATGAAGAGCCTATATACTTTTTTGGTTTAGGGTATCTGATCATTTCATTATTGATAGACAACAAACAGGTTAAGAATTGTGGCCTTTCTGTTGAAGACACAGCAGTATCAAAAAATCTTTAGCAACAACTCTTTCTAACTCTTTGTAAGGTAAATACCAGAGTATCTTGCATGACTTAGAGAATTGAGAATTTTCAGTTTTTCTAAGCTTCTTGGTTGGGGTTTTTTTTTTGATGCATTTGTTTACATGACTTGATGAAATCCAAGTTGAGACATGGATATCATGGACTAGAGACAGAAGAACTGGACAAACAGAGTATATACACCTATTCTCACACACCTAGTGAGAGCTGTGGGTGCAGCTGTCTTGTGTTTATTTAATATGTACTTATATAAAAAGAAGCTTTCAATATTGTAAACTCTACACTGTTTGAGAATTTAGGTGGAATTTTCCGTTTTAGCATCTGGATGGAAGCTTGAAAGAGTACAAATTGGAGCTCTCCCACTGACAGATAGTTTAGAGTAAATCTATCCACAGACAGGCTTAATGATTTGACATGCTCAGTACTAGTTATTTTCCAAGTGAAAGGGAAGCTCAAGTTTTATCTGATTTGCTTGTGAACAAAGTAATCAACCTATAATATGTTAATCTGTGTCAAAAGGTGCTGAGTTTTAGAGGTAAATATTATAAAGGAATCTCCTTACAAAATAAACCCCAGGTAATATGTGATATGTATGCTATACTTCTCAGATCACGTGCTACTTCTGGCACCTCTCTCCCTTCATCCCATCACAGTCAGATCACTGTAGAAGTTGCAGCTGCTGAAAGGCTGCAACCATCATCATTCCTTTAGCCTACAGTTTCTTTCCTGTGAAGGCCCAAATTTTCAAAATTTAGTGCATTAAATAATTCATGGGAGAAGCAATTTTGCTAGTCTTGCTGCTGAGCCATTCAGCACGATTCAGCCTCTTGCCACACTGGCAGAGCTGTGGCAGTCTCTCTCCTCCTCTGGGGACAGGCACAGCTGCAGACTGGAGATGATGCTGACTTGTGTCTGGCACAGATGACCTATGATTTAAAAATATAGACATCTTTGTGCAACAGTGCACATGTAAGATAAAATCCTAGTTGTGGGAGGGGGAGATAGGAACCAGTTTTGTTTCAGGTCTCTAGAAGATGTGAAAGAGTGCCTGGAGTGAACTGCCCAAATCCCTTTGGATGCAACTGCCTTCTGGCAACTGTCTGCCCTGAGCCCTCTTCACACCACAAGTACAGCACAATGTCTGTCAGGCAGTCATCCATGGAGTGGATTTACAGTGGGTTTGGCCATGCAATAGGAAAGAGGTTTGGGGTCTTGCAACACTTTTCCAGACTGTATGTGAGCTTTCCCTATTACTCTATGTAGTCACAACATTTAGCGTGCACTGCTTGCTATGTCTTCGCAAACAAATTCAGTAAATAAAGAGAAAAGTGATAGGTGGTTTGGAATACTGGACAGAAAAATGGATGGAAATATGGATTTAGATCCACATAAGTGGTTTTGAAAGACAGTTATATCAAAAGGCTGAAATCAGGTTGGTTCATCTCTTTAGTCTCTCTCAGTGGTGTATCTTCTGCTTTAATATACTTTCTGATACCTGTTCTCTAGCTCACTAGCTATTCTCAGAGGTTCCTTTGTTTTCAAAGCAAACAAACCCAAATGCAGCAGAAAGGTTTCCTTAAATAAACCTTTCATGTTGTCTATACATAGTTCATTTCCCAGTCCCTATGTTTGTGTGGAGGGGTAGAGCTATAGAATCTAGAGATTGTATCTTAGGTGTGTGATTTTTAAAGACAATCAGGATATAAATCTATTTTAAAGGAGACAAATAGGACATGCTGTACAATAGAATTATTATGGAAGGATCTGGAGGTGGAATTCAAACTTATTCTCTGCCAGTTGCTTACTATCTCTGGGAGATATTTATAGGTCTTAACTTACTCCTCCAAAAGTTAAATAGTTCTGAACTAGTCATCCTTTTCTCACTTAGGAGGTAATGAAGAGAAGCAGGCATCTGGATGTGCTCATTCCTCTGCACTGAGTATAAATGAGATTTATTGTAATTAGCAGAGACTTTAAATACCAAGTGGAAATGGATGAGATAAATCCCAACCTCTGTGGGTAGTCGGTTTGATCAACTCTCCTTGTTCCCAAGTTATATAACTGTGAAAGGCCCATAACATATTCCTTTCAAAGATCATAGCAAAGTACATGCTTGGCATTTGATGGCAATTCCCACTTCATCAAAAAGGCAACGTCTGCTACATTTAAACTCAAAATACTCATTTTGTGTAACCCAGAAGGCCACTTCAGTGCTTTTGCCAATTTTTTGTCCTTTTCCAAACAACGCAACAAAAATTTTAAATTTGAAAAAAAAAGAGATGTAATGTTTGTGCTGATTTAGAAGAAGCCTCTAGAAATTTGAAAGAAAATTTAAGTATCCACTGTAATTTTCTGCAGGAAAGAAGTCATTCTTTAAATAGCAATGCTTGTGAATTAAGATATGGAGAGCTTGATTACCATGATTACCCTTCAAAGAGTTGTAAACTATTTCTGTTCTTCTGAACAGGAAACCTGAAGACCAAGCCACATGGTGGTCTTGTTAGCTGTTTCACCACCGTTCATTTCTAAAGTGTCCCAATTCAGACACATCCCCCCACGTATCCCCCCATGCTGCTGTTCTAATGTCTGCCAGGAGGTCTCAGAGCTCTAGACTGCAGTTAGGCATTGCCAATGCATAGCTGTGAAGCAGACTGAAAACTTCAGAGACACACTAAAATAAATTTCAGCAGGGACACTCTACTCATTGCAGAAGTAATTTTCATATTTAATTCAATTTAAAAAGTACCAGTTTCTCTAAAACTGCCTCCAGACTGAAGTATTACAGAAGCTTGAAGGCCATGACAGGGTATTACGGTCAAAACTGCTTCAGAGTTTTTGTCTATTCTTGTTTTTCTTCTGAACTTTGTTCACTTCTCTGCAAATCATACCAATCTCTCTGGTAAGGCAATTCTGTAATTTGGTATGAAATCCTGTTATCAACAAAGATTTGGTTTAACTCATTTTAGTTTGTTTTCATTATTTGCTTTTCCAGAATAGCAAATCTCAAATTTGCCAGCTAGTACAATTCTATACAAGTGTGAAATAACATTTCCTTCAGTATGTTCCTTTTTTTTAGTGTAAGAGTTCATGAAATTTGGCTCGTTTATGCATTAAGTGGCATATTAATTTTTTGTGTCTGTCTGTGAAAAGAAATTAGTGAACTACAGAAGAAACAACATTTCCTCTTTTTTTCTTCCCCTCAAATGGCCAGCTTTATCATAAACATCCAAATAAGTTTTAAAGAAAAAGTGCTATCCTGCATAACTAATGAAAGGTTGCTTCTCCTTTGAGGGGAAACAGTGGTTATTTCACAATTTGGGGCAACAATTTTGATTTAGTAATTTTTAAAAATAGTTCTCTTCCCATTTGTAGTTCAAGCTAATGCTTTTGAAAAGCTAGAAGAGTGATGATAATGATGGGAAAGAAGCTCTTTCTTAAGCTTCTTGCTTACTTCTAAGTTGTCCTTGGAAAAAATCCTGGCATGAAGACAAGTTTTTTACATGCTTCTGAGATTTGAAGTTATATTTTTAATATGCCAACCCCTTTTTCACTGCCTTTAGAAACAAATTGAGAATGGGGACCTATGAAGCTGGTATGCAAAGAAATTATTTACCTAACTAGTTTGCTAGAGAGAAATAGATGAAGACAGTGTTAAAAACTGAGTTGTTAGTCCTTCAAGAGAGCAGCCTGAGAGTGGCTAGTGTTCTGCACCAGGGTGGAGTGGTGGGATGTGAGGTGAGAGTGAAGGTGCAGGATTCTTTCTGAGTCTTGACAAGAAAGACACAAAAACAAATGACTTAATAAAATAGATGTTTTAATAACATAAAGAGGAATATTGTTATCTAGTAAATCTTACTCCCCTTCAGATGCTGGGAACCATGCATTTGCGTAGCATTGGATGGGTTGGGGGTAATTTTCCCACAGCATGCTGCACAGATCCTGTGCATGCAGAGATCCTTCTTTTGGTCCTTTGTGGTATTGCATAATTTTTATTTATTTTTTGCAATAAAACAACTCTATTAATAAAGGATGTTTTCATGAGAACTTCTTGCTTGCACTTTTAGATGCAAAGTGGCATAATCACCAGTACTGAGTTGCCTGCAGGCTCCTCTCTTACAGTGATCTGGTCAGGTTTATCCTGCAGACAGTGTGTTTGTGCAACAGAGCACAGCCTGAAGGCTGGGGTGGACATTCAGCATGGTCTGTTATACTTGCTCATTTTCACTGTTAAGTCTATCACTAATTCTCCAGTGTACTGGAGAATTCAGTCAGGTTCACTACAACGGGTTCGTGGTGTGAGGTAAAGAAAAATACACCTGTTCACAAGATTTCCTTAGTTTAAGATAAAAATTGGTAACTTAGTGATTCTGGTTACGGATTTTGATCAGAGGATTATAAAAAACCAAGAACTTTTGCAGTCGGAAGAAGAGAAATGTCACTCCTCTTTTCAAAAAGGAAAGAAAGGAGGATCTGGGGAACCACACACTAGTGAGCTTTACCTCTGTGCCTGGGAAGATCGTGGAGCAGATCCTCATGGAAATAATTTTAAGGCACGTACCACAAGGAGGTGTTTCGAGACAGCCAGCATGGCTTTGTTCAGGCAAATTGTGCCTGAACAATCTGGTGGCCCTCTATGATGGAGTGACTGCTACAGTCAACGAGGGAAGACAGACCAATGTCATATACCTAGACTTCTCTAAGGCATTTGACATGGTTCCATACAACACTCATATCTCCAGAGTGGTCCACACATGGACTTGAAGGGTGGACTTGTGGGGTTCTCATGGATGAAAAGCTGAACATGAGTCAGCACTGTGCACTCATAGCCTGGAAAGCCAGCTGCATCCTGGGCTGCATCAAAAGCAGCATGGCCAGAAAGGTGAGGGAGGGGATTCTGCCCATTTATTCTGCCCTTGTGAGAGCCCACCTGGAGTGCTGCATCCAGCTGTGGCATCCTCAGCACAAGAAAGACATGGACCTGTTGGAGAGGGTCCAGAGGAGGGTCACAAAGATGATCAGAGGGATGGAGAACCTCTCCTATGAAGACAGGGCAGGGAGAGTTGGTGTTGTTCAGCCTGGAGAAGACAAGGCTCCAGGGAAATCTTTTTGTGGCCTTCCAGTATCTAAAGGACCTTACAAAAATGAAGGAGAGTGAATTTTTACACAGACAGATAGTGATAGGACAAGGAGCAATGGTTTTTTTGACTAAAAGAGGAGATATTTAGATTTGATGGTAGGGAAAAATTCTTTACTGGGAGGACAGTGAGGCATGGGAACAGGTAGCCCAAGGAGGTTGCGGATGCCCCATCCCTGGAAGTGTTCAAGTTGGATGGGACTCTGAGCAGGTTGGTCTAGTGGAAGATGCTCCTGCCCAATGCCAGGGGGTTGGATTTAGATGGTCTTTAAAGTCCCTTGCAACCCATAATGTTCTATGGTTCTAAGATAATATCAGAATAAGTTGAATATGTTCAAATAAATATCTAGAACTTCTTCCAAAAGAAAACTCACATTTCTTGTAAAAATTTCACAGTGAAACATCAAGAGCTCTTACAATGTAAGGTAATAGAAAATCTCTTCAGGAATCTTTGAACTTTTTTCTTATGTGAGATTTTGATAAAAGTAAAATGTAGTTGGAAAATATAATTTATGAATTTCTTGTTTCCAAAAATACATTAATGAAAACCACTTATTTTTTATTCATTTTGTTTTAGAAATGTAGAACAAAACCCTAAAATTACATATTTGACTTGTTTTATTTTAATTGCTTTTGGGACTTCAGTTCAAAGCAATTTTGATTTTTCATCCATGTGTGGAATGGAGAATACTTTTAGAAACAATTCTATGAAAGAACAATTTCATCTAATGGTGAAAGGCTACAAACCAGACTTTACTGGCTCATTCTTTTTTTGACTGAAAAAGCATTAGAAAACTTAATGGCAAGATATCCACATCAAATAAAAAAGATACAACTTCTGCCTTGGAAAGAAGTTGCAGATGGCTGAAGGTGTAACAGGTGTAGTACCACTGTGTTCTTGCCTTTGCTTATGTCCTACCCCTGTCATTTACTTCCAGCCATGGACAGGGCCTTAGTTTTACACTAATTCATCTCCTTCACCTCCTCCTCTCATGTTCTCAGGTAATGGAAATAACTTAGCTGTGTTTTGGATCAAGCTTAGATTAAGGAGATGCTTTTTTTCCTAAATACTTTTTAAAGAATTGTGGACATTGGATACATTATAGCTATTCAAGCTTAGATTAGGGAGATGCTTTTTTTCCTAAATACTTTTTAAAGAATTGTGGACGTTGGATACATTATAGCTATTCTCAAGTACCACAGGTTCAGAGTGTCCAAGAATATCATAGTGCTTGTATACTGTGCAAACAGGAAAACAGATACTTTAAACTCACAAAGAGTTCTTACTACTCTTACGTTCTTCAGCTATTTGTATAATCAAATGTCATAACCTACAAGGTGATGAGAGCTTTCGTCAGCTGCGGAACACTAAAACTTAACAAAAATTTCAATGTAAGGTGCACAAATGCTGCAGCATCTGTGAGTCCCTGAATGCCATGAAGGATTTAGTGCTATTCACTTGATCCAAAGCCCATGGAAATCAAGTAGAGTCTTTGGTTTGACCTGAGAGGGCTTTACATCAAGCTTTTTTATAAAAAACCTCTAGCAAGATATTGACCAGGACAACAATTACTTTCTTGCATTATCTCAAACTCTAAGGATTTTATCCCAAATCCATGGCGGTGTTAACAGGCATTCCTCCAACACATGTATTGCTCTCACTACCTTATGCAGACACCGGGTGAGAAAAATAAATGATAGAGTTTAATTATATGTATTGGAATCATAGTTTCATCAACAGGAAAACAGTAAGGTAGTACATTCCAACTTCTGATGTAGCAGGTTTATCTGCTTTTTGTCAAGAGGGAAATCTTAATGGGAAGCAAATGATACAGCATCTCCTCTGCTAACATGGATATTGAGTCATGCATGATATCCTTCCTTGAGTATTTCACAGAAATGGTCATAACACTGGAGTAGAGAATTTGCTCAGTTTCTTACAGCTAAAAGGGGAACAAGTTGGCTTTTTTTTTCATTAGCTTATCAAAAGTCTTGCTAACTCACAGAAACTTTCAGGCAACCTTGAAAGTATATCACGCACTAATATCATCAGAGAACATGACAGACAGAGCCTGATGTATCTAATTTTGGACTGGTATAACAGTCCTATTTAGAGCAATAAAGGTTTTATCTCTTGGTTGATCTGTTTACTGAAATAGTCAGTGAAAAATGTGCCATACATTACATCTTCTCATTATTCTTCTGGCATAAAGGACATTTGAGTGGATAGTTCTGCCTATATTTTGGGATTGTCCTGCTAATTATACTAGGATAAGGTCATATACTGTACTCAGCACTAGTAAGGCAGCACTGGTTCCAGTTCTGGGCCCCTCACTACAAGAAAGACATTGAGGGGCTGGAGAGAGTGCCCAGAGAAGGGCAGCAGAGCTGGTGAAGGGTCTGGAGGGTGAGTCCAGTGAGGAGCGGCTGAGGGAGCTGGGGTTCTTTAGCATGGGGAAAAGGAGCCTCGGGGGAGACCTTATCAGTCTCTGCAACTACCTAAATGGAGGTTGCAGCCAGGTGGGGGTTGGTCTCTAATCCTAAGTAACAAACAATAGGAGCAAACACCCTCAAGTTGTTCCAGGGGAGGTTTAGATTGGATGTTAGAAAAAAAATTATTTACTGGGAGGGCTCAAGCACTGGAATGGACTGCCCAGGGAAGTGGTTGAGTCACCATCCCGGAGTTGGTAAAGACTTGTAAATGAGATACATGGGGACCTGGTTTAGTGGTGAACAGAGAAGTGCTGGGTAGACAGTTCGTCTCAATGATCTTAGTGGTCTTTTCTAACATAGATGATTCTTTGATGATGTATGTAAAATGGGCATAAAGAAGAAAACCTCATTTCCCTAACGAGAATCTGTGAAACAATCAGTTAAAATGAATGACTGGCTATGACTTATCAACAGCACAATGGTTATTATATGGACTTGTGTGCTTGCTTGCCTTTCCACATTAAAATCCATCACTCCTAGTGATCATCACACTTCCTTAGATTCCTCCAATACATGATAACCATTAGCCAAATAATTTTTTTTAATGAAAAACAAATAAACTTGCAGTTAATTTTTTTCTGATGTAAGACCTGAATGCCAATACTCTGAAAATCCCATAATGACTGAGACTAGATTTTATTCATGGGTTTTATTCCATTTCAGAGAACATTGCAGCTTTGTTGGCATGAATGCAGTGCATGAATGACTTTATGCATATTCACAACTGTTTCCTGGAAGGAAATGGCTTATTAAACAGTAATCATATAGCATGTGTAAATGAGTTTTGTGGATAAACATGTATCTTTATCCTTATTGCCTGGTTGTTGACTGGCTTTTGATGACATTTAGTTTTCCAGAAATTTTACCAATCATCTTATGTCTGATTTCCTTTTCTGCCTGAGAAATTTCTTTTTCCTTATCTTATATGTAAATAACGCTGATTTTTCTCTGTTTCTCTTGAGTCACATACTTAAAGAAAAAAAACAACTGAATTTAGGAGTGTCTAAGCCCAGTGTCTTAGCCCAGGTGAGACGCTCAAATATATGTGTTTACTTTCAGGTGAGGTAAATCACCTTCTAGACTCAAGGACTGCAATGGGAGCTTCAATACTAACTCACATACAAAAACCTACATACCTAAAACAAAAGTATCTTCACTTTCTACTTGAATCTCATTCCAGGAGAACAAAATGAAATTGTTATGATGTCAGAGCCAAGAATTATTTTTCTTTATTCCTTTTTATACCCCCCTTCAGTTTTGGGGGTGCTGCTCTGTTTAATGATATCATGCAATTTAACTGTTCCTCATTCCATTTTCGAGTTTCTTTCCCCAAGGTGCTTTTCCTTAATGACATTGTCCACTCAAAGACAGTGGCAGCAAATTGCTCAAGAGGAAGGACTCAGAATATATTGAACAGGTCACCTCAGAAAAAAAACATGTTCTCTTAAGGCATTATGATTATATTACAGTAGCCTCTGTACATGTCTTTAAAGAGTATCAGATAAATATTTTTCTGCTCAATGAATAAAAGAGGAAAACCATAAAAAACTCACAGCATTTAAATCTTCTGTCCTTAATAGTACATTTAATAAACAGTGGAAAACATAACTGGAATTTTTGTTCAAATATATAAAATGTTGCTAGAAGAAAAGGATGTACAGGAATATTATGAAACCGTACTACAAACTAGCAAAATGAAATGAGAGAACCTACAATGAATAAAACTAAAGAAATATGCATTATGAACACTATGTCTTATGATAAAAAAAGCCAGTAGAAGCTACAAGAAACTCTGTACTTGCTGTATTTGAAAAAAATTGGTAAATATTTTGTCTTTTTAAATGTAGAAGTTATTTCATGATAGTTTCTTTAATTTGTGACAGTCTTATTGATCTAATAAAAAAGAGGAACAATTTTTACCTGTGCATTTTTTTATAAAGCAGAAATATAGATAAATGGGTGAAAAAGTTAACGATTTCTACCAGCATTTGGGGTTGAAGGCAAAGCCCACAGGAGCTAATGGGAAGGCTTTCATTTTCTTCAGCAGGTTTTAGATCAGGACCTTAGTTATGTCTTATGGTATATAATGTAATATTCTTACATCATTAGTTCTTTCCAGTGGGAGTTGGAGTGTCAGATTTTACCCACATGAAATCCAAGGTAAAAGTTGGGACCTGCTTTTCTTATAAGAAAAGAAGGCAATGCTCTTATGATGGACTGGTGGAAATGTTAATGAAAACTGAAAACACTTGTAGAATTTTTGGTTTTTTAAATGTTAAATGTGTCATGGAAAGGTTTACTTACTTTATGGAATCCACAATGTGTGTCTCAGCCATCAGGTTGGAACATATCAATGTGTAAAAAATGCAATTACTCTTCAGGGGTGAGGTGAACTCTAATAGTTAGATGCTGTGTAAGCTTCTGAGACCAGACACCGTGACGATTTTGTAGGCATCTCATTAATGAATTGTAGCGCTGCAGCATGCTCTGCTTTACTTATTTATTGAAGAGATAATGGGAAATAACTGGTTTCTTTGTGAAGTCATAAATAATATGACAGAAGGATATTAAATGCACTGAGATGTGACAGAGAAGCTAAAAACTTGTGGGGTTTAGTATTTTATGGTGCCAGTTCTCCTTTACCCATACATGTAAAACCAATAGATATGTTTTAGCTGGTTTTGTGAACAATTACCAATTTAGTGTGCTAGCTACTGACAAGTGGGTGTCTTAAATCATAAACAGTATCTCAGTTTTGCTATTTTGCAGTAACATACAGAAGTTACTAAAGAATAAATCTTCCTCCTCCTCTTTTGTCATTCTTTTTTATTTCCTTCAGGTATTTTTCCTTTTTTTTTTTTTTTTTAATAGAGGTAGTCTTTTTCTATTTCTAAATTTCCAGTGTGGATTATCTGTTCCACAAAATACAAACATTTCTGACATTCACTCTTTGCATATTTTTTTCTGTGTGGTAGTCTTCTCCTGATACTGCGCACAGACTTACACGCAAGGTCCACTGTGGCTTCTCAGTACTTTGCACTCTTGATTAAAATAACAGCTACCTTTTCTTTCCCCTCTGTCCCTGTGTGTGTGTGTGCATCTGAATTAAAGAGAGGAAAATGTGTTTTATTCTGAAGTGCAGACATAGCACTGAGATCCAGATTGACGCAGCACTGTCCTCTTCTGTCTTCATTGCTGTTCTTTTAACTAAGTATCATGCAGTATATTGAGAATTTCCTCAGAGACTCTGGTGACTAAAGAAGTAGCAATCTCATTGGTTAGTCTTGGAAATATTTCTGAGTATTATGACCCCACAATTCTTTACCTTAGGTTTGCCTCTTCCTTTAGCATGAAGCTAGTATAGAAGACAGAGTTCCACAATGATGCAGCAAGTTTTATTTAGGTTCCTATATCCTGTCCATCTTCATGGTACCCAACCACCTATATCATAAACATCCTTCTACAATTTGAACAAGTTATTTTTCCTGGAGCAATAAGAGTTTCTTCTGGGTTGGTAGTTTGGACACTGTTGCAGCAGGCAAATGTAGAGGTCACAGATGTGTGGATATCAGCCACTATGCCAGCCATGAGTGTTTGGTTTTATAGTGTCCATTACCATCTCATCTAAAGACTAAGCTCATCTCCTGAAACATGACCTTTTTATTGGAGGAGTTCCAAGCATTTTCAGAAGGTGTGCCGAGGCTTGTTATTTTTGCTTGCTTATCCCACTTACATAATTTTATAGCAGTGTAAATCTATTTTTTCACAAGCATATCCTAGTTTGTAGTAATGTGAAAATAGAGGGAGGCCTGATCTGTCATGCTCAACCTTTGCACTGCCAGCAAAACACAATTTTAATTCACTTGAAGCAGGAAGTAGTAGGAAGTAGGAAACAGACAAGCAATTCTATTGCAACTCAAGTGATGTGTATATAAAAATTTAAGGTTAGAAACAATTTCTGTCAACTATTCTATTATGTGATGATTATTGTTCTAACTTAAAATTTCTTTTCAGGGCCAGCAGTGCCATAATGACTTAAGAAAATGAAGTGTTCATTTTTCATTGAGCAGTGGAGTGGTGACTTGGAAAAAGTAAAGTTTCATCTACAACAGTTCAAATAACTGAGAAAGCACTGGGTAAAATATCATTGAGTTCTGCAAAAACAAGTTAGGGTCAGTCTTTCTCATAAATTTTAGGGAACTACAGAATACTTGATCTTGAAGTAAAGCAGATGACACTCATGTTGTGATCATATCTGTCCATTTCTTCTAGCAGCTTCATGAGGACTAGTCTTATAACTAACCTTTCCGTCTTTGCACATTTTGGATAATCCATCAGAGAAAAATATCCCCAAATTACTGGTTCTTCTGAACTTGGGGGTCTAATTTTGAGACTCTGTCACTGTAACTGTCATTTTTCAACTCTTTGGGAGGCCTCTGAGACACAGAGCCTTTAACAGATTCTTTCTATCATTGATCCATTCATCTAACGAGCTACACATGGACAATCAAGGATAATAAATGGAGACCCTTGCCTGGAGCTTCAAGCAAGCAAGGTAATAGATTGGATCACTGTCATATTTTACGACAAGTGGCTTGTGGTAGAATAATTTTGCATTCATTACTTTCCATGTTTAATAATATTACAATCTATTTTGGCAAATAATTTTATGTTTCAGAAAGAATGCACTTAACTTTGGTAAATTCTAGGTCAATTTTTTTTTTATAATAATACTGGATATGCATTGAAATGCCATAAGACAGTTCTGTTCATCAAGAGTAGTAGATATTCATTAATCATATCAAGTATTAGGTGTATTTTAATATGTATTTTGCCTTTTCTTTCTGCTGAGATGGTGGTTACAGGCAGAGAAAGTCAATTGAAAGTCAATAAAAAACCTGTTGCTTTAATATTTTCTCAGTTATGTATAGAACACAACTTGAGGAAAAAAACTGTCTAAGATTGTTATTAGGCTGTTCAGCTGACTGGTGGGATCGTTCTGTTCTGTTTCCAGTCCCAGGAAAAAATCTGATTATCAGGAAATACATCCTTGTGAGCGCCCTTTTTTGCCTACTGCAACTTTTTCCAATTGCATAAATATTTAATAGAAAAGGGCCCTAATTAAAAAGTCTTCCTCCTTCCCTTTCTAGTGCAGAATTGTTCTGTCAGAAGAGCCTAACACCCTCTGCTCTGATGGGAGGAGAGCATAGATTGCAAGGATTCACAGGATCTTTAGATAAAGGGTGTTCTCAGTTTATGTTCCCAAGTGGTGACATATCTTCCTACCCATAATAGATGCTTATTGCTTCCGAACAACTAAAACTCTTGCAATTTTTTTTCCTGAAAAGTTTGCAGTTCCTCATGCAAGTATTTTCAGAAGACTACATTATTATTTTCCTGGCTCTTTCTTAACAAAAAACAAGAATTGGAAAACCCCAAAGAAACAAACAACCCATGTTTGAGATGTCTCAAAGCTAATTTAGTGCCTATTTGAATTTTTCTTCTTTACACATGCTACAAGAGTTCTATGAGATTGTACTATATATTTTGGCATTATAGCTTATATATACATCTATATGTACAAGAGTATTCTAATCTTGAAAAGTGCTGCTGCTCATTTTTGTCTAACTTTTGTCTGCTACAGAAACTTTTTTTGAGTGCTTTATTTTTCCCCACTTAGTAAGGCTTCTTGCATATGTAAGGACTCAAAATATAAGGGTCTCTGTTTCCAGATTCTGACTGAGACACTAGCTAAACACCAATATCGTTACCTTGAACATCTCTTTTCTTTTGAAATTGGCAGGGAGCCCAGAAGTTTTCTTGATCAAAGGCATTTCATGATTTTTTAACCTACTTTCATGCCAATTTGTTCTAGTAATCATAAAATTAATCAAAATATTTTCCATTGTTTAAAACTAAAGATAACACTTTCACAAAATAACTTTAGAGCATTTAGAATATAAATTAAATCGGCTATTAATGACAGAAAAATAACTACAGTTAAAGCTGTGTCCTTTAGGCAAATGGTAAGTAAATTAGTGGCTGATTCAAAAGCCATTAAGGATCCTGTTGTCTCAATAAAGAATCTTTATGAGAAACAGATGTTAAAAAAGAGGGAAAAAATAAATATCCTTAGAAGTATAAATTGCATCACAGCCCAATCTTCAGCCACAGCAATTATCACATTTGGGCAAAATTTGTGAAAAAAAAAAAAAAAAAAATCTTGAAAATGCTTGACAAAGGAGTATTTCATGATCTACATTTCTCTTTAAAGTTGTCCTTCTGAATTTTGTAGTCGAAAACATGCATTTCCAGAAATGCTTTTTTTTCACAGGTAGTCCGCGTGTAATGGCTTCCTCATTTTATATCCAGATTATTGCTTTCTGGAATTCTGTGTAAAATCATAATGAAGCTGGTCATGAAAAATCAGTTCTGGAAAACTGGAGGGAAAACCCTTGCCAGATGGTGTATTGTGGAGGAAAAAGAACGGAGTAATTTCAGAACAAGAATCCAAGACCCAAAAGTGTAGCTGATAGTTGAGGTACCTGAAGAAGCATTTGTTATGAGAACATGGAATATCCAAAGGGATTTTGAAAATTGCTGATTATTTTCCCATGAATGGAGGAGGAGATCAGACTCAGTGCAGGGCAGTAGGGCAAGTCAGCAAAAGGGCAGGTGTCAGCAGGTGGTGCCCTTGTCCACTGTGGGTCAAGTTCCTGTTGCTTTGGTGTGAGTATATGTTTAGTCTTGGGAAGACATGAAGAGCTGTTTTACTTTGGTGCTATGTGTTAATGAAGTTCCCATTTTCAATTGGTTTCTAATCGGTGAATAGTCCTGAAAAGAATTTGCTTTCCAGGAGTCGCTCATCATGGTTGAGGTTCAGCAGGGAAAAAGGAAAAAAGATTTTTTTGCGGGGTATATAATTACATTTAATTTTACTCCAGTTAAGTGAGAGGAGAAAGATAAAAAGTAACACTGATTTGAGTAGAAGAAACCATAGGAGCCTAAGGTATCTGTTTTTAGCAGATTGATGCCATTAAATATTTGCAAGGGCTGCTTCAATGCTCAGTCATTCAAAGCACTGTAAGTAAGGTATGAAAAAATAACAACGCCTTCTATATAGAATGTTGTGCAGGAAGCCTGGAGAATTACTCCATGAAATTTTTTAGTCGTTAACTTACTCATCAATCATATAACATCAACAGAATCCATCAGACAGAGTCATGACTAGGAAGACCTTAGAAATGAAATAGAGGGAATAAATGTGATGAAGAATATGTTTACTAAAACTGTGCTAATACAGAAAAGTAAGAACGTATATAATATGATTATATATGAAATTACATGTCAGCTAAATGGTAGGCCAAGCTACAATATCTGAGTTAAAACATCTGAGAGTCATTTTTTTATTACTTTATTTAAATGCAGCAACTTTGAGCATTTTGCATGGTTTTACCATTTTCAGTTCTGCTGTTGTAAAATCTATGGAAAAGACTTGCATCCAAAAAATGAAACTTCTGACAGTGTTAGATTTTTTTATTAAATTTATTAGTGAATGCTCTAGCATTTCACTAACCCTTACTTTCATCCTGTGTTAAGAGGTTTTATAGTTCTTAGGAACTCAACCTTTTTCTTAAGGTTTTCGACAAACCAGAAAATCACTGAGCTCTGCAGAATCTCACAAAATAGATGTTTAAAACTTACTTTTACTCAAGGGCATACCTAGGCAAATTCATTGAACAGAAATTCATTGATGTTTGTAAGTACATAGAAAAACAATCTGCTTCATAAAATCCCTGAACTGAAAATAGATGGAAGATGAGACACTATTAAGGGAAAGCATCAAATATGTTTGCTCTGTTTTCACTCTTTTCTGTGCAGTCAGTAATGGCCACAAGATCCTGGCCTAGATATATCTTTGATCTGACACAATGTATGAATTCTTAAGTTTTTTATGTCACAGCAAAAGCAATGGAGCATGAAATTGCTATGTTTTGGGTAGTGCATCAAGCCTATGTGCTATAGGAATGGAGATTCCAAAATTTAAAAAAATTTCCTTAGTTTCTTAGACTTCACCAGAAGTCCTAAGATTTTCTAATAAAATATTTTGCATTCAACACATAGTCATCACATAAATATCATATCAACATAGAACTTTTGCCATGAAATTTCCAGTTAGCAGTATGTATGTTGCTTAATGCATATTTAGTCTGAGAAATTATTTTTGTTATAAATTATGAATTATTATCTGTGGCATTTCTATGTTTAGCAAGAAGTTAAGAGGTGTGTTGGAAAAAGAAACTGGTTTGATGGATGTTACAATGAAAAATGTTTTTAAGTCTCAACCATTATTTCCAGTGATTTCTTTAAATATCTTACTACTGAAGAAAGTTGCAAAAAATGTCTTCAAAATTAAATAGCTTCAACAGGATACCAGTAATGTGTATGTAACTTTTTTGTTTATAAGACTATAAGAACTGAGTTAATACTTGCAATTATAAATCCAGCAATTTCTAATATCTGTTCAAAGCACTTTTAAGAATTTGAAGCCATTATCTTCTTAGAAAACTTACCTCTAACATTTTAGAACACTTCTTAGACCAGGTAATTAATAAAATAAGTAACATTTCGTTGCAGGAGCTTGTTTTTACTATCATAATTTTCTAGTTAGAGCACATCATATGGATACCGGAGAGAAGTTTGTTTTAAAGATCCTCATGAATTACCAGACACAGAAGTCTTCTGATTCTTTTGAAGTCCCCTGACTGTCTCTTTAGTCAGTCACAAGTTGGGGAAAATCTAGTTTATCATTAAGCCCACAAGTAGCATTACATTGTAGGGGATATAGCCTTACAGCACAACATATTATGTTTGAAAAGCAGAATTGCAGGATAGAATTAAGGTTAAAGGGGACTTCTGGAAATTGCCTGGTCCAACCCCTCCTGCTCTGAGGAGGGTCACCAAATGGAAGCTGCTCAGGGTCGTGTCCAGCCAGCTACTGAATATCTCCAAGGGTGGAGACTGCACAACTGCTCTGGGAAACCTGCTCCAGTGTTAGAATACTCTCACGATGATTTTCTTTTTCTTACATTTACATGAAGTTTCCTATCTCAGTAGTGGCTTATTGCCACTTGACCTTCCTCCAGAGAAAAAGCCTGGCTCCATATTCTTAACTTTCACATTCATCAGTTGTTTGTATAAATGAATAAGATGCCTCTGAATATCTTCACCAGGATGGACAATGCAAGCTTCTCAGCCTCTCAGTGTAGGTTACGTGCTCCAAACACTTGATCATCCTCATGGAGCTGAGTTCAACTCACTTTTGTATTTTTATTACCCTGTGTACGAGGGAACTCAGGCGTGGACCCAGCACTCCAGCTGTGGCCTCCCCAGTGCTGAGGAGTGGGGAAGGATCACACAGTCAAGCTGCAGGCGGTGAGATCCTGTTCATAATTCAACCCAGAAAAAGTTATTGGCCTTCCTTGCTGCAAAGGCACATTGCTGGCTCTTTCACCAGGATTGCAAAGCTGCTTCCCAGCCAGTCAGTCCCCAGCCAGCACTGCTGCATGTAGTTATTCCTCCCCAGGTGCAGGATTTAGTATTTCCCTTTCTTGAATGTTCTGAGACTATAACTGCTTGCCCATTTCTTTAGCCTGTTAAGGTTCCTTTGACAGCATAAGCATCTGCTGTGTCAAATATTCTTCCCAAGTTTGCAAATCATCTGCAAATTTGCATTCTGTCCCATCATCAAGGTAATTACTGAAGATGTTAAACTGTACTGGCCCCAGTAGTGACCTCTGGGAAACACCACCACTGGCTGCCCTTTATATGGACTTCGTGCTTCTAACCACAACCCTTCGAGCCCAAAAGCTCAGCCACCTTTCATCTCACCTCAGTGTCTGCAGATATAACCTGTGCGTCATGAGTTTGTTGAGGGCAATATAGAATCATGTAATCACTAAGTTTGGAAAAGACCTCCAAGTCCAAAATTTACCTGAATGCCACTGTGCCCACTAAACCATATCATGGAGTGTCATATCTATCTGCTTTTTAAGATCTTCCAGGGATGGTGGTATTATGGGAGGCATTGCTGCTAGCCTTGCTAAATCCAAGATAAGCAATATGCTTTCATCCACTGAGTACTGTAGTCATTTCACCATAGAATGAATTTAGACTCTTATGGCATTACTTGTTCTTCATAAATCTATGCTGAGCACTCTCACCTTGTCCATCATGTGTTTGGAAAGGGCTTTCAGGATGGTTTTCTCTTCTACCTTCCCCAGGGATCAAGGTTAGTGTGACTGGCTTGTAGTTACCTGGATCTTTCTTCTTGCAGCCCTCAAATGAAATTATTTTATTCAAAAGATAAATACATTAACTAGGAGGTTCATTTTAATATATAAATTTAATTATTGTATGCAAATACAATATAAAATCAATATGTATATTTATGCTACTTTAGGACTTTTTCCAAATGAGCAAAACATTTTAGAACACTCTTATTGTGGGTGGTGTTGGACTAATTAACTGCTTCAGAGAGTTAAGATTCTTTGGGATGTGATAATATTCAAGCATCACAAAGTGCCATTTAAATTTTAAAAGATACATGTTTTGAGAAGTTTCTATGAAGACAGCAATTATAGTAAAAAAGCTTCAAGTTTTCTTAGCCATTTTTCGGGCTCATTTTGGTGCTGTTTCCAGCTTCACTGTCATTTTTCCTGTACTGAGGAAGTCCATCTTGGACTGCTAATTGTAAAAAGCCATTCCCTTGGCCCTGACCCCTTGCAGTATATGTGCATAAGAGAGCTTTGAGTTGCTGGGTATCTTCAATACAATGTTTCCCACTGAAGTGCATCAGATCAGGTAGATGCCAATAGATTAAATTTAAAAGTAAAAAAATCCTGTGTAATTCAGGAGGTCACAACAGAAAGAAAATTACTTTTGTCCAGTGTAGATAGGAACAGTAGTATAATTACTAATTATTTGTTCATAATTTAATATCTTTTGAGACCAGGCCTGAGGAGGACTCTAGAATGGGCTGCCCAGGGAGGTTGTGGAGTCACCATCCCTTCAGGTGTTTAAGGAAAGACTTGGTGTGGCACTTACTGCCATGGTCTAGTTTACATGGTGGTGTTTGGTCAAAGGTTGGACTTGGTGATCTCTGATGTCTTTTGCAATCTAATTAATTATTTGATTCTGTGATTCTGTGACTTGGGGGTATTAGTTGACAGGAAACTCAATATGAGCCAGCAGTGTGTACTTACTGCCCAGAAGGCCAGCTCCACTGCCTCAAAAGAAATGTGGGCAGCAGATTGAGGAAGGTGGTTGTGGCCCTCTGCTCACCTGGAGTGCTGCATCCAGCTCTGGGACGCCCAACATAAGAAGGACAGGGACCTGCTGGAGCGAGTACAGAGGAGGACCACGAAGATGATCTGAGGGCTGGAGCAGCTCTCCTACGAAGACAGGCCAAGAGAGTTGGGGTTGTTCAGCCTGAAGAACAGAAGGCTCTGGGGACACCTCAGAGCAGCCTTTCTGTATCTAAAGAGGTATACAAAGAGAACTGGAGAGAGGCATTTTTACAAGGGCATGTAGTGACAGGACAAGGGGGGATGGTTTAAACCAAAACAGAGTAGGTTTAGATTAGACATTTGGAAGAAATTCGTTACTCAGAGGGTGGTGAGGCACTAGAACAGGTTGCCCAGAGAAGCTGTGGATGCCCCGTCCCTGGAAATGTTCAAGGCCAGGCTGGATGGGGCACTGATCAACATGGTCTAGTGGAAGGTGTCACTGCCAATGGCAGGGCAGGTGGAACTAGATGGTCTTCTGTCCCTTCCAAACCAAACCATGCTATTATTCTATGAGATTGGACCTAACTAAAACTTCTCAGCTGATTCTTTTATCTCTATTAGTAATTTTTCTATTTGCCATGAAAATACCTTCTAAAAATTTAATGTTTGCCCTTATTAAGTGCAAGCTATACACTATCACTTGGTGGTTTGCAGCAGGTATACTGTATTTGTTGTGCTTTGGAACAAGAGTAACGTAACAAATAATTCCTTAATTCTTTATCCAAAATAGCCCTAGAACAAAGGCAATTCTACTTCAAAAGAATGTTTGATCTCGGTTAAATATTGAAAAAAGTCCTAGAACCTTCGGAATATTTTCTAAATAATGTCATTTCAGAGGATGACACAACTTAATGGCATCATCTCCATAGTTTTAAAAGAAGAGGCTAAAAAGGACTATTCACATTCCTTACTTGTTTTCTTTTTTTATTTTGTTTGTCATCATCTTGAGAAAGAGTAGAGACATGTTTGAAAAAAATCTCTACCTTGAAAATCCAGTACTGCACAGTAGTCACAGAAGTTCTTTCAAACCAAGCAAGGGAATTGAATAATTGGGCATCAAATGGTAAAAATTTCCTTTTTATCCTGTCCTAGTCACATTGAACTCAATGTCATAACTTCCACTGAACCTTGGTTTTATCCAGTGCATGAAGATAAGGACATGCAAAAGTCATTGCAAGGCAGGGCATATGGAAAAAGCTTAGGAACTAATTATCTGATTTTAGAAGAAATTGAATACATAATTTTAGGGAAATAAAAGTCAGAATATGAAACCAATATATTTTGGTATTTGAGTAAAATATCAGGAATGGAAAAAAGTTTTAAAGAATATGTGAAATATTTATGACAGCTGTGAATATACATTTTAGTGACTAATAAAAATTAAGGGTCAAAGTTAAATGATTGAGAGAGAAAACAGTACAGAAAGATTAAACTATAAATCTATTTTATATTTATTTACTGATTTTTTTTCAATCACACTTTGAACTGGAAAGATGAAATTCACATTAAGAGAAATACAGTTCTAGCAATGTGGTGATTGGATAGTTTTACTAAAAATTGATAACTTTGCATGGTGTGGAGAGAATTTGAAAGAAATTTTAAATGTAATCATAGGCAAAACAATGTTGCTAATCTTTGTGAACTCACACGTTTGGAAATCCCAAAGACTTGATTTCCCAAAAACCCCCAAATCATAAAACAAATAAATTGGTTTTGGTAACATCCTGAATTGAGTTTGAACACATGTAAGTCAAGGGAGTGACATTTATTTTCACTTTGACATCTTCCATGATATCACTCATTAATGCAACTAACTTATAGCGTCTAATTATGACAGCGTTGGAAGCCAAAGTAATTTTTTCCCCAATTTTTGTCTTTGCTTTTTAAAAACAAACAAAAAAAAATCCAAAAATAGAAAAAAAAAAAAAAAAAAAAGGCCGTTCAAAGTTCTGTATAAACATATACAGGTTGTAAAAGTTAACCTGTGGAGACAAATTTCTTTCTTATTTATGGAGCATTATGTAGCTGAAACAGTACAACTCACTGTGTCCTCTACTCGCTGCTGGATACATTTGAATTCTGGAGCAGCCATATCACTGCCATCATATCAGGAAGCTGTTTCATACAACCAGTGGTTGGTCTGCCCCTTCAGGTGCTCCAACATTATTTGATTTCTCTGTCTTCATGGTCAGAATTAAAGCTCATCACGTAGAAATGTTAAAGGAGCCAACAGTACAGTAAAGTGGTGAAAACACTGAACACCTCCTCCCTGTCCTCAAAACTTAGCAAAAGGGGAGAAAATTACTTAATGCTTAGAAGTCAGAAGGACAGATTCCCAATCCAAAAACAAGAGAATAAGAGATAAGCAAAGTAATTTTTTCAATAAAACTTCTTCCATTTTAAAATTGGGTTTGAAACTATTTTATGTGATTCTTATTACTCATAGGAATTTAAACTCTTTCTATAAGGGGAAAATAGGTTATGGAAAGAAGTAGATCTTTTTCATTGGCCATATATAGGTTACATAGTGATATATGCCCAGAGCTAAACATGTCCCACATGGTTGTAAGCAAAAGCTTATATTACTACTTTGAAGTTGAGAGTGCGAGTATCTAAAGCACCTCTGGACCTGCTTCACGCTTCTGAGTTTAAGTAAAATACTTCCACATAACTACAAAAAAAAAAAAGAAAGAAAAAAAAATGTAAGTTGAACCTTCAATTTCATCATGTGTAATTTAATATGGTGGATTTAAGACATAAAAGGTTGCACCTTTATGTATGTTTAAGAGTTTATAATACATCTTCTAAACTGCAAGCTCAATTAAGAAACTAAGGAAGAAGAGTTTTAAGAATGCTGAAGATTCAAACCAGAGCCAAAAATATTTTCAACTAATAAACAAATTAAGGACTTTGATGCTAAATATGTGATGCACTCTGTCACATTTATAATTTAGTATGGTTACAAGCCTGAAAACTTACTCACATTTTAATTTTTAGACAGGAGAGAGCATTTTTATGTTCTGTGTTAGAATTCCTTTGGCATGAGCACAGCTTGTACTGAAGCGTGCATGTAGTGAATTCTTTCATCACTGAGTAGAAAATTCTGTAGGTATATAATAAAGATTATGAAACACAAGAACACACTGAGTAGTTTTTGAATTAAGGCTAATATGAAAAGCAGGCAACAAAATTGTCAGATTTGATTATATATGACACCTATTTTATCTCCTACAATTTGATTTCTAAGACAGAAGTGAATACTTGTGTTTTGGATGGATGAAGAAATAGTATTGTCCAACCCATGAGGGAAAAACATTGCCATCAGGAAAGGATAAAAGAGTAATGTGTCTGTGAAATGCAATTACAACAATTCTGTATGAATATCAAGACTGTAGTATTAGAGGTTTGATGATATAAAGTTATTTTTACATCTCCTATCTTTTTTTTTTTAAAAATGTCCATTCATGCAGTCTGTGTAAGGGAATTAATTATTAACTAATTTTATTTCAGTTAGAGCACAAAATTGAATTTGAAGAGCTGAAGCAGAAATAAAAGATCTAGGTTTGGTTATGCACATCATGAGACGTGTTTCATGGCATGATTTTAAAGGAGCAAAATTGAGCTAATGAGGAAATGTTTCTGCAAATTCCTTTTCGGATTAAATTAACTGCAATCATTTTTTAAGGTCAGATAAGACCATTGTGATCATTGCATCAGACCTCATATCTGACAAAAGGTAAAGGAGTATTCTGAATTAGTTCTGGTTTAAATTTGGGAGCACAGTATAAGAAGTGCTTCCTATTCTATTTGAAGAACCATCAGTGAAGTCACAGTCTTTTAATATCTGTTGAAAGGTGTGTGACATTTCTAATATGAATGAAGGAGCTCTTCTCACCAAATTTTAATTTAGATGTCTATCTAAACTGAGCAAGTTTTCCAGTGGAGAGTGATAGGCTCTTTAGGGCATAGTTCATTTCCCCAGCATGAAGAAAGTATTCTAATAGAGATGTTCTCAGCTTCCATAGACTGTAGAGTCAAGGCAAGCTTCATGAGACATAAAGACTATGGAAGTATGCTGTCAGTGGTGTTGAACATTTGCATTGTGCCTTACAAATACCTGCTGTACGTTTAGCTGAGCTTTACAGAAATTTCAAGTAAGATAATTGGAAAATTTCTATATTTCACAAAGCTGTCAAATTTGAGAAAAAGGAAAGAAAGGAATATTGTGTGCACTGAGAAACATCGTCCTTGTTAATCCAAGAGATTGTGTACATTGCATATTGTGTGCAAGAGTGAGCAAACCACGCAGTGTTTACTTAAGTCTTAATCTGATAAACCCTGGAGGGAGGGCTTAGTAAGGACCTTGACAAGCTTGAGAGGTGGGCCTCTGTGAACCTCATGAAGTTCAAGAAGGCCAAATGCAAGGTCCTGCCCCTGAGCTGGGACAATCACAAGGGCAAATATAGGCTGGGCAGAGAATGGGTCTACAACATCCATTCTGGGAGGAAGAACTTTGGGTGTTTGTGGACAGAAAGCTCAACATGACCTGGCAGTGTGCTTTCACAGCCCAGAAAGCCAAACATACCCTCAGCTGCATCAAAAGTAGTGTGAGCAGCAGGTCAAGGGAGGGGATTCTGCCCCTCTGCTCCATTCTGTTTATGCTCTTCTACTCACCTAGAGTGCTTCATCTGGCTCTTGGGTCCCCAATACAGGAAGGACATCAACCTGTTGGAGCAAGTCCAGAGAAGGCCACCAAGATCACAGGGATAGAGCACCTCACCTACGAAGACTAAAAAAATTGGTGCTGTGCAGCCTGGATAAGGGGAGGCTTTGGAAAGTCGTTAGAGCAGCCTTCCAGTACCAAAAGGGGCCCCACAAGAAAGCTGGAGAGGGACTCTTCACAAGGAGAAGGGAGAATGGCCTTATGATGAAGGAGGATAGATTTATGTTAGACATTAGGAAGAAATTCTTTACTATGAGGATGGTAATTATGAAACAGATTGCCCAGACAAGTTTGGATGCCCCATCCCCAGAGGTGTTCAAAAGTAGCCTGGATGGGGCTTTGAGTAACCTGATTTAGTGGAAACTGAAACTAGATAGCCTTTAAGGTTCCTTCCAATTGTAATGATTCTATGATACTATGATTCTATGACTGTCAGGTGTTTCACAGTGGGAATTTTCTTGAGTAGAAAATGCAGAATGTAGTTAGCAACTTCAAAGGCGATGTACACTTGCCTCTATTTCTTTTAACAGGCATGTTCTTTTAACATTTCTCATCTCTAAGCACAGTGATGACAGTAAGATTATACCTACTATTAAAGGAAAAGAATTAAAAAGAATTATACTATTTTATGAATAGAAAAAAATTGATTACCAGATCTGTTTTAGAATTGCATGGAGAGTATGTGTTGGGGTATTTAGTTATATATGAAACTAAAACAGAGAAGGAAAATGTTGCTACATTAAAGATACTGAATTTGCATTTATACAAATAAACAGAAAAAATTTATTATTCCTGTGCCTGTTGAAATTGATGTCAAATGTCCTTAGAGCTTACTGGGAGGAGGTTTATGGCCAATATCTGATCTAATGGAAAGATGTTAATGGGAAAGAGGCTTAGGTCAATTTAAACATTTCAACATTACTATGTGGAAATACAGATCAATGAAAACAATGGTAATTATTTATTGATTGATTTATTTATTTGTATGTTTATATTTTTATATTTTATATATATTTATATATAAATTAAAAATTCTGTAAGGAAAAACTTCTGTATAATTAAAGAATTACAGAAATAATGGGTAATTTAAAGAGAACACATATACGAGAATCACAAGAGGACGTTCAGGCTATTCACAGTTAATACATTTTTGGCCCTCCAAGAACATAAAAAATGGAGTTGTGCCATATTCTGTTCTTGTACCAGTGAATTTAGCTTCTCCTGCCAAACTCTCAGCTTTCTTTTGGGCAACCTGGGAGCTCATGATAGGAGTTTGGCATTAGGTAGGTGTTTCACCCATCTCATATTCTTTACTTCCTGCCTTTCTGAGCAATTCTGTGCAGCTTTCATTTCAGCTTTTCCTTTCAGTGCTCATTGACTCTTCTCTTCTAAGCTGTTCAAGGTTTTTCTAAGCTAAATAAAGAGTCCAATACAATTGCTCTTTTCCTAGTTAAGGAATTTCAGTTTTTGCAGTGGATTTCATGCTTGGGAAGCTGTTTTTTATTTGTTTAAGTGCTTGTTATGATGAGCTGGTATTCAGAACTCTGTCACCTGCAGAGACCCCTCAGAAATCACCTCAGCTGAAGCTCCTAAACATGTTAGTTCCTAGCAGGTATTTTTGTTCTGAATAGGCTGTCTTGTCCCTGGATGAGCTGTCTTGTCTCTGAAATAAATTGTTATGAAAAATCTATCTTTGAGGAATAAATGTTAGGTGAAAATTCATCTCTACTAGTGTGATAATTGTAAAAATAATAAAAACAGGTATGTAGGTATACATATGGCTGCTTCTGGAGAACTGTATGACAGGATGACCATCTTGGCTGACCTTACTGATCAAGTAGTGAGAAATGTAAGGACAAATAGCTGCACACCTCAGAAAGTTTAAGGAAGGATTTGGTTCATAGGTGACTGATGGAAGCTGTTCTTTACATCCCCTCCTCTTCTAGAAATTTGAGCTAGATTTGTAATTGAGCTCCACAGCAAATGATCATGTCACCTCATCACCCTGTTGCCTCATATCTTCACAGGGTTTAAATGGTCCCAAATACCCACACTACACAGTTCCACTGTCAGTTCTGAAACTCTTGTTTGAAAGACTTGTAATGCAAGATCTGTGATTGATACCAGACAATAGAATTATTGTGGGACACCAGTACTGATTGCTGTATCTCACCTTTCAGGTAGGGTGTTGTAGTCAAACATCTTGCTGAATCAGCAGCAAAATTCTGTCAGAATATACTGAAAGGGGGCTGTGTAGAGCCCTGCTTGAAAGACTGAGCATCAGTCCTAAAATACCATTTGCTTTTAACCTGAGTTTGTTATTGCTAACTAGATAAAGTTTTAGCACGTAAGCATGAGATAATCTTAAAGATGCTCATCTAGATCAGCTCTACTCTTTCCATTATTGCACCTACAGGCAAGCTGTTTCCTGTCCTTCACAAAGAATTGTTTTCAAGTACCAAACTAGGGCAATTACAAAGTTATGATATATCCAGCACTAACAATCCAGTGTCACTGGCAATTTTTCCTCAGGCAGACTCTATTGAAAGGAAACAATTCAGTAACAACTGTTTTCTAAGAAGTAGTGGTAATCAGCTCAAGGCCATCCAGAGTATTTTGTCAGAAATATTATCCATTGTACATAATGTGTGACTCCATTCTGGATGGCAGGCTACAAGAAGATCTTTAACAGAAATGACATTGACACAATGCAGAGCTTTGCCTCTGGTCATGTGGCATCCCTCCACTGCATAGCAGAGAGTAGCTGTTCATATCCAACTGTCATGCAACAAGAGAGCGAAATAGTCACTGTTACTCTTTGGTGAAATTAGGTGGTTCATGCTTTGCACTGGCTTAAAGTTACAGGTCTGAGGAGACAGCATTTTGTGCCTGTTTTATGGTGCATGTAATTAAAGATTTCACTGGATAAATGTCTCTCCCAAACAAATGTGCATTTCCCAGCTTTTTAAGTAAGTGAAAGTGAGACATTTTTTGGCATGGGAAACACCTGCTCATAGATTTCAATTACTCTTTTTCTGCCTTTAAAAAATGAACTATTCCAAATTGAATAGCCATTTGAATGTAGTATTAATTAATATTTCATTGCTTTACACTGGAGAACAGACCATGAAAAGGGTTTTTTTTTTGTTCATTGACATCTGGTTAAACAAAGCTAAGTGGAACCTTCTGACATTATCAATGGAAAGATCTGAAAGGAAAGCTGTTCTGTACAATGGCCTCCTTCATGTATTTCTGCAACAGTTCTGGTATAGTACAAAATAATGTAGTTTGTGCTTGTTATTTTTTATCTTTAGAAACATGCTGTAGTTAGAGTGTGCATGAGCTATTTTTTATTGGTTTTAGAGCCAACTATAATGCATTTGCTTATGTTTACATGATTTCTGAAGCCTTTGTGGAGTAAGCTGATCTTGCCTTATTGAACCGTTATTTTGGCCGCTGAGTGGGTCAATCCTATAATTCTTTATGAACTCAACCACAGTAAGTGATCATTTATTTCCATGAAAATCCAGTTACCACCACCACCTACTGCAGCTCAACCACAAATTAGTCTGTGCCTTTCAGATGAATAGCAGAAGTTCTTAATTTTGTTAGTAGGTTGTTTTTCTTTGAAAAAAACTACTCACTAAGTATGGAATAGAAGCCCTCTGATCACAGCACAGTGTATAGCATGAGAGAGAGGATGTGGTTCTCCTCAACTGGTCTATCCTTTGTAGGAGTTTCTGCCTGATTATTTAGGTACTGCAACCTTGTCTGACAGCAGGAACATCCAAGAAGGTGGCCAAGGTCAAGGGCCCAAGCTTAGCTCAAGTTAAAGCTCCTGTTCATAATGCTATCTCCTTCTCACACACAGAGACACTTGCACACATTGCATTATGCAAAACAGCATTGCATGGTTACTTTTGATTTTATATTCTGAAATCTTAAAAAGCATGAATGTATTTTAAGCAGTTAAACATCTATCATTAGTACTAATCCTACTAATTAGAATAAACCCAATGTAAGATACAAAAAGCTATTTGCAGTGAAATATTTCTTGTAGAGTTTAAATGTCATTACATATGGTAGTGGATGAATAAAACATGCAAATATTTGAATCAGTAAAACATAAAAAAATATAGCAAATTGAAAACCTGTCTGTTAAAACGTCTATCATACTGAATAAAAATTTGAGTAAATTGGATTATACTTTGCAAATAATGAAAACAGTTTCTGATCAGGAAAAGAGTTTTGTGCTGCCAGTAAAGTTGACAAAAGTAATGAAATCTGGTAAGTTTCACTGAAGTTTTATATTCTCATCTAAGTGAAACACATGTAACATGAAGCAAGACAGTAGATTCTGGTCTTGTACACAGGGGAAAATACTCCTCCCTCCCTGTCTTTGCTGTGCACTACTTATACAGCTGGAATACTGCACTTCCCTGAATTTATTTTCAATGGTTTTACTAATTTGAGTGTTTCTTTAAATACTTTTAATAGTGTTATAATTGGTATGTTTGAGCATGAAAATTCAATAGTCTTTTTCGCTACGTTATTTTCATCACAGAGTTGGTAAATTTATATCACAGTAATTCCTACAGGAAGTTAAATACTTGAGTGTATTTAATTTAAGATTCAGTTTATCTGTCAATATGTCCACTAATTAATAAACATTGAGCTGTTGTAGCATAATAAAAAACCAGAATCCTATTTCAAGAAAACAGCATGAGAATCAAATTACATTTGTTAAGTCCTTTCATAAACTGGTCCCTGAAAGATGAAAATCCCTGGACGCTGTTAATGTCTGTAATGACAAAAATGCAAAGAATGTTGATATCGTTTTAGAATAATGTAAATCCCCTGTACAAGCCAGGCTGTCAACTCATATTTTTCTGTCTTCAGCAGATGAACTAAATCAGATTTTCTATTTCCCTTGCACCAGGTACAGAACTGAGTAAAATAATGGCAGTGCTTTATGCCATTGTTGCTATATTGACAGTGAATTGACAGTGCTATATTGACAGTGAATGATACGTGCAGCATTTGCTTCACATTCAGAGCCTGTAAGAACCACTAGCCAGACCTGCTGTACGGTGGGAGCTGTGGCATTCATACATTGTCATATGGCTCATGATCAGGATTTACACTGCTGTCGCTTCTCTGCTTTGGTCATACACCACAGTACTGCTCTGCTAAGGCCTGAACAGCAGCACAGATAAAAGTAATCTCTGCTGACAAACCATGCCTTTCCTGGTGTGTTTCGCACACTTACTGTCCTTCAGTTGTGCAAATATAGTAAATGTATGAATTTAGAAGCCTTGCCAGAATTCTTTTTTTGCTACTGCAACAGAAGGTCAAAAGCTTTGCTGATGTTGCCCATAGAGACAAACCATGAAAATTCACTTTTAGGACAACAAAAAACTTCGAGGAAAATGGTCATTCAGATCTTATCCTGCAATGCCTACGCTCTAGGCATTACAGAAACACTCTTCAAGTTCACAGAATAAAAACTCCAGCTTGGTAGCCCCTTCTTTCAACTCATCTGTGTGTTTGCCTCATTGAATACTGAATGTAGACATCACATTTGGCTCAGGGATAACAAAGGTTGCTGAATATACCTAAAGAATGAGTCTTCATTTGACTGCAAACATACTTATCTGTATAAATTTACCAGTGCTAGATTTCCCTTTTTTTGAGAGAAGCTGAATGATGTGAGGGGTCTTTCAAGTCAAATATCTGGGTTTAGCAGTAATTCTAGGGAAAAATATCATTTACAATATAATCAGTAGCTGTTTAAAATCTGATGAGCCTGTCCTTGTACCATACATTGAACAATAGTAATTATATGTTGAATCAAGGATTTTAAAATTTGTTCAGGCAGTTCTCTCCCAATACGTGCTTATCTTGATAAGCTTGCAGAAGTGATAGATAGATAGATAGATAGATAGATAGATAGATAGATAGATAGATTTTTTGATTGATTGATTTACTAAAATGCCTGAGGAACAGTAAACAAGTCACCACAGTTAAACAATTTAGCACAAAATAAACCATTAATTGCAGATATTTTATGGTTTAGAGTATTTTTGCTGAAAGAATCTGTCAAAATGGGATAAACAGTAAGGATTCAGGACTACTTTAAGTTGCCTTTCTCTATTCCTTGAATTCTGTTTAAAAGGTTGGAAGTACTGCTTTTTTACTATAGCACTCTGGAACATTTACTGCTACAGAATCTCCCAGATCCCAACTCTGCACCAAGATAAACTGCGAAGTGTACCTTTATCCCCTTCCTGTTTTGCATCAAATATAATACAAAAAAAAAGCACCCCATTTATGTGCACTGATTAAAGCATTTTTGTCATAATCAACAAGACATGACAGAGGACAGAGATGTCCTTTCAGTTCTCTGAAGGCCGGTGTGTACTGACTGGTGTGTGTAACACCCTGGAATTTCCAAGGCTTCCACACAGGGCTAACAGACCTGGAGGAGGCTGTGTTTTGGAAGAGCAGATGGACAGCTCAGATGCCCCAGGCCATTTTACACAGAACTACTTGCCTAGGTTTAGACAACTGAATCACCTTCAGAGAGTCCATAAAGTAAACCACAGTGCCAGCTGAACTGAGGAACAACCCCAGCAGGAAATGCAGAGTGTGTGAAGCTCACACTAAGGCTAATGTTAAAATAAGTGCATTAAGTCTGTATTGAAAATATGGGGGCTCAAACTGGAAATACAGTTTCCATCTAAAGCTGTTAATCCTTGATACAAATACTGCTTTTTTAATTAAACATGATGCTTATATACAAGTCTTGTGTTTCAAAGTCAAATTTAGGTGTGCCAGCCTCCTCCACAGTATGTGGCATAACATAATACCTACTTAGTTAAGAGCAATTAAGTTTAATTTAAACTACATTCAGCCATGAGTGTGTTAACATAGAGATGTAAAACATTGGATGTCATTGCCTGCAAATTATGAAAACTACCAATTATTAAAACTGGAGATTTACTGTATCTTCTTACACAGAATTGTTTTAAAGTTGCCATCCTCAATTTGATTAGAAAAACCTATGCATAAATACTCTTTTATAGCCCCTGTGAATCCTTTGTTCAAAACATTGCTCTTCAAATTCTGCTGGGATTATTGGAAGATAAAGGTTCTGGAACATGTAAATAAAGATATTATTTCTTGTGTGAATAAGATATTTAACCTGTAATGTTACAGTCATAGTATTTTGTTCATTTTTAATAAAAAATTTTGGGAAAAAAATGTTTTTACACTGTTACAGGCATACATCCACAACAAAAAACATGGATAAATTGGCAGTTCACTAGTGGATCCATTGAATTAGCTATAAAAACACCTTCTGATTTTTTCCATTTAGCTCCCTTGAAGTCACCATCACAAGTCTCTTAAACCCCCGTAAGTGTATAAAGGTATCTTTTAGAAATGAAAACTTCAACTAGTGCATATTCAACAGAGTCATTGTTTCTCAGACATAAAAGTGACTTTTAGTAGCCTTTGTCATTCATGGTAATTATCTAGTTTTGTCTGTCACATCCCAATTCAGAAAAACCTTTGTTATAGCATTTCAAACTTCTCAGGTACTTAGTCCTTCCTAGAAACTAAAGAATTATATTTTGAAAATAAATCAGTTTTCAAATGTGAACAAGTATAATCCGCATATATTCTGTATATTAAAAAATAAACTAATGAACTGTCAACTTTGGAAAGAAACAGTGTTAACCTAAAAAGTTTTAGCTGAGAATACATAATTTTCCAAAAGTAATAACAAAAAAACTAGTCACATTAATAGGTGTCCTGCAGAAAATTAAATGAATCTTCATGATTTATTACAAATAAAAAAAGCCACCATCTGAAACCAAGATAGTAAGCAAAACACAGGAAAAAAAAAAAAAAAAGATGCAATAAAGAATTTTAGAAAATGAAATTTCCATTAATGGTAGCAATGGCTGAAATTATGGACAGGTTCTTTTTATGTAGCTTGTTGGTATAATTCGCTTAGTAACATTACATTTTTGTAGGAAGAACTATAGAATAATTTTTCATCATGTGATTCTTAAATGATGAGTATCTTTTTGCAAAAAAAATTTATTCTCTTATAGAAGCTTTCTTTGAAAAAATAATCTTGCCACATGCTGAACTTGCTAAATTTATCTAGCTGTCACACTGACCTCCCTTAAATCTACCTGTTCTGAAGTTTCCCTGCAGGACACAGTAGTAAGCATTATGTTTAGGACTTTCTAAATGAAAGTTCGGACAAGGAACAGTGTCCTTGGCAATGCCCTGTAAGGGTCTGATCTGCAACACACCAGAAGTGTTCTCACTGGCATGACCAGGCATTGTTTGGGGCCTGAAAGGGACTTTGTCAGCAGCATCCTTGTAACAGACTGAGAATTAAGTCTGGTTTTCTAATATGGGCTTGTATTTTTTTCTTAGAAAACAAGTAAAATGTTAGCTTTTGCTTCAGATGAACCAGTTCACCAGACTCAGGAAGAAATAGTACAATGACTCTAACATGAGGAGAATTGAAATGAGCTTGTGAATTATCAGTGAGCTTGTGTGTGCTGTAGTTGTTTTTATATCTTCAATGCTGAAAATTTTCAAAACTTAAGTCCTCAGACATCAATTTTCATATTCAATATTTTATTTTGAAGTAATGATTCTATTTGAATTTCCTATCTTAATTCCAGTGGAATATGCCTTTAAACTGGCTTGATTTTTACTATCAGAGTTCAAAATTAGAAGCAATACCACTTATATTTCAGCACTTCATAAGCTTATTTTCCATGGTGTCATCCCGTCTGAAACCAACATTTCCTGACTATTTATTGCTTGTTTGTAGTGGGATTTCTGTACTGGCAGTAATGACAGCACATTTCTTCCCTTTGGCTAACTAGAAATTTGCATTTTATTCTAGTTGATCAGCATTGGAAAATAAGTACATACTCATGCTACAGTTTTGTAATGTGGAGAGTGGTATGAATCAATTTTTACGCAGATGTTAATTCTTGCATATGAAGGTATTTGCATTTGTTTTTCAAAGCTTTTTTGGAAACTTGAATCAAAATAGAAATATTCAGAGAAGAAATTTTCACACTGGTTAAAATCCTAGCAGCACGGAAGTCAGTGGGAGTTCTGCTTCAGTGGGGCTAGGATTAAATCCTATTAGCATATAATATATTATTTCTCCAAGCCTTTTCCATAAAGCTGACTGAAAAACAAACAACAGCCCTCCGGCTTTGGCCTGCAAACCAATAATATACTTGCAATCAATAACTTACATTTATAGTAAATTAACACTGTTAATTTAGTAAAAATGTAGTTCAGACATGGGTTTTCTGTGCAAGGCTTTTCCTATTGTGGATGAACTTCTCTTATTACATACTCACTAATCATTTGGTTAAGAACCATTCAATTTTACAGCCTCTTCTTTGAAAAACTTGTGACCACACTAAGCAAGAGAGGTAGACAGTAGGGGGAAAGATGTAATATCTCCCTCCCGTTTTGTGGAGAAAAATCTGGGACTTGGGTAGTGTGTTGCTTGCTGGCATTTGCAGAATTTGTGGCAGGCCTGGAAACTGAATGCAGAGCTCTGGTAATGTTCTTTGAAGGTTATTGTCTTCTTGTCTGGCTGCACACAGGTGCAGCTCTGGGTGCCAGTCTTCTCAACTGATCTTGTCAGTCTCTATAACTGCCTGAAAGAAGATTGCAGCAAGGTGGGGTGTTGGTCTCTTCTCCCAGGTAGCAAGTGACAGGACAAGAGGAAACAGCCTTAACTTGTGGAGGGCAGGTTTGGATTGGATATTAGGAAACATTTCTTTACCAAAAGAGTTAGCACGCGTTGGAAGAGGCTGCCCAGGGAAGTGGTTGGGTCACCATCCCTGGAGGTATTTAAAAGACATGTAGATGTGGCACTTAGGGATATGGTTTAGTGGTGGACCTGGCAGCATTAGTTTGATGATTGGATTTAGAGGTGTTTCCCAATGTAAATGATTCTATAAAAATGGGAATGTAAAGTTAGTACTCTTTTACATTTTTACATCAGACTAAAACATTCCTTTGTTAGTTAGAAAAAAACCCACAAGCTAATAAACCTGTAAAAAAAAATTAGAAAACTGTAAACAATAAATATGGCTGTCAGTCACAGAAGAGACTATCAGTACTTTCGTCAAGATTTTCCTTCAGTTACAAAAAACAGACATTGCCATGGCCCTATTTGGCACTGTTTGACCTTTTGCACTCATCGCTTATTAATGGAGTCTAAAGAAGGTTCTCCTTTGCCCCTACGTTCCCCGAAATGCAGAAATGTGTTGTTGGAAAAAATCTGACATACAAGGGCTAAATTTTATATTACATTTACAGTTAATTTTTAAGCCTTAACTCTTGTTGACTCCAGTAGACATCAGTCTTACTCAGAGCTTTGTATTACTGATTCTCGAGATACCACCTTACATGAATACTTTGTGTAATACACATAATTTCAGTGAACCCATTTCAGCCAAAAAAAAAAGAAGGAAAACATTCCTGAGGAAACAGGTTTTCACAACAGTGAATTTTTTTTATGTGTGTAAATTTTAATGACGCGGAAGATGGAAGTGGGATTTTTCTTCTATTTATGAAATAGGCTCTTGAACTTGTTTTCTCCAACACATAAACACAACTCTTATTTTCTGCAAAGCTTAAGTATGACTTTTCCATGCAGTTGTATGGACAACATCGGTGCTTTTGGAGCAAGTCCCTTAAGGGCTACTCCACATGATCAAACACTGTAAATAAGGCATGTTTTTTATGAAGAACACTGCTTTAAATGCTGTTTTGTATGCTATTTGTATGTAAGTGAATAAAGAAATCCTTCCTCTTTCTGTATGCACAAATGAGGTTTATATTTTCGAGTGTTAACTGCTGATGATACCAAAGTTTGAGCAATCACAGCACTGATTGAGGCTAAGAAAAATATTAAAGATTTGGGATAAATTTCATTCTACAAGACTGTTCATAAAGAACAATTAAATGAATTATTTTGTCAAAATTTTTGAGTATCTTATCAACAAAATATTTCCAGAGCTTCTTTAAAAATATTTCTAAAGAATAATGAGATATCTCTCAGAGAAAGAATCATGTATATTTTCATTTCTGTTGTTTTTAGATTAGCTTCAATGTGTGTCTTCTCTCTGCTGAGCCTTGAATGTCTGTCTTCTCTCCGTAAGAATATCCAGTTTTACCCAATTTATCATGTTTGTTGCAGCTTTGAGTAGGAGGTGCAGTCTATTTTTCATGGTTTGTTTTGAAATGCACATCTTGTTTTCATGTTGTCTTTGAAATTCCCATCCCCACTTATCTTTAGATGAGAGAAAGATGTTCATTTATGCAATACGATATAAGATGTATTTGAGGAAGATAATTGCACTTTTTGTAAACTCTACAAGGGCATAAGAATGAAGGTTATTGTTTTCAATAAAAATATTCTGGCCTCTCAAAAGTGATTAAAACAATTCTCTTGAATCTTGAATAGATGTTTTCTTTCTTTTATAAACTGAACTGATATGGAAAAAAAAATCATATCCAGTTCTTCTGATGAGTTCCGACTCTTGTTTATGTCTGCATATCCAAATTTTTTAAAGTGTAAGATACCTCTCTCAGAAACACCCAATGGGGCATGTCTAAAAAGAACTACATTGCCCAAAGGCATCACTGCTAGGAATGACAATTTATCAGAAAACATTTACCTCAAACTCTAGTGTTTTACAGGGTCCTGAGAGTCTGAAGGTGTTCTCTGGAGGCACTAGCTTTTTTTCATAGGTCTCTGCTATGGGCTCCAACTGTCCCAAAAGAATCCTTGGCCCAAGAAGCTTCTAACAGAAATTGCGATATAAATCACCTGACCATCTTGCTTTGGAGTAGACAAAAAAAAAAGTCTAATCTGAGGTATCTCCAGTAAAACACTTCAAACTCAACTTGCTTTTCATTAGTGAAATTGTTTTGCCTTTTTTCATTTATTTGCTTAACTGCCATTCTCCAGATGTAATAATCACCCCTTTGTACTATTTTTTTATTCTGTGATGTTCCTTGTCCCGGAGACTGCAGCTGCTGACTCCACCTGTCATGCAAATCCTGTCATGCAAGTCAGCAGTGCAGCTTAAGAAACTTTTCACCAATGTGATTTACTCTGCTTCCTTTTACCCTTTTTTAAAACAGGGTTAAATTGCACTATCACCAGTTTTAGACTACACTCTACCTATCTTGATCTACATATGCTATAAAACAGTTACATGGATTGGGAATCCAATACTGAAATCTGTGATGAAAATCCTAACTCCAGATCAAGGCACTGGAAAGCCAGGCCTATTGAAGTTACAAAGTTGTGCAACTAAGCCCAGAGCTAAAAGCTAAAGTCTGAGCAGATTCTGAGTGTAGAAAAATAGTGATCTCTGAGTTGGCAAAGTATAAGAAATTGAGCACAAAATTTTAGTAACCAGAAATGCCAGGGAAATTTAATATCAGCTAGTGCTGTTAGCCCTGCCCAAATTGCCCAAATTGCCTAAAGGTGTAAACAGCTTCGGCTGTCACTGAAGCTAATAGGTTTTTTTCCTATCTGAGAAAAATAACACAGACTAAAAAATGTTAAAGGCAATGATGTTCAGAGGTAAATATGATGAAAAATGAAAACATTTTTTTATTATATGAAAAGATAGCTGAGCCACACAAATTAATGAAATTCCTATCACAGGGCAGTCAGTGATTCTATAAATTAATGAAAAATTAATCCAAGATAAATCTACAAACTTTAGAGGAATTTCACTATGAGAAATCCAGCATTTTAGTTGACCTACACCTCTTTGGTTTCCAAACATTATTACAAATGTCAAAAGAGCCACTTAGATTGTGTCTCATTTTCCTGAGTGCCACTGTTTGTGTTTCACTTCTGGTGTAGACGAGTCTTATTTTTTATATTTAGCCAAAAAGTCCTAAGTATACTGAAGGCAGAAAGAACCTTTTTTAGGACTAAGTATACAAATTAAAATGGAGTTAGCATAACATCAAAACTTTTTTGCATGTTTTAGGATAAAAATAGAATGTGAGGAATTATATTTTCCTCTGTTAAGAAACCATTCATTTGGAATTCTGTGGTTAACAGATCATCTGCAGGCATCATGTTGCATCACTTATTACTAAGATAGCATTAATATTACAAGGTTTTAAAAAAAAACTTGACTGTCCATCATTTGGTCCATTTACATTCTATTATCTTCACTTTCTGAACCAATACTTGTTAGTTATTAACTGCCATAACTGTCTGTCAAGTTATATACTGGATTCATTCCTCACTTTTAAAAATTCTACCTGTGGCTTCACTGCCACAATTATTCCTTTTGAAGCTCAATTAATTTATCCTTTGATTTTTTTTTCCAGTACAAGAGTCAAATTACTGTGGGTGATTTGTCATCCATAAATGTATTTAATTTACACGAGTTTAAAGGTTGGTGTTCTAGAAAGTCAAGGTTTTTGAAACACAAAAGTATGAATTTAGAATGATCAAGAACTATTATGCTATATCCTTTAGGACACTCCTGGTAGGATACAACATTCACAAGATTTTTGTAAGCACTTAAGCCAGCATCCTTCTTTGCCTACTCTGTGATATTGAAGTAATTTGTTTTTCAAAGAATTTACTTGTGCACATCTATTCTCTGTTTTCTTGTATGTATAAATGTATACACATAAATAAATAAATGTATATATGTTTATATTTACATCTGAAATTACTATTCATTTGTTAATATGATTTGCACTTTGACCCTGCCCTACTCATCACGTTGATGAATCTTTTCATCACAGAGTCCACTGAGTTTACATGGCAAAAGGACAATCACAAGATTAGAATCATAGAGATGAAAATGTTGTATAGTGATGAAAGATCATGTTCAGTATATATGTGGATGTCTTTATCAAAGAATTCGAATACTTGATTTAACAATGAGAATATATCTTCAAGTTCCATTGTTAAATGTATGAATGCATTTACCATTCCTGGAAGTTATTTTCTTCTTTTTCTAGTGTATCTGAATTGTTATCAAGTGTAAAAATATCTTCCTCTTCCTTACTAGTTTCCCTAAATCTGATGAGAAATATTTTCAGTTTCCATAAATCAAAGTCCTTGTTGAGAATCAGGCTACTCCCCTAGTCAAGGGAAATGGGAATTTAGCACTATTGCTTTATTTATCACTTGGATGCTTAGATCTGTGTCCCACCAGCTCAGATGTTAAAACAGATTTGGAAGACTGACAGAAGTCATAAGGCACATTATGAAAGCAGAGGCATTATTTTATGGCCATAGACTCTAGAGAAGCTTTGTATTCATAGTATAGACTGGAAGAGACTAAAATTTAACTATATTGCTACAAAGGTTATTCATCTCTCAATTGAAACTGCACACAAAACCTTTTACTATAATTTTTACTAATTACTGGGCATTAAAAAGGACATGTTTTAATGACAATAATGATGAGCAAATAGCCATGACCCTCAAGAGGGAACACTGATTAAGAAAATAGGTGACAAACTGTGCAAAAGTTCTGATTAAAATATACCTTAGATGAATATGCAAGGTCCTGTCTATGAAGAGAGCTCCTAATGTACTGAAGGTGCTCATTAATTAGCCCCTTCACAGATTTGATTTAGATTACTACTTTGCATTTTTAAGTCAACATTTTTATGCTTAAATAATAATCTCCCTAATAACTTATAAGTAGGCTCAGGAGACCATTTTGTAAATGTGTAACATTTTGAAAGAATAGTTTTTTTAAATATTAATGCAATTAACACAATTTGTGAGGGCTTTTTTTTTTTTTTTCCTCTCATTTTTGTCATGTTATATGGTTAGAGGTCTTCATTTGTTTTGTTGTCAGGAGATATTTTGTTGTCAAGTCAGCATTTATTTGCACTGTCAAATCAACTTTATACTAGCCAAATTTAGCCATGTCCTGCTTGTGTCATGCACTGCAGGAAGATACTAATCAGACTGGGGCATAAGTGGCTATGGCCTGTGACTTTCAGAAATCACAAGAAGGAAAATCTGTTTATTACCAATCTCACTGGGACTATAACGAAGCTCAGCTAATGAATTTAAAGTATCGGCACACATTACTGATTAATACTTATTTTATATATCATATTGTTAGGGCTGCTTTTTAAGTATACTAGCATATCCATCCTGTTCCATAAACCCGACAGAGGTTTTTGCCATATTTTGTCAAAATGTGCTTTGCCTAGAGTATGTATTTTCCATGGGAAACATCTCTTCCAGATTGCAAAGACATTGTTTAGTAATAATTTAGAGAGATGTGTGGGAAGGCACTATCCCAACCTGCTTGAGATATTGCTCATTTGCTTTGATCATTTGCCTTTGATCATCTGCAAATTTAGGCCCTGTTATTGGTAACGCTCATGGGTTTAATTCTCCTTTAGATAAAGGCTTGCAGCAGTAAGATCTTGAAGATTTTTTATTCTTTTCATCCAAGACTGAAGGCTCTGATGTTCTTGGATGAGAAATGCTAGATAAATGCAAAAGATACAGGACCTTTTCCCCTATGAATTCTGCTAGAAATCTCCTTCTCTCTACTCCTCCTCTTCCTTCTTCTTAATACTATTAGGCAACATGCCCAGGCTCTTTGCTACCACCACACAGTCTGAGTACATACTTCTTGCAACAGCTGTATATGTCCATTCACCTAATCCAAAATGTGATGTTCCTAAGTCTGGAATTAGGAGAGACACATAGGAGGAGGCTTCTTAGTGCCAGTTTGGTATTTCCCATAAATTATCCCTCTGACAGGCACTTTTAAATTGGACTGAAATCTGATTAAAACCACAGATTATTGTCTAATAAAAATAAACAAGAGATGATAATGCATATGCGGCTGAGAAGAAACTGTGTCTGCCCCATATCATCCCAAATTTTCAATAGATTATTTCCTTATCAGAGGACCTTTTTTGGGAGGAAAAAAAAAAAACAGAAGAAGAAGAAGAAAAAAAGAAATGCTTTAAAAGCATTATGTTCTCCTTTCATGGTGGTAATGTGCAAATACCAAAAGGCCAGGAAGAACTGGAGGCATCCTGGTCTGATATTCTGTTCCAGGTGCATAAAAGAACAATAGGAGCACGTGTGCTATCACAAACCCTGTGCAGAATAAAGCAGTGTGCATACCTTTCAGTTTCATCAGAGAACATACTGAGGCTTTAAGTCAATTAATCAGGGTTATTTTTGCGTAATTCAGAGGGATACACCCTTGCAAAATTAAGTTGAGGAAAATATATGAAACTTACCAGTTTTGTTCCCACTCTACCAGCTGAACAGACACTCGAGTGAAAAACCAATTCATATTTCTTTGCCTTGCTGAGGAGAAACAAAGTAAAACCAGCTGCAGAAATGACATATAATGCTTCTGACAATTCCTGGCAATTCTTTTGAAGCTTTACAGTAGGAAGTTAAAATATATTTTGTCTGTTGTATTGCTGTTTGAAAGACAGCCACCACAAGGGAAGCCTGACTGGAAAGTTGGTAGTGACTGCTCTTGTTCAAAGGGATCCCTGCTGCTTGTGCCTGGAGAGCCCTGCTACAGGTAGGAGGGTTGTCTGCTGACATCTTTCCTTAACCAAAGTAGAAAATCCACTCTGACATTCCAAGAAAATGGACACAGCAATTAGCTCAGAGCATCTAGTCAAAGCTCTGTCAGTTGGCAACCTGTGCTGCTTCCAAAGTCAGAGGAATACAAGTGGTGAAGCAGTTTGTGTGTTTTGGCAGTCACATTCAAACCAACAGAGTGTTTTGAAAGGAGAATATCAACTTGAAAGGTGATCAATCATCATCTTAACCAAAATTAGGCTTTTGAAAATCTGCTATTTAAAGACCAAATTGTGAAATTTGCAGTTCAGA
The DNA here is from genome assembly GCF_041296385.1 of Aphelocoma coerulescens. NCBI lineage: Eukaryota > Metazoa > Chordata > Aves > Passeriformes > Corvidae > Aphelocoma > Aphelocoma coerulescens. The sequence goes on along the minus strand of NC_091014.1, from coordinate 24,464,798 downwards.
TGTTATTTTCATTTTAACATATGGATGGGAAGGATGTAAATCCTTTAAAGATGTAGACTTTCTTCCTAAAGCAAACACCTTTGAAAAATGCTTGATATTACCTGGAATCAATATGTAAGAAATGTTAATAAGACTGGTGTTCAACAATTTTTTTATCTAACTGTATCCAAAAAGAAGATAGAAATACATGGGAACTGTGGTGAGACTAAAGCTAGAGATCTTTCATGATAGTTGTGCCATGGGACAACAGAAGAATCATGGAAGTGGGCAGCACAAAGCCTCATTCAAATGAGACTATTCTGACCATTACTGAGAAAAAAGAAGACTTCTGAGATGAAAAATGCCCAAATGTAGTGACTGATTGCTGATAGGACTTACTTACACAGCAAGCAACATTTGACAAGGCAGGAAAGACTCAGCTTCAGGTGTAAGTCACAGTTTCAATTCTTGTCCCTAATAAAAGTCATTAAGTGCTATGAAAGTTGATAACATACCTTTAAACTAAACAAGTAAACATAAAAGCTTGATAAATAATTTTAGAATTCTGGTGTAAAATGTCAGCTCGTTCAGTTCATATTCAATAACTTCACTGCATTTAATATTTTTACAAAATACATCACATCTTTGTATTTTGAATATTAAGGTTTGTCAAATGTAAATATGCCTGACTTCTGAGAACATATGAAAAATAAAGGAATGAAATTACATTTCTCTAGAAAATATCTTGTTTATAGTGGATGCTTATATAACGTATCCTAAATTTTTTTGTTTGGTACCACTGGAAATCTACAGACCTTTATTTTGGTTACAGATAACAAGCTGTTTCTTAAGTTTCATTTTGTTTCATTTTATCCTAGTGTCTTAATATCTCCTGATACAAAACACATTATGTCTATCTTCCTCTTGACACACCAGATAAGTATTTTATTCATCATTTGCAATCCCAGATTCTCTTTTGTGTAAGTTTGAACCATCTAAACTTGCATAAAGTAAAAATGATTACTGTAACTAGAAAACTGAATATTGATTTAGAGATAAATATAGCTACATTTCATCTAAACTTTTTGAAAACATTAATTGGCATACTGGGAATGATCAATATTGTACCTCTTAAATAAGATAGCTGGGATGAAATGTTGACAAGTTTGTTAGAAGGAGGACAAAAGGGCTGTAAAAGCTATATTCCAGGTGAGACTATTTGGTTATTCTGTGTGTTGATTTTGAAGTCTTCTTCCATTAGAATTTTTTCCATAAGGAATAAACCTTTGATAGATCATAATTTTAAAGAAAATTGTCTTACTATGGACTTATATTTTATTCACCCCAGACTTATCCTTTGTTTAGTAGGTATGTATCTGTGGCTGATGGCATCATGGAAAAGAAATTCATTGTTCTATTCTGTTGATCAGTTTTGCTAAAAGGAGTTGCTGGGAGTTAGTATTTGCTGAGAATGATGATTTGGACTCCTGTAAGGTATTTTGGATGGTATTTCCTTTTCTTTCTCAACTGAAGCAAATTAAGGTCTTCAGAGAAGCAAGTGTTGTCCACCACTTTGTTGTAACAGAATAGTCTGTAAGCATTCAAAATTTAGTCATAGAAACAGTTCAATGTCAATACAAAACAGCAACAATGGCAAAAAAATCTGGATGCTATTTATAAGACAAGAGGCTTAAAACTTGGGAAATAACCAAGGTAGGGCACTGACAGTTCAGTTCAGAAGTTGTAATACTTACAGAGTAGCAGAAATCCTCTTGGCACAGGTTTTGAATAGTTTTGGCACTGTATAGCTGGAGCACTGAATCAGAAATAGCCATGATGAAGAAAGCCATGGAGAATCCTTGCAGGGTCCCTGTAAAAATATTCCTGAAAATAAATGGTGCTGGAAATAGTCATCTTGGTGCCTGCTGTTAGCCTCAAGCATCAGAATACTAATGAAGGCCACCTCATTGATTGAGTGTATCTTCATGTGCGTTAAATAGAGACCAAATTCTACCTCTTTACATGATTTCTGAAGTCCCACTTAAGTTTCTTCAGATTCTGAATTGTGTAAAATAAATATGTATGCAGTGAAAGTGAGGGACATTAATCTCTTATTTGCTGGAAAATGGACCTGTTTACTTGCTGAGTTAAACAGGATATGTAGAAAAGCATGTGCTTGTTCTTCTGGCTCATCTGTTTTCCTCTTAACCCTATAGAAAGTAGGAATATATAGGAGAAGGGATGGGAAATAGTTTTACCTGCAATCCAGGGAATCTATGACACTATGAGTATCACCTGCTGGTGACACATTTTTCACTCCTCTATGCCACCTGGTAGGTTCAGACAGAGAGAAGAAGATGAGAAGCCAGACCCCTAACTGCAAAACTGTAAAACGTTGTTCTCATTTCAAACATGTGCAAAGCATCAGAGAATTGAGCTTTATTTTAAGGAACTGAAGGAATACTGTGTGAAAGGACTGTGTCATTAAATCTGGTGATAATTATGGACTTGAAATGTAAATTGTGTTTCTCAAGCTTTTTTTTTATTATTTCATTTCCATTGTAAATGCTTCAAACAATGAAGCCTCATTTACTGCAGAGAATGTGTGAAATGACATGCAATATGCTGTGCAACATCTGTCTGCACACATCACATTTCATTCACTAGCAGTAAAATAAATAGTGGTTTTTAAATTATATTGGCTGACCATAACCTTCCCATTCTAGTGAAAAGCATGGCATTATGCATTGCCCAGCTGCAAGTTTCAGTTTTTAGTTTACCACTGTGCTGATGGAAATTATGTTCAGTTATACTGAAAAATAATATTCAAGCCACATACTCAGATTACAGAGTAGATCACATATTAATAATTGCATTATATTCCTCTCTATACATTTGTGACCAGGAATTTTTTTCCAGAGAGTAAAGGTCATTAGCTTAACAATATTTGCTTTTATAGTAGATTGAACAGCCTATTCTTTCCATTGTATTCTGAAAGCACTGGCATGGGGCAGAGAGCCTCCTGCACTTAACACAGTGTCAAGATTAGCTATTGCAGATGTGGACTAACAGTTACTGTCCAGAAATGGCTCTTTGGAAATCTTTGAGGCTGGTGGCTGAGCTTTCAGTGTGCATTGTCATGCATTGTATCCATATATGAATATACAAACACAGCAAACATGACTGTGAGCACTCTTGGCAGCACATGAGATGCACACTTGAGATATGATGAAAACATGACAACATTTTTCTTGAACATCACGATGACAGAGAAACTCTTGTGCTGTTCTGTGCAGAAGCAGCTAGATTCTCAGACAGTTTCTAACCAATATATCTGTCCATTTTGTGCACCATTCTCTGTCCAGTCAGCATTATCTCTAGGCAAGCTCATTAACTATGAAAGCTGGGTTGAAGACCCAAATAAGGATTTCTTATTGCTTAAATTTTCTTGTTTCTCAAAATACACTTGGGATACATCTCAGGTCTGGCAAAATATTGCTGAAGCCAGAATCTTTTCCTATGTAGGAGTGAACTCTTTCAAAAAAGATTTCAAGGATCTTGAAAGGATCCAGAGTGTATGTCTCTGTATGCAAACTGAAGAATAAACAGATAAAATTTCCTGCCTGCTCTTCGCTCCAGTTATGCTGTAGAGGGCACATGGCAGTGAATTCAATAGGAGGAAAGTCTGAACTTTTATCAGTATCAGATTCAACATCAAATAACATCTTATTTGTTGCTGAATGGTCTAAAACATAATTGCAAAGTGCTCTTCTAATTAGTTATCTTTAAAATTTTGCCTTTAGCATGTTACATTCGGCAGCTTTGTGAAGTGTAAAAAATGCAAAATAAGTGGATACTGTCTGGGGAAACAGCTACTTTTTTCTAATACTAAAAAAACAACAGCTTGTAAGGGTCAATCTTTTAAAGTGTGTGCTTCACTGAATGCAATTATTAATAATTTTCCTTCAGGAAAAATATTAAATTAAGTGTTAAAGTACAGATCTAAACAGTGTTAAGTGCTCAGAGCTACTGAGTTCATAGTTTCAGCTATATTTCAGTGTGAGATAATTGACCTTCCACAATGCAAATGTAGAGCTGGCACTGACTGATGCAAAATGACTCATCCTGTCTCAGTATTTTATCTCCTTGCATTTATTTATTTATTTCTGTGTCCATCCTCAGTTGCCATGAAGGTCTCTGTGGGAGTGCTTCAGATTGAGTCCTTAGCTTTCTACATTTTTAGTAAGCACACAGCTTTCAGGATGATTTCCTCTGATATGACACCAAATAATATGATAAAGTCTTTTTTTTTTTTTTTTTTTTGTAATGGCTTTACTGCCTTCTAAGCCAGTTGAATTTATTGAGAAATAAAACTGTAAGCTATGGTTAAGATGATTTTCATAGGTAAATGAATGAAATCCTCAAACTGTATCAATCAGGCACAAAACCAAAAAAGAAAGATGGTAACAGGGTTTTTTCACTGTGCTTATGGTACTGTAAAAGACCTGTAATATTCATTCTAGTGTTTTATTATTAAAGTGCTTTCTGTAATTACATTTTAATAAGCTGACTGACGTCACTAATTACAGATTATGGCTTTTCTGAAGCAATACCCAATTGCAGATGCCTTCTCAAAGTATCATGCTGATAACATCTAAACCAGAAAAGATACTTCTGGTTTGCTGATCAGAAACAGCAGATATGAAAAGCATTTACTGTTGAAAGGAGACAGGACCAGTGCAATTGGTAGGATCTAAAGCAGTAGCATCCATTATATTTACCTTAAATGTAGTGGTTTTGTATGTGTGTAGGTATAAATCTGGGTACATAAACCTGTGCACATAAACACATATACATATCTATTGCTCTCCAAGTACACATGTATGTGTTTATCTTTGTCCAAGTAGTCTGAGAAAGAGAGCTGCTCTGTTCCTATCAAAATATGCTAGCTTGAATTTGCATTGTTGTCTATCCCTGGCAGCATTTCACAGTGGAAGATGTGTTGCTGAAAAACAGACTTTGAAAAGTGTGATTAGGAAAGAAAGACTGCTCTGGTGGGAAAGATCATGTTCTGTGTGATCAGAGCTTACAGGTTGAATTATTACTCTTTCACAAGACAGATAAATTTAGACAAGTCAGTTATCCTTATCTTATACAATGGCAAACAAATACCTTATGTGAAAAAAATCCTTCTATCCTAGCTTGCAAGAAAATTACAAAAATGTCTAATATTCGTCCATATACAATTTTTTTGTCAATTTAAAGGCTTCATTCTAAATATTGGTGTGGATTTTCTACACAGAAATCTCAAGTGTATTCCAGGCCAAATTAAAAATATGAAAGGCATCTTTCTACCAGCAAAAACCCCTTGCTACAGTGCTTTGAAAGGTAGCCACAGGAAGGGAGAGAGGTAGGAACTAAACCAATTCAGGATCTGTGTTTCTTCAGATCAGAGCTGTTATTTCAAACACATTTTTGCTATCTAGGTCTCAGCCATCTTAGTGAAAACAGATTCTTTTGTAATTAGTTATACAGTACAGAAGCTGGCATCTGAAAGGACTGATCACAATTATTTACATCATCTGCTGCCACATCTCCTTCCATACAACAGCCTAACAGCAGAAGTCCTCAATGGAAACATGGGACATTTTTGTCCTAACTTTAAGTCAGTGACCTCTTCTGCAGAGAGAGCAGGAGCTTCAACATGTATCTGTGACATCAAAAATTGGGTTGTAGGTCTGTGGAATCTCCTTCTCTGATGTAGTCTATTGATGTAGAAAAGTTCCAACAAATGACCTCCTTTAAGACAATGACTTGAAAATCCATTTTTCTGTATGTAAGGTGGCTGCACTGATGACTGGCACAATTGTCTGTTCTGGACTTATTTCTGCTCTCTGGTACTTACTCAGGTCTAGATACAAGGAGCCAGTCCAATAAAACCGAAATCAAATCCGGTAGATGTATGCAGAAAATTCCAGTTTTGACAACAGACATGTACATATGAGATGATATTCTGCTGAGGAATAATGGTGAATATATACAACCATTTTAACATTCTTGAATGTTAAATGTGGATAGCCTCCGTAGAAAAATCATAGAACCAGAGAATCATAGAACCTATATTGGCAAAAGCACAGTCTAGAAAAGATGGCCAAGCACCCTGACTAGCTGAATCTTAAAATGTCCAACGTTGGAGAATCCACCACTTCTGTGGGGAGATTATTCCAATGGCTGATTGTTTTTACTGTGAAAAATTTTCATCCTATGTCCATTAAGAATCTCTTCAGGAGTAACTTATACCTGTTGCCACTCATCTTTTCTATGTGACTCCTTATGAAAAGGGAATCTCCATCTTCTTTGTAGGTACCCCTTAAATACAGAAACATGGTGCTAAGGCCACTCTGAAGTCTTCTTTCAAGGCTGAACAAACACAGCTTTCTCACCATTTCTTGTTCTGGCAGGCTTCCTGGTCCTTTATTCTCCTTTGTGGCCCTTCTCTGGACCCTCTCCAGCCTATCCACTTCTTTTCTTTTTTTCTTTATAGTGGGGACCAAAACTAAACACAGTATTCAAGGTGTGGTCTGACAAGTCCTGTTTTAGCTTCTGGAGGGCATCTGTTTATTTTTTTCTACTTTTTTTATGTTAAGACACTCAAGATATATTAATTGTTCTCAGAGAGCAGATCAGAATCTGACTAAAATACTGATCTTCTGTCTATTTAAATTTCACTTCTGAAAAACAGAAGTGCAGAATTTGTTAATGTGTATTTGCAGAGCTCATGGAGGAAGTTAATCCTATTTAATTTTACTCACATACCTCACCTTGAGTTTAGACTCTGTGTCCTTGCCTTGAAAGACCCTCAAAGTTTTGCCCCAAGCTATCTCTCTAACCTTATTCCCTGTTGCATTCCTCTTCTTTATGCCACCAACACCTGTGTTCATTTGTCCTCGATCACTCTCTCTAGGCTTTTTCCCATGCCTGTACATTCCAGCTTGCACTTCTTTGCCAAGTCACAATCCTGCTTTCATTAAAGCCCATTAGCCAAAACAAAAGTAATGCATTTCTTTCACCAGATTTAAAGTGGGTAAAGAAAGACAAATGAAAAGCCCACCCAAATCCTGGTCTGAAGTAGTAAGTCAGTGTTCCATTTCCTTGAGTCAAAGCTACTTGCCCACGAACATGATCAGGCAGATAAAACTGCAGGACTTGGGAGATGATCCTTCTCACAAAAAGAAATTAGAGCAGATTTATTTAAAGTCTTCTACATTGCATAGTCAGGATCACACCAGTAAGTAATTTCAGTATTTAAGTGTTTTATGTGGCTGTCTTTTTAATATTATTTCCATGACCCCTACATAAAGATATCAATGCAGCCTGCTGAAATTGCTATTCAATGAGAACAGTAATTCTCATCTATCTTTAGCAACGTCTCATTAACACAGAGCTAATGAGGGCTAAATTCTGCCATGAGGAAAGTTGACAAAGCAGTAAAATCTTCACCAAGAAAATAGAGGATTTTTACAAGGGCTTAGGTTTACTGCCTTTTAAAAAGAGCCGGGCGAAGCTCGAGTCTGATCTGTGTTTCTTCCTCAATCCGGGAAGCAGTTGGCACTGCTCCTTTTGCTGGAGTTGCTGGCTCCATTTCTGCTCCATATAAGGTTGCCCAGTGCTCATCCACCTCAAATCTAGAGATCTTGCAACAGTACCTGATGTGGCTGATATCTATCCCACGTGATCCTCTCTGATCCAGGCACTGGGGAGATGTTTCAATTGGCTTGAGTTGCTCCTAAAATGTAAACTTAATAGAAAGAAAAGGAAGAAAAAAAATAAGTCAATCAAGCAAGCATTTCCTGGCCACAACTTTTTGAACTGCTGAATTTGAGATTTTTACTAGAGGTTAGAAATGGTCTCTGTTGACTCTTTGCCCCTTTCTACTCAGGAAAACATCAGCAGTGGTGATAGAAAGAGCAGGTTTCTACCTGCCCCTGCCCCATGGACTCAGGCAGGGTGTGTTCCACCCGCTGCAAGTGCTACCCAGGCACACTGCAGGGCTCGCAACCTACTCTTTAAATGTTTAATTTCTCTTTTAATTATTTACCTATAAAAGTATCACGGCATTTAAAAACATGCTTCACTGAAAATCCATCCTAAACTTTATTCATTCTGAGATGTGAAAGTGGACACATAATGCATAACCTTTAAAAGATTAAAAAATTTTTGTTGGGTTTCACTCAAGAAGACCCTCTTCCTTGCATCTTAATAATGCAGAGTAGGTTGGCAGAGAAACAGAGAAAGCACTGCACCAGAAAGTTTGTTTCCTAATCCTTTGACAGGCCTCCTATTTTTTTTTCCTCTATGTTCTAGAAAATAGACCAAAAAAAAATCTCAAACAATGTAAGTGCTAAACTTAGCACTGTCAGACAGTAAAAGATCAGAGCTATGTGTTGTAGTCTGGACCTGGAACTGCTGTTAAGGATCTCCTAACTAACTCTGCTTAACAGCATAAAAAGATTCAAGGGGAAAAAAGTTTTTTTTTTTCTGTTTGCTTTTTTAAGTTGATTAGTCTAGTGGGCATTAAATCTTTCATTATGAAGTTTCCTTTCAGGATAAAATGTTTATTTTCAATCTTGAAAAAAAAAACACTTTTAATCTTTCAAAAAATCCCTTGACTTTTCTAGATTTGGATTGCATATGTTATCTTTTAATGATACACAGGAAGGTCCCCTAGGAATTGCAGTGTCGTTTTCCAGTATTCCTTGAGGGATTTACAGGAATGCTCACAGCTATTCCTGCTTCATCAATTATTTTCCTCACAGATAAAAGTTTATTTATCTGTATAAAGATTTCTTATTTTTTCCATGTTGTTATCCATTTTCTCATTTGTCCTTATTTCCCTGATTCATGAAATGATCATGAAGAAAGCAACAGCTGTGCTGAAAGCAGCAGGGTTGGGGGGAAGAAGTACATTCTTGTCTCAGCTTATTACTAAAAATGAGAAGTAAGGAAAAAAGAAGCTGTCAAAAAAGGAATAAACAGGAATTCTGCATTTTAAAACTGACCTGTTTTGTAAAGACCCAACATTATTGTCTGCATATATATAGAAGAATTTTAACACAAATGACATCACCTTCTGGATTGGTTTCAAGGGCATTTAGCAATGCCACACTTCTTTTAATTTCTCCATAGTGCTAGAATTTTTTTATGATCATTCAGTCTGAATCTAGCTGAAGTCAACTGACAAAGCACAATTTCTCCTCAACAAATGGAAGACTTTTCAGCCTTTCAAATATCCAATTCAAACTAAAGCTTACTAGCAGAGAAGCGCACGTTTAAAGGGAGGCTTAAATGGTGTCTGTAGTCCTGTCAAAATTAACAGAAATGTATAGCTGAAGTGTGAAGGATGCTGGATAATGCTTTCTAATCGATGTTTAATCATTACTTGCATTCATCGTTTTAGTATTTATGTACAGGGAAGATTTACTATTCCATGTTAGAGCTCTTCTTCATTATAGGTGAATGCCCTCACTGTTCCAATTTCTGCGTGTTGCTTCTTGCCCTGTCATTGGACACCATTCAGAAGAGTCTGTGCCCATGTTCTTAACCTACACCACCAGGTATTTATACACATGCATAAGATGCCTGTGATCTATTATGTCTCCAGGTTGAACAATACCATCTCTCTCGGCCTCTCTACATAGCTCCCGTGTTCCAATACCTTAATCATCTTTGTGGCTCTTTGCTGGATTTGTTCCACCATGTCCAAGTTCTGCTTATACCAGGAAGCTCAGGACTGCACTCAGCATTCCCTGTGTGACCTGTCTAGTGCTGAGGACAGGCAAACCTGCAGGCAATGTGATGCTGTTCCTGATGCAGCCCTGGACAGGCTGTTTGCCCTCCTTGCACAAGGGCATGTTGCGGGCTAATTGTCCATTCAGACCACCAGAGCCTTCTCTGCGAAGCTGCTTCCCAACCAGTCAGCAGTTGTGCAGGTGTACTGCCTGTAGGAGTATTTCTTCCCTGTTTCTTCAGGTTACTGCCATCCCTCTGAACATCAGCATAAGCATGTGGTTCATCAACAATTCCCCCTCAGTTTTGTATCATCTACAAACTTGCTGAAGGTGCACTCTGTCCTGTGGTCCAGGTCATGCAGGAAGATAATGAATTGTGTTGGCCCCAGTATCAACCACTGAAGTACACCATTTATGCCTGGGCTTTGTCTGGACTTCGTGCTCCTGATCACAACTCTTTGAGCCCAACAGTTTATCCAGTTTTCAAAACACCTCACCATTCATTTATCTAGCCTATATTTCACGAGTTTGTATAGGAGGATTTTATGGGATACACCGCTGTAAGCCCTACTGAGGTCAAATCAAACCCCTCTACTTGTGTGCACCAAACCAGTCATCTCATTGCAGATTTTTGGTCAACCAAGAATACTCCCCAATTTCCATACTGGCAATTCCTACTCGCCCTCTTGTCCTTCCTATAGATGGTTTCCTAGATTATTTACTCCATCACTTTTGCAGGGATCAAGGTGAGGCTAACTGACCTGTAGTTCTGCCAATTGCATTTCTGTTCTTCCTAAAGACAGGAGTGACATTTCCTGTCTCCCAGTCCTCAGAAGTCTCCAACATTTGCCAATACCTGTCAAAAATTATTACAAGTGATCCTGCAATGACACCAAGTATCCCTCTCACCCTTCCTGGGTGCATTCCATCAGCTTCTGTGGATTTTAAGTATTTCCTGAGCAGATTCTCCTCCTCTGAGGGTGAGTCTTTGCTGCAGACTTACCCTCTCTTCTTAGGGACTTGGAATTCCTGAAGTCTCACCGTTGCTTCAGTAGGCACTGCAGGAAAGGCCTTGAGTTGTTGGACTTTTCCATGCCTTTTATCTGTTGGAACCATCCAGCAGCCTCTTTGTTTTCTCTAGTCTTTCTTTTTGCTTTTAGTGCACTTGTAGATGCCACATGAGGCTTACTTAATTTTCACTTTAACATTTCTGTCTTTCTTTACCAAAAATCTGAAAACAGGAAAGAGAAAAAAAAGAAAGGGGAAAAAGAAGGGGGAAAAAAAGAAAAAATAAGTGGTATGTATTAAATAAAATACAAAATTCTGTAGTGAACCTTGTATTAGCTCTTTTACGCATGATATAATATTACTGCACTGGCTTTACTGTGGGTAATCCCCAATACTTGTTAAAATGTAGTTCTTTGCCGTGCTATAATTTAGCACTGCATGCAAAGACTTCACATATATGTAGAGAGAATTCTGGAATTCCTGAAATTATTTTTAAGTTGCTATACTACGCAACCCAATTCTTTTTTATATTAGTGTGAATAAAAGCATTGTATTGTTGTACTGTAGGCACATAATTTGTCTTACTAGCATCCAGGATCCCAGACACAGAGTCTCACATAGCTTCTTAAAACAGAATAAGAGCTTTTCTGACTCTAGCATAACATGTTGTCTGCTTGGATGATATGATTTAAGCAAGCAAATCACACATTTTGGTATCTCCACTCAGAACTGTAAGGTTCTTGTTAGAAACATTATGAATTTTATCTCAGATACAGCTTTCACAGTCAGTACCCTGTTCCAGCCCCACAAATCTACTTTTCACATCCCAAACACTCTGTACACCATTTATCCATTCCCATCTTTTACCCATATTTCCTATAAGAGAGAGAGTATGGTCTTTCTCTCTTTTTTTTCCATCTCCACCTTTTTCCTTTTCTTTTTCTGTGTTAACCTTTCATTTTCAGAGATAACGGCTCAACTCGAATGGAAATTCTTTCTTTCCCCATAGAAAAGTAGCCAGAGACACGAACAACATAGGATTTCAACAGAAATGTTTCCATTTCCGTAAAGTTAAAGCAGCTTTATTACCCAATGTTCTATGTGCACAGTCATCAGCAGTCTAATTTCCAGAAGATCCAGTGATATTTTACTTTGTTATACTTCCATTGAAATCAAGGGAAGAAGGCTGTTGGAGGGCACTTTTATGTTATAATTTCCTAGAGTTTGCTCTGCTTATGTAGAGAGAATTCTTCAGTGTAGTGTAGTGGTGTAAATTCAAATGCAATTTCAGCTGGAAATTTGTCCTGATTGAGAGTAGTTTCACTGGCAAATGCGGGAGTTCTGTCTTTTCAGGCCTTTCAGTGATGAAGTTGTTTGTGACACAAGCACACCACTTTTTTTTCTTCTTTTTTTTTCTGTTAATGGGGAAAACTTTTCTCTGTAGTTCACTAAACTACTGAAATATTTGAGTCGCATAGTGCTAAAGTGTAATGAAATAGGATATTATTTTCTCCCCTGCCTTCCTATACTCCTTGTTGTGCCTCATGCAACTACGTTATTGTTAGTGTTTTGTATTATACACAGTTGGAAATTCATTTTGCACAGAAGTTATTTTCTGTACAAAAAGCAAGAAATGAAAGATGAAGCTCTGTGTCCAGATTATTTGTTCTCAGAAGATGACAGACTGTTCAGAAGGTTTTTAGGAAATGGATGGTAGAATAGAAACAATTATGTCATCTTTCCTAGAATTTCCTGAGCTTGCAGGTACAAGGCTAAGAAGTTAGGACTGGCTTGTGAGCTGGTGTAAATCATTATAAATCCTCCTTAGTCAAAGCTATGCTAAAGTAAGGGTCGTCCTTCTGACTGGGTGGCAGCATAATAATGAATTTCTACATCAGATTTCACTATTTAAAAAAAAAAAAAAAGAAATATCAGCTGCATGAAGAGTTTCAATGGCATTTGAACTAACCAGTACCTTTCAAAAGTCACTATCAAGGTGATGTGCCAAACCACACTATAACAACCCATTTATAAATTAACTTGAATACACAGAGCATGCCAGGACCAAATAAATTAATATAAGTCGATACATTTTCACCTTGACATAATGCCACAGGAAGCAAATAAAACAAAGTTAATCTTAAAATGAATTCCTCCCAGCCTACCAATTAATCAAGTGTAACATCAAGTAGGCTTTTGGCCTCTCACAGAGTATCCTGTTTCTTACCTAATTCTGAAAATAAATGTCCAATCACATACCTTCGATATCCAACAAGTGGATTAAAGGCGGATCCTCTAATTTAGATATAGGTTGGAAAGCAAGACTCTAGAAGAAAGCCCATGGTACCTGAAGGTCCTTTTTTGTACTCATTTTTCATCTTTTTACTCCCCTGTTGCAGTAACTTCAAGTCCTTTCCTTTCCCTTTTCACTAACTGCTTCAGTGCCTCCTCTATGTCAGTGTAAAGATTTAGAGCTGGGCCCAGACTTCACTGTAAAAGCAAAAAAATTACCTTCTGAATTCCCCACCTTCCCAAAGTAGGAACCCATTCTTGTGCCTCAGTATCCCTTCTATCCTCCTGCATACTTCAACTCCCTTAAAGCAAAATCCCAATCCAGTTTCTTGTACCTTTTCCCAACCTTTCTGGTACACTTTGTTCCATTCCCTTTGCTCCCTTTTCCCCTCTTTCCTTGCAACTATCTTAAGCTTCAGAAATTAGCTTGAACTTGTTATTGTCCAGGGTGATAGCTGAGTCTTTTCTATGAAGGGGGACAGTATCAAGAGGAGGGAGTAAGATGAGAGATACAGGAGTCAAAAGGTGATGCTTAAGCCATCAAACTATAGCTGTTCTTACTGTAAAAGCAGTGAGCAGATGCCAGCTGGAAATACGAGGAGCAAGTATATTACACATTAGAAGAAATTTTCAAGTGTGAGAAAACTGCATAAATCCATAAAAGTCTTAATTTGTCAATTTGAAACACATTCTTCTGCGGTAATATCTTGCTAATTTTTTAGTAGTGAAGACTGTGTTACTTAGTATTCACAACTCGTTCCCTTCCACAGCACCTCAGTTTTGAATGTCTAGTTGAAGCATGTATTTTCACAGGAAAGAAAAAGCATGAATATTTTACTAAAGATCAAATGTAGATAAGCATTGAACCTGGCTGTGCTCTTCCTGTGATGTGTAGGTCTTGTAGTATTTCTTCATTAAGATACAGGTGAAGAGTATCACCACATGTTACTTGCTTTTACTAAAGAAAAATACTTAAGAAAATTATTTCAATATCAATAAAAGAAAAAAAAAGTTAAATCGTTCATAAAATGTATTCAAAGTTCATTCTTTTATTTTTGCTTTAAAGCTAGGCCTAGAAGTCCCATCATCCTTATTCAGTCTTTCATCTGCAGCTGAATTTTATGAGAGAAATAAGAAAAGAGGCTGTTTAAACCCTAACCCTAAAGTGAGTAAATCAGTTTTACCCAATGCCTTAAGGCTTTATTTTTATAGCTAAGACATCCAACCCTTCAATTTTTAAAATTTTTTCAGTTTACCAAGCAATTTACAGAATGCCACAGAGTCCAGGCTTTCCAGCTGGCCACCTAAAGAGAAACATAGAGCGGTAACACCATTTCTGTGAGTACTGTCACACCATGTAATATTTTGAAATAATGCTCATATATCAAGAATCTAAAGTGGGCTTTGGCCATTGGCCAAAAGTGGAAAGGAAAAATGTAGGCCTTACATGTGCATTCAAAAAGGAATAAACTAAACCCAGAAATAGTTATTTTCTCTACCTAATAGTTATACAACCACATCTTTTTTTTATAAAAGTGTTCTTTCCGTGACTCCTTAGACTGCTATATAAATGATCAGAACAAAAATGTTGGAAAGAGGCCAGATGGAAAAACAAAATGTCCATTAGAGGTAGAACAAACAAGAACAGTGTACTTTAAACTAACACTGCTCTTCAATTCAAAAACTGAATTTGCACTCAGGAGTACAGTTCTGTTTTATGGGCCTGTTTGGATTTTCACAGGTTTTTTTTCAACAAGCTGTCTCATATTCGATCACAGAAGGCTAATTCTCAGAACCAGGTTACAATACAAAGTTTATATCAACTTGTTGTTAAAGATAAACTGAGTCTATGTAAATTAGGGGTTGGGGATAAACTATGCAGGAATTGCAGACAGGAAATCTTCACTGTTTTGGGAGTCCTTGTTGAATCCATGGGGATTGTTTGTTTTATAATTAGCTGGGAATAAAGGTGAGAAAAGTTGGGAGGGTTGGAGGCAGCCTTCCCTCCCATAGTAGAAAACTTATATTCTGTGCTATGTAAATCACCAGGATCATGAAATTAGGCTCTCTGTAAATTTTTGTCCATGGCTGATAGCTTACCTGTTGCTTCATCCACTGCACAAGCCCCTTTCTAGTAATCTTTTCACATCAGCATGTTCCTTCAGGATCCTATTTGGTGTGCTCTACTCAAGACCATGTGGCTTTACTGCTCTGAGCCCAGCAAATATCACAAGTTGAGAGTCAAGGACCTAGGCCTGTCGAATATCCATAGCATGCCAAACAGCTTCAGCTGGCTGTAATTAAATGCAAATGATAATGGTGGAGAGGAAATATGTGTAGCCAAGTCAGCTCAGTAATGCTTCCAGCCTCTCAGCAACTTCAGCCATGAGTTGTGTTTGTCACAATCATCATCCTAGCACCTAGATGAAATGTGCCCTTCCTCTATTTAAAAAGCTACAGTGGGAGGAATATCTAAAGGAACGTAGGACACATGAGCTCTTCCCCAATTACCTGACCTAAAAAAGGGTCTTGAACAAAGATAGTCCAAGACAGATGCAGGTGCCTTAAACTCAACAAACTGTGGTTTATTGCTTAGTGGAACTGTTCTTTTATTAAAGAGTGAAGGGCAGGCTTATGGCTCATCTGCAGAGAATTTCTCCGGGGAGTGGCTGCCCAAGTTCAAACCTCTGTGTCAATTGTTAGATAATTACTTAGACAAAACAGAACTGCTCCAGGAAGATAAATCTAAGCACTTCCTCAAAGAACAGAAAATCAGAGGGGAGAAAACATCCACAAAAAGGCAGGAAATTGGAGCTTAAGACTGCAGCAAAGCAGTTCTGCTGGGATTTAAGGTGACTCTGTCGAAGCCACGCCAAGTGGCATCACTGAGCAGGCAGCCTGTCTACCTGCCCCTCCTGCACTGCCCTCGGACATGCTGCTGCCCAGCTGTGTGAGTGAGGAGACCCAGTGCCTGCATCGGGGGCAACAGGAATACACACACCAGGACTAACTGGGTTTTAATGACACTGACCTACAGAGGCACAAGATGCTCCCCATGATGTCCTTTAATTTAAGGTAACTGGTTTTCTTAGAGAATTTAGGCTTTAGCTACTATTCGAGCTAGAGCCAGGATGGCTTCGTCAAAACTTTGTTAAGCTGGTTTCCTTTTATTTTTTTAGCAGTGTTTAATGATTATTAATTTTAAAAAGTCCCTTTTCAGATGTTATTTTTAGGAAGGAGCAACAAAACAAAAATCATAAATTTTTTTCCAGAATCAGTGATTACAAGTAAATTGCATTTAGTTATAGTAATTATTAAAGCTTTGGATTCTTACACTCTAAGACTAGAACAGCATAGGCTGTTAAAATTTCTCACAGAAAATATAGATTTTTTTTTTCTATCACTTTAAATTTTACCTAGATCATCAAAGTGTTGGCTGTTTCTGAAGTTTTCTTAAAACTTCCTAAATTCTATGTTCCCATGTCTTTTCTTTGAAATCACCATTATCAAATTTAGCTGTCCTAACTATATGACCTACTCTAAGTCTTTAAGCATCAATGAATGATTAAACATGTCTTTCAGTTGGTAATGTTGGTTACTAAAACACAATGTCCATAAAACTTTCTGTAAAATATTGGAACTGAATTGATGAAAGGAGGTGGGATTTTTATCCACCCAAAAATGGCAGAACAATATTTTGTGTCGGCTAAGATTACCCCGTGTATGACATGGATAGTTAAATTAAACCTAATGAACTGTGGGCTAACATTTGAAAACACAGTTAAGAAGTTTTTTCCCATCAGAAGATTGCTCACAGTTAATTAAATCATTACCTTTTTTTTTTTGTGCTGTACACATAATGGAATTATTTCTATATATTAGAGAAATATTTTGCCGTATTAGAGTCAGTGCATCATGTTGAGAGATTAATATGTAAAAAGAGGTGGTTATTCACTTAGAGATGAGGTCACTTCAGATGAAAAGTCTGAGGCAAGTAATGCTATACTTGTGGGAGGAACAGTTTCTCATAATAATATTTCATATTAAATATTTTTGTTTCAGTTATGTGCTACTGGGTTTTGAAAAAGATTTGCAGGCAGTGGTTACATTCTTCACAGATTTATCATTGCTCCATAAGATGGAGAAAGGCCTATGAATTTTTTTCTCTATTTTGCACAATGTACATTGTACAGTATTTAAGCAATCCAAGAGTACTTTAACTGAGTTATCTACCATTTATAACAGAAATGTAGGTCATTGATTTTCAAATCCTGTGTCAAAAGAGGCAACTGTTTTTTGTTATTCCATGCCCTTTTACGGGATGTTGATCTGTATGGTTGACCATGGTCGTCATGTGAGTCCACATCTTCAGATTAGCTCTAAGACATTTGCCTTCATGCAGGCAAACTTTACCCTTTTTCTTCTATCTTTTTCTACAATTTTTCTTACTTTACCTTTTTTAAAAAATGTATTTTGCCTGTGAAACAAAGCAATCTACTACAGCCACAAATGGTTGAGTAATGCCATGGTTTATATGTACATAGCATAGATATATCCACTGCAATTGATTTTTGTTTTAAAAATGCCTAAGGTAAGGCTAGAACCATACTGTACTGTACATGTTGTGGATTGTTAACTTTTTTGTAATGGGAGATACATTAAAAATGGAGGCAGAATTGGTTGGGCTATTTTTCATATTAGCTAGGCCGGCCAGGGCTGGGTAAGTCTGAGGTACTGAGGTCTTAGGTAATAAGCTGGCTGGTTAAAGTCCACTAAGAAATCCCACAGCTACTCTTGACAAAAGTGAGAGTTAACTCTGTGTCTGAAATCTTGATGCATATGAGATCACAGAAATGGAAAGAGTTGAAGAAATGTATAGGTTCTACCATAGCAGCTGAAATGAAACAAGAAAGCTTACATAAAAGAAGAAACTACAGAAAGATAAAATCTGTATGTCCTAGTAACTATTTCTACTGTGATACAGTATGTTTTCCAAGTTACTGTGAGGTCTTCATAGGTCTAGATAATGCAAAGTAGACAGACTATGAAATTGGCTAGCATGGGACTGGACTTGCTTACAGAAAGAATGTCTCTAACATTTTTGTCATGTTTCCATAAATTTTACCTTTATAAAACTATAGCTGTTTTTTAAAACTAATTTTAGCCGTTAGATGATGAGAAAACCCTCCTAATTCTGTACTTATTAATATTCAGTGCTGAGTTTTGAAACATGCAGAATCCCAGGGCCAACATACAAAACGACTGAACTTGTAAATCTGCATGATCTACTTACAATAATTGTCTCTATAAACTTGAACATTTTATCACAAAGAGCCCAGCTTGCCTAACTACTTATGGTAATTCTGAGTTTGTATCAGGGGCTATGATTTTGCATAGCAGTTTTACATTGATTTCAAAATCAGATATTTGGTATTTATGTTACACAGAAAATAGAATTTGTTTCAGTAAAAACATAAAAATAACATTTAGAACTCACGGTACTCTTTAAAAAGTCAGTACAACAGTGCTGAAATAATCCAGTGACCTAGCAACTAAACAGAGTGCCAAAAGAAATCCAAAGTCAATGTCATAGAAAGACCATAACTTAAAGCCAATTAAACTAACCACTGGTTATTCTTTTAACCTCTTTAGCAGCTCTAAAATCAGATTTCTTTTTCTTTTCATAACTTCCCTGTTCATAACAAAATAAGAACACAAGAGGCTCCTAAACAGATTAATGAGTCAGTGTCTCTGTCATTCTCAAGATCAAATCAAGTTTCAGACTTTAATATTCCTAGCAATCTTGAAGGAAATCTTCACTTGTCTCAAAAAAGAAACTGTGATAGAAGTTCGTGTCAAAGCCACATCCATACAAGCAGGCACAGGTTTGTCAGTAGAACTGGCACGTGATTCACAGTACATGAATTGGTACATGATTTATGCCGGTAACTCATTCGAAGTTTGACTTTTCAGTCTATACATCAGAAATCTATAAAAAGAAATTTAAATAAGCCTAGTAATATACAATTTCATGGCATACTCAAGCATTTAGCTTCAGGTTTTAGCTTGAGGTTAATCTCAAGATTATAGATAAGGGTGTAGATATTTAACGTAAATCATGAAAGTTTTCAATCACTGAAGATGGGAAAAGGCATCTTATGGGGGTGCATATTGTTTTCATTACCCTCTGGGAGTATCTCTTTTTCTCTCTTGTTTATAAGGGGAGGAAAGATAACTGAAGTTTATGAAGTAACTAACTTTAGGATGATTAAAATGCTGTGAAATGGATCCAGCCCTTAGGGTCTGATAGCCTCTTGCATTAAGGAGTAGTAGGCTTACATTGTATTAAATTCCAAGAAGGACAATAGGAGCTGTCTCACATCATCTCCCTTTCTATTTACCACCCAGTTGGCCTTTTTGAATTACTGAGTGTTGAACTTAGGAAAATACAATGAAGTAATGAAAGCTGTCAAGACAGTAGAAGAAACCAAAATGGACAGACAGTCAATTTAAATCTAGACTGTTTTAATTTTTTTTCAGTGCTCTGAAAAAAAAATCGAGAATGCAGGAATCAGAGATCAGTGGAGGCAGGAATTCTTTATTTGTTCGTTTGGTTTTTAATCTACATACTATCATGATTTTACTCTAACATGGAAACAGCTACATTTAAGTTTGATGTGAAAACAGATTTCAGTGAAGGACTTTCTATTTCAAATCGTTTAAATCCATCAAGAAGGGTTTGCATGGTACAGGTCATTTTAAGATTTTTCTCTGAGTCCTGAAAAATCCAGACTTATTACTGGTATTGACTATCTTTGTTTTGTATTGCAATGTGAAAGTTCTTCTAAGGATGGAAAAACAATCTCTGTCATAATCCTTTTTGTAGCTTCACACTTGAAGGAGTTTGATTTCCTGACTTTGAACAAATTTTGTTTAGCTCATAAGTCATATTTCTTATGCTCAGTAAAACACAGCACATGAACCCATATGTTAGTGTTGCCTGAAGATTTCTAGATTGAAAACAGCAGAACTACTTCAGTGCTACACAAGCAAATAACTAATCTGATGTGCAGTTCAAGGCCAGCTAACTAGATACCCCTTCATGGTGCAGAAACACACCATGGTTGCTTACCATCATGGTTCCAAGCTGTGTTCAACTAGGTTCTTGTGTAGCATTCATCCAAGTACACCTTAAATGGCAGTGTTTTTTAAGGTATGCAAGTACATTTAGAAATGCTAGAAAAGTTAACTTGCATCCTGAACTAGGCATCTGCATGGGATTGAAATCCATATCCTGGTAACCATCACATGGATGTATAAAAGTCTGTGATCCATTTTGAGCATGGATAATTGAATCACTCTTTCCTTTTAAAGCATTGGAGCACAAAAAGAATGAAGACAGTCTGTATGCTTTTGACTAATGCTCTGAATTTGGTCATCCAAGGAATAAGGCTTGGACTCCCAGGTTTGAGGACTTTCTCATCCTTTATATCTAGCCTGGCACAGCAGAATAGAGTGTTTCTAAAGCTAAAAAAAGTGAATTACAGGAATGTCCATCTTTTGAGACATTATCATTTATCTTCTGTTGTCAGGTACAGTGAAATTCAAACCAAGTGTACTTCTTCCTGGACAATGCCTATTTTCTCCTCTCAAAGACTGGTGTTAGCTGAGTGTTATTTTGATAAACATGTAAAATTAATAATTTTGGCACATTAAAAGGCTTTTTAGAGACTGACGGGGTGACATAATATTGGTTGTAATATTACATTTCTCTGAAGTAAATGGTTCATGTCTTCCACTTAGTCTGTGCAGAAAATATATGTCAGTTTAGGTGAACAGCTCATTTGTAGCTGAAAGTAAAGTAAAGCTGAAATAAATGGCTAGTAAATTGTTATTGTCGCTTACAGAAAGTAAGAAAGACTCTTCTAAATGGAAAATATTTAATTCCAATAATATTCAGAAGGTTCAGCACCATAAGGTTAACTGCTTTACCAGGGGCTAAAACAGTCATGCCAACTGTGTTTCATTGTAGACCGGATCATTGGTGGAGTGACTGAGATGCATGATATAAATGTAGACTTGAGCATTTTCCAACATTCATTATTTCTGGTTAAAGAGTTTTTCTTGAGGTCATGCTGAGTTTTGCAGAACCTTAGCAGAAGAATACAGGCAAAACTATTCCTCTGATTATATAAACATGGACTCAAAATGGATCTGAAGATCACTTGCAGTGAAATCTGTCTGAACTCCAGAGTATAGACACTTGTGGTTCTAAATTAAAGTGTTGTTCTGAAAACACTGATGTTAAAGCTACACAACAGCAGCAGTCCTAGGTATTCATAAATATACATCTCTGTGGGCAAATAAAGGTGTTAAATAGTTCTGTTAGAAATGAGTAGCCATGTATATTGTTCATTACTAATCTGCTATTAGTTCTTTTTTATTTTTTTTCCTCTCCCACAGGTCATGAAATTTATTCCCTGTTCTATCTTACTGCTACAATCATTAATCATGTGTATTTCCTGGAAAATATGGTCCTATCAGACTCTGTAGCAAAACTGTTGATATTTCTGGATCAGAATTTTGTTCTGAGACACATGCAGAGTTATGTTTTATAATGTGAAAGGAATACAGAGTTGGACTGTAGAACAAAACCATCTGCTGAATGTTTACATGTTCCCCCACACCCTAGAATCTAACAATACGGTGTGAATCAAATAAATGATAGACTGAAGTTAACAAATGTTTCGTTTACTAGTACCACCAAAAAACCCTTAAAACCTGTAACTTTCTTATTAGTAAAAGTACTAAGCTATAATGCTGCACACTTAGTCTAGTGATCTAAATAGCAGAAGATATATAAAATTGCACTCTCATTTAAAACATATTAGAGCTTTCTGTGGGAATAATTTTTGAATATAAACCAATGTATCTGTAATCTCAGATTGAAGTTACATCTTGAAGAAATACATTTTCCTTTAATGAATTAGCAACACTACAAAGTTAATAATATTGTGAAATTATACATGCAGTGCTGCTGTTTTCAATTTCTATAACTATTTTTATACATATAATTACAGAAAACCTATGTGGTTAACTAGCCATGAACTGGGTATGTTTCTTCAAACTGAACAATCAGTACTTGATGAGTAGTTGGCCTGTGGAGACATATTACCTTGACAGCCCCAGAGTCTAGCTGGCCTAAAAAGCTCATGAGCTAAGCACTCTGGTGAGTCACTGTCTTTCCAGCCTCAGACCTGCCATGGGCTTCACCTGCTTCACCTTCAAACTGCCTCAGACTGCTCACTGAAGCCAGCAGGTGTGTGCAGGCATGTGGCATCCCACCAGGCTCTGGCTATGCCTGCCACCACAATCATTACAAAATTATTGACACTGCAAACCTGATCTTTCAGAAGGTCTCAAGATGGCCCTCAAAATGCACTGAAATCAGTGAGAATATTGTAGCCAATAACTCCCAGCTGTGACGTTTTCTGAGGTGTTCCAAAATACAGATGAGGATTTTTTCTGTGTTGTTTCTACATTTTCCTCTATCAGGATGTAGGTTTTTTCAGGCAATCAAGAAAATATTTTAGGTATTTAAAAGTAGCATGATGTTGTGCCAAAATTTTAAAACTGTCAATATATGAAAGCAGAGCTGCAAATGTGATTAACATTTGAAGAATAATCTGAGTCTGGAAAGAAAAACTGAGGTTACTATTCCCATGTCTCTTAAATTTAATACTGCTGCAAAGTATAAAGAAAAGAGCTGTGAATAAAACCAATTTAAAACATAAAGTTTATTCTTTCACTATTTCCATGTTTGTTTAAAAATACTAGTTTTTATAAACAACGAAATTTCCAGTGATAACTTGTTTGTTTTCCAAAGCATTTACACATTTCCTTAATGAGTACCAAAGCCAGAAGTACTCAGGAATAAACAGATTTCCAATCAGACTATTAATGATGAATCAAAATTTAAAGGAACTGTGATGTGAACTGGCTGAAGGTAATCTTCAATCAAACTTATCTCTGATAAAGTGTTTAAATCTCTGACATAAACTTTTAAATCTCCTTGAAAATTTAGAGTTGGATAAACATCAAGCTACATAAAAAAATCTTACTGTTTATTTTAGGACAATTAATACATATGGAGTTCAGTTAAAAATGACATTCTACTCTTGAATTTCTGACTTTTCACACTAATGAAGTTTATCATCACAAGTGCTTGGCAAAAAAATGAATTCCTTGTAGTTTATTACCAATACTGAAAAATGAAAAAAAAATTATTTTCAGCTTTTCTGAAATTTTTATATAACAATAATTGGAAGTTTCATTTTGGGTGAGGTTCATACCATCTTTAACTAGTTTTGTTTGTCATAAAAAAGTCACAGGGAATTCCAAGAAAATATTTTGGTTAATAATACATTGTTAAAAGATATTTACAGTCAACAGGTAATATATAATCAATTGATTGAACATAATCAATAGATTATGGATTTGAAATATTTTGCTCAACTTCACTCACAACCGACCTGAGGGACAATTAAAAAGTACAATTTCTTGTTTACAGATGGAGACATGAAATACAAAATTGGATGGTCTTACTCCAAATTTGATGATATGCCAGTTGATATCATATGAGGTACACCAGTTGATCATGTTCAAATTTTCAGAATACAGAAAAAAATCCGAACAATCCACACAAAACCAAGATTAAAAAACCACAAAAACAAACAGAAAAAAAAAACAAACAAAAAACTCCCAACCTTGACATTTATATTCAGGATTTTGTCTTGCCCAATAGAACTGGGAGGAAAGATCAGTATACCAACATCTGAGAAACTGGCAATTTACTTCCTCTCTTACCCATTATGAAAAGTTCCAGGTCAGAATCTTGAGCAAAGCAGAAGTACCTGCTCCTTTCAGGTGTGGCAGCTGGGAAAAGGGTGCATTGTTCAAAGGCACTCCCCTCCCCTTATATTTCATCTTAATTAATTTATCCAGTGAGGAAAAAGCTTTTATACTTGGTGGCCAAGCCTTTGCTGTGTAGGGAGAGCAATGCAAACAATGGTCAGACCTCCTGCCCCAGTTGTGTTGTGCAAACCTCCTCCAGCTTCTTCAGGCTGAAACAGCAACAGCCTTTAATGGCAGATATTCGGGCCCTTCTTGGAATCATTCACCTGTCACTTCAAAAAACACACATAGGAGACTCATTAAGATTTGTTCTATTTGTCTCAGTAGTTACTGACTCTGTTCCTCGTTATGATGATGTAATTCACTTTTCTGGAGGGACTTATATTAGTGTAAAAGAGCTTGAACAGGAAAATCACAGTTGTTCCATTTCTGGAAAATGAACAATATCATGTCTCTCTAAATGAGTAGGCAGGTTTTTATGCATTTATCCAAACTTCTGTAAGTCCCATCTTTCTATATTATTGTAAATGTAAAAAAAAAAAAAAAAAAAAAAAAAAAAAAGGCAATACAGGATTAATCCAAAGAAACTGATGCAGACCTGCCTCTCCAAAGCAGGTGCTGTCCACAAACAATCCTTTTCTTTAAGGAGTTTTGGTTTAAGCCCTTTAGGCATGAGACAGCCCTATTAGAGAGATGCTTAAGATCCTTTTCTGTCCTAAATATTTAAATCATGTATGTGCAAAAGACTACGTCATGTAAACAGATTAATCCAGCTAAACCCATACCCACGCTATATAGATTTGTTTATTCAAGCTTTACATACAGTTTCTACATTTCGGGATAGGTGAACAGCTGGAAAAACAGCAGGTTACCACAGACATGTGAGGAAAGAACAATTTCATGGGTTTTTTATTACATACAGGGTTCAGTTCAGATGCAGTGCTAGATGGGACATCTGAACTTTATGACCAGTAAGACAGAATGGGTGTTAGGACTGAGGCCCCTTTGGGCATGGGCTGGGAAATGTTACTGTCCATTTCATCAGCAATCTCTCACTATTTTCAGTAACCTCGTCTGGGCTATTTATGTGAATAATGTGAGAGGCTATCACCTTAACTTGATTAGTTTGCACCTTCAAGGTAATTAGCTCCTTATGTTCCTTTGCTAGAGGCAATCTGTGTTATATTCCAGGCGGCTACACAGTTGTCATCCCTTCTGTCCATATACCCTTTTAGGCTACTCGGGAAGGTAAATTGTTCTGTAGAATTATTGCTCCTCTGCTCTGTAGAGAAATAGGTTAATCAAAGTATACTTTTGGGGGGAACAAGAGGTATCTGAAGTACAAGTAAGAACAGCTGTGAGTCTCTTTGCTCAAGGTTGTGTTTTTGAGATTTTGTTTGGTTGCTTGGGTTGATGTTTTTGTTTTGGTTTTTTGGGGGGGGATTTTGTTTTTGGTTTTGGGGTTTTTTTGAGGTCTACTTCTCATTTAAATTGGCTGAGAGACAGTATAAAATTGTAGGTTGGTAAATATTAGAACTCAGTTTCAAGACCTAAGGATTTAGAAAGTTAGGACATGGCTTCTAATTGGGTTTTGACTTCGATAAAAAAATTTAAAATTCACTTACATAGCTGCATGTTAATTCTACTATACTCTAAAGAGTTTTTCACTTCATATATTTCAGGTATGGAATGTTCTAATGTAGTGCTGAGGCTATTTAAAATAGTTGTCCTGTGGTTGCTGTGGCGAAGAATTGGAAAACTTGTTACAATAAAAATTACTGGAGGAAGGTCACTTCATTTTGCTCTCAAGAGTAAGCCATGTGAGTAGGTCACCTATAGATGCATAAAGGAAGCTTTACAGCTATTATAACAGTCATTGGGTTACAATGTCTCAAAGATTACATTAAGAAGCAAATGAGGGAGTGTCTTCTAAAATGATATGATTTAATAAAATATCTCAGAGTGAGGTCATTCACACTGGGAATGATAATACCAGTAAATTAAAGGGAAGGTTGCTTTTATGTAATGTTAATCATACAAATTCCTCAAATATGACTGTTATGGAAAGGCATTTTATGGATCTTAGCATTCTATGACCTTTATTTGTGTTTGCATTGTAACTAAAAATCCATTAATATATAAGACCAGAAAAAGTTCATCTTCTATCCTTTTATTTTATTTTTTAAGGGTCTGGGGATTTACCACATGTTGTATACCATAGACTAATTGTAAAACATGTCTTACATGTAAAATGTCCTACAGGATATTTTCTTCATGAGAATGCCTTTCATAGTACAGTCAGGTTAAAAATTGGAATTTCTAGATTTGGTTTTGGAGTAAAAATATTTTTAAGGAAAAATATTCAATTCCCTGCCTGATTGTTATCCCATATTATGCCAAGTGGGCATAATACATCCATTCCTATAAATTGTTTTGAAAAGACCTGAAATCCTTGCAGTAATTTTTCTGTGGGGTTTTATTATGGACTAGTTACAAAAACAGCATGAAAGCATAACTGATTTATAAGGAATGATTGGGGAGCTTTTTTCTTCCCCTCAAGATTACTTTGTTGACATGACTACATAAGCACAGATGTTCTTCAAAATGCTGTAATAACACGAGAAGGACAAAAGCAATTTTAAACTATACTTTTCACACAAATTTCCTAGAATTTTCTTAATATATCTCTGTGGATTTTTCACAGAGAACAGAAAGTCCAGAACACCATCAGATGTTTTGACAGTAGACTTTTAAATGGGAGGTCTTCTAGGAAAATTACTCAAGACACATATCTAAACACTGGTAAAGATCAAATCTAAATGACTGCATGTTTTTCACTGTTTTTCAGGAATGCAAAACTATATTTTTTTTTAAAAATAGCATATCTCCACTATTTCCATGGTGTAGATTTTTTTTTTTTTTCTCCTGAACTCTTAATGACAGTTACTGTTGTGGTACCCTGCAGAGTGTTAGGCAGTATATAAAAAACATGACCAGTTATTAGTAGTGCCATTGAAACAGAAGTGCTGCTGGAGTCAAGGGGTTTCCAACATTTATGCTATCTGGAAATCTGGCCCTCAATTTTAGTCCTTAGGGAACCCATACTCTCAAACTAAAAAGACCACAACAGATGAGAGGGATAAATATCCCTACATCATAGAGGAAATTAAGGATTATAATAAGGCACCACAATTTACCACATGGCTTATTTAACAGTCCTGCAAGCTTATGGGAAAAAGTCATGATGGATTTTAAGAGATTTTTCCAAGGATACATTTTTCTTACCATGGCAAGACATACTGTTTCAATTGGCTTAAATAATTTTTCTTCAGATGTATGCAGTTATTTTTTTTTTTCAGCCTGTCCTCTATTTTTTTCTTGTAGTTTCACCCCATTCCTTATCCTCCTATCTCTTCCTGTGTCCACCATTGTCTCTTTCCTCGTAACACCTGAGATGAACTAGAAGGGTGAGTCAGGGTAGGGAGCATGCCAAGGCTCTGCATTCACAGCCAGGAGAGCCAAGTGCTTCTTGAATAGAGAACAAAGAGCTGGCTGTGTCTCATGTCTGATATGAGCTATTGTAACACTTCATTTTCCTCTTCTTTACGTGAGAAAAGATGCGTCAATAGTTTATTACATTATTTAGTCATTAGGCATCATTCCAGATGACCATGTCTTTTTTTTTTTTTTTTCCCTCAAAAGTAATCAGCACAACCTTCTGCTGTAAATAGAGGGTATAAATTGGTGATTATAGCTATTTTCCCTCACAGCAGAACAAATAATAAGGCATAAGTCTTTTCTACCCCTGTCCCCTTATTGGAACAACAACAAGATGAGCCTTCAGGCTTCTGAGGTTATAAATCATCTAAATAGGAAACAAGACCCATGTTTTTCCTAATTTATCATATTGTCATTTATTACAGATACCCCTTCATCTAAACTCTCCTAGCACTGTATCTTCTTCATCTTCTTAAGGAAGCTCTCTCAACTGCTGTTATGCGTCTTGCATTTCTGCATTTACTCATGGCTATTCTCACATCTACTTCCCCAGCTTTGTCACTCCCACTACCCCCTCTCATCTCCTGCCTGCTGCTCCAGTGTTTCCTTTCTGCCAGTCCCACCTCCATATTCGAGTCGGATAATATCTCAGAATACTTTCAGATACTGAAATTTTTGTGGTGGAATGCATTTCTCAGCAAAAGTCAGCCCTTCTTATCTTACCTAACATTTAAGCCAGTATTGCGTTTTTAATAATTGATGCAGATTACCTGTCACAGTCTGAGTTACTCATCTCTGTTCTTTGTAGCTTTGTTTTCTTCTAGAGATCATTTTTCTTTTCTTTTTTACTAGGCTAAAATTTACTTAAATCATTTATGTAAAATTTGGTGGTGTGAACATCTGAAGATTTAAATACAGAAGGTTTCAAGATGATTGCTTGATTTTATTTCAGGTTACTGATAAACTGAGCTCCTCTGTTTCTTACTGGAATGTTTACAGAAAGATACTAAATGATTGCCTTGTGGATGCACAATCTTCTATTTTTGATTCTTGAAACAAACTATGCCAGGTCATCATTCATTTTTTACAATGATGAAAATTTCTGACTAAAAACTGATATGTGATAGGGTTAAATAATTTCATAAATGAGCTCGAATTTAAAAAAAAAAAAAAAAAAAAACATGAAAGCTAGGACACTGAGTAAATTGATAGGTGTTATATTTGTCAAGTTTTTTTCAGTAATGAATATTAGGAATACCTTGAAATTTTAAACTTTTTTAACATTGTGATGGTCATTTCTAGATGCAAGATAAAAACCTGAAAAAGAAGTAAAATTAAAATTCTCTTTCTCTGTCAAAATAAAAAGCACAATCCTTAATGTCAAAAAACTTACTTCCTAAATATGAGATATAATTAATTACATTTTTAAAACATTTTATGAATCATAATTCTTACACTATGTAATCTAAAACTTTGAATTCTCTACCTATCTAGAAATCATTAAAAATCACTGAAAGTAGCTTAGTATCAAAATACCATTTTTAAAATTCAAATATGTTCTCCATGGTGTGCTGTACATTGAGAGCAAATGTTTTCAGGTTTTAGTGTTTGTTCTAATGTAAGAAAAAAATGCATAAATGCTGCAGAACTAGGACAAATATGGGTCTATAAATAGCAATCAGTCTCAGTGAAGCACAGCAACTTAATCTCCATTTGCAGCTATTCTGAGCACAAAGTTAGGTTGAAGGACATGAAACTTGTTTTGGTTCCCACTGTCTTCCCATCACTGTTGTCACTCCAAGCATTGCCCTGTTCTCCACTTGTCTTGTACTTCTCTAATCTCTCAAATTTATCTCTCTATATTTTTCTCATCCTTGACATCTCAGATTGTTACTTTCCTTCCTCTGATGCTCAACAGAGTAGAGTTCTCCTTGAATTTTCATCCTTCACATCTACTGAGAACCAGATCTGTTATCCTTAGGCTTTTTGAAAGAAGCACAGAGAATACACTTTTTAAAAGGGTAGGAATATCTTTATACTTGCTGAATCTTTCAGAATAAAATTAAATAGGTTTAGCTGGAAGAACAGCTGTTACTTTTTCCTAATCCTGCTAAACCAGGTAGAGCTTCTTTATGACATATAGGAACAAAACATATAGGAGTATAATTGAATATAGGGCAGAGATTATAGGAATATAATATATATAATAGCACATAGGAGCATAAATCAAACTATGATTGGGAGCTATTAGGTAGGCATGCCACCCTTGATTAATATAGCTCTCATATGAAGCTTCAGTCTAGTACAGTTTTCTGGGGTTGAGTCACATTATTTGTCAGAAAAACAGTAGAAAAGAGTGGAAAGAAAACGGGCCTTCTCAGAGTTGCTTTTGTGTCATTCCAAACCATTTTCTTGAAAGGTAGCAGAGCTTATTCTCAAAATAGAATTGGCAAGAGTCCTCAGCTTAGACATCATAAACACTCTGATATCTCTCAGAGCTTAGTACCCCCTAGAATATGATTTAAGTCTTCTCTCGGAAGCAATTGGACTTAGGATGTATGAACCAGTCTCTGGGGGATTTAGGATGATGCATTATTATTTTCCACAGTCACCTACACAGCACCCCGAGGTAAGATGCTGATATGTCTAGTGTCATACAGGCAAGCAGTGTCAGAGCTAAGATTCAAATTGTTTCCAGACATATTTCTGATCCCTTCAGATGCAGAAGGCTGTCAGTCTCAAAGACTGTTACTCAAAGTGGCCAGAGCTCCGCCAGTCACTAAGCAAGAGATTTCTGTATGCATTCTGTCAGAAGCAGATAAGGAGCCAAGCAGCATTAATGGGATCAGTGGTAGCCTACAGCTCTGAGGTGCTGGTTTCTGCCAGGGATGGCATAGAAAGGAAGGGAGTGGGAGTGGGTTTCTCAGTATTCTGTAAATTCTGTCTGGGTACAATGTCTATACTGCATCTTGAACTGATGTTCTCTTCTGACATTTTCAAGTCCAAGCACATTGAATAGTTTGGTGTGCAAATGGGCATGACTAGACTGACTGCAGATTGTCCTTCAGACAAAGCCTGGGCAGTCCACAGAGCATGCAAGGATTTGAGGAACCCTTGCACTCACCTATCCAGTGAAGGACAGACAAACTAACACTGCAGAACCAACTGTCTTTGTTCAAGGCAGCAAACTTGTACTTGGTTCCTTTTACATGCATCTAGAACAGCAGCTGCCAACCTCATCTGCATCATAGAAAAGTCCTGGAGTACATGATCAGCCTGGTTTGTTATAATGGAGTCCATACTACTGCACAGAGACAACTAAAATGATTATGAGAACAGGAAGGCATTCTCCTTCCCAAGACACCAGTACTTAATCTGATACTCTCTGTATTGTTGTTTCATGGTTTGCTGTGGATTTTTACTGCACTTCCTTTAGGACTCAGGGCTGCTGGGCAGCCAGCGGTAGAAGAAAGCAGACCTGCAGGAAGCAACAGTAGACAGAATTAGAAAGCTGACAGGGAATAAAGACTTCACAGAGGCAATTGCAGGGTTGGACAGTGAGGAAAAAAGAACTCATCAGCTACAAGGTTTATAAAAGAGAAGTGTTGGGGAGACAGTGTCCCAGAATAAGCTGACTGATTGAGATCTGAAGGGAAGTCATTAATTTATAACAGGGGATAAGCCTAGTTCTTGCATTTTCTACATGTAGGATCCTGGTTAGACACTGCTTTGCCCTAATCAAAGTAAGTTTCTTGTACCCAGTCTCTCTCACAGCCCTTTACCCAGAACCCTTCATAAGGAGAAGAAATGGGCTGAGAATGGGTGCACCAAATGCACCTCGCCAATGTAAATGTTAATGTTGCCATGTTTTCAGTTTGACAGCATAGTCAAGAATTCTCAAAGCCTTAAGTAATACTTTGTTAGTAGTAGAATTCATTCTTCTTCTATACGTATGTTCCCCAGCTTCATGGTTTCCTGTAAGGAAACGGGCTCTAATTTGTATGCTGCTTCTGAAGCATGACCTTGGTGTGTCTTGTGTATTGATTAAGACAGAAGAGATACCTGAGTGTTTCAGCTCTAGCAGATCATTTCAGTATTATGTCCACTTTAAACAGCTTTAATTTGGTTCTTATATAAATATCACACCGCCAAATAGGGTTTTTTGTCTGTCAGTGCAGTTTAGCCACGCAGGACAGTTTGCAATTAGCTCATGGGCTGTTCTGGAGCTCTAAAGGCACAGCTGGCATACACAAACAACCTTTCTTTCTATCCCTGCCTTCTCCAGTTCTGTCTGCCAGAAAATTTGGCTGTGCACACAGACCTCATGTTCACTTTGCCACCCTCTCCTCCCCTTCCCTCTCAAGACCTGCTGGTCTATGAAGGGGGAGCTGTGGTTTTCCCTTCTTTGTTGTACACCGTGTAGCAGTGGCAGATGAAAAAATTAACTGTAGATGAAGATACAAAAGCCCATGAGCTCTTCTGTCTGAAACCTTGTGCTATGGCCCTTTTTCTTTCTTAAGTTTAGAATTCTCTACTAACCCAAGAAATGACTGCACCTTGTGGATACAATCAAACCTTTACTAAATAACCTTCAGGCATTCCAACCATGTAATTCCTTTACGTTTAATTATTATTTTTGCTGTTGTTAAAAAATACTGTGCTACACTGTCAATGACAGGATTTATTTCTGTTTAACCAGTCAACCTGAGTTTTGGAAGAAAAGGGTTGTACATGATCAGAAACATCACTCTGATGTACAAAGTTGTCTTTGCCCTTCTTAGAGGCATTAATAGAGTGATTCTGGTGTGGGCACAGTTTCCCTCTGAACGACATGGAGGTACACACTAAGATAAGTGACATCTGCAGTAAGGGAGCAGCATCAGAACTGCTGTCCTTGATGTGCTTATGTTTCTTAAGGCAGAGATAACTGAGTAGAGGCTATTGTTTTGGTGCATTATAAACCTGTGAAAGAGAAGGTTGGGGGGGGGCGAGGGGGAAACCTGCTTGTAAATGCCATTGTCTCCCAAATGTCCCAAATGTACAAGGACATTCTAAAAGAACACTAATCCCATGACTAGTCTTCAAGATTTTAGTGGGACCACTGATGCTCAAAATTAAACATGCCCTTAGGAGCATGTCTTCATGAAGTAATGCTAAGAAGCAGCATCTCCCATTGGCTGCTGACAGTCATCTCTTTCTCACCCTGTGTGCCTCCTGATCATGCGGAAAAATGCTTTCTGTGAAGCAATGATGTAATTCAGTCTCATAAAAAAAACAGCCCTTGAGAAAACAGCCACAATGATTTTACATCCCACAAAAGTGATATATAACAACCTCATCAGTCAACATTTTAACTAATTTACACTATCCTGTTGCAGCAACAGTGAGGATTTTAGGCTTTAAAATAAACTAAAAAGATGCTATATCACATCATTAAAGCTGTCACTAAATCATTGCTAAAATATTGTTTTTATTTTGTCTCTTGAAAATCCATAATGTAAAAAGGAATGAGCAGTAGGTTAATAAAGAGAATAAAGCAAGCTCCCACAAAGAGAAGGGAGGGTTATGTAAGGGAACCCTGTGCACCCCCTGAAATGTCCGTGCATCTAAGATATCAATCTGTCACAGGCAGTATAGGCTGACCTTGTTCACTGGGTAAAGCTGAAATGGAAAATTGAACTGCAGCTTTGGGATCATAGGGGCAGCCAAAGGTCATCTGCCACTCAGGAACTGCCAATGCATATTCCCTGCTGACTTCGTCTAATCCATGGCTAGCTGCTTTCAGTCTCCTAGATAGGATCTTTACACTGCAGCAACAGCCTCCTTCAGGGGAGCATCTTCCTGAGTAATTTTCTGCAAAATACTGTTTTCTTTGGGCACATCTTAAATGTTGCTTAAAATAATGAAAGGAAATAAAGTGTTTTGAATATTAAACATGTTTTTCCAGTTCATAATGATCATGTATATCTGACTGTGCCCTATTCTGAATTCCTGCTAAGGATTAAATACACCACTACAAGCAGACTTGAGAAAAAAAGACAGGATAAGGGCTTGAACTTCAGGTTTTCTTTAAGATCCTGTGCTGATCTCATCACTGCTCACAGAGCAATATGGCATCAAAACATCTAGCAGTCCTTTCACAAAACTGCAAGACAGTCAAGATGTAGTAGTCTGATTTCGTTTTTATCAGGATAAATGAATTTTAAGAATTTTCCAGTAACAGTCTCATATGCTCATCAAACAGGATTCTATCAAATCAATACAAAAGAGTAAAATTGTGAAGTCATATCTGCCCTAAGTGTGGGCTATCTGTTGGTCTAGCCAACACACAGATTTTATATATACAGCCATACCATTAAAGAAAGTAGAAATACGTGGTATCCAGCATTAGACACATGTTGCACTGAGCACTGCAGCCTGTTAGAGGTTTATCCCCTTGTGCGTCAGAAGGACTTGCATCTTCATAAACTGAAACCATATGCACAAATACACATACACAGTTTTTTTTTTCTCTCTTCCTATTTATACCTCTTAGATTCTTTGAAGTAAAAGGTCTGATCTTTTATTATATCAAGCATGAATGTATCTCCTATATTTAGCAACCTGAAAAAAAACTCTTTGCACAGGTGCATCCTAAACCATTCTGGCTTCTAGCTATTGTTATCTATCCTAGTTTCTTCTCAATTGTATGACATTGTGTTTCCTAGAGACATTTGTATGTTGTCTGTTTCTTATTTTGTTCTCATCTCAAGTTAATTTTGGGTGTTTCTTTGATAAATGTGTTGATGCTTCCTACATATCCTGAATAGAATAATTTGTTTTTCATATTCCAGTATTTTTAGGGCCCTGCACTTCATGTAATCCTTTACATGTCTATTGCAAATGCAATGCTACTTTAAAATCGTAATAATAACTATGAATATTTGAATTAGGTGCTATACACCTATGAATTTAACTTTAATTATTCACATCTCCCCAGCATATGGAAGGAAAATGGGGACACCTCTGTACTTCTTGTAAGAACTTCTAAGCCCTTTGAAGTCTTTTGAAAGATATTTTTGGGTGAGGGCTCAGTTTCTGTCAGTCACAGGTATAAAAGGAAAGTGACTGTGCATGTGTTGTGTGTATGCATGTGTAGCTGTAAACAAACTTATTTAAGAGTTCCTTAAATATTTCCCAGGAATATTGATTGCTGAGATACTGATTATCAATTGGGATTGTCTGTCATGCAGAGAATATTCATTACTTCACAGAGATGCACAGAGCTTCATGGGGTTTGACTCAAAATATCTGAAACTGGTTTGCATAACTTCATGAATTAACATAAATAACTCAAGACTGTAGTTTAATTATGATACAGGTATGATTTTAGAGTACACATCACTCAAAATGGAAATTGTTTAGCATAGTTAAAATTCTCAAGAAGATAAAAAGCAGTTCAATAAGTATTTCTGTTCTGGGGAAAAAGCAAAATGCTCTAGTGACATCACAGGATAAGGAAAAGCATTTTCTGCTTCAATTGTAGCTGGAGGTTAAACAGAAGCTACTGAAGTTAAACAAATTCAAGTTACCATCTGTAGTTACCTTGCATCTAAGAGCCTTGAAATCAAGGATCTCTTTGGATTATTGCTAGTAATTTTTTATTTTCCTTGGAACAACTAGGGAAATTCTGTGAGCATGGAAGACAATTGTTGTTATATCATTATCTAAGGAGAGTAAATAAGCTGATCTGGGAAATATAAACTTACAGGAAAAGCAATACAACAATAAATGAACCTCAATTAAGAAAGTATTAACCAAGGTTAGTATAATAAAAGACAATCAGAAAGAGAAAGGAAAAACTATGCCCTTCAAACAGTTTCATTTTAATAGGAAGAAAATTTCTTTTGATAAATATTGTTCATATTTTATATTGAAAATAATGTAAGACAAATATTTAGCATTGTTGTTTATTTTTATATGAAAAATGAGGAAATAAAAATTTACCAATAAATCAAAAGGGCTAAGTACTAGCTAGATAACACTTCTCAAACAAAAATGTAGAAGGAATCTTCTGCTATTCTGAAGAGGTCAGTCTCCTTTTAGTTAGTATATAGTGAATGAATATATATACAAAAATACATATATAAAAAAATTTTCAGTTGACCAGGAAATTAGAGTACTGATAAATGCTGAAATAGTAAATTTTCTAGAAAGTAAAGTGGCAAAATCCAGAAAAGGTCCTCAGACTTTATGCACAGACCTATATCAATCCATAGGTAAAGTCCTTCCATTGCTTCAGCCTGTAGTGTTGATAAAATTCCCCACTGATCCTGTACCCATTTGAAAATGACATGAAGAATATTGATACAGAAAGTGTACAGAGAAATTTCACAAAGTGTTTAAGCAAGTGAAAAGCAAAATATATGTTAAAAGACTGAGGAAGCTCGATGTATTTCTTTATAAAATAAAAACCTAAAGTAAAATTATCCGTGGCAGTTCTGAGGTTGTGGCTAACAATCATTTGTTCTGAACGACATTTGGACAAGAACTAACCTCAGGGAAGCCCTGAAATCTGTATTACGTAAGCAATAATGATTGCTGAGATTGTTTTGGGTTTATGAACTAGGAATTTATGAAAACCTGCATCTTGTCCAAGATACCATCACAGAAAAAATTTATAAAGCTAATACCTGAAAAAACCTAGAAGATGATACTGAGCACCAGGTAAGGGTGAACTGTTCATTTTGTTGGACATCATTAAGGAAAGAAAAATATATTCAATTTAGTTTAATTTATTGATGCTGAAATCTCATCATGTTTTGAGAGGTCCTGTGTATCTTAAATATTTTATTTTCTGTTTCCTATACTAACAAGAAAAAAAAAATTCTAATTTAATTTTTTAAAAAATGTGTTCCTGAGAAATGGGAGACACCGAATGGAGATCCTCTTCTCAGGGTGGATGGTGAGAGATTAACTCAGTCCAGAGAATGACACTTCGCTGGAAGTATTCAAATTGGCATTTCTTATAAACATCAACAGTACACAACACAGAAACCAGATACAACCTTTGTCTTAGGTTAAACCTTTATCAAACCCTGCAACTAGGATGTCTGAAACTTCTCCTCTCTGTGTACTGGTATATAATTAAACATTTTTAAAACTTCATATAAATGGATCTGAGAATATTTTACAAAAATATTCTTCTGACATTAGAGAGATATGTATAACTGTCAACTCATTTTACATGACGGGATACCAAGTGTGAGAGAAATTAAGTAATTTTCTTGATATCTTGGAGGAAGGCAATGAGAAATATGGGACTAAATAGCAGTGCCTGTGATACTGGTGTGAACTGCTGCTGCTGGCTGAAAATCCTGTGTATCTGACCAGCGCAACAAGGAAACTATGGCTTATCCTCCTCACAGATCTGGTAGTTTTCTTGATTTCCTTCTGGTTAGTCAGAATTACAAGTAAATTGTTTCTTAACTCAGTCCAAAACTGCGCACACCATTTATGGACCTGCACATTATTGCATTTATTATTTTCTCTTTCAAGAGGATTCAGACCAATTCAAAGGTTACACTCTTTTTAGATAAGTCTTCCAAAACAAATGCTTTTATATATGGCCTCTGATTTATGGCAACTAAATATTGAATCGAAAGCCACTTTAAAATTTATAATCTCAATTGAACCCAAATAATAGGGTCCTGTCCTGAAATTCTAGGACTAATGCTGGAATAAATTTGCTTTAAATTAGCATCACAAGCTCATTTGTACTTTTGTATATCCTGTTTAGACTGCATTCTTGCCTTGAAAATATATGTTGAAAGACATGGTAAGGTTTGTTTGTTAAGCAATTGAAATTTGTGAACATCAGAAAGCAATAATTAACTTAAAGTAAATGCTTCAGTTTTAAAAGAAATAATTGTAAGTAGAATAAATCATACAGTGGAATTAAAAATCTTTTTTAAAAGATAAAAATATATTACTTTTACTATCAAAATACTCTTTCAACTGTTCTATAAATAGTAGTATGGTTTGTAGAACTAAAAATTGAAAATGGTCCCTAATGTTGATGGTGAAAGACAAGAACTGTAATGATACTGTTAGAATAAGAAAAAGGCGGGCATCCTTTTTTGCAATTGTTTTACTTTAGAAATCTCATTTTGAGTTCATAATTGAAATATCCATTGCAACATTAATAATAATGTTGAGACACAGCATAGAAGCTAAAAATTCTGGGAAATTTTGTCTGGCCAGTAAAACTCTTTTGTATTTATCTTCCTGACGGTTGTAATGACAGATGCCTAGTATCAGATGTAGCTGGATCTTCTCTTACCGTACCTGCCGGCAGGAAGTGAGTGAGCTGTTCCAAAATTTACTAACAGCAGTGTGATCAACATGACATCATAATGAAACTTGGGAGCATATTAGAATAATATGTCAGATGTCAGACCAGGAACCGTCATTTGTGCAGTGGCTCTAAGCAGAATATGGCATTTTTCTAACTGAGAATACAGCAGGGCGCTTTGTTCCTCCAAGGATTGCTCATGTAACAGTGCAATCTTCTGATTTAAACCCTCACAAGCATGGCTGGAACAGCTTGTGGAATAAAGCACATTGATTAAATAATTCAAAATACTGTAGAGGGAAGTGATGTGTAATCCCTGTTCTTGTAATTACTCTGCCTGAGATCAGGCAAGGTGGAGCATGGCAGCAGATAGAAATGCTCAATCTATTAAGGCCCACTGCTGGGAGGTGCAGAGCTTCTCTTGAAGCTCTCGCTGGAGTTGCAGTGCGTGAGCAAGTCCCTGGAACAAGCTTTCACTTGCCAAATATAGACATAGAGCATTTTTGTTCAGGACATTTATATTAGTCTTCTCTGCATTCTATACATAGCTGCTGTTCCTTTTTATGGCTTGTTCTCTGAGGGGGGTATTCACACCATCTAACTGCTGGCATCTAACTTGGGGACCTAAATTAAGATTGTGGGCTCCACACTTAGTGTTGCTTCAACAGGCAATTCAGAGCTAGTCAGCCCTAAATATCTGCTATTTCAAAAAGGCGACAAGCAACTACAGTAAATTGTAGTAGACAGTCTTTATTATCGTAGCAGAGATTGTATCAAAATACCATACTTCAATGAACATACACATTTTAATCAAGGTATAAAATCACAAATAGCAGGTGTCAAATATTGGAGACAGCTCACTTTGCTAAAGGTAGATTAATGGAAACATATACATGTAAATACATGTTTGTATGTGGTATGTCTGTGGTAATTAAGGTTTTATGCACTCACTGCTTAACTTCAAAACACATTTTATTTCAGAAAATTAAGTTTAAATCATTTGATAGTATTGTCATTATTTTTAGTTATTTTGCTGTGTTTTTTAAGGTTACTCATCTTATTTTTAAATGTTGTCTTGTCTGTTTGGCTTTAAAAGTGTGTTGTGCACGTCTTTTAACGAAAAAGCATCACTGAGGTCAATGAGAGCTGCTGAAGTGCAGTGTCTCTAAAAATTGGTCCACCTTTATGTGAACCTTTAGGTTATGGGGTTTCTCATTACCAGTCTACATGCAGATCTACAGTTTATAATAAGCAGTGATAGTGAGCTCATGGCATGCATGACAGAATTAGGACACAGGGTTGTCCTCAACAGCAGACAAACAGAGCCCTGGGGTCTACCTACTTCTTCTGTCTGCCAGGTGACAAATGGCAGCAAAGGGCTGGGGAGACTGTGGGGAACAGCAGTGGGGGCATGAGAGATGAGAGGGAATTCGGAGGCCGAATGGGAAAGGTAATGCACAAGAAGTTAAAACAAACAAACAAACAAGCAAGCCAAACAAACAAAAACCCAACCCAAAAAAAGAAAACACCCCCACCCTCACCCCCAACTTTTTGTAAATCCTATAAGCTGGGAATATAAAGGATATTATATAAATATTAAGGTCAAAAGTTATTCTTACTCTAATTTCAGCCTTCTTACATGAACAGAAGAGGGTCACATATAGGTAAGCTGTAGTTACTAAGGAAAATTCCAGGTCAGACTGGAAGACATCTGGTGAATTTAAGTGGTCTGGATCCCATCCTTACTACTGAGATTTTTAAATGCAGAAATAAGAAATGATATGAGGTACTATTCTCACACAGTGTCACAGATGGTTGAGGTCAGAAGGGACCTCTGGAAGTCACTTGGTGCAAGCCACTTTTTAAAAAAAGGCCAGTTGTCCAGAACCATGTCCAGATGGCTTTTTAATTTCTCTGTGGATAAAGACACCACTATCTCTCTGGGCAAACTCTGCTGGTGCTTGCTCACTCTCACAGAGAAAACGTCTTTGCTGATGTTCAAAGGGAGCTTCCTGTGTTTCAGTTTGTGCCCATTGCCTTTTTTCCTGTCACTGGGCACCACTGGAAAGAGCCTGGCTCCATCTCCTTTACTTCCTTTTTTTCGGATATTTGTACATATTTATGAGACCCCCCACCAAGACTTCTTTTCTCCAGGCTAAACACCTTTCCAGGTCCCTTAGCCTTTCCTCATACCAGAGGTGCTGCAGTCATCCTTGTGGCCCTTTAGAGGACTTTCTTTAGTATTTTCACATGTCTCTTGTCTTGGGGAGCTCAGAAGTGGACACAGTACTACAGGTGTGTCCCTGCCAGTGCTGAGTATCAGTTCACGAGAATGCTGTGAAGATAGGAATCTGAAAGATTATGAAGATATCCAGTACCCCAATGACTGGAAAACAAAATAGATTACACAAATAAACACAGAAAGAATCTGAGCTAAAGTAGTAAGTTCAGTCTTAATTGTGTTGTTACATAAACCTTGTGTATTTGACTTTCAGAAGACAATAACATTAAGGGAGGATAAGTTTCTTTTGTCTCAGATTTTGCAAGCTTAAAAAGTAAAGTAGAGTTTAAAAAATCCTGTGAGGAATAACACTTGCACACCTATGATTTATTCAGGAGGTTTTGAAGGTGTTCAAGAACATGGGAAAGATGTCATTAGGATTTCTTTTTTCTCTTAAGAATACCGAAAGAGGAATCCTGCCTCAGTATGGATCTCTGTTGCATCTATTCCCTTATGCTAAAAGCCCTACGACCAGTGCTCCTCCTTTATGTTCCTCTCCCAGACTGCTTCATCTGCTCACGCTGTGTATTTTCCCTCTCAAGCTCTTCCTCTTGATGCAATCAGACACAGCACCCATTGTCATGTTTCCACATATCTGCTCTCCACCTTATATCCCAAGGAACTGCTTGACTTCCCATCTCTAGTCAACACTTCTTGCAAAAAGACCTCTCAAACAACCTCTCCCTCTTATTCTTCCCTCCATGTTCCTTCCCTCTTGTTCTTTCAATAACAGTCATTATGAAACAAATATGCAGCATGAAAACTATTTACCAGTATTTTGGCCTCAAATTTTGTTAAAAAAACACTA
Organism: Aphelocoma coerulescens; assembly: GCF_041296385.1. Lineage (NCBI taxonomy): Eukaryota > Metazoa > Chordata > Aves > Passeriformes > Corvidae > Aphelocoma > Aphelocoma coerulescens. Next base: position 24,423,897 of record NC_091014.1, on the reverse strand, counting down.
GAATCTTAGAAAATTCACTATTATCATTGTACCAGAAACATGTGTTTCTGCATGGAGCCATATAAATTTCTTGTTTAAAATCTACACTGTGATATAATATTTTTTTTAATATTCAGAGTATCTGGACAAACATAGGTCACAAATGCAGAGAATAACTTAAAATCATCTAAATTCTATCAGACAGTTACAAAAATGGATTGCCGTTTTATGGATATATTCTCTTTCTAGAGGCAGATCATGACATATCTATTAAATTGCAAATGGAAATAGAATATGCAGTATTTTTTCACTGTAAAATTTTAAAATTCAGGAAACAACTTCAATACAAGGAATAAAAGTTGCATTCAGTCTTAATTGGTTATTTTCCAGGCTTTGTAGGTATTGACTTTGGATTCAAAGAGGGCCCATGCATTTGTTTTCTGGCTTTGTTCATTTTTTAGTCACAGATGTTCATTTGGGTACATTTGTCTTCTAAAATGCAAGAGGTTTTGTCACATCTGGCTGCCCCAAAAAAGAGCATCCCTAAATGAGAAAAAGAAGAGTAGAAGTCATAATGTGATTTAATACCAGTTTAATTATTTCAGATCTATTCAGGGATGTAAGGGCAGGAACTACTATAAAGTGCTAAAATAAGTGTATCCTACAGAAATCTGTCTCAGTCATTGCACAATACTGCCTTGCACAAATCTTCATTATTTGCAATATACTTAAATAAGGATTGATCAAATACTTAGTCGTTCATAGATCTGTGTGGTCATCTGACTTTGAAATTTGAATGAAACAGAGTTCTGTCCTTGCTACTAACAGAGTGGATTTCATTTGTGGACTTGTGGATGAAAGTGGCTCACTGAATCATCATGGATCAAATATTGGAGGGAAAAATGTCTGCCTAGAAATTTCTGAATCCAGAGTTTTATAATTAAGGTACAATATGCTTGCAATGGGAAAATGTATTTTCCTTTTTATATTTTATCTGTATTTTTGATAGACTGGGGAAAGGAGGGTCCATATCAGTCATTTAATGGAATTGACAAGGTAAATTATGGTTTTTTTAATTTGGTTCCTTAGTGCAACATTCTGTTTTCTGTACTAGTGTCATAGTGGTCTAGTGATCACTGAGAGAAGAATGATAGTGAAGTGCTCAGCTCTACATTTACATATGTTAAGAATTTTTATGGTCCAAATTTTTCTCAGTGATGTTTATTTCTAGGGAGAAGCTTCCCACTCAGTAGCTATTATGTAAATCTTCCTGGTTAATCACCACCTGACATTTTGCCTTGACTGATGGGCTAATGCCTTTGCTCAGCTGATGTCTGTAACTTGCCTTCTCAGTGTCACTGTGTTTGGACAACTTTTACCATGAACAAAGACACTGCAGGAAGGATGTACACGTTGGAAGAGTATAAACCAGTTATTTTTGGCTATTACGCACAACAGAAAATGTGGACCAAAAAAAAAAAAAAGAAAGAAAAGAAAGTAGAATAAGTATTAATATGCTTGCAATCCCCTGTAAATCATGCAGCAAGTCTGTGCTGGCCAGACAGCCTCCATTGCTAATCCTCAGTGCTGCTGATATGCCATCTTTATGCCTTCTCATGTCAGTGTTTTTGTCTTGGACTCATAGAGACGCCAACTATCCCTGACTCAAACTTACCTCTGCCTATCATTTTACCCTTCTTTTCTAGCTTAGTACTTTTTCACAGCTCTTTCTCACAACTTACCAGTTTTCTCAGAAGCTGGAGGCAAGATTATACAACCATGTTATGTCAAAAGCAGTCCCCGATGAGAGGAACCCTAGGAGAGAGGTTATGCACCAGTGACATTGGGAGATGGACACTATTTAGTGAGGAAAGCTTTTGTGATTTTAAGTAGGAAGGATGAAGTGCTAGTCATCCTGAACATACAATAGTCAGGCCTATGTGAAATTAAAATGGCCAAAGCCTCACCTTTGTAGTGGCTAAATTTTAGGGTGAAGCTCCAAAGAAATGGAGGAATAAAAGTAAAAGAGTCTCTCAGCTTCCCCTCAAAACATTTCCCTCAGTTCACCATGTATTTCAGAACCCTCCATTTTTCTACAAATTCACCTCAAAAAATTTAACTATCACACATTTGAGCCTCCCCTTCCTAGGAGATTAGAAGACCATCTGCTCAGGTTTAGACAACACAGTAGTTAAAATGCTGGCATCCTTTCTGCTCTAGCACTTTCATGGCTGTTGCAATCAAAGGAGGCGAATAAGAGATAACACCTCCACGTGTGTGAGGTGAGGGAGGAATGCTGAACACCAGCAACATGGTAATGAGTAGGAGAATGTGTAGATGGAGAAAGGAAAGACTCAATTGCTGTAGCAGAATATCAAGTCAGAGGCAAATGAAAATAGTCTGCCCAAAAATTAAAGAAAAGTAATTCAAATTCCATCAAGAAAATGAGAAAGTGGAAAAATTGAATACGTCGAAAAGAAAGGGACTGAATGCTGTAACTGTGCCAAGGATTCTTCTGAGAGGATCCAGAGGGCTGAGGGCTGTTCACCTAGAAGAACAGAAATGTCCAAAGAGCTCACAGATTGTGCCTAGAAATTAAATGAAAAACAAACAAACAAACAAAAAAAACCCAGTAAGAAATAAAGTGTCCTAGTATAAATTATTTGTGCTGTATCATCATTATCGTGCCAGAAGAGTAGGTCTTTTACATGCAGTATAATTCAAGATAAGGGTAGATAGGCTAAGATATGTATGTAGAAGCACATAGAAATAGGTATCAGAGATTTAAATAATCAGTGAATATACAGCAGGTAAAATTCACATCAGGCAGGCTGGATGCCATCTGTCGCAGTTAGGTTTCCATGAGATGATTGGAAATAGATGTCAACAGCTTCCTGGTTAAAACTATCTATTTGAATATTCAAGAAAAAGTGTTTCTCTGCTATTATAATCTCTATTTCAGTTTACATTTCTTGCATGTAGACAGTAGGAATACATCAGTATATCCTTACGAAGCTTTGTGGCAGAGCAATAAAGGATTCTGCTTTATTCTTGAAACTGATTTATTAAGTTTCAAATCCTTCCTAAGGCAATTTCCTTTTTCTGAATAAAGAGTATGTTAATCTACTAGTCTCAAGCTCTGTTTCTTCCTCTGTGCACTAAACCTAATATTGAGGCTATCATTCTCCTTTAGTTCCAGGAGAAACAAAAATTTAAATACAGAGGGTTTTTTAGATAAATTCCTCAACCTTTATGCAGAAAAACTAAGATAAATACTGGAAAGCACTTTAGTGGACAAATGTTTTATTAAATTCATTAAGCATTTAGGCAAAACATTTTATTGTTCCTAGCTTTGTGTAGTCAAAAAATATAAACTCAAAAGCCTGTGTTGCTCTAATAGGTTGCTCTCCAGAAAAATCTTTCCCATTAGAAAACAGTGCTTTGATTGATTTATGAATGAGGTTATATGGTGTGATACATGAATTAAATCATAATATACTGCATTATTTTTGTGGCAACTTTTGGTTTCATCCTGTGCTATGTATTTTAATAGGAATTGTGTACACAATTTCAAATAGAATAAAGCAAATTAAAATTAGGAAAGGGTTGTTTCTGATGCATGTGTATTTTTACATTAAATATCAGCCAATTCATAAGCCAAACATACTGCATTTTTTTGGTTTTCTGTCAACAACAAAAGTTACTAGAGCTTTTAGTTTACTCTTTTACTCAAGCAACAATATATTACAGGATACTTTCTGCAATACAGTAAACTCAGAACTCCCCACTGATTGCAATTGTAAGACAGAAGATGTGGTTAGTTTGATTTAAAAATTCATGTTTTCATTTAAAAAGGAAAAAAGAAAATTCTACAAACCATTGCTACCAGGATAGCAGTGTATATTGAAAAAACTGTTCCATTTTACTTTTTGTGTCTTTTTACTGTTAGTCTGACACTATTGTTTATTCTGATAACCATAAATACACATTCATGCCTAAAGATGGCACATCTTACATATTCTAGCTGACCACCCAGTAATTTGGCTAATCTATTTGTATATGAGAGTATATTTTATATGTATATCATTTTTTATACATTAGGTATTCATCAGGTCTAGTGGAAGGTGTTCCCGTCAATGGCAGAGGGGTTGGGAGTTCAAGGTGATCTTTAAGGACCCTTCCAAAGCTTAATGTTCTATGATTCTATGTAAGAATAATACTTAGTGGTGTACTTGGATTCCACGTTACTGTTGTAGGATGAACACTCCAAAACCATGGAAAATTCAAGGTCTTCTGCAGTTATAGTCCAACTTTTTTTGATCTAGCAAGTAAACTTTAAAAAAGCAAAAGCTGTGCTGTGCTGTAATTCCTGAAATTATAGATACAAGTCAAATTTAATTCCTGTTTGCACCATAGTGTCATATTCAGAATAGAGGCTCAGTATTCTCCATGAGCATTTGAATGATACCACTGTACTGATATCAAGAACTTGTGGTCTGTTGGCTGTCTTGGAAGGTATAAAATGTGAAAAAAAAGACTAAAAGTGTGTATGTGTGTGTGTGTGTATATATATATGTATATATAATTTTTTACGTCTAAAATTTACCAACTAAATTCAAAGCAGCTATAACATGAAAATGCACAGGAATTACAGCATAGAAGGTGATTCCTGTAATAGTAAAATATTATGAAATGGGACTATAAGACAAAGGAGAATGTTAGCACATCACAGTATTCAGTAAATTCATAAAAGTAGAAATCAACACACATCTAAGTGGAAGAAAATTAAAACTACATGTCTTGATTGACTACAAGATAAATACAAATCCAGATGATTAACAGTAAACATTATCTTTAATAGGAAAAAGTTAAAATGTAGCTTTAAATTTCATCCCATTTTTTTACAGTTTAGTACCCAGAAAAATAAATAACAGCTATTAATAAGAAAACAGTCTAAGCAAGTGATACACATGGAAGTTTTAGAAAACACAGTTACATTTTATTTTGTGTGGTCAAGGTCTTGTGTGATATGATCTGGAAGATAAGTGCTGTAAAAAGAAAACAGTATTTTTTTTATTTTCTCATGGAACCTTTAATGCTGACTTTTTATAGAATCATAGGAAGGCCTGGGTTGGAAAGGACCTTAAAGATAATTTATTTCCTACTCCCCCCCACAGCCATGACCATCATGGGCAGGGATGACTCCCACTAGACCAGGTTGCTCAGGGCCCCATCTGCTCTGGCCTTGAACCTTTCAATGGACGGAGTGGCTACAACTCCTTCTTGTCCAGCTCTTCATCCACAAAAACCCCAAAGTCCTCTCTGCAGGGCTGCTCTCAATGAGTTCTTCTCCCAGTCTGTGCTCATGTCTGGAATTGACGTGAGTACATCATTTGTCATCGGGTTCTTGTAGGCCCACTTCTCAAGTGTGTCCATGTTTCTCTGGATGGCATCCCATCCTTCTGTTTTGTCAACTGCACCGCTCAGCTTCATGTCATTTGCAAACTTGCTGATTTTGCACTCAATCTCAATGTCCATGTGATTGATATTAAAGAGCACCATTCCCAAGAAGCACTACTCATCACTGGCCTCCATCTGGGTATAGAGCCATTGGCCACAAATCTCTGGCTGTATTCATCCAGCACATTCCTTATCCACTGAGTAGTCCACCCTTCAAATCCATATCTCTCCAATTTGGAGATAAGGATGTCATGTGGGACCATGCTGAAGGCTGAAGTCCAGGTAGATGACATCAGTTGGTCTTACTTTGTCAGTTGACTTTTAACCACTTCACATTGATTTTTCTTCAGGATTCTGGGAAAGTTAGAACAGAAAATGGTAGGACAGACTCTCTAAACATGATTCTTGTTTTCCAGCTGCAGTACATTAGCACTCTTTGGCAGGTGATTTCTTGATGTCACATAAATACTAATGTTTATGCTGTTATGGAACCAGTATGTACTTTCAATAGTTTGGATCATAAAACTGGTCACACGTGGGTGTGGACAAGGTCGTCCTATATTCCCTTCATTCTTTCTCCTCAGACTGTGAAATTAGTGTTGGGCTATTTCTTCACACTAAAGAAGATTCAAGCTTCTGTCATCTTTTTTAAATCTGAGGATATGTTAGATTGCTAGGATTTGGTGTGGGGATGTCAGTTAAAATATGAGTAGCATCTTGATGATGCACAGTTTTACATCGTTGTGTTATATTAAATATTCTACTGACATCAGTCAGGACACTGATGAAAGAAAATTGCTTTTTCATGTCTGAAGGAGATAAAAAGTGCGGAGATAATGATGGCATGTGGGTATTTTGGCAGTCTTCCTGATCTAGACCATTTGCCAGACATTTGGACAATAAAAAAAAAATAAATTATGCTTCCCTACATTTTCAGGTGTTTTGAGAAAATCTAATGGAAACTTTCCCAAATAAAAAAGATGAAGTCTAAAGTTCTTCTTGTGCAATACCATGCTCTTTGCATATCTTTTCAGATATGAAACTTAGTAGCATAGCCCATGCTTTTGCTATCTTTAGACAAGACTAGTTAAATATTTTATTGTGGGTTAGACTGAAGAGATATTTGGTGAAGAACCCTGTCATGACTTGCTATTGAGAATATTAGACAGAAAACTCCACAATGCATATATTGAATGATAATGTTGCCTTTGATGACTAAAGAGCTAAATAATCTCTCCTACTTGGAAGAAAACTTCCTTCTTTCTACAATTGCTCTCTCAAATTTAATTTCTTGTTCCTTTCTGCATTACAGGATACAGACAGGTTCCACAGTTAAGGGAATTCTTCTCTAATATGTAAGTAATTGGCTATTACAGTGGTTTTCTTTAAGTCCATTTTAATAAAACAAACATACAGAGAAACAACCTAAACAAAAAAAGTGAATCATAAAGCCCCCAAAACATCATCTCCTTAAACTTCACCTACATTCAAGAAAGTATTTCTTCCATATAAACAGGATCAAGAGTTTTTAATTGCAAAATAGTATAATAAAGAATAGGGCAAGAGGCTCTGAACCATATGAATATCTTTTTCTTTCACAGCTCTTAGGATTCACGTGAGATTTTTTTTCCCCTGTTGTCATGGTTTAACTCCAGACAGCAATTCCAGGAATTCATCAAAGGAATTGCCAGCTGTGATCTAGTTAAGATGTGTTTGTATGAAATGATCAGTGGAGCCTAGATACTTCATTAGGACCTGTCCATACGTACAGCAATAACCTAGGGAGGAGTCAGTATTAAATGCAGAAAGCCCACAGAAGACACTTACAGATAGAAATTTTGTGAAAACTAATGTTCTTTCTCCTGAACTAAAAATATCATACACTAGACAGACCCATGATAATATCTGCTCTATTATATCTCCTATTTCTTCAAACTAAACACAAGCAAAAGTAAACTAAATATACCTAGGCAGCTCTAGACTCATAACTGAAGAAGTAAATGGCCACATTCCTGGAGTACTGAACCACACAACTCTGACCTAGTTCATTACTAGAAAAAAAATAGTTTAAGTCAAATCCTGACAAACTAAAGCTGTTGAGCAATTTCAACCTGCTTCATACTCCAGTTCAATTGTACCATAAAATCATAGTCACCACTTGCCAAGTCATTTCACCCTATCATAACTGCACAGCATGGGAGAACTGCAATTTCCAGCAATGGGCTGTCATCTGCTGCACTCCACCAAACACACTCTGCTGTACCATGTCCCTGGCTGGCTGCCAGACTGCTTCAGCACTCCACAACACTCCATGTCCAGCTCATAACTCAGCCTGCTAGTATCAGGACACCATAATGGACATCATTGTGTAAAGAAGGATTTAGCACGACTGTAACATGATGCAGTTGACACTCATTGTGATACATTACCTTATAAAACCAGGAACATCCACAAGAGGAGAAATAGAATTGGCTGGTCAGATGAGAGTGCAGCCCTATTGTTTTGCAAACCTCTGAATCATATTAAGATACCAGATTTCAAACTGGGTTATGGAAGCAAAAAAATGTAATGCAACATTTCATATATATAAACACCATAAGATTCCTAGACCAAAGTCTGTCGTATCTTATACCAGTGTAATACTGTTGAATTTACTCTGTGGTTAATGCCCAGCAGGTGTGCTTATTTCAGTAAAACGTTCGGTGTCAGGTTATGCAGCCCTCCACATGGGCTACACTGTCCCACTGCATGGGAGGACACAAAATCCACTATGCACTGAGAAGTCTGTTTTGGTTCTCAATTCAATCTGATGGTCTAAATGAACTCAAAATAGGAGGCCCACAAGAAAGTAAACAGAACCCAACAAAACACATATTTTTTAAATCTGCTTTGTGTGAAGAATGAAAATGGAGAGTTATCAGGTGAAAAAAGCTGAAGACTACATGAGCGAGTTCATGGGCAATGTGGCTTAACTAAGCAATTGGCACCCAGACAACTAGATGAGGTTTCACAGCCTAATAAATCCAGAATCATCACTAGCAGATGAGCAGCTCCAGCCTCCCTTTGGCATGGGACTGGGTTTTACACTCTGCTCAATCTGTGGCACTGGTTGACCTCTAAGAACAGGACTGGATTTTTACTTTTATCATCAGTGGAGGAGGGTAGGATTTTCTTCCTTTCTAAGAGTAAGGCTGGAACCTCCATGAGGTAGGTTGTTTCAAGGTGATGTCTGTGATTCATACATACCACTGTTTCTGGGTATCCACAGATGGAAGTAGAGATAGAGGAGTCATCATCCCAAAGGGCAGGAAAAGGTAAAAAATGTTATGATGAATGCAGTTCTGCATTCAGATTAAGAGGATTAAGAGGAACCTGGTGAAGGCTGTGATGTTTTTAGCTGGAATCGAAGATAAGGAACAAATGGGGCATGCTTCTCTTCTTAAGGAAGGACTGTGCAGACATATATTTATTATATCTTTTGAGAGCGTGAGCCTCCCTGGATTGAACGAATGTGAGAAGAAAGAGGACATTCTGCCTTAGGACCCTCAGCGAATCTCTACTTGGAGCAGAGATGGTAGCCTCCTGTCATTCTTCTCATATGTTAAGGACAATTCTTACCTTTCTTTGACATTTGCTCTCCTATGATCTTCATCTGCTCCAGATTCAGGGTGTGACTAAAAGCTAGAATCTTATTTGGATGGGCAGCAGCATATTCAAGTACCACCCCCATAGACAGGTATATATTATAAAGCTTAGAGAGCACTCAGGAGCCAGGTAGTCTATACAAGAGTAAAAAGCATTTTTATTAACTCAACAAGTGTTCATTTAAAGCAAATGAGTTTTGGCTCTGGGAAACCTCAAAATTATAATTCAAGGAGGTATTTAAGAAGGATACTTAACTCAAAGTCTAGAATTACATCCTACTGCTGAACAGTCTAAGAGAGTCTTTAATAAGCCAAGAAATTATGTTATAAAATTCTGTCCCTTAGCTAACATATACATTGAATTAGGGCACAAAATGGGTGTCCCAGAATGTTAACAATATTTGTTGTAATATTGCACTCTTCTACTAACACAGTGCCTCCTAAATTTACAGTGTGACTATCCTTTTTTGCATAATCTGTCATTTTGTGAGGTTTTTAGGAAGTTTATCAATACTCTGAATGTAGAAACTGAAAATCCTAGATTGTATCTTAAAATAGTGATTTCTAAAAGTACCAAAATCATCTTTCATCCTTCGAGCTCTTCCCAATATTCTCTACATTTTTTACATTTAGAAAGCATAATTTCCCCTTTCAAAATGCAAGTATAAATTTGTAGAAGTTTAAACCTCATTTCTATTTCATGTACAAACTGAAAGTTAGACTGAATGGTGTAATTATAGCTGTCTCTGTATATTTTGTAAGCAGTTAAACATTAGGCTAAGACAATGATGATCAGTGTTGAAATCTAAAGGAATTAGGAAATAATCATCCAGGAAATGATTAGAGGTGGTACATACTTAGCCAGATCCTGCTGTACAACATCTTTGGATTTGGAACTGTTTAAAAAATAGTAAAAAAAGTAATAAACTGTGTCTCTTTTGTTGTTGCTGCTGCTTGCATTTTCAAACAGTATTTAAACAGCTAAAATAATAACAAGACATAACATCCCCTCAATGGTCCAGGTAATTACTCTTCTTTATGTAGTTAGAGTTACTTATGTTAAAGTAACTGCTATAACTGCTTTTTCCAGGCAGGATAATGAAAGACAGGAAAGCTAAAATGTGTTTGTAAAGGATGGCTGGAAAGGGTTGTTTTGAAATAAAAGCATTGTATTTGGATGGCAGCTGATCCTGACATTTCACCATACTGGCCCTGGGATATGGAAATCCAAAGCTGCAAGGAAAATAATTCCTCAGTTCTGTCAGGTGACAAGAAAGTCATGCTGATAGATGAGGAGTTGACGGTTTCCACTGAACAAATGATTGTGGAAAAATAGTGAACACTCCAGTTCCTTTAGGTATTTGCTATCAGGCTGAAGAGATCTTGATAGCAAGAGTCATTGAACATACAGTTTGATTCCCTTCTTCAGTAAGGGCAGAAGCACCTTTGTGCAAGGCAAATCTTTGTCAAGGACAAGTAGGAACAGAAAGAGAAAACTTAAAAAAAAAAAAAAAGAAACAAAAAAATTAAGTATTAACCATATTTTATCCTTTCATAGATGTGATATCTGATTAACAATTTATGATAATCCCTGTCATACTCATGCAACATTTATATATCAGAACACAGGAAATACTGTGAGATAAAATTGTTCATCCTTAATAAAAATGGAGATATCATTTGATTGTCAGATGTATAAATGGATATTAAATATTATGTTAGGTTATGAATATTAGGAAAATTTAAATAGCTACAGCTCTTGCTTCTTTCATGCAGTTGATTTGACTTTAATCTCCAGGAAATTCAGTTTGTAATACTGAATATGCATTTTTGCAGAAAGTGTATGACAGCAGCATCTGAAAACAGCCATTTAAGTTGTACACAGTATTAACAGGAGGGAAATCTTAGAGCAGAAAAAAATACTGAATTTTTTTTTTTAATTTTCTTAATGAAAATGTGCACAAAAATACTATATCAATATGAATAATAATCATTATATCCCCAGATTATTGTTTTATTTCAACAATTGTTGAAATAGATTGTTTAAATACATTTTCTTCTGTATGTGCAGTAGTGATTTCTGCCAGGAACATGATATTTAAGGCAATAATAAATGAGCAGAAAAAAATGAGAAGGCAAAAGAGTAATTGGGAGGTGTTTACACTTTCAACTACTCAAGGTAAGTAAAATTACAACTGAAGAATTGCAGAAGAATTCCAAAACACTGAGTGACTAGACAATAAAAACAAAGATTCAATTACATGATGATAAGTGCAAAGTGATATATACAGAACTGTCAGTAAGCATCTAAGAATGATTATATAGTGATGTGATCTAAATCAACTTTTGCCACTCTGGAAAGAGTCATCATGAACAAATTTCTAAAAATAAAACTCAGTGATTAGAAGTCAACAAAAACAAAGTGGCATCATTTATAAATGTAGATGTAATGCTATGCATTTAGGCAGAATTTGTGAAGAAATACATAAGATATCTGTAGTGTCTTTATTATGAATACTGCAAGTACCTATATATCTCCAAAAGATTGTCACATTAAAATTGACATATAATTTAACTTGAAATCATTAGAACAGTCCATAAAAGATATCATGAACTTAGCCTGATATTTTGAGCTGGACACAGAAAAGTCTTGGAGAAGTTCTGGGACCTACTATACAGAGGGCAGTCCAAAACTACTGGGAGGTCAACAAGTTTTATCAGAGACAAGGAAAATATTTTGAATGGGGTAAGAGAATAGATTATGGCTATTCATCTTGGAAAAGGGACAAAATAGCTGTCTTGAAAATTGTGAATGGCATGATGGTGAGATATTTCTCTAAGTTTGTTGCAATAGAGGAACTAGGGGAAAAATGCTTAAAACATCAGGCAACAGATCTATATTGATCGGAGAAAAAGTGTTGTTTTCATCCAGTATGTGTGATTAGGAGATTGTTCATATACATAAGTTGAAACAATAATTAAATTAATGAAGAATGTGTCTTGGGTTGCATATTAATGCTTTAGATGCAATTTGTGACTATTAGTAAGGCTATTGCTACTTACTGCAGGAATCTGAAAGGATACACCAGAAGGAACTCAATATTCATAACCTCTTCTTACTGTGTATCTGTTCTTTTACTGAAGCTCTTGGCAGCTATCAGAGACAGGCTGATGGGCTAAGAGGGACTTCGTGAGAATTTGTATGCCCATCTTAGATCAGGTCTCCTTAGAGTGGCTTGTTTCAAAGAATTTGAAAGGTGCAACCATTAATTTATGTTTAATACTCTAAGTTTCCAAATTCTAGCATAGCAGAAGAACAGATACACAGACAATAAATTAAGAAAATTGCAACACATGACTTGCTGCAGGGCTGTTAAAGATGAAAAATTTTCAATTTACTCTTACAAAAGAAAAAACTTCTTGTTTTTCCAAAGAACCCATTTTGGATGCCATGTAAATATTTAGACATAGCATAAAAAGCTGCATTTTAATGCAGTTTGAGTGAGTATAGGATACTTACGTGGAAACGGTTACGTTCTTACATGGAAACGGTTTTTCTTAACCTTGTCTCCATTCAGTGCAAATATCCCTTGCAGTTTTGTCAGAACAAGCCTTTTGCCTTCTTACCTCTATAATTTTGAAACCCTACTTTTCAACTATGTCCACTTTAGCAGAGGACATGTGTTCTCCCAGTAAAGTGCTTACATTCTAATTAGTCAAATTCCATTCAATCCTTTGCTAATTCAGAATATTAGAGTCTTGGCCATCTCAGCTGATCAGCTCTAATTACCAGGATGTTTGTGCTTTTTGCCTTCTGACAATTGGCAGCAATGCTTTTTGTCAACCATCATGCTTGTTGGGAGGACTTTAGCTGCATTTCCACTGCAAACACAACATTAAGCAAGTGTAAGGAGTTGGTAATCCACAGTTTTGTTGATAGCCTTCACATATTTACATGCTGGGCATCCTGCCCTTGCTGCAGCCAGAAGTCTGGCAACCAAGGATGCCTAGCCCTTGCTCTACTCCCTGGGCAGATAAGCAAATGGGCAATCATATTGGGCCAAGAAGTGTTGACACTTTGTTTCCAAACCAAACCATTATTGGAATACCATACTTTGACAGAAAATGGAGTTTGGGAGCATTCCAATGCAGGGAAATAGCATTCCCAAGTGAGTCAAATCAAGTCCTCTTGTCACCGAGAGGAACGTATACTGGGCACTCTTCATGGACAATAGCCTTTCTTCATTAAGCTGATGTTAACCTTCCATCTTCACCTCAGCTTGCACATCTCCTGCACACACTTACACAGCTGTGAATTCTTGACTATAATAGTGATCTGTTATGCCCTGAAGAGAGGTTACCATTATACTTTATATTTACCTCTTTCCTGTCACCCTCCTGGAAATTACCAGCTGTCAAAGAGGAAAAAGAATTCCACAACCTGCAATTTTTTTCTCCTGAAGTCGCTTCAACATCTGTCTACTTTATCTTCATTCTGTGTCTAGCTCAGGAAGTTAGGGTAGTGGAGATGTTTTGAAGGGAATTTTAATTTTCAAGCATAGAGAAGACCAATAAGTATTCTCCTCTTTCATCGTAGCTCCTTAATACCCATTCCCGCCACCCCTGTGCCCCGCCTCTCCCCAGCCCAGCTCCAGGATGTTCAATTACTTTCTCCCACCAATTTCATAATGACTCTTAATATGGATAGAATGCATCTCACCAATTTTGGTATCCATAACATGGATGTTTACATCTAACTTAGACATTACTTGTGATCAAGAGAAAATAGTACTCAGCAATGGATTTCTTTGCCGGTCACTCTGTCCTGGGTTAGTCACAACTGTACCTCTGGGTAACGTTCCTCTCACCACCTACAGGGAGTGTAGATGTCTTGGTCTGTTGTAGATCTCTCACATGGTAAATGTATAAATTTAGGTGGGAAGGATCTCACCCTTCCTATCTAAATTATTTAATTCTTTTGAGTCTGGGAAACAGAAAGAAATCATGTAAGTGAACACTTAGTTTTACAGATGCAATATGGGATCTTTTGCCTGCAGTAGACATACGTATGATCCCTCAATGCCTGAAATGGGGGAAACTTCATTTATGCTACTAACATGAAAGTTTTCATTGTTACAAAACTGAATTTTTGCACTGGTGGATTTGTTTATTTGCTTAAGATCCCACTTAATCAGTGTTATGATTTTGATGGTGTTGAAAGAGTACAATTTTTTCTCAATAGAATTCCCTAGAGTAGACAGAGATTAGTCAACATTTAGGGCCTGTGTTTTCCATACAACTTTTCTGTTGTATGTATAGTGTTCATGCTATTTTTACTGAAAATGAGGATGAAGACACAAATGACATGATTTATGACATATGTTTTTTTGTTGTTGTTGTTTGGTTTTTTTGTTTTGGTTTTTGTTTTTTTGTTTGTTTTTTTTTTTTTTTTCGAGAGAGAGAGAATATACTGACAATTCATTTCTGGACTTGGTAGTCAAATGATTTCTATTGGGCTGTGTTCAGCTGTCACCAAAATTCCAGAAAGGCTTTCAAAATTCATGAGCTTTGCTGAAATGATAAAAGAACAATTAAATTAATGGGAAACAAGTACAGAAAGAAAAGAAAAGGTCTTAGTCCATTAATGTTATGCTTTGATCACAGAAATTCAGAGAAATTTGATCGTGGGGAGTATTTCAGTCCAGACGAAAAATTTATAACAGATTATAATCTGAGAAGTGAAGAATCACAAATTTAAATGCCAAATAAGACTGCCTGAGGTTTGGATATTTTCTTTGTTTGCTTGTTTGTCTCCTTTTGTAATGTGAGTTACGGGGGCTGGTTGGAAGTTCACCTGAAAACTTGCAAAAGCTAAATCAAGACAACTCCTAAGAGGCCTTTTTATTCTCAGTGTGCTGGTGAAGGCACAAAGCCACAGGAGATCTGAGTTCAGTCAAAACTTTTAGGTACCAAATTGTAAATGTGGCCATGAGTTGAGTTCATAGGGAGCCAGTCTGGTTATTATTTTAACTTGGTGTTTTCTACATGACTTTTCACAGACATTTATTCAAATAGTCTAGAAACTAACTTTAGAATTACTTAGCAAAGTGTGTAGTTTATGTAACAAAATTTGAAATAATGAAATGAGATTCTCATTTTTTAAAATGCATCTATTTCCACCAGGCTACTGTAAATACTAGTAACAATAATGACATAATCTAGATTAGTTGTGTCATTATATTAGGCGGGATGTAGGACTAAGTGTTCACAGTTTGCCTTGAATTCTTTGAACTCATGAACATGCAGCAATATTTCTTTATTTTAGCATATTTACCATGTGATTGAAAAAAAGAAAAAAAAGCGCTGTTGTAAAAATCAGATTAAATCAGAAATTAGGGTTTACTTCCTGGGTGACCTTTCAATTGTATAGTCCCAGTGGTTATTATCAAGGTGCACAGTTAGAAAATCAGTACAGAATTTAATTTGGAATAAGTTAATATTTTAAGCATTTTTAAAGATCTTTAGTGTTTGTTTGGCTCAGAATCTTATACTGCTAACAAATAATCATGCTATTAAGTCAATGATACTGTAACAAAGAAGATTGCACTATTGTAGCATTGCTGACACTGCTCTTGATTCTTTATTAGCTGCTGATTCTTTCTTTGTTGTTGATTCAGCTTCTACTACTTCTGCTGGTATCAAGGAGAAAAAGCTTAACTTTAATGCCCAAGAGTCGCAAATAGTCTAATACTTGACATCCAAAGTGGAATTCTACAAAGAAACACTGATTTCACTTTCTCTGTGGCTGTACAGCAGGCTGAACCTGATCGCCTTAATACTCAGTAATGAAACTAGAAAAAAAACCTAGGAAAACAGGCTGCAAAAAGTGTTTTGAATCCCCTTAGGAAGAGAAGGAACCCACATGTCCCTTAAAGGCTGCTTTAATACAGAAAAGATCACAGGGTTCTTAAAAAGTATAAAGAAATCTCAGCTGGAAGTTGACCTTCTGTAAAGGTATCACCTTGGAGATAAAGATGTCACAGTCAGCGAAACAGTGACTCTGAAATTTGCCCTTAACTGCAACCTCCCTTACCAACAGGAAACTCCAGGAAAAGGTCTTTTGAAGTAGTGTGTTTAAAATAGGAATTCATCATAGCAGTCATAGACAAATGTATTCTTCTATAAGTAAAGCAAAAAGCAGCAAAGACAGAAATGGAATCCCATTTCACTATTGAACATCCATTTGCTTATTACATGCCCAGTGACGTTGTACAGGCATCCTATTCTCTAAATCTCTCCAAAATGGTGTAGCAGTCAAGCACTGACTTTCTTGGGTCACCACAACTCACCACTACTCAAGTCCCTCCCTACTGCTAAACTTAAGAGTTAAGGGATACTTCCCACCATTTCCCACCCGTTATTCATGGTAGAGTGGCCACATCCCACCCGCACTGTCTCAACCACAGCAGCATCCTGTCCATGACACCAGTACACGTGTTGCGTCCCACTCCTAAACCGAACAGAACACCCAAGATTTATAGATGCTCATTATTGAAAAAGAATGGCAAAAGCCAGAAGGTTCCAAAACATGTCTCAAAGCTACCCACTTGGCATGGAAATCGATATATGTTTTGCCCTATCTTCTAATAGTGGGAGAAATAAAAGAAGTTTTCCCTGCCCTGGAGCAAGTTGTCTTAACTTTGCATGCAAATGACTTAGCATGCAGAGTTCATTCCTCTGGATCCTTCAGAGAGCCTTGAGGGTGTTTGGTATTCTTGATCCCCCACTGTCTGATCCTCAGCCCACAGTTCATGCCTCTTGACACCACGCCTGCACTGTCCTTTATGCTGGGCGGTTACCATGGACCAGAATGGGGAAGTGGGCCTATCCTAATGGGAAAAAGGTCCTATCCTACCTCTGTACAGCCATATCCTGTTTTAACTTGACTATTTGAATATCTACCAGTGTTTGAGACATAGCAACTCATTAACTAACTATGCAAGCTTCTATACTGGTAAGATGTTGTATCTTCAGATTCTGCTTAATGGTAACAATTTGCTGTTTATCCTCTCTTTTAATGTTTGACAAATGCAATTTCTAATCATATATTGTTCTTTCTTAACATCTGATATTGATTTTAGACCGTGGTACCTGAGAAACATGCTAATTTTATAGTACAGATAAATAGCACAACATATCTGTTACAGACTCAGATGCTCAAGTTTGTTGTCAGATCTCAAACGTGAAGCAGTAACACCTCAGCAAAGAAGTGGGAGTTTGCTATTGCACAAAGGTTCAGTGTATTCTGTAACTGCATCAGGAAAGGTGAATAATGATAATGAATTGGCTTTGCAAGATGGTTCGGTACATTAGTGTACATTATTAGTTACTGAATACACAATACAATACAATCATTTCTTCACCTAGCATGAAATTGCTCATAGCTAGATGTGGTGGATTACCCAACATTGGACACTTTACAGATTCAGCTTTACAAACTGCTGGGCTATCTTGTGTAGGCCATGCTTTTGCCAAGAAAGGTTGAACCAGATGATTCTTGAGGTCCCTTCCAACCTGATAGTCTATGGTTCTATGATTCAATATTTTAAACATTTTGGCGTCATTTAAGTTCCACTAATTACTTAAGTGAAGGGAGAAGGGAACAAACAAATATGATCAGTACATTTGGGATGAAACAATGAGCTTTTCATATAATAAGATATACTATATAATGGTATTATTTCAATTATTTTTATTTTAGAGTACAATAATTCTGCAATCCTTTTCCAAAGACAGTCATGGTACTTTGACCCAGCTTCAGATCACACAAGATTCAGAACTCCATCTGTACCAAATGTGATCTATTGTATTCTACCTTCTGTAATTATTTGTGTACAAATTTTAAGAGAGAATAAACCACTTTGTTTAAAGAATACTTCACCAATTTATTTGGCTTCGAGTGATTTTGCACTTCACTCTGTAAATCCTTTAGATGTTGAGCAGGTATAGAGCAGAGAAGTAAACGAATCTTTCATTTGTGGAGCTCAGTGTTTCATCTCTGTCATACCCCTGTTATAAAGAAGACGTGGTTATTAATCTTCAGATAATTTATCAGATGTGTGTTGCACACTGAAATACATTAAACTGCTGTATAATCACATTGTGGTTTTGTTATTGCATCAGTAGGATATGTTTTATTTCAGTTCTGTTAATAGCTCCTGTAATATCAGACATCATAATTTCTGTCTTTTTTAAGTACATGATTTGTAAAAGAAAAACAGCCCAATGCAACTCTTCTGAAAGATAATGGCAGTCTTTCACTCAGGGTGTCTCATTAGTTGTCTGATGTGAGGAATGGATCTCACAACTTCAGGCATTATATACACAGGATTTAATTTATATATGGAACACAGTTCATCAGAGTGCTTCATGGATTTAAAATAAAATAAATTAAATAAAACAGCATTAGATATTATGTAAATAGCCAAAGTATAAAATAAAATGGTACAAAAATAAGGTGAACCTCTTACAAATAAGTGCACAGCATACAAAAATGTCTTATTTAATGAACATATCTGTGGCAAAGGTTTAATGTTTAATTATATTTATAAATCATAGCTCAATATCTAAATTCAGTTCTCTTTTAGAACTTTCTTGCTGCTATTGGAATTTCGCAAATGCAATTTTGTATCTTGATCTCCATAAACATACATAGCTGTAGCTGGTTTGGGGTTTTTTACTTACTGGGTTCTATTTAAAAAATATTAATGAAACTGAATGATAGAACAAAAAGCAGGCAAACAACAGTATGATACAGCTTTGGAAGTGTTAGAAAACTGAATTCTGTTCCCATGTACTACAGAGGTCATTGTCATTCCATTCACCCTAAGGTGCTTCAAGTTAGACATTTATTCAGACAAAATCAATTTGTTGAGTACTGCAAATGTCCAGAGACTCCTGGTTACTACCTGATTTCATGTGAGTTCTGAGTTATATGAAAGTTTTTAACATATCACTAAAATTATTTTCCAAGTGGTAAAATGAAAAATAGAAAGAAGGAAAAGCAGACTAATAAAAACAGCTATGCAATAATTTTTAATTATGTTATTCCAGATCAAAAAACAGACTCCTTTACCAATTTTGCTCTGCTATTTCATCTCAAAACAAGCTAAATCCTCGCTTTCTACTTAGTACTGTTGAAGGATCAATACAGCATGTCAGTGCTTCACAATCTTTTATCAATCTACCTGCCATACTCCTGAAAAAAGACATCTTTATTTTCCTGTGACAGTCTGATTTAAAATGAGATAAAGGTATTTGATCTTGGCAGATGGACAAATAAGTGCTATTTTTCTTGACTGGAATAAAAATATGACATATTAAAAGTGTGAAAAAGTGTTGCTTTAGGGTTTTTGGTGGTGCTTGGTTTTTAAGAAGAAGACATCAAAGACAAGGAAAGAGGAGAGGGGAGAGAAGGAAAGGAGAGGAGAAATATTTTGACATGAAATAACAATAATGTTTAGAATCAAGACATTACCTAGAAGTCTATCAAAATTTCTTTCCTATTCACAGAATGCATAGAAAGTTTTTTAAAAGTCTGAAAACATTTTAGTGAAACATAAGAGACCATTTTCAGACATTTGTATCAAAAATCTGTAAAAAGATATTACAAGATTTTATCTGGATGTTAAAAAGATAATAATTCCAGTCTGGGTGAGTTTAAAACACAAGATATATACTTTCTCCTTCCTGTGCTTGTGAACTAAGTTTAAAGAGAGCTAAGATGGATCTCAACCATTTGGTACCTCTATCCCTGAGGTTACCCTGCAGAAGGATATGAAATGCAAGGATTGCATTGCAAGACAGAATGCAGAAAAGGCAGCTGCCAGGGTACTCATCTGGGAGCAGCAAGCCACAGATTCTTGTTCCAGATGGGTGAAAAGGGAGATGAAAGGTCCTAATATTTTTTCTTTCAGGAATATTTATGAAAAATGGACCTTTTGACAACTCTTGGACAACCATGGCCTTGTGGTGCAAATACCGATCTTATTTTTACCTGTTCAAACAAAACCCAGTAGAATTGTTTCTTAAATCCATATTTTATTAGAAAATAAACTGCAATGAGGTAACTGAAATATGGAAAGTTCTTGTAAGTAAGTCTGAAATAAAATGTTTATGAAACCTTCCTCCTCTTTAAACCTATCTAAACACCAGCCTTACTCACTGACTGCTTGGACAGCAATATCTTTCACACCACCTCCTTAAAAGCCCAGAGAGACTTTCCTCTTGGATCACCAGAGACTCATGGGGGAACCTGTGCTGTAGGTAATGTGTGCCAGTGAGCACTGCCAAAGCTTCTCATAAGTTGCCTCCAGGAAAAGAACAATTCCTTGCAAGTTTTAGTGTCTTCTTCCTAGCCTAGGACAAAGAAAATGGGTAGCTGCCTCCTCGTTGCTGATGGTTCTTTCAGAAAATACTGTTCATGGCACATGTGCAGTAAGCAGAGAGAAAACTAATATAGCAGATCTCATCTACCTCATTTGCAAGTCCCACCTGACTAGAAATATTTCTGACAGCTGAAATGCAGAAAACAGTTTGGACCTGAGATAGTATAGGTTTCCTCATGCTTTTGAAATCTTAAGTTGTACCACTTGGATCATTGCAAAGCAAAGCTTATGAAATTCCATGAACCTCCCTGAACGTGTGATTTAGACTCTGTCCCAGCGTAGAACAAATTAGGCAAGAACACAGCACATTCTTGTTTTGTTATATATGCTTACTGACTCCTTCAACTGAAATTGATCAAACCTGTCCACATTCCATTTTGGTTTCTGTTTTCTAGTGACACTTAGAATTAAGGCTTCTTATGGTTATCTTCTTTGAGTTTAAATTTATTGTAACAGAGAAGAAAGAGACACAATTCTCACTCCTACAATGAAGCTCTGCAATTATATAATCTAAAAAGCAAAAGGTGAAAACAGATTCTTTAAAGATAATGGAAGTTTTTCTATTTGTGCCATAGCCAGAATGTCAATCAGCAATGACTGTGGAAGGAAGTCACACAGACATTCATGTCTTGGACCACAGCAGAGATGAGTACCACAGGGGTCTTTTTTCCCTGTAAGATTTGCATAGGCCACCTCTTCTTTCAGCTGTAATTGAAATGGTTTTGTAGCAGCAGCTGCAGCAATTAGTGAGGTGGAGGAATAAGCTGTAGAAAAGTATTTAATAAATTTCAAGTGTTTGCTGATGGCTTTGCTCTCCACAGAATGGCCTGTTTATTCTCAGGAAAAGGAGTCTGAATCATAGGGCTGTAAACATTCCTTTCAATGTTTTAACAGCCGTCTAGGCTTTTTGTTGCAAACCAGAGCCTGAACATCGATAAGCAAGCGCAGTTTGGAAGCCCCTTACATTAACTGGATAGGTGTTTGATCACTGGTGGCAACCACACCACTTTATGACAGTCATCTTTCCCTACCTGCAGTGATAGCAGAAAGCAGGATTTTCAAAACAGTTTCTATTTCTTCATCCACGAAAACAATTATATATGTACCCAGTTTCCTTATTTATATCTAAATGTAGATGTTTTGAGTATCTGTTCATACATTCTAAAGTCAGAGGATTGCAAATGTAATATTAGTAAGCATGTAACAATTGTTTTGGATGTAAAAACTATAAATCACTCCTTTTTACCTATATATACCACAGATCAAGCAGCACAATTTTTCCAGCACTGCATTCACCTGTCTCTGTTTTTCTCTATCATCTAAATTTCTGTCAAATCTCTAATACTTATGTGCTTTCAACCATGTAGAAGTCGAATACATCTTCACACTTTACCACTTATCGGCCTTGCATTCTGAGGTTTATTTAAAATTTTCACCTCATTGCTCAGCAATACCTTCCCCAATGGAATCAGAGACCTTAGATTAAGTATGCTTGTTGGCCAGTCATCTGACACAATTAGCTCTAATTATCAGATCTGTTTACTCATAAGTATACTTTACAGGTACATCATAACTCACATGACTGGCAGCGCATTTCAGTAAGTCTCATAAATCTTTTACCTTTATACTCAGTGTAAGAATAGTTCACTAACACTTAAGAACAAATATCACTCTCTTCTACTTCATCTTAATGCTGATTACAGCATTATGTACTAAAGCTTAAGAGCAAACTCAGGCTAGAGTTCCTGTTTCCCTGTTCCCCTTCTTTGGATTCACTATGCTAACATTCAAGATCTACCATAAGAATAAGAAGCTTAAACTTTATCATATCGTTCATATAATTTTATTTTAAGTATCATGATGAACAGTGTTCCTTAATGGGTTTTGGATAATTAGTTGGTATATTCTAGGCAAAATAATAAGATCAAGAATAACCAGATTCATGTGCAGCAATTAGTAATAGTGAATGTGCAATGAATTGCACAACACTTCAGTACAAACTGATGCTATTTTCTCCCAGTATAGATTTGTCCATTATGGGATTTCATGCTCTGAGATATCCAGAAGTTTAAATGTACCCAAAATTAAGAGATCACCCTTTTAACGGAAATACTACTTTTTAAAAACTATGTTTATTAAGTTATATAAATAATTCAATTCTTATTTTCCTAAATATTATGGTAAGTGTTAAGCATCTGATGTTTTTCCATCCTGTACCTCTGTAGGTACTTCCTAATAAAGACTTCATGAACATCAGCCCAACCTAACTTCTGATGTGAAAGACATGACATTGACATATGAAATCTTGTATTATGTACAGTCTTACCTTACAGTATATGCACAAGAAAGAAATAGTTAACACCTTTGACTTAGAAATTCATAACAATATAGTTTTGGAATTTGTGTCAGCCCTATGTTTGCTGCAGGTTTGAAGCTGCACTGTGGTTCCTTTCTCCTCCGTAGCTCACTTGATCTCTGTAGCACAGGCACAGGTCACTGCAACCAACATGTGCAGATGCTGAGCCATGGAAACCCTCATTCTTGGCTGTGACTTGTAGCCCTGCAACCACTCTTTTCACATGAGCTGAATCTTCAAATGCCCTCTTAAGTTCCAGCTCAATCAAAGTTTTTGGGAATAGGCAGCTGTTAAATACAGCAGATGTAGGAGTAGAGGTGAGACATTCTCTGATTTTCTGACTTGAACTAGAACAGACTTCTTGAAATATAGTTCTAGCCAGATGTTCAATAATTTACCTTTTAATTTCATTGACATGTGTAGTCTGGAGAGAGCGATATATATTGACATTTAGCATCTAGTTACTTTTTTATTCATGGCAAGGCCAGTTGGCAGATATTATTCCCTTAAGAAATGCTAAGCAAATACTGCAAAACATATTCATGAGCATTTATTTGAACAAAAAAAAACAACAACAACAACAAAAAACCAAACAAAAAAAAAAACTTGGCTGTGTCTGTGGCCCCAGTAGATTCACTTTCTGAAAATATTCTAGCAAACAATTTTAAGAGGAGGCATGTTCACTGAACAACCCAGCTGAGCAGCTCATGCATATTCAAGAAAATATTTAAGCATATGCTTAACTTTGAACTTCAAATTGTATTGAGTCTCAGAAGGATTCAAGCATGTGCTTAAAATTCTTCCTGTGATTACTTACATCAAGAAGTTTGCCAAACTGTGTCCTGAGGTAAGACCATCTGAACAGACAGCTATCCAAAATCAGCTGATGTATGGTAATTTGCACAATCAGATCACTTGCGGTCTTGATAAAATCTTTGCTTTAGTGTAAATTTGTCTCTTGAGGCTCTTTAGGGCAACTATTGCTTAAAAACTTGACATCAAGCTCTTAACGTGCTTTACCTTAATCCACCTCTAAAGTGTATGGTTATTCCTTGTAAATTAGGGATAAGAACATCTTGTGGTTTTATAAGTAGACAGACAACTGAAGCATAGCTATGTCAAATTATATTTCAAAGCAGATAAGTCCATGGATCTAGAATTTTTCCCATTTAGCTCCATTGAGATACAGTGGAGCCTAGATAGCATAGTCATCTAGGGGTTCCTATGTCTTTCCTTTGGTTAGAAACAGGAAATACATGGAAGATAAGTTTTTCATTTAGTGCAAGTAAGGTGAATCTGTTCCTTAGTATTATAACATGAATTAAGAAAGTTCTTTGGTTAGGGACTATACTATGGTATCCATTATTCTTGTCATTGAAAATACATTCCCTGAGCTTTAGCAAACACTTAAAATCCCAATAAAATTTCTTGATACTTTCAAATGGAGTTCATCTCTTCATGCATAGATAGTGTTTTGTTTATTCCAAAACTATATGCTTCAAAGTAGTCAATTTAATTATTTTTTATAATGACCATCAAACTTTATTTTTTATTCTGCAGAAAGAGTTACCTAAGACATTATCCAATTTGTCTGTCTGTGATGGTTTGAACTCCGCTATTCCCCATTTTTATATTATCTACCCTAGTATACCCTTCTGTCTTGGCTTTGATAGTTTTCTGCAGTATGAGGATGTCACCATTGGATTATAATTCTTTAAAATTTCTAGACAACTTAATTCATCTTCAGCTGTTGTAATAAACACTTGATAATGATCTTTCCTTAATTGCTCAATTTATAGTTCCACTCCCTCTCTTTTGAATTTCCTACTTGATAATCTGTTTTCCCTCAGTGGACTTTACAGAAAGCAGAGAAGGAGAGAACATTTCTTAAATGAATGCAGGCAATATATCTCAAAAAAAAAAGACACAAAAATTTGATCACTCAGGTTAGTTAAAATCTCCAAGTGTTCTGGTAATAATGAAATAAAAATTATAATAATTTTAAAAAGTTGTTCATGTACATGGCAACTGTTGTTTCTACTGCAAAAATTAAATCATTAGTCAAATGCAAATCTTTAGCCAAAATTGCACTGCTTTCAAGATTTAATTTAAATATGTTTCAGTGTTTCACAGAAAAGACAGAATAAGACCCTCATACAAACCCTGAAGTTTAGAAATCCATTCTCCCTACTTAAAAATACAATTTCCCAAAATGAACTCTAAGGAAACCTGAAAATCTGGTTGTTCATTAGAGTAGTTTCTTAACCTGCATGAACTAATGGCAAGTCCTTTAGCAGTTCATTTAGTGGTATTTTCACTTCTTTCTCCCATAGTCACTTGAAAATAGGAAATGGTAGATCATGTTGACAAGTTGTTGATTACAGTTAAATGTTGCTAGCAGATGCCATTAAGTGCCCTGATTAAAACTTCCACAGCTCTTTTAAAAGTCAACAATATGTGTCCTTAAGAGTGTGCTTATATTTCTTAGTACAGAAAAAAAATAAAAGAAAGTATGAATCTGTATTTTAAGGACTCACTGTCATGACACATGTATGCATGAAATTCCTTAGGAAAAGAAACCCTAAAACTATAAGTAATTTGGAATAGATAAATCATATTTCACCATGAATTTTGGTTTCTTTCTTTAAACTGTTATGGACAATATAGCTTAAAAGTGATCTCTTTGTGCCCTGTGTTTCATGTACAGCCAAAAGACATGGAAAAAAGTCACTGTCTTACACTGGCACAGGAAACAGTGTTCTGAACGAGGGGTCCACAGACTTCAAGGATTCTGTCTAATGTTCCTGAACAAGTATCACCAATTTTTATTGGAACAATCTGTAAGATGTCAAGGCAGAGAGATGACTTAGTGAAGAGTATAATTTTCATTTCCCTACATCAACCCAAATTCAGTAGTAGTCTTTGTTCTGGAGAAAGGGAGGAAAAAGTATGTTTAACTCACTACAAGTAATTCCTCAAATAGGACACATTAAGCCAAAATCTTAGTTGTAATGACACTGGAATATATACATCATGACAGCACTGACATACTTTCTTAATGCAGATTGGGGTTTTTCTCTTACAGAAACAGAAGTTCTAAGTCCATCAGGCACCAAAAAAATGGGTAGGGGTTCTTCCAGGAGGAAAACACATTGGAAAGGATTGTAAATTGGCTTACATTACCTACATACAGTGAAACATTTCTGAGGTTGATTTTGTGTGGGAAATATGACCTTTAGTTGAATGATGAATTAAGGTTAAATTGAAGTATTTGATTAGTCATTTTTCTTATTTAAATGTTTACTGGTATGTTTACATGGAATTCTTGAAACACAACATCCCACATACACTAACATGAGATGTAAGAAAAACAACAAATTGGATAAGGCTTCACCGATGGAAAGTGACAACGCTCTTATGCATTCATGGTACAGATGGCACCTGAAAAAAAAACCTGGAAGGAGTAGCTTCCAGGTCCTGCTGAACTGATAAATCTTCACAATCATGGGGTCTGGCCTTACACTGACTCATACCCCAGTAACAAATATCCATGCTTCCCTGGAGGGATTTTTGCACTAAGATATTTGCAAAACAATATTGCAGTCATGTAATTCAACTGAGTGTGTTTACTGAATGTAATTCAACTCTTATTTTGGTTAACACTTAGGTATCTTTTCAAGTTTGGCTTTGTTATATAGAACAAGCATTTGGGAGACTTATATGGAAATTTTCCTGAGATTATGTCTAAGTGGGGGAGTTCTTTTTTGGGTAGAAGACAGAAAGGGAAAAGAACTAGAGAGATTGTATTTGTTTGTTGCACATACTTGAAGAATAAACACCTAGCTTCTTTTGAGCTTTTCTCCCAGCTTGGGTTCATGTTGTTTTTATTTTGGTAATTAGTTGTTGGTTTCAGTCAGTATGTATTGCCTTCTATTTGTGCAATTGGTGTAATTACATAATTAGTGTAAATAGATGCAATCATCATTAGAATGTTTTAGATTCCATGAAACTTTGCAGAAATTATGTAACGTATGCTCAGTGATAGCTAAAATACTGTGATGTGATAGTTTCAAACTTTTTTTCTTAAAATTACATTATATTTCTTTTACATCATAGCTCAAAACTGTGCCTGTGTTGCAGGTTGCAGCATGAGAGCAAGCTAAGTGCACTTTTTGCCACACAATGTCCATCGATTTCTAGGCGCATGAAATGAGAAGACTTCTCCCAACTGCCTCTAAAATAGGCAAAAATAGCTGCACAGAAATTCTTACACAGAAATATCCAGAGACATTAAAATTCACATTCAATTCCACACCTGTTTAATTTCTCACAACTCCCAACATAGTATTATATTACAATCTGCCTCTTAATGAAACAGAAGAATTGAAAGATGGATGGATGGATGGATGGATGGATGGATGGATGGATGGATGGATGGATGGATGGATGAGATAGATAGATAGATTAGATAGATAGATAGATAGATAGATAGATAGATAGATAGATAGATAGATAGATGATAGATAGATGGATGGATGGATGGATGGATGTGTAAAAGCACAGGACATTGGAAAGTAGGACTAAATGTCTTTATTTGCCTAATGGAAGCCCTACAACTATAGTACCTTTATGCTTAACAAATTTTTAATATTGCTGGTTGCATGAAAAATAGAAAGCCACAGTTATTCTGTGCTACAACAGGAGAGCTGGAAAAATTAGGGCTATCAGAATAACCTGAATTCCAAGGAATTCTGCCCGGAAGCAAAGAGTTTCATAAGCTGCTGTGCTAAGGACATCAGCTGAACCCCAGAGACAAGCAACATTTTACTCATTTGCAGACATCTCTGAGAATAATGTTTTCATGATAAATTCAAGAACCAGACTGAGTACCCTAGAGTAAAAAAATCTACAAATCCATAAAAGGGTTCAAGACTTTTATTTGCCATCTCACTAGTCATCTTTGCTGTGTGATAGAGACTGAAGTGATAGCAACACTGAGGGTGGTTATTAGTGGGCCACAAGGAAATGATACAGTTGTGAAAAGCTGAGTTTCCTTCAATTTTCTGCTTATTATAAGTCTAATATTTGTCAGTCTGATAGGAACAAACAGATTTTTCCAAGGAATTGTGCATCCTGGCATCTTAGGGGGAACTGAAATCTGAAAATCTTTTCCAAATTGTGACTGCTGAACATTAATGTCTGACTTAATGAAATGTTACACTGTATCTATTAGATGGTGATTTCTATATAAGAAGCATCCAATGACATAGCCTCCATCATAATAATACACACAAGAAATTCCATTCACACATCAAGGAAATACTAAGCATGCCTATAAGCATTATAATGTTCACTTTACCTAAGAATTCTCATCTATAAGGATATAGGAAGGGAAGAAAAACATTTAATTACTATGTCTAAATTGCTAGTCTAAATCTTGGAACATTTTAACAGATAAAAGATCTATAAATCAGTGGGAGTTTGTCTCTTCATTTACTACTTTAAGTGTTAAATAGATGAGTAAAAATGGAAGTCCTTTACCATTTATATTTTTGTTTCCTTTTAAATGTTTCTGAGATTGTCTTTCTCCTAATTGAATATGATTCCTGTATCAGTCACTTTTCAAGAATATCATAATTAAGGGTAAGGTTCCATTACAGGTTGCAAGATTATTTAGATACTGTGGGGAGAAAAAGAATAGCACACCTCCTGTAGATCATAGTTTAATTTCTGAACACTCTGTAATATTTACCTTTTCAAAATTTTGTTAGTATCATTTCTTGAGTATTTTGAGGTGTGCAACTCTTTCAACTTATCCTAGATAGGAATCAATTCCACCATGAAGGAATTATATTTTTATTATGTGAAGTTCCTCAAACCTGCAACACATACACATACAACGCTGGAGATAAAAAATTGACAATGTCTTTTACCCTTTTCTGTGTTCTTTACATTTCAAAAATGTTGGGGTTAATTCAAAGTTTATGTTGGGATGCTGTGTAACACTAGCTAGGGTTGTCACTTCTGCAGTGAGGCTCAACCAGTGCTCCCTGCTCATCTCTCAGTTCTTCTGAAAGACTGGGAAGGGGAGCAAATTTAGGAAAAGACTAATTCTGGCACATTCATCTTTATTTATGGCTTAAATAGACCAATTGTTTTATATTTAGCTTTATTGGGTTGTTCCAATGCAATTGCTATTAAGTAGCTAATAGAGGGAATACACTGTAGACATCTGCAAGCACACTAAGCATTTGGAAAAGTGGGGTTGCACTTTACATCTCAGACAGTGTTTTAAATGTACCTCTAAAGGGAGGTGATTTATGGTCACCCTCTTTTCTCACATATAACAGGTGTATAACTCCCACTCACTTCTAAGTTAAGCTACCGAGAAAAGTAAAGGATAATTTTCAGTGGCAGAGGTCAGTACATTAAAAATTCATGCCTTTTTTCTTCATATAGCTCAGAAGGAAATCTCTTCATCACTTTTTTATTTCTTGGATTTGTTCATTTTAGCTTTTATTTGCTGCAGACACCAGCTAGCCTTGTCACCCATCCCTTCTTTGGTCTGTGGCTTTCCTCTTTGACCTCTGCGGTTCAGGAATGACACAGAGACTCCTTCAGTCTTCCAATCACTGTCAGATTCTCCAGTCACCATCTGAACAGGGCAAAAGGGGACCATAGCCCACCTCTGTCGTGACTTTGGAATTTCTTTAAATACTGAAACACAAAATACAGGAAATATCTTTTTTGTTAATGTCTGCTACGATGCCAAGAAACCAACTGGCTACCATTGCCTTGAAAAAAATGCTGGCATACATAATTATTGGTATGTTTTGACTTTCAACTGCTTCAGAGCCATTAAAGTTTTCTTTAGAATCAGCCTTAGCTAAGTATTATCTTATTATTGCAATTCATCCTCTCCTTCTCAACCTTTCCCTTAACACGTGTATTTGCAGTCTGATCCTGCTCTGAGGTTCTATAAGAGTACACAGGGAGTCCTTTTGTGTCTGTCTGTCCTCAATCAGTCATCACTGTGTTCCTGTGCCCAGGAATCAGTCATTGTCCAAAAACAACTTACAGGTGCAGGTCTAGTTTTCTATTTTCTCTGCTCAGCAGTACAGGGCTTTACAAACAAGATTTTTAAAGGCACTGTGACATCTATCTCCCACTGATTTTGATGAGAGCAAAATGTCTAAATACCTTGAAAAATCTTGTTATAAATGACTAGCAAAATCCAATTTTCCAAAGTGACTTAAGCAGACTTAGGAACTTGGGAACTCAGACACACAATTAGATTACTACTATTCAACATGTAACCATTCATCAGCTTAGCTTGAACTTCAATCATTTCAGGCTAGCCTAAATGATATTAACTGATATTTGCCACTGGCTAAGACTGAGTGAAGAAAAATTTAAAATTGCTCAGCTAATTCAGTATATCTTGTTAAATCATAGTAATATGACAATGTTCCTGGATGAATTTTATTTTTGAAAATCAGTGGGTTATGGAACTTTGATAGAGTAGTGAATTTCTATGGCAATATATTTTATGCTGCATCAGCTTTTTGACATTAACAGTCCCTGTCTTTGCTCCAACCCTTTGGCACAAGGGGGCAGGGTATCCCCTTCACTTTGTTGTGACTTATGCTCATATGAGGCAGCTGGTTTTGCACCGAGTTACAGCTTCTGTAACTCATCCCAAAATGTATTTTGTATTCTAACACTAAAGTCCATAATTAATTTGTTCAAGTACATCACAAATATCTAAAGCCATTTCTATACTGAATAACAACTGATGTATGTATAAACCAGCTTTACATTTACTGCAGTAGCAACAATGAAACTGTGGCAACAATATTCACTGTGAGGCAGCTACATCAATATTTATCCAGCTTCTCAAACAGATGAATTTCAGTTTGTAGTATGTACAGTAAAAAACACTTCCCAAGACAGAAAGTTAAAAATTCATGTACAAATCCCAAAAATGGCCACACCAAAGTAGTCTGACATCTTACATTCATCCATGACTTGGACCATAGTGTCAGAGTAGGGTCAGTATGCTGTAGTATCTTCCATGGGATGCCTTTCAAAACAGCAGCAGTCTGAGTGTCACAGACTTTTAGTTCCAGATTTTCATAGTCTTTGTAACATGTTCCTTACCAGAATTCACCTGGTCAGTTTTTGAACCAGCATCACCTTCTGCATGCACATTGTCATGCAGCAATGGATTTAATGGCATTCTGCTGAAAAAAAATCTGATTTTGTTTATTTTGACCTGTCTAGAAACTATATTTGAGATTCTTCAGCTCTTTACCTTTAACAGTTTGGTTGTAATTCTTTCCTCAAGGTCACAGAGGAAAACTGTGGAAGAGTAAGGTCTGAATCTATTTTCTTGATTTCTGTCTTGTGACACAGACACAGAACCTGCCTTCTCTTGTATATATCAATTTAAACTATTTGGAATTCAGATGAGTTTGCCTTACTGCATTCCTAATTTGAATCAAGCTGTCTGGCAGTGAATACTTCTTTGTTACTGCAGTATAGATAAGATATAATGTTATGAAGGAAATATTGCAGTGAAGGCATTTAAGTGTTCCAGAACACCTCTCATGTAACAGGATCACAGGTTCCTGTTCAGCTTGTATATATGCTTTATGCATTTGTTTTCATTTTGTGCTATCTCAAAGTAAATGCTTTAAGTATGTGGACTTTATTTCCAGACTATTAACTGGTTGCTATTTCTCCAGACAATAACCATGTCATATTGATTACCAGTAACATCGTTCAACTATGCTGCAAAAATCTCTTGTGAAATATTGGCAAATGTTTGGTTGTCATAGGGAAATATGAAGTTTATTACATTCCTGTGTTTTGTACTACCATTCATCTGAATCTACCTTAGTTTCCCTAAGTGAGGGAAACGGTTCTTCTTTTGATTTGTTTTTTAGAACTTGTGATGATGATTTTTAGCCCTTTCATGTTAATGGCTAAAGTTAAAAAATAGTTTTTCTCTCCAGTCAGACACTTTCCCCCTTAGATATAATTTGCAAGTTCACTCCTTTTCTGTTTTCTGTCATCTTTTGCTCTGAGTGACTCTTATCTTCAACTTTAGAGTCATTTCAAGGAGCCAACAGTTCCTTCCCCAGTACGTGATTACAGATTGGCCATTAAACTCTATTCGTTTTTCCACGATGACTATTCCTACTTACTTATGCCTCTTTATGTCACTGTAGATGTGTTCTTGATTGATAAACTGAGGTGACCTGTGAATTCAGAAATGTGCACAACATATTAGAAGGAAAATTGTTCTTCTATACATTGCATCATTTCATAAATCAATGTCTTTTTATTAGTCCTTGTTTTTCATCAGCTGAAATAATTCTCATTGGTGGACAATTTCTCTTTTAAAGCAGAAATAATTTATCCATGTTGGATTTTTTCTCTTGACTTTTAAGGAATAAAAACAACAGCAATCAATGAAAGATTTTTGTTCTGTTTTGCTTTCAGTATTTCAGTATTCAGTATTTTTCACCTAAAAACCCACAGTCCTGATATAGAAACATAAAATACTGTGTAAAGACTGTATCTTGTGCTCAAAAGAAGATAAGAAAATCTTAAAAGAAAAGGCACACAATAATTTGCCCTAAATGTCCCAAAGTTTTGTCTATTACTAATATTAGACAGTGGGAGCTGGGCCTGTTCAGCCTTGGGAAGAGACAGTGAGAGGGGATGTCACCAATGTCTGTAAGTACCTGAAGGGAGGGTGTCAAGAAGATGGAGCTGGGCTCTGCTTTATGCCAAGCAATACAACAAGAGGCAAAGGACAGAAACATGGGAGGCATGAGAAGTTACACGTGAATATGAGGAAGAACTTCTTTACTGTGCGGTGACCGAGCACTGGAACAGGTTGCCCAGAGAGGCTGTGGAGTCTCCCTCACTGGAGATTTTTCAGAACTGTCTGGACACAATCCTGTGCCATGAGCTCTGGGATGACCCTGCTTGAGCAGGGAGGGTGGACCAGAAGATCCACTGTAGTCCCTTCCCACTTTGCCCATTCTGTGATTCTGTAAGACTTCTAATTATGCCCTAGACTCTGAAGCACCAGCTGTAAATTTAAGGTCATTTGAACATACTTCCCTCCTCCATGTAGTCAGAAATTTTGCACAGATAGTTTTGTTAACCAGGTACACACATTTCTCCCAAGAATTATTTTAAAAAGTTAAAATACCATTCCAGAGCATTGTGGCAAATTTTGAGTAATTCCTGGCAATATTCCAAATGAGCATTTGTGATTTATTCCTGTGTAGAGGAAGCATTAGTAATACTAGATATTATCAGAAAACATCAGACTATTCATTACAAATGGTTTTTATACATTGCTTGATAAAGAGATAGGCTTGCTTACTTTGACAATTTTTTAAACCGAATCTACATTTTTTTTCATTCATCCATCTCTGAGTTTTGACATCTGCTGTCTTTCCATGAAGGCTTCAAGAAATGAGATGACCTTGCCACAGATCAAGAGGTGTGTCTGGAAGAATTACATTATCTTGGAAGATGGATTTATGTGATTACTGTGTAAAAGAGTACTTGTTCTGTAGTGATTGATGACAACACTGTCAGTATTGACTGATCATTAGAAATATTTATATGGCAGATCCTTTCCTTAAAGGTAGTGGAAGATATGAAGGAAAGATTAAATGCATATCAAGAAGACAACAGTTTCTATGTATATGGAATCAGAGCTTATGGTTCTTTGCAACACCTTTAATTATTTTCTTCACATTTTTCTTGTTTCACAGACACAAATGTACTATAAATGCCTCCAAAAAGGCTTGTAGGCCCCACAAAATTAATAGGGCAGATGATGTCATTTACATATTTTGAAAGCAGTTAAGTTTAATATTTGCAATTATAAATCCTGCCTCATAAATATGTTTTTAGGTAGGGAGCATATTCATAAAGATGTACTAGAAAGATAAATATACTATTTCTCATTGTTTTCTCAAGGTTTGTATCACAAACAGACTTTAAAAAATATACTTATTTTG
The DNA here is from genome assembly GCF_041296385.1 of Aphelocoma coerulescens. Classification (NCBI taxonomy): domain Eukaryota; kingdom Metazoa; phylum Chordata; class Aves; order Passeriformes; family Corvidae; genus Aphelocoma; species Aphelocoma coerulescens. The sequence goes on along the minus strand of NC_091014.1, from coordinate 24,389,960 downwards.
TTATTTGTGACCCTGGCATAGACATTGGAGTTTTCTGCTGCATTATTTACCATGCTGTGTTGATACATTAATGACTAAGTAACCTTTAGTAAATGATATGCTAGTATTTCAACTATTTATAGTCATTAAAAATAGATGGTCATTAAGATGTTAATTTAAATACAAGGAGACCTGGCATTATTCTCAGCTTTACCACATCACATATCTCTATTAAAGAGAGAAATTCAGTAGAATTTCTCTATTTAGGTGCAAGTGAAAGCAAAATCATTTGGCTAGCCTACTGGTGCATGTAGTAATTGAAGACGTACATGCACACTCAAAGCCTCCCTATATATGTATTTCAGTGAAAGTTCATATATAGTATGAGTAGAATGATAACAGCTTGACAGAGTACATCTAGTATATTTAATTTATGAGCAATTAAATGGGCGCATGTTTAGTTGATTTAAGTTTCCTTTTCTTTTCTTTCTTTTGCATTATGAAAAATTTTGCTTACACTAAAGTAAATTTTTTAATATTTTTGAGCAATGAAGTAGGTTGTTCAGCAAGATTGTGTAGTTTCCATGCAAAAACTGGCTGGCCATAATCTTGGGCAGCTGACTGTAGGTGACCCTGTGTGAGCAGAAGGGTTGAACCATCCAAGCCCAACTATTCTGTGGTTCTGTGCTTCTGTGACACCAGTCTCTGAAACGTATCCATGTAAAATGCACTGTTACAGTTCTGATAATAGGTTGCCTGTAGCAAAAATTATGGAACAGTTAAGTGCTCATTCAGATGTACTGATTTCGTGGTTTTGGTGAGGTGAAGGAAAGAATGAGCCACGTTTTTCAGGTTTTGTCTTAGCATATTTGCATACACCAGTAGTCACCACAACAGGTATTTTAGCCCATCAGAGGAAAAGTGCTAAAGCTACTTGTAGTATTTAATTAAATTTATCACTCCTTTCCTTGATCTTACATTTTATGGGTGTTAATTATTAGTTCCTTTTAATTATACTTCATGGCCTTTGTCCTGGAAACTATCCAAAGAGTAGATCATTATGGTATGCAACTTGGTGAAACAGTTTCCAGGCATTAAGCCATCCTCAAGACCATGTGAAACAATCGTTTATAAAATTAGAAAAATATTAGTGTGCATATTTAGATTATAAATAATGGGGGAGAAATGGTTGACATTATTCCGTGGAGGGCTATTAATTTGGTTTGGCTTGTACTGTAATTCCTAACCACTTCAAAATTAAGAGAATTGAGAACAGTAGTGTTTCAGTTCTGGTACTCCATTTGCTGACAAAAAGCACAATGGTTTCTTATCTTTCTCAACCTATTTTAAGTTCATATGTAGGTGTAAAAAAAAATCTCACCCCACAGCTTTGGAAGCAGCTGATAGGCAGGATTTGTTCTCAGAACAACATTATTTCTCAGCTGAGTGATTGAAACAGTCGAGGTGAAGTAAAACTGGCACAGGGTGTCACACAGGGCAGTGACATCAGTGAAGGACTAGTGGTAAAGCCAGAAAAATTCTTGAGCTGCTGGACTGTGCTGAAATGCTTGGATAGCCACAGTTACTTGTGCACAGCTACCATGACTACATTCTAACATTTGCTGTTGGAGGCAGCTTGCAGGTGCTATCAAATTTGTACAAGGGCAATAAATGTCTGTGTAGATACAGCCAGATATAACATAAATAAGTTAATTTAAGCCTTTTGGGAACCTTTTATAATTTTACAAGTATGTTTTTGTTGGTATTTTTAAATCTTATTACTTGAAAAATCGGTCATGTAGAGAACAAGAACAACTGACTCAGAGACTGATCCCACAAAGACTTGCTGAATAAATAATTTTAGTTTCCTGAGTTGTCCCATTGCTAGCTTTGTGCAAATTTGTGCTGTAATGGGAAATGATTTAATAGTTTTAATGTTGGTTTTGCTCATGTTAAAATGCATTCAACATAACCACTAGTTGAAACAAAACTATTCTTTTGCTTGTGCAGTACTCCACCACATCATAATCATTATATTAAAATAAGACAATTTGACCTAGTTGCATCATGGAAACATATTTAAAAATGAACACCAAAGATCTTGTTTCAAATTAATGAAGTCCCATTCCAGCAAAGTATAAAGTTATTAACCTAAACCAAGCACTTCTGGTTCTCTCTGCATGTCTGTGACTTACATACTTTAACAGTCTTTTGCTTCTTCTTTCTCACTAACCTTAGCTGAGATTTAAAAATGTCTAGCATTGCTCTTTTATGTTCAGAAAACAATCTTAACTAAATATATGCTATTTTTTCCTTCAAAAACAAAAATTATCTTTGTAATAGGCGTTTAATATAGCAGTCTTGAGCCTGAATTTATCCAGCAGTGTTCATTGGGATTTGGCATTTTGTTACTTATGATAGCTTTTTAACAAATTTGTGATTTTATTTATTACACAATTATTATTTTAAAAGTTAAAACTGCTTGGCTTTTCCTTTTAGAGGTTCTGTATTTTTTCACAGAATCTTCCCTCAGTGCTCTACTTTTTTAAACCGTTTTTAGAAACATTCTCAGATTTAAGAGCTGACTTTATTCTCAGGGATTTCACCTGTTAGAAGTTTATATGGATTTAACAAAGCAGTTAAGCATGGTCTTAAACCATTCTTACTGAGCTAAATACATATGGAGCATCTCTGCTTCTCTCTTTTAAAAAGATCCAAACCATCATTTTACAATAACAAGCCCACGAGAAAAACAGCTCAGGGATAGTTTCTCAGTTACTGTTATTCTGTCCTTTTTTAGTGATCTAGACATGGATCTCATAGGTTTCTCTCTCTTTTGGTTGTGACAACACCTCATGGTTTTTCTTTATTTGTCTCTTTTTGACTATACATTTCCTTCTTCTGTTTTCAAATCTTCATGCATAATTTTCAGGACAGTTTTCCAAGGAATTTTTAGTTGTAGTTAAAAAGTTATTCACATTTTTTCACTCAGTTCGGTGGCAACCTTAAGAATCTCTTTGCACCTGATAAATTTCAATATAATGTGGATTTGGATCCATGCTATTGAGTAACATCTTTCTAAACTGAAAACCATCTAATCAGAGTTAGTGGTTTCAATATTACAAAGAACAGCTCCTTCAAACTCAGGTCATTGTTCTAAGGGTTCATGGTAGTTTAAAGTAATAGTTTTTGCTTAATTATAATGATCCTTTCATGAACAGAATCTCATTTGTGTTAGTAGTCAAATGATTTTAATTTGGAAAGTTCATTGCAAATAAGTTGTGTTCTCTTGATTTGGGTAATTATACTCACTTAATATGTTAATGGAAAGGACTGCTCAGGCTTTTTAAAAACCTTCCAGCTCTCTGTAGAACAGTTATTGAAAGGAGTGGAGAGTATGCGGTTCTCTTTGATCACTTTAATGAACCTCAGTGTTTTTATTGTCTATTCACTTATATGCAAAATGTAGTGCAACTGTGTATTAGCTACTAATTAGAGTTTTAGTCAAGAAAAAATAACATAAAAGCAATCTATGTCATAATTAAGGTTTTGAACGTATTGTTTCTAATGATTTTCAAACAGCAAAACAAATCTTTTTAAATTACTTTTAAAAAATGCATATGCCTTATTGAAGAGCTTTTGCTCTAGGTTGTTTTTATGTTTATAAGGACTTAAGTTTTGTCAAAGTTATGGCAAGTTAGACCACAGCCATTGTCACAACCTCTGCCAGCCCATGAGCAGCAACAGAAAGGGGAAAACACTGTGAGAACATGAAATTTTTATATTCCTGCTGGTCTTAGTTGCAAAATTTGCATTTACATTTCTGTCAGCAAATGTAACAGCATTGTAATAAACATCTCAGGCAATGAATGGCCAGTGGCTACAAGTAAGGACCACAGCTATTGAATGATGTTACACTTAGATGGATCATTTTTAGATAATCCTTTACCACTTTTATTCTGTATATTCCTGAGATATAAAATTGTAATATGCATGCGATAAAATTTTCTCATTGTAATTCTGTTCCCAGTGCAGGTCCTTTATTTGCAGAAACAATTCAAGAGAGCGCGTAGGGAAGGAGATGATATTCTTACTAGCTAAACTGTTCCTGGTGAAGTTCAGTATTTGAAAAACAGCAAAATAATATTACAAAGGCGTCTGACACAACCAGATATTCAGGAGGTGGGGAAAATAACTGAAAATTTATCTTCAGTCAAAAGAATGAAGACACAGAGTCATAGTTAAAAAACACATATACAAGACAAAAGTATGTGAAATAGCTTCCTAGGCAGGGAGTTTTTTCCCAGAAGTACCTCACCTCTATGGAAACCTGTTTGGAAACTTTAAGAAATAAGAAGAAAGGCCATAGGAATTGGCTTCATAGATGAAAAAAAGGTATGGAGGCAACCTGAATATCACCCAAGCTTTAGCAAGAATAAAGCATGGAATAGAGGACATAATTTTTAGATGATTAACAAAGCTTACTTTAAAGCTTATATTGGGCTTCAATTATAAATAAATGTATATTTCTATATATTTTAAAACAAAAACTGAAGTTTCCCTTTTGAGAGAAGTGTTTCTCTTCCTTTAAGACATTCATAGCAGAATGAGATTTTTTTATATGTATTTGAAATTAGAAGTGTCTAGTAATAAATCGTTGGTTACTTAGAAGAAGTTGATTGACAATGGGAGGGAAAAATAGAGAGTAATACTTATTCTTAGAAACAGGAGAGAGGTGGGAAATTAGGTTTAATTTTCCATTTAGATTTTTGACTGAAGCAAGCAGTGCAGTGGCTAATTCCTAGCTTCCTGCAGCCAGCAGTGCAGTAGATGCAGGGATGTCTGGAAGCCAAATGCTGTCAGTTAGGTGGCTGTTCCCAAACAAGGGATTTCAATAACTAAATAAAGCATATGCATGGTATAGAGATCTGATTCCTTTGTGTTGCTTATTGATATATTTCTGTTTCATGCTTATCCACTGATAACTTCAGTACTTTCACTGGCAAGTGATCTGAATAAGCTGAGGGCACAGATTTTGGTTAGATGTGTTACTCTGAGAAGCAATTGTTTTGTTCTCTGCACTAATAGTAGGAATAATGTCGTAGTAGGAATAATGTTCCAACTTAGTTTTGGTCAAGCAAAACTTCTAATAAAGTTCTATTAATTACTATTGTTACTTTACCAAATATACTTTTTTTTCCGTTTCATATATGAAGCAGCTTTGCTTTACTGAAGACATCAGTTTATAAATTGATGTCATGTCAGCAATTGTACCTGGAGGTTTTTGAAAGAGGGCATTAGAAGAGTGTTGGAAGCGACACTCTGCTCTTTAACCCTGTGAGACTGCTGAATTGCAGAACAGATCGTCTGCAAGTCAAGCTCCTGCCCCACAACTTTGAATTATGGCCGAGTGATTGAGATTTTATGTTGCCTCTTTTGGTCCCTCAATTGACTCCCCTATATGAAAACAGAAATGTTGCAGAACAATCCGATCTTTTGATCCTTACATCTTTCTCTTCCCATACAGAGCTCACTGTAATGAAGTTAAGATTTTCTCTGTCTCTTACTTACTATCTTACATAATGCCACTGGATTCAGCAGAACACTTTCCCTTGTCTTATGTGGATTTTGGATCATGCAAACAGATGTCAGTGTGTTACCAGGAATGATAATACTGTCTACTGATACCTTGAAAGCCTTCCTAGAATTGTATGTACAGCAAACACAGCTTTTCTAAGGAAAATTCTTCTTTTGTTAATTGCTTTTAGTGTTATGCATGTTTATCCCCCATTCCTACAAACATCTGTGCAATGTGGTTCTGTCCGCTCAGGGGCCTGAGCAATGTCCAGTCCATACCCCTCCCAAGCTGACACATAAATGCTAAAGGGAAGATGAGAAGCTAGAAGAGGCAGGGGGCAGCAGCAGCTGGAAGAGGGAATGACTTATGTCCGAGAATCAAAGCTAGTAGGACACTGTGGGCACAGCAGCAATTGTGTGGGATCTGAGTGCTTTATCTTCTCTGGCACTCCCAGCTCTCACTTGCTGCTGTCGTAGATTTCCCCAAGACTCACTGTAAAATACTCTAATGTTTTCTGAGGAACCCATAACAGGACTGCATTCTCAGCTTAGTGAAATCTGCTCTCAGGAGCCACCCCTGCTCTTAGTGCATTGTTGACAAACAAAGTTGTTACTTTATCAGGTCTAGTATGCCAACATGGCATAATTCTGTCTAACCTTCAGAAATTAGAAAAGGTAGCAATTATACCCTCAAAAAGTCACTTTTGAATTGACTAATTAATCATTCATCGCCCGTGGCACTAATAAGTCATTAGTTGTGTAGTGGCTCATTACAAGGCGCAATACGTGGAAGGGCTCAATTATGCAACTCCTTGCTGAATGTTGATTAGGTTATTTATAGATAATGCATGCTTGTTATGATCAATTATGACTTACATCTCTGTGAATGTGATTTTTAGTTGAAATACAGCAAGGCAAAGACTTATTTAAAACATCTATACAGTTAAATATTGTAAAAGAAGCTGTTAATACACTATCTCTTTCAATATTATATCCTCCAGAGAAAGGAATCTTTTGTCTTGCTACATTGAAATCTGTTCCCATTTGCTCTTTAGTTTTATTTTTCAGTTGCTGTTCTGTCTATTTGAGTTATTCATGCTTCCTGAAGGAACTTTGCAATATAAGAACTAAAGTATAATACATGTTGTAAACAGACTTTAATGCATGAATGCAGTTAAGAAGCATTATTCCAGTTTTATATGTTAATGTTCCAAAGGCTTCAAAAATACAATATGAAGTCAAAGTTATTGGATATATTAACCTGTTTTGAAAATGCTGTCTGAATTTAAAAGAGGTTTAATTACACCAAAGAAAGATGAGAGAAAAAAAGATGGTAGCAGAAATACGATGTCAGTGTTTGCCAATTAGAGTCACTGAAGTAATTTTTAATTGTTCCTTCTTTATTTTTGCCTCAGAAACAGAATTTACAATTAAAAAATTTAAAACATGCATTTCTCTCTAAAATGAACATAAGTAAAATGTAACAACCACACCAACTCTTCTTTACATTAAAAAGACTGCAGTAGATTTTACCCCAGTACACACACACACACAGAAATCCCCTATCCCTACTGGATTAGATCATCTCTAAGGACAGCATTTTGCATCTCTAGAATAGCTACTATGGCTTCAGCCAAAATCTCAGTCCTTTTAGCTAGTTGCAGTGAAACACCCTGTTTGATATATCCAGCCTGTTGTGATTGCGTGACTTCCACACTCAGGCTGCCACATAGAGGAAAGAAAAGTTGGAAGGAGGGGGAGGAGGTAGAAATCTGAGGGGATTCCAGTTGTCATTCAGGAAGAAAAAAAAAAGGCATGGAAGCAGCTTTGCAAATTGGGAAAGTATTCAGAAGCTAGACAGGAGTAAAAGATACCAGTGCAGAAGTGATATGAAACACCTCTTAGCAGGAATACCAATCATGGAAAAACCAAGGACAATGTTTAATAAATCTAGGACTGCTGCTTTTCATTCAATGTTCACTGTGCTCAGATCAGAACTGTGGTATCTTGAGAGATTTGAGCCTCATAAGAGCTGTTTGGAACTTGCTAATAAGAATCTGTCCTACAAAGGAGGAGGCGTTAATGGTACCCTTCTTGAAAAGGGTAAAAGATAATGCATATCTATGAAAAGAATTCACAGATACAGCAGAAGAGTGCATTAGCTTTGGATGCTGTCCTAGGAGAGGTTTGCCAGGATGATATATAACTACAAAAAAAAGGGTTATATTTTTAAATACAGCTGACAGACACTGGGGGTTATTTGTCCCTTTTCCACTAAAGTGAGGGATAGCCCCTTCAGAAATAAGAAACAGAATGAGGTTCTGCTGTTTCTTCAGAAGTGCAATGTCCCACCATGGATACCCTTGAGAGACCACTCCTGAAGGGTGAAAATTACCTTAGCAAAGAATACAGTCACCCAAATAGTTCTAAAAGGCCAGGTAAGTGAGCCAGATGAGTATTGTAGATGAGTAAATCCCACCCTGATAGCCATATTCTCTCTCTTCAAAGTAGGGAGGGAACAAACTGCCATTTATAACATCAGCATTACTTTACAGGAAGTTCCTATATACCCTGTGACTCTGCTAATGCACATTCAAGGCAGCTGTTGACAGCTTTCTTTGATAGTCACATAGGGTGAAAGGCCTCAGCTTCTGTGAATCAATATCTTACCATTTGTTCAGAGGCATCAAAGCCTTCCATGCCATAGAGAAATTGGCTGGAAATGCTACCAAGAGCTTGCTGCAGCTGGGGTCCAGCAATGTATGAAAGACATACTTAAACCTACCCAATAAAATAAACTGCCTTAAGCATGGAAGAAACATTTAACAGCAAAGTAATCCAGTGAACATAAATAATGGCAATTAATCACAAGCTTTAAATATATGTGTTAAAAGGACTTCTGTATTAGGACCTGAGTTAGTTTCTGGGTTACCCCATAGAAAGGAAGATACAGGGTTTTTTGATAATTTCGTAGTAGTCAGCTTCAAATCTCGCTTGCTTGTTGAAATGACCTTGTGAGTATTTACATATGAGTTAATAAAAGAATGAAAACTTGCGTGGTCTGCTTATAAAATAACTAAATCAAAAGCACTGTTTAAAAATCAAAGGAAAAATATTTCCTACTCCAGTTAAATTAAACTCAATTGGAACCTATTCAGTCACCTTCATAACTATTTAAATGGTGATTGTGCAATACTTACACGATCAAAGTTAATGTAATATTTATGCAATCAAAGTTAATGTTAAGACATATAAGGATTTTACAAGATGAGCTGTGAATATAAATGAAAAATTAACATAATTATTAAAGATCACAATATTTGCATAGAGAAAAAATATTTTTTCAATAGTAATGGTTTGTCTCTTTAAGAGGATTCTATATATTAATTTTATGTGAAGGCTTCCAGATGTCAGCTTATGATTTGACTTTTTTGACAGAATTTTTGAAATAACAGCAGTAAAAAAGGTGTGGGTTTATTTTTAATAGAATGATATTTAAGTAGACAATTCTGTCTTCAGTGGTTTCTACTCAAATATTGAGTCCAATCCACCTGTGTCATTAAACTGAACAGGAACAAAACCGGCTTCTTAAATGTCGCCTTACCTTTTAGATTTACATTCTATATTGATGCATTTTATGAAGTTGCCTTGTCTGAGTGAAAAAAAATCGAGCCAAAAAGCCTGAGGGAGCTGTATGCAACTTCCCCAGAGCCAAGGTCCGTGGTGGGTCTTCCTCTCCCTGCTCTGGGTAGACTCTTGCTCAGCTCCTGAGACAGCAGCCATCAGGGAGGGCTGAGCTCCTCCAGTCAGGGCCAAGCGTGAAGGTCCCGTGTCACATAGCAAGCAGGGAAGAGGTGTCATTGTGCTCAGCTTGTCACACCTGCAGAGAAGGGGAGGAATTTTTCACGTCATTCTCTTCTCTTGCACTCACATGCCAAGGAAATATAATCAGGCTTCACTTGGTTTTGAAATACAAGCTGGGGAGAAGCCACAAATGTGAAATCTCACTGAACAAAAGCTTTGCAAAGATTTTGTATTCCAAACTGGCATGTGAGATTTAGAATATTGGAAAAGTAAGAGTTTGTGTTCCTTTGTAGGAAGCTCAGAGACTGTTTATCCATTCTCAATTAGTGGTGATAGAAAAACATTTTAAATTTTCCTCATTATTTCTATTAATTATGTTCTAGCTGTTCTAATTGCCTTTTGGATTTGTCCCAAAAGCCTACTTAAACCTCCCAAACATCCTCCACCATTACTAGAATTATTTAGATCTGAGGTCTCTCAAAACCTCACCAAATATCAAAGAAAGATGTTTGCCTGCATTGATGTGGGCTTAACCATTCAGTACAAAGAGGATCTCTGCTCATGTTTCCACATCACAGACAGAAACTATTAGCTGTGAATATTTTAAATCAGGATTTATGTAGAGCTGAGGTGGCTTTGTGACTAAACTAAGTGACATGCTTCAAAAGTAGTGGCCATTGAAATAGACTTTGCAATTCATGTTTAGATAATGAATTCTTAACAGCTGGGTTTCCATGAGGTGGACCCATAATGTTGACATATTTAAAGATACTTGGTAATGGTAAGGGTGAAATGGGATTCTTAAATTCTGTGGAGATGGTTGATATGGTTTATGCATATGTATAACTGTGTAGATAACATAGTGTATTCTCATCATTTTTACCAATAATACTACCAGCAAACCTTCTGCACGTGCATTTGTAATGCTACTTATGAATATTACAGTATTGTAAGGACGACAATTCTACTGTGCTCAGACAAAAGAAATAACAAGAGGCTGTTCTATAACTGTGTAAGTTATGAATACCATAGTTATTTCCAGAGATTATCTTTGTCCTCATGCAAATTATTTATTTCGTGCCTACTTATAGTGTAACCTTTAAAATTGAATTGAAATTATGGAATGCCTTAAAGCCTGACTATCATGTACCAGCTGTCTCAGTCAGCTGGCTCGTCAGTCAATATAGACTGCAAATCACAACTATATTGGATTTTGATTGGGAGACTATTTTGGGAATTGTGCCGGTGTACATTGAACAAGTTGTGCTGAAGAGATCATACCCTTTGTAACTGGTGATGACCAGAGAAATAATCTCAGCTACGCAAGGATGACTGGTGTTCTGGTGTTTAAAAAAAAAAAAAAAAAAAGAAGTGCCAGCCAAAAAGCTTTCAAGGAAATTCCTGTAACCAATCTGCAACCTATTTTTCTCCAAACATTCTGTCTTCCTGCTTTTCTTTTCCCTCCTCCTCCCCCCCTTCTTTTTTTTTACTGCCTTTCCTAGATGTCTTGAAGCTCTTGCTGGCCAGCCACTGGGCAACCTAGGCCATGCTGACTGGACATTGTCTCCTTCCTTTTTAGCCAAAAATCTCTAGCAAAAAAATATTTATTTTTTCTTAGGGAAATAATGCATCACAGGCTGCTGCTCTCTATCACATCACTGTAAGATTTTAATGTCACACTGGAAGCTTTGTTTTAGGTATTATTTCTTTCTTTTGACTAATTTACTAAGCATACACTAGATTAATTAATGTGCTGATCTCTGTTAAGGTTTATTACTGTAAACTAACTGGTTTTTTGTGGAGAAAATGTTTGGGGGAGCTTCTTTTCAAATGAAAACATAAATCATACAGGTGTTTTTTTCTACGCATACATTCACCCCAGTTAAGTGGTTCAATTTATGCCTCAATGGCTAAAACACCCTTTTTCTATAGCCTTGACAAGGACACTCACCCTATCATACTGTATTTTGTTGCTGGGTCACTTTTTTAATCCCCATAAACATTACAAATATCTCCGTGGCTTTAGTACTGTTCAGATGCACAGAGCCGCCCAGACTCATTTACACCCCAGCTGGTTCCCTCATGCTTTCAGCCGATTTTCCAGTATGCACTTTCATGATTCCATCCATAACCTAAAGGTACATCCCATAAGTACCTGCCAACCTGCCTTGCTGTTTTCCTTCAAATCACAGGTTCTGCCTTTCCTTTGCTGCAATGCTTATACAACCCCTGACAAAACTGTTGTCACTCACACTGACTAACGCTACCTTGGTGTGCCTTTGCACCTACCTCTCTGTCTGCCTGCTCTTCGTGATGAGCTATCTTAAATCTAAATTGCCTGCTGCTGTTCTTCTGTTTGCACAGTCCCTAGTGCAGTGCGCACAGGAACCCCGCCTGTGCTGCTTTGAGGTTTTATACCTACAATGAAAAACAATAATAAAGAATCTAATACTTGGATTATCTTGCTAATAAGGAAAACAGAAGGTGGTATTATTGTAATAACACCATTTTCTTCTTAAATGCTATGATAGTTCTTTCTTTTCTGGGTTTGTTTGAAGAAAATCTCATTTTACCTTGAAGCAAATGAATTATTTTTCTTCAGAAGTTTGTCTATGGATAGGATTTACCAGAAAAATTGTTTTACTTAAATACTTCCATCTTCTGATTTTAATTCAAAATTTAGTGTAGTGCTTTGGGGGGAATGAAATGCAACATAATACATTGTCTTTGATCTCTGTTTTCTCTGAGAGAAAAAAAAAGGAGGAAAGAGGTAGAGCAGTATTCACTCTGGAGGTGTGCGTGTCTTCCTCGTTTCAAAAATACCATGCACTGAATCTCTGCTCCACATGTCTCTCAGAAAGCTGCTTGTTCATGGCACTTACCCAAGCTGCTTTCCTCATTGCTGAACTCAAAATGCTCTTGCACCTTGGCATGGTTTCAACTATGTCAGTTAAATCAGAAAGAGGGAGAGTCAGGCCAACAACAAAAACACCTTTCCTGGAGAGATATGATGTTGACCCAGAAATAGCACTGAGCTGCCAGAACATCATTGCTACATTCAATTCAGTTTTAATAGAGGGAGAATGATCTAGTGGTAGCTGTGCACATTCAGTCATTGTTGTGTCTCCTGCTGTCATGGTGTGTGCTTACTAGAAGATTTAAATAAGGAAAAGGAAAAATAATGTGCAGTATATTAAATGTTCTGCTTGCTACTCTGAAAAATAGTATACTGAAACATTTAATCACTGACAAGCATCATTCTTTTATTATTAATAATCCATATGGAAAGTAGATTGCTCGCAGTAGAATTTTTTCTGAGTTATTTTAACTATGCATTTTAATACATTTGGGTATAATAAAAAAATAATGCTTTGGTCTGCAAAAATGCAAATATTGAAGCATATTATAGTCAAGGATTTTACAGCAAAGGTTCAGAATAGATTCAAAAGGCAAAGGACATGGCTTTTTATTCAGGATTTACTTAAACAAAATTCTTCAAGTTGGCAACAAATTTCTCTTGCGTGTTTTTTTTTTAACATTATTATTGTCACAGTTGTGTGAGGTGTCAACAGGCTTTTCATAATATCTATTATATATGAGAAATACACAGAAATTACTTTAAATCCTAAATGTGGCAAACATAAATGAGGTAAGAAAGAAAATTATTCAATTAGCAAGGGTTCATTTTGTTCTTAAGTACCCCAACAGTATTAGGTAGTATTTCAAAAACATTCATCTTTGGCCTAACTTTATTTTCAGTGATATCAGCTCAGCTCATAATCTTGCTGAAGATGCAAATGAGGAGGAAAAATTATGAAGTCAAAGCTCAACAGAGTTTTATCAGCTATTTTGGTATTTGTATCTCCTAATTTTGAGCTGTCAGCTCAAGTTTTTATGCTAATCAAAAAGTGCATTTTCCATTTGTTAAATTATTAACCTACACTAAACTTATATTAATTCAATTTAAATTTACGACTTGAGAATCCATGTTGTCAGCAGTTAATGTAGAAAAAGATGAAACCATTAAGTTCATATAGAAGTCTGAGTGAAAATCGTTTATGTAAATACATGATGGAATATTCTTGTTCTTCTCAGTCAATGGCCAAAAGTGGAAAATGCTAAGTCCTTCCTAAAGATGATTGTTGCTTTGTTTTTCACAAACTGTATGACACAGTTAAGAAAATGTTTGTGTGTTCGCATCATGTAAGCATAGTGTTCATTTTAATTTACACAGCAAGAAAAGGAGTTTCTTTAATTTTCTCTTAAAGTTCCATCTTTGATAGGACAGTGTGACACATCTGACTGCAATGTTCATAAATTGATAAACGTGTTGCTCTGGGATTTTCATATCACCAGTTAAAATGAAATGTGTACCTGTTCTATATGTTCATAGGGTTTAAGTTGAACCTGAACAGTAAGAATGTATTTAATAGTCTGCTTCAATCGTTCTGTGTCGTTATGTATTACTAAAGATCTCAGAATTTGTCAAATACGTTCATTAAACATGACACTTGCAAGGACGGAGTACAGTTTTTCTTGTACTAGATTTCCATTGGGAACAGCATATTTCATGGTGAATTTTTCTTGATGAAGTGATAGCAGTGTTGAGCTATTTTAAAATATATTTCCCATTTTTCTACAGTGCTTATAATGATTGGAGGCTAATGTAAATGTCACTCCCCATAAAACCGAACTTTTAATGAGAGGAAATTAACTGATTCAGTATTGTTAGCAATATAATTTTAAAAGTCTTTAAGATGCTGATTCAAAAAATCTTTCATTAGGAGTCTATTAATATGCATAGCTTTAATCTTCCTACCTTAGGTTTCTAAATTGTATAAGTATACTCTCTAAAACATTTAGTATTGCACCTTCTTGGAAAAAAAAAAAAGACAAAAAGGACTTGTTTATATAGGCTACATCTACAGTATTTTGCTTTGCCTCTGTCAAAGTACATATGTCTACCACACACTGTGTATAATTAAAGTGAATATTAATATATATTTTTAATAGGCTATGCATATGTTGTGCCACATCCAATTTGTGAATTGCAAAATATTTTCACTGATCAGTTTTTTTCCTTTGGTACTGGATTATTCACAGTAAGACATTATTAGTGGGGAAAATGCACCAATGTGGTGAAAGCTTGCTGCATACTCATTAAGAATTTTGTCATTTCAGAAATTACACCAAGCAGGGAGGGAGTGAATACTCAGGTGGCTTCATGATGTTTTGTATTGGTTCTATGTAACAGAATAGTATTCAGGGTATACAGCCTTTGAAAGATTGATTTTGTATGTCTAGCTGTCATACTATGTATTGCCACTTTTGTTGTTAGACTTTATCTGAGAGGAGGAAGATAGACAAGACAAATAAGCGTGAATGGCGAGAGAAGAAAGTTCCACAGGAATACTTACAGCAGATAACATATTGTCCTCAGAACCGGTGGTTTATCTAACAGGCTATGTTTGTGCAAAAACTGCATCTATTTAATGTCCCAAAAATCTTCACACTTTCTGATAAGCATACTGATTCTCCCTGGTAATCAATATACCATTGAGTAATAACAGCCTAGCAAGGGAACATGACTAATCGTGCCAATTCATGGCTGTTGCAGACTGTGAATCCTTCTATAATAGCTGATAATTTGGAGTATCTGGAGACCAAGAATGATGTTTAACAAAACACACTAACTTTTTATGGCATTTTCCTATAGTACATGCATCTCATAATTGTACAGGAAGGAAAAAACCCCGAATTATTAATAACTAATGATAAGAACTAATCAAATAATATATTAATTAATTTTATTCCATTTCCCATGGTAATATTTCCAGCTCATTTATATTTGGTTTACATGAAGTATAAATGAACCTTAAGGGCTGTATTAATTAAATAATATGAGAAACTTAAAAAAACAGAAAAAACAAAACTATATTATGATTACAAGTAAGAACTTACTTCATCTCAGTCTTTTCCTAATTCTTGTCATGCTATTAGTTTTCTGTACATTTGGGGTTAAGACACAGAAATGACAGTCACAAAAATTCAAAATTTGGATCCTCTAATCCTTACTCTCCTGTGAAAGGAAGTTCTGCAGAACCTTCAGTTCTGGACAGGTTTTAAAATTACTGAACACCTTGTTCCTAATACCCAGTGATATTGATACACTGGAAAATCCCCCTGTCTCTTCTTCTAGAATGGTGCCATCAGAAGGATTGTCATGGTGTCTTCCTCTCCCAAGCCCTTCTTATACATAGAATATTTGCCTAGTATTTGGGGTATCTTTTCTCAAATCTTCACTTAGCCCAGGCAGGGAGAAGACTCCGACCAAACCACCCCACATCTGAGTTAGTCTCTATCCACTGGGCTAAAAGGCAGTAGAAGCTGGAACACTTCCAGTTTTCTTTCAAAATGCTATGCATTTTATAATTAAATAGATTTTTGCTGCGTTTTAAGGATGATCCAACCCATCAACACTTGTGAGGTATCATCTAGTCTGTATTTCCACTGGGGCTATTGCCAGACAAAAGTGGCATGAAAGCCATTTAAACAAGCCATGTGTAGGGCTTGTAGTCACAGAAACATGGCTGCTCAGGAGTTTTCTTAGTAGATATTTAAATGCCAGAGCTAGAACAGTGTTTTTAATGTATGCCCTTTGCACTTTGTTGTCAAAATGACATTTGGGTTCTAAGCTGCTGTGCAAATCCTAACCTTATAGTGCTAATCTTAACCTGAATCCATTTTTCCATGTCACTGTAAGGTTACAAAGAGCTAATAGAGGAAGCAAGTGAAGTGTCAGTATATTAAAGCCCTGTTTGTTCTCTTTAAAGCCCATTACACTGTTAAAAATCTCCCTATGACAAAAGGAATTTTCAGTCTCAATTAGCACTATTTTTTTTTTCTCTTTCAAACCACCACGTCTGCTTCTTCTGGATTTAGGTGTTTGCAACAGAGATACACAAAGGAAATTGCTCTGTTTACCAAATTCCTTTGTAGTGCTTCATACAATTCATTTCTCCCTGGAATAAGACAAGATTCCTGGCAGTTATTATCTCAGAAATAAAGCACTTCCATAATATTTGTTATTACTCTTGAAGAAGAAGCATGCACAACCAAAGTTCTTGAAGCATTCCTGGAATCATGATTTCTGAAAATTCTTCTCAGTCTTCATCAGCCTCGTTAGGTGACTTTAAATGATTCTGAATATAAAAAGCGTATCAACAGTTCCACCTGAATTCAACTGCTATGAAATAAAAACTATCTGTTAGAATATTGACATGTTTTAAGGGGGAAAAAAATCGAATTAGAATTATGCAGAGAGGGTTATCTCAACCTTGTAGTGGAAGCAAGTTAACATTAAGAAAAAGTATGAATAACCAGTAACTTCCTAATATTTTTAAAAATTCTGTAAAGAAGTTTACACCTGAGAAAAGTTTTTGCTAAGTTAATAACAGTTTTGATTGGAAATGTGCAGCCACCTGTGCCACAAGGATATGGTGCCATATTTCTAGAAGCAGCTTTGTGCAAACATCATTTTGTAGGACTGTGTCTGTGTCTATAATATTAAAAATTACATACCTGTAACCATTCTGTGGCCCTAAAATTTAAAGGCATGGCGCAGCTCACATTCACACAACTAAATTTTTCTTCCCTTGTGGAGTGGTGGGAAGAATGTGTGGAACTCGTCATTCCCTGCACTGTTGTCTGGCACTCTGTGGGACTGCTTGCACTGGCACAGCCCACAGCTGAGCCAAGAACAATGGTAACAGTTGGACAGTACACATGGTCTGGGGCAGCTTCACCAGAGCCCCCTCAGGGCCCTTTATTACTCAGTAGTAGAGATGTCATTCTGAGGCAAACTTTCTCCTCAAGCTATGCAACAGTAATTCCCTTTTCACTTGAAAGCTTGATGCAATGTATTTAAAACCTGTATTTTTCAATCCCAACACAGACATAGCACTAGAGTATTCGAGTAACATTAGTGTCCAGTAAATGAGGAGGGAAGAACACATATGGTGCTGATATCCTTTCGTTTTACAGTCAAAACACCATCATAAAAAAAATTTCTCATAGCCATGCAGTCCTAAAACCTTATAGACTCAGGATTGCACCATCAGGCTTTGCACCATTCATTTCCATGAATTTTTTTCAATGAAAATTTTTTGCAAAGTGGAGTAATGAATTCTAAGACTTTCATGCATTGAGGTCTTGGTGAAGAATTAGACATAACTATGAACAGTATATATTTCTAGTTTTTAATTTTAGACTGAAGTTGACTTTTCCAGTTGTCACTCAGTTAAAATAAATACTCTTAAGCCTTACAAATCTCACAGAGCTCAACAGAGAGCTGGCATGGCTTGCATTGGCTAAGTTAGGTCTATAGTGAAACAAATCTGGCTTAAGTTTTACAAATATTCAGATTCTTGCACACTTACTGTCTTCTCTAAACTAGCCTGCTAGATTGTGATCTCAGACTACTCTCTTTCTCACATGGATTTTTTTTTTGGTTTTGCAAAGTGTTTAATCAAAAGAAAACAGGAATTTGATCTCTAGTGATTGAAGACAATTTTCTGAAGATGGGAGTTCTATGCAACAGTTTGTTTATTGATAATAAATAAGCACAAGGACTTCAGTGATACATAGGTTCAACATATTCTTCTAGTAGAAATAACAAGAAAGATGAGAATTCATATTTAGGTCTATACGTTGATCCACATTTTGGTTTTTTTCCAAATACACCTCCTCACATTGTTATGATGGATCTTCTGAGTATTATGAAATAGTCCAAGCATCTAGCCTGCAGCATAAAGCTGAGTGCAGTTTTGAATCAAGGTAAATTCTAATGACTTTCCTACCATATAGTTACATTCAACACAGACTTAACCAGTGACAGCTACATGTTCACACAGTTCCCCTCCAAGTTATTTACGGCAGAAGTGTCATGAGAGGGCTAAAAGCTGCCAAAGTCATGACTTTTTCATTCATGTCCTGTGCAGCCACTTTTGAGTGTGTCTTTTAAAATTGATGGAATACCTGGTGTACCAGGAGTAACCAGGAGTCATTTTCCTGGCATTTTTTGGGATGTGCAGAGGAAGGGAGAAGTGTCTGACATCTGGTCCATCTGGTCAAAGGTTAGAGACGTGCTCATTCCAGTAATGTGAGAAATTAAATAAAGCATCTGAATTAATACCCCTGATTAGGTGGCTGGGCTATCAGGTACAGACCATACAGAGAAAGGGTTGCCTCTAAGAGCAGTATGTAACTATACCTGTGTTCAGTCAGGATAAGTTTTGTTTACACCAAGGTGATGTGAATACCCTGGTGTGTCAAAACTTGTGAAGTGCCTTCCTCATGACACAAAGAAACACTTTCACACATCTTGGAGATTCCTAATCTTTTAGAATTAAGTGGTCTCTTGGGTCACTTAAGCTCAGAGGCAGGTTGGTCTTTTGCCTAAATGTTTAAAGAATTTTACCCCCTGTGAAGATCATCAATTTTCCAGTCATTCTGATAGTATTTTTTTTTTCCTGAAGCAGATAATTGTTGCTAAGTGTATTAATTTTTGCTTCCTACTTTGAAGAGATGGCATAAGTGTATGAAAAAAAGAAATCAACTGTCTTTGTGGTAGTTTTTTATCCTTTTTCCACTGGTTTTCAGTGCTCATATTTTTCTACATGCAAATTTTAAACAAAATACTGGAATATCTTCCAAAACTTAATTTCAGCTTGTGCTGTTGGCAATCTGCTGTATTTTGGCTAGTTACATAAATCATATGACACTGTTTATGTTAAGTTATATAGCTTTCTTGGAATCAGGATACATAAAACAGGACTGCACAACTATCAACAGCCTTGTTGTCATAATTTGTGATTACCTCAGAAATTAATCTTAACCAGAAGTAAAGAAGGAATAAAATTCAGAATATAAAAACTGCATTAACTTCAGTGATGTATGTGTTAAATCATTAATCTCAATAAGGTATGTATCTTAAATGAGCATATTAAAATCCATTCTATATATAAAATTTGAACAACACGATATTGTGTCTAGATTATTATGGTTGTAAAACATTACTGTGATTGGCACTACTTATCATTCAACATATTTACTTAAAAAATTTCATATTCATATATTGTGGTTTCTTGTAATTTAATTTTGTAGATATGGGTACTTTTACCAAAAATCTCCCTTTCACTTGCAATTTCTTACTTCAAGTAATGTAATTACTATACAACACAGGGGTTTACACTCTTAAAATTAATTTGAAAAACTTTATACCCCCCAAAAAAGTGCTCAGAAGTTATGTTCTTAATTAGGAAATAGTGTCAATGGAAAAAAAGTTGGCTTAGGTTAATAGTCTCCAGTTGCCACATTAATGCTGAGGCAGAGCCAAGGCATTTATTTTCAAAGTTGAAAACATTGATCTTATGTCAGTGTTCTATTATGATGACTTCATTCCTATTATGTCAAGAAATTGATGAAGAGGTAACCATTTTATCAGATGAATTGTGCTGCAAGAAAGTGACAGATGTTCAGACTAATAGTATTCACTTGCTTCATCCTAAATTGACCTTATTTATCCAATCGGGTGCTAGATTAAATTTTCAAGTAAATCACACTATTTGCAAATGGGACTCTTAATCATAAGGTTAAATGAAAGAAAAATTATTGTGGAATAAGAGATGACAGTGTTGGTCATCTCTTTCCTATTATAAAGGCATTTGGTGTTATTGCTGCATTATAAAAGTGTTTTAAGGTTTAGGGTTCATTTTATGTGCAATATGTAATTTACATCTAACTTCCACAATTGCACTGAATGTATCAATTTTCTGTGCATCAATGGAGCAGTCAAAAATATCAATATGGTAATTAGAGAAAGAGATTATCTTAGATGAATGGTTGGTTTAGACCATTAACTTCCATAACATGACATTATGAAATTATACACTCAACAAATAGTTTAATGTTGCAAAGTGTTCTAGAGCTTACCAATATGGTACAAGCTAGAAACTGAGGTTATTCAGAAAGGCAAAATACACATATAGTAATTCACTTTTCTTCTTGATGATTATTCCTTTAATTTTTGTGAAAAGAGCATTATTTCTTAATAAAGAAGATAGAAGGTTTTACCCCGGTCAGATTTTTTTTAGTTTTTCAATAGTGTTCAGATTTAACTTTGAATGTTTTCTTACAGCCATGACACTCTGGTGCCCTAAAAGTAGGGCTGGTTGTTTACAGTCCCACTGTGGACAAAGGAGAAAGACTAGCTCCACAGTGCCAACAAAGAGAAAGCTAGTAAAAGTGTTCTCTATCTTGCTCAAGAGAAGTCTATTTCTACCTATAGACTATTGAGAAAACTTACAGAGTCTGTCTTCTTAAATGAAGCACCTAAAATAGAATTACTTATGGCTTGTTCTTCACATATTTGAATTTTGAAGGATTTTTCCTCAAATGGCCACTTCACTGTAGGAACTTTAGCTCCTACAATGAAATTAGGAATTGGCAACACTCCCAATAGCCCATACCAGGTTTTAACTTCAGAGGTGATGCTGTTCAGAAAACTTTGTAAAGTATAGCTGTTGCAATACTTTTGTCCTTTTAATCCCTTAGGGGAAAGAGTTAATCTAATACACTGAAATTTTAAAACCACATTACACTGTCAGAAGCACGTTTCTATTTCCTCAAGGCATTCTTACTGAGATGTTAAATTCACTGTGAAGTTTAACATTTAGCCACTTGTTCTACATGACAAACGAAGATGGAAGTTGTCATCAGGTCCTCAGAAGAAGCATATTTATAAAAGTACATTTTGAGTTTCTTTAGTGAGCAGACTAAAGAAAGTAATCAATTTTTTTCTTCTTGGGTCACTTAAAGCTATGGATTTTATGAAGCTGTAAGAGCCTGTTTTGCTTTATTTGTATGAGGATTCCTTACATCAATATTTATCTTTAAGGACTCTTTGAGCTGCAATTTCTATAATGCAAGATCCACTTCAAAAAAATATAATGGTTTTGCTTTCTAATAAAGAAAGAAAAGGAGTGATTTAAAGAAACAGAAAAAGATAACAAACATAAAGCATTCAAAGTAAAAATAAGAAGCAGGAGGAAATCTCTAGAAAAAGGTTAGATAAGGGGTTTTAAACTCATTGTTTTGTATGAACAAAAATGAATATGCATTTAAGTAACATCATAATGCAGGAAAAAATTCCAAAACAACACTTAGACAAATAACATTAAAGCCATAGAAAAAAATTTAAAGTAGTTTAAAGCTTTCTGTACTGTTATGCCTTTTTAGTACCATTTTAATGGGGTTAAAAGGAACAATATGAAACCCTCCTTCTGTACACCTCAAACCCTTCTTCCATAGACCTCAAGCAGAGTTTGGTTACTGAGTGCTATAAAGTCTGAATTTAAAGACTGATCACAAAGCAGATGTTTTGTTGGAAACAAGTCTTTGGCAACTCAAATAACAAAGAAGAAAGAGGCTGCAAGCTGGAAGTTCTCGTTCCCTTAAAAATTTAGGGATCCCTGCATCTTAAAGCTGAGGTGAAGTCTCCATATTCTCTCAGCAGCAAGAATGGAGGCAGCTTCTGGAAGCATCAGACCATCTGAAAGGCCTTTTGTTGCTCAAGACTCCTGCTGTTTTCCTGCTGCTGGCTGACTCCCTCTCTCTGAGAACATCTGTGGGACACCTGTGACCTGCTGTCTGTCACTCCACTTTGTCCCCCTGCTGGTGCTGTAAGCTGGACTTTGCTTCACTTAACACCTTTGTCTCTAACATCACTAATGTAGTATGACAACAATAGCAGCTGTAGTATCACAGTTACTGAACTTAGAATTTCTTTAAAGAGAAACAAGAACTTGCAGGTTTGCTCACAGAGCCCTCTCCAGTTTTTAGCACACTCAGATTCATTTAGTATTATTTCAATGCAGTAAAGATCACCCAAGCCCACTCCTACAATCATACCAAAAACCATACATTAACTACAGTCTGTATTTCTCAAAATTAAAGCGAGATGCATTTGAATATCAACTGTTTCTATTTGACATAGTAATTTGGAGTTTAGCAGTAATTTGGAGTTTAGCAGTAATTTGATCAAAAGAAAATTTTGCAGGCTCTACAAGAAAAATAGTCCTTTAAAAAAGCCTGAATAAAGCCACTGTAGATACTGAGACTGCTGTGAAAATGGGCTCTGTACTATGTAATCCATATCTAAAGAAAAAAACTACTGCTAAAATAAAGGAGAAAATTAAGGTGAAAAATACTACTATGGCTTAGTTTTAAATTAATTTTTCATTGTGCATGATTAGACTTGAATATCTGATCCTCTTCTATTAGGAAAATGAAGATGTGATTGATGGAAAGCGAACATTTTAATATATACTCCCCAGATCTTGGCAAGATACTTTTCTGGGTTCTCAGAATTGTCTTCTGCCCCAAAGCATATTCATAAATCATTCAATGTTGATGTAAAAATGGCTGGTTTCCACAAAGGCCCTGGCTGGTTTCTGAGCCCCTGGAATGACACTGTAGAATGTTTTATTTAATAAAACTTGTTACAGATTAATCAATCTGAAAAATTTAGGTCTTCATTCTAAAAGGAACACTGAAATGTTTGCCAGTTTTACACAGACAGTGGAAATTATTATCTATTCACAGGTTTCAAAGTATTGTATGTTTATTACAAAGCTTCATCAACTTATCAATTAAACTTCAAAGAGTTAATAGGAAATAATTTGCTGAAAATCACAGCTATAGCATAATATCTAGACACACTGGGAGAACCATAGTGTAAAGAAAAATCATAAAAACTTGAAGGAAATATTTCTTATTATTGTGATTGTGGTGTTTTAAATTATTGGAATACTTTTGAGTCCTTTTACAGGAAAGAAGTCCTGGAACTTTATTTGTCTATTCCTTTTCCAGAGTTTCCTAACTCCTTACACATTAGTATTAATAGCTCTCTCCCTAGATAGTTTGGATGAAGATCTAGTGAACACTGCCCACAGGGTTTTGTATGGTGTACATTACAAAGCTCTTAACAACTTACCTATGGAGTTCCAGGAAAATAATCTGAATTCCACAGTTCTACCACAATATGCACTATTGAGATCAGGAGGAATTGTATCCCAGGATCAGGAAGAAACACTGCAGACTAAGCTCCATTTTCTTACACAGCCTATACAGTATCACCAATTTCAAAGTGATTTTCAGAGGGATTAAAAAAAAAAAACGTAACTTGCTAGTAAGTTCATAAATAATAAGGGGAGTTGAATAAGAGAGAACACCTTCTGGAAGAAAGAGAAATGCATTGTAAAACAATACAAAGGAAAAGAGTAAAAAAGAGTAATAATATGAGGACCAGAGAAGAATAGGGAAATCTAAGAGATGGCAGATAAAACAGAAGTGAATAAAAAAACCAGATCAGGAAAATGCATCATGTCAACAATTTTTTTTTTTTTCTCCAGTCATTGTATACAACGGTAGAAGAAAAGTAGTTCTCATTTTAGTGGTAAATAATGGGAACACAGAGTAACTAAACTCTTCTCAGTTCAGTTTCCTTTTTGAGCTGCATAGCATCTAGTGCAGTGTGGCTCCCTGGCTGCAGCTCTTATGTGTTAGGGCACTGATTAAAGCAATGAAATTTAGCAAATGCCCAGAGGGAATCAGCAAAAGACCCAGTGACTGAAACCTTCTTTCCCAAGCCTTATCCAGTCCTTAATCACAAGTCTATTACTCCTATTCTTTTTTCCTAAGGTATTTTTTCCTACTACAACTAATGAATTTCCAAGTGCTTGACACATCCTACAATAAACTATGCATTCATTTTGCAAATGTGGTTGAGAATCAGTGTGGTAAAACATAATCTGGAGAAAGATAAATTGTTTCTGATACTTTTTTATAGCAAAAGATGATTTTGTTACCCCACATTTCAGCTAACAACCCTTATCAAAATTTAGAGAATCTTTACTTGGCATTTAATTTTAATTGAAATTCTTTTCAGTTAAAGAAATTATTTATCTGCATTCAAAAGCAAGAACAGTTATTTTAAAGTATAAATAGCATTTCTAAATAATTCATTGTGGTAACAGTTGATTTTAACTGAATAACAGAAAAGAAGGGGTACTTTCAGGTCTGTAATTTTATTCTGCAATTATGTCATAAATGATCTTTAATTTCTCTCTAAAATCTTTCTGTATATCTAATTTTCTCATGATTTCATCCTATTTATAAACCCCATCCAACCACTAACAGTATCCCCTTTTTAAAAGTAGCCTAATTTTAGAGCCTGCACCATTTCCTGATGTAATGTGTTAATAATATTCTTCAAATTTTCAACTGCAGGTCTGCACAATCCTTTTTAAAACATCCCAGAAGTAACCAGTTAATTATTTTGAAATTAATTCTATGTGTAGCAGGTACAAAACAGTAGCAGTTTGCTCTATAAGAGGAACACTTTTAATTCTTTTATCTTCATTAGCATTTCAAAACCAAGTGAATCTTTGATATCTTCTCCCCTCTTCCTCCTCTTTCCCCAGTAATTTGCTGGTATGGCATGCTTGCTAAAAGGAAGCAGAGCATTTGAATAAGAGACTTCTTCAGAGTATGGTTTTCTCTCCTGAATGCTGTTGTCTCACCCTTCTGAAAGGCTAAATCAAGAGGCAATAAAGGGGACCCAAAACTGCAAAAGAAGGAAGTTGCAAATGGTAACATGGATTTTTTTCCCCTAGCTGGTGTGGATGTAGTTGGGTGATGGTGAGAAAGAGGCTGGGATGGTAAAAGTCAGAGATGGAAGGACAGGAACAGTTTTCACAAGATCAAGACAATGCCTCCAGTTATAAAACACTGTGCTACAAGAACTCAAGTCCTTGTCTCTTTAGAGAAAGAAATAATTCATCTGAAGGGAAATTTTATAGCGCTTTTTCATTTTAACTAAAGTATCAAGTTTCCTTGTCACACTCACATTAAATTTCCATTATAGTGATTTGGCATTAAAAAGAGTGGTGTCCTAGCAGTATTTCCTCAGAAGCAACAAATAGCAAAAGACACCTTGTATGAGTGAACAGAAGCACAAGATAGCAAAATACTAGGTGATATTTTCTGAAAAAATACTGCAAATACTGCCATTTAAAAAGAGGGGAACCCTGACCTCTCTTTAAGTTCAAAGCCAGTTACATGCATTATTACTTTAATATCCAGATGTTTTCTGTTTTAATCAGATTTTGATGATTTGGTGCAATCTCTTTAGTGAAAGTCTGGAGAATTAAAATCTGACACTGAGCTGCTTAAAACCTCAGCCCAGTTACTTGCCAGAAGAGTGACTGGAAACTTTTTAAGATTTTAATTTTGGTTTTTGCATATCAGAAAAAGAATTTTGTAGTTTCATGTCTTGTATATTTGGGGTTTGTAGAAATTTTGAGAACTCAATTTTACAGAGTATTGCTCCACTGAAAAGATGTTGCAATGAATCAATGAATTTTAATAGCAAAATATATTAAAATATTTTTTTACATAAACATGTCATGACATGCATTTCTTGAGCTTGAAAAGAGAACTACCTGTTCTTGGCTTCAGCTGATCTTGAGGACAGCAATAAAAATCTCTGAAATACAATAGATGTTATCATGAAAAGTTATAAATAAACATATTTTTCCTTTTCTTTACTAGGCCTTGTATTACACCTTGAATCTAACAGTGAATCAAAAAAGGCAATGAATTTGGAAGTTGATCCTTCCTCAGGGGTAGTTCCACTTGCTTGATAACAGAAGAGGTCTGCTTTTAAAGTCATTTGGGCATACACCATTGTTTGCAGCTGATTTAGGATTCTGCTTTGTTAAGGGTACTACCCTTAAGTTTGGCAAAGACTGAATTTACAAAAGACCAGCATAAACGTTTGAAAATTTTAGATACTTGGCTTAGTAAGAAGTATCTGATAAGTGAAAGAGAGAGGAGCTACATTTAAAAATCAGGTTGTGGATAGAGAAGGGTCAGTAAACAATTTTTTATTTATGGAAGTTCTAAATCTGTATAGTTTTGTGCTGATTTTTCTCTGTTTGTGAGATATCATATGTTCAGTAATAAGGTGTGCAGTAGTACAGAATCTTCCATTCAAGAATCCTAAGTATTCAACAGATTAATTAATGTCACATCTTGATAACACAAAACTGAAATTTCTGAACAGAAAAGCAGAAATCTGGTAAAATGTAAACATTTTATTTGACTCAACATGGGAATAGATCTCAGAATCCTATATGTGAACCCTCTTGAATTGGAACAGCCCTATAAAGAAAACCATTTTCATTTTCCTTCAGCTTCCTGTACAGAAATATGGAAGTTTATTCCTGTTAAATATTTCCAGTGCTAATAAATTCTGAACAACTTTCCTGCATCTTTTTATGATTTCATTAATTTATTATCTTTAAAATTAGCCTCAAAGAAAATTAAGTTTCATTTAAGGGCTTAAACTTTGTTTAATAAGATACAACTCTGTACAGCACCTCTTCTTTCCATGCTCTGTATAATAGTGCATTTCCAAAGGATTTTATATACTGCGTACAGTTCCATGCTTCAGAATTCAGGCACAGAAACAATGGATAAGGGGTTTCCTAATGAATATCATAGGTATGGAAATCCCACTCACTTTCATTCTTTATGTGTCATTAGGGCTGCTAGGAAGACTGACAGCATTATTCAGCTCCAGTTTCAATGGCAGTGTTATTTTTCTGGTTCTGGATTCTTAAAACACTTTTTTAGTACTGAAGCATATAAGAAATGTTAGCTGCTTTCTTGCTGTATGATGAACCAGCAAACACAGCTTGTCATGTAGTCATGAATGTAGTGTCTAGTACAGCACTTTCTAAATTGCAGTAATTAATTTTTCACTTAAATTCAGTTGCATTACAGCTACATCACTGCTGCTGTCACAGTTACCTTCTATTGCTTCCTTTTTTCCTATTTATCATGAGGACAGCCAAGCATCCTTTTGCAGGATTCTGTATTGGGCCCTTTGTGATAAGGACAATTTAAATTGCTTTTCAACATTATGTAAGAACTCATACTCTTCAGTATTTTGGCTGGTAGGAAAATATTTGTATATGAGACAAAATTTTTGTCTATATTATCTCTGTAAAAATTAAAAATAAAAAAATTAAGTACAATAAATAAAGAATTACAGCACTTGTTTATGACTGTTCTCCCAACAAAACAACAAAACCCAAGCTGCGTGCAGGTTTTTAAAGGACAGTTCTTGCTCTGTCCTTGCTCAAATAACAGCCTTGCATGACAGCAAAATCACAGCAGCCAGTCTGTAAGCAAGAGCTTAATAATGTGTATTGTCCTGTGGTTTCTAATCTGTCATGGTCCAGATTAGTTTTAAGAACATATCAAAGTAAATTAAAATAGCATTCCTAGAAATGTTTGGGGTTTTTTTTAATTTGTTTGCATGCTGTTAAAATGCTTTAATTGGTTTAAGAAATCTGTTTGCATAAATTAATTCACTTTGTTATGATGCTTCTAAGAATAGACTGAATTACCTTGTACCTTTCTATAGTTAAGCACAGGATGTTGTATAGTGAATGCCTGGAATACCTATTTTGCAGCTTACTAGGCAAAAGCTTTGTATTACAGACACATACACCTTGTCTGTGCACCTTGGAGAGTTGCATGTATTACAAATGATTAAAGAACAGTAAAGACATTTTGCATTGAAATGCTGAGCAATTTGTGGCAAACTGCAAAATATAAACTAAAACCTATAATGAAAGATCTAGTCTAACTCACACTTTCTGCGTAGCATAATTTGAAAAGAAAACTGGTGCAATGCATTCAGTGGAATTTTCA
Source organism: Aphelocoma coerulescens (assembly GCF_041296385.1). Lineage (NCBI taxonomy): Eukaryota > Metazoa > Chordata > Aves > Passeriformes > Corvidae > Aphelocoma > Aphelocoma coerulescens. The sequence continues at coordinate 24,361,757 of NC_091014.1, read as the reverse complement.
TTAGATCTCTGCTATGACTGGGAGGTTTTTCTGGTAGGTGACTTCCCAGACAGTGCCTGCTGTAGTGTCCCAAGTTAACAGCTTTAAAAAGAAACCCAGCAACAAAAGATTCTCACTTGTACTGCACATATGTGGTAAAAGTAGCATTGGGACTTCCCTAGGCTATAAAAATAACTGGAAGATGGCTAGGGATGGCAGAACGCCAGTAAATTTTGCTTCTCTAGTCTCAGAGTACTGGGTTGTACCATGATGATAATTGAACTAGTACTAAAAAGGAACCTTTCAGATTTTCAGTATCCCTAAATAGAACGCATTCACATCCAAATTAATAACACCAAGCAAAATATTTGTAAGAAAAATGCAAATCCACTTAAGATCTAAGGATATTTTTGCATTTTTTGAGGTTAGTTATTTCTCTTCCAACAGAAACTGCTGCTAAGGCTGCTTATTTTTAAAGCAAAAAAATGGGAAAGCTTTTGAAAACATGAAAACACAATTCTTCAAAAGCATGCTTGTTTTCCCCAGCAAATATGAAAATATAAGCTACTCTCCCTTTCTTCCAGCCAAAAGCCTGCAGCCCTTTTAACATGGTGCTCTGCACTCTGGTGTTCTTCCAGTCTGTGTGCAGGGTGGTCAGGTGTGATATGACCCTCCCAGGGGCAGACAAATTATTTGGGTTACGAGGGACCTTAAAGATCATCTAGTTCCAACACCCCTGTCATGAGCAGGGACACCTTCCACTAGACCAGGCTGCTCAGAGCCCCATCCAACCCAGCCTTGAACGGTGCCAGGGCTGGACCAGCCACAATGTCTCTGCCCAGCCTGTACCACCCAGTACCTCACCGCCCTCACAGCAAAGAATTGCTTCTTAGTATCCAATCTAAAACTACCCTCTGTCGGCTTAAAGCCATCCCCCCTTGTCCTGTCACTACTTGCCCTTGTATCAAATCCCTCTCCAGCTTTCTTTTAGGCCCTGTTTAGGAACTGAAAGGCTGTGTCCTTGGAGCCTTCCCTTCTCCAGTCTGAACAACCCCAAGTCTCTCAGCATGTCTTCATAGGAGAGGTGCTTCAGCCCTCTGAGCATCTTTATGACCTTCCTTTGCCCTCAGTCTGACAGATCCACAGCCTTCTTATGCTGGGGTCCACAGAGCTGGATTCATTTCTCCAGGTGGGGTCTTATGAGAGCAGAGTAGAGGGGGAGACTCACCTACCCTGAACTGCTGGTCCCACTGCATTGATACAGCCCAGGAAACAGTTGGCTAGCTCAGGATGTGATTGAGGTAGGTAGGAAAGCAGGTAGGAAAGTCATTCTAAGGAGTATTTCAGATCAGCTAAGACCCTAGACTTCAGGAATGGAATGGAGGAAGAATCCCAGTGAGCTCCAGAGTCATCAGTTTCAGAACCTATTCTGCCATTTATTTCTGGAAGGCGGTTTCCAAGACTGAATTGAATGGAGGCAACTAACAGCATTGCAAAACAGGCAATCCCAGACCTATCTTTCCAGGATAGATGCAGAGGAATAGAAAGCTGCCAGGCTCAGAGCTCACCTGCTCCAGGATGTGAATAGCTGCAACATCCATGCTGAGATTTGTGCTGAATGCAGAGGACACAGCAGTCTGCAGCTTGTTGAGCCACACACTGAGCTCAAGGCTTTAATGTATGGTGTATATATAGCTGTCAACTTACTTATCAAGGAAGTTATGAGGGTTAGTCCTTAAAAATGGGTAGAGAAGTCTCCTGCATTGAGGGATAAGGTATGAGGAAGACACCCTGTGAGGATAAGCTCTGCTAGCAGAATAAGCCACTGTAATTTTCAACATGAAATTGAACATGGCATCTTTTTTAATAGCTTGAGCATGAGAAGTCTGGGGGATGAGTGCAGGGAGGCTAGTGTGTCACCTGAAGACAGATTATATACTCTGAAGGTCTTCAGAAGGCTGAATGGTTCCATGAGACAATTTTTGGCACTTCATGGTCTTCACATGCCTTTTAAAGTCATCAAAATATTCTGAAGTATGCTGTATTTAGAGAAATGGAGGTTGTTTCAAAGGGACTAATTATCAAATATGCTGTTTTCCCTGAAGCCTATTTCAGTTCATGATGCTCTTTGGGGAGCAAGAGAACCTACATGTGAGGTTTAAATATAACTGCAACCAAATTCTCCAGGTTCTTCTTTGGGGAGTGGATGAAACTGCTTCAGAGAGACAGGTGTATTCTCTTAGGATGAAACAGAGCATTTGAAGGGGAATAAGTACTTTTGCTGTCCTCTAAGTGTATTATAGCCCTGTTTCTTTTGGGTTTAGGCTATTTTAGACAGAGGAGCTGATAAGGAAAAATTATTTAAACATTTGTGGAAAGGCTTTAAAGGAGGAGTATTCTTTGTCAAATTTTATTTTGGTCACTAAAATCAGGAATGTCAGGAAAATTAAAGGAAGATTTAGACATTTATCCACACCATCTTATTGTGAGTTTAAGCAGCTTTGGAATAAAGAAAATATAAAAAAGAAAATATAATGTTGGTGGACTCAACTTCGCCATTTTCTTCTAGTTATTCTCAGTTCTTCATGGGTTATCAATTTCCAAACTAAAGCTGAATTCTTCTGTGTAAAATGAATTGGTCTAAAATATCTTACTGGAGAAAATAGGAGTGTGATTTCTAACCGTGTGAAGAAAACAGAGGAGAAATGAAATAAAATGTCTTGCTTTCAGCAAGGTATTCTAATCCAGCTCATTGCTATGCCTCACAATCTTTATCATGCTCAAGTTTCTACGAGGCAATTGAGAAATTATTGTCAAAAAGAATCATTTGCTGAAGCCATGTTATTTGGGTGTGGAGAACACAGCTTTATAATTAACTGCTGCTTGCACATTATCTATTAAGTGTCCATCCTGCGAAGGCTAACAACTCAGAACAGATTATAGCAAAATGTTTAAATGTATAATATGAATGTTCAAATGGTTTCTGAAAAAGCAACTTGAAATAGTCTTTGTTTTTTTTTCTTTTTTCTTATTCTAATGTTGAAGATACCTATGTATTATTTTGTGATTTTAAGTTTTATAGGAAAAAAGTGAAATGCATCTCAAACTACAAAGTAATTTGTGTTTTATATATATACATTTACTGTAAGTACATTTAAATTTTAAAAATGTAAGTGTATGAGCTGATTCTTTTCAATATACAGTGAGGAGAGTTTAGAATATAAGAACTTTATGAAAAGCTTTAATACAAAAAAGTCTTCCTTTTGTGAGGCCCTGATGTGATGTATTCTTGTTTTGAAGGCCCTGAAACAAATCATACTTTGTACTTTTTATCCTTCATGACGGCTCTATGTGCTGGCAGGGCACTGTGCTCATTTCAACTGGAATATTTCATACTGATTGTTCATTTCAAAAGAAGAAAAGCCCTTACCAAAGTATTTCATTCTAAGGAATAATGCAGTAAAAATTAAATTATCTACTCACAGCTAAAAAGAAACTGCTCAAACAAAAGGCAAATTTTGCTGCACTTAGGACACACAATACAATCCTAGTCTTCCTGTGATCTGTGTAAATTAGGAGAAATTTCACTGCCACTGAAGCTACACAATTTTTCAAGTTGTTTCAAGATCAGACTTATTATGATGAACAGTAACACATTAAAGTTAATGATGACATTTCACTTGACATTTGGTGGTTTATAGTTTCTCATTCAGGCTTTTCCAGATAGTCTGTATCAATGGATGTGGTAAAGGGTAAAGAAGACTCTAGGAATAGTGATACTTGTAAAGGTCATCATGATTTCTCTGCATATTGAAGAACATTTGTTTAAATGAAATGCACTGTTATAGAACATCCTTTGGATATTGGGACCTATGTAATTTCTGGTGTGCTGTTTAGGTTATGCTTTCCAGTGGGATGACCATTTGAGCAATATAGTTTTGCTCCCTAAACTGAGAAGCACTATCTATCTTCCAGCTTACATTTTTCTATCTTTACATAAGCCATCACTTTCAATGCGAAGTCTCATTAAGTCCACCCTAAAACCTGAAAAAAATCCAGTATCTCCTTATTTTTATGAAAGCTACATTCAAAGGCATCATGCAATTGAATTCTTGCTTGAAAAACCATATAGGTAGTGTTTAAATCTTAACATATACTGAGCCTGAACAAGATCTTATGTTTGGTCTACATGTAAACTAGTCTGGATACAAATCAATAGTCTATATCCTCTTTCTTATTATGTTTCTAGAGGTGTGACTGGCATAAAACAAAAATGCAGGCATTCCTGCCGTGTGCTAGGAGCTTTTCTGGATATGTGACAGCACAAGGTTATGTAATTAAATTTCTTTTTTCATAGTTTTTGTGTGATAGAAGAGAGAGAAAAACAGATAAAGTGTAGAGTACCAAAACAACCCATCCAGTTCAAGTGTGATAAAGAATATTCCTTAACTAGTTTAGAAAGTGCCCTGGGTGAGTTATTCTCAAGGCAAAGATGTAGCCTGGAGGACACAGAGTGGGTAAGCCTGAATTAGTGTGCAGTGTTATCACTAAAGTAATTTTGAAGTGAAATCTACTGATAATTCTGAGGGATGAATATGTGTCTCTCCTTCTTTCCAGAAAAACCCACCTTGAAGACAGTAATGCAGCTAAGAGAGTTAGCAAGACTCTGACCCTATATTTATGTAAAGTCAATTCACATTTCCAAATGAATGTATCTTATTAAGGCCTGATATACTTACTCAGCCACAGGATGTGGAGTCCCCTCTTCCGAGTAAAAATAAGGTTTTCCTTTCTCTGACAAGATTTCAGTGTCAGCTTGTATTTCTTTTTTCTTAGTTTTTCAGCTCTCCTGTTGATGTTAAAGCTTTCTGTTGAAGCTGCTGACAAGAATTCAGTGTTTAGTTACCCAGCCTTAGCATATGACTTTGCATTGCCTCAGGGCCCATATTGCTGTGTGTAAAATAAAGTGTGAATTTCTCTCTTGTTAATATTATCACTAGTAGGAAAGTTCTTAATCTGTTTAAGAACAGCAAAATAACATCATGGAAAAGTCTTATTTCAGGCAGACAGTTTGAACTAGGAAGGGTTGCTTGTATATTTTAATTTCTTATTTTGAAGTTGAAGAACCTTGTAAAAAAAAAGAGAAGTGATTGCACTGGCTGAAGTGATTTTTCTAAAGCGAAATGTCAACACTCTTGGTGGTTGCTCCGTACCAAGAACAAAAAGTTTCTTCTTATCTCCAAAAGTGCTGGAAATACATTTCCTTAACTTTTTTATGGTTAAATGTTCCACTGAGTGTTGCTTTTTGTTGAAGAAAGAAGCACAACTTGAGGAGTTTAATCATTCTACTTGTACAAGATGATCACGCCTGTTCCCAGAAGTGTTAATATTGTTGTACAAACATGATAATGGTTTACCTCCTCTCCCAGGTTGCTACAATAATTTTCTCTGAATCTAAGTAAGTGTGGTGAGGATTTCTTTTTCCTTTGAGTTATTCCTCTGGTAAGAAGACAATTGCATGCCACAGTAACTGCATGAAGTCTTTAGCTTTCCTGTTGCTTTCTCTTGTTCTGATAATTCCTTGAGATGTGTGGGAGGAGGTGTGATGGACCTTTTCTCTAGGATGTTTTACTGAAATGAAAAGAACATTACAGTTGCAGACTATCTAAAGACTTTATGCTCTTCAGTCTTTAATGTCAGACTGAGTTAATTATTGGACATTCATCTCTTCAGCTGTTTATTTGCAGTATCATTTTGATTTTTCAACATTTAGGTTATGGGTAATTCTTCATGTGCTTTATCACATGACACTTCAGACTGTAACAAGCAAGTCATTCTATTACTTCCAAGTGTTCTTGCCAATAATTCCAATCTGATTTTTGGCACATATTCCCAGACCAACAGCTGTCTTCCAGCTTTCTTTCAAAATGTCAGTTTTAAACTTTCAATTTTGTTTGCTTCTGGTTTACTTCTATATCATAGCTTACTAGTATTTCACTGAATATTGCAAATTTTATTATTCCTCACAGATGCTTTTGTTTATTTAGGAGTTTTAGTTTAGGCAGGACCCAAAAATAATTTTATAATACTTAATGACTTTATAGCATTAGTCACTATCTTTTTATAATATTGTCAATGCTGTTGTTTTGTACTATATTATGCTTTGTGTGCTGTTATACCTCTGAAGCTCTTTCCTCAGAATTCTTAATGTTTGTTCTCCTGATTATATATTTCAGGAAAGAGAAAAATAACTACCAAGCTTGTAGATATTTTTGGTATAGATCTATTTACATGGATCTTAAAACAACATAGGTATAGGGTAAGGATCAAAGTAGACTTCTTGCTTGTGACTTAGGATGTGCAAAAAACTGTGGAAAATCAAATATTTTGTGTGGCTGTCAGAAATGAAGGCATTCTGGGTCTCAGCAATGGTGCTAATATTGTCTATGCTTGCATAATATTTATTCATTAGGAATTTGATTGTTATTACCTGCTATTGAAAGAATTATAATATAAAAATTATTTACTTCCTCTACCAATAATACCAAGACTGTATTTTGAAAAAGAGCCCAAGGCAAGAAGCCTTGGAACTGTATTCTTCTGGGAAACATTGGAGAATTCTGTAGTAGTCTTGATATTAAGTCCTGAGACTCCACTTTTTGTTTAAATACAGTATAAAAAATAAGTGCAACTGAAATAATTGTCAGATTAGCATCTAAAAATCTAAATTTTACAGCAGGTTCCTGACATACATGGATATAGAAAAAAATGCTATTTAGAAGGCAAAAGTAACCCATCATTCCAGCTTAAAGGAAATCTGTCACAAAACAATTATATTTTAACATCTTTTCTAGGATTAGAGAGCACACTCAAAAACCGTAAATTGCCCTTGCATGATAAGACTGCTTCACTCCATGTAATTACATAACTACACTTCAATATTTGAAACAGAAATTCCATCTAGTGACAGGTTACGCTGCACACAAGTGCACCTTTCCAAATAAAATAATTTTAAAAATATTAATTTCTAGAAGAGACTATTTTTTTTTTACAATTGACCCTAAATATCATACTTCTCTTTGTTTTGTCTGCTTGGGTTTTGCTAAACGTTGCTAAGACAATATGCCTCTTTATTTCTCTCTGGTGACTGAAGCATTTATGGAGACTTATTTATGGGTTAGGTACTGCCCTGAGCTGGTGTATTTGCTGTCCAGCTCAGTAGGGTAAAAACACACATTCTTACAGCCTAAGGGTGGGTTCATGGCTTACAAGAAATTCCACAAGGTTTCCTGAGAAGCATAAATACCTTTTTAACATAGGTATAGATAACCACTAACTGACTGGTCACACCTTAAACAGGATGGCTTGTGGCACTCATTTTCATTGATTTTTAGCCTTTTTTGCGGATGGGGTACCATATGTGCATGCAAATGAAAAAAACTGTTGTTTAGTCATCTGAGATTTGTTTAGTGATCTGAGATTTGTTCAGGTTGAGAACAATTGAAAACACAGTATAGGCATAAAATATTAAAAACACAAATTTCCCCAAATCTCCTAAAGACTTAGTACAAGTGCAAAATAAAGATCTTGTTTCTGGGCAGGACAGTCTGCCGTCTAAAGCTTTCTGGAATTTAAATAGTTAGATTTCTTTTGCCCTAAATGATGATGTCATATATGTTTCTGCAAATATGCAAGGAGCCTTATCTGGGACTTCTGCCAGTCTGTCTGTTGATAATGGTGACATCAGGCACTGGTGGACACCTTTTGCATAAATTCCCAGAGCAAAAATATATTTCTAATCATCTAGAACATTTGGGTTCTAGACATTCATCACGGGGAACTCGATCTCATTGGTGCCCCTTTGAAGACCAATGTCCTGCTGTTATCTTCTGGCTCAAGAGGAGTTTCAAGAGAGTTTTCTGTTTCCTAGATTCCAAGCTACTGTAGAAGTGGTCAGTTCAACAGGTTCCTGGTTCCTTGTACTAGTTTAGCTGTGTTGAAATGGGTAAGTTTAGGATTTTCTACTACTAAATGCAGATGTCCCAGTATCCATTGTACTGGTTGTTCTGTATGAAAAGACTCTCATGCTTCTCAATTATCCGTGTGGGGACTTTTGGGAAAGGGAGTCTTAAGTACTCCAGTTCTACAGCTGATCTCTGTTCCTCGTGAAAAGCCTTCTGGAAAAACCACTGCCCACAGCACATTTGTGATGACTGATGCACTTACTAGTACCTGGCTGCTGTTGACAGACATGCCTGCCACTCCTTCACCAAGCAGTAGGGAAGCAGGCCTGCCCAGCTCCTGGCCAGGGTCTCCAGGGCTGCCTGGTTGGGTGTCGCTTCACCTCCTCACCCATCAAGTGCTGACCAGTGCAAGAATGTCACGAGTAAGGAGAGAGATTTGGCAGGAGGGGAACAGGGCTTTTTGGAAAGCAGGATGTAGTTGTGTGAGAATGATGTGAAGATGGAGAAAGGAGATCTATAGGCACCAAAAGGCAGTCTACTGAAGGGGTAGAATGCAGGCAGAAAAGAAATTCTGGCAGAAGAAAGAAGATCACTGTCCAAACACACAGCTATCTTTGGTATCCACAAAGTTTTCCAGGTCCTTCCCAGCCCATGATTTCTTCGAACCATACACACTCCTCCTTTTCTATCCCCTATCTGATTCAGACATCCACAGTATCTCCAAAATGTGACAAAAACTTCCAGTAACTATATTCCTTCCAAGCCTTCTCCATCCCCAGGCCAGGCCTCTCACACCATTTTCATTGTTAGAAAACCTCCAGATCACCCTTGACACCTCTCTTCTTTCCTTTGCCCAGGGCACAGCTGCCCAAACTGCCTTCAAAAATAAGGACACCTGCTCTTTTGGGCAGAAACAGCCAGTTTGCCTACATCTGTGGGCAACATTGAGCTGCCACAGCTCTCCCACGTATCCTATTTAACCATCCTGTCCTGCCTCCTCCTCCTCCTCGGAGAGGGCTGTCCAGTGAAAAGTCGTCCTGCATTGTTGCCAGCTGGCAGCTCCCAGGCCCACAGCACACTCTCCTGGCATCGGGGAGGTCCAACAGCTCAAATAATCTCCTTTGGCCACATGGCACCACAAGCAAGAGATGACTTGTCAGTGGTACCTGGCACACGAGCAAACAGCAATCCCACAGCAGGGGTTGACTGTTAGGTTGAAATTTTATATTTCATGTTAACTTAACCCTCATACAAAAGACAGGATCACACAAAATGCTGTCAGAATATTTTAATTTCAAGAGATTTTTGCCTTTTAAAAGTAGTTTGTTTAGTGATCATGGACATTTTGCAATGACTACATGAGTATCTGTGTTCCTCACCTCTGTGACCCACACTTCAACCCTTGGGTAAAAGGTGAGGTTCTTTTTCTGATTGATGGTATATATAATGAGAGTTTTAAAACACTATTTCAGCATGTCATTGTAAAATCGAGGCATATTCACCTTTGCTCAGAGCTCAAATGAAGCAATAATAGATCTTGGTTAAATCCTGAGATTTCTGTCTTCGCATTCAGATTATATTTTTAGTGCTAAGTATACTATGTAAGTAATAGAAAATTAGTCTTCTTCAGAAAATAGGAGCTTGAGATGATAAATGGGGAGCAGGCAGACAAATCTTAGGAGTCAAACCAGGACTTCTATGTGGAGAAAGGGTAACTGAAATTTAGAAAGGCTGGGAACTACCTCAAGCAACAATGTCTTTTACTGCCCTTGTGACAAGCTGTCCAAATATTATCAGTGATTCTAAAAAAAACACCTCTGTTAACATAAGCTGGATGGAGGCTTTGGTTTATCAGGTGAATTCTCCCCAGACTCTTTGTTTTGAACAAACTCAGTCCAAGTCAGAGCTCCTCTTCTCTGACAATAGTTCCTATATCTTACCCCACCAAAGCATGAGCAGCTCCATCCAGCAGCTCGGAGTCCTCTGCGAATGGTGGCACTGGAGGCTGCCATGGTGAGGACCATGGCATCAGGCAGCAGGAAGACTTTCTCTCTGTGGAGGTGGGATGCACTCTGCTACAGAAGGCAAGAGGAGTCAGATCAAGAAGGGAAAAGAGAGTAGGAACCATGGAACAAAACAAGCAAGAGTGAGGAAAGTTCATGAGCAGACACAGCAGTTTGGGGTGGATGGGGAAGTGAAGGAGCAGAGGCAGGGAAAACAGTAATCAGTAAGAGGGAAAGAGATTAATAAGGTCTGCAGGAAGACACAGATGTATAGCAAAGTGAAAAATGAGAGGAATCAACATAATCAGAGTGTCCAGAGCAGAAGTTCAAGGTGGAGTTCCAGTGGAGGATGGCAGCACCTGCAGTTAAACACCACAGCCCTATTATCCCACTCTATGTAGTCTGGTGGGTTACAGCTTTTTTTTTTCTTTTTAGTGAGTACAGAAGATCAGAATGAGCAGGAAAAAAGTGCTCCCCCACACTAAACATGTAACTTCTCCATCTAGTCAGTGACACACTTTGTACCCTGCAGTGTTTTTCGCTCTTACTTTTTCCCCACTCCCACAGTACCATTTATTCCAGCCCTCCATCCCTGCAGACAGGCAGGAGCATCATTGCATCAAGGTGGGCACAGGATCTCAGTGTGCCTCTTGCTAGAAGGGCCCCAGTTTGTGTTTCACGTCAGCAGCTCCCCTGGCCACAACAGTCTGCAAGCTGACCTTGAGAGAGAAGCAGCTTCTCTGAGCTCCTAAACTGCAGACCCTTCCCAGGATTTGCCTTACCACAAATTTTTAACTGTATTTGTTGCCCTGAATGTATGGTCACACACATTCACACTTGCACAATTCAACTAAATTCTTATTTAATATTGTACTAGCTTAAAGATGCAAAAAACCCCAAATTATAGCCAACAACAAAAGTGTACATTCCTTCTTGCATGAAATGGGAAAGGAATCCAATAATGAACTCCAGCCTTGGAGTGTACCGGGAATCAGGTTTCTTTCTGAGTTGTCATGCAGGATTTTTGAGGTTTGCCTTTGATGTGAAAGCTGATGGGCTGACTCAGTAGCTTTTCCCTTCCTGATCATTTTTAGCTGACATCCACCTGTGCCTGAAGAGCTGGTGACCTGCTCAGCTGCCTGAGATAGCCACAATAGGGAGGTCTCAGCACCTGTTTCCTCCCCACATTATTTCATCAACATGGATCCCTTTTTCCCTCCTGATTCTATTCATGAATGGGTTCAAAATGCTGTTCAATGCAAGTGTAATAAGCAAGTTCTCTTCTGTGCTCCTTATTTAGGTTTTTTTCCTAGTTTGCACTCCTGTTGTGTTTTTCACGCGGCATTTTTCATTGGTGTAATCTTCCTGCCTTAAATGGCTTTCCTGTGAGATCACACTGCTCTCAGAATGTAAATGTAAATTGCATGCCATAAAAAGTCTTCATTGTATTACACTTTCTCAAGCACACAAGATTCAGACTGCTTTTAACATTTTAGAGAAACCATGCACCATCTGGGGCAAGGGCAACAGACTGCCTTGTCTGAACCTGCTTTCCTCTTATGTATTCTCAGTTTCATGCAACACATCCCTGGTGTTTCGTATACTGGGAAAACAATCATGATAAAAAAAAAATACTCAGAAGGTATGAAATGCCAAGATTAATTTTCATGTGGCAATTTTAATCTCTTCCCTTTTTCCCTGCATATTTATGAAGTTTATTAAAAATCTTTGCTAATGCACAGATTAACATTAGGTTGCTCACTGAGTAGTCAAGCTCTCTCATTATGAATGAATAGCTAAACTTAATCCTCTGAAAACCAAGCAGTGCAAAAGTCAACACCCGTGTCATGAATCTATAACATTGCCTCTTTACACAATGCTTGATGTGTATTCAAGCCTTTACCCTCGTTGATGGCTCAAGACTTCAGGGTGAGTCGAGTACTTTACTAACATAGATTTGTGCTTAGATCAAATATAATGCAAAAGGCTATCTACAGGTTGTCTGTAATTAAACCTATCCATGTAACACATGAAGCTGTCTATAGTCTGTCTATAGTTAAACCTACTCACACAAAGCTTATCACCCTCAGGAAACCATTTTATCTTATTTTCTCTCACCCTCATGATTTTCCTCAAGCAATAGTAGAAGGAAGGTGAAGGATAACACTGATGAGTATGCCACATGCATCTTGATGTTTTCTGTGGCTAGGAGATGCCATATATTTATTTCCTGACCAAACATAAAATAAATGCCAAACATCAATCAACACCAAAACTGTTTATTTCAGTTTCAGTATTATTTACTTGGCAAGCCTTTAATAGAACATGAAGCCTGAGTCTAGCCACAAGAATGAAATTTCTATATGAAAATCAAAGGATGCAAAACACAAACATAATAACATGAAAGTAGGATTGCTGGAACGCTGAAAAGTGAATGCCTTAATGTACAATTGTTTAAAACAAAAGTTTATAGTTTTATCCTGATCATGTGTAGGCAACTCCCAATACAAATGCTATAAATTCCCTTTTCCTGTTTAGGGGTAGAGTTGAGGCACACATAGACCACAACTGTAAATTGCTGACATCACTGTGTACGGGTGGCTTTGAACAGGTTTGGTAAACTCGCTCACAGTGCTACGAGTTTTTCGGTTCTTGTAGACTCAACAGAGGTTATTAGTTCTTGGGAAACTTTCCCACACTACCTTCTCAGTGTACATTTTTCCTCTCCCCAGCCAGCCGTGGTTTTCTACCCAGACCTATAGATACACATTGTTCTCATTTACACACACATCCCCAAAAATAACCCCACAAAAAGAGTCATTTCTGAAGTAAAATTGTAGTAGAAAATTTTCAAGGTATAAAAAGTCTTTATTTTCTTTCAGATAAATTTATGAATGTATATGTATATGAAAGTATGCAAACACAGAGAGAGCAAGTGTTCATGTGTGGGCAGTGTGTTTACATGTACAGTGTGTTTTATCCAAGTTTGAGTAAACAATTTAAAGAGTCTAACATATTTTGTATGGCTTTAAAAGTATCTGTTTTGCTATTCTATCCACTCTTCATCCTCACACCAATGAATAATCAGCAAGGGATTAAATTAAAATCCAAACAACATCTCCTCCGTGTGCTGGAGGAAGTCAATGCCTCGTTCTGCAAGATGTGGATGTGCCCTGTGTATGAACTTGGCACATTGAAAGCCTATGACTTGAATACTGATTTTTTTCCTGTGGTGGGCTCTGTCCAGCTCCTACTAATGTCAGCGGGCACCTTTCTGCTATAGTCTTTGCAACAAAGTGTATTCTGAAAGAGAAAAGCTATTTCATAACAAATGAAAAAAAGCTTTCACAAAAAAAAAAAAAATCAAAACAAACATGTATTTATTAATTTATTCATTATGAGTCCATTTAGAGATCTGGAAACAATTTTAAGATTTTTAAGCTTCTCATTTTTTTAAAAAAGTGTAATGCCAACTTAGTCTTGAGATTGTGGGAAATCTGAACATATATATCCATTTATATCTATTCACATCTATTAATTTAAAGCTTTAATATATATTTTACAAGGCAAAACTATTTAGAATATAAAGAATCTGAAAAAGAATGTTCATCCTAGTGCCAAATATCAAGAAATGGGTTAAATCACCTGTTCAGTTGCATGGAAGACTCTGATCCTCTCTCCAGCTGATATCACCAACATGCAGGGAAATAAAAGTTAAACAGTTGCATTGTAATGATTTATTCTCAAGTTCATATTCAGAGTTTCAGCCATGTGGCTGCCATTAATGCTAATAGGGGTTACACAGCCAAAGCCAATTTAATCAAGAACATTTTCCAGACTTAGAAACCTGTCATATGACAGAACATGCATTTTTGTTTTACTAATGAGATTATGGTTTGCAGTAGAAATTCGCTGTGTCTTAATGTGAGCAAAAAGAAGTAGGAGGAAGTGTACACAACAGATGCTGGGAAGATTGTTACTGCAAGGAATGAATTTTCACTACCATGCAGGTTTTGGCTGGGTTATTTTCTTCCTAGTAGCTCGTAGAGTACTGTGCTTTGAATTTACAATGAAAATAATGTTGATAACACAGGATTACAGAATTGCAGATTGGGTAAATTTGGAAGGGACCTACGCACTGATCTTTGAGTCATTGCTGAGCAGCGATTACATTAAGTCAAGGAATTTTCAGCTTCTCACACCGCCCCACCAGCGAGGAGGCTGGGGGTGCACAAGAAGCTGTGATGAGGCCCCAAAGATGGAGGCATGGCCCAAAAAGGCCAAAGAGATATGGCATCATGCTCAGTATAGTAATTAGGAGGCAAGCCGGCCAGAGGCAGCTGCTCAGGGACTGGCTGGGCATCGGTCAAATAGTGGTGAGCAATTGCATTGTGCTTGTTTTGATTATTCTAATTCTTTTATCATTACTATTACTCCTTCAGTCTCTGTCCTAACAGACTTGACTTTTTCTCAACCCACAAATTTTGCTTTTTATTTCCCAATTCCCTCCCCCATCCCACTGCAGGGGGTGGGGAATGAGTGAGCAGCTGTGTAGTGTTCAGCTACCTGCTGGTTAAACCATGACAACCACTAACAGCATGTTCTCCACACTTCACCCACAAAAATGCACTTGATGGGAAACAGGGCTCTGAAGCTGATGATTCAGACAAAGCTTAACACAACTAAGTCTTCTGAGACTGATGTGCCCAAGTTAAAATTGTGCGAGCTCTTCCACCTGTCTGAGGTAGAGTGAGAAACAGTAATTCTCACAACAGAAGCAATCTTTCTGCTTTGTTTTGTTTTGATTTGATCTTTTGGACTGTCAAAAAGCACCTCACTGGGGATGTCTAATATACAGGAAGAGAGGAATTAGCTTTGTGAAGCAATATGAGTTCCCATCTTCTTCCTTCTTGAGCTGCTTAGAGTGAAGGGAGACCCATTTTCAACTACAACCCAACAGCTCAGTATGAACCAAGACTGCAGCAGCTGTGACTGAAAGGGAACTGACCTGGACCAGAGCTAGGTGCTTTGAAAGGGATGACTGGCTGTTGAGAAGATCCCCAGCTGATCTTTCTCAGCACCTTCTTAGAGCTGGTACAGACAGGACTAATGGATGTGAGACACAATTCCTCTTTAAAATTATCACCTTGCACAGAAACTTGAGATGAATTCCTAGCAATGGTACTCTTTCTGTGCGGTGCAAGAAGGGAAAGGCAGAGGAGTGGAGAACATGTGTGTATTCGTCACTTAGCAAAGGTCACCCAGCAGCACAGAAAAAGAACTATCGACAGGTCTGCCTCAGGTGGTGAAGTTGGGACTGCAGAAGTTATTGATCTCTGTTGCAAACAACTTAAACTACTTTGGGGGAAAGATGGTACCAAAATATATTCTTGTTTTCCCTGAATTACATTTTTGAATGAAGTTTCATTGCAAGAAGTACTTCCAATCAAAGAGGGAAAAAATAATATCTGTACCAAACAATTATTCCTGTTTCCTTCTGGCCAAACTTCTAGGGTTTTTTTTATATTTCACCATACAATAGCAACCTTCAAATATGTTTTTGTATGGATGTGGTTTCCAAATTGCTAATGCTGTAAACTCTAAAATATTCCAAAGCAGAAGGCACATAAAATGTATGATACCATGTTTCTAAGATGATAATCTAACTAATCCAATTTAATCAACCAATAATATTTCTCTAACATTAAAAAATTTCCACTGTAGTGCCAATACCCTTTTTTCTCAAAGAAAAGAGAAAACTGAATGTAATATTCCATTAACCTATCTTGGATATATTAAACTATGAAATTAACTGAAAAATGAGTGAATTGGCTTGTAAAGTCAGCAAGAGCTTCTTACAGCGTCAATCATGCTTTAATTCAGAAATCCCTTTACTACATCCTGCAGCTGGTTGAAAACATTCACATGAATTTTAACTAATACAATGAATTAACTTTCTAAGTTCACTGTAGAAGATTATAGATTATATATAGACTATAGAAGATTAAACACAAGCTCATTTGATAGATCCAGTCTTTAAAAAATAGCAAAAGCTTAACTGATTTTCAGGCTAATTAAAAAAAAAAAGTATGTCTGACAGGCTGACAGAACTTCCCTGACTGTTTCTCTGTTTTGCTCTTTTCTCCTCAACACCACACAAGTCGTCCAATAATTTTTTCTCCAGGTTATATCCAGATTCGTAAGCAAATACTTTTTATATGTAGCCGTAATAACATGGTTGCAACCTCAAATACTGAAAAAGCCTTGACTACACTTGTAACATTAACCAGGTGGCAATCACTGAACGTTGTAACAAGGACTCTCCATCAACTGTCTCCCTAAAAAAGCCTTCCAAGAGTTGCTTTTTAAAGATCAAGAACATTTTAATTAGATCAGCCATCTTTCGCTCTTCAAACCGCTGACGGAGGCCAATAGTGGCAACTATCAGATGTACAATCCTTGTATCAAGGAACAAACAAGCTGTGCTGTGACTCTACAGCTTTCTCCTCTGTGTATATATAAAACATCTTTGCAGGTGTGATAAAACAGGAAAAATCTCCCTGCTCTCTGCATCCTCAGCCACACTTCACACTGGTCTATGTTTCACCAGTTATAATTGTATAATTTTTTATGATTGTAGCTTATCCTGGCATCACGTAGAACATCTCATCAGTGTTCCATTAATGTACGCTGTGGTTTGTTTTGCTGTCCTCTGCAGGTGAATGTCTGAGATAAGTCACATCCTTATATGTCCACAATAGAAGGAATATCTGTTTCTCTTTGCTGGCAGTCCTACAATGAACAATGTCTTATTTTGTGCATCCACTCAACAGCTCCTGACAGAAGTGCTCTGTTAGCATGTACACTTACTGATATCTAACATATGCTTTAGAGGAAGGTTTAAGTCTCATTAAGTCTACTTGTAAGAAAAAACTGAACTGTGCCTTATTAGGTGAAAATAAAATGTTGGCAGCATTATTCTGACAACTCATAGCAAGGACTTCATAAGCCAGCCTCCTAGCATATCTGGAAAGGTGAGTGATTTTCTGCCCACTCACTTGCTTTGGCTAACAGCCAGATGACCTGTCCACAAGTCCCCCAGAAGTTGGGGGCCAGGCAGCTGCCTGTGATGGCCCAAAAGGGTTTCTCAAAGCCAGACAAGGAGATTATTCCACTGCTAGGGCTTCATGGCCTTTGTAGGAGAAATACTGCCAAGTTTAGGACTATGTGGTAATTAAAACAGTTACCCATAACTACTGATTTTAGGTCTTGCCATTACAATTGTATCATGGCCATGACTGGCTTGTTTTTTTTTTCACCAAAATAATTTACAGTGCAGAATTTCCACAGGTTGTGAAGGTAGATAATAAGAGTGAGAAATAGGAAGGCACTGAATGGAGTATTCCTCACCTCAGTATGGAGAAAGCAAATATGCAGATATGTTCATTTTTTTAATTGCTCAGAAGTAAATCTTCAGAAGTATAGCTTGTATCTTAGAACATAATCACTCACTCTCCTCTGCCTATTTTAATGTCAACATAAAGAGAATTGTGCAATAACACAGCAGGTGTTAAACATAATAATGTTCTACACTAGAAAAACCTTTGACTAGTAACTAAATTAAGAGGAAATTGATGGAAAAGGTCTAACTGCTCTCCTGAATATCCAGATCTGAATGATGATAAAGAATATTAGTTCATTCCTCCCATTTAGTTTAGGTAAATGAGTTTCTGGGATCTGACCCAATTATTCTATTTCATTTCTGGACATAACTTGGAACATGTCTAGATATGAAGGGATGCTGAAACACCTAACTGAGACATCCATTTTTAATGCTCAGCTTCTCTGTTGAGTAATTTGGTTTATACAATACAGAGATCAGTAATTATTAGATCTCAGTGAGAAGCTCTCCACTTTTCTTTGAAATTTCCTTTGTGCCCCTTGTTGCATTTAGACCAGTACGGATCTTTTCTAAGGCTGAAAACTTTTAGATTGTTTTGTAGAATTCGTTAACACCCCCAACTGTACTGATTTCATATTTATTGATTCATTGCAAATAGGAGCCTTTCCACTGAGTTAAACCCTGCAAAATGTCTGAAACTATCTGATTTGCATATTGGCATCCCATACTTTCTCCATCTGATGGAGAAATAAGACTGGTGGTATCTTAGCATGAAAAAAGAAACACTGTCTGTTTATAATACACCATCTTCCTTTGCCTCAGATTGCCTCAAAGACTGTCCAGGGTCCATCCATTTGAAAAATGCACAAGGAACCATCCAACTACCTTACTGATATGTTCCTGGAAATCTACATTGCTACAAGATGATTGGAATGAATGCATATGTATTGCTTTTAATTGTATTGTGAAAAGCTTCAAGTAGCTACAGGGGTTTTTAAATTTTTTTAAGATGTATCACCTTAAAATTTCTTTAAGAAAACCTACTGGCTCCGTATTCATGCATCTATCTGTCATTAGATTTACTCCACCATTTTAATGTGTGGGTGGTAGCTATATACTAGGTGCTGCAGGAATTTACAAGTGACCTCTCATGCATAACATATGTTTGCCATTTTACATGCTAACCTTTAGTATACTGGATGAACATTGATTTGACTGCAAGATAAGATTCTAGTACAACAAATCACTTTAGGAAAACAGCAAAATAGACAAATGAGTAGACATGAAGAATACAGGAATCTTGGTGATTGATTCCACCTTCCTGAACAGTGCAGTATGACTAAATGCTGAATTACTTTCTATCTCCTTTCAGAAGCCTTTGTTTATATTTCTAGACTGTATAGACACTTAGCTGGGGTCCTCCTGACTGGTGTTTGAGGCCAGCCTGGTTGTCCCAGAGAGCTGTGGACATGAGAGCACAGACTGCCTAAGGAATCTAGGGACTTTCCGAGTGGACTGCAGACTTTATTAGCTTTTAATTTTACACAGTCTCATAAATGTCCTTTTAAAAGGAAACCCTCATTTTATAGTGGTAAATTGTGTTTTAAAAATACAAGATACAACAAGATAGAGTTGCAATTATGTAGCAAAATTGATTAGATGGTCATAATTACCAAACAATGAAACATTGGTGTGTGAGCTTATCACCTTTTATTCCATATTTTGTGCTGTGACGTGAAATCATGTTCTGTTTTTTCATTTTTGCAGGATCTTACAGATGTCTTTTTAAGTATCTAGTACACAGTACCTTCATTTACTCACAAACCAACCATCTTGCTATTCCAGGAATTGTTTTCTTGTTCTCTACGTCCATAACCTTATAGCTTTTGTGCATGACAAAAATATCATGATGAGCTTTTTTCTTTTTTTGATGTCTAGTTAATAACTGCATTAGCCTTCATTTGTCATCTGTAGAACTGAGCAGAGAGTTGCAGTAGTCTCTCAAAGAAATGCTGGAATCCCATTATGAATCAATCTCTGTATTACAAAATGAGGCTCATGTGTATACGTTAGTGAAGAATTCGTGGAAGCAGAAAACTACCTGTTCTCCCCCAGGGTAATGAGTCTCTGGTGCCTCATTTGCTATTGCTTATCACTCAAAGCATAGAATGAGGAAAGAGTAAAAAATATTGAATAGGCTGCAGAAGAAATAAACACGTCAGAAACTATTTCATTGGCACTGTATTAAGATGTTCATCAGAGCTCTTACTTGGTCTTTCTACTCAGAAAACAGACCACTGCAAAAAAATAATACCAGCAACACAAACTACTGTTTGTTTTCTGTTAGCAAGTGTAAAGAAACCTACAAGCCAAAACAAGTATTTTTACAAGGGAAAAGAACTAATGAATCTCAAAGTTGTATTGATATATGTATATTTATGCATATTTCTTTGTTTATTTATTCCAAATTTATTCCATACATGTGTATACATATGCTTATGTAAATATGCTTGTAATTAGGAGGGGTACTGCTCCACCTCTGATAAATCTGATGTTCCTGGGGGAACATGCATTTTTTAACTGTGTTCCAGGAGACTCAGAAGAATGGGCTGACTTCTACTGAGATGGATATGTGAATTCTCAGAGGGCACACATAGATATATGCAGAATACTTCCTAAAGACCGGCAGGTCTATCCAAGTGCTGCTTTTGACTCAACTGGTGTCATTATAACTGGCTATGATAATCATGACTAAAACAGAGAGCTGTGAACCATAGGCAGTCAATGTCCTTTAACGTGACACTGGAGCATCCATCCCCAGCGTGGGACAATAATTAACAGTGCAGATGAGGATTTCACAATGCTAGCTACCGATGGATCACTACCTTGATGACGTTTAACGTCTTATCTGAGAATCATTAAAGTTTTTCCCTAATTCAAGCTTCAGAGAGAAAGTAGGAAGCAAGTAGGTATATTAACTATACCAGAATTAGGTTATGTAAGGGGAAATCATTTTCAGGATACCTTCTTGTGTACAGATAGGAATAAGCAAGTTTTATGTGGCAGTTTGTAGAGAGAGGTTGACACAGATTAAGATGCATAGAGGGAATTTGCACAGCCATCAGAGCACTCCAGAAATACTAATAGAGAGCTCAAGGCAGTAACAACCAGGCATGGATATCTCAGAGTTTTGCTTGTTTTATACTGGTTATTTTCTTATTTCTGATGTGATTTTATCGACTATGTTTATGCCTGTGCCTGAAGTGTGTCAATGGCTCATTCTCATTAGTGTTTCTTATGCCAGCCCACCATAATGTCATGCATGATGGCTTTGTTGTTTAATAAGCCCCACAGTGTGAATACCTTGCCTGCTGTGGAAGGATGGTAAACAATCTTGCATCAAATTTATCTAGCTATGCAAAGCTCAGGCAGTAACCTATATAGGGCACTGCCATTTTCTTTCTTTCATTTTTGGAAAAACAAGCAGGGCTGATGAATAAACAGATGGAACAGAATATCAGAAATAGATATGCAAAATTAGAACCCAGTCAGAAAACTTAAAAATTAGTAAATTAATTTATCCAACAGCAGAACCCTCCCCCAATATTTCCAGACTTTATATAGATTCTTTATTTTTAACCTATGAAGAATAGATGGAACAACAGAAATAGGTTATCTGGGACTAATCAAGCCTATGAAAATGACCAAGGCAACTAGAAATGAAAGAAAAAGTGGTATTTTCTAGTGTATAGCTCTGCTATTTATGCCTGTTCTTATACAGTACATTTTCTTATCACTTTTTAAAAAATTCTATTTGTATGTAAATAGATTTAAAAATCCACCTTGGGGACCACTACAGCATCCAGTTGGAAAAACCAGACAAATGTTTTCTATCTGATAGCCTGTAAACTTGTAATACATTAATATATATAAACTTCAGAAATTATACATGCAATGCATATACACACAATTTAAATATCCTGTCAGAAAAATATGAAACCACAGGTAAAAATGCTGTGTAAATGTTTGATTCAAATTTGTTGGAATGCAATTATTTTATATTTGAATTCTTGTAAAAAAGAGAAATTCTACAAACAGTATAGAAATATGGTCTTTAAAGTAACCATTAATGTTTAATCCTTAACAGTTAGGTCACTTTATAATTATTGCAGACTTTCATATAAGGTACAAAGTATGCAGTAGCTGTGTCAAATTATATGATGATGCTATTTCAGTATCAAAAATGTGTACAATTCCAAAAAATTACCTTTATGCTAGAAATGTTATGGAAAAGGTAAACCAGACTGAATGTTTAATAAACATTTGGTTTGGCCATATGTATTAGAACATAAATGCACTTTTACTTTATATATGTTTTCAGATATTTGGTGCAATCATGTGTGTCACTTTAGCGAGCAGTACTGTAACCCTGGTAAATCTGACTGGTTTACCTCAAAATATTTAACTGAAAGGATTAAATTTGTTTTCTGTTCTCTTCCAGTAGGGAATCCAGGTGTTTTATTTAATTCTTTAAGTGTATCTGCCCTATTACAGCCTACCAAAGGATGCTGTGGTTAATGTTTAATCCAAGGGCTGATGAAGTTCAAGATCACTCAGGTGTGATGTTGATTGTGGTTATTTGACAGTCAGATGGTTTTACAGAAGAGCCCAGAGCACCCCTGAAGAAACACTGGATGAATTGATTATAGGACCCAGTACTTTACTGTCAGATCCAGCCATTATCATAACAAATTAGCCTATACTTTACAGTGGGGGGCTTGGGCTTTGGGCTCGTTTCATATTTTTCTGATTATTCATTCTGATTATTCAGATATTTAGAAACCTAGCTTTAAGACTAGATTGACTCATAGGCAGTTTATATTCATTTGTTGTTTTGCTTACATGATCCTTTTGTTTTAATAATTATTTACCTCTTCCAGTATTTATATTTCTTCAGTGGCATCGTGTTTCCCCTCAGCTGCTTTTCCCTGCTAGAAATAAAAGGAACTGCCTCCTGATCTGTAGGAGGCTCTGGGCTCCATCGACCAACCCAATAGTCCAGCTCTAGTTTTGTCTCTGAATTCATCTTTTTTGACATGTGACCATAACTGAACACATGACCGTGCCCAAATTACCTATGACAGTGGCACTTCCCATGTTCTACTTCCTTTATTTAAACCAAATTGACTGTATTTCAACACATGTGACAGCATTACCCAAATGCCTTTTGAGCAATGGTGGTTTCAAAAATTCTGTGACAGTTACTGCCTGCCATTTGAAGACACATTAGTACTTGGTTTTCAAACAGTACCAATGTCTTGTAATGCATTGGATATGGCTTTCCAAATGCTGGAAGTCATCAGCGAGAGCATTTGTTCAACTCTGCTTACAGTTCTGACAGGGGAGAAACACAGATTTCTCATCCTGCCAAGCAACTCTGTGTCACACCAGGATGTTTCGGCTCATGTTACTGTCTCCTGTGCATCCTATTATTATGGGGAAAGCTTGTCTGGGACAGGGTTCCACTAGATGTAAAATGTAGAAGTCCATCTGTTCATTTAGCCCCTGATTTAGTGCCTTCAAGATTTTTCTTCCTGTTTTGAAATCCTTAAATACATTCAAAATGTGGATGTGAATTTTAAAAGGTGAAAATATCAGTGTACAAGTCACAGAATTTTAATTTCTCATAGTTGGTCCAGGTTTGGTTCTATGAGTCTGGCCTGGGAAGTGTCCTGAACCAGCTCTGGTGTTTCCTGGCTAAGATATAGTCCCATACTACCTAACAAATGCCCGTTAGATAAAGCCCTTAAGAAACATCTTAAATGGTGATTGAAATTAACAGACTTGACTCCACTCTTTCCAAGAAATGTAGAAACCTGTTCCTTTCTGTCTACCAGTTGTTAGATATCAGCTTTTTCCATGCAGCCCATTTTCAGGCTGCTAACAAGGATAAGTGAATGCTCGGCTTTGAAAAGCTGATCCCCTTCCAGCATTTTGCTGTAGGGTGTCAAACTGTAGCTAACAGGAGTTTAAGATTCAAGTTTTAAATTAGACTCAAGCTTGGAAACAAGCGTAGGCCTAACCAACAAGGTCAACATACCTGCTCCATGCAGGAACCTGTGATGGCAGCCAGAAAGTTAATTGGAGCTAACAGGAAATGGAGGGATGTCACTCCATCATGTCTATGTTGTACAGCTAGCTGTGATTAAACTATTATACTTACCTTCCTAAACATGCATGTGATTCAGAAGCATTGTGGGAATTGGACAGCACAGTATCTGTAAGAGGAAAAAGCAATTTAAAGATGAAACATTAAAGCTTAAAATATACATCGAGGGTGTCAGTAAGAAATGTCTGACAGAATGGGATTAGTTAATCTTTTATCATACAACATCATAGTATCAAATCAAAAGTGATGAGGGGCAAATAAGCAAGAAAGCATTTCAATTTAGACAAAGGAAAAGTGTTGTACTAAAAATGCATCCTGGCCCAGGCTGTTCTGCTCATTATTCAGTACCTTAAATTGAGAAGCGAGAAAGCTCCTTATTGTAGAGCATCATCTTAAGAAGGTATTTTATCTCTTGGATTTTTAGTGATTTTTTAAATCTTATTACAAGTCTGTTTGCAAAGAATACATATTATTTCATTCTTACATAGCCATACAGTTTAGTTTCTCATTTCCTGCTATGCAGCAATCATTAAAACAGCATTAGTGGGGCATTGTCAGAGTGCCTTTTAGATGAATGGATTTTTCTAGTGTATCCCTAAGTAGCAGGGTACAACTCCATTGAGTTGCTTTTAGGTATACAGGAATTTAAAACCAGAGCAGCAGCATCCAGGAAATTTCATTGTTACATAGAAAGAAACAGTTGATAAAAATGACATAACTTCAGGCATCCCATTGTAAGTTCTAAGCCACTTATAGTTCAGACAAGAAATGTGACCCTAAGATTCACTAACACTGGGACCTACACACGTAGGTTATGTAGGCTCATTTTGAAATGTCTACCCTATAAGTACATTATAAGGAATTCTTCTATGACATTTGGCAATCTAAATTTTCTGCTTCTTTCCATAAATTTCTCATTCACCAGGCGGGCTCTAATTGAGTCATAACTGAAGCATGCAGTAATTAACATTTCTTCAGTCACATCTTTAAGGTGGTTATTACGGTTAGAAACTTGCTTGTGCGAAATCTTATTCATCAGGTGCACTGTTTCTATGCATTCAGTCATATGAGCTTATTCACATTTGCTTCTTTGAGTGGCAACAATCACTGCCAGTGCATAGTCAATGCAACTATGAGACAGTTATCTGCTTCTATTCTGGCCTGCAAATCATTTGCAAAATTGTTAATAGGAAATTCTATTACAGTTTATTTGCCAGACAATAATAAAAGAACTCTGTATTTATTTTCTGGTCAAGTGAAAAATTTTTCCTTCTCTTTGCTTACAGAGCAAAAAACTGGTTTTGCTTATAGCTTAAGGAAACACAAAATTGCACATGCAAAGTAGGAAGGGTTGATTTCAAGAACTGGATCATGTAACTCACTACATTTGCATATCTGTAAATGATATCTGTAGAATTAATCATTCAATAGTAGTGCTAATTTTTTTTTTATAAAACCATGCTGATCATGCTAGAGCATGAAATTCTTATTTAAAAAGCTTTACAGTCATGATAAACATCTTTCTAAGCTCTGTTGCAGAACTTGTGTGTTTCATTATATTACATTAAGTCCTCCCATCCTGCAAATGCAAAGAAAATACATCTCTATGTAAGGAACAAAATAACAGAAACTAATTTGTCTTACATTTATCTTATATTTTAGAAAGGCTTTTGAATCTATTTTATCTAACCCACATGGTGATGTTAAGATACTTTAAGCAATATTAATTAGTTAATAAACTCAGGAAACATACTAGAGTCTAGTGTATTTTGAAAACCAGTACGGATCATTCTGATTTATCAGGCTGTCTCAACACCTTGTGGTAGTCAGAATTCTGCATGCCAGTGTAACCCTTATGAAATGGATATATATAACTCTTACACTACAGAAGTAACTGCACCTTTCCTCACCTCTTCTCCGCCCTCCAGTGTCCAGAGCCAGGAGAAAATGTTAATCTAATCAGAGGTTTGGAGGGGAGATTAGGGAAATGGAGATATCCTGCACCCCCAATGCATTTGTGCATAAACATACTGGTCCTTTCTCTCTCCCTTGTGTCAGAATTTCTGGGAGTTTATATATTTGACTATGGCAAGGAACAGAAAGCTCTGTAATCTGTTACCAGTCTCCTCAGTTCCTTCACCCCAAAATTCTGCCTTTTGGGCAGGATGCAGTTCTGATCTCCATGAGGTTCGCGTGCCCTTCACGTATGTTCATTAAGTTATTCAGAAGGATTCTGCATTTTGTAAAGCTCTTGCATGGCAAAATCTCTCAGAGATTGGGTTTTGCACAGCACACAAAGGTGGTAAGGGGAGTGATACTTCCTGACAGGGAAATAATACATTCATAATAGGGTTCAATGTTAAGTGTTCACTTGGCTCAGGACCACAAGTCATTGAATGCCATTGTGGTGTATTTCTTAAAACAATCACGTGCATCCTACTTGCTTACAGATGTATGCACTTTAATTTAAATGAAACATGCAGTCCTGAGTAAACAGTGTTATGTATGGGGAGGCTGATTTCTTAAAGAGCCAAAAGACTGTTATTTTAACCACTAATGATGTTTTCCTCACTTGATAGATTTTAATATTGTAAGAAGATTCCTTTTCTGCCAATATGATGTCAGCTGAATCCATCAAGTACTGTTTTCTCTTTATATTGGGCTTCCACATGGTTCATTTGAACTTATTTTTAAAATATTATATTGTTAATATGTGATAACTTGAAGATATGTCTCCCCTTAAAGAAATTAATTGCCAAAAGTAAATCTGTCCAGTTTCATACATCTTTTAATAAATCAAAAATCAATGGAAGTCACATTTTCCAATTTATGAATTATCACTTCATTTACATGAATTGTACAAACAAATATTTTCGAGTATGAAGAATGGTAATGACAACAAGGGTATTGCCAAATACAGGGAACCGTTTGATCACTTTTAAATTCTGGAAGAGAGATTGATTTCCCTTGCAAGCAAAATGAAGTCTAGCTTTTAAAGGTTCACGATCCATGCCCGAGGTAAGTCCTTAAGAGTAAGGGCTACACTGTGTTTCACTTCTGCACAAGATGAGTAGGAGGAGAGGAGTGTGAGAACTTCTTCTTTTCACTTTGTTGCTCTGTGTTAACTGACATGCATTTTGCAAAAAACTGAACAAGGGAGTGGGGCAAAAGGAGTGAATAAAGGGTCTGGTGGAAATGGAGGTCTGGGTTCATCGTGTTTGACTTCACTGAACTTCCTAAAGTAGGAGGCAGGTAGCACTAGGTTGCCTTTACAATCAGTGGATGAAGGCAGACACCTCTAGAAGGCAATTCAACTCTCTTCAATTAGTTATCTGGGACTTGCTCCCTTCACTCCATATTAATACTGAGCTTGCCTGAACACGCCAAGACTCTGGAACAGAACTCAAACTTCACCCAGTGCCTTTGTATAGTCATGGTGTTTAAAGTATATTGTGTACCTGCTTAGAAATGAGTTGCAGCCTGGCCTGCAGAAGTGATCCAGTAAATACTGACAGGAAGTAGATTCCATATGGTTTGTTGCAACTGGTACAAATAGGCAGTTGCAACTGGTACTAATATGCCTATAACACAGAAGCAGTAGCTCATGAAGAAGTTCATTTTATTAAAAATTGAAGGGAAAAGGGAGAAGCTAGGTTTTCTTTTCATTTGCACATATTTCTTAGTGTGTTACTTCTCTGCATGGTCTGCATAAAGAAATGCTTTCATTAACACCAATCATGCTGTTGACAGAAATTATCTTTTTTATTCTTTTGCCAGTAATTTATGGATTAAGTTTATAATCTATGTCCTCAGTTCAGAAATGAGATGAAGGAGTTTTAATTTTTTTAGTAGTAATATTAAATATATATGTGTACCACAGACTACCTGTGCATGATGAGGAAAAGTCTGCACTTTGTACACATGAATAGGTGTAACTAAATACAGAGTTTCTTCTTTTTGTCAGTGTGGCATTAGATAAGTTTAATTTTGATGTTTCTCAGGTAACTTCCTGAAATATGGAACTTTCCTAATTTCTGTGTACTAGAAGCTAATGTACAATACAGCCATTAATCAAATTAACATCATGGTGATTAGTACCCAGCCTTGCACTGTTTTGCTTAAAGTAGGGAAAAGAATGGCATTAATTGCTAACAGCCCACAAAACAGACATGCAAAAATAAATAGAATGTGTTTTGTGAAAGAGAGTCTAAAAGAATCCTTCTTTTCTCTTCTCCGATGGTCCTGTCAAAGAGCTCAGCTTCAGCCATCCTACATACTTGCTGATAACATTGAACCCAGTTGTCCCTGTAGCTCACTTCATTTGTTATTAGTGTATTTTTACAGTGGCAACTGCAGGAGCTCTGCTTAAGCCCAAAGACCAGTTCTCCCACTGTGCAGCTGATTCATGCTTGACTGGATTGCTGGGTCACAGAAAACGGATTACTGTTAAAAAAAGAGACCAGACCCATGTCAAATATATTTAAATGTAAAGAACATTTCTTCTGTAATATCATTGTTACTTTAGGTCCAATTTGAGAAAATAAATCTCTAAGAGCACCATAAGGCCTTGGAGGGACTGGAAAATCACTTTTCTGTGAGCTTCAAAAGAACCCTCAAAAGAATTTAAGAAATTAGTCCCAACTACTCTGACATGATTTACAGAAAGTTCTCATTAGGATAACTTATGTTTTGTTGAAATCCACCAATATCTGCCAAGGCAATATGAAAGTCTTTGAGAAAACATTAATGAATGCTGCAAAACATTAAAGTCTTGGCACGAGGGAAAGCAGAGGATACTCATTTGTCAGGCTTCAGCTTTGCTCTACATTGAACGTAATGAAGCATGCAACCTGCAGGAACAAGCCTAGAGATTGTGCTACAGAACTTTGAAGCTGTACTCTGTTTCACAAGCTCATCTTCCACACACAGGCTTCCCATTACTACCCAGCTGATGCTTCTTGTGATGTCTATGGACCACTACCCCGAAATTTTTAATGTCTTACAAAATTTAAGGCCAGGAGAGATCTCAGATCACCCCATCTATCTGCCTATATCATAAAAGCAAAATGAAGATTACCTATATTCACATTTTTACTTGAAGGTTTTGCCTAGCTTGTCCTTTGATTTTCCACACATTCCTCTTCTGTAGTATCTTGCCCAAAGCAAGATTAATTTTTTAATTCAAGTTTCCTTTAATGTTAGACCTTGCTCACAAAATAGCCTGATATTAAAGTACCAAATTAGCAGTGGGAAAGACTTGGAAATGCTATATATATTTAAGAACTACAATTATATATCCTAAATTGAAAGGTTCTGAAAGATAAAAGTGAAGTTGCTCTGTAGTTATACTTCTTTACAGATTGACAGTTGGAAAACTTTCTTACATGTAAATTAGGTTCAAATGTCTTGGTCTGACTAAACTATCCAGCCTGAGATAAGAAAGAAAATACAAGATGACTTTACATTGTGCTCATACTGGGTTGATATTGAAGCCAGATGAAGACTAGGCAGTATCTAATGTAAGAGGCATAATAATGTACAGCCATAAGAATAGGTTTTATATCTGTCAGGTTTCAATACCGATTCCTCTAATTCTTTGAGACACCAAACAATAAATTCCTATTCATTAGATCTTACCTGTTGTGCTAGGAATGAAAACATATACAGGCATAATAGAGTAAATTTGTGCCCTGAGATCATACCTCTTAGCAAGGTAAAATTCTCAAGAGACAAAGTCGCTGTTTTTAGTGAATCACAAGAGCAAAAAAATTGGAAAACAGCTTCAACAACCCTGCAGAATCTGCCACTTTTCGTCCTACTCAGCTAAAAACACTGGGTGCAAGAGGAGAAAAGAAGTGTGACTGCTGAGTATTGCCTGTGAAATGATTGATATATATGACTGTCCTTGTCTGAATAACACATTCCCCCTTAGTAAAATTTGGCCTAAAAGTTACAGCATGCAAAGGAGTACTGTATCTTTCCCAGCTCCCATGGAGGGGAGTTGCCAACCCATAAGATTGGCCACTAGTGAGGAGTTTTCCTCTTTTTTCTGGGGTTGAAGCCCTGTTTACTTGCTTTTTTTTTTTTCTTGTTCTACATGTTTTATCCCATTTTCTTCATTTCACATCCACAGAATTCCTGTTGCCATTATATAAAAACAATATGGATCTGCCCTGAGGAATTCCATTTTTTCTGGCCTTATATTTTTGTGGATAAGCTATGACAATGTGTCCTGATCTGCTTGGTCTATAAATCAGTGGTGAGTGTTAAGGAGTGGCAGAATCCATTGGGCTTGAGGTCCCACAGGGTTTCCCCTTCCATTTGACCAGGGCAACTCTGGGTCCATAATACTGCCATGGCACCACAAACCAGGCACTCACATACACAAATGTACAAATGTATAGGATGCTTTTCCTTGATCCTGCCTCACCTATATGCACTTATTCCTACTTACATTTGCACTGTGCATCTTCACTTTCACATTCCAAGAATCAGCAAGTTTTCTTTTTACAAAGGACGATTTGGGGTGGACTACTGGAAGATTAAGTTGACAGAAGCAGACAGAAAAATGAGTTACACATGTCTGTGCATATCCCAGAGGAAAATAAATCAAATCCTATTTATAAAATTTTAATTTAGACAAACATTCTGCAGCAATATGTAACAAAATTTGCAGATCTGATAATAGCATTCCTTTAGCAAAATGATCTGAGCAAGATTATTTGAGGTAATGAATGTGAAACAAAGTATTTCAAATCCCTAGCAGGAGGGGGCTGCACATTAGAAGGCAGGTAATATTGTCATCTACAACATCTTGTACCTTAGATGCCTAAAACCTTTCACATTACTAACACAGAAATGAACCTGTTAGTTCATGACAAATGGAGAGTATTTAATTAGGAATTCTTAAAACTTGCCTTGGTGAGCCATATGTTTTAAAATTATTAATTATGCTCTCCTTTAAGTGGAAATGTACTTATGAAAAGTGCTCTGAATACTAGTTTACTAGTTTTACATTTTACACAATATACTCAAGACAAATAATGTATAGAACAGCTGGTGATGATTAATTTTTTATAGAGGAAAGTGGTACTGCAAACATGTTGAGCTGAGAAAGTAATAGAAATGTTTGGCAAGGAGGCATATACTTAGTTTATTTTAAATGGAAACAAAGGGGAAAAAAAGATGAATGTTTTGGGGTTGATGATGTTATGTTCCCTGCTTCAGTTATAAATTATAGAATGAAAACAGATGGAAGCTGGTCCTCTTTCTATCTTCCTTATCTGTAGCTAATACAATGATCTTGTTAGCTACTAAGAAAACATGGCATGTTCCTCGACTGTGCCTTGCCTACTTTTGCATTCGTCTGGCCCACCAATAGGACACCTTGCAAGTTTCAGACACTCCTGCATGGAGACTACAACATAAGAAATTCAAAAATCTTGAGCATCTATCTCATTACATTTAGTATCACTCCTTAAAATACTTGTGCTAAAGCTACTTCCATTTTAAGACAGTTATAGAAAAGAATCTTGTTGGGGTTGTTTGTTTTACTAGCTAGCAGAATTCCTTAGTTATCAATCCAGCAGCTGAGAAAGAAGTACCCCTGTATGAAGCTTGGTCTGGGGACTGCCTGGCTGGGGAGCAGCTCTGCAGACAAGGATGTGGGGGTCTCAGCAGAGGACAAGCTAAACAGGAGGTAGCAGGGTGCCATGGCAGCTAAGAAAGCCAGCGTTATCCTCGATTGTATTATGAACAGCACAACCGGGAGACTGAGGGCAGTGACCTTCCCTCTGTACTCAGCGACTACAGCAGTGTAGTAGTTTCGAGGATTGCATCCAGTTTGGGGAAAGACACGGATAAACTCATGCAAGTTCAGCAGACCAGCCACCTAGCTGGTCAAAGGACAGGAGCATTTGCCCTGTAAAGAGAAACTTCTGAGTGAAAAGTTTCTTCAGCCTCATGAATAAAAGACTGAATAGCAG
This sequence comes from Aphelocoma coerulescens, assembly GCF_041296385.1. Classification (NCBI taxonomy): domain Eukaryota; kingdom Metazoa; phylum Chordata; class Aves; order Passeriformes; family Corvidae; genus Aphelocoma; species Aphelocoma coerulescens. The sequence goes on along the minus strand of NC_091014.1, from coordinate 24,330,255 downwards.
TTTTATGATATAACCTCCCTGATACATGTAGGAAGTTGCCAAAATAGGCAGAAGCAAAAGCTTCCCAGTGATGTATGGTGGGAGAATGAGGGACAGCAGACAAGTGGAGTCAAGGGGGGCTTAGGCTGAATATTAATAACAGTCAAGTCCCATGGGGACAGTCAAGCAGTGAAACAGCATCCTGCTCTTACCGCTCAGTGGAGTGTGTTTTCAGCGAGCAGAAGGCCTAGAGAGCTGCTGGGGTTTCTTCCAAGCTGAATGGCCCAGAATGGGCTGCACTTGCAGTGGTGACAGTGCTGTGGTGTTAATTTTACCTGATGTTCTGACTATAATTTTTGACACTAGACAAAAGACTTACCAAGCACACATTTATTATATTTCATAGCAACAGAATTATAAGATCCTAAGTGGAACACAGTTTCTAATTACACTATGCAAAGTGTTTAACTCTGCTGAGAAATGAAGCTGCTCTAGGAAACATGGTAACCAAACTCTAAAAGCAAAAGGAAATTAATTCAGCAATAGGGACTCTTCATGTTCCATTTCAGTGGAAGAGCAGTGCTCAGCACCATTCGCTACTGGATTCCTGTGCATTGAACCAAAGAACCTAGAAGTGAAACAGAATTTATCAGACCATTTTTTTGAACAGAATCAGGTGGGCTGTTTCCTATTTACATTTTCAAACACCAAAAAAGAGACATTTGGTAAGTGCGTCTAAGAACTCAGTGCAGCCTCACGTCTTTTAAACCAAACATAATGACTTTGAACTAACAAAACTTATGCTGACCATACTGAAAAGATTGATTTTTCTTTCTGAATAGGTAATCTTCTGACTTCACATAAAAGGATACCATTTACATCTTTTAGAATATTTATTTGGCAGTCATTGCTGAAACTCCTGAATATTAATTAAGATGCTGTTTAAGTGCTGGAAACTATTTTCATCGCATCACCTTTGTATTCTATTGATTCCAAAAGAGAAAAGAATGGGACTAGGCAGACATTGCAAAGTAAAATAGTGGGTACTCATCTAAAACCTATGTAAAGCACAGGTAATACCCCAGTCATTTTCAGCCTTTGCTACTGTCATGCAAGATACAGCAAAAGAAAAATTCAGTACTGATGGAATATGATGAAGATGTGCATCTGTAGATATGAACAATACAAAGACAGAATTAGCAATACCCTAAGTTCTCAGAATAAAAATATTAATTTCCTATTGTAATGGTCACAGAAAGAATTCTCAAGTGTCTTCTTATGTTACCCTTAGTATTTTTGAAATAATAAATTATTAATTTTTATTGCAAATGTTGTTATTCACTCATTTACATCCTTGTGCTGAAAAGTTCATCAGTATTTTTAAAATTAACTGAAGATTTAAATACAAATAATATTAAAATTTTCTGCTTTTGTCTTTCAAAATTTGGTATCCATCTGAACAAGCCTTTTATGTGGATTTCTCTTGCTCTGTGGCAAGACTTCTAACCTGTGAAAAAGAAATTATTCATGTTGCATTTCTTTTTCATTCCATTATAGCAATAAAATAAATAAACAACCTCAATTTCTAACTGTTGAACAAGCAAAAAAAAAAAAACTTATGTTATCAGTACTGTTAATTAGTACTTTTTTAGTACTGAGTATTGTAGAATCTCTTTCATAGTTGAACAGAATTGACCTCTGAATTACTCATTTTTATTTTTGTTCTTTCTATGGGTGCATAAACATAAAGACCATACAATAAAATACCATTCAGAAAAATAATTAGGTATGATGTGTGAAACTCCCATTGTGAGCTTTGTAAATTGACCCTTTAAAATCAGCCCATTGACCAGGTCTTGGGTCTGTTCTGATGTAAAGTATTAATGCCTTCTTTTAAACAAAGCCAAGTAACATCATCATTTAAGAATATAATTCTTAAAGACATGGTTATCTGTTTTTCTTCTGTTTTTTCAAATCTTCATGAAGGCAGCATTGAGTCATCATATACCAACCTTAAGTAGGGGCAGGAAGTGTCAAGCTGAGAATCACATTTAAGTTCCCCTTCTTTATTCCTAATATAATTTTAGTCAGTAGTGACTGACTACAAAGGAAAGGGACAAGATGTTTTAAATACACTTCAGCAATCAATTAAAAATAGGGCATTTAAATATCTCATTCAAAAGGGGAAGTAATTACTCAGAATGTTTAAGAATCTCCTCATTAGGTCGTAATTGTTGAAAAAAGTAAAATATTTATACTGTTTCTGTGATATTATATAGCAATAACATGTAACTGTAGATGAGAAATACCTTATCATAGTGCACAGCATCAAATGATTAAACACATCATTTGACCTGGTGAAATAAATTAAGCTACTGAAGAAACACAAGAAAAACAGCAAAGAAAAGCAGTAGGTATTGATAGTAGAATATAATGTCCTTTTTAAATATTCCCAGCAAAAATGACTCAATCTGACATACATTTCCTATGTAGACCTTCTGACTTTATCCACATTCTCTCTTCATCTTAGTACAATATACTCATGTACCCCCCCCCCAAAAAACACAGTAATAGGAATCACAATCATAAAACTGAGCTGTCCATCCCTCCTTGGTAAAGTGGTTGGATGTAGGCACCTTGAAAAACCCAGAATTACAGTTCTTGCTGTTGTATCTTGGCCTTCTTTCCTGCTGCTCTTTCTCTTAATTATCAATTTCCCACAGACAAGTGTCTTCCTTGCCTGCCTTACAATCAGGCTTTCATCTGACTAAACTAGTAGAAGCATGATGAAGGCTGTAGTCTTTTGATCTACCTACTCATTGGCATATTTAGGTTAAAATATCCAAAAAAACCTTATCAATTTTACATGCCTGCGCTCTTTCTTTTAGGTAACTGCATCTTACATTTTGATAATCTCCACCATATATATAATCAAAGTTATAAAGTGTTAAGAACCAATAATATTAAGCTTCCTATGATTCAAGTTGTCTCAGGAAATGCTGAAAAAAGACTGTCCCGTGATTCACTCAGACTCTTAGATTTACCTGTAAAATGTTTTCCACAGCCCTAGAATTGTCCTTTGGAAGAATAGGGAATGTCCTTGAAGCTCTGATTGCTGCACTACTCTAGGTCTATCTAGACTTAAAACATTTAAGTGTACACTTAGACAAATTTTTCTAAGGAGTACTGTGCAGTTAAGAACACAAAGGAGAAAGCTTAATTAGTCGACAGTGGTTACATACCTACCTACATGCTCATACTGACATTCATTTTATCAGTTCTGAGGTTATCCGTCATCACTTCAGTGGGCTTCCAAGCGCCTTCTAATTTAGCAAAACTACAAAACATAGCAACAACTTTAAATTGATTTGCAGACTCTAAAGTGAAAAAAAAACCCTCTGGCAGGCTCTTTAACTGCAAGCTGAATAAATCTGCTGAAGCTTTAAAGACAAAAAACACTGCTGTAACATTCTGTTCCACACAACACTCCCACTCCCTCACATGTGCCTATCAGTAGTATCATTTTTATAGTGATATTTTCTCTGGAGAGAACTAGAAAACTAGAAAAGCTGTTTCCTCCCTTCTAATGATGTAAGAGTAATTTCCTAACAATCAATCCATCACTGACTGGCAGAAAGCAAATAAACTTGGCAGCTCTAGACCTAATATTTGGACTGAAAAGGCAAAAAATTCTATATATTTCAAGAAATTTCTAACATTTTCTTTGAAAAGAGTTCCCTCTCCATCAAAATTGGTTTTTGTTCCTTTACATTTTCTAGAAAGGTGGAGGGGGATGGGTGGGTGGTATTTGGTTGGTGGGCATTTTTTTTGTTTTATATCTGATTCCATAGCTTTTTTTGGCAAAGATGACTTTTACACTAAGCCAGCACCTGAATGTCGTTACTGGAATTCACTCTAGCATATGTGTACCTATATATTGTCTTCCACAGAAAGTGTTCTGATAGGAACGATACCTCTGTCCACTTTGTAATAAGGAAATTTGATATTTCAACAGTGTGACTTCCAGAAGTGTTAGAATGCAGGAGCTGGATTGCTCACTCCATCTAACTATTTCTTTATGTCTATAAAGTCTTCCATTTATTGCAAGTTATTAGAGTTTTGTTTTATTATCTGTTTTGTTCTTCACTTCTCTGGAAATAGATTATGACTACTCCACATCAACTTTCCAACTGGCTATCTCCTTTCTTGAATAATCAAAAATAGCTCATGTGGTATAGTAGCTGTATTGGAAACAAGAACCTGAAAACTTCACAGAATCACAGAATAGGTTGGAAGGGACTTCTTGACATTATCTAATTTAGTCTTCCCTGTTCAAAGCAGGGTCAACCAGCTAGAGCAGGCTGCTCAGGATGTTGTCTAATCCAGTTTTCAATGTTCACAATGATGGAAACACCACATTTTGACTGTGAAGAGGCTGAATTCTGTTCACTTTAAGCTTTGCCTCCTTCTGTCTGGCAAAAAATGAACAAAACATTAATTCATTAAACTGATTTAAAAATATGGAGAATAAGCACAAATAGTTATGGAGAAATAAATCTCACAGTCTATATCTTCAGGGTAAATAACTTTTTACTCAGCTGCAAAACACCTAAAAGTACTATTTCTGCCTCATGCCCATGTATGCATTTGTGTGTGCACATGCACATGCATAAATGTTGACTTACCTTTCTATATTAATGCATATACATGTGGTCCATTTATAAGAGTTTTCTAAGAACAAACACACTGGAATTATATGAAAAAATAAAGTTTTAGACCTGAAGAAGATCATGAGTGAGAGAACTCATGGTCATAGGAAAACCTCATTGATTAAGCTGCCGTTGAAATGTTGCACGTTATGTGATTGGGAACTAACCTTTAACAGTGTTGTTAATCCATTTGCCCATGAAAATGACCAAAAAATAAACCCAGTCAACCATCTATGCTCTGTCATTTCTTCCTCAAATGTTTAGGTCAATTATTTTAATGTGTTGTATCAACAGAGAATGCCTAGATGTGTTATCTAGCAGAGGCACACTGGTTCTATCTGTTGCCCCAAAACATTTTCAAGAGAGTTTAATCTTGATTATTACATCTGGACTGTAAATACTGTCCTTACAGACTGGACAGTAAGACACAGACAGTGGGCAAATTAGGAGACACCTAAAGCGTAGATGGACTTTGCAAGTGAACCTGAACCATCTGAATCGTGCTAATTGTGCAGCTTGTCTCTCCAAAACAAATCCAGTAGCTCTGGACAATGTAAAAAAAAAAATCCCTTTTCCTTTAAAAAATATATTAATATGCTAATTATACTTGCCAGAAGCAGACATTTAATATGATATCATGTGGCAGAATTTGAAATTAGGTGTGTATGACTCTTAATGATATAAAAGTGCTGCTAATTTCATCTGACAACTAAATCTGTAAATTACAAAATCTTTTGGCTTGGTGATCACATCAGCCCTAAGGAGCTACCATTTAAAAGAGATTATATGTATTGCCAACAACTGTTTCTAAAGCTGTTGACAGAAAGATAATGCATGATCTAATATCCAAAGGTTTATCTCAAAATGTGATCAAGGTAATGTTTTCAATCCATTTTCACCTGGGTAGTGTTGCAACTAATGTGGTTGATCAGAAGATGTGGTTAATGCAAGCTTAAATAATGATTTCACAAACTTCTTCTACTGAGCCATTCTATATTCAAGGCTACTTAGTGTGCTGATAATGCTTTCTCATCATAGTTAAGAATATTACCTTTGTTTCTAAACAGCAGGGCTCATCCAACTTTTAAATAGATAGCAAGAACAAATTGAGTAGGGAGCTCAGTAATGTTTGAAGCAAAATAAACTGAATTCTATTTGATAAGATTATTACTTGGAAGGTAGGATATAAAATCTGGTGTAATGGAGACATAAACAGGGAAGATTTTAATATCTGCACATAACCTTTAGGAATATTTATACACAATATTAGAGAAGCACCTTAAAGTATGTTTTTCTCTCTAGAGCCTAACCAGATAAATTGAAGCCAGCTACAATTTTCCAGTAACTTGTGTTTCATAATTAGTTCTCCTCTCATAGTGGTAACAGGAAATTCTTCTTGACTTGATCTGCTAGTGAGAGGCTACACATCTCCACAAAGTCATAATTCTTCAGGTATAAATTCTATAGGGTATTGGACGAGACTAATGGTGCCTGACAAAAAGGGATCCCCATAGCTAATCTAGCATGGCATTTAAGGATTCTCCTTGTCAGAAGTCCCCATGGACTGTACACCAAAAGCAGAAATGGTGAGGAGGAACAGTAGCTAATCTAATGCTTCTGCATGCTGGCATTGCCCAACTCAGGCATTGCACTCCAGGGCTCTTGCAGTAAAGGCACTTCAGAGACCCTCCAATGTGGCTTTTTTGGACCAGTCTTAAGCCCAAGACCTTTAATCCAAAATAGGTCTGCATATTTTTTTTTAATATTTGGAAAGTGCTGGCTGAATTTCCCATCTCTGCTTTTCCATGAATTGAATGCCATCAAGAACAAATGAAACCTGACTTCACAGTAAAGTATATGTATATAGTTTGGCAATGGGATTTTTTGCTCAAGTGTTAACCTCCAATTCACATATTTGGTTATTTTTAACAATAAGTGGTAACTACCTAATGCCAAAAGTGACCAAAACAATTTTATTCTATTTTATTCTATTAAAAATCTTCTGTTGCATCTTAGTCTGCATCTCTGACCTAGTATCATTCAGCCTTACACAGCTGTGAATAGAGAAATACAGTAGAGAGAAATTTAATCTACACAAGTACATGTCCCCTGTTTCTCAGTTCCTCATATTCTTGCTACAAATCTACGGATGGATTTAATTTCATCTAGGTAGCAGTAGGTAGAAAATGGCAAGCACTTCAGTCAAGGGAATTGTCTTTGTTTTTGTCAGCCTTTGACCATATTTTACATTACTAAATCATACTGTAGTTCATGTAAGTACTGTGTGCACAGTAGTCTTTTTTTCCCTCTTTTGCCTCTGAAGCAATCGATCCATGTGTAAGAAAAGCAGAAAATGGAACACATTCTTATGTCTAACCTGAAACTGTTGTGCACGTGTCATCCCCCTTTTCAGAAATCAAATTTAAATTACAGATACCTTAAATGTGTTTTCCTAATAACATTCTTTGCTTCTGAAGATTGATTGCTCAGCAGTATTTCAAATTTTCCCTTTTGGTACTTTTAGTCTACCCTGTGGACTTTAAAAATTCTAGTAGTACAGTGAGCTTTCAGTAAAATTTATTATCCTTTTTTAGGCTATGTATAAATATCTTAAATAAAACTTTAGAATCAACATCAAAGCACTAAAATATGTCTTCTGTTCTCTCCAGCTTTTCTATATTTTATGTGTTTGATGTTAATATGAATGTGATATTCAAACTTAATAAATGTATGGCAAAGGGAAAAGTAAATGTCAATAAGCTTCATTGAACCCTTTTATTAAATGCTTGTTATGTAAAAAAATCTCTTAGAGGTAAGAGGTGCTGTAAATCCTCTATGCCACCATTACATAGTTCTGCAAGTTACAAATATATTTATAATCCTCTATAGAATATGTTAAAGAAAGAAGTTATTCGTATATATTAATAAAAATCATTAATGTATTAATATTGCCCTTATTGCTGAAAGCTCTTTCAGTTATCTGCTTCTGACAGCCTTAAATAGTACATGCAGTGTGCGCAGAATTAATAAACCTGTCCTAAAAGAAAGGATGTTTTACTTTTTCTGTTTTGTTACATCAAAGTATGCAATAATTGAAAAATTTTCTACTTGTTTATAAGAGCTGTCTTAATGAAAGGATATGGTTTCTCTATATTAAACTTCTGCAAAATACACATAAGCTGTGTATTAAGAAAATTTTTCTCTACGTCATCTGTATGAAAAAAAACTAACCCTCGTGCAATAACTCTTCCTAGGACTAGGATTCAGTTTTCTCCTCTAGGAGAGACTGCTGCAGCAGATATGGATTATGCCATCAGCCTCTGTAAGTGAGATTCAGATCACTAGGAAAATGATTCCTGGGGCTGTAAACTCCATCCTTATGGTTCCTTCCCTTCATGGTTCTAATTCAAGTCTCATTTGGTAGGGTAGCATCTGCAGGGAATCGGTTACCCTATTCACAGGATCCAAACTCCTCCAAATGTCAGGTGGCTCTGGCTTAAAGGGTATTGGGCTCACAGCAGCCAGAGAAATGTTTCATTTCACACTTTGGAAAGCGCTATAAATAGTAACAGTTGAGTAACTCTCACTGTCTGCTGTGAAGTTCTTGGTGACCGTAAGGGTCCCCTTGGCAATAAAAGTAAGAGATACACGAAGAACCAACGCTCGCACGCATCCCCCTGCTCCCCCGCAGTGCTGCTCACCTCAGTGCCACACTGGGCCCCATCAGCTTCCGTGAATCCAGTCCAAGGTTTGAAATCACAAGCACTTGGAGGACTGCTTTGGCATGCTGGATAACAGTTCCCTCGATGATGTACCCTAGATGTACAGATGCTGTAACTTTGAAACAAGAGTGTGTACAGTTTCGCCTTCCACACTTCAGCTTAGCTGGTGTAGGGCTGTGTTTTGTGATCGGTCAGTAACTTCTGGAAGCACTAGATTGCCATCTTCCCCACTTCCCTCATCCCCATTTCCCTCATTCTGCTTTGCATTACTCATTTATTTCCAGTACCTGCAAAATAAATGCAGGTAATCTAGGGCCCACCTTCTCCAAACTGTCTTATTTCTGTCTATTATATGACCACTTTCTCCTTGCAGCTGGAGCTTAAATTTCGAATGGAATTATCTGAGGTCCAAATTAGGGGAAAGTATAATTTTTTTTAAATGTCATCTGTAGATCTGTGTTCTGTCCTTCTATAGAAAAGGTTGTCTGTGCATAACCATTCCCTGTAGCAAAGCCAAAACTATGAAACACTCAAATATGGCTCCCTGTTTCAAGAACAGCTAAATTGCTTCAGCTTTACTGAGGGGCACCTCTGCAAACAGCAGTTACCATGGCCAGCTAGCACCCAGGCAATTCACACCTTCTTTGGTTTCCCTCTCAGTCCTTTTATTGAAAGTAAAATTTCATGGTGTTTTCCCTGGTCTGTTAAAAATCTTATCCTTCAAATCAAAGTGGAGCATTAAGAGAGGCCTCTTACACTTCCTAAAGCACCTGACTAGTCCTCAAAACAGTCCTTCTATCCTCCATGAGTCTATGCATGAGTAGATTGGCATGATTAGCTGTTCTTTACTGCCAGAGAGAGCATTTTAAATTCAGAATTAGCAACAATGCAATAATTAGACTTTGATCCCCATGAATTTTAGTAGATATGAAATTTCAGGCCACATATAAGGAAAGAATTATACACTTAAAGGAGAATTCAGGTGAACTTTAAGTGCACAAAATGGTGATTCTGAAAGCTACCACTGCCTGAGCCCTGAAAACCATCCACACTTTGAACCAGCTGCCTGACTGAAGTCCTGCAGAGCTCAGAGCAGAGCTACAGAGCTGCCTCTGCCACTCCCCACCAGCACCTTGATCCTGACGAGACTGAACAGCTTGGTGTCCTTCTCTCAGCTCTGTTAGCTGAGAAGCCAGGTATCCTGCTGCCTTTTTCCTGGAGGGCTTTCCAGGAACAGGGAAGTCGCATCTCATAGAATCGTAGAATCATAAAATCATTAAGGTTGGAAAAGACCTCTGAGATCTGCAAGTTCAACCATTAAGCTAACACTACCAAGTCCACCACTAAACCATGTCCCTAAGCACAACATCCACATTTCTAGGTACAGTGATTCCACCACTTCCCTGGGCAGCCTGCTCCAGTGGTTGACCGCCCCTTTAGTGAAGAAATTTTCCAGTATCAAATTTAAACCTTCCCTGGCAGAAACTGAGGCTGTTTCCACTTATATCACTTGTTACCTGCAAGAAGAGAAGAGCAAGCACGTTCCATAATCACTTTCTTTTAAAACATGACCCAGTTGTGCTCTTTCATTCCTTAACTCCAGTCATGAATGGTTAACACACCCACAGAATTGTAAGCAATGAAGCATTTATTGGTTCTCACCTTTTGGCTGCAGCAATTTTCTCCCATCTCCTGGGAAAGTATGTGAAAGCAGTGGTGGAACACAACACTGTTAGGCAATTCTTTTCAGTTGGTGCAAGAGATTCATTCATACATTCACCTGTGGAGGGGTGGGGGGGATGTGACTAGCACAAAGCACATGAACAACTCTTGGGTCCCGAGCAGAAATCCCATTTCCCAGGTGAATGCCCAGTTGAATTGCTTCCCTTAGCCTCCTCTGTGAATCTGCATGTTCCAAACAGCTTCCTCAACATGAACAGGAACACTGAATCACATAATTTTATTTCCTTTGTGCATTTCTACTTTTTGTTCACTGTGAATGACTGTGAAAAAAATATAAAAATCCAAACTACAAAATCTGCACCTATATTCAGGAAAAGCTTCTGGGCCATCAGTCCTGCCTGGACAGAGCTACTTACCTGCAAGAGTCTGAAAATCTTCAAGATTCAGGATTTCTCCCCCTGCATTTTTCTAAAATCCGTCTCTGGCCTTGGTTGGCTGCCTGGTTTGTGCCAAGTTGGGGTGCATCATTCTCCCTATGCACACTCTAAGTGTTGGACCTTGGGGCATACTGTCTTCTTGCATGCAACACTATCATGCCAAAATTAGGTTGTGGGAGCTTATTTTTCCTTTCTGATTTTAGTCTATAATGCTGACAAACTTCTCTACAGCAAAATCTCAATTTTCCCTCACATTATTCTTCTTTATCCTAGCTAAAGTTTTGGTTCCTGTAGCATGTCATAATATCAGCAACTATGTATAGCTTTTACAGTCATTGATTGATGATTCTAGAGGTTAACTTGATGGACTGCACTGGGGCCTGCCTGTCAGAAGCTTAGTTCTGAGCATTTTCTGAAAATCAGATGTCTCAGTCTCTGGCTATATCTCTGCTTTTCCATTTTTTTGAGCTTAGCTTGACTGGCATGGGTGAAATCCCATACTCCCCAAAGTCAGCAGTAGTTCTGCCATTGGTTTTGAATTGTCATATAAATCTTTGTCATGAGCATACAAACCCAATGGAAAAGTCAGAATATCATGGCTGCCTATCCAACATTCTCAGACTTTCTGTTCCAGTAATGTGTATTGAACTTTTATTCCATTCTGATATTGGACTTCAAAATGAAGGTAACTGTGAAAAACAGTGAAAACTGACAAGTGAGATGGAATCAGGAAGATCAGTTTACATAGGCACAAAATATAAGCAGAAAAGTAATTTAACCTATTTTCTCTGAGAAGATGTCACTGTTTGCAATTTAGACTGTTTGCCTACTACTTTCTATTGACTTTAAACTAAGTAGGTTTCTAATTTAGCAGATTGCCTTGGATCCTCCTACTGGCTTTCTAGTAAGCTTGATCTTTTATTAGCTGCAGTACTTTGTGATATTGATTATACATTAATTTAAATTTACATTTTTATATTTCAGAAGTACATTCATATTAGCATTCTTTTTCACTAGCAAATGGCAGAATAATTAAAATAGAACATTTGGACTCATTAATAGAATTCATGTTTGGTCTTTTGAGGTAAAGCTCATAAAAAAAGCAGTGAAAAAAAAACAGTAAAATATTACTCTCTTGATATGTTCAAGACACTTTGGTGGTTGGTGTATTCTTTTATGTTGCTTTATGTTCATTTTACCAGAAATGCATCCTTATCTACCCTTTCATGTTAACAGAATTTTTTATTCTACCAGAATTGATAGTTTGAATGTAAAAATGGTAACACTCCATATAGTGTTCTAAAGTTAAAACCCAGGATTTTTTTCTTGCTAAGGTTATACCATGCTTCCTCCTGTAAAATTCTACTAAAGAAGCCAATTTCTTCAACAAAGACCTAGAGGAGTATACTGAGCCAAGTGACTTTTTATAAAACATAGACTGTCTCTCTCCCATGCAGGCAATTGCCTTTCATTTGGGAGATGAGCAGAATCTGCTCCTCAGCAGTTAGTGTTTGAATCCAGGAGGGAAATGGACTGCATCCTCACAGTTTCTCAGCAGGCATTGGATAGATGCACAGTCTCAGGTTAGGTAAGACAGGCAAAGGAAATCCTCAGTACGATTGCTAAAGCTGGGTTAAATGCAAAGGGTGAAGCAAAGTGCTTTTTGAGGCCATTCACCTGGTGGAGGTGCTGGTGGATATAACTGGGGTGTGCCCAGGACGGTGGCCATCTTACACAGGCCATATGCTTGCCAAAAAGCTCTACAGGTACATATGATGTCCCTGTCCCGAGGTGTAACTCAGGGACTGGCAGTGAAATGACTGCCAGGATGTGCGCCTGCGCTCAGCGAGTTCTGTGCAGGGTCTGCCAGGCTAATTCACACTGTGCTGGCAGAAGCCTGGGTAAGCTGCCAGGGAGTGCACTGAGGACCACTTACGTGCTGCATCCCAGCCTCAGCTTCGGAGACAGTAACCTCTGGCAGCAGAAAGGGAGCAGGGAGCCACAGGGGAAATAACATCAACTACCAGAGTCATTTCGGTAGCCTAGGACTGCCTGTGGCCTGACACATTAATTAGTCTTGCTCCTGTATTTTCTGAGTGGTAGATTTTCAAAGAAAATTATATGTGAAAAAGAGTCCTTTAGTTTTTAATATAGGGGAATTATTTGGCTGACATGATTCCCTACTATTGTCTGCAGGAGGAACTACCACAGCATGTGGGCAGTTCTAAGAGAGGCTGTAGAGCAAACTAATGGAGCTCGGAGCTGTTCACTGGTCTCACTGGCATGTAATGCTTCAGCCAGCTACGCTGATGGTCAGTGCCTCTAAGAGAAACCACGGATGGAGGGGCTCCAAGGGTGTTTTCAGAAATGACTGCAGAAAGAACAAGAATTAAAACTTCAAGATAGACTTTGGTATGTGCAGCAGCTCCCTCTTACAGTCTAGGGTGCTTAACTAAGTATGGATGGATGGGGAATTAGTTTTCCCTTTATTCCTGACTGAAAAATAAAAGGATTTCAACCTTTGCTCTAGGAAGAAACTCTGAATTTATTAAGCAAAAGATCTTCATAAAGTCCTCCTCTATGGAGGAAACAGGTTATTCTCTTGTTAGATCAGCCTATGCTGGTCTGAAAGAATCCAATTTTTGAGTTTGAGGAATAATACAGAAGGGAATTCACTCTGGAAATCCAGATTCTTCAACCAAGGTACTGTGCAGACTGAATAAAGCACCTCTGTATTCTGTGAGAGAGCTCTGCTACAGGTTACAGCCTCATATTAGGCTTTCTGTTTTGACAGACCTTGCTAAAGCTAAAACAGAGCTTCACAACTAAACTTTTCCTGATAAAATTCATTATTAATACAGACTTCCAAACATTTTATTATTTGCGATTTGGTCTGAAACATGATGGTCAAAAGCAGAACAGCTGCTGCTAGTAGTTATATTTGACAATTTGCTTTCCCACCTCTGCTAGTAAAAAGAAGAGTAGAGTATTAAAGCCAAAAAACACCCACGCTGTTACCTTAGGAAAAGTAGCTGACAAAAATATCGAGCTTCACCTGAAACTGGAAAGAGAGGGGTTGAATCACGTGATTACACACTGGAAGCTTGTATTTTTTTGAAAGACTGAATATTCTGGGGGGTTGTTTGCTTTAACCTATAAGAAAAATTATTATTTCTGGGTCTTATAAATCTTCTGTGTTTTAATAATGGCTGAAAGACATCTCAGCTCTGCACTGAGACTAGAAGTCGTCGGCTGGGTAGTTGGTTAGCTAGTTACTCAGGTGGCTGCTCTGCTGTTAGGTTTGTTTCCACACTGCTGTAGAAAAAAGGTGCCTTGAGGGCGTCAGTTCTAAACTGTGGAGTGGGTCAGCTTGGTGAAAACCTGTTTCTATTTTCTGGCTCCAGACTCTCCTCATACTGTGCCAAAAGGTGTGTTCCATTGTTAAATGTCAAATGTTAAATGTCCAGGCATGCCCCTGGATTTTTCATGGCATTAAGTACATTTTGAATTATATTGTTTGTAACCAGGATAAGCAGACAATTGGAGTTTTATTTGTGTTTCACACTCCCATTTAGTATAATTGTCTTTTGAGCCTCTTTTATTGGTCAAACCAGATGCATACTGTAGAATAGATTAAAATAAATAGTTTTTCAGCTAAAATTACTTTATCAGCCATGATTTAAGTTTTGTAAGCTACAGTTTTTGCAGCTGCTTTAAATGAATACTCAATTTCTTCATGAGAAATTATGAACACTTATCAGCAATATTTTTTCTAAATGAAGCTAAATAATTGCTTTTTGATGAACAGCAGATTTGCTCCAAAATAAGAAGAGCCTATGGACTATTCTGTAAATTAAGTTAAATCTAGAAAAACATACAGGTCAAAAATGTTGGGTGGAGTTTTCAAAAATATCAGGGTTTTTTTTCACCAGTTCTTAAAAATAAATGCATTCCAACATGAATATTTTAATTGACCTATTATTTGAAAGAATAAAGGTTTCAAAAAACTTTTTATAACACAAACACAAAATTAATTAAATACTTCTATAGAATTTTTTGAGTTTATTTCAAATTATATATTACTTTCTTTTTCATCATATACAACTTTTCATTTCAATCAAACCCAATCTAGTTTTTATCTAGCAGGAAAAGAAATCTACCCCTATTTCTAATTGTAACTTTAGTAACTGTCTCTGAATATATATTTTCTTTCATTTTAAGCATGAATGACCATGAATATCTCTATCTGAGGTATTTATATATATTTATGGGGGAAACTATATATATTATAAAACTATAATCCATAAAACTATATATTTTTTGTTGTACAGTAAGAATACTTTGTGAATTCACTATACTGTTTTTTTTTCTGCAGCATGTCATTGAACTGCAACTACTTTTTTCCAAAATGCATTGTCAGCTGTTTAAAATAGAAAAATACAAGAGGAATGATTTTTACTTTTGGTGACATGAATGAGGCATCATAATCAAAGTGAAAATTTGTGTGTAAAGAATTTGTGTAAGCAACTGGATCTATGAGACACTAGTCATTTATATACCAGCCCTTATTCAGGATTACATTCCTAACTATGCCTTAGAAATAGATAATTATTATGCCAATGCAATTACTTCTTCCTTGAGAACGTGGTAGAAGCAATAATGATACTAAGGTATTTCATAAAGAAGCACATGCTTCATGGAGAAATACTTCATAGTTTTATATATCCTGAAAGAAATTGATGGAAGTAACAGGAGAAATGTTGTAGAGTCCTAGGTTTCAAAATTATGATTATTATTAAAATTTGACCAAGATATAATGAATTTTAATTTTGTGCAAGAAAGGAATCACACTGTTGTGTCTACTGTGTCATCACTGTACATTGTTCAAAAAGCATACCAGCATCCATCAGAGATTAGTTAAATGTTTGTGTCCAATACAAAAATTCCAATATCATTCAAAATGTTCCAGGTTTTAGTAAATTTCATAACTGCAGTGACCAGAGAAGCCAACAGGAAACCACATTTACTCCAGTTCTTTTATTTTGCTTAGCAGGATGAGTGGGATATGTTGGTTATGAGCCTCCAAATGATCATCTGTAGCATTTTCTATGAGCTGAACAACATCACACACTATTCATAAAGGGAAAGAGAGTTCAGAAAAAATGTTTCCTCCCCTTTAAAGTAATGGAGGTCAAAATTTTCCTAAATAACTTCTCAAGAGTTTCTTATCTCTACAATCTCCTGCCTGCCTTCAGTCAAAACATTTGTTAATTTCCACTGGCAGATACCCAGGGGTAGGTGTGTGGTCTGAAAATCTGCTGGAGTGGAGTTTCCAGCAACATAAACTGCCTGTTGTTTCCTTTCCCTGTAAGGGCTTGAAAAAAGATGGCTTGGCTTGAAAAATTGGACTAGAAGTTCCTGAATGTACCCTGAGTACAACTGGAGAATCGGAACATGCACAGAAGTGCCTCCCCTGCAGAGCCCTGGCCATGCTGAGAGGTGACCTTTCTCTTAGCATAAGATTGATGAAAAATGTGTTGTACTCTAACCAGAACTCCCAAATTGAAGAGGTCATGCTTAGGGAAGAAGGGGAGATATTCATCTGTTATACTTCAATATATATTAGCTGGATAATATCTGTGCCAGGAATACTCAGTGTAGCTCACATGTTTGTACTGGGTTCTTGGAAAAAGACTGATGTTAAATGACCTTAGCTATACTTTAATCCCATAAACGGTTGTGCCTATTACATGCAACTTTCTCAGAAACAGCTTGCATCCCTGAGCCTTGTTTGAGTATGCATTTCTTTTCTTTTTTTTCCCCTTTGTTTTCTGTACGTCTTTTTCATTCTGTTGCTATTATACTCAAACCTCTTGTTATAAGCATCTTTCTCTAACATTTTCACATGCCAAATTTTATCTCATATAAGCTATATATATATAATTATAATAATAATTATATTATTTATATTAGCTGGAATATATTACAACTCAAACAAATGTAATTCCTATTGAAATAACTTGTGACATCTTCAACAGCAACACATTTTCCAATAGGTTTTTTTCAACCACATAAAATTGAAACTTTACTATTCCAGCTCTTATTACAGGAATACTTTCTAGCTACTTAAAAAATGTTAATTTCCTACCAGGTTCATGACAGACCATAATTCAGATGAGTTCCTCAAACTGACACTGGCATTTCTGGTTCCAAGGGTATAGCAATCACAAACACACATTTTCTGATTAACATTATAATAATAAGTGATTAATACATTCTTATTATTATTTATCTCAAGGTATTATAGGAGAACCTGAAGCCAGGCTAGTATTCAAAGAGCTGTTGTACAAAATGGGAGCAAACAAAAACCTTGACTCTTAAGATTTAAGGCTATAAATCAGAAATGCATTTAAGTGTCTAGGAACATTTTTCTCTTCAGAAAAGCACTTAGACAAATAATTTCACTATGTAAAAGTAGGTTCTTACAAAGGAATTATTTCCAGATTATTTCTGTATTAAATCTCTGAAATTATAAACCTTAGATAAAATCTTAATTATTCTTGCACAGTTGGAATAATTCCTTTATTATTTTACCATGCTCCATTTCTCTGTAAAATGTACATACATTTGAAAAAATTTAATGTAAGGGGTTAGTGATATCATGTCTGCCATGTTGCTTATTGCTGTGAAAGTCCCTGATAATTCACAATGCAGACTAAAGTACAGATCCCTTCATTTACATTAACCCATTCAGCTTCTTGATGAATAAAAATTTAAAGGTATAGTTCTGATCCTCTTATTTTATAAGCCACAAAAATTATTTCTTGCTAATTCATTGTCACTTGACATAGTATTTTTATTTTTTATGTTTTTTCCTGTAAGGTCCATCACTTGATAAACTGTATTCCTTTCATTGAAGATTTAATTATTTTGTATTAATTATTTCATGGCATTATTCTGCTGAAGAACTTCACTGCACATTTATATTTTTATGTGACTAAACATTTGCATTTAATAGCTTTTGAAAGGCACGTTCACAGCTACTCTAATTAATAACAATGATATAGTGTGGATTTTATAGCAAATTAACTGTCCAGCAACAAGGCTGAACAACAATAACATGAAAGTTATGGTGTGTGCTTCATTCCAAAACTAACTTAGAGAGAAGAAATAGATTACAAATATAGAACATTAAATTATTCCTCCATAAATTAAGCTTGCTCCTCATTTACAAATTTATATCAGAAGTATCTGTCTTAGTTAAAAAAACACTCTAAGTATTAGTTACAGAATACAGAAATAGGAGAGCAGAACAGTAGTGTTTGCTTACTTGTTTAAAAATACTAATCATATAATTTATGTCATTTTTATACTTTCATGGAACATGTGCCTATAAACACTCATTGTTCTCAATTTTCCCAGAAGAGCTTACAACAGTTTGTAATCCCTCTGTAGCACTTCTGCAAACTAGAATTCTTAGGTTGACCAAAAAAATTCAGTACCACAGAATGTGCCTTTCTCAGATTTTCTGGTGTGTTCAGCAAATTTTGACTTCTAAATACCAGTCATTGAAGAGTTACTTTTGTATTTTGTATTCAAAGTTTTTGAAAGTGGAAACTACTGAGTTAAAATGCCTGAACCACGCTAATTCTTACCCACACAGAGACATTCTGAGCATACATCTTCCTTCCTCCTACTCCTTTCCATCTTGTGGTGAGAGAAAATGGAAGTGGTGACTAAGGTCCTGACTAATGGAAAAAGAAACAGGGAAATCCCAGGAAAAATCCCAGTTGCTATGAATAAAGCAAGGAGAAGAGCTCACCTATCAGGTGATGTCAGGGCATTGCCTCCTGACACCTTCATCAGAGAGAGGGACTGAGCTGGGACATCCCAAGGGTGACAGGAAATCACAGCTTGAGAAAGCAGTTGTTAAGTAGTTGGTAGATAGATGCAGACTGTGATGACTTCACACATCTTTGTGTTTTCAAACAGACTTGATCAAATATGTACTTTGAATTTTTTTGCTTCGGTTGCTCTAACAATGCAAAACTCTACTTTACATGATATACCAAGCCATTTTTGCTATTCTAAATTGATGAAACTCCTCATTAAGTAATTTTATTATTATAGACTATTTTGCTGGTGCAACACTAGGAGAAACACAACAGATTTAAGTCATAAAGCCTTCTTCATAATGTTTTTAACAGCTTTTGTTCCTTGAGGGCATGAGGATAAGGTGTTGCATATGCATGCAGTTTTGTTGCCAATAAAGATGAAATAAAATTAGTTAAAAACCTAGGGAATTCAGCATTTTTATGGAACACTTACTATTCAAAAAAATACTACAGTAATATAATTTCTGTTCCTGTTTATATTAATTGACTAACAGATTGTTTCATAGGGGTTCTTTAAAAAATTTATTTTTCCAAAATTCATCCAAAGCAAAGAGGGAGGCAGATGGAATATGCTATAATTGTATGCTGCTCTGTAGTTTAAAAATAGTCTGTTGACAGAAACTTGGTAGGATTAACACCCCCCCCCCCCAAATTTGCAGAGACCCCACAAAACTGCTTTAAATGTAAGAAGAGGTCATGGTGGACTAAGCAGTATTTGTGATTTGGTGAGTTGCTCCAGATAAACCAAGAAGCCCATGAAAACATTCAGATGTTGAGCCTGGCACGGTAGATGTGTTTTTTACAAAGTCTGTTCTCCCTAAGGTCCCTCTGCAAAAGATGGAATAAGAATCTCCTTCCAAGGACTAACCTCAACTACCCGAGATCCTATTCTGAATCCTATGGCTTCTGACTCTCACAAAGACAGGGATAATGCTCTCTTCCACTGAGAACTGTCCTATATGGAGTTACTTGTCTATTTAATATTTAGATAGGAACTTAGAAAGGGTCATTTGAGCAGAAAAGAACATCCCTGCTCAGAATACGTTACCAGAAAGTGCTTTGGTCCCTCAAAGACTAACTCATATTAATTTTAACTACTGAGTGTCCTTAGTAACTTCAGTTGTACTACATGTGTCCTATTAAGCCATGCAGTTGTCTGCACCTTTGCTGCAGGGAATAAGAATCCAAGTTAGCTCTGCACACAGAATGGAGTAAAATATAAAATATTTTTTTAAATCAAATAGAATATAAAGTTTCTTTGTTATAATTTCAAATGATAGGTGGATGTTTCCTCTCATTGTTTTCTCTCTTTCTCTCATAATCATCCTTTGAGGGTGGAGTAGCAGAAACAGACAGTGCTGAGACAGTTCAGTTAGAGCCTGGCAGGGAAGGTGCAGATGTGGCAGAGCATGGAAGAACATGAGAAGTGGTTGTGAGAGGAACTTACCATCAGCTGTGGTACCACCACTGAAATACAAGAAACAGTAACTTATAAGCAGGATTAAGCAAAGGTTAGTAAAATAAACAGATGAGAAAAGAAAAAGAGTGTTCTCTCCTGCTGGGGTTTATGGCATGGAGAGCACATAGCTCAAAGGTCTTGATTCGTTGTAGATCAGCTCTATGAAAATATCATACTTTCTTGTTTTGGTGAAATTTTAAATTTTTAATTTTCAAAATGCTTTTTACTTGCAAAATGCTTTCATGAGAATATCTGAAAAACATCTTGATTTCCAGCAGGTTCTTCTGCAAGCGTGTTTATCTGAAAATTGATGTTTCTTTGAGTGAGTTAGTGAGGTTTTGGTTTTATTTTTTGCTGGATAATAGTGGGTCTATTTTTGCTTAAAAGATTTGTGTATCTTAAGTGAATATTCTTTCATAAGTTGTCTCTTTGTGGGTTGTGTAATGAACTGTGAGAAATAAGTGCAATTTCAAGTGAAATATCATAGCTGCATAAATTTTACACATACATATTTTAAAACATCTAAGTATTCATACATGAGTGTTAGTCAAGAAAATAAAATGTGTCCTCAACAAGGTAAAATAAATATTTTAGGAAAGAATTCAGGACTTGTATAATAAAAATGGTCCTGAACCCCACCTATGGGAAAATGTATTAACTAAGAATTAATTTTCAACAATAATTTGACCTTTAAGAGTGTTTCTTCTTAAGAGAGTATCATTGTGCTGAAAAAGCAAAAACCCAAACAGAATAAAAAACAGTGCAGTACACAGAAACATTCTCAGATGAATACCTGGTGAAGAAGTAGACGTGTTCAGAATTTTTCCATGCACCAAGGTTATCCATTTAACTGGTGTCTCTTTTACTACCTCAGAGCATGCATTTTTCCACCATAGAAGATTTCACACATGAATGGCAGTAACACGTTCTGTAATTATCCTTCATCCTATGTCTTTGTCACAATGTGTAATGCTGCAGTTTTTCATTATTTGAAACAGGGAAGAAATTTAAAATGCTTCTAATAAATTTTAACCTGTTTTTTTCCCCAGAATTCTTAAATCCCATAGGATTGTGTTTTAAGTAAGGGACCTGGAAGAGGAGAATTCATTAATAATATTATTATTGATTATTATTTTGAGAAGAAGCATAAGCAACAAAATTAAATAGTTCAGAATTGTTCTGAATTTTCTCAATCTAAAGAATTCAGATTCAATGGGTCAGTAGACAAAATACAGAATTCACCACTTTGAAAATTTAGACAAGAAATTTCAAGCAATTACCAAGAAATAAAGTTCTTAGTGACCCTTAAGCAAAATGCCTCTAGTGATTTTTATGCTCTTATTGGCTCCTCTAGGTGCACAGAGGGGATGCAAATCAATTTCAGTGATAACACATAGACATTTAATAATCTTTAAGAAAATATATTTTCAACATGCCACTTAGAATTGGAACCAATACAGCAAATCAATGAAAATATAGTGCCAATTTCATCACCTATAAAATTATGGTCTTTTCAAAAATATATGATGTTAAGAATACCACATCATTTAATTTTATCTTCCACATAAAGTCATTTCTCTGTTATTTCTCTGTAAAGCATGATCACCTTCTTGTAGAAATATTCTGTAGCAGCTCAAGATTTCACAACAGCTGTTCAATGGAAGATCTTTTACTACCCATTTTTTGCAGACCGCATACAGGTGTTCCTGCTAAACTATTCTTGTGAGCAACATAAGGCCATTCAAAAACATAATTGCCAGAGGTGAGCAAGACCAGAACTGGTCTTCTGGACCAATTTCATGTGGGATAACTGCATGATCACTACTTTGCTTATTCCCCTTTTTCAGAACTTTGCCAAACATGGAAGTTACAGATACGCGTAGTTTATGTTTCCTATTGGGAGCACCAGGGACGCTCAAGGATGGCTGGGCAGGGTCCCCCAGCCTGGGCCCATCCCTCCACCGGGACTGAGGTATTTAAAGCCAGGATCAAGTAAGTGAGCAGAGAAGTGTGTTCTCAGATCTGGTGCATTCTCATACTAGGACAGACTCTAACACTGGCATCATCTGAAGTATCTGCTGAGCTCCTTTAGTCCTTTAACATCTTTCTTTAACATCTGTTCATTAGATCTACTAGCAAAGGCTATACAAAAAGGAACCTACCAAACATGCCAAAGTTTGGTTTCCAGAGCTTCAGCATAACCTTCATCTGAAACAAGAGTGGCCCTTGGGCAGTGGTCCTCCAGCCTGCCAGTGACAGTTCCTTCTCTGATGAAAAAGCGTCTATAATTCAGAGGCTGATGATAAAAGACTTAGGAAAGTAGGGATTTTTTCCAGGTAGTTTCAGGCTGCTGTGTCTGGAAACAGAGAAAGAAAGGATAATTTTCACAAGGGAAGCACTATAAGCAGAGGCAGTAGATAAAAATGTTCCAGTAACAGAAGACCCTACCATTTAGCAAGAACCTCAGGATGACACTGTGCTGTGTGCCAACATCATTCTTGTCTCAGCAAATTGAAAAGGGCATAAAGGAACGTAACGATTTTCAGGATACCTCCTCTCTATTGCTATAGCTCACTAAGGTAGCAGCTGCTAGAGCACTGGCAGCACTTCACCCTGCCTGGCCCTCTTCCCACCCCTGAAAGAAAGGAAGAAAGAAAATAGCAGTGTGCATAAAATTTGAAACAGGTCACAAAAATCAGAAGAAGGCACATAGATCTTAAATGTGTCCTAAGCCATTCCTTTCGGATATCTGATGAGAATGAAGGAAAAAGAAAACATTAACATTTATCTGCAAAAGAATAGGTTGTAAAAACATGTAGTAAGATACATGGTCTTTGAGAGACTAAATTAAATAATACTTCTGCATAAGCACCGTGTCTCATAGGCTTGGGGACTTATAGAGCTTGAGCACAAAAAATTACTTAAATTGTCCCAAACACATAAATATATTAAATATTTATCCTAAATATTATCATTTTAATAAATGAATACTACTGCTGTATAGGTATCATTATTTTTACAGTATCAATGCAATGTGATTGCTATTTCCTGGAATACATTTGATTATCCAATACTTTAGGTTCAGTATTGGGTAGAGGTAATGGTCTCCTTGTAATGCTGGCAGCAGGTATTAAATATCAATTCTTGCTCAGTTTTACAATGTTAGAGAAGTTATGTAGAAGATGCATATGTCTCTGGTTGGTATTTTATCCCACCCTTGGGTAAGAAATTTTAGCACAAAACTGCAGCAAAGAAGTGCATGCTTGTACCTGTTCTGTAAATAGCAATAGAAAAGCAAGGCTGTCATTCAGAGATTCTTTAACAATTTATAAATTCACTTGAAAAGGAAATAAACCAAGAAAGTTACTCAAGCACAACAAGCCCTGCCCTTCTTCATTACCAAATATTCCAAATACTAATGCATTCTAAGGGAAGTGCCTTGATGCACCTCTTGGAGTTCAATAACAAAAGTGCTTTTCAGTTTTAGAGTTTCTTAAGCTTCAAAGCTAAGCAGCATGAAAAACAAGTGCGCTTATGAAACTAATGAAATATAGAATAGGGTGGGCAATTAAGAAGAAGAGAGCCTTAAAAAGCACTTACAGAGAAGCCATATTCTGCTCCCATTTTTAATTCTGCGACCCATGTTAGCTTCAGCAAATGAGAAGTGCAGGAGTCTGACAAGGGCACAATTTGTCCTGCCATCTAAGCAGCAGATTGACTGTTCCTGAGAGCTCTTTTTCCTTTGCATAAGTACTTATTAAGGAGGGAGCAAGGATTATTTCTGAAAAGCTGTATCACAGCTATGAGTGTTTCAGCAGCCCTGTTTTGAACAGCACAGAATACAACAAGCAATGATGGAGTCCTGTTTTCTTTGGGATGTCCCTTTCCTCTGTATTTTTCTTACAATAAGTACTATTTCAATCCATGAAGAAATTTATATCAATAATTAGATGGGCATCCAGTAGGTCTGTAACACACTTTTGAAAGACTGTTTCAGTGTGAGCTTTCACTTCCTTTAAGTTTAGTCAAAAAAAGAGATATTTTCTAAAATCTGCCTAATTGTTGCCATTCAGCATTTTTCAAAACATGGTGTGCAGTAAGGAGTGCTTCCTGATCTTTATTATGCCACTATCAACGCCATGAAAAGTGTGGAACTATGCCAGTATGAACCAGATGCATTGGCTTTTCATTTTATCAAGTAAATAGGAACTGGTTGACCTTTCCTGTGCCATAGTTCTATTAATACTTCTTTATTTATCTAAGCTTTCTCTGTAGCATTTAATTGCAATTGCACTGTGTTTTTACAGGCCGCAGTACTTTCCTTCATAATTTATAGTGTTACTGAACAATTAAATGAGCTCCACAGATTCTCTATATTTCATTGGGAATACATTCCATTTTTTAGTGAAGAGATACTGGAATGCACTGTACATATCTCACAAAGAAGTTATTTTTAAGAAATATTTTGCCAGAAAATGTGGTTACTTTATAATGTTTTAAGTGTTAATGAGTGCAATTTATTTTGCTGGAAGTAAGACCTGTTCCAAAACCTTATAGGTATGTTAAAAAATATAAAATAACATGTGCCCTGACCAATGGATTACTTTTTTCCATGGTAATGCTAATGCATATATATTTTTTTTCCATGGTAACCAGACCATTTTAAATTTCACATACAGGCCTTCCTTCTCTTTGTTTCTGAATGTTTGAGAATATAATGAACCAGTAGGTTCACAGATGCTGAAGTTTTATAATGAAGGTCTTCTAAAAATGATTCCTGCAGTTTAGAACTGTCACAACCTGAAACTTCTCAAAAAATAAAAATGTCTGGAAGCAATTAGTCTGAAACCATTCACTGGTCCCAGATTCAAATGAGAAGTCCTGAGTGCAGTGGAAAGTCAAGATTCGTATGTGTATTTTATCTTCATATGTGTATTTTATCTCTGCTTATAATGGCACCACTCTTGTGCATGTATAATAGGTGATGAGCAGGCAGGGAGCTGGTGTTGTAACACTCTCCATTTAAGTAGTGTGTGGTAGTTTTCATTCCATGTGAAGCAGATTGTCTGAAATGTCCTTTAGATGGTCATGACCAAAACATTGGTGAGTTCTTCCAATTATATAAGTTTTAAAAGATAGTAAAATACAAAATACATCCAATTGCCTTTCATGTAACCTGTATATCTTTGGAAAAATTGGGATTTCACCCTGTCATACAGAAATATTGAGAAGTTTTATTTTTGGGCACATGAAACAAATCAGTCTATATACTTTAAACAGGATTTTTGTGTGTATCTTGTAATGAGAGCATAATCATAAATTTGCTAGCCTTTTTTTTGTTGAACTATCAGTACAATAAATGGCTTTTGTGAAAAGAGACCAAGAATCCCCTCAGCTCCGTTTTCTAAAAATAAGCCTTGTCTGTTAAGTGTACTCATTTAAATTTCATTACAATTCCTACATTTTGTTTTGAAACTGTTATCATGATCTGACCATACCTGGAACACAGCTAAAATTTCCAGTTCTGTTGAAATAAAGTCACTCCACTTACACATAGCATGTAGCTATGCTGAATTCACAGGCAGACATAATTGGATTTATTTCTCTAAGAGTTTCTGTAATTAATCAATAAATGAACTGTCTTTTGAAACCTTCTAAACGTATTAGAGGTTGAGCAACTGGAGTACATTCTAAAAAAGAAAAGAAAGAAAAAACAGGAAGACAGTGATTTCAGTCATTTACTGTTGGGGTTTAAAAGCCTACAAATACCTGGAGGTGTGGGTGATTTTTCTGCTGAAGATAATGGGCCTGGGATTCAGGCAAATATGTGTGTACAACCTCTTTATTTTGTAAAGAGTGTATTCCTCTGCCCTATCCTAAAGGTGACAGACAATAATAGCAATGATACTATGTTTTTTCAAATATTGACTCATCACATAGGTTCAGAAAACACTTTGTAAAATAGTGAAACTTTCTAACTCTACAATCTTTCTATTCCACATGCACATATCTTCTTCTATTTGATGAAGCTCATCCCATCTCTCAGTAGTTTATTGGGATTTTTTTTCTGCCCATCCTTCATTGATTGTATGCTCTATTTTCTGTTACTTTATTTTCCTTTTTTTCTTTTTTTTTTTTCCTCAACACTCTTGCTAAATCTTTGCCACTCAGTTCTTTCAGTTTTTCATTTCCAAATCACAGCTGTCTAGGTCACCCTGCAACAGGCATTAGCATCCTTCAACCTCTTTTAATTATTGTGCTGAAAGCAGGCTAGAAATCTTTGGACCAAACTGAGAGCAGTGTTTCAAATTAGGAAGTGAGAACAGAATCTGTGGATTTAGATCAATGGCATACACCTGCATCATATCTATTCTATAGTGGTGTGAGAAATTACTGGCTCAAATTAGTGATGAATTAATGTAGCTCACAGCTTTGTTCTTGCTCGGGATTATATAATGCAGCCCAGAGAGAAAGGCAGTTATATTCCTCCCTCCGCTGCCAGCTCCTTCCCAGTTGCACATTACAGAAATGAGAATACTTTTTGATTTTTACCACTGTAAACAAGATCTAGGTTCAATTTGTAATTCCCACGTCTTCTCAAACTCCCCTTCAGTATTTCATTTTTTCCCCCTCTAAATTTAGAAGGGAATTTTTATTCTAGCAGTATTTAAAGTGTTCATATGGGAGTTAGAATGGATAACAAGTTTGGGGAGTACATCTATAAAATTCTCCTTAAGTGATTCCACAGGACCAAAGAGAGTAACTGCATCAAAAGGCACTTCTAACAGAATCTAAACTATTTCAGCTTCACAATTTCATCTCTGCTTTAAATGTCAAGGATTTGCTCTTCTCTTGTAGAACAAGAGTATAAAAAGTGTGTGATCAAGATTTAGTTTTAATTTCAGTTATGATTTACAATTCCTGCAGCAAGGGAGGATAAATTATTCCTCTGTGCATGTTGCCTTTAATTTCTGGAAGTTGAGAGTTATTATATTACATCCTAGGGAAATAAAGCCATATTTTGAACCCGTTTTTATGAAAATCAGTAGGCAATTTACTTTTTAACTCCTCTGCACATAGCAAAACACAAAACAAAAAACTGGCAAAGGATTGGATCTTGAAATAAAAAAAAGAGAGAAAAAATAAATTGCATTGGGTAAAAGGGAGATACCTAATGCAAGCAGGAAAAGTTTTGAGAGAGATTCAGGCTTTGACAGCAATTTTGTACAAACTGTATGGAAGGTTCCAATATACAAAACCTATTTCCCTAACATTGCCAGATACGAAGTTCTTTAAAAATTATACTTTACAGTGGAAATTACTGAGATAAAGACATTATAGAACTTCTAAGGAAATGATTAAAAACATGATAAAATGATTGGTTTGGTTTTTTTGTTTATGCTTTTGGGTTTTTTTGTTAACAGAACAATAGTTTTATCTTCAAAATCAACTAGAAGGCTAAATTATTATGGTATTTGGCAAGTATAAAATGTTTTCTGCTACTGGTTGTTTTCAATAACATTTCTCAAAAGACACTCAAGCATTCTAATGCCTAAAAGTAAGTTCTTAATTATGCAAGCACCTTAAATATGCACAAAACAGTGCTACATCCAAGAGGCAGTCCTCTTCTCACCCTAGCCCTTCTTTTCCACCTCCATGCCCCTGCCTCTATTGGGGTGGCAGTAGTATTTGGTCAAACATGGACCAAATTGCTAATTAATCTGGAAATTAAATGTTTGAACCCGAGTCCATTCTCTGAGTCAGTTCACTGTATCTCTACCAAAGTGCTTGAGGAGCTACAGCCCAAGGCAGGAGCACCACTCATTTCAGAAGCTGCAGTGCCAGAAGGGAAGGTGCTTGTAGGGTCTGAAACACACTGGGTGTCAGAGAATCCTGGGCAATAGTTATAAAGAGGAACATCCCAGTAAGCTGGCACTGAATGAATACCAACCACAAGGGTGGTATGTCAGGTCCTCAGTTTGAACGAGTGTTACCTGTCCATCCTAAGATGATTAGTGTGAAACTATTTGAGTTCCTCTGCATTAAGTTCCACAGCTCTGTAAGAGTTTATGAGCTTTTGCCAAAGAGTGGAGCCAAGCTGGCTGTCAAGTTCCTGCAGCACTGCTCAGTGTGGTAAAAGGCCCCTAACCACAGCACCTGAGTTATCTCCCACATGCATCCAAGGGGATCTGCTCGAACCATAATTTACTTGGTTGGGCTTACAGGTTGTCCTGCACATGCTGGAGCAGGCTGGAGATGTCTTTGGTCCTTTGTATCCTGCCTGGCTAGGTCAGTGTGCACTCAGTGAGGCTAATGTATCAACAACTGCACAGAACTGTGCTTGCATGAATAATCCTGCCAGAACTGTGCTGGCCTCCCCCAGCGTCTCTGCATCTGCGGCACAATTAATCTGTCAACTAAATAAACTGTCTGTGGATAACCAGGCACTGGCAGTGCACAGTAGAAAATGAACATATTTAGTACACTGTACTGTGATAGTGGAAGGACAATTGGTGATTAACAGGTAGGTCTTTGTGTCACTGAAATTTCAAGTACACTTCATTAACACTGAAAGCAATCATAGCTGAAAGGGGTGGAGAAACTGTTTCCCTAAGCTTAAGTTGTAGTGGAAGTTAGCTAATCAAATGTGTAACAGGGTAGGAAAATTCAGGTTGAAGTAGTGTTTATCACAGGCTTGGTTTAGTAACAGCTGTAGCTGCAATGTCATCTGCAAGTGACAAAATCATGTCTGCACTTCTGAGGAGGAGACCTGTACCATAAACCTTGCGAAACCCGGTAGTAAAGTAGCTTAGTACACTGGATACCAGAGCCTGTTTCCTCCCCTGGATGTCAGTCAATAGACTGTGCAAACTGTGTTTTAGGGGGGACAGAAAGCTTGTCAGAAATATGAAATCACCAACCATTTTTGGCTCAGGCTGGACAATATTGGATTTCTAGAGCAGAAAAGTTATTTGCAAAGTGCTGAGTGGGGAGGAGCTAACCAAACAGGGCTGGTCCCAAGAGTGCCTGCAGGTGGCTGCGCAGCTAGAATTAAAAAAATATTCTGATGACAAACACACATGAGGGGCTATTTAGGTATGAACAGAAAATTACCTGCTGTGTTTCAAAGAATAATGAGCAGAATAAGGCAGGGGGTAAATGGTGTTGTCTGTTATCTGGATGACATGCTAATAACTGGGAACATTTCAGATTAATATTTACAAAACCTAGAGGAGTCCTGAAAGAAATTGCAAAGATGTGATTATAAAGCTAATGAAGTTTAGTGTGCTAATTTTTGTTGAATTTTTCCTCCTCCCATATACCCGAGCCAGGTAGCATATAGACAGAAAATTAAGTCTACATATCTTCCAAAAATTAAAATCCAGTACACACAGAATATAAACAGGGCCTTTAAGATTTCTCCAGGGTTGAGCTTTAGGGCCATGACATGAGCTAGATTTTGCATGCTCAAAGGGGGATAGTGGGAAAAGTCTGTTAGATTGACAAAGTTTTGTACACTCTAGAATACGTCATGGGATTTTACTTTTTAAATTGTGGTTTGTTAATTTTTGTTTCTTAAGAGTGAGGGTTGCTTCAGATGTTAGATGTCCAAGGTACACTTTAGAATATTCTGCTGCTCAGATAGGACTGTGGAATAGTCATTCCAAATGTAACTACTTTGTTTGGTGTGATATCTGTTCTTAAGAAAAAAAGTGAAATGGCTTTGGACAGAATAAAATGGTTTTTTTGTGGAAGCACAAAAGAAATGTAATGGTTCAATTTACATTATAATGACACATTATCCACGAAAATAGTATGCAGTTCCTCTCTTCCAGGAACTGAGCCACAGCTTCAGACACATATAAATCTGGGGTTCAAAACATGCTAGATTCCTTTCCACAATACTAGCAAAAGGTGGGAGAAATTACTAAGAAAAGTATTCAGACTTGAGATTATTAAACTCCACACAGAAAAAGGTTTTTTGAGCTCACAACAAAATCACAAAGAGTTGGTAAAAATACTTCAAAGATGCACATTCCCCATCTGGTGACAGTGAAGAGCCTGGATCTTACCAGATCATTTTAAAGACTGTCAGAGAGATATGCTAATCTGGAGTTTCTGTCCCAGCTTCCATTTTTTCAAGGAAAGTGTTCATTGACAAAGAAATGCTTCACTTAATAAATGACCTCTTTATTGCAGTTATAAATACTGCCCTATAAATAGGAGAAGCCCCTGTACCAGTTAAGAAAATTACTTTTGCATGCTCTGACTAACTTCATCACATAACAAAAGGGAAACTTTATTCTTTCTAATTCAGAAGATCGAATTAACCATGGAAAATGCTGGCTGAGGAGTAAATGTAATAATACCAATATATCTACAGAAAGTATGCAAAATAGGCTTAAACAGGAAATAAAAATGAAGGAAGAAGTTAATTTAGAGAGCAGACATAGACATAGAAATCAATACATGGAAAAGGCAAGGAGCAGGTCTGGCCAGCCATCAGAAGATGACACAGTATTAACAAAACAGCATCATGTCACCTGTGACAGAAACCAAATGGCTGAATACTGATTCCTCAAGGAAAGACTATGCAAAAGTGGCCAGGCAATGGAGACATGATCTCTCAGTGACCAGAACTTGAGGTCTGTGATAACAGCCTTCATTATTTACACCTGAAAAATATTTGGAGAGGTGTTTTATTCTTATAAATGTCATGTCATAGAAATATCTATGATTTTATTCTGGATGAATTTCAGACATTATCCTAGCAAAATGCAGTAATGGTCCAGCATTGAATGAGTTACCAAAGCAATTTGGGCAGACACATAAATAAGGTTAGAGGAAAAGTAGTTGGAGAAACCCACAAGGTGGCAGCCCATATTTCTTGTTAGCACCAAGGTTTGCCTTACCACCTCCAGCTCAAAAGACTAATTCAAAGTTGTTGTTCTGCTTTCCATTTCCTAAAAACAAGAATCAGCCAAGATCACTTGAAAGTGGTCAGTGCACCATGTATATTCACAGCCTTGATTCCACAGCAACACAAAGCAGGGTGGGAGGAATGGAGAAAAGGTTTAGGAAATGTGTGGGTAGACTTCAGTGGTATATTAGGGAAATGGAGGAGATGAAGATGAAAAAAGGCCAGCTGTACAAGATAGTGTCTTAGTTATATGGCATAAACCCGGAAGTAAATTGAAATGATCGGTTTTCGTTGACTGGAGAAAAAGAAGATAATAAGAGAAAGAACACAAAAATCTGAATAAAAAGGAGCAGAAATAATTCCTCTAGGTGAAATCCTAATAAACTGAGAACCTTAAGTTGTATTTGGTTGCCTTGACCATACAGCTCTAATCACAGAAAGCTTTCAGACTTTCATGAGACCAGCAATATATTTTGATTGGTTTTGTATTGAAGTTATTTACAAAATTTGCAAGGAATACTGTTCAGTAGATTTTCTTTTTTAATAATGTGATATGGCTCCTAGTTCCATGGATTTGCCTATTTCCTTTCCTCAGAATTGGGCATTTTAAATCCATATGTGATTGAGAGGGTTTCAGCTTCAGCTATGATTTAAGCTTCTGCAGTAACACAGGTTATGTTGTTCTTCACTGTTGTTTTCCACTTTCTTGGCAGTGTTTTGCAGATGAAAAATAATGTGCTGTTCATTATATGCCTTTAGCAAGGAGTGCTGGATTTTTGATTTTATATCCCAGCACACAGCAAAAACATAACACAAAGCTAGAAGGAATACACAGTGCCTCATGCTGCAGCTCTGATGGTAGAATCACAAAACTATTTCATTCCAAATTTAAAAAAAAAAAGGTCAAAAGTTTCTTTAAATTGTTCTTGACACAGATCTTATTCAAGGCCTTTAAGGATAAAAGTCAGCTGTGGGGAGCTAAAGCCATGAAAAGCAGCTGTAACCTCACCTTCCTTTGTTGAACCTATTTTGTCCAGCATAAAAAAAAATAATTTGCAAGAGAGATTATGGAAAGATCCAGAACCCTCCACTCACATCCTCATGTCTTTTAAACTAAGGGTGTTAGAACAATCCATTCTCTCAGTGTAAAAAATTGCATCCCTCCTTACAAAAAAAAAAAGGGTCAGGCTGGAGCAGGTAAGCATTACATTACACATCCTTGCATTCACCTCAGTGAACCTCAGCTGTTGTCTACAAGAACAACAATTTTCAGAAAGAAGTGTCTGCCTGTAATTCAGCAGCAATTGTTCTTTTTCCCCACAGAAATAGTTCCTGGTTCAAGCAGACAGGCTAACATACACATTCCTTTCACAGAGAAAACATGCTCTCAGTGGTGCTCAGGTAGGCAGGCAACCAGGCATAAAACTGAAAACTCTCAGGCAGAGCACAGGCAAGGCAGCCTTGAGTTACTGGTGAAAAAGAAGTTAAAGAGATTGAGGGCCACAGGTCAGATCTTAGATCAGCTCCTACTATTTTTATTTTTTTTTTAATAGTCTCAAAATATTTCCAGCAAAAGGAGGAAGATAATTGAGTCATCCCAGTACCAACAGCATTCCTCATGTCCAGAGAAAGGAGTCACAGAATCACTGTATAACAGTGTGCAGCCTGTGACCCCTGCCCCTCAAACGTGTGTGCACACAGGTGGACTGCACAGGCACAGGCTGCAGTGGCACTGACTATCGACCTGGATCTTGCTGAATTGAGCTGCCTCACAAAGGCAGATGAACGACCCTTCTTCTTCTGAAGATTCATTAAAAAGGAAAAGATTCATTTCAATCTTCTGAAGATTCATTGGAAAGGAAACAGGGTATTTTTCTTTCAATAGGGAGCAGGCAGGGGATGATGGTAGCACCTGGATGGAGGGGAGTAGAATGGCCAAGATGAAAGTAAGGGCATATTTGGGGACCACCAGTGCAGTGCCAGCCTGGGGTCTGCTCAGCCTTGAGCAGTAAGCAGTTTGATATCTCCTAAGTCTTAC
Organism: Aphelocoma coerulescens; assembly: GCF_041296385.1. Lineage (NCBI taxonomy): Eukaryota > Metazoa > Chordata > Aves > Passeriformes > Corvidae > Aphelocoma > Aphelocoma coerulescens. Next base: position 24,297,412 of record NC_091014.1, on the reverse strand, counting down.
AGATCCCTGACTGGAAATGACTTTTAAGGGGGGAGGGAAGAGGGTGAACCATTGATTTTGGCACCCTCCATGTCCCAAAGTAGTAGAGAGGCTGAATTTTTTCATAATTCCATTTTCCTCAAGAAACCAAGTCTGTTGCAAGAAATTATGGAAGCACCTGCACAGACAGTTTGGGCAGCCTTTCACATATCTAAGGTTTAGAGAGAAAAAAAAAAGAAATGCCTACTCATGGGCAGAAAAACCAAGTATGAGAAAAAAAGAAAAGAGGTCTGCCAAATGAGCTTGTTCATCAGCAAATTACACATTTGACTAAATGCCGTGAGAGCCCAGTTCTCCTCAGAATGATGCTTTAGTGTCCATGTTTTTCTTTCAAATATCTGCTTTCATATCAAGTCAGTTCAGTATATCAGTCAAAAGAAAATATTTATTTCTGGCAGACCTACAAACATATTTTGAGATTTGAAAATCTAGTTGAAATCGCTTTGATTCATACTACATATATATTACATTACCCCTCTCTCTCTTTTGCTTCTCTCTTGAATAATTCTTATCACAGACTTTGTGTGTCCCTCTGATTTTCTGAAACAGGAAGAAAATAAATATATCTCTTTTTTTCTTCCCAAGCCCCGAGATGAAACTACTTGTCCCTGTTTATTTGCTTGCTTTTGTACATATTTATGTGATAAGGGGCAAATGTGTGTCTCGTGCATGTGTAAACAAATTATTGAGAGAAAACAAGCTAAGTGTTATCTTTTGTTCTGAAAGCTTTTAGAGTAATGTAGATATTCTTATCTTGTGCAGAAGGCATGATAATGTCCATTATCCTCTGCAAGTTTTGTTGCCTGCACACATCAGCCTGTTGTTCTGTTGTTTCAGAGGACCATGAATGTTATCAAAGACAGCAGTTAGCACAGTGCATGCATTTTCTCAGAAGGCATGTTTTGAAATTTAAAAATTTAGTCAAACATCCTGGTGATAATTAATGGGAAGCCAGAACAGAGAACTGAGAAACAAGGCAGCACTTTAATGGATCAGAGGGCCAAAAAAACAGCTATAGCCCATGCAAACCTGAGGCCAAACCAGAAAGTGTCAGCTCATAGGCAGGGTTGGAGACCATTTCTGCTCGTTCATTTGTGATTGTCTGATCAGTAGGTGAGAGTTTATAAGCATCTGTTCTATTTAGCAAGAGCTAATTTAGAGCTGAGCCTGTAATGGCCTTTTGTTGTGATGAGTGGTTATCATCAAATAAGGTGTTGAAAACCTTTACTGCTATCCCGTTAAGGCAGCTTTCTGAGCCTCCGAAAATGGTCCTGGCTGTTCTCCTGTCTTCCAAGACTAAATTTTATGTGCTTTGAATTGGACAGAAAAAAAAGTCTGTTTCAGTTCTTTCAGACTTTGTCTTCTTTCAAAACCTAGAGATCGTAAGGCCACCCCATGTGAAGGTGTTGATCTCTGAGCTTTGTTCTCAGGGGCAGGGAAGCAACAGAGAGACAAGCTGTTCAGAAGTATTTGTCAAGCTGTTATTTAGCCAATAGTTTCGCTCATTCTGAATGAGTCTGAAAATAATCTAGACCACTCTTCTATAGCATATTTCTGATCTAGTTTTTATTCATCTTAACCCTTTACATAAATGCTCACAGTTATACCAGTTCAGGGCAAAACTGAATAGAGCACTGTGAGAAGTGTCAGCATGGAGTCAGTCTACTTGCCATCAGCTGCTGTAATGCAGAGCTGTGGTATTCCAGATGCAAATATATCACCTGCTTTAGGGCCCACAGTCGCTTCAGAGGCAGCACTGAGTGCTGCCTCAGTGCTGCAGCAAGGTAAGAGTTCAGGTGGGACAATTCACCTGATGCTGGTAAGCTCAGTCCCTATTACACTGATTTCAGGGCTCACCACTGTTCCCCTGTGTTGGGTTTACATGGCAAGATTTTGATGGGTTGAAGGATAGCTTCAGGGGTGGCTTCTGTGGGAAGACACCAGAAGTTGCCTCCGTGTCAGGCACAGCCAGTTTCACCTAGCTTCAAAACAGACACTCTATTGCCAAAAGGTAAGCCCATCAGTGATGCTGGTGATGCCTCTGTGATAATTTCAGAGAGTAAAAAATTCTGTGCAGCATCTGTGAGGGACAGGATTGAGAAAAATGAGAGAAACAGCCCTGCAGGCACCCAGATCAGTGAAGGAGGGGGGGGAGGTGCTCCAGGCACCAGAGCAGAGATTCCTCTGCAGCCCGTGATGAAGACCATGATGAAGCAGCTGTGCCCCTGCAGCCCACAGAGGCCCACAGGGGAGCAGAGATCCACTTGCAGCCTGTGGAGAGCCCCAAGCCTGAGCAGATAGAGATGCTCTGAAGGAAGCTGCAGCTCATGTAGAGCCCATGGAGAAGCAGCCTCCTGGCAGCAGCCATGACTTATGGGAGACCCACACTGGAGCAGTCTGTTCCTGAGGGATGTTACCCCATGTGGAAAGAACCCACACTGGGACAGCTCTTGAAGAACTGCAGCCTGTGGGAGGGACCCCATGCTGGAGCAGGGAAAAAGTGTGAGGAGGAAGGAGTGGCAGAGACAAAGCATTATGTATTGGCCACAACCATCCCAAATCCTCCTGCACCCCTCTGGGTGAGGGAAGTGGAAAAGTCACGAGTCTGTCTGCCCTATCTTGGCCTATCAGCTTATTCATCATCATTTCATCTGTTGAAGAGAGGGAGCAGACTTCTTTTTGCAAACACTTGCAAAATCCAGTAGTGCAGAGATTCTTTAGAGAAAATACACTAAAGCCTTATTTTACACAATGTAAATAAATATAGTTATAAAAAAAATTAAGCTAAAGCAAAGCTGAAAAAGGCTTAAAATTAGATGAAAAAATAAAGTCAAAGGGAATTCAGTAATTCATTTTGAAATGCCATTCATTATTGAGAACTATTTCACATCATCTGCTTTATTTTAGAATCTCACTAGGAAAGTTAGCCTGGAACAATCAAAAAACAGGGTAAAAATTCACAGATGCTATTAGCCCAATCTGTATTTCAGTGATCTCTGACTGCTAAACTGATCATAATAATGTGGGAGGGGGAAATTGATAATGATGGTGAGCAAAAAGGGAAAGTAAAATAGTGATGTTAAGGGAGCACATTACCTGCCTTGGATTGGTTAGGGTTAGATTTTCTAGAATAAAGTCACTTTTGTGCACTTTTAAAGAGTTAATGCTACAAATTAATATTTGTACAATGTCTCCAGCAGGCCTAACTAGGTGTTCCATGTTCAGTCTATCAATACAAAACAGTTGTTCTCTGGGGATTTTAGGTACTTCATACCTCACAAAAACTCTAAGAGAGGTCAAAGAAAGGGAGAAGAAACCGAAGTGCAAAGGACTATATTTAGAATACATATCTCATGGTTCTTCAGCCCAAGGAGAGTGCTGAGAGTCCACCTGCTGTTAAGAGATACTGCTTCATTATGTAATCACAGAATTGAAGAAAAAATGCTGTTGGAGGTCATCTGGTCCAGTCTGCTCAAAACAGGACTAACTTTGAAGTCAGGTCACAATGTTCATACACTTTCCAGACAAATTCCAAATGTATCCAAAGACGGAGGCTCCACGGCCTAGAGATCTTGGTGGCCCTGTGCCAGTTTCCCAACATATCCCTTGCAACAGGAAGTCCAAAATCAAACACAGTACACCAGAGGAGATTTCAAAGTTGCCCAATATTGGTTCACAGTAATGTTACTCATCCTGATGGCTAAACTCCTGATGACAAACATGTGTTTAAGAAGAACATACTGCTGACTCATGTCCAGTTTGCCCTGCCAGATATGCAGGCTTTTCTCTGCAAAGGCCCTTTTGCCTGTAAAGAACACAACAAAAAAGAAACAGTAGTCTTTTCCTTGTCCTTTGACACTCAGTTACATACTCATGTAATCAGTAGTGTCATCTCATTTCCTTAATGCTCCTTCTTCTGCCAAAGTTCTGATAGAGCAATATAGAGGGAGTTTGGTACCACATTCCCATTGCCTATTATAATGTCCCATTCGAGTGCTGTTGGGTGGGTTGTTTTCAGTACCTTCCCTGCCACACTGGACAGCGTGAATACATCCTAAAGAAGTCTGTCCCATCTCACATGGTAATCACATGGTAACCCCCCTTTAGAGGCTTGAATAGCACTCTGTCCTCTCATACTTCATATGACTTTTTGGTGAAAATGCTGCCTGCATTTCCTAGACTGAAGATGCATTAACAATGTGTCTCTATCCAAGGGATACACGAACCAATCCAATCTGCAGTCTCACCTTCTGCAGAGTTCTGCTTTGCAGACCCTGCTGGACCCAGAAGTCATGATGTCATTCCTTACCCCAAAATGGGTGGCACATCTATATTCCTACTGGATACGACAAGAAGCCATTAAGGTGCTCCTGAAGTCTCATTTGGTGTCTTTCAGCTCACATCATAGTTTTTCATATTTCAGGGACTGGTTCTGGGTCCTTTTCATCAAATAAGTAGCAGTTACAGAGATTAGCATCTCAGATCATGAAAGAATTCCATTGCATTATATTTTCAGCCTAGAATAATTGTTCCAAAAGCTTAAGAAGTGGTATTGGTTTTTACTAAGGCATTGTTTGCTGGAAGAAATCATTTGAGGTGAGCACTGATGAGCACACAGGCTGCTCTTGGAAGTGAAGTGGTTCTTTATGCTTTATTCTATTTTAATGTAATTTTAACAAGTAGAAGAATGAAAAGAAAGTACTTCAATGTCTGGACAACACGTTACTGACATATATAATTTTCTGTTGACTTTGCTAACATCTGCTAACATCAACTTGCAGAAACATTACTATTTTTTCTGCTTCAGTAAACATTCAGCCCTGGATTTAGTTGTTTTGTGTGGATCGTAGTTATTTGCTCAGGCTAATGGAGATTAGAGACCTGTGAAATGCTTAGTAAGATACCTCACAGTAGAGAGTTTCCAGTCTGGTATGTTAAATAGGTTTGAGCTGTTTCTCTATATTATTTAGCATACACTAATATAAAACAGGAGCGTGAACTGATTTACAGATTATCCTTTAGAGCAATAGCATAAAAATGTGTAGGCATATAAAATGAAAAGGAAAGGGAGAAGAAACTGTGTATCTTAATAACCAAGCACATGAAATATTGAAGTCCATATTCTATTGCTTAAGACAGAGTAATAATAAAGATTGCAATAAAAAAGAAGTAGAATATCTTTAGACTAGAAATGACCTGTCAACCTCAACTGTAAACCAAAGTCAAAAGTATCATTTCAAACACCAAAAAACAAAGATGTTATTTATTATACTCCCTAAAAGTCTGGCCAAATGTGATTAATACAGATACCCTTCCATATGAGCAAGTACACATGTACTGATAGGTAAGTACAGTCAAATAATGAGAAAAAAAGAGCAAATAAAGTGTTCTGTACATTGTTGCAGTGGGGATTTTTGCAACACATGTATCAGACAATGAGGCCCATGGAAAAGAATAATATGGACCGACTCTTGGTAGATATTTTCAGAGATGTTTATTTCCCCAGCCGCATGGCCGGGGCTCTGCCCAGGAACTGCTCAATCACGGGACCTGAGGGTCCTTCCCAGGCAGGGGAACACAAAACAACCAATGGGGAACGAGGCTGACCAGGGCCAGGGAAACACCGTAGGCCCTGCCTCTACCCCGGGGCCCCTCTCCCAGGACCACATGGCGGGGGCAGGAGGAACCCCAACAGTGCATCTAAAGAGAAAAGACAGCTTTTATTTCTCTGATTATTTACTGATCTATTGAGAAGAAATGCTTTTGATTTTGACATCTGGAAAGGGAATATGAGGAACTTCTAAAGAACACCATCATTGGACTCTGAGCCTCTTCATTGCTTCTGAGAACATAAATGTATGGGCTGAAATTCATCTCTTCTGTTTTTTAGCTCTCCATAGTTAAAGTACTTAAGTTTACCTGGGCTTTCAGGTGATGATGAGAAAGAAGTTACCCTCAAGTCTTTGGAAATGGGTCAACTGTGCACTAAGAATTGAGAGCTCTCTGATTCAGACTCCTCAGCTTTCCACAGGAAGGTGAGATGAATCCAGGAGCAGGACTATGCAACCATATATTGTGTCCCACCATTCTTACTACAGAAGGATATTCCTATCACAAAACAACATTCTCAAAACTCGGAGAAGCAACAGTATATAATTTAAGTTCTATTTCAGTTTCATCTCCTGCCTCTATAAATTCTGCTAAGGTTTTTGGAGCATAGACACTGCCTTCATCTCTGTCTGTAAATACACATTAATAGCATTGCACTGATAAGAAATCCTCATAATCAACAGGGAGCTTTTTTGCTACAGTACTGAAAGACTACCAATGACAGAGGCTGGCTTTCAGACTTAAGTTCACTACTCCTTTTTTTCTGTGGTACTGCCCATTGATTCCAGTGGGGATTCATTGGAGTGCATGAAGTTAGAATTCAGTCTATGGTGTTCACAAAGTGATAGTTCACAGCAAAACTTTTTGTTTCACTACCTCAAAATATGCCTTCATTAAAGACCTCTAATTTGGTTCCGTCAAAATGATTACAAAACTCTACTTAAATGACATGTTTTTATATTAGAAGTCAAAGGAAACTATGTCTCCAGGGCTTAAAGAGCACTCATTACACAAACTGGTAATTGTTGGTCGTTACGGAATTCTTCTCCCAGTAAAGTTCAACTCTAAAGTAGTTTCTTGTAATGCTTACAAACCATTTTTTACATTTAAATCCTGAAAACTCATGTGCAGATTGTTTTTGAAGAAAACAGGTTGTTATCAGTAGTTTTAGCCCTAATCCACCTCCTGTCAATTTGAAAGAGTATTATAGGGTCTAATCCTGCTCCTACTAATTCAATGAACAAGCTCAGACAGTACATGCAAGGACAAACACATTGCCTTTACATTAACTTCAGCTGTATCCCTCTCTTTCTTCTTAAGGTCCTCTTTTCCTCCTCAACTGCTACAGATAAGATCTGGAATGGGGGTTTAAGGCATTATTTATAAAAAATTGACAAAAAAAATTGTGTTAGGCTTCCATGACTGCTACCCTGAGACCTTTACAGACTCGGGTACCAAAAACAGCATCCATGACTCTGTAACAATAGGATTTTTACTCCTACAAAGCAAAACTGCTTGTCTACAGAAGAAAGAGATAAATATTTTAATGAAGTCTCCTCTGCTAAGTGTTCTTTTTTTATGGTGCCACTTGGCCTTTGGCAAGAGCTACCCTGTAGCCCTAATGCACTTCTTTCATAACAGCTCAGCTTAGTAGAAAGGGCTAGATATAATGCAGTACACAGCCTCCACAAATTCATCCCTTTTATGGGAATAGAATAAAATAAGTATCAATGTAATTACATCTGACATGTCCAAAAGATTTTTGGAAGAACAACAGCATTTATTACACTTGTTGGTTTACGTCACATTCTGATTTATTTTTCAAGTAATATGTTATTTAGGTTTATAAACTACTTAAGGTGGAGGGTTTTTTTAAAGGATTAAGTAAATCTGCTCAATCCCTTATCTACAAGCTAAAATGCATCAATAACTTGGACTGTCACAAAGTTTTGATTGTCTTTAGTGTTTCTCCAGTACTATTTAAGGCTTACTCTTCTTATTGCAGCACACACTTGTAATAACAGGAATTTGGCACCACTATGTCATAACTATACTTTGACAAACCCTGTATTTCAGGAAATCTATCCCCACTGTCTGCTTTTGTTTGATTGCTCATTTTTAGTAGTTGCGTAATTTTTATGTCAGAAGGATAGAATGGATGCAGATGAGCTGAGTCAGTGTCTTAGAGTCACCAGCAACCACATCCTGGTAAAATCTAGTCCATATTGTCCACTGAGGGTCACAGACTACCCTTTACTCAGAGCAGAAGCAGTGGTCCTCTCCCTGTGGGATACCAGCAGCACTGAGTAGAAATATGCTGGAGCTACAGCCAGTGGGTCGCATGTCTCTTCTGCCCACCCTGTGAGCTGGTGGATGAAATCCAGTCCTGGTCTGGGGTCTATGCCAGACAGCATTGAGCTAAAGCTGATAAATCTCTTGAAAAGGTGACCAACGCATCCACATGGTTCCCTCACCTAACCTTCAGAGCACTTAATCACTGAGCAGGAGGACCACATGCATGGCTGTGTTATTATACACATGTATAATCCCTGAGGAACAGGAACCCTGTCCCTGGACACCTCTTTCTTCTTTTCCCTCAGACCCTTTGCTCTTCTCTGTGAGGTTATTCTCATGGTACACATATGGTGACACACATATTTTTATGAGCACAGGATCCCAAAGCCTTTAAGCCATGATCCTACAAACTAAAATTTGAGTTCCACTGACTGGACAGTAGTTCTTATGACTGGGAGGATCAGAGACTAGTAGACAGATGGAGCATTTTTAGGCTGGAGAAGGGAGGGGGAAAATAAAAGTGGCATAATATAAAATCAGAAGGAAAAATACTGTTCAGCTGTGTTCTGAATTATTGGCACAGATGGGAATTGCTGCATTACTCCCTAAGAAGCTTCTATTAATTTGGTCTTTTATTTTCTTTCCTGTGAGAGTTGACCTCCTGTAGACTTTCTCTCCACTCCTTCCCACTCTTTCTGAAGAGGAACAGACCAGTGATATACCTCCATGCCTATTTATTAAAGACATAATGTTGATAATAGGACATAGAGATCTTCTAGCTCCTAAGGCAAATGCATTTGGTGGTTAATGCTGATGAGCACATTAAGGAAAGAAAGGCCTGGAGAGCGAGAGCTTGAATTGTTCTCTGACTTATGAGCCTGTAATAGCACAGTTTTGAGTAAAAAGAAAGGAAATGTCTCCTAATATTTATAACCAAAATTTGCCCTACTTTGAAAGCAATAAAATGTAGTTTAGTGGCTTTTCAGCTTTCTAACACCTAGACTGATCTATCCTCTCCAGCACAAGTAACTCTGAGATTTCACATTCTGAAGTTTGCCAGTAGGGTGAAAGAGGATTTAAATGCGCCAGAGAAAACCCAGAAAATATGACAGGAGTCACAATAAAAGGGCCATGTGGTTAGCCAGTCTCAGATGCTTGAATACTTATACTCTTTCTATGAAAAGTATTATTAGTTCGTTTTTTGTAGTGCTAGAAGGAATCCTAAGTATGGAAATTAAAAGAACGAGAATAGTCTGTCCCATTGCTGTGCATCTTGGCAGTGGTTGTCGTAGTGGAGCAGATTCACTTTCTTCCCATAAGAAGAATGCTTGCAGCTGAGGGTGAAAGACAGCATCAAGGAGAACCTCTGGTCTGGTGCCAGGTGGAGTTAAGCAGGGTACAAGAGACCAGTACAGCTGTGAGAGCAGAGCATATTCTGTAAAGGCATGGGAGGTCTCTTGCAGAAGATAAACATTAATATGAACCATGCTAATTACCTCATTAAGTAATGTGCCTTATTATCACAAGAAACAGAATTACTATCAGCAGTGGTGGGGTCTCCTCTGCAATCAGATATAGATTGTAAGCAGATCGCAAGCATCAGACACTTTCAGCTGAAAGTGGATACTCAAAAAAGTGCTCTGGCATAGGTGAAGCTGTAGTTGCAAGTAATGAGGTTAGAATACAGCCCTAATCAGTCACTGGAAACTATACTGCCCTTGAAAATAGTACTTTTGAAGACATTACTCTTGAAAAAGATTGAACATCTATGATTTTTACTCTGTTGAATCTCTAAGCTGTAAGTTGGTTTAAGAGTCCTTGCAATCATGAGACACCAACTCCATCTCCCACAGGAGAACAGAAGTCACTTCTGGAGATAAGTGTGTGCAACATGGCACAACATCCACAGCAGGGACATGAAGTCATACCTGTCACTCTTTTGCCTCTGTACCATGTGACAGCTCAAGGCCAACAGGTCATTTCTCCACTCATTCCCTAGACACACAAATTCTGTACAGAGGTGAAAATCAGTGGGAACCCAGGGGACAGTTGTCAGGCAGTTCATGGAGAAGTAGTGCTTTGAGGTGTGTAATTGGTTTGCATCAGGAGTGCAGCATTAGCTCTCTTCTCCCAGGATTCCTGCTCAAGCCCCAAAGCTATGCAGTTATAATGTGGGCACAAACAAGAAAGTACCTACAATAAGAAAGTCAAGGAAAAAAAGGAAGGAAAACAATGCTCAACACACTGAAAACAACAAACCTGACAGCAGAAAAGGACAGAAGACTTGTTATATAAAGGTCTCTAGAAAGTGATTTATACTGGGTGAGAAGCAAAGCTAATTGAAAATGCATAAAAAGGAGAGGGTTTGGCACTCCTCATTAAACCATGTCTGTTGTTGTAGAGATAAAAGAAACACAGTTTGAACCAAAAGGTTGAGTAGAAATTTAAAGTCCAAGGACAAAATTTTCAGTGAATGGCACAGGCAAAATTAAGCATGAGAACTGCCAGATATTGGTTAGAGTTCCCAATGGATTTTAACATACAGAAAGATAAATACATCAAATATAGTTATACTTAAAGTGGAGGTAGGTGAAGACTGGTAGATTATTCTTTGATGCTGCTGTGGATGTTGAGGTCAAGCTGGAGAGAGTGGCTCAGGAAATAATCTTTCAGCTGTGGTGAGAGTGCTGGTCAGGAGGAGCTTTACTTGCTTGTTATTGTTTACATCAAGGGGTCCAAAAATACAGCCTGCAGGGCCAAGATAAATGATCTGTAGTACATTGCTTTTATAGTGTTCTCAATTAACCATGCAATTCTAAAGGTTCACAGTAGTTCAAAGCAAGATAGTGCATAGTTCAAAATGTTCAGGAATCACTGATCTGGGGAATTCATTGCAGAGGGTGGATAAGCAGAAGGAGCCCTTATTTGCAGCACAGGAATCTCTACTGAAAAAGCAACTTTTGTAGTGCTTTCAGGCCGATGTCTGACACACCACAGCCTTTCTCTGAGCATGACACACAGCCTTTGGAAGGGGAAAGAATTACAGTGGAGGCATAATACTAATGATTCAGAAAGTCTGGTGTCACAACCCTGAGCACTGCAGTATCTAATTACTAGGCATAACGGTTTGCACACAGGCTGTGCCAAATAATGATGAGAGAATTAGACACCTAAAAATGGAGTTTGCCCTCTGGGGAAGGTCAGTGTAAGCCAATTGGTGGGAAAAAAGCCAAAGAAGTGCTGTGAGACTGAATTCGTAGTCCCTTACAGAATTTGGATCCATGCTACACAGAGGGCTACTTTCTGCAGAAAAATACACTGAGCCATCAGCTTAAGTGAAACAGGTTTGTCTTTCAAAACCTGAAGAAGGGGGAGGACAGAATAAGGCTTTCCTTCCAAAAGCTGGGGAAGAAGTGCAGGTGCTCCTTCTGAGTTCCAGCCTTGGTGTTCAGTGCAGTCAAACCATCTGTTGGATAGCTGGGATCAAAAAGTTTTCATACGTGAGGGATTTGGCCCTTCATAAAAGCTGTAGCCTCTAAAGACCTTACTCACCCTTGATGGATAGTTTTCTTCATGCTGAAATTCAAAAATGAAAATTAATTAGGAAAAAAATTACAAGACTTCTTGTAGCTATGGTTTGATTATTCACTTAAACCAGGCTTATAAGCATTTTATGAAATTCAGGCTGCACAGGAAGAGATTGAGAAAATCCCTTTCCAGCATTCCCTATTGCATGATTTCTCGGCAACACATGTAGGGAATATATATTTGCATCACTATGGGAAAAGAAGTCTCATGCGACCTTCCAAAATCCTTCTGTTTACCATTGGCATCTGACAAATTTTCTACCAAGCTTCAGACTTTTTAATGAACACTGAAACTCTACAGAATTTGCATTTAAAAATGTCATGAAATTGGGGTGGTCAAGAAGCTCCATTTCTGAGCAATCCGTTAGAAAATTCAAGGTTTATCAGCAATCTCTAAAAAGTTACATTTTGAAAACAAAGTTTTTAAATGTTGTATACAAGAAAGAGGTAAACATTTCTTTAAAATAGAAGAAAAAAACCATGGAAAATTTATTTCTTTACTACCTGTGAAAAGAATAGTAGTGGTCAGTATTATGAAGCTTTATGCCTGAAAGACTGAGAGGATTGGTAGTGAAATACAGAACCTCAGTCACGGGACATGAATTCAAATAGGAATAGGGTTAGTAGTGACAGAAAGTCATTACTGTGTCATTGCAGTGTGCTAATGTTCAGAGATTCATTGGTGGCTTGAGTCCAATTACTAGCACACAAGAGGTCACATTACAAAATGCACCATCAAAACTGGCAGAGGCAGACCCAGTTCTACTCTTTGTAACATGCTGCTACATTGCCATATCCAAAGATATCAATTCAAATTTGTGTCAAGACTCAGAGCCAGTGTGGTTAACCAGTCAAGCTCCACACTCCACAGATTGATGAAGAGAGGACATCTGAAACCATTGATTTAATAATTCAATTTGTAATTGTAGTACTTGCAAATTTCCCTATTTAAATTACATAAACCACTCAGCAGCAAGCTTTTACAGCCTGCAGAGGCAGTGCCTGGTGGCTGGGAGGGTGAGGGTTAAGCTGTCCCTGGCAGAATAGCTCATACAGGCTCTTGGTTTCTTTGCAAGAAAACTGTGCTCAGCTGAAGCTGATTACTCTGCCAGGCTACAGCATCACCTCCTTCTTTCAAGGTTTGGAGTGATTTAGCACTGATGGAAAGCCAAATTATGCAGAGCCTTGAGTGAACTCAGAAGAGGCTTTTGTTTTGCTAGACTAGAAGTACATGAGTTGTTTTGATTCTCCTGGACTTACCTGAGCAAGTTCAGAAATCTGAGAATTGGAAAAGAGCAAAAAAGATTATTACACCAAGCGAAAAATTAGTAAATGGTCCATTGCAGCTGATATGTTTTCTTAAATATATTCTAAATTGCAAGGCATGAAAAATGTCATGAAAAGGAAGAACCTGGATTTCTGATACAAAATAACAGTAGATGTTCTCAGAAAAATTACTCTCCTGACTACTAGCTAGAAAGGGACACTAAGACACTGGATTGTGATAAATCTTTTAATGCACAAAAGATTTACAATGGAATTATTATCACTTTACAGGGAAAGTTCTTAGTCTTACCTGTGTTTATGTAATGTAGAAAGTCTAGTATATAATTATAATAATATATAACATATCATATATTGTGTGTGTGTATAAAAATATATTAGTACCTTTTACACTTGGTTGAACAGATTTCAAGTGGGCATTAGAGAAAACAATAAGTGAAGTATTCAATATTTGGCAGAGATCCCTAGAGACTTAGGCCTACTACACTAGTAGCTGTGTCACACTGACAAAAGCTATTTCATGTTTTTCAGCTCTGCCTGAAGGAATATAAAAATAATAGAGGTCCATTGGTGGTTGTGTTGGCAAGCAAAAAATTAGTTTGGCCTAATTGGCCAGGGCTGAATGTGACACAAAAGCCTATTTTCAAGGGAGGTGAGAATATGTGAAGCAAAACAAGTAATAAATAGAAAGTTGGGAGGATGATTATTTTTAAAGAGAAGGCAATAATTCTATTTAGTATTTCAAGAACATTTTAAAAATATTTATACTATCAGTATTTTAACATACTAAAGTTGTGTTGTCTAGTGAAACTAAATATATGGAAGAAGAACCAGGATGTTTTTAAGTTGGAAGGTGTGTCAACAGGCAAAAGCAAACCTGCATTTTAGTCTGGGAACTTTACAGAATCACCAAGGTTGGAAGAGACCTTCAAGATCATCTAGTCCGACCATCAACCTGGCACCACTGTAACCACTCCTAAACCATATCCCCAAATGCCACATCCAGACACTACCCAAACACTTCCAGAGATGGTGACTCTACCACCTCCCTGGGCAACTTATTCCAATGTCCAACCACTCTTTCAGCAATTTTTCTTTTTAATATCTAATCTGAACCTCCCACAGTGCAATGTGAGGCCATTTCCTCTCACCCTTTCACTTGAGACATGGCAGAAGAGGCCAACCCCCATCTGGCTACAACTTCCTTTCAGGTAGTTGTAGAGAGAAATGAGGTCCCCTCTGAGCCTCCTCTCTCTAGACTAAGCAACCCCAGCTCCCCCAGCCCCTCCTCATAAGACTTGTGCTCCAGCCCCTTTACGAGCTTCTTTGTTCCATCTCTGACTTGCTCCAGCACCTCAATGTCATTCCTGAATTGAGAGGCTAAGAACTGGACACAGGACTTGAAGTGTAGACTCACCAGTGCCAAGTACAGATAGACAATCCTTTCCCTGCTGGCCACACTGTTTCTGATACAAGCCAAGATGCCACTAGCCTTCTTGGCAACCTGGGCACAAGCTGGCCAGTTGTAACCACCAGGTGCAAGTCCTTTCCTGTTGGGCAACTTTCCAGCCACTCTGCCCCCAGCCTACAGCTCTGCATGGGATTGTTGTGACCCAAGGGCAGGACCCTGCACTTGGCCTTGTTGAATTACACTCCTTGCATGCATACTCCTTTGATCAAATGCCCCGGTGCCCTGAAGTCCATTTTGATTGCTCCAGGACTTATTTCTTCAATCTCATCACTATGGACCTGACAACTAATAGAGGCTAATAGTCAGAGGGTTGTAACAGATCAGGGAGTTTCCTAGTAAAATCCCTTACCCAGGTCCCAAGGAGGCAGCAGACCCTCCCTGTGGGATGGGTCCTGCTGAAAAAAAAGCAGGAGTTGCAGATTGGCTGGGAATCATCCCTAGATCCTGATCTGCCCGTTAGAGTGCTGAACAGCATGAAGGCCAGCAGTGGTGAAAACCTCTTGTCAGTCAGAGTTTTACTTGAACATGGGAGCGGCTGGATTTGATTCCCAAGTGAAATCAGCTCACAGATCTCAGTGCTGTGCCCAGTAGCTGTCATAAAAAGAGGCATAGCTGTCCTTGCAAACTTTCACAGTGCTTTTTAGTGTTAATGTGATTTATACTTGGAGCAGTTTTACCTGATGGCTAATATATACTCAAGAGAAATTTAGGAATGGATTGGCAGATCAATGCTTTATTTTGAATTTGCTGCTATTTAGCACAAGTATTGCAACTAAAAGGAAAAAGCTAGAAGAAATAAATGACATAAAATTTTCAGCAATATTTCTGGGATGAGCACTGGAATATACCTAATCACACAACTATAGGAAAACTCTCTCTCCACTGGAACAAGGTGGCACATCAAAACATACCCCTGGGCTTCAGAAAGTGTGTTTGAATCTGCACCAGAATTGTGCTTCACAGCTCAATCCTAATTTTAGTCACAATGCTGAAAAGTTTTACCAAATAGCACATTCCTAGAATGACACAGAATTGTGTGGGATTGTCGTCTTCCATGTGCTCATGAGGTGTCTGAGGGAACAGAGTGCCCACGAACCAAGGCCAGGTGGGGGAGATTAGATGGGTGGTATTTAGCAGTTGCCTTTGGAACCATTTCTCAGGAAGAATGTGTCAGACTCTGGCCCAGCCTGCTGGGAATCGATGGAGCCTGGAACTGGGCTCTCTTTACAGCAACCCTTGGTGCAGTCAGTACATCTCACACTGCTCCTGTTTACCACCAGCACTACAGTGTCTTTGTTCAGTCATTACTGGGCACCATGGCCAGACCCTCACTTGAAGGCATTGCTCATCTTTTGCCTCAAACCTTTGATGTGAAAAATGGCTGGAGATGGTGCTGCTTTTGAAGGTGAGGCTTTTTATAGCCAGATGTTCATGTTGCTTCCAGTTAATGTCACACACAGGAACTGATAAAAATTCTTTATACTCTATTTTATTTGCATCCATTTATTTAAAATACTGAGTCTTTGGGATTGGTGTGCATTCATCCTGGTTCATATTTGTTCATTTCTCCATGAGATATAAAACATTGTCTCAACATTATATTGCTTTTTAATCCAGTTCTCCCAAGAAAGAATTTTCTGAAAGAACAAAGTGGGAAGAAAAAAACACCACAAAAGGAAAAATTCATATCCATAGGACAAACAAAGATTCATTCCTTTTAACCTAAATGCTGGTACAAATCTAGGGGTGAGTTTTCTTTGTCTGGTTAGCACAGGTGCTGGCTAAGCTATGCCATTTCACTGATTATTTTGTACAAATTATGTGATGACAGTCATCAAAACACTCGTGCTATGCCAGAAGCCCAACAGCTCCTTTTCCTCTGTCAGTGATAGATATCTGGGAAGCAAGGCAAATTTTATCTGCTCCCACTAATAAAGATTTGGACAGAGAAATAGCAAGAGTAAGAAATCAAGCATTAACATGGTGAGTAATAATGGCTCACTGTCCAAGTTGGGATCAGAAATATAAGCTATCCTGAACTGGTCTATACCTCTTCTTAGAAAACTGTGTGCAGGTCTTGTTTTCCTGCAAATAGTGTAAAAAAAAATTAGTGGAGATTCCAAAAAGGGCAAAAAGTATGATCAAATATAGGGAGCAGATTCTGTATGAACACAGTAGGACTTGTCAGCCTAGGAAAGAGATAAGGTAAGTAGGTATGAAAACAAGAAGCAGGAGGAGGGTGGCTACAGAATATCACCAGATGCTTTTTTGAATACAAGAGCCTGGCTGGGGGCATCACACAGAAGAAGGATCTGCAGCCAGAACAGTCAAAAGGACACTGACCAAGGAACTACAAAACAGTGTTGTGAATGCCAGAAAGTGCATGAATTTAAAGGGTCAAAATAAAGCCCATGGAAGTCCAACCCACCAAGAATCACTAGCTACAAAAAAAAAATATCGTAGTTCTGGTACTTCTTCAGTTATTTGTAAGTGGTTGAAGGATGGAATGATATTCATTCAATGATATTATCATGTATATTTAGCTGATTCTTTTCCCTATATGTTTGTTTGCTTCAGGTTCAATTTTGGAGACTGAATATTAGGATAGGTGAAGTTTCAGTCTGAACTATTATTGGCATTTTTTTATTCATTCATAAGCTATGAAAGAGCTGGACAGTTCATCCTATATATGTGTTTGTGTGTGGGTGCATGCTCTGACAAAAGAACTGTTAGAAAATTAGGTCCTAACTAAGTAATACAAGTCATTGATTTTTAGCAGCAAAGACCTTGGAACATTTTCTCTTTGTGAAGTAAGCCAGAATTACAGGAGCAAAGATCAAATTGTCTTTTTTTTTTTCTCTCTCTTAGTTACTTTTGGCTTTACGAATAATAGGATGAAAAAAATTGTATGTCTGCATCAGACCCCAGAAAATACAAAGTATTTGAGTAACAGTGGAAAAGTATATTCTTCCTGTAATCATTTGTACCATCTTATGAAATATCATCTAGCCAGGCATTTATTCTCTGTCCATCACCATGGTATCTTAAAGACTTAAAATTTTAAAGTAATACAACAAAATAATAAATTAATTCAACGTTTATCTGATATCATATTCTTAGGAGTAAAGATGATTTTAAGAAATTAAGTCATTTTTACTTACGTCTGACTCATTCTTTCAAAGCTGGCTCATTTCACATGCACATACAGAAGTGTTTTTAAAACAGAATTAGCTCCCAAACAGCAACTTAGATACTTTTCAAATTATAACTGTACAGGCTGACTCCTTAAGGCAACACAGTTGAAATGCTTATTTAGAAATTCCACTAAAAATTATTACCAGTAGCAATTTATATTATCTGCTGTTGGATGTAATGTTGAAATAAATGGCTAATTAGTGTCAACTTGCCAGCATTTAGTTACCAAGCAGCTTGCAGGCTCTAGGGAACAGCTTTATAACCATCTACAGCACTCTCTTTAGACAAGGACCCCATTTAGCAATTGTCACATGTAATTTGACATGTCTGTAGTATTGCTTTATCCATAGAACTTCTTTTTGTACTCGCAGAATGGTTAGTTTCTATATTTCTACTAATGGTCTTTTTTTAAGTGATCTCCAAGTTAAAGTGGTTAACTGATATTTTCTCCCTTACAATGTATCTGCTTAGTCCCAGAGCTAGTCTACTACTTCTGAAGGCAGTTAATTGAGGTTGGTTTATTCATATGCCCATGAGAGCCCAAAGGCAGGGCTTAACCAGTCACTCATCCCTTGCAGAGTGTGTGGCAGTCTAGCTGATAAATTTTATTGCTGACATACAGTCCTCCATCCAGTAAACTAAGCAAAAAATCCCACCGAATAAGATGGCAGATCTCTCAGGAGAGCATCTCCATCACAAAAACCACTGCTGGAAGACTCAATTCTGAGTTACTCCATAATGGGACGTGACGTCTACATCACTTTAAACAAAAATGGGGTTTGGAAGCACAAGCTTCCACTGCACAGACCTTCTGCAGTGATTGTCACAGTGTCAGTGTCACCTTCAGCCAGGACATGGTTTGGGCACTGGCAGGACTGCGTAGACTGAGAGATCCTGCACTTGCCACAGAATTCTGGTTCTGTGTGAAGGGTTGTGCAAACCTTTGCCTGCAAACTCTAAAGAAGACACATTTTCACCTGTGTGTGTGGGTGATGGCCAGTGTATTGTGAGAACCACCATGATTTAGAGAACACTTGGAAAGGTAGCTTGCAAGTTTTACATCAAGAACAGTTTTACTGCTATGTTGCTTTTCTTACCTTTAGGAAGTGTTGGATCCATTCAGAAACATTCTCTTTTTCCTAAAAACAAACACGCTTATTTCTGCTTCCGAAGTCTGGGGGAAAAAACCAAACAGAAATGCCATCTCAGTAGTATGTCTGTGACTGTAATGCTGCTGTTGGGAGTCAGCTGAGCTGTACCTTTGGTAACTTAAAAATCCCCCATGCAGCATGGACCAGAGATCATACTTCTGTGATGATTTGCTCAGGAACAGGTAGGATATTAAGTTTTCCTATTCAGTGAGGGAGAGATGACAACAAAAGATATCTTTTACCTCTTTGAATTTAGTATTTTATGGTAAATGAAAACAGAAGGAATTTGGTTATCTGAAACTTGGTCTGGATTGCAAGAAGCTGGGAGTGTTTCCTTGATCAAGCCTAAAAGCTTTTGCTTTTAACAAAGCAAAAGTTCCTGTGTTTTAACCTCCGAGTACTAAAGTCCTACCTGTGCAAATCTGTTTAAGTGAAAACCCTGGTGCACACACAAACAAAAAAAAAAAAAAAAAAAAAAAAAAAAACACAACCTCCCTCCCCCTCAAATCCCCTGACTTTTGTTAGAAATTCTGTATTTCAGGAACTGCTAACCCAGCCAGGTGCAAGGGCACTAGTTTAATTCTCTTGCACAGCAGGCTGGAAAACCCAGGGAGCACTACCACTTTTGAGAAGCAGATGTGGTTTTCATCATTCATGAATGATTATTCTGGCCAGCGCTTGAAGGAACATTTGTGGGCCCAGAGGGGACCATGTCCATCACTATTAGGCAGAAGAGAGGGCTATTGCAGCAGAGGGCCTTGCACAGCAGTAAAAGCATCCAGGAAGATTATTTGCAATTCCATGCAGAATCTTCCTAGGCTGGAATAAAATTTGAAGTAATCTGTGTAATGTTGTTCCGCACCTCACACAACCAGCAATCTTTTGCATTATTAGAAATTGTTTTTCCAAAATCATTAGGCTATTTTCAGAGCTGGCCAAAAACAGGATAGTAAGGCTGCAGATTCCTCATGGTTATTGTTTGTTAATGTCAGAGAGGATGGGAATTTCTTTTCCTGCCTACTCTCCTATACCGGGATGTAAGCGTGTGCCCAAGTGGGTGGATGGCAGCCTAAACTCATGGGCCAATGAGCAACTGTATAATCTTCTCACCAGAGCAGCCTCTGGGGCTTCTCCTGGAGAAGAGGAAAGAGCCATTAGCTGAGGCAGGAGATGAGAGCAGATGCATCATCATCCCACCCAAGTGGATAAAGAGCCAACCCTGCACAGAGCAAGCGAGCAGCTGGAAGGCAGGAGGATAGCCCTGGCCCTGGGACGGCAGGGCACTGTTCTTTTCATCAACTCCAGTGCAAAAATCTTGATCTCTGCCTTCATCACCTGCTAAATCTACTGGGAAATGTCATTTGTCTCCCACACATGAAGGAATATGAGCTGTGCTGGCTTCTACAAAGATTGTTTAGTTTCCATGGATCTCATACTATTTCAATTATTCTTTGATCATAAATTGCCTTGCTTTTAAAATAAGTATTACCAAGTTAATTTTAATGTCTATCTATTTTACAACTCCATTATTTTCTGACATGTTTTACATGTTCGAAAACAAAAAATGTTACTAGCTTTCCTTTTCAGCAAATAATATGGGAGCAGACAACAGACATCAATCAATGTAATAATTCTTTAAAGAATGTAAATTAATTCGAACGAGGTGGAAGAGGGCATGTGTACCTGTAACACGCATTTTAAAATGTTTCTGCAGTTGCATTTGGTTTTAATGGCGTTTACGCCCTCTAGTGTCAGAAAACCTTATCGTAGCGAGGGGTTTATTATCCTTTACTGTGTCCGCCAGTCTCAGCCTTGAGTATTTAGGCTTGGCAAAAATGCAAATGCTGGATTTATTCTTCCTATATATGTCCTCCAATTTTTCAGATTTGGTACAGAGGTCACTTGGGGTTGTTTTGACCCAAAGTGAGGTATTTCAAATATTAATTTCTGATGTAACACACACAAAAATATGCTAAATTACAAATTCTGTCATTATTTATTTTGACATCCATAATACACTTATTTTTCACTTGGAAAAAAAGTTAATCCTGCGTTAAAACAAACATAAAAACAAAGAGGAGTTAAATAAGCAGCATTTTCCTTCTCATTTTTTAAGATTATTAAAGAAAATACATTGTCTCTCACATCAAGGAAAAATGCCCAAAAAGTATGATTCATTTCAGTTATAATTTGGACCTTTGACTTATGAAATATTTCATCTTACAGCCGTCAAAAACTGGGTTTCATTAGATTCAGGAATAAGATTAATTGCTGATGATGCCACAAATAGAGCCTGTGTTGCCTGAGATTTCTTGAATTATGGATATGCAACACCAGATATATTCCACTCATCAGTTAGAAAAGCAGTAGTGTGTTGGCAAGTGGATGTCCATGGGTGAGATCTGACATGGCAATGCTGAGATTACTGGCTGGGCATTAGTAACCCCAAATGCATTTGTGTTTCTCAAGCTCCTGCAAGAGCTCCGTCTTCTGTGTGTGATTCAAGCTGCATTTCGTTCCCCTCAGTCTGTCATGGAAAGTGCTACATCACACCCACGTTACTCGCAGCAACACTCTGAAAGATCCAGTATTTGCAAAATGAAGGAATCCACTGGCTTGCTGTCTTGTCATGCAGTAAGGAGTTAAATATGAAAAAATTATCTGTCACCTGATGAATACAAACAACTGAGACAAACATACATGCCTTTAAATCCATCCATCCATCCATTCATCCCACCCACCCATCCATCCATCCATCCATCCATCCATCCATCCATCCATCCATCCATCCATCCGTCCATCCATCCATCCATCCCTGTACAGTGTCACTTACTGAACAGATATCCATGGACTGCAAGCAACAGCCCATCTGGCCTGTCTGGACTACACCTAGTAAAACCTAAGCATTAGTTTGATCATGTTGTTTCTGACTTGTGATTTGATAAAACTTGATTGACACATCTAGTTTGTAATAGCCTTTTCTCCTCCCTTTTTTAGGGGTATTGAAGCAGAATGCACCTGACTGATGTCAGGGATCAGTATGAAGCCTCTTGTTCTTCATTCATCCAGAACATAAAATATCGGGATGACACTTCTGACATTACAAAATTAGATTGTCAGTACAAATCACAAATGCCCAAAGACTGGCTTGAGCTTTGGCTACAATAATAGACATATGCAGAACAGACGACATAGAAAGCTATGCAAAGACCACAATTAGGGAAAAAAAAAACAAATGAAGGAGAATATGTTTGCAGTTCCAGCCTGAGGAAAAGGGAGACAAACAGAGTAGCACTAGATAAAACCTTAAAATAGTTCCCTTTTGAAAAGGGAGTCCGTGAAAATTGCTTAATAAGATTCTACATTTGTTATGTCTCTATGGCTGAAGAAATCAGATTTTCTGCAGAATTTAGAAATTTTTTTAGAGCTTAAGTATGAATTTTCCACCTTGAAATAGTAGCACCTCGAAGCTTCCCTTCCACCTGAAAATGGAGTTGCAATCTTTTTTTAGTTTAGAGTTTCCAAAGGTTAAAACAATTTCAGTTAGGGTTATAGAAGGAATTTTCCCTTCATTTTATGTCCTCCATTTCAGTGTTCAGTGATATATGAGGTATAACTAAAGTAAATGTTTAATCCAGGAGGAGGAACTTCAGTAACAATTCTGATTATGACTGCACACTAGACTAAAATCTGTGTCACTGTCCCGGAGGAGGGCAAGGCTAACCAGGGTAAATGTAGCAAAACCTCTGTTTTGTCACAAAAGTAACCAAATATGTTTCTCTCCCTGTGAGAATTGGGAAGACTAATTTCTTTGAAGTAATTTTTTCTGACCATAATTTTATTTAAACATCTCCAACACAGTGGTTAGCAACAGGAGAAAACCTAATTATGTAAGAATTATTAATGATGCGAAAGGTATTACTAGCACTAAATAACAGACAAGCAGCATTACCTTTGGAAAATGTCACTGTATTGAAACTGATGCAAGCTAAGAAAGAAAACTAACCAAAAGCAAGTTATTTTAAAGTAAGCAGTATATGCATCTGCATGACATTTTGTCTAGAAGGTAAGAAAAACATTGCAAAGTACCTTCTTGTGTCAAACAATCTTAAATTTTTTATTTCACTCTGTAACACTAAAATATTTTGAAAAGGCATCTGCTTATGTCACTGGTTAGGTCCACACATAAATACAGAAATGCTAGAGATAGATGAGCTTGTGGTTCCTGTCACAACTCCTAAAGCTTCAGTCTGCTCTTGATTCATATAATTATAGTGTCACATTATCAGCAGGATGAACTATATCCCTGAGCAATTTCAAGCCAAATTAATTAGAGCTAGCAATGCCTTCTGTCCACGGCTGCCATCAGTGACAATGTAAGCTTATGGAGGTCCAGCAGTTCAGCATTTCAAGTTAAAAGCATCTAAACATAGGTTTAGGAATCTCATTTAAGAGATCTAATTTAAGAGCTCTAGCACTGGGCATGTGTAACTTTTGCATTTCAAAATCCAGTTGTGTCAGGTTTCTGTTGACACAGTTTGATACAATATATGAAAATACTTGGATTGTATCTGTAACAATGAAGTAAAACTAATGAATACTGTAAAGGAGAAATGTTTACCAGTGATTTGATCCTAGGAGTTCTCCACAAAGCTCGCCACCCTGGCCCTATGCCCACTGCTTTTTCTATTCTGCCTGGAAAAAAATGGGGTTAGTGAGGTGTTGGGGATCCCATTTGTCAAAGAGACCTTGAAAGGTCATTTTTCCACTTCCTTGCCCAAAGAAAAGAATGGTGGGGCATGCATACTGTTGATAGTCAGCTCTGGCTTTAGGAAGAATAAGCACCAAAAATGTCTGTGTTGTAGGGTGCAAATGTTGATGTGAATGAAAGCATGATTCTCTTTCTGGTATTTTTCCAGTTTTTAGTTATCTTTAATTAAGACCACCTATATTATTCATTTAAAAGATGGATTCTATTAAATTATGTATTTTTCATGCAATTCTGCATGTCACAAAATGAGAAACTAATAGCATTCAAATTCTGAGGGGGGGGTATTGGCAGAAATATTGATTATATTATTCATGTGAATATTTTATCTTGGACATGCTTGGTAAAGCAACCAAACACTTATTTAACACAACATAATCTGTGTCAATAGTCTAAGACTTGGTCATCTGTATTATATCTGCCTGGATGACAATTTATTTGAATATTTATGTTCAACACTTTCCTCATATCTTACAAAATACAAACCATTCATCTTCACCTCCTTTTGACATGAGCTGAGCTCTCATTGCTAGAAGGTGTCCTCTAGCTTCATATACTTTCTCCATCATCCCATATCCTCACCCTTTTATCCACTCCTTGTGATTAGGTACACAATTCGGACACTGACTTGAAGACTTCCCTCTTCTCTTTTATTTTTCCAGCTCCTGCTAAACAGACAGGTTTTGTTTTCCAGATAGTATTTTCTAAACACTGTCCCCCCTGCAGTTTTACTTCTTTCCTTGTGTTAAGAGTTTATAAATTTTTTGTAATAGGGAATGTGCTAGCTCTCTGTTCACAAGCATACTAAATTCACAAGCTAAAATCAATGTTTAATAATAACTTAAAACCAAATGGTACTTGAAAGTAATCCATCTTTTTATTAAACTCTGTAGTATGTAATTACATACTTGTCCCCTACAAAATATAGCAAAATGCAAAGAGCTAATAGCTCTTAATAAGTTTTCACTGGAGTGCGTTTACATACATCAGTAGCACTTTGTTCTTACTTGCTGGACAAAACTATATCCAACATCATAAAGAAAGGTGGTAACTTTAGTAATTCTGAGCACTGCCAGGATGGCAGTTACAATTTATTTGGTTGCTTGTTTGTGGCTTGAGTTTTTCATGTTTGCTTTCACCTAGACCATAGAAGGGACATCTGGAGCTCAGCTACTCCAGCTTCTCATGTCAACAACAAGAAGTTAGGTCAGCCATGCTTCTGTCCAGCCAAGATGAAAAAATACAATGATAGAAAGTCCATGATGTCCTGGGAAACGTGTTGCAAAAATGTGTCACCCTGCTAAATGAAAGTACTATATCAGCTTCAGTCAGACAACAGATTATTCAGTTTAGCATCTAATTTTCCAAGTGTTCTCTCTCAGATCTTGCCAGTGAAACTGATGAGTTCTTTCAACAAGTGAACAGTGTAAGACTGAACTTCAACACTGATTTTTTTTTCTTAGCAAGGTCATTGTCTCTCCATTGCAATCCAGGCAGCCAGGGAAGAGTACAGCAGGTAAAATGTGATGTACCTGCCCACAGTTTGATAGACAGGAGACCCAAAATTTGTTTCAAATTAAAATTATTTGTGCACAACAATGGCCATGCTGTATATATAAGAATATGTGTATAAAGCATTATCTATATGCAGCAAGTATTATTTGCAAGAGAAGTAAAAGCTATTGTGCAATTAATTCATTGTGACATTAAATAATTAGAAGAGATTTTGTCTTTACTAAGCCTTTTGTTTTCTTTAACCCAGGTATGGTGATATGGTGCCAAAGACAATAGCTGGCAAGATTTTTGGTTCAATATGCTCCCTGAGTGGGGTCTTGGTCATTGCTCTGCCAGTTCCTGTAATTGTCTCCAACTTCAGCCGTATATACCACCAGAATCAACGAGCAGACAAGCGCAGGGCACAGAAGGTGAGCTTCTAATTTTTCATCCTTATGTTGTTGAACAATAGATAAATATGATTTTCTATATGTTGTGTGTAATTATAGTGCATATTTCTTAGCAAGAGGACCACTATATGTATATGCTACATGCCTAGCCCATGTCCTAGATGCAAATACTGTCTTATTTTTAGTGAGGGAAAAAAAACCCCAACACAAACCAAAGCTGGTTCATTTGTCTTTTTTGTCAAAATGTACAGGCCTATTATTTTGGTAATTCATCCTACTTGTTAGACTAGATCTAGTATTTTTAGGCAATAACTGCAGTCTCACCCACTGAAGATTCATCTGCATTTTTTCAGGCAGACTTTCTTTCTACCACAATGTTCTGAGGAAAAAAAAAACAACAAAACAACCAACCAAACAAGCAAAACCCCCAAACCTAATAATGATTTCTAACATCTCTGCTAACAGATTGCTTCACTAATCCAGGTTTAGTTTAAGTTCCAGATTCAGTCTCTGAGGGAATCTGACTGTTGGGCAACATGTGTCTTCCGCTCTATTTTGTTTGAAAGGCTTCAGATAAACAGCTCAATCAGGTAAAAATGAAAGTAAAAGTCTGTTTTTCCAGCTACCTTGATTTGCTGAGTCTCTCACTAAAATAGCCACTCAATCTACAAGAAGACTGTTTCCTTCCCTGACACATATGGACAAGGTCAGGGCTGGGAAGAGAAGTTCTTATCAGGAGTGATGCAGCCAAGCCTGGACAGTCACTTTCATCTCCACATCACTGCAATGCACTAGTTCCAATCCACTTCTCCAATTCTGAAGTGCCAGGCAGCTCAGAGAACATCCATTGTCACCTGAAGCCATGTTCTGGGAACTGAGATCCCTTCTTTCCACTCCTCTGCAGATGGCAGTCAGAAGGCTTCGGATGCCACACAGGTTGCATGATTGCCAAGGCTGGGGTGTCACCACTTGGGCTTTTGGTGGACCCATGGCCTCTCTTGAGAGGTCCTGAGGCTACAGTGGTCTCAGGAGAGCAGGATCATTGCTGGGGGAAGTGTGCAGGCAGACCATGCCTGGGGACTGCATATATAGACCAGGGAGCACAGGCAGTTGCAGGCTGCATCTGCTTCATATCGACAACAGCACCAGGGTCAAAGATAAAAAATGTTTGTGTGTTTCTTCCTGGCCACCTTTTTGACTGATTTCTTCATTACAAAAAAATAAAAACAGTGAAATAAATGTACGCATTCTCAGAATATCTTAAAATCGGGAGGAACAAAGGTACGTGGCCAAGAAAAGTCATAGGCCCAGGAGGAAGATACAGCACCCTTCAATGGCCACATCTTGGAAAAATGCTGTCAGATGAGGAAAATGGCTATAAAAAGAAACCAGGTATATCACAAGAATTTCATACCTCTCTAGAAACCTGATCTAAAATATAGGCTACTTCAGGGATCCAAACAATGTACTTTATCTATCTACTAATTCCACCCACCCAACAAAGCATGTTGTTTTGTCCCACAGCCTAGTTCCAGCTGTGTGTTCCTCTTTTTCACAGCTGACTTCATGTCACTTCTACACTACCTTATTTTTGTCCAGAATTTTTCTACTTCTGTTTGTGGAATGGCAGCAGAGAAACCACTGTATCTCAGCCTGAACACAGTGCTCCTGACTGTGCCCCCGATCACTGTGGCAGTCATGGGTAATAGATCTGCTTGATCCCAGCAATCACTGTGCCTATTCTGAGCTTTCATAATAGCTGCAGACACAACCTTTTCAGACAGAAACTGTCTCCTACTGCATGCCACAAAACAGAGTTTTCTAGGCCTGCTTTACATTTGTGTCATGGTCTAAACCCAGCCAGCATCCAAGCCCCATGAAGCTGCTCACTCATTCCCCCACCAGCAGGATCAGGGAGAGAACTGGAAGGACAAAAACACAGCCCCACATGAGCCACTGTGAAGAAAATTAACACTACCCCAGCCAAAACCCCAGCACAGTTTGTCAGTGAAAAAAAGATGGACACTAGAAAATATCTCACAAAAGTTAGATTGGTAGACTGGCTGCTATTCCACATAATCTCTTCCTGAAGAGAAACTGCTTTAGTTAACCACTGACTTTTTCTCCTTGAAAAACAGTGAGCTCATTGTATGTTTCAAGCAGGAACATGAAGTGATGAATGGCAATCCTGCCAAGTGTTTTTTCCTCTGCTCCCCAGAACAATGCCAACAGTAAGGATGAGAGATCTCCTCTGACTGTGTTCATGCCCTTTTTGCTTTGGAGAAAATGGCTTTGAGGTCTGATTAACTTAGCACTGGATGTGTGTTTCATTGATATCTTCTATTGCAAAGCTAATCTTTTTCAATCTAAAATGACTGAGATGTTGAACTGAATATTGCTCTGATGGACTAAAAAAGAAAAATCAACACAAAGCACTTCATGGGTACTGTATGGTCCATATTTAGCTATGAAATATAGCCTTGCATGTCACAGGGGGTTTCTACTGCATTGCAAAAGAATATTCAAGCAAAAAGGTCACATTATTGAAGTTTGAAATTCCTTCTTCATTCAATACAATAGAGGCTTTACACTATTTTCTGAAATAAATGTTACCCTAGGCACCGAACCTGTTTCTGTTCTCTGAGGCTGAAGAACATAAGCTAAAAAGAAGGTGCTGTTTCATGGAGAGCAGCACAAACCCCTGCAGGCAATGGTACCTCCTGGCTACAACAGCTTCAATTGGACTGAGACAGTTGTGCCTTTGAATTGTGCAACTTTATCAATATCTCACACAGAAGTTTAATCAAGATAGACTTCAGAAATGGCAAAACACTTGGGCTGGAAGGAAACTCAAGAGAAAGTTCTTTGCTGAAGCACTGAAGTCTAGTTCCAGGAGCACTGGCAATTTACAGCAGAAAAATTTTGTCATTAGGATTGTTCAAGAGCCATGTGACCATCATTTTATGCATTTACTGAGTTCTGCACAGTTATTCAAGATTAGACAACTCCATTTGTTTCTTTTTGGCAAAAAGACACTGCACATTAATACTTGGGAGAAGATGGAAGAGAGAAATTTATTTATATACCATTGCATTTTGAATGCATTTTAAAGGAAGCCCTTGATAAAAATACATGGTTAAAATTACCATGAAATCCCACTCTGTAATACAGACAATGTTGGCAGGATAGGCCAGCTTTCTGCTGCAGTACAGGAAACCCCTTGCAATCACTATAAACAAAAAACAGAGAGAAAGAAAAAAGGAAAACAGAAAGGAAAAATCAGCTATGCTTATCAAAATGTTGTTTTCTATCAAGTATTAAGGTCCAAGGATCTGCCCTATCCTGACAAGAAATGAATGAATAAATAATCCAAACTAGACATTGAAATTCAGGGCATAACTAATTATGCCCTGGAGTCTTACTGTGCCTTCTTCTCAAGCAGTTTTATCAGTACTGAGACAGTTTTGAAGAATGCTATTTGTGGAGCTTTTCTCAGCTAGAGACAACTTCAAGAAGCTGTTATTTTGGTTGCCCATTAACTTTGGGCAACGTTAATGACAGTTGTGTTGTCATGTACAAAGGCAAGAAAAGGAGGGGAAATGGGAAGGGGAAGGGGAAGGGGAAGGGGAAAGGAATAAGAAAGGTTTAGGCAAGGTTGGATATCATTTCCTATTCTGTATGTGATAGGTAGCAAGGGCCAAGATTTGGCAGGACCCTTACAGTGCCATATTCACTGGGATGACTACCAGGCCAGGGAAGAGACAGAAGGAGGCACAGCTTCCCTCTTGGAATGGATATCTGGCCACTCCATAGCAGCTTGGACATGAAGGTCCATCCCAGCATACTGCAGCAGCAATTATGATTATAAAGTCCTCCATACCCTGAAAAAAGTATCCCTTGCTATATGCCTTTTCTGTTTTCCATACATGTCTTTGGGAGGCAAGAGCCTTGTGTCCTTTTGGCCAGCAAGTGCCTGAGTGCAGGTACATCTGCCCAGTGTTGTTCATTATCTGAGGAATGAAAGAGCCTTAATATTGGTTGCCCAAGCACTTCCTGCCTAGAGTGACTTTGCATGGTGCCTTAACAGAACAGCCAAATAACCATCATCAGTTCCAAAACTTGATTTTAGACATAAAATTCAACTTGCATTTTTCATGCAAGTATGTTCTTCTACCTTCACATAGCAAAATATATCCTGAAGATTGGCTTGGCTTTATTAATTGTACATGATGCATTTTTCTGTCAAGTTATGAATAATCAGTTACTAGCTAATTATAAGTAGCTCTAGGATAAACTGCAACAACAACTGCTTAACAGCATCTGGCAGTCAGAGTGTTTGCAGTAGGAAACCCTGCTAGCCATTTTGACTTCTTTATATGAGATAGGCTGTCAATATCAGGGGCATTGCAGAAATATAACTAACAGTAACTTATCCAGGATTTTTGAGTTTAGCAAAAAAAAAAAAGCATGTAGAACTCATGTTTACTGAACAATAATTTGAATAGATTGTGAAAGTAAGGCACCACTCAAGAAATGTATGAACCTTATTTAATTCCATATCCATTAATGTGCAAAGTAAACAGCATTTTCTTATCTATTGATGTCATGTAAATTATTGCCAGCTAATATGAAATCAATCATTTGCAATTACTGAAAATTATAAAATCAGAGAATGAACTGTGGGTGTGATTTTTCACTTAAATACACAGGGTGGATTTATAAAAGACCAAACAAAAAAATTACATAAACAAAAATGTAACTGATTTTTTGGACAATTTTTGTCCTTGCTCTAGGAGCCACAGTGTTGTGGTTCAGTGCAGGCAGGCAGCTAAACCCCATCCTGCTGCTCACTCTGTCCCTTCTCCCAAGAAGAATGGGGTGAAAATCAGAAAGGTAAAACTGCAAAAAATTTGTGGGTGGGGATAAAGACAGTCTAATCTTTTTTATAAGGAAGGGAAATAAACCACCAGAAAGGGGGGAAGGGAAACAAATGCAGGGGAAAAAAGTGATGTAAAAGAACACATTTGCTCAGCACCAAGCCTGTTGCAGAGGAAGAGCAGGCCCTGCCAGCACCCACAGCATCCAGTTTTATTGCTGAGCATGATGCCCTATGGTGTGCAGTAACCACCTGGTCAGCTGGGGTCAGCTGTCCCATACATGTCCCCCCTAACTCTTTGTCCAGCTCCAGCCTCCTCAGTCAGAGGAGCAGAAAAGGCCTTGGCTCTGTGCAAGCACTGTGCAGCAGTAACCAAACATCCCCGAGTTATAAACACTGTTTTCAGCACAGATCCAAAATAAAGCCCCATAACAGCTACTGTGGAGAAAACCACCTCTGTCCTGACCAAAACCTGTGCACACAGAATGACTGGGAAGGAATTTTAGTATTTTAAATGTACAAAATTATTAAACAATAGTTACTATAAGGTGAGTAATTAATAACTTTTGAGTTTTCATAGTAAGATAATTATGGAGCCTGAAGAGCAGCAGGAAACAGCAGGAGCTAAGTACTAAATTACCTGGGCTACCCTGGCTTCTTGCATAGCAAGTTGAAGAGAATCTTGCCAGAAATTATTCCCAGTACTGCAGTTAAGCCCTGTCCTAAAGTCTTCCTGATAAAATCATTCTCTTAAAATAGCTGGACAGCTGAGGGCATCTGAGTGTTAAAAGCTGGACATTGTAAATATCCCAAAGTGCTACATTTAGCACTACTTAAAACCTTGTGAAAATAAATGTTTATATTTCTGAAAGTGACAGAGCTAACTGTTGTTGAATAACAGTGAATTCCCTTTGTGAGGTTTCTATGAATGCAGCCATAGATAAGGATCCAACTCTATGTTGTAAAATTTGAAAAAAGGAAGACATACATTTAAAAGAGAAGTTCGGTGCAAATACAAGGGATGTGGCAAGAATTAGAACTGGTCATCAACTTCTTTAGGAAGATGGAGATGAGATGATTATGGTGGAATTTCATTAGGATATGTAAAAGAACTATATTTCAGCTACATTTGTTTAGTCCTAGACCATGTAAAAATTACCAAAATCAAAGTTGCATACTTAGGAAAACTTCATAGCAAAGATACCATCTATTTCAGGAGAACATAATATTTTCTTTTTTTTCCCCCTAGATATTCCATGAAAGAGGAGGATTAGAAAGGGCTTTGCAGTGGTTGAAGGGGGCAGTTGCCACTCCCATTCTGTTATATCTGACAGAAAATGCAGACTAAAGGAAAATGCAGTACTTCTGTAACCACAGTTTTCCTGATGTCATTATATAATTTTGATGCCTTTCATGGGAATTCCATCCCCAGTGCAGAGCCCTTAAAATCCTGTGGATAACATGAACTTCTAATGATGCCTCAAAAGGAAATGTGAGAAGTCACTAGACTGGCTGCTCATACTACAGGCTCATATATAAATCAGGCAGAAGTACTGAAAATAAATCTTATCACTTTAACAGATTTGTAAACACCTCCAGTTTCAGCAGTATTTTCTGTAAGCTGAAGTATAAACATGGAAGCCACAATATCTGGTTCCTCTCTTGGTAATAGAGTTACTGTCTTCTCTTTGGTAAATGATATAAATTCAGGCCATCTGAATGAGTCTCAGCTGGAAAGATGTAAGCTATTACTCTCTACCTCACAAAAGCTTTCTAAGATGCAATAAATTCATACTTGCAAAGCAATTTTAAATCTTCACATAGAAAGTAGAACCTTCATATTACATGTGTTGTAGCACTTTGATATATTAAGATAGTCTGATGGACTGTTATGTTTTTCATATTTCTTTATTAAACAGTGCTGCACTGTAATTATTACTTCAATCACTTAAGAGAAAATGAATATGCATGCTAAAAGGAAAAGCAGAACTAATGTATGTTAAATGTCTGCTCATTAAATCTAATGAATCTCCCTGTATTAAGAGCAGACTGAAAAGTACCACATCAAAAACATTTGTGACTGAAATCACTTATTTATGGGGCTCCAAGCTGCATCCTCTAAAGGCATTTCCAAGGTATCTTGAGCTCATAAGACTAAACTTTTATATATTTCTGAACATAACCAGGTGCACTTGTCCCAGCCCATGACAAATCTGTGGTGCAGGTAAAACTCCCCTACCTTTCAACCCAGCATGCTGGGGTTGCATCACAGGAGCACCACTTTGAAAACAACCTATTTTCTGCCTGCCCAAGCAGCTTTTTAATTGCTAACCCTAAGGACCGAGCCCTAACCATGCTGGTAGCCTTGGATGTGCCACCTAAGAGTCCAAGTGAGCCAGGGGGGTGGGAGCTGTGACAGTTCCCCACATTGGTTGCTCCTGGGGACCCCAAGCCACGTCATCGGGGATCTTTTCTCCTCACCACTAGAATAAGATGCATGAACTGCATTGCTGGAAAAGCTGTTTGCACCAAGGAAGTTGATACACCAATGTGTTATTCTAAAATGTGCAAGATATCACAAAATCAGTCAATAGCTTCTCATGTGAGATTTTTGGCTCAAGGATGCACACATGCAGAGCATTACTTTATTTCCTTTCAGAACAATTAAATGATAATAAATGCATGACATAGCATAATCCAGATTTCAGCCATGTAAGCTGTTAGCTGTCATAAATTTCTTGGCTTGCTGTTGCAACAATCTGTGAGTTTGAGCTGTAAATGCAAAGAAAGGTGGTGTTGAGCCATTCCTCTAAGTCAGTTAATTATTAGTCATGCCAGAGAGATCTGGTGGCTGCAGTGACCAGGCTGCTTCCCTCTGTAAATGCATGCTGACATTTAATGTCCCAGAAATTTGGGGAAGGGAGGAAAATACTCCCTCTGTTTTTTGAAAATATCAACTGAGTAAATATCAGATATGAAAATCCCTACTAATATATCAAAGTTGGATTTTCAAGTTCTTCACTGTATCTCCTTCTGTGCTTCAGCAGCCATTTAATTCCAGATGCTGCTTGGCATTTCAGAATCAGAAATCTAACCATGAGATAAACCTAGATTCCCTCTTATACATGTAACCAGCCAAAAAAAAATACGGAACCAGGATGCCATCCTAGTAATCCCACAAAAGCTTTTGTTTTCCACATTAATGGTTGAGAGATTCCATTCTTAATACCTTCCCCTACTTCTGGGTTCTAGGTGCTGTACAAAATTCAGTGGATGCAAAATGTCCCTCACTCATGAGCCTCCTACTCTGGATGAAAGTCACCTTCACAAGCAATGAGGCTCACCTGAGAAAGCACAAATCTCTCTCAGCAATTTAATACCTGCAGTCTGTGAAAAATCAGGTTGTGAACGGTCTATGACCAAAGATGTTAAGTATTAAGTCTGGTTATACCAACAGATGTGAAGAGGTAGGTGGAGGCTGGTGAGGAGTGATGTCTCTCAGGGCTTTGTCTTGGGACCAGTGCCCTTCAATATGTCCATCAATGAAGCCAAGAGTGAGATCAGGTGATCCTCAGCAAGTTTGCAGATGACACAAAGGTGAGCAATGCAGTTGATACAACAGAAGGAAGAGCTGCCAACCAGAGGGACCTGGACAAACTCAAGAAGTAGGCCCATGAGAACTTCATGAAGATCAAAAAATTCAAGTGCAAGGTGCTTGCACGTGGGTCAGGACAATTCCACATGAGTACAGGCTGGCAGAGGAAGTCATTGAGAGCAGCCCTGTGGAGAAGAAGCTGGGAGTTCTCATGGATGAAAAGCTGAACATGAGCCAGCACTGTGCACTCACAGCCCGGAAAGCCAACCACATCCTGGGCTGCATCAAAAAGCAACGTGGCCAGGAGGGTGAGGGAGGGGATTCTCCCACTCTACTCTGCCCTGGTGAGACCTCACATGGAGTGCCACATCCAGCTCTGGAGTCCTCAACACAAGAAAGACATGAACCTGTCAGAGCAGGTCCAGAGGAGGGCCACAGAGATAATCCAGGGGCTGGAGCATCTCTCCTATGAAGACAAGGCTGAGAGAGCTTTTCAGCCTGGAGAAGAGATGTCTCCAGCGAGACTTTAGAGCAGCCTTCCAGCACCTAAAAAGGACTTATAAAAAAGAGGGAGAGAGACATTATACAGGCAGATAGGGACAGAACAAAGTGCAATGGTTTTAAACCGAAAGAGGGCAGGTTTATATTAGATGTTGGAAACAAATTCTTTATTAAGAGGGCGGTGAGGCACAGGAAGAGGTTGCCAGACAAGTTGTGTATGCCCCACCCCTGGAGTGTTCTAGGCCAGGCTGGATGGGGCCCTGAGCAACCTGATGTAGTGTGTGGCATCTCTGCCCATGGTGGGGAGTTGGAGCTAGATGACCTTTAAGGCCCCTTCCAATGCAAACCGTTCTGTGATTCTAAAATGGCCTGGCAAATATTCAGGAACTTAGCTGGGAGACAGCATAAAAGCACTACCATATTTTGGTATTCCAAAAACCCAGAAGGGTCTGAGAAACCCACTCATAGATGTTGCAACATTTTGTTTTTTCTGAACCGTTTATTTCCCTTTAAAGAGATTTTCACTGCAATAGCAACTGAAATGGATGTCCATGTTTCTGCCCCACAAGACATAAGGAGTGGCAGTTGCAGCAATGCAGAAAAAAACGGCGGCACTTCCATACTGATCTGTCTTATCCCTTCTCCAAAGTCATTGTCCTTAGTAGCTGATACACACAAACAAATAAAAACTTCTATCATATGCATTTTAAATGGGAAGGCACTTGTGATTTGCTCCACCTGGAGGACAGATGCAGTGCAGTGTGTCAGTGTCTGTGAGATTGGTATTCATAAGCAACTGATTCCAATTAGCAGTTTTAGATAAACAGGATAATGGATATGAGTACAAATGACACTCTTCCTTTTGTCTGTTTACACAGAAAGCCAGGCTTGCTCGAATCCGCGCAGCAAAGAGTGGGAGCGCTAATGCCTACATGCAGAGCAAACGAAATGGCTTGCTGAGTAACCAGCTGCAGCAGGTAATGTTTGTGTTCCCTCCAGCTCCGGAGTAACCACTTAATGACAGCTGAGCAGTAGTTTATTGAGCTTATCACCAGGGCAAGTCACCTTGGGGCTTTGGGCAATGTTATCTTTAGAGGTACATTAAGGAAGGATAAACTGGACAATTACTATTGTTAAAGGAAGCTTATGAGGGTCGATGGTGGGGTATTAAGAGATGAGGGAAATGTCCAGATAGAAATGCTGGATTCATATAACCCACATTTTTAGAGTTAGATCCGGTAGAAGAACTCATCCAGGAAAGTACAGAGCATTTGCCTCTTAGGAGGTGAGTTGGATTTATCTCACTTGGCTTTAAACAGGTAGAACACGGGTGACAAAACCAGGTCCATCATCAGTAAAGGAAAAGGCAGCTCTTGAGTACTGTTTGCCCAGAGGGGTGTTGCAGGGTAAAGTGTTCCTTCGAAGAGCCTGCGTTGGTTTAAGGAGAATCTTGGTGATTACCTCAAACACATTGTAATCTAATGTTATCTGAAGCAAATTCCCTGCTTACCCCTGCCAAGGAAGCCAGGACCAGCAGCTGGGACTGGGATCCACAGTGACCCATGCTGCTGGGAGACAGCCCCTTGGCTGCTCAAAGCTGTACCCAGCTGAGAAAGACTGCAGACAGAGTGGTTTTTAATCCCTGCCATTTTCTGGCATTTAGGCTGTTCCCTGAGGGATACAGGAAGGCTTTTATTCCTCTATGCCCTTTCTGTTCAATACATGTTAAACTGCCGGATACTTTAACCTATAGCCAGAAGAGGAGGAAGTGGCTGTCTGTCCATCCGTCCTGTCTGGCACAAAAGATGAGCAGTCAGAGCCCTTGTTTCCTCTTCTGCTTGAAAGAACTCAAATATTTGAACTAAAAAGACACCAAGTAGCTTAATTGCTGTGCAGATTTCAAATATCCCAAGGTTGAATTGTAATCTTCTCTATTATCCTACTTCCTTCCCTATTTAGTTTTTTGCTTTCTAGTGAATAATTAAGAAAGCAATTAATAAGCAGTGGATGCTTTCCACTTAATTCTTCATTCTGTGTCAGTAACATTTTTATGCACTTTCTAAACCCAGTAGATTGGGATCACTAACATGAATTTTTGTGTAAGCAGAAATACCACAAATTCTTTAATGCTATGAAATGATCCTGGGAGGACAACTATTTTTAATTTTCTTCAAATGACACACATTCCCAGGAAAAACAAACATTTTACTGTCACTTAAACTGATTATAATTTTAAGCATGCGTTGATCCAACATTCAAAGCTTATGTGTTTATTGCACTTGTAAATTGTACTATTTTATCTATGTGTAAAAGACCTAAGATGAAAACATTTAAAAGGAGGTGCTAGGGAAGGAAGGCAAGTAGTTTGATTTAAAAACAAGCAGAAAAAAATTAAGGTGCAAAATAATTTTTGTTATACTTTGTAGACGAAAAATTGCAGTTATGCTACCATGTACAATCCAGATTAGTTCTGATCAAATATTTGGATAAGAAATATTGTTCAAAACTGAGAATAATACTGAATTCTATGTATCAGCAGTCCTCCAATGAAGAAGAACAGGCCTTTGTTGGCAAATCTGGCTCTTCCTTTGAAACACAGCACCACCACCTGCTTCACTGCCTGGAAAAAACTACGGTAAGAAAAGAGAACTGTGTTTTCCTGTGAATTGCAACACCAGCCTAGCTTTGAATGTTTTCAGTTATCTCTTCTAATTAATAAGCCTTTATATTAAAAGAGTTAGCTGGGAAGAAAAGCCATTTTATCTTATTTTAAGGCGTTATACCCAAGGCATATAAATAAGACAAACATAGCTTCTGCTATATTTGATGGAGATCACTGTGAAAATCTTCCCGCTTTTTCCTCAAAAAAAAAAAACAAAAACAACCCCCCCCACAAACAAACAAACAAACAAGAGTAAATGGTTTCCCCACAACAAACATTGCTAAATTTTCATAAATTAAAACCTGATATATGTATGTGTGGAATTTAATGTTCTCCTTCTGACAGCATTTCTTTGAAATATAAGGGCCCAGTTACGACACTTAGCCACCAATATGTCACCCATATGCTTGTTGTGCTTATGTCTCCTCTGCTCTTACTTTAGAAGTATTAATTTTATAAAATGTGCTGTAGGACAGAATGTCTTACTTCCTATTCAGAGCATGGTTTCTTTTGCTAAGATTCTTGCCGGGCCCTTTGAAACATTTTTGAGACATTTTGTACCAGATAATAGCAATTTGCCTTTAAAATTTTCCCACAGTTGAATATTACAAACATATTTAAAAACCTGAGTAATAACCACAGGTCTGGTCAAACTGTCATAGAAATCATGGAAAAAAACTTCTATTCATTTGGTATGAGCTGAATTCAGCTCTCCAAGTTTCACATTTCCTCTAATCATAATGGTGGAATCTGTAAAACTTTTCTTTTTTATTTTTCTTTAAAAAAAGAAGTCTCTAAAGCAAGTGTTATCTTGTTTCTAGAATCTACATTCTTTTCTCCTTCTGTTGGGTCCTACTACTGCCCGAGTTCATATGACATATTAATGCAAAAATACATGCAGCAGTTCCAAGTTGTATTCTGGAGATGATGCATTCCTAAAATTTTAGTGAGAACTTGACATTTTGGGCCATCAGCACTTGGAATCTGGCAAGTTTCTGGTTCACTGTATAACAGGAAGTGTGGTGTGTCTTCTTAGACTCTCACCATCCTTTGTGGTATAAGCATCATGATACTGAGAAAAGGCATATTTTCTCTTTTCTGTCACTGAAAAGTCAATCGGATAAGATCTCATCCACTCTCAGAAATGCAGAGTGGACAATGTCATGGAATTCTGTGAAGATTACAAGAAACTAATTGCACTAAAAATTATATTTTACAAATGACTTTTAGCTAATTTAAGAACAGTTAACTAATAAGTATAATAATCAAATCAATTAGCTTGTGCCATTATAGCATTTCAAAATGTTTCCACTCTATATTAAAAGTTCACTCAATAAAACTCTTTAATTGTTGCTCCATGAAAGTTTTAGGAAGCACAAAATTACTTTTAATCAGCAAAATAGCAGAGCTTATGCCAAACATACTGCAAGCCCCTGAACGTAATCTCACAAGAGCAATTAGGTTATTTTTCTCTCTGAGTTTTATGTCTACTGTGTGATCATGTTCAAAACCTTGTGACTGACATATGCCTTATAAAAGCCATTTGTCAAGGAAGTTCTTTTTTTCCTTATCACTTGAAATTTGCATTCTTCAACACCTCTTAATTCACACAAACTTATGTCTGAGTGAAGAAGAACAGAAGAAATGGAAATAAAAATGTTATGCCTATAAAGGTACTTCCATTTGCCGCAAACACTTGGCCAGAGTTGTTATTCTCTTTACTTTGTTCACATATTTTATATTGGCCCCATATGGCAATTCTGAAAAACATCAGCACCTTTCCAATTACAGCAAAATTTTTTAGGGGAAAAATAATTTACCTCGTTCTAATACACAAAAATGTAACAGGCTGGCAAATTTGATGTGAGACTGAGTAGAGGGTAAAACAATCCAGAAAATGCTCCTTAAACAATTCCCCTAAAACATTCTTGTGGGATACATGGACTAAGTCTAGCAGTAAAAGGAAAGAGTTTTCTTGGAAAAGGAGGCTTTCCCAAACTGCATGCAAACATAGCTCAATCTCTGCATAGTTTGGCCTTATACTTTTAAATGAGTACAAAAGTTTCTCCCACTCTCCTCCCCTCCCTCGACACCATGAGTAACACCATTATTTCACGCTCTTTTGCACACATAGAATATGTGGAAATTGTGGGTGGGTGTGATACAGTCCCTAATCACTTGACAAATTAATGTAAACTGGCTGTTTGAGTGAATTTGGATTCATCTTTGTGACCACCCTATAAAACTACTGTCTTTGCTGGGATTAAGCAAAGACTGCATGAATAAAGAGGACTTCATTTAACTTAAATGGTCAGTCCTCTAAACTGCATTTGACACATCCATCTACAGTAATTAGGAACTTTTAGGATGCTTTAAAATAACTATCTCATCTCCTCTAATCAAAATTTCTACTTGTTTAAATATTTTTTTTAGATAGATGCATACCTCAAGAAATGTTGTTTCAGATCCTGATTTCTAACATGTAATTCAAAAGAAAGCCTTATAAACTTATCTGGAAAATATTTATGAATTTTATTATATTATAGTTGAATATAATAAATCTTATTTATTTTCAACCAACATTTAGAGAATTTATGTAAGCACCACTTGCATTTTATTAATAAACATAATTCTCTATTTTGTGGCACTTCAAAGATTATACAGATATTTATAATGCAAACTACATTACAACCACATGCTATTTCGCAAAATAATTTAGATTAACATTTTCTTGTTAATTTTGTTCCAGTGTTTACATTTGTATTGGTATTCAGCCCAGACTAATATGGGCTAAACACTATAATCAAGAATAAGCTGTCTAACTTTCCCAGTTGATTCAGTTGTGTCAATTTAAGCCGTTAAACAATCATGATTAATATGTTCACTTCAATTATCTTTCTGTGTGTGCTTTGTCCCTTTGTTGGATTCCTCTGGGCTAGAACCAC
This sequence comes from Aphelocoma coerulescens, assembly GCF_041296385.1. Lineage (NCBI taxonomy): Eukaryota > Metazoa > Chordata > Aves > Passeriformes > Corvidae > Aphelocoma > Aphelocoma coerulescens. The sequence goes on along the minus strand of NC_091014.1, from coordinate 24,257,529 downwards.
GAGTTTGTGGATGAGCAAGTCTATGAAGAGAGCTGCATGGAGGTTTCTACAGTGAATAGACCCCCGAGCCACAGCCCCTCTCTTTCGTCTCAACAAGGCGTGACCAGCACTTGCTGCTCCCGAAGACATAAAAAGACGTACCGCATCCCAAACGCCACCATCACCGGCAGCCGCCCCGGCAGCGTGCAGGAGCTCAGCACCATCCAGATCAGATGTGTGGAGAGGACAGCCCTGTCTAACAGGTACCTCATGTGCATCAGCACACTGCGAGCTGAGCCCCCGGCTTTGTTAGGGAGGAGATGTAAACCTGTTGTGGCCGCCACAGGCAGGTGGTGAGGCTTAAGGTGAGAGTCCAATACCCATCTAAAAATGGGTACTGGTACTGAAATATTCTGTGCTTCATTTGCTTCAAGCTTAATACAAAATAATAGGATAGTCTCTCTCTATCCATTTCTGCCCTCTCAGACCCTCCTCACAAACTACTGTGCACTATTTGCAGCAAGCAGCATCCAGGGACCCCAAATAAAATAGAGCACCAAAGATTATATGCTGTGGACAAGTGCATAAGGAGAAAAATTTCACACTGAAAAATGTCCAATTCAGATATATGAGATGAGCAAGTGCTCTGTCTGCCCCTTCTTGGTTCAGAGGCATAGGAAATGAGATTTCCTTGCATTTCTGCAGAGCAGAGAAATAAAACTGATTTCCAAAGTCCTAACTGTAATAGTCATAAGGAAGACTCTTCTAAATAAAAAATATGAAACAGATAAGAAAAATGTATTTGCTAGTTTGAGGAGTTATTACAAAAGTGAGGAAAGTGCAGTTTAAGAGTCTGTAATTTACTCAATGTCCCTCTACTCTCAAAAGTAAAGTATTTGGCTTTCACATCTATCCAAATATCACCTCTGAAAATACAGCAGAGGTCTCAGGAGACCCAGAAGTGTTTTCTACTGAGCTCATATATGCCACCTTTTAATAAAGAAGCATTTTCAGCACAAGTTGCTAGAGATTGTTTTGTTAAGCTACATTTTGAGTAGCTTCCTTTGTATAGTTACTAGCTTTGGATTTCAAGTCCATTAACAATCCAACAGCTTGGAAGTACTGAAGTTTTTCAGCTGTTATGCAATGAAACCTCCTGGCCAGCACAAAGCTCCAATCTCAGATTTTCAGGAAATATTCTGCCTGGATCCATTCTTTTTCTGCTAGAGGACCTGCCTGCACCATACTTCCAGACACTATGTATATAAAACCAAAAAGCACCAGCTTTGTGCTAGAAAACAAAAACACAAGCACAAAATGCCAGTTTCACCTTGAAATAGTCTGAGTTTTACAAGTTTTTTACAATGGGGAGGTACTGCAGCAACTCCATGAACATATTAACACAAACTTAATTAGTGCATATAATAGAGTGCCTTATTATCGAGGAAACAGAATATACACAGAATCACAAGGGTTGGAAAAGACCTCCAAGACCATTGAGGCCAATTATTAACCTGGCACCACCATGTTCACCACTAAAAGACATTCCTAGTCCTCCCACATCCACATACCTTTTGAACATTTCCAGGGGTGGTGATTCAACCACTTCCCTTGGCAGCCTGTTCCAATGTCTGACCATTTCAGTGAAGAAACTATTCCCAGTACCTAAATGTTCTTAAATAAGCATGCCATTGAGGAATATGCAGGAGACTTGAACTGGCCCTTAGTTTCCACTTTCCTGCATAGTAAGCAAATTGGCTATGCTAAGAAACACAGGTGGCTGGCTGAGAAGTGCTGAAATGGTGGGAAGGAAGGGAGAAAGGGACAGGGACATGAGCATAGCCATGGACCACCAGCTGCTGGGGTACAGGGCAGTGGGGTGGTGCTGCTCTGTACTTAGAGCTCTCCAGTGGGGCAGGATGGAGATGGCTGGCTGAGGGAATAGAATCAGGCACCAGAGGTTTGTGGTAAAGTGGACTTTCATTCTTCATGGATTTTTGTTTCACTCTCCAGCGGGGCAGGATGGAGATGGCTGGCTGAGGGAATAGAATCAGGCACCAGAGGTTTGTGGTAAAGTGGACTTTCATTCTTCATGGATTTTTGTTTCTCTCTCCAGCCGTTCCAGCTTAAATGCCAAAGTGGATGAGTGCGTTAAACTAAACTGTGAGCAGCCTTACGTCACTACAGCAATAATCAGCATCCCAACACCTCCAGTCACCACACCTGAAGGAGACGATAGGCCAGACTCTCCCGAGTATTCGGGAGGAAACATTGTCAGAGTATCTGCATTATAAAACAAGGAGTTATTTATAAATTAGCATAAAGACCACTTGAAAGCTGAGCTCGAGCAGTGAAAAACAAGTCGTGAGGAATGAGAGAGCTGACAAAGACAACGCCCCTTGACGAGTGTGCCAGTGGCCGCAGAGCAAGAGGTTCAGGAGAAACAAAACACTTTGAGGGTTTTGGTGTCGTAGGGTGTGAACCAAAAGGAGTTTCTTACCCCCTGTCCGAACTGATGCGCAGTGGAATCTTCTGTGACCATCCTGACTTACTATATGAGCACAATGAAATGTCCCCATTGATGCTTCTTCTTATCATGAAAGCTCTTTTTAGAAAAAAACACAAACGAAAAAATAGAAACCTATGTTCCTGCTGAATGCAAAACAACAAGAAACATTTTGATAACATGTCTTTTTTTTCCCTGTTAATAAACCACAAACTTGCTGAAGAACTGTCAAAAAATGAACGAAAAAATGCTCATATGAAATATGTTTGTACTGACTGAAAGAACTACAACCATAATGCATGCTGAAATTATTTGGAGCTGTGATCTCAGTTTACTTCTGTTGTTTTTCAGATTAGGCATGATAAAATAATACTGTAGAAAGGGGCATTTCCGTGCACTTACAACAAGCTGATTGTTAATGTTCCATGGTAGTTGTACAACATAACTTCCCTTTGAAAAATGCAGTATTTCTTACTCAAACACTCATTAGTGAACTAAAGGTGTTCAGTTAGTTCAATATTTACTATTGTTTTATCTTGCTTCCTAGGTACTGTTACAACTGCAATAAGTCATTGTACAACTGTTGTATCAGGAATCAGGATTTTTTTTTTTTTAAGGTATTTTACACAACTTCATCTACACTATAAACTTCTAATGGCAGACATTTAAATAATCTTACAGCCAAACTGTGCACCACAAACTTGTATTCAGTCATTGTTCTTTTTGTTCACTGTTCTCTATTTCTCTGACAGTTCATTGACCACTCCATCATAACTGCACAATTTGGGATTTCAAGGATACTGATGAATCAACAGTCCTTTCCACAGACAACTTGTCAACTTCTGTATTTTCAGAACAAACCTCTTGTCACAGTTTACTGCTACAGGAGTAATCCTATTTGAATTCAAATTACCACAAAGGTGTTTTGGGGATCAGGTAACACTTATCTCCAAATGTCCCTTGCTTACATTCTGGAGCATCCAGAGTATTAGCTACACTGGAAGACACTGAAAGACATTCAGTAAAAATGATGGCTAAATTCTTTTTGTAATTATCTGTAAACTTGCATCTTAAAACTTGTTTGAAAATTTATATTGTGTGAAAAATATTTAATTACCTAAGAACAATGACAGAATAATGGATTGAGTCCCAAAGCTATAAAAATATAATTGATTATAATTGGAATTTGCCTACATGGGCAGGCCTAAAAGCTAATATGAAGGTTTTACAAGTTAAGGCTTCTTGGCTTCATTTATAAAAGACATTGATATTATCAGAAACCTTTCCGATAAAAAAGTGTAATTTTTCTTCATGAGAGTACATTAGATGTATCATAATGCTTCTTATATTCATGACATACCATACATCATATACATCAAATATACATGGAATATGTGCATATCAATACATACATATATACATCCAAAACACTGGATCAGAAATAATTGCATGTCTGCAAAATAAAATATGCATATAAATCAAACGGCTCAGTGCATTAGATGCCATTACAATAAAAGATTAACACAGTTATTTAATAGTTTGAGTAGTGTATGTTTCAGTATAGTATTTGCTAGCATTCTACTGACCTGAAAATTTACATTAAAATACCCACTAAAACTGAAACTTGCTGATGATACACTTTTTCTTGCACACAAATACTCGTCTTTCTCTCTACCTGTCAACAGTGAAGAGTAGATGATAGACTATCATGCTACAGTATATACACCAAAATACAGCATCACATATTAGAAATAAACTGCAAGTAAAAAGAGTAGATAATGCCATTCATTACTCTTTTATCTTACCATTTACTTATTCTGAAGTTAATGCATTCTTGGTTAATTTGCAATTAACTTCCCAATTTTTTTTCAAATAAGAGTGATTTACTCATTGTAAACTGAGCTTCTCAATTTCTTTCAAACATCAGAGAGCAGCAGCACAGGCTGTCCTCTGAGCCAGAGGAGGGGCACTCCTTCTGAGCAACCCTGCCCAAATCCATTACCCAGTGCTGCTCTCTCTTCCACCCTGTTAGAAAACTGCAGCAGATCTGCTGAAGCTGGTAGGTTACATAAACTTCAATGGATTTAAAGGAGAGGCAGAACACATCAGAGTTTTTACTTGCACCCTACTTCTACACATGGTTACTCATACATGGTCCCCACCTTTTGACAAACAGTTTTTGATATAAAAACTGCCTTGATGTCAGCCAACTGCAGCAACTTTACATCACGTGGTACTTCATGACTAGTTATATCAGCTAAATAATGCAAAGAGGCAGTTACTAAACCTATTTTGGTACAGACTACACACAACCCAGGAAACCTACTGAATCCATCAGGTCATGTGTCTTTTAAAAGCTCTTTATTCTCCTGTTCATAGGCACTAGAAAGAACGCACTACAGCAATACACTTGCATAATAATTATACCCCTGAAGCAACTTGTACTTTCATTTTTAAAATGCAGCTTAAGAGATAATTTAGAAGATTTTTCAGAATTTCAGTCCTGTCTCCTATTTCCATATGTCACATGCAAAACCATGAATTTATTCTGAATTTGAGAAATACACATTTTTTTGGTGTTTTAGGTGATTTAAATGCTGTTTTGGTAGTGAATGACTGTTGATGACTGTGTAAAATGCATCTGTACTGTACATGAAATGTAATTATTTCTGTGTATCATACAAAGAAACCAAGGTTGTTGTTTTGACAATTTTGTTTGACAGTCATATATCGTATTTCAGAAGGCAGCATAATACATGTGTTATGCTGAATAAATAGACATTTGAGGAATATTTAAATAAAACATCTGCATGCTTGAATGGGTCAACCTGGTTTTGCAATAACTTATTCATGAAACTTTTTTTTCCCCCTCCAATAATTTGGAAGGAACACTAAATCTGAAGTCAGCAAATGTCCTAGACAGTAATTCCAGGCAAGCTGTGAGTGTATCTGAATGATACTAGACCCATCAAGACCAGGATACCACAGCTCCACTGCACAGAGTTGGCTTTCTCTTGAGACACCAGCCATCACATTTCCCTTCCCAGTCTGCAGCAGCAGAGAAAACTGGAGCATTATTTCCAGCAGTATGAACTCCACTTCTTTATTTGTACTTTAAAAAATGTCCCCTATGTACATCCCAAAACCAAACGGCTCTGCTGAACTTCTCAACCTACAGTCTCCTCATACCTGGTATCAAATTCCCTTGATAAAATACTAGTGCACAGAGATCAAACTCTTCTTGTAGCTTAAGAGTGGGTAACAACATCCCATGGATCACTAATAAAGGGCAACCAGCTGCAGGTGATGCCGATCACCACTGGCACATGTGATAGTCACCTCTGAGAAGAGCTCTGCTCTGTGCAGCGGGGAAAGATAAAATTATTATCTGTCTGAACCATCCCAGAGCATTTTTGAGAACAACTGTCCTCTCATAAAATACTCACAGGAGACAAACTGAAAATGTACACTTTACATTTTGAAGTTGTGGACATACTCTCAGTGGAAGCACACTGGCTACCAAGAGAACGCTTTCACAGCAGAGAACATGATGCAGCCTCAGCTGCTGCAGAGAAAGGGCGCCTTTAGAGAGGAAGCTGATCTGGAGGAGAACAAATTACCCACAGAATCATTAAATTTTGGGCAGGGAGGGTGCTTAGGAGGTTGTAAGCTCTCTTTGCTGCATTAGGGCCCACCAGGGCTTTATTTTCCCATTGACCATAGGGAATATTTTAAGATTATCGCCTGTTCTGGAAGAGCCATCAGCTGATGGGATATGTAAACATGTGGCTAAAAGAGGAGTGTCAGGAGTGAACACTATATATAGGTTGGCAATATCCAGAAGATATATGAAATCCAGACAGCTTAATTTCTCACCTGCCTATATTATCTAGTTGTCTACTTTTTACAGTATCTCTGCACAAGGAACACCTGAAGTTGGGGAGTACTGAATAAAAAGGAGGTAGATGTACAAAAATTCTCAAAAGTTTAGGGCATCACATTTTTTTTTTAACAGGAAGCAGTCAATCATACACAAGTTGGAAAGTTCTAGATACTATCTCACTTTGACAATGATTAAATGCAATGCTTGTGTGGGTTGACAACACTGGCAGGATGCCAGATGCCCACCAAAGCCATTCTATCACTTCCCTTCACAGCTAGGCAGGGAAGAGAAAATACAACAAAAAAATATATCTTGGGTTGGGATAAAGTCAGGGAGAGATCACTCACCAACTGCTTTCATAGGAAAATCAGACTTAATTTGGGGCAATTAATTTATTACCAATCAAATCCAAATAGGGTAATAAAAATTAAAACACCTTTCTCTCATCCTTCACTTCTTCCCAAGCTCAACTTTATTCCTGAATTCTCTACTTCCTCCTCCTCAGAGGTGCAGGGAGCAGGGAATGGGGTCTGTGGTCAGTTCATCACTTTTTTTCTGATGCTCCTTCCTCCTCCCAGCAAGGGCTGCTCACACTCTTTACCTGCTCCAGTATGGGGTCCCTACCATGGGAGATTGTTCTTCACAGACTTCTCCAACACAAGTCCTTCCCATGGGCTGCAGTTCTTCATGAACTGCTCCAGCATGGGTCCCCCACAGGAACCACACAAACCTGCCAGGAAACCTGCTCCAGCATGGGTTCCTCTCTCCACAGGTCCTGCCAGGAGCCTGTTCCAGTGGGAGCTATGCACAGTGTCACAGCTTCCTTCAGGCATCCACCTGCTCTGGTGTGGGGCTCTCCATGGGCTGCAGGGGAATCTCTGCTCTGGTGCCTGGAGCACCTCCTGCCCTTCCTTCTTCACTGACCTTGGTGTCTGCAGAGCAGTTCCTCTCACTCCTCTCTCCAGCTGGCTGCAGTTGCTGTTGCCAAAACCACTTTTTCTGCTTCCTAAATACTTATCCCAGACATGTTACCACTGTCACTGAAGGGATCAGCCTTGGCCAGCAGTAGGACCATGCTGGAGCTGGTTGGCTCTGGCTCTGTCAGACATTGGGGAAGCTTCTCAGCTTCTTACAGAAATCAACCATGCAGTATCCACACTACAGTGTCATGCAAACCCTAAGTATTTAAATGTTGTAAGACTTTAATAATCTGTGTTTTTTTGCATAGTTTACAGAATCACAGAATATTCTGAGCTGGAAAGGACACACAAGGATCAAATCCAACTCTTAAGTGAATGGCCCTTATGGGGACAGACCCTGCAACCTTAGCACCGTGCTCTGAGACCAAATACAATACTTTTGCAGTAAAAACTTTAAAAGCTATTTATAAATCCCTTCCTCCATCATATTTAACTGTATAATCGCTGTGACCAACAGCCTCTCTTTCTACTATTCATTCTTTATATATTCCCTTATTTTCATACATGCTTTTACAAAACGCAAAGTTATGAAGGAGAAAATATAGCTCTTTCCTTCCAAAAATCTTGTCATACAACCTGTTGGCAGATGAATCAGTACCTTTTCTGAGGACTAGAAATAATGATTTTTGCCTCCTAAAAGCACCCACTTAATCTAATGACTGCTCAGCCCCACAGCAACAGGCACAGTCCCATGGACTCAGTCACTGGGCTGAAGAGAAAACTTGGCGCTGGCAGGGACTGACACCCTCCCCTTTTTCTGATACAGTTGCTCCTAGAGCACTCTGTAAAAAATGTTAAGGAGCATCTCTGTAGCTGTTTGTTGCAACAAGAAAGATTTACTTCGTTACACGTTATGCTGCAGAGAACAAAAAACACACCATTCTTCTCCAAGTACTCCGGTAAAACTGAGGGAAAAAGAAAATAAGAGGAAGTAGTTTTCACTGCCTCAAGTATCTCTAAATGTTCCTGTCTTGCCAAGCAGCCTCTCTCCTACATATATTCTAAAGCTCTACAGGAAAAGAGCAGGCTCACTGCAGTTGAGTCAATCAATTTTAAGGCTCTTTGAAGAAGCTTTAGAAAAACAGACACCTCATAGCCTGAGCAGTCAAAGAAAAGATTCTTAAAGTGTTCCAATTTACAGCTGAGACCTACGTGTGCATATATGGTTAAATACTCAGAAAGATTCTTTGCCAGAATGCAGACTGGCTCGGGAGTTGGGCAGCCAAGCCCAATGAGGTTTCCCTGACTGCCGCTGTTCGTTGTTGTGGAGGTCCTTAAACACTGCTTTGGGAGGCTGGTTCTGTATCAAAGGAGGCCTCCCCAAAGCAATCCCTCTGCTGTTAAAAAAACCTGACTACATCTGAAAGCAGTGGTTCCTCAGCACCCAGACAGTCTAAAACCAAATGAGCTGGGCTGTAAGTATCTCTGAATTCCAACACATCCCCCTACCTTGGCTTGCCACATTTGCTCCTTCATGAGCTCTAACCTGGACACAAGATACACAGGCAACCCCCACTGATAGTCTGAGCAGTCCTCGCATGGAAAGACCAGGGATATTTGAAGCACGGCTAAGGGAGCTTCCACAGACACTCCCTGGGTAAAGCTATAAGGGCTGAGGTTCCTGGAAAAGGGAATTTTTTATTTCTTTTTACGTCACTTTTTTTACATTACTTAAGTGAAATTCCCTACATTCATCAGTAACTCACTGTCAAATGCAGCAGTGTTCATGTAATCCATAATCAAGATTCCACAAATTGTGGTTTGTACGGACTTTTTTTTGTTGGTTTTAAACAGGGGTGAATGACGACTCAGTCCGCTGTGTAGCACCACTGGTCTCTGTGGCACTCTGAAGCCCGGAGCTGCTCTACAGCCAGACTTTGTGAGACACCTGCTCCTCATCCACACAGGAACCTCACCCTTAGCCACAGCAACACTACCCAGGCTGAGCAGTGGGAGGGGTGGAACCCAGCTGTACCTGTGCAGTAACACCAGGCCAAGGCTTTCCAAAACAGAACATAAGAAAGTACTCCTGACAAAGATACTCCAAGCAAAATTTTGGGATGGTCTCTCCACTCTTCTTTTTACCTCCCAAAATAAGTATCAGCATCTATAGAAGTACAAAAGCAGAAAGGTAATCTTGCTTGCAATAGTACCCTTGAAATAATTACACCCACATGCAGACTGCTGAAAAGCAAACAACAGCCCACACAACGGAAGAGCTTAATTTCACAAGCCCTTAAGAAGTTTTCTCAGAAGCAATAAAAAAAAAAAATACACTTACATTGCACTGTAATATTACTCCACAACAGAGTAAGTGGAGTGGGTAAAGACACGTCAAATTAATTCACACTAGGCAGAAGGACGCTCCCAATGCCCCTCCAAAGCATTCCCACTCTAGGACTTAAAAATAAAAAAGCCATTTTGGAATTTAAGAGAAAAGCAATTTTATTGTTTACAAATCACACCTTGCTTTTTTTCTTTTACAAATTCCAAAACAAATGGAAGAACTTTTTAAATGTAATATTATGTAAAAAGCCCATTTGACACAAACTGCTATACTCGGTGGAACAAATACATATTTCAAGAGCGTGGCCAATTGTAAAAATAATCCTATGACATAGACATTGTTCATAAAAATACAGTAAAATGCACTTTCCCCACCTCAATAAATACATTTTAATCTTGTTTCCGGCTGGCATTTTAAGCCACCAGAGAGCTCTTAATGAAACAGTCACCAAAGTAAAATTTTTCCTCATGTACTTTTACAATTATTGCAATAGCATCCAGACCTGTAAGCATTTTTCTTGCAGTCTTTTGTTTCTAGCTTCAGGGGAATCACGGACAGGAGAAAAGATTTATCTATAAAAATGTGCTACTCCCATATTGATTCCCATTTCAGAGAGAATGCTTAAGGTTTTCTTCCTTTTTACTAAGAAACAGAACAAACTGTTTGAAAGAAGAATTTTCCAGAAAACTGAAGTCTACTGTCTGGAGCTACAGTTTCGTTTTCAATCCCTGTTTAATACATTTAAAATTAAAAAATCGTTATGTTAGATAAAAATAGAAGTTTTAGAACATCTTTAACAACAAAAGCTAAGATAAAGGTTTTGTTAGAAAAAAAGAAAGTCTCGCCCTTTTTAAAAATCTTGCAAATTATTAAATCCAAGTATTAACTTGAATTGTAGCTCTGCTTTCCATGCACACATGAAAATACACAATTATACATACATAGATCCCTGATTAAGACATTTTCCAAATGGCTTATTAAAAGTCAATTTCAGCTGAAGTCACATTTTGTTTGCTTAAAGCACAGCTGCTTCTTCAGAAGATGAATATTTCCTCTTCCCTTCCCATCGTGCTTCCCCTACAGGTTCAGTCTACCTGTGAATGAGTCAGTGTTTTACACTTCCCACAGCTTGTGACAATAAGTAGAGTATTACTGTGCCCAACTGAATGAGTGCCTTTTATAAAACAAACACACAAAATCAACTCTGTTTCACAGCTGAGGCCATGGCTCAGAGGTTGATGACAGGCTCATCTCTCTTTGCTGGTCTCCTTCACTTCCATTCATTAACTGGCTTCTGATGCATAAGAAGACATATATTTGGCATATTTGATGAACAGAACAAAATTAACAACAAAACAATTAAAATCCTCCGTGACTTCGCAGATTCATTGCATCACTTATAGCTCTTCCATTTCAAAGTGTGTATTGAAGCTGTTTGCCATGGATGTATGTTCAAAGATCCTGGTCAGGCTTGGTTTCAGTAGCTCCATGGAATGACATGACAGCTCCTGTGAGGTATCACTCTTCAGTGCCATGATCTGATCTGCTCTGGGATCTCTTCTGTCATAGTACAGAGCCCACAGCAAAGTAATAGTGAGGATCATAGCCAGGATCTGCGTTACTCCAATAGAGATTCCTAGAAATCTCAGCACTTGCAATTGCTTCGTCCCCCTCAAAAAAGTGTACATTTTTTTACCGCATCCCTATAAAACAAAAATAGATTAAAAAAAAACAGTCAGTAATATTTGGTTTGCAGTTCCCAAGGCTTAGCTCATCCTACCCACTGCTGTCTTTTCTGGCTCCCAAGAATCTCTCTCTCAGCTCCTTCAAACAATACTTTGAAAATTATTTTGCCTAGTTTTTAAGTGCTTCCATAATGCAAACTTTAAGTTTTCTCATACACAGAGTACTGGAAGAGATCTGTGCTACTTTTCAATTCAGAAATCACTCGCAGTTGATCTGAGTTCCTATCAACTCTCACTAATGGTTAAAGAAACTCAACTGGTTTTGCGAAGGCTTAAAAACCATTGAAGTCCTCTTTATCATCTTTTTCCTCTCCTCAAATTGAAGATCTTCAGGGTTGTCAATTATTTTAAACTCTTATAGACTTTTTCTACAGATAATACCACACTCTGGAGCTAAAACAGTATTGTAGGAAGGATCTATGGACCTGCGTAACCTCATCAGAAAACATCTGATGAAAACTATGTTAAAATGTTTTAAGTTGACGTTCACAAAACGGGAATTTAGCTCTTTCCAAACCTTCAATGCAGGCTCTACAGTTTGCTTACACAGCCAACTAACCAGAACACAAGGCTTCAGAAAAGCTCCCAAGCCCTTGTAAGGCAGCAAGGATCCAGGGAGAGGCAGCAGCTCTGGGAACTACTGGCTAAGTGCAAAACACAAGTGGCAATGCTCACTGCTCAGTAAGGGCAATGCCCAGTCTTAAGAGAAGATAAAACCATGAAGAGAGGGGTCTCTGCTATTCTGCATGATGCCTATTCTCTATTCTAAGCTTTGCAGAGTTTCACAGCACAATTATCAAAGCAACATACATATCAAGGGAAAATTCAGAATAACACCTGTCTGGGCACTGGTCCCAGAAGCTGACATAAGGAACCCACCAAAATGGGCACTGTCTTGAGAATGTTATTTTTCGCATTTATATCCTCACTTCATATTTCTTACGGCTTTTCTAAGAATATAAAGCAATCAATCACAGTGATGGAATTTGAAGACAGGACATGATAAATAACGCTTTTCAATCACACTGAAATTCCCCAAAGCCAATTTCCCCAAAGACAATTTCAAATGCTACAGTCCTAAATATATTTGATGAAAGGCCCCATTTTTGCCACACACACAAAATTCACACTGTAGTCAACAGATTTTCATTCAGGATCTAAATAAAATTAATGTACTCTATGATAATTGTACCAGAGTAAATTAAAGGATCTCAATGTCTTTGCTCGTTTCACTGTTTCATTTTTCTAAACAGCAGCAAACACACAGAAAAAGAAGCAAGTATGCATTCTATGAAATTTAAAAAAAACCCAAAAAAATAAAAAAAACCAACAAAATGTAATGTAATTGGACTTGGTGGGGGGCGGGACAACAAAAACTGTCATGTTGGCATCTTCTTTTGTTCAATTGGAAGGCAGTTTAGTTATACCATTTCCCAAATTTGTTTTTAATTACAGAGAAACTGGATGCATTTTAATACTTTTGATAACTTAAAGAGATGAAGGTGAATGCTGGTCACAATTTAAAAATGCTCCACCACAGCAATATTCAAACTCAGTTCATTTGTTGCCTAGAGAAAACACCCACTAACAGAGAGCAATAACATTAATTCCTACATCTCCTGCAGTACACAGACACATAACTGAGACAAATTATGCCCAATCTAGATAGACTGTTTTCCTCCATTTAATGATGTTCTTACAGTTCTGCTCTAATACACGTTCAAAATTGGTTTCAAAACTGAGAAACACCCAGCCAGCCCTGTTAACTTCACATTCATGCATTTTATTTCTGCTTATGTAACACTTTCATAGTTGATAGCCTGCAATTAAACAGTACATAAATATACTTTCCTCAGCAAAAGTAGAAGTTTGTCACTAAACGGGGAGCTCTTGTTGACAAGTCAAATATAGTATAAAACTTTGCCGCAATCATTCAGAAGAATCAGCTTCAGATTCCTACAAAGCTACGGATTAAAGGCCTGATTCATATGTATTAAACAGGCAATTTTATACTTTCAGTTTAGAAATAGAAAAAGCCTGTATTTCTTATTTAGCATATATTACTAATTTACTATATCATAGAATAAGAACCTGAACTGAAGTAAGGCACTTCTCTGAGCAGAAAAGATAAGCCATCAGCAAACTCAACCAATCTTTTGTACACCCAAATTTTGACTATACTCAAAAGTATATTAAAGCAAAATTTAAAATTAAAAACTAAAACAAACTAAAATTAAAACAAAATTAATTTAATTACAATGAATTTTGAGTATACTAAAAATTATGCCAGAAAATGAAAGAAAATATTGAACATACAAGTTGTTGGTTTTTTTTTTAAGGTATCAACTCCTACCAATCATTTTATCTAGGCTGCAGTTCCCAATCACAAGATGGGCAGAGCTCCTCTTGTCCTCAGACCACAACAAACCTCCAAGGCCACATCATCATCTTCACACTTCCCTCACAACCATGCTCTTTCTAAGGTCAGTCTGTTCATGAAATTGCATCAAAGGTGAAGCTCATCAGAATAAAAGCAATTCAAGAAGACTAGGACAATTGAAAAATAGCTTTCAATATTGAGCAGGGAGAACATGATTCCTGCCAAAAATACTTTCAAGCAGAACTGTGAGCCACCTTTCTTTCTGCAAAAATTAAATTGTAAAGGATTCCAATTTAAGACTATAGAAAGTTCTGAGTTCCCAGCAAAAAATCACAGCACAGCTACAACAAAACAAGTTATCAGTCCCAGACAAACCAAACTCCAGTTTTCTGAAGTACTACAAAGAATTTTTCTGAAGTACCAGAATGGACTTGCCAAATATTTACATAAACCAATTTTAGGCTAGCGAGGCTAATCTTATCAGGCTCCCTCTCAAACCACCAGACTATGCAAGTTTGGTTTGAATCACTTTCTAAAAAAGCTTTTTCCCTTCAGTTCTCCAAAGCAGAAGTTAGGCAGATTAGTCTTGGAAGTGTACGTTGGTTTTGCATGATACTGATAAACTTATTAGCAAGCGTACTGTGAGAATCTGTGAAACGCCCCACAGGCAAGAGCCATGAAAAGAAACATTTTGCCAACAAAATATTGTATGTATCTCAAAGAGAAATTAAGTATTTTTGTGGCTGATACAACCAAACACAGCCTGTCCCTTTTTGAAATGGATTCCACAAAAACAAACTTTTGCTAAGTGCTGAATCCATCCAAAATGCTCTGCAGTACAGTAGGGGAAGAACCATAAATATGCCCCCTTCAGATTTCTTTAAAAAAAAAAAAAAAAAAAAAAAGCCAAGCAGCCTTTCTTTTATCAAGTGGGTCTTAACACAGCCCTTATGTCCTACATAATCATCTTTAGCTATTAATTTTTTACAAGTAGAACCAGAAGAACTTGAACATATGAAGTGCTCAGAGAACCACTTTCCTGGAATATGGCATGGGCATGAAATGTTACCAAAAGAGATGACAGAAGAAAACCTTGCACTTTAGACACTGCATTCCAATGACTAATACTTCTCAGAAATTTTTGGGCTTCCGGGGCTCAAAGAGCAGTTTTTCATTGAGTGACACTGCTTACATACTCCTGCCTTCTCACCCAAGAAGGAAGCAGGGGGCAAATGAATGTTCTACTGCTTCCATACAGTCCTTGAAAGCTCTCTACGACAGACTTCTATGGTATTAACAGTAGCAGCAGTATTACAAAAAGCAACCTTTATTGCAGAGTGAGCCACAATTTTTAGTTTTTCAAAATGTGTAAGAGACTGACAGGCCGCAGAAGAAGCCTGAATGGCTTTCTCATTCAGGGATTGATACTTCCAAAGCATAATCAGTACTGTCAGTGCTGTGAGCCTTGCCAGAAGGCAAGAGAGCATCTACAAGTAGCTGGTGAAAAAAGACCAGCCTCTGCCACTGTCTTTAAGGCTCCTTAGCAGAGACTGGCCTCCTGAGGCACCGGCCTTTTGGCAGCTCTATCTTCTCTCTTCCTAGTGGAAGAACACAGCCTTCTAGGATGGATGTCAGAAACTCCAGATTAGATTAAATAATTTCTGTTCATAGAGCCAATACTATACAAATTCATTTCCCCAAAACTTGATTGTTTACTGGCAATAGCCAATATTCATTTTGGCTTGTTTATACAGCGAATCTCCTCTGCTTCAGAGGTGTTGCTCCATAGCTCCTGAACAAGAGCCATGCAACATATTCTTGTAAGAACGGGTCTTAAACAGCCTTAAAGAGACTAGGCGAAAATAAAATGATTCTTTGGGTATTCTTCCATAATGCAGAGCTACACCATCCACTGGAGAAATGTTCATGCTGCAGCATCTGAAAGCATGATTCTCAGGCCCATCCTCCTTCCTATACACCCTGTATTACTCTAAAAGCAATCCAGTGAAGAATGCAACTCTTCTCAGGTCCTCATAACTACGTAACTGAGACATGCTTTCTGTTGCTGTTGGACTACCTGGACTGTTGGTCATTCTGCTGTTACTGAATGGACAATTATAGGTCTTCAGAGGTCTGTTAGCATAAAAAAATGGTAGCTAACAAGGTTTCCAGACAAAGGTGACTTTAGACAATATTTGTGAGAACAGAGTTTTTGGAAAGAACATATTTAGTTGTTTTTATAATTTTCACCCTAAAAACAGTAATGTCTTGTTACCATGAGGACCACCCTTACCCACTTTGAGTTCAAACAGGTTCTCGCCTTGTTTTAAGGCTTTTTTTGTAACTCTTTAAATAATTATACTGTAATGTAGAGAGAAAGAGTATTTTCACAGTAAGTTTCTATGCATGCAACAACAACTGAATTACCTGCCTCCTAGCATGAGACCTGTTAACAAGAGAGCTATCATCCTCCAAAGGGATTCTCAAAAGCAGCCTTCACTGTACATTTCACCAAAGTATTCTTCCACTTACCCTGCAGTAGCTTGATGGTATGGAGCCTAATTTATAAGTAGTCATAAATTATTTCATACGTAATTTTTAAATTTTGGATTGGAACAAATTTCAACTCCAACCTAACTGACATAAAGTAAACACTTCAAAGTTTAAGCACATCTCAGATTTTAACTGCACTGCCACTAACCCATCTCACTTCCAGGTAAGGGTGGGTGGGTGGCTTCATTCTTCCTTCTTTCCTCCCCGTTTCAGCATTAACAAATAATATTCATAAACACTTTCCATAAACACAACTACTCTACAAACAAATTACTCTATTGCACTGCAAATGATGACTTTGGAAAATTATTGGATTAGGAAGAATGTACAAAACCTTCCAATATATCCACAGTTTTCTCCTTACCTCCTGATAAAGGTCACTGAGATCCTCATGATGTGCCTGCTTAGAGCATCCTGGGAATTCTCTGACACAACAGGAGTCAGGCGGCCAGTCCAATTCTGTCATTTCTAGCCAGTCTGTGAAGTACACCACGCCACAACATTTAAACTGCAAAGGAAGGATTAGCCAAGATCAGTAATAATTATGCTACTTCTTCAGTAGGTAAAGTAGGTCATCAAAAAACCTAAGTAAGTTCCTAATACCAACTTCCAAAACATTTACATAGAACTAAAAACATCTACAAGTGCTTCCATGTATCTTGTTTTGCTGTACTTTGACATAAAAGTCACATGAAAAACATAATGTAGTGACCAATGAATACTTCAGAAACAGCCAACGATACTGCTCTGTGCTTTAAATCCCAATTGCTTCCTCAAAGGATGCTTCACAGAAATTGTCCTATCTCGGGATTCTCCTGTCCTTACTATAGGGAACTAACACAATTTCATGTCAAAATGGGGACTAATGAACAAGTATACTAAGTATACTGGTGGCTAAAAGGAGTAGCTGAAAAGGTCTTACTAGTGGACTATTCTTGCAAGGCTACAACTACAGACATATTTGTTGAAAACAGAAAAAACACAGATTTACCTGAAGATGGAAAAAAAAAGTTAAAAGAGTAAGCAAAAATGTATAGAAATCACAAATGCTGAAAGGAAAACTGAAACGGGAAGGAAGGGGTATCACATTAAAATAAATACTGCAACAGAATCAACCTTAAAAAAGAAGTTTGGCTGCATAGCAGATGAGCTGTGATTGGCTATAAAACCCACCAGGACTAACAACATGTCTTCTCCTCTGCAAAGCACACCCTGAGATTTAAAGCCAAATGACCAGTCTACCACATTAGCAGCTGCTTTCACATAGAAAAGGGATGAAGCAGCTACATTAGATTTGGTTTGGCACTGGATGTGGACTTGACATGACTGAAAACACGCTTTGCTGCAGAAACAAGATGCTACTTTTTTCTGCCTGGATGTCCTCCAGGACCAGTCTGAGTGTAAGTCATTCCCTGGTTCCTTTGATCCACAAGCTTGGAACATATTTGCCCCTCTTAACCTGCTTCAGAGCCAGAGTCCTGTATTCCACACCACTCATTGTTCACCATCAAGCAGATCAGTGCCCAGACATGTTGGCACACACCGTGCCTTTAATTCATCAGTCCTCTTAAAAATCTCATTTCTTCCTTCTTTACCACAGCTCTCATGTCTCAGTTTTTAGTGGTTTGTTACTCAGTCAAAATCCTCCCCCCGCTGGACTTTATGGAAAGCTCAAGCTTTGGCTCCTCATTGCAATTGCAAAGACCATCTCATTAAATATCCTTTCCTTACTCTTGTATCTTTTCTTCCCCAGCACAGTTCTTGCTTCCTGACTTCAGCTGACCCTTTCCATCCTTCTCAGCATGGTCACAACTCTGATATTAAACCAGCAAGAGGACTGGGGGAGAACACATTTCCCATCTATCTCAGCTGTTAAAAGATACAGAAGAAAGAATACCAAGATGATCAGGGCTGAATCTCTGTAACAGAATTGTAATTACAATTTTGCTGACTGAAGAAGGGCCACAAGTAAAGTGCTTATTCAGACATAAAGCACATACCAGGCTCATACATCCAGCATCTGAACTATAAGTAGATGGATTATGAATGAGAGTCCACCAATTAAGTAGAAACTGTAAAAGAGCTTTCTCAGTTCTCCAAATCATTCATCATGTTCACAGATGCCATATGGAAAATCTAACTTCTAAAACTTCTTCTAAAAACTAAAAGGAAGTTCCTCTTCCCTAGAAAAATTAAGGCTTAGTTGAAGTTTTATTATTAATATTCATATTATAACCAGCCATTATGATGAAACTACAACAACTAGGAGGATAAGAGGCAGTATTTAATTTAATCAACCTATATATTTAAACCAGGATACAGTACCAGCTCTATTCAATGAAAATTGATTGAGACCACTTGATTATATTATCTCAGGTACAGAACAGACATAAACACTCTAATATGAAGAATTACTCAGTTTCACAGAGCAGTCCTATGGCCAGAGCAGGGAACTGTGGGGGGGGGGGAAGGGGGGGAGGGGGAGGCGGTGCTGGTGTGTAACCTCTTTCTTTCAGGTTTTAGTATAAATACAGACTAACCAAGTGCTGCCAGGAAATGTTTAAATAAACAGGAAATCTGTGCAACAATGATAGATTTCAACATTTCAACAAGGGCAGCACAATGACAGGCATTTAAAGAGTTCTGTTCCTGCACGTGAGTTATATTTGGAGTTAATGGGTTTTACCTTGGGCAATTTCATGTTTCTGTAACATAATACTTCATTCTATAAAAACAGTTCTGAATTTTAGTAGGCTAGAGGGCAAAGCTGTGAATACAAGGAAGCTTTTTGGTTTGTTTCCCACCCCCCAGTCAAAGGAAATAAAAACCCTCATCACTTTCACAAACCTCGGCCAAAGAGACAGTGTTGGCATCTTTTTGGAAACTTCCTTTCCCATTCCTTTCCAGCTAAACATATCTTAACCATGACAGCTCCATGAAAGGAAACTAACAGAGCCTATGGGAAGGGGAGCACAGTTTAATATTAAAACAACATATAGACACATTCATTTTACTTTACCTGCAGATTTTTAATTTTATATATATCATATCCTTCAACACTATAGTAACCCTAAAAGGTAATGGTGCCCTATCCTTACTGAAAAAGGATATGAGAATGTTAGCAATTTAAATGAATTTATTAACATTCTGGTTTTGGTGTTTAATTACCTTTAGGGCCTACAAACTAAAGAATTGGATACCAAGTGATGTTAAAAGACAGCATCACTACACAGTGTTTCATACCAAATGAACTTGCATTTATTTGCCTATTCACTTAAAACCAAACCTTTTTCCTTAGTAGATAAGTAATACTCACTGAGCACGTATTACTTTAGTTCATGAATTAACCATCATCTTACCTCCCTCTGGAAGAAATTCCAAGCATGGGTCAGCCACTGGTACCTAGGTAGGCCATAATTAGTCATCCTGGCTTTCAGTGTGATCATATCGGACCACTGCACTGGAACCTGGAGCAAGGAGAGATAGGTGACTCACACAATGGATCAGAAGGCTTGTGGCTCCAAACCAACAGGTTCCATCTATACTGAGATCTTTCCAGTGCAATGACTAAAATAACTTTGTATATAAATATAAATAAAACAGGAAACCAAGTGTTGCAATTTTTATGATACTAATACTTTACAAGACCTTCTTAAAATATCAAGGAAAAGTTACTTGTTTGCTTACAAATTAATGTAAACTGAAAAGCAGTTACATTTTGGAGAGACTATGGGACGATTTGGTACAATGTATTTATACCGTTACCAGATTGTTTACCTGGCATAAAACTTGGACTGAGTTCCATCCAAGTTATCAGGGATGGTATCTGTTTGACCCATTTTAGATATTCCCATGGTGTTGTCTTAGATAATAGAAGTAAACAGGCAGCCAAATGGGGAAATTCATCTCAAGATAAATAACGTAAATAGAGCAGATGAATCATTCTCTTTAAGTCTGAAATCCACTTCACTAAGGTGAAGAACTTTGATTTAAATGTCTAATTTCTACATATATAAAATTAATTGAGATGAATTCTACCCCAGGCATTTTTTCAGCCATTTTCTGGCTTTGTCTGGAGTCCTGCGTGCAGGTATCCTGAATGTGCTCCATTTCAGTAACTTGCTCAAAAACTGTAACAAGGAAGAGTAGACAAGGCCCAATGACCTTTTTTTCCCAAACACACTCACAGCCTTGTGAAAATATTTTCTTCTGAAAGGATTCTGAAAGATTTTTCTTACAAATGTGACAACTCAGAAGTGAGGTGCTGGTGCACTCCATTGTCTGAATATGACACCTCAGTTAGCAATTTATTGCAGAGGCAAGTGCTGTGGCACCTGACATACAGTGAAGTTACGAGTAAAGATCAAAACCTCACTTCAATTCAGCAGCACAAATTTCAGTGTGCCAAAACAAAACAAGGATCTGAAGACTGCAGTCACCATTCTAGGAGCACATACCATCCATGCTGAGTTTTGCCTTGTTTCCATCAGCCTTAACAGTCAAGATAAAAGAAACCACAACTGCAGTATCAGCTGTCACTTGAATGGGAGGGAAGCCCAGCCCCTCTAGCAGTGGTGATGATGCTCTCCTGTTTAATTTGAAGCTAACAGTAAGGGCATTCTGTAACTAGCAATGTTATCTAAGGAAAGAAAATTTGTACAATACTTCCCAAGGAAGCTGGTTTTCATTGTGCTAGATGCTCTACAAAAAATATAGGGACTACCACTGCCTGCCTGAACCCATAATACAAATAGGAACAACTGATAACATTTAATTACCACTGCTAAGTTATGGTACATTTTAGATGCCCTAGTAAAGCTTCATATCATCAATATATTAATAAGGTCCCAGAAATTCAACATGCCTTTCACTTAGCAGGTTTTTGCACTGAACTCACGATTGTTCACATGAAAAATACGTTATCAGTAGCGCACTAAAGATACGTAAAAGCATTATCACAGAATATTTCTGTCACAAACATTTACACTCGTCACTATAATAAATTGATTTAATTTTGTACTCAATGCATTTATCTTCCCTTTGCATTGCAAGCTAGCACTCTGCTTTTCTTGGATAATAGTTCACAGTGCTGCAATTAAGCTCCTACTTGCTAGACTATTTTTTATTAACTTATTTGAGTTAAATACAGTCCAAGGTTATGCCTGCAACACAATACATCCAACTTCTTCACTAAATCAATGGAAAGCAGGGGAAAAAAACCCTCAAGAAGTGAGAGAAGGAAATTAAAAGCAAAGCAAAACAATCTAAACCCCACTGTAGGAAAGCAATTTGAATGCTGGAGCTAAGGAGGCATTTCAGAATCTGTGTGTTTGACTGCTGCAAGAATGCCAACAGGTAGAACTGGACAGGTAATAGGTATATTGATGTACCTATTAAATATCTTTCTGTCAGCTCATATACATGGTAGTGGACAATAATACATGATTAAGATACATTTGTTTGACTATACACCAATACTCATGTGTAGACAAACAAAAAGTAGAGATGCTGGTTTGACTTTAACCTATGTTCTATAAAGTTCAGTCTGCCACTGAGATCTAATTACTCATTATTATTTCTCTAATGACTATCAAAGCTTGATCAATGCCTAAATAAGCCAAGAACCCACACTGGCTTTTCAATCTTGTGGGTGGAATAAATTAGTCATGAGGCACACTACATGCTGAGAGCTATCATGAGCTGGAAGGAAAGCTGTTTATGCCAGGACTCTTAGTGCAAGTTGTCCACACACCAAGGAATGCCCATACTGGATCAGCAGAGGCGGTTATGCCTCAGTAACATTTTTGACAATATCACCCACACTACACTACACACCCACCTACACTAATGCCAACTGATCTCTGAAACCCACCAGGGGCTCATGTGATTTCATGCTACACTGAAACCAGTATGACATCAAGATACCCCTATGGTTGTAAGAGGGAATCATCTTATCTTTATCGAGTAGGAGGAAGCACATTCTAGGGAATGACCTGCACAGGTATGGAAGAATCACTGAAAAATAACTGTTCTCTTCCAGACTGCCACATTCCCTATGGTTCTCAGCAGCAAGAAACCCCCACACCATCACACAAAGAGCAGTAGTGTTAGGACAAAGGGAGTAATAGTAAGAAATCAATAAAGAGAAAACAACAACAACAACAAAAAACAAAAAGACCCAAGCCAACACAGTATTTCAGGAGATAAGGAATAAAAAAAAAAATACACATAAATAGGGAGAGAAGAAAACAGACAAAGAAAAGCAAAAAAAAAAGGCATCTGGGTTTGCTGTGACCCACTGCAGAAGATGCAGGCATGGAATCCAGTGCTGCTTACTTTAGCAAAGGGCTGAAGGGACAGCAGTATTTTCATCTGGAGGGAAACAGTATGACCAGTGACATAACATATAGTAGGGCTTTGCCAGCCTTTATCAAACTGTCCCAGGTTTGGGTTTCAGTAGAACAGCAGATAAACAAAAGCCTGGGGGTCAGACTAAAACACACCGTAACTTCAGGGTTCCTAACTGAACAGTGAAGGCTGAAAAAGCATGTTCCAGAGCTGTGAAGGCTAAGCAATTTCAGGCAGTTTCCACTGACAAGATTTCTGTGGAAAGATGGATGTTAGCTGTAACAGTCATCCTTGGCAAAACCCCTGCAGAGGGCAGCTGTGCCCATAACATGAAGAATGAATGCCTCGTCTGTATTCCCAATTTTAAAATGAATCAACGCAAGCTGACATTTAAAGCAAAGAAATAGCTTTAATTGTTATTATATTAGAACACCTCTCTGGAATCTGTGCTGCAAGGGAATGAATTCTGATGCAAAGTCCTGCCATTTAACTTCAGACTTCAAATCTGCCAGAAATTCCTTTGGTCCAAGTACTGTGTAAATACCAAGAAAGCTCCCTCACATCTTACTGCAATATAATTGTCACTCACTGTTGGAAGACCATTATATTGGGCATATCTTGGCAGGTGAGAGAAAAATATTTGTCCCTCTACTCATAAAAACGTACCAGACTCAGTACAAGATGTAAGGATATAGCAGCCAGCAGTTACATTTCAGTTTAATTTGTTCAACACTTACCTATTTTCTTACATGATGGTTACAAGTCCTCAGTTTGAAAATTAAAGGTTGGTGCAGTCATAAGAACTAGACAGAGATAAAAGCCTCTTCACAAGTTTACAGAAGAGTGTTTTATAGTCAAGACATGTTTTGCTTAAAACTGGCATTTATAGCTTGTGGAGGCAGTGTGCAGATTTTAGCAGACAGCAAGTCCTCTATTGAAAGAACATGCTGTCTGTTTACAATGTAGTACATTCTTTAAAACACAAAGAACTTTTGGGGCAAAATCCTTTCAAATTCTCTCATCTCCTCTCTCAAAATCCTTATTTAAGCTTGAAGTTCATGATTTATCCTCAAAAATATCAAAGACTTCAGTGAGAACGTGCCTAAGCAAGAATTAACATAAAATTAAATTCTTAAAATGGGGGATGACTGATTTGGCTCTAAAATATAGAGGGGTTAAGGAGAAACCGAGACAGGGCCTTCCAGATAGACAAGCTCTCCCAGGAGAATTCTCTGTTTAAAATGAAGGCAGTCACTTGAAATTAAACTGTCAGAATAATCAACAGAGATAAACACTACAGCAATTAGAAAACAGCTAGCTAATGGAGAACTTAGTTTTCTTCTGCTGAAAAAATGCAGCCTCCTTTTCTGACTCACCGTTATTTCCTGCTCGTAGGTCCAAACACCACAGGCCAGTTCAACGCAGAATATTACAAGCAAGCTTCCAAAATACTGCAGAAAACAGAATGGTCTTAGCTATTTTTTATCTCTTCAAAATAAAGAAGTTTTCAAAGTTAGATATTGTTAAGTCTTTTTTTCAAAGTTGAAGAACTCTGAAAATATTATTAAAATTTCATGACTGAAGACATAGATATGGAAATGCATTTTTGTAACCAAAATATGAAAGATTCAGGCAGCAAACTTTATGAAAGCTAAGATCATGGGACATTTCTTTCTTGAAAAGTACATTCTTATCAAAGTGATTGAGGTATTTGAGGTCAGGTCTAACTGTACTAACTGTAATATTTCGAGATTAATTGGAATATTTTTTTTTATTACAAGGTATAACCCTTGAACTATTTAAAAATAGGAAATACAAGTATAAATTAAGAAGTAGAGACCTTGGTAATGATGCTTAAAAAAAACTGGCTGCTCCAACTAGAAGGAGCGAGAGTTTCTTCTATATAGCATCAACTAACCCTTTCTGAACTGCAGGATAAAGCTACACAGACTTTAAAGCTACTTTAACTGGTGTTCTCTATTAAGTGTCCTATTTATCCTTTATTTAAAGCAGAAGTACAGTCTCATTTATTCTTGACTCCAAATTTACTTCCATGTCAGTGGACTGAGCTTCCCTTTGCTCTCGGTATTCAAGACTTTAAAGTCACAATCTTCACGGATTTTAATCTAATTTGAAAATCAAAGAAACATTATCACAATATAAAATAGAATAAATATACAATTCCATTGGTAGGATACAAATGGCTTCTAATTTAGTTACTTCATTCAGGAATCTATTTAGGACACAAAACATGAACTGATGATAAGTATTTTTTTTAAAGGGTTAATAAGATGTATTGTTTAAAACAGAGTATAAATCCACAAATATTAGGCTTTAACAGTCATCTACATAACACCTTTTTCATTCATCTGGTCTGGAACTGAGTAATTCAGATACCTTGGCAGCTACTGGTTTTGGCTTATCTCTACTTGCTCAACAAATCTAACTCCCTGAATTAGAGATGTAGATGCACACAGAGACAGTATAAGAAGTGCACGTAAAAATACTCATGTTAATTTTCAGGAGAAATCTGTACCCATACCCTCCCTCTGCAAAGGTCTATCCAATAAATATGGTACTGAAAGAAGGACTCCTGTTTTACTAGTCTTCATCATGTTACATTGCATCTTTACAGTCATTACAGCTGAACAACACACTGCATTTCCTTACATATCAACACTGTAAGCACACACAGATCCAGTACAAGTCTTCAATAACCAATATGTTCATCCTCCAAAGATCCCAAAGAGGAAAAACATGAGTCACACCTTCCAAGAACAATGGTGCTCTCTCTAAGAAATAAAGTCATAAGCTTCTATGCAATGTATCTACCATCACTGCAGAGCCTAGTACCTATGCAAAGGGTTCTTTAAAAAAAACCAAACATGGAAATCTAAGTATTCACTTTAAAAGCAGGAAAGAATACCACATACTTTAGTGCCACATGCTCTTTTAATTAATAATTATAATAAAAAAAAGTTTAAGGGCATTATGACTAATACCCTTAAATATTATGACTAATACCCTTAAACCAACATTTTTGAGACGGAGAACAGCTTAATGTTTCAATGGAAAGCACATTTCACTTCTTGGCTGTCAAAAGAAATTTCAGTGGGTTTATACTCTTAACTGAATAACAAGACTAGGACTGTCTGCTATCCCCGAATCTTATACAAAAATCACTGATTGTGGTGAAAGTGATACATCTGGGAGTGTACATACAGCATTCTCTGCAAAACTCTTAACTTGCAGTTCTTTGCAACATTTAATTCATTCATCAAGCTTAACATTTGAAACTTCCTCATCTTTCTCAGCATGTAAGTTAAGAATGTTTGTGGTAGTAGTAGTAGACAGAAAGCCAAACCCAAGATTTTCTCCCATTACTGAATACAGCCCAAGATAGAAAACTGCTTAGCCAGATTCACTCATAAATCCCTTCTAGGTCTGCCAGGGACTGAGCACTCCTGACTAGCTACATCTAGACACATCAGGGCACTGCAGAATCAAGCTTTCTGTCCTGAGAAAGACCATCTCTGTCCATAACACAAACGAGAAAATACACAATGAGTTTACACACAGGAAAGGCCGTGCTCGGGGGTTGTTTCTCTCTGCTGCTGAAGGAGAATATTATACCTCTCTCTTTGTAATGGTTTGCAAAACAAATACTTACATAGTAAGTTTTGTGGGGAAGAAAAAATCCTCTAACCATTATTTAGATTTATTACCCCTAATTTCAATCTTCCAAATCTAGAAATTATTACTGGCTTCAATGCTTATTCCTTGTCCCCAGTTAAATTCCCACAAGAGTCTGAATGCTAAATGCATCTTCCTGCATTTCCATGCTTCTGGTTCTTGCCAAAAACAGAGACTTGGTTTTAGAGCAGGCTTAACATTTCTTCCTGTGAGCTGAGTGGCTACACGTCGTAAAGATGAGTAACTCACTGAGGAGCACGGCTGTACATCACACTCAAACTGCACCAGGAGGTCACTGATATAACCTTCTACAGAACACCTCCCTCAGAGTACTCTTGGCCATTGCTGAGATTTTTTTTTTACTGTTTCTTTGTTTCTCTTTTTCTTTTTTTTGGCAGAGAGAGGGTAAGAAAGGGAAGGCACACAAGGGAGCGAACAGTTTTGCAAAGACATCTACAAGCTATCATGAAATAAAGCCACAGTTGTGACCACTTTAAGAACTGGAGACCCTTTACAGGGCAAATCCTACAGACTTATAACACCACCCTGTAGGCAATTGCTAATCACTATCATGCTCTCCTTACTCTGACTATGCAAAGTAATCAGAAAATTGGAGTGGTGCCTTGATCCTGTTATGAACCCATCAGTTTCACTGAAGGATTTCCTCCAGCAAAACTGTGAAAAACCTAAAATGTTGCTTCCTTGAGAGAAGCTGAATGACTGAAATGCTGGCAGAAAACACTCTTTAGAGAATAATAAAGTAAAATTATTTGCCAACTTAAAATTAAATAAAGCGTTAGACATTTACTGCTCCATACATCATGCTTGTGGCCAAGATACTAAACTTCAGTATATGTAAACTTCAGTATCTGTAAACTGGATGCTTTCAGTCAGCAGGAGCTGGTTCTCCTGCAACCTCCTTGTTAAGCTTCCTCTAGCACAGGTCACATGGTGGAAGGGAAGGAGAGAGAAGAAAGGCAGGCAGCAGCTCTGTAAAGCAGTAGTTTTCCAACAGGAACATTACATCTAATACCTGGAACATTGAACAAGCCTTGGATTTGCAGCACTGACAGACTGCAGGGGCTTAAACAACTTTTTCCAGCACATCAGTCCTGAAAGAGAGGTGAAGGACCTGGGGGCTCAGGAGAATCCTGCTCTCTTTCCTTTCTTGTGCAAGAGACTAAACATTTAAGAAGTGGGAATATAAATAAAGTCATTACTGTGAAAACCAGTTTCAGAGATACAGAGACATGAAGGACCAAGGAAAGATAGTAAAGATATCCCCTATGTAATCACCAGGCCGTGTTCTGTTGGAATACTCTTCATGTGGTACAGGTGCAGAAGTGACCAAAGTCAATATTCAAATCCTGAAACCTCCAATACCCACACACAACAACAGCATGGAATCCCACCACTGAAATACTACCTACTAGTGCAGAGATGCTACCAGCTTGTAACACCTACTGCAACTTGCAACAGCCTCCACAGAGCTCTTGCTCCTGTGCAAGTCAAACAACCCCAAGTTCACATCTACAAGGAATTCATATGTAAGACAGAAAGGACAGGGGGATAGCGAATGCAAATCCCATTTCTATAAATTTCAGCCACAGAAGGGAGATAACCATCAAGCAAATAAAGACAAAAACCAAACCAAACCAAAACCAACACCTACCAAACAAAAAAAAACGAGGACTAGTATTGAATAGGTTTTGTCCTAATTCAAATAGTTATCTGCATAAAGGCTATCGGAACATGATAAAGCACTAAAAACCGTACATGGTATTTTCAGATAGGCATGAAAAAATCAAAGTAATTAAAACCTATTTTTATAAAGATCTGTATAGACTGTGTAAATATAATCAAAAATTTTAGTCCAAATAAAATTTCTGCACACTACAGTGGCACCCCACAAGAGGGTTCAAGCTCCATATATGCCAGTGTATGCCAGCACTCCATACGTGGAGCATATATGCTCTGGCATAGGCCCAAAATGTCTTCCTATCTCTCCATCTAAGGCTAAAACTAAGCTACAAAATTAGTTAATCCTAAATAAATTACAACAGGCTTTTTTGCTATTACATTTTTTCTACCAAACTAAGCTGATGTCCACCACCACCAAATACATTCCAGGAATGTATTTCTTTCTTGATCATCTCAATCACTTAGATAAAAACATGAATAAAAATAGTAAATGCAAGCACAAAATCACTCTTACTGAATCTAAGGCATTTTAAATTTGTTTAAAAGGTGTTTGTTCCAACAAATCCCATTCTGTTCAGAGAGTAATAGCAAAGAGCACACACATGAAGTGTCTCCCAACATAAAATCTCTCCCCTCATGGTCTTCCATCCTGCGGAGTACAGGATTTTTTTGTTGCAGTTGTGGGCAACTTAGGGAAGGATGTAAAGCATGAAGCACAATGTCTTATGTCTTTTGCAGAGATGCAATATAAAACTCTTACTGTAGTTCTTCTAGAGATTTTGTGTTGAATACACCACATGATTTCTGCAATTAAAAACCTAATGTAATTTGTCTACGCTTTTCAGGCAACAGGTGAAGAGAACAGGTGACAAATAATCTATCTCTGTTACTAGCATGGCAAGAGGATGACGGAGGAAACTGGGACTTCAGAAAACACAGTACATGGAGAGAGATTTTCAATTCTTCTCAGAGATTTTTTTCACAGCAGAAATATTGAATTTAGCATTTGAATTTAATTTAAATAATAATTTAGCATTGAATTTAGCATAAACTACATTTAGCAAAGGAAAACTTGAGTTAAAACACTAGTGTCCTGCAGTAGTTTCCTTCAGCACAACAGCCAGGGCAATATCAACAGCCAATGCCCTACTTGAGCCACCATGATGATCCCACAAATCATCATGATACAAAATCAGCATGACTGTCCTCTGAGGATGCCCTTCTGAACCCTCTGTAAACATTATGTCAGAAACAAAGCTAAGACCAGGAACTCTTACAGAAATTTGGTGACTTTTGGCATTTAGTGACCAAGTCACTATGGCACTCTGCTGCCAAGCAGCCCAAGCAGATAAGGGCTGCCATCCTACAAAGCTGAGTGCACCCAAGTATATTCTGAAAGTGATGGGTTTTTCCACACATGATTTTTTACTCTGCCACTGATGGCTTCAGTAATTTGTTGCCAATGACCTACAAAATGTTTCACCAGCAAGCAGCTTCTATAACCAGTAAAACTGGGCTGTTAGCCTATGCACAAGGAGAA
Source organism: Aphelocoma coerulescens (assembly GCF_041296385.1). Classification (NCBI taxonomy): domain Eukaryota; kingdom Metazoa; phylum Chordata; class Aves; order Passeriformes; family Corvidae; genus Aphelocoma; species Aphelocoma coerulescens. The sequence goes on along the minus strand of NC_091014.1, from coordinate 24,227,934 downwards.
TCAAAGACCTGAACACATCTGCAGTCATGCTCCCTTGAGCCTGCTCATAGCAGTGATCGTTTTGTTTGCAGTTTCCAAGTGCGACTTAGAAGCAAGAGCCATGAATGTGAACAGAGACAGGGTTCTGTGTCAACCCAAATTTCATCAGAAGTAGGAAGGCACAAGAATGGTTTAATTTATCTTTTTCCTCGCTCAGACCTTATTGTTTTTACGTTGTATCATGCGCTTTTCTGTTCTGACAGCTTCCTAGTTAACTACTGTCAACCTGAGGAGATTTCAGAATCTATTTAAATAATGCATAGAGAACAAATATATCCCATCACACAACACAGTCAGAATACTGACTTGTTAAGCCCACTTCCAGACAGTGAAGCAAGAGTGCACTCTGTGTATGAAAGCAAATAGCAATGGCAGGCAGGGGCTAACTACTGGAGTCAGAAGTTGCAATAAAGTGAAGAAAAGTGAGAGCATGGAGAGCTTTTAGAGAACTTTTTCTACAAGACTGTAGAAATCCTTCATTTTCTGAGCAAATACGCCTTTCTTTGAAGGACGGGTGTACTTATTAATGAATCATCATTCACATCACCTGTATTTTATTTCATAAACATCTTTTTTTTCAAGCTTTTTCTCCCAGAAGACAAAAAACCTTTTTTTTCCTCCCCATCAGACTCAAGAAAAAACCCAGTCCTTATGCCAGAGCAAACAAAGAGTAGCTGATGAACAACTCCAGCCTCCTCAGACTTGCTGTCTCACACTGCTTTCTTGAGCAACATGTTCCATATAGCATTAGAGGTGAAGAAAGCTCTGGAAAGGGCAGCAGCTGAAGGAACTTGCAAGAGGGCAACTGCAGAATGAAACCTTACCATAACCTCTAAAAGACCAGAGTATCTGGCATGTAAAGTGAATGCCAGCAGATTTAAGAGTTATGCCCAGCATTTCCCAACGACTAACAGCTCCAGTGCATCAGCCTTGATCTTCTGAGATGCAAGCCATCCAAACATCTCTCTGCCCTCACCAGGGAAACCTCAGATGACCATCACCACTGGATCACCAACAGGAACCAGAATCTTTCTGTGTAAAATCTACCAAGTCCTTCCTCCTTCGATAACTTGTAAGCTATGGTTCCCTTTATCTTTGTCAGTTTACAAGCTAACAAGATTATTTTACTGATTAATCCAGCTATCTTTTTCAAAAATGGAGCAAACAACACTCACTAAACCGAGTCAGACAAGCTGCATGGAAAACTGATATCCTGTTTATCCACTTCAGCAGCACAAATTTTCCCCTGCACCCTCAGCCCTGCCCTGTAGGAATTAACAGTCCATTCAGTCATTTTGATTTTAAATTCAGTTTATGCGCTTGACAACACAGAAATTTGTGAGAGATGTAGCCAAAAGTCAACAGGGAAATGAGCTGAAACCATCAACTTGCAACACAAGCTACTGAATGTCATCCAGTTCTTCAAAATAAATACATTTCACACAAAAACAATCAAATATCTCTATTATCTTAAATTTTGTTTCCGAGACACACAATTTTATTAAAATGCCTTAAAGTCTACGATCTTCACAAAGTCCACTGTTTTTTTTGTAAAACTTTGTAAGTAAGTTTTAAATTAATTTTTTTTATGGCAATGAACTTTCTAGTTTTTGAGCTACGTATCTGAGTTCTTTTTATTAAGCCATTTGTTTTTTTAAGAACTAAATAAAATTATTTATGAATAATTAGATTTTTGTTCACAGCCTTGATTCTTCTGTGGGATATTCTTCACCTGCTGTAAATTTTTACTTTAATGGTTATCTTTGCTTATATAAGTAAACTGGTATTACTTTGGAAATAAGCAAATGCACACTTCATACAGTTATTAGGATTTACTTGCTAAGGGTTCAATTACCTCAAGTCAATGAACTTCCAGAAATAGGGTTATTGCAAGGTCATGGTAAAGTACTAAACAGGATATAGGTAAAGATAGACATTAGACCATAATTTTCATATGGGTTGTCATATTCTCTTTTCTCTTTTTTTTCCCCTATTTCATAGGATTTAAATCAAAACCTAAAGTTTCCTTTTGTGCACAGATTTTTCACAACACAGCTTCCTTCATTTGTCTACCTGCTCTTTATTTTCTACCAAGGAAATTACACACCATAAAAATGTTTCCTTAGTCAAGAAAACCCTTTTTGCTTGTAAAATAGACCCATTTGGTGCTATACACGACTCTGCTTCAGCATGCCCCAAGACACTTCAAACAATCACCATTTTGAGTGAAGAAATAATCTTATGATATAAAACCCACACTGCAGCCCCCATACACAAAGCAAAGTGCCTTTGTGGTTTAACAGTCAAAAGGGTATGCTTCAACAAGAAAAAGATTAATCTACCTGACAGGATATCCACTCCATACACAGCTTGTGGCAACAAGAATGCAGCTGAACCACAGCATCAAGGCAGATTCCATCAGTGAGCTGGGCTGTGTCTCAGACAGGACACAGAGATTGGGCTGAGCTTTGTGGATTCATACACTTCTTCCTTGCTCTTAGGAACTTCCCCCATTCCCTTTTCATTTCAGCAAATAAAAAAAACCTGGCCAAACAAGCAATGAGAAAAGAAGAGCTGGAAAGGACAGAGGGGAGAAAAAAACCTAACTACAGCAGAAAGACCACATATCACAGCAGCTCCCCATCTTTTCTCAGTCAAGATGCAGCAGCCCTCATTCCCATCCTGGTATCACTCACAACTGTCTACCCTGAACAACCCCAGTGCCTGGAACCTACTCTCATATCAGTCCGTCTTTTCAATAGTTTTGTGGTACCCACATCCATCACTTCACCAACCTTTTTTTTACTATCTTCCCTCCTCTTTTGACCTGACAGCATTATTCCAGAGCCCTTTTCAGTTCTGGTGCTGTTTCATTCTCTTCTACTGCCCTGGGTATCAACAATTTGTAAGACTTGGAGGGAAGAAGCAGTACTGACAGTGTAACAAGTGGGAATGAGGGAAAACAGGAACAAGGAAGGTTAAGAGCAACAAGGCTTGCTCCAAAAGGATCATGAGTGACACCCAGTCAAACGAACATTCAGGATGTAAGTCCCCAAGAACAAAGTAGTCAGCTCCCATCAGGTGAGCCTAGAAGTACAGCATGCAGTAAATAGCGTAGCACAGGAGTCCAAGCAGCATGTGCCATGCAGAAAACATACTGGAATCATGAAATTACTACTGTCAGTAGATATCTAACTTTTGTCTCAGCACTGTGCTTCTTTCCTAAAGCATTATTGAAGATATATACACCAAAGAATTAAAATTTATGGCCTCCTAATGGCACTATCCAACCCCACTGTCCTAAGTCAAAGGCATTGCCCTCAAGAGGCCAGGCAGTTCTTGTTACTTGGAGCTGCTGGATAACTGCACCAAATAGTGCTGTGTAGCCTCTGCAACACTGCCAAGCATTCAAGGCAGCTGCTCAGTGCCTGGATGAAAGCAGCAGATCATCACCATGATCACAGCAAATATTTGGACTTAAGTCAAGTACTTGGAAGAAGACCTGGACACTCCCAGCAGTTCAATTCTTGTCATGCTCCCCCACGCTGCTCAAATACACAGCTGCTCTTGCTTGCTGTGTGTTCCGCAGGCAGCACCCTCATCACTACACAATTCCCAATACGCCACATGGCCAAGCAACTCATGTCTCCTCTGTGAGCTCCCTCTCCTACTTAAGGAAATTCGGCACTGTTTCAAAGCACTTGCCTTTGAAAAAGTCTTTTAAGGACATACACAGCAAGGATTTATTTATGTTGGGGAAGGCAAGGTCAACAAAATGTACCATGCTCCCACAGGCAGACAGAGAGGCTGGCACTGAACCCCAGGACCAATGTACTCCACTCCACAGAGCTGGGAGCCTGCAGAGTGGACATGCTCCTGCAAAGCCTGGCTTAGCACCGTGGTGACATTGTGGCATCACCAAAATCATTCTCAAAATCGAAGTTGTTTGAACCTTAAAACTCCTGATCTGAAAAGGAAAGAATCTTGCTCTCCATTTCAAGGCCAAAACATGCATAATAGTTAGTACAGGCATCATCTCCAGCAGTTTACCTTTGAATTCAAAATTAGAAATATAGAAAGAACAAAAATACTCTATTTTTCTGAGAAAGTTACTCATATTTGAAACTACTGGGGTATAATAAAAATTGGTGAACTCTAAGTGTATTTACTCTTACCAGTAGAACATCAAACCAGCAGTACCTCAGAATGTAAGCTAAATGTCCAGCCCTTAGTTACCCACCGACTATCTGAAACTGAGCTTTAGCAGAGTACTAGCTTCTCATCAAACCTGAAATACAGTATTATAAACACATTTAAACCCGTCTTTCAAACAAGGCAGGCTAACCTGCCTTGTGACTGTCTGTCTTCCTCCCACGCATACCACATTTGTAAATGGGCTGTTGATAAAAGCCACTAAATACAAACTCAGTCTGTCCAGCTTAACACCAAACTGCACGGGTTTACACCAAGTATGCCTGTTAGTTACTTCTTCCCTTCAATGCTTGGTATCTAAATAATGAAGAAATACTTTTGGTTGGTAAATAACAATTCCAGTGCCAAATGTTAGTACAAGGTATTGGAGCAGCTGTAACTGTGCTAAGAGTCCACATGGATAGGAACAAATATCCTTTATTACTACAGAGCAAATAAACTATACAACGTATTACTGCAGAAACACATGCTGACACAAAAAGGAAAAGAAAACAGACAACAAAATTTATTATCACTGAAGGCTCGTATTAATTCCTGCCAACTGTAGTCATAAGTACTACAGAATAGTTGATGGCTGTGGTACTGTAGAGCAGCTAACATTTCACACAGAGTAAGAATGCTTTCTAGGAAGAAGACATTAGCAGTTATTGGTGTCTTGCAACATAGCAGATGTCCAAATTTAATCACCCTTATCACCTCTGCATCCACACGGACTGAAGTGGGTGTATGAGTACAGAAGAATTTGCCACAAGTGTTGATACAGTCAACAGTATCTCATCATTCTTTAGACAGACTTCACAGAAACCACTAGTTTAATGATGGTTTGTCTGGCTGTGTTTCAACTCAATACACGGCTTAGTCTGCCAGGGTCCAATTTATAACCAGGTTCCACTTTATAACCAGGTTCCACCATAACTGAATTAATAAGCTGTTTGACCATACACCAACAGGGTCTAACAATGTTTAGCTCTGAGAAATATTTATTACTCTGTCAACTTTATGATAAAAATCAGTAACAGGATTTGTTCTACTGACCATCAAATATTTCCATCAGTTTTTCCCTTTGTGAAAACATATGCAGACAAATTTGAATCCTGTGTTGTTTGAATGCTGCAGTTACAGAAAAGTCATGATTATAAATACAAGAACTTACAATGAAAACGCCAGCCAGAAAGTATTTTCCAGTGGGATTTTCATTAAGCTCTTCTTGTCAAGCAACAGAGCTTACTCTTGTTATTTTAATAAAACAAGAACTTAAAACAAACAAACAAAAAAAAAAACCAAAAACATACTTAAGGTTACTATTCTTAAAGAATATATTGGGTTATTTTTTGTTAGGCAATGTGCACAGCAGACTTCGAAAACAATCCAAAAATGTACAGAGCCTCAGAAGAAGAGAGGCAAAGTATTTTTTTTCCAAACCCAGAACAAATCTTTTTGAAAGAACTGTACCAATCACCATAAAACCTGGACTCTACTTTCCCATCCTTGGACTTTCATACATCCAAGTCAGTGACTTGGAAGAGTAGAGATCTCCCACTTTAGGCTGGCATCACAGCTACTTCTACATGAGGACGTTGGTCAATCACACAAAAAAAATATAGAAACTCAAGGTACACATGGACTCTTCAGACCAACTACCCTTCAGGACATACTTCTGAAGTGATTAAAATTAAATGATCATAGCTTTAAAAGGCTGGTTCTACAAAAATTCCAGAGCATGCACCTCAGAAGACTGTGGTTTTACATTTTCCTTCTATTAAGCTGAGCAAACATGAGTTTGATTTATACTTATGCCCCCATGTGAAGACAGAAAGGTTTCAAGCATTTAATTGCAAGACAAAATTTCAAAAACAAATGAAAATGATTATGTATTCAAATGTATTAAAACCTAACACTACATCTATTTTATTGTCCTTACACTTTATTACATTTTATAAAAATCCATTTCAATTAACATCAGCACTAGCAATGAGTACACTGCCAGGATGTCAAGACTTGTATCCAAATATCTGTGCATGCCATCATTATGGCTTTTATGTACTTCAAAAAGAAGATTAAAAGCATGATTGAAGAGGTTGTTAATGTTTAACATGAAGGTTCTTTTCTTTTAGTTCATCTGGTTGAACAAAAGCTCATTTTGTTGATCCATCAGTTTTCTGATTAGTCTGATGAATGAAGCATTGACTTATGTCTGCATACTTCTCTATGGCATAACATAACTGCATTCATTTAACAATCAATCAAAGACAATGACATACTTAGGAAGATATCATTTAGTTTTGCTTATCAGTTTTTTTAGCAAGAGCAAATCTCAAGCTGCTGAAAATGAAATATTGCAACATAAAATGATAGAAATGTCTTGTTTTGATTTAGTATAACTTGACTGCCTAAACACACTTCAGTTGATTTATTTCCAGATGGCACTAAAGGCTATAAATGATTTTTTCTTTCCACTTGCAGTGTAAATAAACTGAAGGCCAAAACTAGTTTTAACTTCATTTTCTCTTGAAATAGTTAGGTGGGCTTTTTCAAAGCTTATACTGAAAATGACGTTCTCTTTCCCCAGATACTATGTGGCATTGATCTACATCGTATAGTTGTTTTTACCTGTTAATTAATTTAATTAGTATTAAAAACTATCACAACTATAAAATAAAGAACACATTATGAAAGTAATCTTATAACCTTACGAAAACCCCCTAAGGCTTAGTAAGTTTATCATATTTTATTACTTTCACTATTTAGATAAAACAGAAATATGTACAAAGACCTTTTAAGGTATGTAAAAAAGATTACTAAAGAAATAATTACATGGTATGAAATTACATTAATCCATTACTCTGAAGCATGTGCCCATAATTAAGTAATTATCTTAGAACTTGTTCCCATTGACTTTAACTTTGCAAGGTTAAGATCTAGAAATAAAAAATGCAGGACTATTCTGATACTCTAATACATTCAGATTTAAATGAGAGTTTTCCCCAACAATACAGTTTTGAAAGAATAATCTTCACATTGCAAACAGGCTTAACAAAATATCTGAAAGGAGAAACAGCACTGCCCTCTTGCAACTGAGGAAAATTCCTGCTTGCAGATGTTCAGCTGGAAATATCAAATAAAGCTTTCTCCAACCCTCTCAAATTAAAAAAAAAAAGAAGACATTTTAATACAAAACCCCAATACAGTTTTGTAACTGTTTATTCTGCAGTTAGAATATTTGTGCTAGAGAAAAGCTAAGGTTGCATAAATCTGTCAATTTCTCATGGTGTTTCATGGTCATTTCGTGCAAAATCCGTCAGGTTTAGGTGTCACATACTTAAGCCTGAACAGATCCACAAGAAAAATTCAACTGAATGCACTTTGTGAGAACCCAACTCCGTGAAAAACCCACACTGCAGTGAAAAAACAGCAGGAGCCCAACTCTACTTGTATAGGACCCTGGATAGTCTCAAGAGCTGAAGGGTCGTATCTGCCCACTTTCTCTTACTGTAATTAGAGTAGTCAAGTCTGATACACCTCTTTCACATCCATTGCTCCTGCTCTCTTGGACTTACAGACTGCTTGGAATCCTGCTTATCCTCATGTTAAAAAACAGAGTCCAATTCTGCAAAGAGCTACAGCTACACTTTTAAGAAGCATACAGGTACGTGGCACTCTTGGATTTCAGTCCTGCCAACAGTCTAAAAATTTTAACTCTAAACCTTTAAAATCTGTGTGAACTTGATGGGCTTTTGTTGGAATGGCATTTTTTTGTTTGTTTTTGGTTGACTGTTTCTTTTATTGTCCTCAAATTCACTGACTTCCAGATGGAGAAAATAGTTGGCTCCCTTGACGGTCAAAGCCACGTCACAGTTAAACTGTACACAGAGCCACGTGCAGGCTGCTTCCAGCTCAGTTATATACTCTCCAAACAAAGGAAAAAGTTGAGTACTTGGAATTTACTTTTAAACTTGCTTGCAACCAAATGCAACTGAAAAATTCCACATCCATGTAAGAAAAGACAAAGCTTCTGAACACACTCAGAATTAACTTCTGTCAGCTACAAGTGCTGTTACTTTACACACACAGTCAAATTGTGGAATAAAGCAAAGCCTAGGTGAGGTAGCTATTGCACAGCTAAGAGTCAAAACAGTAGCATATGGGTTTATTTCAGAGTACTGAGACTCATGTCCCTATAATTATTAGTACTTAAGAGTTTGAGTTATTTTTTCCTTCACCAACTCCTCTACTAAATGAAGTGGATTTTTGCAGCTGAGACACTGCTTGTCTTTCAGTCACAGCATAATGCAGTCTAGGCAATAAATTATTTCCTACTGTGTGCTTTGCAATTACAATTCCTCACCAATACCATAACTCAACATGGCAATAAAAAATAATCACTATTTATCAAGTGCCTGTGGATTAAAACCTTTCTAATTCCTGAAACAAAAGAGAAGTTATGAAACATACCCAGACAAGGAGCAACAGATTTCTTTTTACCGTTCCACAGTACCCCAGCATTCCAACTATGATGAGGAAACAGCAGACTGCAATCATAACCGGGTGGACCACAGGAAAGTAAGTCAAAATGACAGCCTCCTCCACCCTAAAACCAATCAGAACAATAATCAAAAAAAGCACAATCACACAAAAATGATACATAGGAAAAAAAGTACAGCCATTAAAAAAAAAATGGTTGATTAGCAGATGTATTCTTTCCAGCACCTTACACATTTCACAGAAATCTCTTCAACATGGTTTTAAGGTCAAATGGTGCATTTGAGTACCAAAAAAGTAATGCATTGTCCAAAACCTCTCTGGAGTGAAGGCAATCTTCCTGTCCTGCACTTGGACAGTAAGTAGCACAGTGAGGCCCTGTTTTATCACGAGAGCTCATAAACACTGGTGCAATAAAATTAACAGAATTCCTAAATCTCTGGACTGAATAAAGTATTCAAAACTAAATAGTAATATAATATGATTACAAGTTGTCAAAGGGCCAAAAATTAATCCCTGTCAGAAGAGAAAGGCACAGGATTGAAACCCTATCCTTCCCCTTTTCTAATTTCAACTGATGCCTGAAATTGTGGCAAAAAATGCACCTTTAAATAAAAAAATTATTAATTTAACTGAAGGATTCTTAATTCTACAAATCCTAATTAGGAAGCTTGTCATACAGAATAAACAACATCTATCACAATCAGTCACTCACACAGATTAAAAGTTTAACTAAAGCTTTACCTTGTTTCTGCAGTTAAAGTGAGAACATTATTCAAGTAGTCTCTCAGCCAAGCAGAAACACCTAATATGCTGATGGACATCAACTAAAAAAAAAACATTAAGTTATTTATCATGTGTTTAAAGCAAATTGCAAGATCATTCATAATTTAAGTAGAGGATCAATCATCACTAGTATTTTTCATGTATTCATTTATTTGAACAACAGTGTCCTCAAAACTGTACTTCTGTGTGCTTAGAATTGGTTTGTTGCCCAAGTATTAGGCAGCCAGTGACGATAATCTTCTTTTCCACCTAGTGATGCTACTGCTGGCTCCTATCCCACCACTGCACAACACACCATAGAAACAACAGGAAGGGCTTACACTGCTAAAATCAGAGACTCTTTCAGGGTTCACAAGTGATACACATCAGTCTGCATGAAATCATGAAGCTATGCTCAGGTACACAGCTAGTGAAGAAAAATCTGACAGAACAGTACTGATATATTGACACACAGAAGAGATTTACCTTTGGGTTAAATTTAGAAGAATCTGATTCTCTTGCTCATGCAGATAGAGTCACACCATGAACACTATGTCTCAGTTTCCTGAACCATAAAATGAAAATAAAACTAACTGCATTTCAATTATAAACCATATAAAGCATTTAGGTACCTAACGTGTCAGGCATTTCAGAGGCATAAAGCCACTACACTTTTACCAGGACTGCTCCCACAGCAAGTAAATCCCCAAGACTGAACCCACCTAGAATTGCCACCACCTCAGCAGACATGGATTTTGGTCACCTGATGCCATCATACACTTCAGTACACCTGGAACTTACCAGGAGAAGCTCTGCCCTCCAATTTTCTTGAGAAGTCAAACCTGAACGACATGTTCAGAACCTGCCATGCTGTGACAGCACCAGCTCTGCTGCTGCTGTAGCAGAGGTACTGCCAAAGGACAAGGCACTCCTTATGCAGTTTCACGGGGGCACCTAGACCCGAACCACAGAAGACACAGGACCTCAGAAGCACCACTGTCAGGCTGAGGGAGGGACACCTAAGCATACTGACTCTCCTGAATACTACTGTTTTCATGCACTGTATAGGGGTATGGCAGGACACATCAGCATTATACTTACAGTTTCTTAAATCAGTAAGAAGTGCTAATCTCCTGTTTTCCTCAACATCTAGTTTCTCATATGCCTTCATATTCCCCCGAAGTTGTTTTGAAGAACAAGTTAAGTGGTTCAAATCTAACAGGAGAAAGCACTCTGTGTCCTTACTGGCTCCCCTGCCTGCAGCATGCCCACAGCAGACTACTTCTGCCTTTAAAGTTTCAGAGAACTCCCAGTAGCTATCCCAGAGCTTCTTCCTAGTTTTCAGATCTGATGCACAAAGTACAGGCACTGCCCTAGGTCTGGGTGCTGCCAGCAAGGGCTGGGTGCTTGGAATGCTGCAAGCATACTCTGAAAGCTAGCACATGCTACGGCTCTACTATGTTCACTCATGTTCTTTACACTCTGTGGGATCTGTTTTGGCTGGCGAAACAGTAAAGAAAATTTTCTATCGTCTTATTTGCAGGAAGCTGCAGGAACAAGGAAAACAAGATGACTGGAATCTCCTAAATAAATTCCTATCTCCTTGGAAGAAAGCATCAGGCAAACATACCACACAAGCAGTCAAAACACTAGAGGTAAAGCAGACTACGAACAGCCAGCCTACTTTCTTGTAGTCAAAAGGCAATAAAAATGTTTTTAACCTTCCACAATTCCCTGAAAGGCCTGTTGATACACACAGAAAAGCATTAGCTCAGATGACCACTCTCTTTATGGTAAAATATTTCAGATGAAGTGGGTTACTTCATTTTACAACAGTGGTGTTCAGAAGTGAGAAGTCCATCAAAACACTCCTCAGTAACTTTTAGTAAGAGCCACATAGTCCTGCTACAAAAACAGTACCAGAAAAATGATGGCTTTCTAAATAATATTCTTCCTCAAATAACAGACTGGTGGACTGCCTACTCCTTGCTGTCCATTAGGAACTCTCAGGCTGCACGAATTTTCTTTCAGCCTTCAGCATGCAGCAACACATTGTATACAGCAGTGAGAGGAGGAGGATTTCGAGGAAGGCAAGATTGCTCCTTCAGCAGAGGTAAGATTTGGCAGCATATTGAAGCATGCAGGTTATTCACAGACAACGGGGAGATCACAGAGCAACCAGGTTAAAGGCAGAGGGGACAGAAAGGACCCCCTGGAGACCAAAAGTACTGAGCAGAGACCTGTCACTAAGAGAATCATTCAGTTTGCTAGAAGAAAGGACTTGCATGCAAAGGCAAATCAGGAAGGACAAGAACTTTTATTTCTCTTTTGTCTGCCTAAATTGAGTCTTCTCTACCTAGATACGTATTTTTACTCACATAAAATCTGTGGAAAATCTAGGCAGATACATTACCAAGCTGAGGCCAACACATGGCTGTGTGACTTCTACAGAAATGCTCAATGACCACACCAGAGAACGTGACTCCCTCTTCACTTATGAACAAAAACTAGAAGAGAAGGACTGCTCCCTTTAACCTAGGAAACATAACCTTCACAAATAATGTAACTACATGAACACCATTTCAGTTTGTAAGCACAACCTCTCTATGAAAGGCCTCTTGCATCATTCAGAAAGATTTTAGCCATTTAGATTCCCCTGGCTGCTCTCACTTAGTGTGAATAGCTAACAGACAATTACTACTGTTTCTTGCTGATGTAAATTACATGCAAAAACATTCCATCTATAGAGCCTGTGAGAGCCAGGCTGCAGCTCACCCACCCACCTCTCCTGTGCCTGGCATGATCTCACCACCATTAACTGCTTCAGGTGTTACTGATTTCTGCTACTCTTCCAATGCACAAGAGTTCGGTCAGCATTACTCTGAGCAAGTACAATGCCTTACCTCACTGCTACACAGATGTTACACACAGATCACCTGTGCAACACCCTCCTGCCAATCAAACTCCTAGTGAGGCACCTTTGGGCACTGTATTTTCAAGAAAGTCCAAAAGTGAATTATTACTCTGAATGACCTGAAGGACAGAGTGCTGTGACACGCTCGATTCACAGGCAGGAAAGTTAGTAACAGCGTCCAACTGGGGCAGCAGAAAGGCATGGGTAAGAAAGTGAAGGCAAATACAAGAGGCTCCTCTTGAAAAAAAGGAGGCCTGTGAAAGAAACTGATAAAAAGCAATTCAGCAATAAGTTGATTACAAAAGGTGTATTCCACAGCACATAAGCCAGCAAGTGCTTGGCAGCTCTTCACTAACAGAAGGAAGTGATGGGGAAAAAGTTGCATCCCTTCTGATCAGCAGAAGTGAGCCTCAGGGCAGGAACACCCTGACAGATGATGACAGATGCCTTTGCAACACCGGACTGCCCTGCATAATGACTGATGTTTATTTTAGTGACAAAAGATTATCAAGCACTAGCTCCCATCCATCAGTCCACTTGCTCACCTGCTCCACAGCCACAAGGGAATCACAATTAGAACACAACACACATGTCTGACCTCCACAGCCTCCTGCTGACTCAACATGCAGATGTGCTGCCCTGTAAAAGCACTAAACATCCTCAAGTGCCAGATGACACCAAAAAAGCTCCAGGCACCCACCACTTCACACTACCTACAGCACATGCAGATCTTCAGCCAGCAGCACAGGAAGTCCATCAACACCAACACTACAACTCAGCTCAGGCACTCAGTAGGCAAGAACAATAACAGCCTCCCCAAAAACCTTGGTGTGCATCCAAACCCACCAGCAAATATCAGCAGGAACATCACTGCAATTCACTGCCAAGTGATTTTCAAGAAGTCATGGGCAGGGGCAAGGTCCTGATTACAGCTATTGTTGATTCATTTGAAGGATGGTAAAAAGGTCACCCCAAAACCTGGCAGTCCCTACTTCAGCCATTGTTTTGTAACTAATTTATATGTAAAATACAGTTAAAATCTGTATCAAGCAATCAGATGAAAGAACACAAGTTTATGACAAATAAAACTGCTACGATAATTCTCACATTAGCAGTAACATCATTTCACCAAAAAGTTTTCATTCAAGCTTCTCTGATGACAGCCAGTCTGCTGTGCTGTAAATATAATGTGATAGTATGCAGTAAAACATGTTTATTTGTTGCAGCTGGCTGCACAAGTCACTATGGGTTTAATTCTGAACTGTCACAGTATGTTGCATAGCCATCAACATGACACTGACGAGTTCACAACGATGCCTGCTGTCATACTCTATTTTAAATATATTTTCACACTGATTAAACAAAGGTAATAAATTCAATTTTTATATATGAGCAATATGCACACAATAACACATTAAATTTGTAAATGAATTTCTAACAAAGTTTCTAAAGCTACTAAGGTTTTCTCAGACAACTGAATTACAACATCCAACAACAGACTTCAGCTATTAGGAGCAATCATTTCCAAGCATAGTTTAAATTGCCTTTGGAACTCTTACATAAATTAGATATCAAAATTAAAATATAAAATCATCTGTAATTCATCAAGTATATATTTTTAGCCGTTATTTGGAAAGTTCTACTCCCACTGTCTTTGAGGCCATACCTACACTGGAAAATAAATCTGCATTTTCAATTAATAAATGAACATGGATTTCTGTCTTTAAGGGAACAAGTCCAATTGATACTGCTATTTGCACACCTGTGCTCACCCCTCATCATTTTTTTTTCATTCAAACATTCTAACACGTTCATTTTACTGTGCTCAAATTTGAGAAAGGGTTTTTCTTACCTATTAAACTGGAGAAAGATTAAAAGTATCTTCCATACCAAAAATCACACATGATCGTTTTTATTCTAACAGATGGGGTAAACAACTTCAGGCCATGCTTTGATATCCATAATGAAATGCTGACTAGCAGCATTACAGAGCAACCTGCTTTGCATGAAAAGCTTTCTGGCTCCAAGGAAATGACTTCCAAGATATGACAACATTCATCAGAATATGTCCTCTAATTTTAGTTAAAAAAAAAACAAACCAAACCAAACCACAAACAAACACACAAACCAAAACTTGTGAAAATCTTCCTGTTAAAATTGGTTTGGGTAATCTGAGCTATGATTTACCCTTACCAAGGGGGCAGGGGGATACATCATTACAAGGTCGTGAACAGAGTATGCTGAAATGCTTTTACAGGATTTTCACTATTAGGTTCAACATTCAGATCACTGAACTAACACAGATAACTCATGTCCATGGATAAACAGACAGCTACATTTTTTGGGTCAGAGGGACATAAGGGTGGAGGAGGGGGGACAAGAGGTCTTGTGTTTCTGTAGTACTAGCAAAACCATTGAAAAGTTTTGAGAAAGAAGAATTGCCTACAAAAAAGGGAAATCCCCTATTTCCTAAAAAAGGACCTTTAATTCGATAGATATTCCAATATTTTGTTTTAGCTAAACTTCCTACAAGGTTATGCCTTGGTCCACTCCCACCTCAGTAAACAGCTGAAGCATGTTCATATTTGCACTTTCAATCTGGGTTTGCTTGCACAGCTGCAACAGTGAGTTAGCAACCTGCTCCACATTTGGCACGGGCTGGAACTCGCACACTTTGCAATAAGGCAACTGCTGGAGCACTGACAGGTTGCTGAGAGGTCACCCTCCCGGGGAACAGGAGCAAGTTTTCCAGCAGGTGGCTGTTCAAGGCGCCCAGAGAAAGCACAGCAAGAGCCCAACCACACAAACAAGGCTGAGGTACAGTTCTGCTGTGTCAGACCCACATCAGCCTCTGGCTTGTGTAGCACAAGGGTACATTAAAAGCAAAGAGGGATGAGGAAGTCCATGCATTTCTTTAACCACCCTCTCTATGACTACTCAAGCACTGCACTTCTTGTCAGGACATGACTTGTGCCACTTTTCCCTCAAAAGTAAGCATCTCACTGTCAAGAAGTCTTTTGCTCTGTAGAGGTGCAGGCATGTGCTGCTCATCGCAGGTAATCCAGAGCAATGATCACAGCTCAAGCATCCCAATCCATATCACAATCCACACATCACCATCAAGATGACATGCCTTCACATACACACAATATACTCTTAATTTTGTTTCTCTAAGAGTTTGCTTTTATTCATGGACAGTAGTCAATCTCAGAGATACAGGCAAGTTATTTTTAAATTCACCATATATATATATATATATTTAACTGGAAGAGCAACACAAAGAAAAGAGCATGTATTTCCTATGATCCACAGGACTACATGTTAGCTGTTTGTGGGTTTATCACCTAACTTTCCTGTTTTACACATGAATACCCATGAGCACACAAAGATGATCAAAATGAACCTGCATTTTTATTTAAATCACATATTCCTATAAAAATGCACTAAATTAAACTGTCCCCTATACCTTGTGAAATAGCTACAAGATATTTTAAAAATTGTTATTATTCCTATGAGCTTTGTCTAGAGCCCACCACAGATTCAAGATGATAGAGAAGCTTCAGGGTACAGAAGCGTACTGGGTACAGGGTATTGGAGATTCACAAATAATTGGACAGCTACCTTCTACAAAAGGAGATGTGAATTTAAAGGAAAAAAAAAATGTAGAAGTACCTACAAGCCAGATGGACCTTTCCAGTTTGCTGCAGATTGTGGTTTACCAGTATAAGCACATAGTTTCAAAGATTTCCTTCTCCCTGAGCTACGGGCTCAAATCTTATCAGCACAGGTTTGTGATTCATCGAGGTTGATGCAACAAGTTCCACAAGTTAATTGTATTATCCAAAAAATGTCTGTGGTTCACTTATTACTGAATGCCAATTAAAAAGCATATTAATGCAATTTCTAACATTGGGGTGGGGTCTTGGGTTTGGTTTTTTCCTTTCCACTACCACATCCAACCACTGTTTTTCAGGACAGTTTTCCAGAAACTCATCCAGCAATCCACAGCTGACATGCCACTCAGGTGAGACATATCACCTACAAAGATACTTGGGATAAAAGGTTATATAGAGGTAGATAAAGTTGATTTAGGGCTGAACTCTACTTTGTTAGGACATAGTCTGGTAATGTAACAATGTTGTAAAAATAATACACCCTAAATACACCAAAAAGTAAAAGATTTCTCAAATACCAGAATTAAAAATACTTCTGGTCTTTTAAAACTCCTCCTATAGCTTCCTCTACTGAATGCATTCCTTTAAAAAGACAGCATATTCCCACAGAAGCCACAGTTATTTTCTTTATACAAAGAATGCTAAGAAAATCAGGTTTTAATTATGCATGTCTAAAGTGCAGTCTCTAAAATCAGAGTATATTAGCCTAGAATAGTTTACAGTGCTACAGGTACCTGGCCAGGCAGTGTTCATTTTAATGGATATTATTTGCCATTTAAACTTAAAACATTGACCCAAACTTTTCATTCCAAGTATCTACAAATCCCACCAACAAGAGTGGAAGTCAAAACACAGCAGAAACAACCTCTGTGCAGAATATGGTTTCACAGAAGGCAGGATAGACTGATTTCTTTCTCATGTCACAACAGACTTGAAAAATAAAGCAAAAAAAATTACAAGATTCAACACATGCATTTTAAGTTGGAGAAAACAGGAAATAAAATACACTGCCTCCAACCATCCTTAGTTACAACACTCATATTCACTTGCTCTGAATTCTCAAGTAGTACACATAGGCAAAACTAGAAGATGTAAGTGTGCAAAGCACTCAAATGGAAAACTAACTGGAAATTTGCTCCACTTTCATTTTATGTCATTTATTTTTCTAACTTTGCTCACAAACACAAGCTCGAGATAGATGCAAACAATTTCCACTACCTGCCAGAAGTGTTTATTGGCTGCAACTGCACAACTGAAATTAGATGGTACTGTTGAAGGAAATCTTAAACATTGCTCAACAGAAACAGCATATCCCTAGGCAAAAAAAGCTCGCAAGGTGAAAGAAAAGTGGCAACATCGCTGTCTTGGCTCAAACATCCACTGACACGATTAATCATCAGTTAAGAGATCCTTACCACCTGTGACACAGTCAACTGCAACTTACAACCTTGATTTGTCCGCAGCACTATAGTACAGTCAGCCTCAATTACAAGCAACAGAAGAGCAGCTGCTCCTGCCTCACATGCTCACCAGAAAAAAAAAAAATATTTTGGCAGTTTTCTCAAGACAGAAAGTCTATACAGACTTTTTCCTGCACCCTTCCTTCCAAGTTATACTTCGCTTTTCTTTAAAAAAATGAGAAAATTAATAAAACTACTGTGTTGCTTTTAGTTGCATTTACTATCACTATCTAGTTAATCTATTTCGACTATTAATAACGTTTTTAAAGAACATACATGGCTAAGCTGCAAAGGAAAGTAGAACAGCCTTGTATGTCTCAAAACTATTGCTTTGCTTAATCCCCTATAATTGTAAGCAGCCAGGAGGCTGAATTTTCCCTGTATTCAGCACCATTTGCTGGTTCCTGTTCTAGCACAACCCGCAGGGGGATACTTGCACTCCGGTATCTCCTGTGTTATGCCTGTGCCATTATTACAGGCTGACAATGTGCTGTGGCTGAAGGTCTGCCTAGTATAAATGCTTGTAAAAGGTGGTTTAACTGGGAAAATGACCACAGCAAAATACAGAACAATGGCAGCATCGCAAAGTGTGGCAAAGAGGGATGCTGTGAAGACAAGTTATGAAGTGCTCAAAATGAATGAAGATACTCATGTTACACCCAGGACTGCTACTGAGCTGGGACAGTGTCATGAGCTTGCCAATCCAGTAAAGCCCCACCAGAAGGAAAAACCCTGCAGTCTCATAAGCTGCATAAAATATATTTGCAAAGCTCAAAACTAAATTTCTCCAAGACCTGACACACAAACTATCTAGATATAACAAAGACCAGTATTGTCACTGAAAACAGAAAAATAGTAATCAGTAGGAACACGTCTTCCCTCAAGAACCACTAAGATAGGCTGCTTAGCTAAGTCTTGACCACAAAACACCAAATCATGCATTTTTGGAGGTCTTCTCTTTTATTAGGCTGTCCAGAATTTAATATACTGGAAATAGCAGCGTTACAGAACACAGAATCAAGTTGGATCCCTCAGTCTTGCAAATCACACTAAAAAGTGATGCCCATTCATGTATGTATGAGGATTGCAGAAGAATGAAACCAAATGTTAACTGCAGGGTTTAGTCTGAAGGATATCCTTGTACAGGACACCATCAAAAAAAAAAAAAGTCAAAAAAGTTAGAAGACTGAGGAAGTCCTGAATTTGCAACTTCCCCTCTATGAAAGAGACATCTTGCAGTCAGATGCATAATTCAATCGACCATGGAAAAAGCTTCCAGAAGGGTATCATCAGGTCTATCACCAGGGTCAGTCACTTAATCAACAACAGTCAGAGCATTGAAAACAAATTTATGTCCAACTTGTAAGAAGAAAGGCTTTCTGCAAGTTGCAGCTCCTGAAGTACCAATCCACTCACTTCCACAAAACCAGTGTTTTTCTGGAGCACTAAAGGCAGTACATTACTGGTCCATTACAAAAAATGATGAACCACTACAACAGAGCCTTGGACTTTCAGGCGACTGCTTATGGATTATTTACAGCTAAGCAGACTTTAGGTCAAAAGTAACAGAAAGTATTATGAACAACACTCTCTGCTTGCCTCCCTCTCATGCACACACAGGTACATCACAGGTCATCAGCTGAGCCCAGTAAAAAAAGTGTATTTTCAAACAGAGCACACAGCTGTACACTAATACTCTGGAGAACCTACAAGGATAGCAGAAGAGTGACTGATAAAAGCTCTCTCACCTCTCACTTCTCTGCTTCCATTGGCACTGAAAACAACCAAATAATGCAGACAGCAGTGTTTTGCCACCACCATCTGCACCTTCAGTTTTTCAGCAGTATTCATGATCAGACTAGCCAGTTCTGTTACCTTAAGGAGCTTCATATGCACTAGTCTATCCTCACCAAGCTGGCAATGACAAATGCTGAAGTCACACACTGGGACAGCTGCACACAGAACACACTTCGAAGCTCACTTCAGATGTTCTCTTCTAAGAGCTTGACAGTCAGACCTTACCAGCCAGTGACTACTGACTGTTGCAGAGTTTTATTCAGGACTTCAAAAGCTTCGTGCTCTCAGCTTGAAGAAAGCAATCCTTTTTGCACAATGTGTGGTTATACCTACTGCTGAACACCATCACAGTGAAACAAAAAGAGAATATCTCCCTATTCCAGCCAGGACCTGTAATCAAACCATGATTTTAAAAAGCCAACACATGCTGTTTGCACATCTTCACAGTTTTCAGCTGAACACTGATAATTGACACAGCCACTGGGCACATTATCAACAAGCTGGAAGCAATTGGGAGACAGACAATGGCCCTTGGGAAGGAAGAAAGCACAGGAAAGCAGAAACCCCTTCAAGATCAAGCTTGGAGAGAATTACATGTCTATGTCCCAAATCAAGAGGTCTGTACAGACCTTGGAATCACAGCATCACTCTTGTCTTTACCCATCAGGACAGAATCCACTGTTATCAGGAGGAACATGGCTGCATCTAATCTAATCTAAACTTCCTGACATCCAGCCCATAACCTAGGCTGGTATTTATCCAAGTAAGAACTAACATAAGCAACCAGCAAACTAAAGCTTTGCAGATGGAAGGAAGGGCAGCAGCAAGTGAAAACCACAAATGCCATGCCCATTCCAGTGGATAAGCACCTGCTGCTAGGGGAACTTTCCACAGGAGAACTGTACACCGTGGGTCATGCTATGACACTCAGAAATGGCAGCAGCAAAACTTCCACTAAGACGAACAGAAGAAAAGTCAAGCTCTGACAGAGGAAAAGATATGGGAGATTTCACTACAACAAGCAGCTGATAGAAGATTTATATTTAGCTGTTAAATACACATCTGAACAGAACCAGATAGGGAGTGGAAAGAGGTTCACGTTCATTCATCCAAAGTCTGATGTAACTGCTATACATTTAACTACCCACCCACCACACGTACTCCTCCTTAACACACAGTTCTGGAAGACTCAAGGGTTTTCTTGCTTATTTGTTTATTTGGTTTCAGCCAAAACAATGCATTCATCTGCTTTGCAAAATCCCAAGGACTCTAAATGGACTGGCCAATTTTTTCATTTGAGTTCCAACACCTGTAATTTTATACACATTACGGAAAACAGCTTTAATTCTTTGCAATATCCGTGGTGCAAGTCATCTGCTATGCTAGCATGTATTAGTTATTATTTACTTTTAATATTTTTATTATTTATTATTATATTAATGACATCTTGACATGCTTCAGCACCATACAGATTTCACTTAACTGTTTGGGTGTATTTTCCAGTGTCCAGGCCACAGCTAGAAAGACAAATTAAAGACAATTTTTGTATTTTGGAGACAAGATCAAGAACTTGCCATTTTCTTTACCATCACTTGTTATACCATAACAGACTCAAAAGATCTTTTATCCTATTATGACTAAGGAAAAAAAAAAATCACATTTGGTAAGTAAGGGGGACATTGTTATTAAAAGGGCAACAAAATCAAAAGAATGGGAAATTGTTTCTAGCAATTAATGCTTTAAACCAAATCTAGACATAACTTAAAAAGGGACAAAGCCAACAACAGGACCACATGACAGATGCAGTTAGTGCTGTTCCCCTGACAAGCTCAAAGATGCTGTGCAGCTCCATGCCTGAGGTCCACAAAAGAAACATGTGAACAAAACAATGAAAAGTGAGGAGCAATCTGACATGGAAAGGAACTTAAAATTTGAGCAAAGTGGCCAGACACATTTAAATCTCCTAGGTGAGATATTGATCTCCCTAGAGAGGTACTGCAGCACCACACACTAGCCCCCTCCAAAGAGAAGGGCAGGCTTTCCTACACAAAGAAAGCATTTCAGGACTGAAAAATGAAGCACTCAGCTCCAGCAACAAGCCTCCCATTGACACATGACACGTAACTGACACGGCATGAAGGCATAGCCTCACATGCAATGTGGGTACCACCTAAATGTCCACTTGAACTACAAAGAGCTGTTCCTGAACAATAAATCTGATTGTGACATAGTAGGCAACAAGAACTGAGAGCAAGGGAAAAGAGCAGGGGAAGCTTAAGGGGACAAAGCAGTGAGTTAAGGTGCAAGTAGGAACTGCTGAGGACAATGCAGGAATCATGGAAACCAGAGGAAAACAGCCAACAAACAAACAGCAGGACATAGTATTTTCAACCATGTCAATGTCCACGTGAATACACTCAGGTCTCATAGCACGTGTATAAAAATCCGAAGCTGAACTCAGGGCAGCTGAGGCCAGGGAACCTTCATCTTAAAAGAAAACACAGGAGTTTATATTTTGTATAGAATCCAGCAAAAATCATGATAATGCTAGAAACAATTACATTTTTTTTCTTCAGAAAGTTTTCCTCATCTTCTATTAAAAGATTTTATTCCTACACAGACTAAGGAAATAATTTTTCATCTCTACTAAATACAATATACAAAGTTACATACTTTCAACAGATTTTCAGATCACTTTCATTACACAGAAAGTACCATTCTGTTCCAAATGATGTTGAAGAGTTTTCTCTCTCATTCATATTCTGATTTTCACTTAGTTTTCAGTAATCATGGAACTTTATCTCAATTCCAAACCCCCTGCTTTACAGGGACACCTTTCACTAGAACAGGTAGGCTGCTCAAAGCTTGAACACTTCCAGGGATGGCCAGACAAAACTTCTCTGGGCAACCTGTCCCAGTGACTCACTACTATCACAGTAAAGAATTTCTTCCTTTGTCATATGTAATGTAAACCTACTCTCTTGCAGTTTGAAGCCCTCCCCCCTTGTCCTGTCACTACATGCTCTAGTAAATAGTCCCTCTTCATCTTCCTTCAGGCACTGGAAGGCCACCATTAGGCAACCTCAAAGCCTTCTCTCTTCCAGGCTGAAAAATCCCAATCCTCTCTGCCTTTCCTCACAGGATGGGTGCTCCACCCTTCTAAACATCTTGGTGGCCCTCCTCAGGACCCACTCCAACAGGTCAATGTCCTTCCAGAGCTGAATACAGGTGGAAAAAAAAAAACAGATATAAACTAGGTTTGGTCCCAGCCCATGTATTATCCCTGCATCAGTCAAGTCTACAGACCTCAGGAGCCAGCCCTTATGAACAGGTATGGGACAACATCCCTTTTGTTGTCTTACCCTTATCATGCACAAATCTCATCTATTCAGGTGAAAGAGATTTCATTTGTTGCAAGTGAGTCAAGACTCTGAAAATATCCATCCTGCTGCTTCTCCAGAGCTCCAAAAGTTTAAACAAGAGTTCATTGCACCCACTTGTGCTGAGAGTGAGAAATCCTGCTGCTATAAACACAGCTTTTACTGAAATCCTCAAAACAAAAGAAGGGCCCTTGCCTGCCAGTTAGGATCTGGCCACTGAACGCACAAAAAACTCTGGGCAGACTATTCAAATACCTGAGAAAGACTGGAGTTCATCTTGGGTCACAGGATGCCCTGAAACTCACCCAGTCAGGAACCCGCCCGTGAATATTCCCCTCTCTACATATTACAAGTACACAAATTCCCACGTGTAACCCTAATTCAATTTTACTTCCCACTGGTTTCCAAAGGCATTTTTTTCCCCCCAGTAAACAGTACTCCCTTGCTGTCTGGCACGGGGCCAAGGGCACCAGGGCGGTACCTCCTGCCCCGGCCCCGTGCGGGCAGCCCGCGGCCGTGCCCGCCCGGCGCCTCCGGGACGGCACCTGCCCGCGCCGCTGCACTCACCCAGAAGAGCAGGTTGAGGGCGTAGAGCAGGCAGCGCAGGCACTTCACCGAGTCCTCCCTGGCCATGGCGAGCCCCCGCGGGACACAGCCCCATCCTCTCACCACATCCTCCCTCCCGAGGCCGGGCCGCCGGCGCCCTGCAGGGGAAGAGGGGTGGGCGAGTCCGCCTTATAGAGGGACCAACGCGCAGGTGGAGGCGGCGGAGCCGCGCCGACCCCGGACCGGCCGCGCCCCGCGGAGACCCTCGGCAGCCTCCCTTCCCCTCCCGCCCCGCCTGGAGACAGCGATGGGCCAGCTGTTCTCATAAAAATAACAAATCCCCGGGCGGGGAGAAGCCACGGGCTACCCCAGAGGCACAGCGGAGCTGAGCCGAGGGCAACGGAGGCACGGCCCGGGGGCGCCGGGTCCCTCCCAGACCAGGATGGACGCGCTGCCTTGGGGAGGGAGGGCGGCCGGGGGACAGCTGCCACTTACCGCCCGGGCACCTCCCGCACTCACTTGCTCCGGCAAGGACTCATGGGGCCGGGGCGCGGCAGCGCAGCGCGGAGCCGCGGCGCCCATGCCCTGCGGCGGGCGCGGGGGAAGGTCCGGCCCGGCCCCGCGACTGCCCCGGCCCCTCCGCCCCGCCCGCAGCGCTCCGGCGGCCCGCGGCCCCGCACCCCGCGCATGCGCCGCCGCCAGCGCGATCCCGGAGCGGGCAACCTCCGGCACGGCCGTGCCGCTGGTTCCCGGGCAGGGCCGTACCCCCGGCAGGGCCGTGCCGCTGGTTCCCGGGCAGGGCCGTACCCCCGGCAGAGCCGTGCTGCTCGTTCCCGGGCAGGGCTGTACCCCCGGCAGGGCCATACCCCCGGCAGGGCCGTGCTGCTCGTTCCCGGGCAGGGCTGTACCCCCGGCAGGGCCATACCCCCGGCAGGGCCGTGCTGCTCGTTCCCGGGCAGGGCTGTACCCCCGGCAGGGCCGTGCCGCTGGCACGCAGCCTCCTGCCCGGTACCCTCGTTGTGGCGGGCTTTCGGGGCTGGTGGCCTTTTTTCCTTCAGGAGAGATGTTAAGCAATGGAGTTGAATGTCACGAAACCCCCTCTCGTGGCATGTTGGCCCAGGGCGGCAAATGCCACACGAAACACGATCGCAACCTTTCAGAGGCGTCTCACAAGGTCTCAGCGTCTTTGCACCGGAAATTAAACTTTGCCAACATCAAACCTGAATCTCGTCATTAACAACCCAGCACCCAGTCCCACTCCTAAACAGCAAATTTAGAAAAGCAGCCGTATTGGGGATACATTATTCCAGCAACGGTCAAAATCTGCAATTACTATTTAGGAAAAATGGCCGTTGATTTGCCCCATAATGTGCATGGTACTTAAAGATGCCACAACTGAGCTGGAAAAAGTCATCCTTCCTCTGAAATGCATTAGTGCGTGTGCATCTGGTGATCAGCGTAGAAATTGTGTAGAATCACAGGATGGGTTGGGTTGAAAGGGACCTTGCAGCTCATCTAGTTCCAACCCCCCTGCCATGGGCAGCAAACACCTTCTACCAGGTTGCTCAGAGCTCCATCCAGCCTGGCCTTGAACACCTCCAGGGATGGGATATCCACAGCTTCTCTGGCAACCTGTTCCAGTGCCTCACCGCCTTCATAGTAATGGGGTTTTTTTGCTAATATCCAATCTAAACCTACTCTCTTTATTTGTTACTGATGTCTGTATTGTTACAATGTGTGTGTATATATATGCATATTTCAAAATTAAGAATTACAGTTTAAAACACAAGAGTTACATGCAGATTAGCAGCAAATTTTCCATTAATACATATAAAGGTGTTGCAGTGCCACCATCACAAAAATTAGAAGAAAATATACTGAAAAATATTTTGTAACCAGAACGGGAAAATACTCTTGAGTTCATGTTAAATAAAGATTGTTTTAACAACTGCTAGTGAAAGCTGAGAAAGAGGAAGAAGGATGTAATGGATAAAATCTAGCTCTTGTAAGACCAAAGAAAAATCTGTTTCTTGAAGAAACAATGACTTGGAAAAAACACACAAAGTCCAGATATTCAAATGCTTATGACTGAAGTTGCTGGTGGAATCCTAATTCAGTTTTAATTTCACTGTTTCATGCCATTAGTAGTGAACTGGAGCAGACAGACTCTTCAGGTGTATTTGCTCCTCCTTAAAAAGAAAGTAAAATGGACATGGAAGGACGTAAAATCCCATGCAACAAGGATTTTATGACAAATTTATAGAAATGAAAATGGTAGTAAAGATAAAAATAGTTTAGAATATTACAGAAATGTGTGTGAAGATTTCTCTTCCTTGAAATTTGCTAAGTTTTAACTGATATTTTTATCTTCTGTGAAATCAAGAGCCTCTCTGGGAAGTATAGTATCCACATTTAAAATCTTCAGTGAATGTTGATAATTCCATACCTAAATAAGGCAAATTGAGCTGCAACAGATACAGTTAAAAGGTGACATTGTACATTCATTCTGCTGTTTACATACCATTCATTCTTTTTGTTACTAAAGACTTCACATGAACACAGTCAGTTAGATCTTGAACAGGTACGGTATTTTCAGTGAACCTATGCCAGTTTACAAAAACAGTGTCAGTTTACAACAGAGCTCCAGCCTTGGCTGAGAACAATCCAATCTGATCTAAACCAACATAAAAATAACTGAGGTTGTGTTTGTGTTATTGATTGTTCCTGGGAAGACAGTGATTGCAGGAGCAAAATTTTATAAAAAATGCACTACAAAAATATTTATTTATTTTACACTAAGTGATTTTTCTTTAAACATGCCTAAAATAGCATACAAGAATTTCTCTTACTTGTTTCATATATTTTTGGCTTAATGTGAAACTATTCCTAAAGGGTGATAAGGAAATTAAGGAAAAAGAAAAACAGTCTCTTAGACATCTTACATGTTAAAAGTTCTGCTAAAAACAAAATGCTAAAACTTCAAGATTTTATGTCTCTGAGTCTTCATTCTTTGACGTCTTTGGTCATAAAACACTCTCAGACTAGTTTTTAAAAATTCTGTTGCAACAACTTCATCACAAATATAAAGAGGGTCCCCTAGTTGGTTCAACAATTTTTCTGTCATTTTGTTTTTAGCTAAATCATTAGCTGTCCAGAAAGAGATTTTGCTCAAAACCTAAGGAAAACAGGTCCTATTTATGAATGTCTGCTTAACACTATAGGGGCAAGAGCAAGGTCTCTTTGGAATACTGCTTTCTACCAGGCCGTCAAGCTTTGTGAAATTTCCTTGACGTCAACACCGGGAAAGAAGTACAGAGGCAGTTCCCATACATTCTAAAAAGTAACCTGTTTATTTAAGGCAAGACAAGAGAGTATGTTTTACAAACAGAAGTGTAATGGTGAAGCTCTTTACAAGTTCTTGAAATAAGTGTTTGCTGTTAGCAAGTAATGCTTATTTAAAGCACAGAGACTTATGAACATGGAAAGCCTTGTGGATTGGTATTTTTTGCTTGGATTCTCTGATGCCTAATAAACTACAGTCTGAGAAGCTTTCTTTTCTGTCACAGGGCATCCACAATAGCTTTCTAATATGAATTCTCTAGATTTAAATAAAATGTTCATGATACAGTCTTTCCATCAATGACAGAGGAGGGGAATGGAAATTCAATTAGGTCCAATAATCTCTTTTTTCCTCTGCTTATCTGCCTATTTTAATTTTATGTATGGAAACTTAGTATTTGCAAGTTAGCTCCTCTTTGTCAAATGTGCTTGAAATTGGCCAACAAGTTCAAAAGCTACTAGAAGAGTGTGGATTGACAGATACTAAGTGTGCATGAATACAACAGTATTGTGTTGTAAGCCCTTCCTCATGAGGAAAACTGAATAAAAGAGAAAAAGAAGTGGATATTAAAGACACCCATCCAGCACATAGCTGAAAGTGTCTTTAATTTAAACTATGTGATCAAGTGGGATAGCATTAGGCATACATGTAAATTTATAGCTGATAATTACCTGTTAATATTTGGCAGGAAACTTCATCACTAAAAAAGCAACAAGTTAAAGTAATGACCTTTTATATGCCACCATAACATTTAAAATTACTCAGATGAGCATTGAATGGAGGACCATGCACATGGATGTGCTTTGGCACATACTCGTTTTAATTCTGTGATATATCTACTCAACTTGGTCTACTCCAATGAGCGAATTGTTCATGGACAGATTTATTTCCAAGATTTTAGCATAAGCTAGAAATGTCTTTGGTAACACCATGGCAGTTCTTAATGAGTTAATATTTTTTTCCAGACACATTGTCTGTTAGGTGTCTGAAAATTCTGTGAACCCTTTAATTTTCATTATATTTGCAAAGTTTCAAGAATGCTTAAGTCATTCCTTTTTACACATAGCTTTTAAATTCCAAGCCCCTGCCAGGTATAGCCTGGGCAGGCAAGTTCTATAACTGACCTCTGTCTGCAGTGAGTAATCGGTGTGACTAACTGTGCCAACACTGAGCTCAGGATGGATTTCTGAAGCTAGCTGGTGGCTTGTCAGTGTCTCAGATAGGCATCTCATCACTTGGTCTTGCTTTCTCAGTCTTTTACTTGATTATAATGATATTGTGTACTTTGGTCCTATGTGCTTAGCTTAGCTCTTTCTTAGCTTTGCTCCTTAGCCTAGACTCAGACTTGATTTCCTTTCCTTTGTTCCTTGAGCTGTTTTCTCTAGAACCCTTCTCTCTATGCTTCCCTTCTTCTGTTCTTTGCTTGGTACCTTTCCTAACTTTTCCAGGGCCTGGTTTACCTTGTTTTTAAACTTGGTTCTTGTCTGGTCATCAGCACTGGTTATGACTGCATGCCCAATGAATATCACTCTCTAATGACAGGTTTAATATCAAGGGCAGGATGGAGGTTTGTTTAGGAGCAAAATTACCAGATACACAAAGGTCTTTTAAACGGAAGGTGTTCTAGTTGCCTCAGGAATAACCTATCTTGTAAATGCATGTTTGTAACAGGACCCAGCATTGCTACCATGAGGTAAAAGTTCCCTTCTTTCTTTTGAAATAAGGACATCAAAATGCACCAACTTCTTCCTGTCTCTAGAGCTTGGTTTTACTTGGACATGTAAACAACAGTCTGGAAAAAGGCAGCACTTGAAATAAATAAAATACAGAAGATTAACAAGATTAAGGAATTAAAATCATAGGCTTGAGAACATTGGCTTAATGGGCTCTTGCAAATGGTCTTCCCTGCTTTCTAGCTCAGCAGCTTTCCTGGGCTCTCTGAATTGAAATAACACCTCAGCAGGTTTTTTTCTGGGATCTAGATGAATAAAACCCTGAGCGACATGACCTCACGTCTGGTCCCTGCAAACCTAGGTTACTCTCTAAACCTATGGTTCTGCCTATTTCCTTTCTTTCTCCTGACCTGGCCATTGGTATCCCTTGAGAATCACCTCTGGGTCACACTTTGACTGGGGAGCAATATTCTCCTTCTTACTTAACTAGAGAACTTAGCAGTGACAAGGCAAACAAGTGTCCTTATGGTGGGGACCCCAGATCTGCATGTGATACTATGGATGGGGTCTCACCAGAGCAGAGCAGAGCAGAGGGGCAGAATCCCCTTCCTCAGCCTGCTGCCCACACTGCTTCTGATGCAGCCCAGGATACATTTGGCTTTCTGGGCTGGGAGCATACCAGGTCATGTTGAGCTTCTTGTCCACTAGCACCCCAAAGTCCTTCTTTTCAGGGCTGCTCTCAATTCATTCTCTTCCCAGCCTCTATTTATGCTTGTGATTTCCCCAACCCACATGCAGGACCTTGCACTTGGCCTTGTTGAACTTCATGAGGTTTGCACAGGCCCACCTCTGAAGTCTCCTAAATTTCAGTTCCTTGCCAGAGATCTTCAGAGTCCTGTGGATTATAGTCCACACTTCCTTTTCAGCCACAACAGAGGATTTTATGTGAGCAAAGAGCACATTTTATTATCTGTGATGTGTCAACAGCACTGCTAGTTATCAAGGTTGCTGACACTTGTTATCATAGAGCCCTGGTGCTGTAGGGAAATACAAAGGAGATCCCATCACTAGACAGTAGCCGCTTTGGAGAACTGTACTCAGTCTCCACTGCAAAGTTCCTGTGTGGCAAATTTCTTTAATCACATTTTTCCCCAGGTGGTTATTTTGTTCTCTCTTTTCGTTGTCCAGCTTGAGATCTCACAGGCTGGTTCAGAGAAATGCTTAAGTATTCACAACTGTATCTGAAGCTACTGGGAACTGCCCTTTAAAAATATGAAATGTAACTCATTGTGAACTACTCAGATGGATTAGCTTGAATTCTCAGATACTTGTGTTGTAAAGCTTGAATTTCCCAGCTTTAGGGAAGAGATGATGAAACTCTGTTCTTTCAGAGAAATGTGGAGGAATGTTTGTGAAATGTGTGCTATGAGAGTCACAGAACAGGTCAGCAGGAAATGCGTGGCTGTTCTAATAGCTAAACACGTAATAGTGGAAAGTATATAGACCTCATGCTGAGTGAAGCTAAACCAATATACTATAAGAATATACTAAAAAGCTCATTCTTTGCACATAATGAAGCAGGGGTCAAGGAGAAAAATGTGTGTGATTGTATAAAACTGGTGTCATAATTTAATAAGGGAATAAAGATTCACAAACATCTTTAACTCTGAAACTTATTTTTCAGTGTTTGATTAATTATCTCTTAGGGCAGTTTTTCTTTGGGAAGGTGCATATGAAATAGGTTTTTATAGCAGAGTCTCTTGCCACCTAAAGTGAATATGCTGCTCTGCCCATAGCTGCTCTTTGGTACACCTTTACACCTTGTTGTTCCATCTAACTACGCTGGAATTCAGAGCTAACAGGATTCAGAACTCAAGTCTGATTAAGAAGTAGCAGAGAACTTACTAGTGATGAAATCAAATCTGGTGTTACGTAAGTAATCATCAGTTTCTTTGCAGCCTTACAAGGAAGGGGTAAGTCTCCCCTTCTTTGCATTTGTTTCTCCTTCTTCCTTTTTCTTCTTGTCCTTCTTTTAATCTCCACTTTTTTCCTTCTCCTCTTCTAAATATCCTCTACTGCTACATGTTTTTCCTTTTTAGTTTCAGCATCTTGTCCAGATTCTTCTCTGCATTGAGATTGTTAGTCAGAATGCATTTAAAAAAAAGTCTGAGGTGAGGCTGTTTCTGGATCACTTGCATGGTTTAGGAAAGTTATTCTCCAGTTTAGTACTCCTCCTAAAAAGACCACACACTGCTCCTCTCCCTTCCTCCAAAGGCAGGTCCAAAAGCCAAAGATCACAGGCTGAGATAAGAACAATTTACTGGAAATGGCAATGAGATAAGAAAATGAACAGTAGCAGCAACAATATCAATAACAAAAAGTATAAGACAAAGAAACAAAAACACAGAGAAACCCCTGAAAATAAATGAGTACTGGACCATTCTACCCATCTGCCATATTTTCTCCACCAGTAGGAATGCCCTTCTGGGAAGTCAGAGTCCCTTTCCCCCATGCCCGGCAATGACAGGAGGTGGTATGGAGTAACAGTAGGGTCTGGCCACGCACCTTCCTGGCTATCACAAAAACTTAACCCTGTCCTGGCTGAAACCATGACAATCACTTGCAGGAAATTCTTCTGATGACAAAGCCTGGAGCAACGATGCCTGAGATGCCTTAACACAAATGGTGTGCTTTTCTCCTTGGATCTAAAAGTCCCCCTGGCTGGCTCACAGTTCCTATGAAAATTGCTGCTGAAACTGTAATTGGAGGCTTGAGTGAGATGCCAGTGAAAGCAGGACACAAAAATGACATAAATAAGTAGAGATTAAAGTAGAAGTAAGTAGAGATTAAAAGACATTAAGAATAGGTAAGACAAAGGAGAATGTAAAAATCTGGAGAATGATGGAGGGATGCTGAGGTTTGAAAAAGAAAACAAGAAGACATCTTGTATGCAGAACTATATATTTGTTGTTATTACAAAGTTTGGCAGGAAGTATGAAGCGAAAATGCTTTAGACTGAAGTCCTTCATAGAAGGAAAGAAAAGTAAGTTGTCTGTCTACAATTTTGTTCTAATTCTAATGAAGCTCTTTTCCATATCACAAGACACAGATTTTACCATGGCTTTTTAACTCTGATGTGTGATAACTGGATCTCTGTAGGAGAAAAGGTATACGCCTGCCAAGATGCTTATCTAAACAAAAAACTTATAAAAGGCATGTAAAATCTTTATGAGAAGGATGCCTGTCAATTCATCTTTTCCTTTATGGAGTATCTTAAATTGTGAAATGGCAGGTTTTAATTGCTTTGAACTTATGTGTGGAAGATATTTAGGTATCTAAGCTCAAACTGTTTTTCCCCACAGAATGATGAGACCAGGGTTACTACCATATTTTTCCTTCACATTATAATCAGTCTCACATTTCTGCAATATGAAGGACTGTACAAATGAGTTATTAGGCTACTGCCACGAGAGTCAGCAAGTAACTAGCTTTCATTACAGTCGGAATCAGAAATTATCTTTAACAGGACAGTGGATGACTGTGACTTCCTAGACATTTCCTTCTACTTCCTGCAAGTTATCTGAAGTAGGTTGCTTGTGCCCTAAATCTGAGCCATCTCTGTGCTAGTGTTTTTTAAGTAGTTTTGCATAGGTTCTGATTTTTCCGTGAAGCCTCTATACCCTTGCTGCAAGACAAACAGCATTATTTAATAAATAGATACAGCAGCAATATTGTATGGCTTCAAATGAACACAAAACCTCATTATATTCTCAACTTGTAATTCTCAGGTATTTTGAATTTTAAATAGGCAGTTGAGAATGCATGGCATTTTTTGGTTAAAATTCCACCACAACAAGTCTCTTTATATTACCTTTCCTAAATGTAGCCCATTTTTCAAGGGTCAGTTGGCTGCTTGTCATGTAAACAATGTGTTATTGAAATGTTGATGGATTACTCCCATGGACGACACCCCGGTGAGGGACTGAGGAATGGTCCTGGATTTGCAATGCAGACATAAGCATGCAGAACTGGACTGCCACTCAGTGGTGCAGGACATCATCCATTCTTGTGCCACCACCCTTTGGCACTGACATGGCTGATCACAGCTACATCATCCACCACCATAGATATACTGGGCACAAACAGGGCTACAGAACTGCTGTAAAACTTTAGTATAACATCCTAGCAATGCCAGAATGAGTATAAATCAACTTTGCAGGCAATTCTGAAAAATACAGTTAGAGAGCCAAACGCCTTAAAGCTCAGTTTTGTGCAACACTAGAACACCATTATTAAAGAGAATTGTCTGCTTTGAGCTAATGTATCAGTGACTTGGACACTTACCCACTGTCATTTATCCATGATTTTCCATGGAAGATGTTAAAATGGCATTTCAGTCCCAGGGGATTGCTTATCAAAGAACTCTTACTTTGCTACTACACCATTGCGATGCTTTTGATAGCTATGACATGCTTTAATTTGAATTGTCTTCTTTGTTTGCACCACACTAGTATGTATCAGCTCTTTCAGGATCAAAGGATATCTTACTGTGCTTCAGAAACTCATTAAATCTATATTTGTAAATAAAGCATTTGTTCCACAGCACTAGGTGTCCTTGAACCACTAAAATGAACAGCTCTGCAGGACGTGTCCTAAATGTACTCAAGGCTCCAGTGAGTAATGAAAATGTGACTCGTCTATTAAGTGTCTTGGGAGCAACTTGTTATGGCCTATAAAGCTGAAGAAAAAGTGCACACAGTGGTATTCCCAGAGCTGAAACACAGATCTAATTAGACTCCCATAAAATGTCTTATTCAAGACTGAAAAATTGCTAACTGATCACAAAGTTTGCTTTATAGATTAATAGGCTAGTTTAATAGCTATATAGCTGTGTATGAACTACTTCTTTATGCACTTTGCTGTACAGATATAAATTGCTCTGGCTTTTATGTAATATATTTAATATATTTATGTTTATATTGCTGCTATTTTTGCAAATGAGACCTGCCTCAGGTAACCTTTTTAGCCCGTGTTTTCTTTTTTTTTTTTTTTAATGAACAAAAAAGAAGTCAATCTGTTTTCCAAGTCAGAATTCATTTTCAGGTTTATCAGCAGCTGAATACCTAGACTGGTATTCATGCTTCCTAATTATTGAAAATATTTAATTCAATCCAGTAATACATTAAATTCAGAAGCAGAACAAATTTTATACGCAGCAGTATTTTAGACACAAAACTGATTAAAATAGTAATAGACCTTTTGGGGACACTTCTAGGGACATCTCGATTTATAAGGAGTTACAGGATCTGGGAGATAGGCAAAAAGAACTTCATCTGTGTCTCATCATAACAACACCTTCTTTGTACTGGTGCTACAATGATTAGGGCTGGCCACAGCCTTGCACTGAGCATCAAGAATATGCTTTCCAGTTTCTGGAACTTGGGATGGCAGTTTCATTGCAGCATGTTCAACTCTGTTGTCATAAAAAATCCTCTGTTGCCTATAAAATCCATGTCCTAAATAGTAACTAACTACAGGACAATGAAATTTTTTTATATGGCTCTATAAACTAATGAGTCCACACCCATGTCAAAATCTAATGCCAGATGTTATGTTTGACTATTAGCAAGCCAAGAGAAGCACAGAACATTTTCTTGAGAGGGAAAAGCTGCACTGGCAACAAATTTTGAGAAGACTAGAGGTAAAGGGGAGTGGAAGTACAATTTCAACAGTAGAATAACACATTTTAATTTTTTAAGTATGAAGGAAGAGAGCAATCACTTCAGAAAAAAAAAGAATTTGAAAAAACATGTTAAAGCTAGTCATTGCATTTCTTGCCAAAACATCCATTCAGTTTCTCTTCATTAAAACTCTGATCAGTCTAGGAGATGACCATTCAAACTATTTTTGACCAGTCAGTACTGTTTCCAACATGCTTACTGGCTTTATGTTGGCTTTTCATGAGTGACCATGACTTTTCAGTACTCTCTTTCAGTCTTCTTTCATGTCTACTTGTGTTATTCTGTGCCATGTTTCCCCTCTTCTCTTTCATACCTATAAATCTATTTTTATTCTTCCCCCAATGTTATAATCAACAATTTCCTTTCATTTTCTGTATCCTGAATTCCACTAGACAAATCTTATGGCAACTTAGGGATCCTCAGTGTATGCTTTTCCATTCTTCTTTTATTTCTCATATTGACAGTTTTTATGTTATCTGTCTTTATTTTTTCAGAAGGTCAAATAATTCTTTAATTTTCCAGTAAGCACTCCTCAGTAAAATTTTGCTTCTACCACCACATGCTTCTTCATGTAAGAGAAATCATCTCCTAAAAACTCCTCTCTTTCTATATCTGCCCATTTGCAGTCCACACTGGTGCCTTCCTTCTCCGAACTCATGAGATGATTAACTTGCAGCTGGAACTGAGCAGGATTTTTCAAACCATTATATATAAACTGTTACGAACGTACTTTACTTAGCGACACAGGAAGAAGGAAACCTTCCCGGCTGTCCAAATAATAAAATAAAAATTTAGGTGGCTGAACAACAAAGAGGGAGTTATGTTTGACATGATCCCAGTTTAAATGTATATCTGATTATTTACAGTTGTGTTGGTGTTTTTTCATGCTGTTGTCAGTCATATATAACCTATATACTTACATGTTCTACTCTTACACATTGACACTTTGTCACCATTGTTTGTTATTCTTTTCTAAACCTGAGAGCATGAAGGTTTAAGAATTTTTTGTTGATGCTGTTAGCTGGTCACTAAGCTTGAATGATACAATTTTATGAAAATTGTAATCTGAATTGTTATAAGGTTTATGTTCTTTATGAACAGCACTACATCTTGCACATTTTTCTTTCAAGAAAATTTTATAATACAAAGAATGAAATAAAAGCTCTTTCATATGATGAATTTTATGTTCACTGAAGGAAGCATCATTTGATAGCAGTCTGAATGCAACAGAGTAGTGGCCATGCTCAACTGACAAGTAACAGGTTCTGTGCTACCTTGGGTCCCCTCTCAAACTAACCATTTTCTACAGTAACTTTCTTCCATAAAACACAGTGTGGCATCAGTGATGGACCTTTTATGGGATCACCATTGTTTATGCAGAGTCTTAAGTAGTAAAGTCTCCACTGGGAGATATTTGCCTCACATTATCTTCTGAAGATATGTAGAAAAACTACATACATACTTTGTGTCTTACTTTACTTTTTTCTATACAAGTAATGATAGGAATGAGTTTTATTACTAAAACAGGATGGAAATGATTGAAAAGTCGTGCAACTGAAGCTTATCATCCTTCAATCCACAGATGTTATGCTTCATGTTCACTGCATGCTGTAAAATACTTGGAACATATGGGAAAATTGAAGGTGATTAAGATAAAGCTATTACAAAGCCTGATTTTGCCATTCAATGTTGTGTCCATAGTAACTCCTTGCATCACATGGCACCTATGTATATGATGCAAAGACATTTCTTAAAGTTGCACAAATACTAATTAACATGAGAGGCAAACTTGTGTATCTTTTATCAGTGTGAAGTGAGTTTTTTATTTCTATTATAATAACAGAATTTTCCATAATTCACTGGGTATTTAAGATGTGACATTGTAAACAAACTATAATTCACAAGGGAAAAACATGTAATATTTAAAGATGAAAAAAAAAAGGTTTTGTGAGAAAAGAGGAGAGCAGTGGGTTAAAGGGACAGCTGGTGTGTGTATGTTACCTGATATGGGAGTTCTGCTCTCTGTTACTATTTTGTCACTGCTGTAGTAAGGCAGTAAATGATAGCTACTAGTAATTCACTGAATAGGGCACGTGTCTTGTCCATCTGTATCCATGCCTTCAGCCTTCCTGTGAACATACTATGGAGCAGTCTCTACAGAAAATCCCTCAGAACTTGCCAGAGGTGAGGAGATTAGCAGGGTTCTACAGAAATTACTTTAAAACTAACAGAACTTATATGAGTATGTGTGGTTTTTATTTTTTGACACTATCTCACAAGACTATATAGTGTGACTATTACTTCCTCATGTAATTTCTAAGATAAATTTAAAAACTACAACAAAGTAGTAATATTCCATTAAATTCTATAGCTTACTTCTATGATGTTCTCTTTGTTTTTTTTCAACTCAGTCGTATAAAAATTTTGTACAAAACCACACAGATGTCTTCACTAA
Source organism: Aphelocoma coerulescens (assembly GCF_041296385.1). Classification (NCBI taxonomy): domain Eukaryota; kingdom Metazoa; phylum Chordata; class Aves; order Passeriformes; family Corvidae; genus Aphelocoma; species Aphelocoma coerulescens. The sequence goes on along the minus strand of NC_091014.1, from coordinate 24,191,459 downwards.
AAATAAGCATTATTTTCTTTTCCTATCCCTTTCAATTTCTGAATCTGTAAGTCTATATTGTGTCAACTGAAATGAATTATGCAGGGACAGATAATGAAAAATAGTATTATGAACAAGTGCTGAGTACCACTGCCACAACAGCACATGTACACATACATGTGCATTCACACACACACACATATAGATATGGAGTGGATGTGTGTTTGAAAGAGGGTCATTAAAATTCAGTTCTGAATGAGTGATTAAAGCTGAACTCAACGTCAGATGACAACAGCTGTCCTTGATTCATATGTGCTGAACTAAAAATCCATAAAATATATTTATTCTTAATAGTGAATAAATTCTTACATCTCTGAGACAGGCAACAGACACAAAATAGCACCAAACTGTACTTTAATTGTATGTGACACTACATACAAAGACATTTAGCTCTGGCTACTATGAATTTTTGCAGGACCATGTAAAGTCTTTGAAGACTGATGTGACGTGCACTTGTCTTCTTTTAAACAGTTTGATGTGACCATATCGCTTGCTGCCTATTTAAGAAAATGTGCCTGTATTTTTGAAAGGAAATACCAAGGAATGACTATGCATTAGCTTTATGCAGCTAACACAGATTGAAAATAGAAAAGGGAGAACATTCACAGTAAACAAATACCTGTATGGGTGTATTTTAGTTTTAGGTATCTATATAATAACTTTCAGTCCTAGCATGATAATTCAATCTTTCCATTCTGTTCTAGCTTGTTCCAAACATTGTCCCATTTGGCACAGAAACTTCTACTTCAGAAAGTTCTCTGTTGGAAACTAAATATTTTTCTTTCCAGGGGCAGACATTCCTCAGTCAAGTTCAACAAAGTGGACCACAAGGGACCTGTCTCTGTTGTTCAAGCTAGCAAGATCCATTTATGAGCCAGCATCAGTAAATAAAGAAGGCAGGCTACAGCTGTCCTCCAGCACTTGAGGTCACTGAGCAATTCCAGAACCACAAGTCAGTGACTTAATGGAATTCCCCATTCAGACAATTATGGCACATTTGACCATACCACAACATAAAACACTGGATTCTTAGTGCAATCACACACCACCACCACCACCAACATAAAAACCCCAAACAAACAAACAAACTGCCATGAATCAGGTTTTTCTGTCTGGCATCTCTTACATAATTTTTTTTTTTCAGTTGTGTAATTGAGTACAGAAAGATTCAGAGAGAGAAATTCTTTGAATATGAATTATCGTGTGCCTTTTAATGAGCTCCACAGCCTACCATAGACCATGTATCTGATATGAGCCAAGGCCATTTTCTGAAAGGGGGCATGCAGCAGTGGCAAGGAGAGGTGCTGGGAAGAGCCCATGAGAAAACAGCCCCCTGTAAGGGCATGCTGACAAGAGACTAGAAAGTAATTCCTGTGAGCAGTCAGAATGTGCTCTAACCTGAAGGGTTAGCTGTGAACCCTGCCAGTCACATGGCTGAGTAGAGATAAAAAAATAAAAGTAGAAAATGAGCGCTTCTTGGTGGGAGGAGTGTGCTTTTATTCTGGTACTACTTATAGGGTACCACACCATATGAGAAATGTAATAGAGGTCATTTTAGCTAAAAAAAAAGTTATAATTGATTATCCAGCCATTGCATGTCACTACACAGAAAATTAATGCATTGCTCTGAGATCTAATATTTATTCAAATATAAGACCATATGAATTTTAAAAAGCAATTATAAAACACTACAATCTATTCTTGCAAATTACCTGTTGTAATTTTAGCACTAGACAACAATGACAAATTACAATCCTCATTTCAAGGATATGAGATGCATTACATAATGCAGATCTATAGTGTTTTGAACCATTAATCATCATCGTCTGGCAGCACTGTTTGTGTTGATCCTGTTTACAAAAGAAAAAAACTGCTAAGACATACTATTTTTAGGCTTTTCTTTATCCAGTAAGTATTCTTAAGAAGGAATCATTTATAATCTAAATTTGCATTTAGCCTCAAAATGGAAAAACAGCCCAGACATAACTGCAGCAAAGAAAGGTTGACATCCACAATAAAAAAAATTAAGACCTATTTCTACCTTCACCAAACATTTATTTGCTACTATGTTAATTAGCAGCTAAAAGTTGTTATTAAATTACAACATTGTATGACCTGATAGCTTTAAAATTACAGTTTAGGCACATAATCTAGGAGCCACAGGACTTTTCTCAAAAATGTATAGAACATTGTCTTGCAAGATATATGAAGTTCTTCACATTTTCTGTCAATTTTTTCAAGAGAGATTCTCCCTTTTTATGTAGAGAACACTGTCAATCATGGAGTACTAGATTTCACTACTAACAAAAGTAATTCTTATTGTTAATTGTATCAGAATATAAATATAATCACAGTTAAACTGAAATGAGTTTTAATGATTTATAAGATTTTTTAATTAAATCTGTTCCCTGTCGATGAAAGATACTCAGTATCAGGGTTAGACTAGGAAATGAGTTTTTTTGATCCTGTAAAACTTTTTAAGGTTTCTTAAATGTTCCTTGTCTTTATTAAATGTCACTAAACACTTTCAATTTAATGAATGCACAGATAATAGCCTGGCAATAAGAGGAATTTACTTAGGATGTGAAAGGCTCAGATTCAGTCTGCAGGTCTGCCATTTCTTCCTGTCCCAGAAATATGCTCCAGACACCAGGAAATAAACCCTACAGTGGTTTTCCTAGAGATTGATTATGACTTTCTGTATTTGTGTATTTTGTTCAAATTCTCTGCAACAAAGCTGTGAAGCTGAGTACCCAGCATCACAACTAGACAGAATATTGGACTAGCTCCATAGTGGCTTCTCTCACACCTGACAGTAACATCCAGGCAGATCAAGAAGAAAAAAATCTCAGGGCCAACACCTAAATCAGACAGAAGACATTTGTGAGTTTGTTGCTTAACTCCCAAGAGTTTCATGACCACAAGGCTATTACCTATTATACCTCTCACTCTCTAGAGTATTGCATTTCAGTAAAAGCCCTGTTGGAGCTCTTAGGTTCTTGCAAGCGTGTTAGTCTATACTGAGTATTTTCCAGCTAAAAAAACTGTTTCACTGAAGAATTCCCAGTCAGCTGCATTCCCAAGTGTTTTGCATTAATCTTTAAGGGCCGAGACACATAGAAGAGCCAAGAAGATCTGAGGTTCTAACTAAGTGGAATACAGGGTTTTTATTAACAGGAAAAAAGACTAACTCTTTGTTTTCAAATTGAATTGGTATAAAACATTGCAGTGATTTCATTACTTTCCTTACAAATTATTGACAGATAATTATCAATAGGGAGTTTTTTCCTTTAAAAACTATGTTCCCCTGCCATGTTAGCTTAGAGTTTCTGTAAAATCAACTTGTGGCCTCCTGCAAAGTAGCTTTCTTTTCTGGTAAAACCCTCATTTCTTATAATTTCTGGGATACAAACAAATTTAATAAATATAATGTATGCAAATATAAAAAAAACAGACAGTTCTGCAACAACATGCATGAAAATGAGGGGTGAAAACTGTCTCAATTAGAACCTCTTCACCAAAATTAACTCTTTTGTTAGTAAGATCTTCTGTTCATTTTAGAAAAGCTGTGGCATTCCTGTCACTTGCTACCCTGAAAGTAGGCTGTTCATTGCAACTATTACTATGCCAGTGAAGTCCAAAGTGACTGTCTCTTCAGATTTTGTTGAAATACAATACTGACACAAGTGAGATGTCCAACAGGCAAACTCTCCATGTGCACTAAAAAAATATTGAAAGCTTAGGATTTAGATCTCTTTTTTGGAAAGAAATACATCAGAATAGTGGAGATGTTTGAAAACTTGAAAGAAGATAAATCCTTCTAAAGTGGACTGAAATGGCACTTACTGCCTCTTCTGCTTTCACAGTGCATTTTCAAGTAACTTTGTGCATGCTTACATTGGGGATTTTTGCATATATGCAAAAATGAGGCAATTTGTTACATCATTACGGTATGTGCTGATTACAAACCTTTAGAACTCATCTAAAAAGATGGTAAGGTTACTCCCCCAGTGCATGAGATGAAAAACAAATTAGGTATTAACTTAGCCTGTCACTACATTTTATTTTTCATTTCTGAGGGAACTAACACGACAGGGCTCACCACGTGTGGGACCATGAATTTGCATTTCAGAACAAAAATAATAAACAATAACAACTTTAAAGTATGCTGATGCAAGCCAGTAAGGAATAGGATTAGTTAATTTGTAAGTTAATACATACTTCTAATTGTAATGCAAATTTGACCAAGGATATATAAAATAGGTACATTTAGATCACGTGAAATATTTGTGAAAGTTAAAAAGAATCACACAACAAAAGCCAATAAGACACTTGGAGAACTTCTGTGCTCTCCACGTTGTCTGTATTTTCATCAATTGGATGCATCTCAATGAAATAATTATCATCTAAGTTAGCTTCCCCAGAAAGAGCACTTGCCTGTATCTTTGAGAGTATCATAGCTACAATGTGATTATTACCTTGATTTTATACGGTAATAAAATTTCAAGGAACTCAGTTGTTCTCCTTTTTTTTCCCCCCATGTTTTGCCTTACATTATCAAAACCAAAGAGGTAGACTTATTCTTATGCTAAACTGCAGTACATCTCTCCCTGGTATGAAGTTACGGTATTTGCTTTCTGTCACAATGACTGTCCTATCCTGCAACTCCTGTGACTCTCAACTCCAGTTTCTTGGGTGCCTCAATCTCTCCACAGCTCTTGAGATCATGAAAGAGGTGATTCCTGGGTTATCCTCACGTATCTGACAGTGTAAGCACAGAGGCAGTGAATATTCATGCTTGCCCTCAAAGTCTGTATCCTCTCCTGGGTCAGCTGTGCTGCTTTAGTCAATCATAATGTCATTATTTTGGCAAATTTCTCAGTTACTTCCTTCCCCTGCTGCCACTTTCAACTTCTGTAAATTTGCTCCAGGGACAAAGAAGGCTACAAGAGCACAAATTCGAGTGGAGAGTAATACAACTGCATCGTCATCTCCAAGTGTTCAGCTGTTTTATTTTTTTACCTGCTCCATCTGTAGACCTCAATTCTCAGAGGACACGTCTTCTGAGCAGCACAGGGCATAGGTGGTGTCATATCCCACATTCTTCTCTGCTACTGATGGCATAGCAGACATTTATAGCATTTCTTGTTGGAAACCAGTAGCTATGAGCCAATTCCAGGCATGAGAATGTACTGGCCTCATTGAAAAAATATGTGTATAAATTTGAAAAGTCAAAAAATGTCTTTCACAGATAAATAGTTAAAGGCATTTGAAATTTCAGCTTTTACTGAAAGTGTTTAAATAATCACTAAGATAATTACTTTCCAACTTATTGCCATGTGATCCAGCATTCAGGATGGCAAAAAAATCAAGCAAACAAACCTGGACATTCTGTGAGCAGCAAAACTGCTTATGTTCATTCTTTGTGCGTAAGTTATGCTCATCAGCAGAAGATTTTTTTATGGCTTGGGTACTCATTGCTTTTGAGTGTAGCTTTTCTTGAATCTAATACATGGAAGGTTCATATTTCAACCTTCTCCTCTGTGAAAGGGAGAAAATCCAAAACTATTAACAGCAGCAAGCATCTAAGAAGTACACAATCTCTAAAGAACAACTTTTTTTTTCCAGTTAGGTTGAAATTAGTCAATTATTTAGAGACAGGGCAGAGTGAAAAAACAGATAAAGAAGTATGCACACAAACATATGGATTGCTCATGTAAGCTTTATTTCCTTAGGAAGTCAGGATAAAACATTTCAGTGATTAATACATAAACAGCAATTGCTCATATCCTGCAGATTTTCAGGAAATAACTGAAATCTGCAAGCAGATTTAACTGAGTCTGTAGCAGATAAAATTAACTAAAAGATGGAAATATAATTGCTTGAGTTTGTACACAAAGTCAAGCTGAAAGATAAATGGCAGTTCCATTTTCCTGTTGACTGTTAAAGCAAATTAATTATCTGGGGTCATGGATTTGCTTCCAGAAAAAAGAATGTGAATCTCAGAATCCAAGAGAGTTCGTAATACGCAGAAAAGGAAACTGATTTCTCAAGAGAGATTGCCATGCAGACACAATAGTCCTGGGCCAAATTTGCCCTTTTGAGGATTGTTTCAAGGAAGTGTGAAGTTCCTGCACAGTGCTGCACGAGACTAGGGTAACATTATGTACTTAAAACTCTGACACAGTTTTTTCCTAGGATCCAACTTTGGATGGAGTTTCCCATTACATAAAGTTGATTGCTCAGAAAAAATACGATCATGCTGTAACCCTTACATGGTGCTCAGTCTCAAGACAATTCAGTTATTTAACTAATGTCCTCCAATAGCCATGGTGTGCAGTATAGCAGGAATGATAGTTATTTCCTGCAGAGGGAGAGTGAGGCTGTGGGTGATGCCCCTGCAGCAGCAGAAAGGGTGGAATCTGGGAGATGGTGGAGTCCGTGGCAGCTGGGAGGGACAGCTGGACTGCAAAACTGGGAGGACTGGAAAGAATGGAAAAAACAGCTGCAACAGCAGAAAAATAGCAGGCGACAAACAGGATGTGAGGAGGAATTACAATAAAATAGTTGGAAGCATGTGAGGAGACCAGCAGGCCTGATACTGACACTGGCAGCCAGAACTGCTGGGAACGCTGCGATCCACAACACATGCTCGCAGCAGTGCACCGTGGTGAATGGATTCCGGCCTGCCACACAGGAGTGCTGTAGTGCAGCAGGAGCAGGTGCCAAAGAAAAGCAAACTGCTCATTTCTAGTAGTCTAAGAGCTACCCCATGCTTGCAGTTTTATGTAGGCTCTTAGTGGATGCTACTTAGCTGTCACTCTGTCTTGAAGTTCTTCTGTGAGAGCCCTCAGAAACACACAGGTGTACATCTGCAACCTCTGTGTGCCACAGGCAGGGAGGCTCCCATATGAGAAACCAAAGCACAGGAACCTACTAGCAGTAGCTGAGACCTGGAATATCAGTCTAGGGATGGGCTAGGTAGGTCTTTCCTGCTTTTTTTTCAAATCAAATCATTAGAAATGTGTCCTCGAAAATGAAGAAGCCAAACATATGGACTGTAAGTCCAGAAACACTGGATTAGACAAGAGTTAAATATCAGAGTACTGAAGTAAATACAGAACTGTGACAGTCGTAAATGGATACAGAAAGCCCAGCAATCACACAGCTCAGAAGATAGAATGGATTTGGAATGAAGAAGGAAAGGGAGGTATCAACAGATAGACAGCAGGTGAAACACAAAGATGGAAATGATGGAGTTATATGTGTCAAACAGCCCTACACATGGGAAGAGATAGAAGAAATTATAATAGAAAAAGGACGTTACAGAGATACGGAATGGGTAAGTGCAGAAGAGAGGGAGATTTTAAAATCTTAACCCCGATCTGAGAAGCGTACATCAGAACATAAATTCATGTTTTTAATCAGCTTTTTTCCCTATCAGTTGAAAACTAATGAAACCTAAGGAAGCAATTAGCTTTAGGTAGATCATAGGGCATCTGTAATATTCCTTTATGCCATCACTCCATCACAGTGATGAAACATGATTTATGTGAAACATTTCCTGGAGAAATGCCATCAACATTAATAACATTATATAAACAGGAGAAAACAGCAGCTCCTGTGGCCTCCCTTCGCTTCCTGTGCTAAGCAGCTCTGTCGTTGCAAAGGAGTTTTTTTGAGCAATGCTGATTGTAATTCACAAATTGAATTTCTTTTTACCTTGAGTTCACAGCTGGTGTTTTGTTCTTTTTCATTGTATTTGCATTCCAATAAACGGTCATTAATCCGTGTTTCCTTATTAGGAGCTGTTCTAATCAGGCTGTTCTAAAAGTTGAGTTAATCAATAGAGTTAATTCTTTGCATTTATAAACAACAGGAAGTTTTCTATTGTAAAAACAGTTTCTTTTTTATGGTCTGTTGGCTTATCACTTCTTAAATGTCAGTTTAAACTCAGTGCCATTAGTATGTCATGATAAGCAGCACTTACACAAACAATCCTACTGAAGTTGGTGTGGGTACTCATTTGACTATACAACATGAATTAATATGGGCAGAAATGAAAAATATGAGCTTCTTCATTTGTCTAAAAAATACTAAAGAAGATTACAGGTAGATAAATAAGTTTTCTTTTCAATAGATAGTGAACAAAGTGAATTGTATTTTCATTTGTATTCTACCTCACAATCCCCTACCACCCCTTACTGTAAAGCACTACAGTGAACAGTTTTTTGAGCAGTTGTCTATTTCTATAAGAGCCTCTTACATGCTACAATAAACCAGAAAACATAAATAGGGGGAACTTACACCTTGAAGAGAGCAGCTAGCCCCACCAGTACTTTGTCATTCTGTTGGCATAGCCGAGTTTCATTTTCCTGTTTCACTAATACACACAGGGCACGTGCCATTATTAATGGAAATGACAGAGACACAGCCCCAGGAGCTATGTTCCTTGGTTTCCGTGGTCTGGGCACCACAACACACAGAAAATACCCTTGCACAGTAGCCCTCATTGAGAATTTTGCTGGCTATCCCCATGCTTGCAAAGATGAGAACAGGAGAAGTAACAATGTCCCAATGTCTGTGCTGTCCTGGGATTTTGGTCATGAAGCAAATGGTAAGGACTTAACAGTATGACCGTATTTCAGTTGTGGTTCTTATAGTGGTGTCTTTGTTTACAATATGTTCTCTTACACTTCTGCTGCATGAAATGAGCTCCCAAGCATGTCTACAACATTTTTTTTCTTTAAAAATCATTAAAGCCACAACTAAGCATAAAAGTAAGTGATGCCAACAATTCAGATTTTCCCTAAATTCACCTCGCTTTTCTCCTAATGAATATAGGATGTCATTACTTTGCCATATTTTTGCATGGGTTAATTTCTCTTGCTGCATCAAACCCTTTCCCTTCAGTAAGCGCAGGCATTTATCTTCCCATGAAGGGTCAATCTTGTCTTTTACACATCAAAATAGAGCCAAGCAATTTCTCACACAAAACTTTAAAAATACTGTTATGCCTACACCAGGGTGTCAGTTGTGCGTCAAAGTATGAACAATAGTATAGAGATTATTTCAACTAAGGCTAACTGAGCTTAATGGCCATCTAAACTCTGTTCATTTGTATTTAGGGGTATGATATTTCTGGTTTGGGAGTGCAGACTACATGGCTAATGATGGAGTGAGTATGGAAAGCGACTTTGGCGCAGCACTTTTTTCACAAAGTTGAAAAGTTACTGAGAGTTTATTGTTATACCCTTTTCATTCTCCCCCATCTTTAATGACACAGGAATTAACCCACCCCCCCAACTTGCTTGCTATACCGTGTGTATTCAACACATTACTACCGTTGGTCTTCATAAAGGCTATATACAAAATTTATGCTTCACTTCCCAAAATCCAGTCATCTTTAACTAACTACTCACAATACATGAACTTCAGACTACCACTTTCCATTGGTCTTGACACTCAAAAACATTGCATTCAAGTTTTACTCACACTTGTCTGAAGCATACACTTCCTCTTTGCTTAGATACATCTGGCACAGATGAAGACATGGGATAGCAAACCTGATGTGCTACCACAATTCTTACGCCTGTACTTACACCTGACATCCTGCAAGCCCCAAAAGTTTCTTTCCCCAGGCAAAAAACACATCTGGATAAATGCATCACTCCGTGCTTAAAGCAGTTAAGTAACAGCAATAGAAGAGTGATGAAATAGACTAGTTGGGGGAATGGAACTGCGTGAAAAACCTCAGCCCCAAACATGTAGAAGTGAATTACTGCAAAGAGTACTGTAACTGGGTGGCAATCAGTGTTGTCAGCCAATGTTGGTTTTGCACTCTGAACAGCAATTCTAAAGTCCACGTACGTTTCTGCTCTCCTAAGGTTGACTGTGCCTGTGACCTGTGCTTAACGGAGCAGCTTTTTTACCTTGCGCCGTGAGAGGTCACGCACTGAAGCAATTTTGTTAGTTTTGCTATTTCTTACGCTTTTAATGAACTATTGCCGGCTGCGAGTACTTAAAACAACAACGGACAAACAAAAGCCTCGAGTTTGGTCAAGAAGCTGCAAGTTTCCCCTTTCCAGTCTCCTGACTTGCGGCGCTAGGCTCGCGCCGGGAACGCTCCGGAGGGCCGGCAGCCGAAGGGGGCGGAAAGCTGCTCCCGGAGGACAGTCCCGCGGCCCGAGCAAGGCGGGAATGCCCCAGGATCGCGGGAATGCCCGCGGACCGGCCGGAACGACAAAGCCGGGACGCGCAGTCGCCCGCCGACTCGCCCAGCACAGACTACGGTTCCCGTGAGGCCGTGCGGCAGAGCGCGGGCCGCGGTGTGCGTCAGAGGCACGGGCAGCCAATCGCGGCGCGGCCGGGGCGAGCGCCGTCCGCCGCCAATGTTGTTTTCGCTGAGTCGAGGCGCTGGTGTTGTTGGCGGCGGCGCCATATTGGAAGGGACGAGCGCCCGCTCTCGAGCAGCCCCTGGGCGCGGGCCCGGCCGCCGCCATGCTGTACCTGGAGGACTATCTGGAGAGTGAGTGTGTGCGCGGCGGGGGCGCCGGGCGGCCGGGCACGGCCGGTGCGGGGGAGCCGGGGGAAGCCGCGGCGAGGAGGCGGCGCCCCCCCTCCCCCACGGCAGCGAGTGACTGACTGGCTCCCTCCCTCCCCCCTCTCTCCCGCTCCCCCGTGTCCCCGCAGTGATCGAGCAGCTTCCCATGGATCTGCGCGACAGGTTCACCGAGATGCGCGAGATGGACCTGCAGGTGCAGAGTACGTGAGTCCCGCCCCCTCCGCCTCCGCCCGCCCCCTCTGCGCCCGCCCCGCTCCGCCCCGCGGGCACCGGCCCCAGCGCCGCGCCGCCGCGCCCCCACCGCAGGGCGGGAGGGGCGAGAAGGCCGACCGGGGACGGAAGGAAGGAGGGGAAGCGGCGCCGCTCCGGCCCGCGCCAGCAGCTCCGCCCGCTCCCCCGCGCTGCCTTGGGGCGGTCGCGCCCCCTCCCCAGCCCTGCCCCGGCTCTCGGGCACCGCCGCTCGGACCCGGGGGCGTCTCGTCGTCTCCTGCGGGCGAAAGCGCTGCGGAGGCGCCGCGACGAGGCGAGGAGCGGGGCGCACGCCCCTGGCGTTGTCGCAGCAGCCCCCGCCCCAGCCCCCGCCCGCAGGGCCTCGGCGCAAGGAAGGTCTTAGCGGAGCTGAGTTCATGGGCTTGTGCTGCTCCCAAAGGCATTTTCGGTGGCACGTCCCAAACTCTTTAGATTTTTGATCCCTAAGAGCAGTGATGGTGGTTTGGAACATAAGTTATGTCCCACTCCTTCCAGAAGGCAGCATGCTCTCCCTGAAACTTTCCAGCCAGCTCCCTCATAACAGAAGGAAGGTGCTATTTGCTGGGCCCCTTGTGCCCTAGCTGACAAGCAACCAAATATCCTTTATAAATATACTTCAGGTTTTATACAAATTATATTTTGTATAAATGTCTACTCTTGTATAAATATATATGTTATGTTATACAAAATATATTTGTAAATACACTTCAGGTTTGTTTGTACATCAGTTTGTATCTCTGCTTATATGCTGATGTAATAGACTGCCTTAGGCTGTTTTCAGGATGCACTGTCATTTCATCTTTTCTAATGCAATCTCATCTGGGACTTAGGTGTCCTGTAACACCCTGGATAGCTGTTGCAGTCATTTACTGCACAATGAATACGGTTATCCATAACTGTGATCCCAAAGTGAAACTGCTAGTGGACAAAAGATGAGAGCAATCATCGATATGGAAGGGCTGGGCTATTGTAAACGGGAATAAGAAAAAGAGCAGAGATTGAAATAAAAAGGGAATACTGTATAGGAATACAAAATGCAACACTATGTGGGAACAGTTCTTGAAAACAGTTCAACCTGTAATACTTTAAAGTGCAGTCTCAGGCTTTCCCTTGGATATTTACTTTATTTGGCTTAGCAGGTCTGTTTAACAGGCCTTATTGACGCATACAGAACCGTCTATAGAATTTTTTTGTATATTATGGCCTAAGTGCTGTCTTGGGTTCAGCGCTTAAAGTTCTGGGAACAGTCATGGCTCCTCCTGGGAGATAACACCTCTGAAGTTGCTATCACCAGGGAGCACCATGAGAGGGAGTGAGCAGCTGCCTGACTTGGATAATTTGGAGTAAGTGCACAAATTTTACTTCTGTTCCATAAGAAGGCAAAGAAGATAGTAGGGTTTTTTTTTTTTAGGTGTGTTCAAGAACTGAGGCAGCTAGCAATGCCAAGGTAGCAGGAATGTCATTTCCTCTGCTTTAACTGAAAATGGCAAGTAACAACTCCATATTGTATTACTGGAAGTAGTAAATGACGCTGAATATTGTATACTAGGACTAACCTTAGGTGTAGCGAAAAATTCTCTCAGACCTTGGTACTTCTGTAATTCTTGTGCAATGATTGGCAGGGTATCCAAAGACATTTATGAAACTTCTGGACTAGCACCTCTTCAGCATCACTTGCCTAACTGCCTGATGAATGCTACATGCGAACCTGGAGGTTGTTTGGTGTCTCAGAAGTACTTGAAAACAGTACTTTGATGAGTGATGCTGTCCCAGAAATCTACACGATTTTTAATTCAGAGATATCTCTGCTGCTCTGTTTTAGTGAAATTGTTGACTTTGTATTCTGTCCTGTTTGGACCACATTGACTCCTAATGAGGCAGGTGCTGCTGTTTGTTGTTGGAAGAAATAATAAACTGGGTCTATCTGTTATATATTCTGATAAGATTGCTGTGGGAAAAGCAAAGATCATCTGAGTTGGGACTTGACTTTTGAGCTTTAACCGAGCTCCACATGAAGCATAAAAGTGTTTCTCTGTTTAAGTTAAAACCATGGATTATCAGGTTTTTCATGGTAAAATGTCAAAATCTGGAAAAAGGACTCTCTTCTCATAGAAGTTTTGCCAATTCTCTTGGGAAATTTGATCTAAGAAATTAGTATCTCAGAATATAGTATCATGAGAAAAAGTGGAGGAACTTGAGTGTAGCAGAGAGAGAACTTTCCATATCATTTGATAGCTCTGACCTGTACTCCCCTTTGCCTTTTCTGCCCTTTCAGGAGAGACCAAATTTCTGTGGATATTTTCCCCTAGGCAGTTTCACACAGACTGATAGCATGTCCTTAATAAAACGTGAAGAGGAAAGATACTTTTTGTCATTCCTGGTTTAGGGAACCACTAGAGTAACAATCACTTAAGGTGTTTGTGCTCTGGGATAGGAGATAGAACATTTTGTCTGTTGGCTTTATGGACCAAATTACAGTCATTTGGTCAAAGAGCAAAGATTTTAGAAGCCTCCATACGAAGTGTGTGCTTCTTGCTTGACTCTCAGGCTTCCTAATCTTCTCTACATGGTGCAAGTGGAAAATGCTCATTGTACAGGTTCTCTCCCTTTAGCCTGTTCTACTCCAAAATTGTTCGACTACTTTGTTTGTCTGGGTCTAAATAAATAAATAAAGTTGATGGGAACTTGTGTCACAACTGTTACAGCTTGGGATTAATGGTGCTCTGTCCAGTCAGTTGTCAGGTTCCTGTTGGATTTGAGGCTGAATGTTCCCAGCATAAGGACAACTGATAAATGTTTTTGACCATTTAATATGAATGATTTTTGGTTATTTATGTAAACAGTTCTAGCTGTGAATTTTCACAGAGTTGAGAAGATCCTTGGCCTCTTGGATTTTAAGAGTAAATCATACTTAGGGATTCATGAGCTTCTTGAACTAATTAATTAATTTTCATTTGTTTTGGCAAGATGTGATCCAATTTTAATGGTGGTTTCTGGAAAGTTTCTTTGGTGTTTTGCACTCAGAGCCTGAAGTTTGTAGGTGACTCGTGCATTGTCGCATTTAATTTAAAACTGATAGCTGGGCAATGTCACTAAGAATGCTGTGAAAAAAACCCTTAGTACTGTCATCTATCCTGGCACTAGAAAGTCTGTCAAAGCTAGTTTGACTGAAGCAGCTGCATGTTTGTGGAAATCTGCAAGCTGTTGAGTGCACTAGTGTCCAGCTGTTGAAATAGTAAACTCAGTGGGAGAAGGGTGGAGGGGAAAGGGAAGGGAATCCCTGTTCCTGTCTCAGTAAACAATGAAAAAATAACTTGTGGTCGACATTTTCCTTTCTAGAGACAGTTAATGTTAGAAAATGGGTGGTTTTATTTTTTTCCCCCTTATGATATTTCTCAACTTCATGAAAGTGAGAATCCTGTCCAAATAATTTTTTATCAGTGCATTTTCTCCTGTGGGGGTGGAGGGAATAATTTGTGAGTGCTTTCAATTTGCCCTGGCCCTTCCTAGCAAACAATGGAGAGGGCCTGGACTTAAAGGCAGTGACTTTACTCTTCAGTTGGTCTACCTTTTTGAGACACTAATTTTTCCTTTCAATTATTTGGTTTTGTATTTGACTGTTTCTCTTAGGAGAACATTTTGTTTCCTGCTCAGTTTGTAACTGGCTAGAATGTTCCAAAGTCAGCAGTCTAGAGCCCTGGGTGAGGAGTTTGGGGCATGCTTTAAGTCACTACCACTGCTCTTAGGGACAAAAAACCTTTAGAACTTGGAGTCCTGCCTGTCCCATGCTGGAGAGCACAAGAACCTTGATGAGAATCCTACCAGAATGCAATTCTGCTTCTTGGAAATTAAGGTAAATATTTCCCTCCGCTGTCCACTGTCGCTTGGTTGTTTTGGTTTTTTCTTTTTTTTCCTCTCTAATAGTTTGCACCTCAGTCCTGTCAACTTTGTTTGAGAAAAAAACTTCCCCTTATTTCCTAATGTTTATGTACATGAGAAGATAACATTTGTCTCAATCTTTTCCTATGCTACAGATGCAATGGATCAGCTTGAGCAGAGGGTAAATGAATTTTTTATGAATGCAAAGAAAAACAAACCTGAATGGAGAGAAGAACAAATGACATCAATCAAAAAAGTAAGGATATCACAGGAGAGGGTCAGATTTTTCTTTTGCAAACTAAGACAACCTAAGGAAAAAATAGTTTATGATTGATGGGAGATTTAAGTATTCACAACTGTGCCTTCCCTCGGGCTTTCATAAAAGGTGGATAGAACTACCTTGGAGGAGAAAAGTTAGTGAAAAGTTTCTTTCATCAAGGAATTCTCTCAAGTTTTACTGAGCACTTCTGGCATTTAAAAAAATGTAATCCTGAAAGGGTGAGGAAACCTAGTCCTAAACTTTGAGCTCAGATTTTTTTTTTGTTTCTGTTTGTGTGACATGAAGTTGCCCAAGTTAATTTGCTTTCTTTTAGAGGATATATTTCAAGCTTAGATTCAGCATTTCTTGTGATCTTCTGCCTGTGTCCTTTTACACGTTACACATGTAGTACATGTGGTACATGTAGCATGAGAGAGGGAGGAGTAAGAAGATGAATGTGTTCTGTGTTATCCTTCAATACTTGAACAGTGGTGGTGGTATTGATAGCAGTGTAGTCCATCATTTTGTCAGGAGAAACTCCTTTGTAGTCTCCTACACTGGCTACTTCAGCCACTTATTTGGGTAGGGGTTATTTTCTTCTTTAATTAATGCAAATAGATTTTTAAATTTTAAAAAAAGAAAAAAAATCAGAGCTCTGACTTCACTAGAGTAAATGAAAAATTTGCTTTTGACTTTAGTTGAACCAAAATTTGAAGTAGTTTTCACATAAGATACTATTCAGTGGAAATTGAGAATTGAAAGGCAGTAAAATCTGTTCGAATCTAAAGTCAAAGCATTTGAAAACATACTTGTTTTTAAAAGAAAGTTTTGTCTGTGGATTTTCATTGGTTAGAGGAGACTTTTGGATTGCTTTAGTCAAATTATTTAGAATACTTATGAGTTAGAGAAACTTACTTTAAAGCAGTTTAAATTATATACAATATTATCTCTGTTTAACTAGCGTGCTGGAAAGGCACAGAGTATTTCAGCATAGTTTTGAACAGCAGTAGGATTTTTGGTGGTCCTGAATTAAAAGACATAACCTTGTTTTAAGCCCATAACATGATGCTGTGTAATATAAAATAAATCCAAGATTGTTTCATTTCTTGTAGCATTTCTTGCGGAAATCTAAATATCACTCTAGGAAGAAGTTTCCCCATCTCGTAGTTTGGCTTTTTCTAACACAGAGAAAATAAATTGATATATATATATTGTATCTCTCATTCAAAATTCAGATGATTGTTGTTTACAGTAAAATTTCACAGCCTTTCTGAAAACTGACTTAAAATTTGTCCTTTTGACTAATATTTTGTGCTTCATAACAGTAGCTTAAACTTACTGAAATTAGATCAGTTACATTCATAATTTTAAAAAATTCTCTTCATGACAGGATTATTATAAGGCTTTGGAAGATGCAGATGAAAAAGTGCAACTGGCTAATCAAATATATGATCTGGTAAGTGGACACAAGACTTTTGGTCAATTACCTAAATTTATACCCAAGGAGTTCTAAGCATTTTGATAAGCACTGCAGTTGTGCTACTTGTATTTTTATGTCATTTACATACAGATGTTTTGCTGGTGGAAAAAACATTTAATATCTTACTGACTTAAGAATTTTGGTTTTTTAGGTGGTAAGTGTCACTCAAATATAAAACAAAGCAATAGTATTAGAAATCATAAGGTTTTAATGCATGTTTTTGGCTTGTTTAGGAGATTGGTTTAGAGAATCCCTTGGGATGCAGTGTTGAGGAGTCCAGGAAGGCTGGACATTCTTCAAGAAGAAAATCTTAAATGTATAGGAGCAGGCCATCCCCATGTGCCAAAAGAGAAGCCAGCAGGGAAGAAGACCAGCCTGGCTAAATACAGAGCTTTGGCTTCAACTCAGGAAAAAAAAAAGAAAGTGTATCACCTCTGGAAGAATGGGCAGGCAGCTTGAGAGGGCTACAAGAATTTTGTGAGGTTATGCAGGGAGATCATAAGAAAGGCCAAGGTCCAAGCAGAACTGAATCTGGTTACTGCTGTAAAAAGACTAACAATATTTTTAAAAATATATCAGTAGTAAAAGAAGGGCTGTGAAAAATCTCCATCCTTTACTGGATACAGCGGTAAACAGTGATGGAGGATGAAGAAAAGGCAGAGGTATTAATGCCTTCATTGCCTCAATCTGTGGTAACAAGACTGGTTGTTCTCAGGGTACCCAGCCCGCTGAGCTGGAAGAAGTGGGTGGGGAGCAGAATGAAGTCCCTGCAATCCAAGGGAAAAGGTCAGCAACCTGCTGTGCCACTTAGACACACACAGGTCTAGGGCCCTAATGGGATCCACCTTGCAACACTGAGGGAGATGGTGGAAGAGGTCACTGAGCCGCTTTCAGGCACTTAGCAGACATCCCAAATGACTGGGAATTAGCAAATGTAATGCCCACGTACAAGAAGGATCAGAAAGAGCATCCAGGGAAGTACGGGCCTGTCAGCCTGACTTCAGTGCTGGGGAAGGTCATGGAGCAGATCATCTTGAGTGTCATGACACAGCACAAGCAGGACAACCAGGTGATTAGGCCCAGGCAGCATGGGTTTAGGAAAGGCAGGTCTTGCTTGACTGACCTGATCTTCAGTGATGAAGTGACCTGTATAGTGAATGAGGAAGAGGCTGTGGATGTTGCCTACCTGGACTTTAGTAAAGCCTTTGACACTGTTTCCTACAGCACTCTCCTAGAGAAACTGGCTGCTCATGCCTTGGACAGGTGCACAATTCATTGGGTAAAAAACTGGATGGATGGCCAGACCCAGAGAGGGGTGGCACGTGATTTAAAGTATAAAGTTTAAGTGTATTTATTTTACGTTTTCTCAGACAATAGAACCTGCAAGTCAGACTACACTCAAATATAGAAGACAACTGATTTAGTTTCACTTCAACTAGGCAAAAGTTTGTTTAGAAGTTGGAACTTGCCCCTTCTCTTTTGCTTAGCTAGTAACTGGAAAAATCTCCCAGGTTTTAATAAAGACAGGTAAAATTTGCTGTATGAATACAGATCTAGAAAGCATTTGGAGTGTTGTGCTTCTTTTCATGATAGTGAGTTGAGAATTTTTTTTGTTAATTTTTAGTACCCAAGAACACATCATAGTTTGCTGAAACACACAGGAGTCTCCACTTTCAGTTAAGATTCAATACACACCAAGTTTACTGATGTTTATAGTGGCACACAAATTGCACACAAGTTTCAGTTCAGAACTTGCAATTTCCCCAAAGCAGCCCAATCTCTACTAAAGTCCATGTCATGTACTGTTCTTTCTCTTCCCCTTTCTGTTTGCATAACCAGAGCACTTCCAAGTCTTCTTCATCTTTATTTCTGAAAAGAAGTGTCTTGGAGCTTAGCCTACGCTGTTTTGTGTTAACAGCAGTGTCTCTGCTGAGTGAGGGAAATGGAGGTGACCAAGAAGATGCACTTCTGTGCATTATTGTGCTTAGTGCTGCGTGTCACAAAACTGCTGGAAGGGAAATACTTAGCAAGCTTGAGATTAAGGACTTAGATATTCATGTTCCAGAACTGGATGCTATTTATTTTTGCTTCATCTAATAAACAGGTAGACCGTCATTTGAGAAAATTGGACCAGGAACTCGCTAAATTTAAAATGGAACTTGAAGCAGATAATGCTGGAATTACAGAAATATTAGAGAGACGTAAGTATGCATGATTTTCTTTAAGAAACTGACAGACTTTCTGTCAATTTGCAAAATTAATGTATCATACACTTGTTAGTGGCTGCCAGTATTTTCTGTGTTTTAACCCACTTTTCATCAGTGATTCTCAAATTCTAGTTTCAACCTCAATTTAGAATAGTGAAATCAAAATACAACTGAGTAATTTTTTTAGAACTCTTGTCCTTGTGGATTGCTACAGCAAGATACATAATTCTTTAAACCTGGTTTTAGTGATTTTAGGTATTCAGCCAAGTACTTTGGCCTAAGCCTGCGACCTACCCAGTTGCAAGTGTAACATTTCTTCCTTGAATTGATTGCCACCAAACTGTGGAGGCTCATTATTTTTGTTTTCCATGTACTTGGTGGTTTTCTTTTTTTAAAGGGGTGAGAATGGGTTGTTCTGTAATGGGCTAGTGAAGAAAAAGCATTTTAGATAAAAAACCTGCATGTTAAATACAACCATGCTGGTATTTAGAATGTGAATAAAAATGTAAAGTGTCAGCTTTTTTGCCAGCTTGGTGTAGAAGAAGCTGGCTTTTCTGCACTCATCAGCATTTAGACATCAAATTCAAATGTGATTGTGATAAATTTCTAAGTTGATTTAACTACTGTGAGGCAGTGGCTGTCCTCATAGCCAAAAATAGTGAAAAGTGACTTAAGTCACTTGGGGATATTAAGAATAAGTATCCTTTCTTGGAACTTTTTTGTGGCTGTGTTGTTTAAGCTGGGAGTTTGGGGTTATTTTATTTGCAATTGCTATTACAAGTAACAGGCACAAAAAAACAAAACTGTAAATTAAGTGCTGTTAATTAACTAGCAATTACAGAAAAGGAATAGTTTCTTCTAGTTTAAATCCCAGCTGGTTTTTGGATGTGATGCTACTTTCTGTTGAACTGTGTGTTTGGAGAGGTTGCTAGACAGGATTTCCAGAACTCAAGATAGAGAAGTACTAGACTGCATGTTGCATCTTTAAGGCTTGTTTGGTTTGAGGGTTTTCTTTCTTTGTTTTTAAATAAAGCTAAAGGTAGAAGACTTTAAAATTTTTAGCTTTCAGAGTAAATACATACGGTTGAAGTCCCGCCAGAGGGCAGCCTTTGGGCAAGTTCATAATGTGGTTGAAGTTTGCTCAGCCAAAATAGCTCCTTATTCTTTGAACCTCTTCTAGAATAATTATACTTAAACTTTTGTAATACACTTAGGTATTACTCATATACGCATGCATTTCAGTGCTTTTTGAAAGCAGTGGAAGAGGTAAAAAAATGTTGAAGCCACAGATTTTGAAAAATGAATGTGAATTGCTTTCTTGTTTTGTGTTCTGTGTAAATGTAAGTTGGTAGGTATTGCAGCTACTTCAAAATCTTTTTGTTAGAGATTGATGCACAAAATACTGTATATTGTTCTAAATTTATAGTCAAAGTCTCTCTTATGCTGTGATTATTTAGTCTTATATTATAAGAAATGTTATTAGATGTAGACTTGGATTTGTGCCCCTCCGACTTTTTCCCTTTTGTGGGGGGGGATGGGGGTGGAGTTTGTTGTTGTCATTGTTTTGTTGGTTTTGTGGAGTTTTTTTGTTTGTTTTGTTTTTATTTGTATTGTTGCTCTGTGTATTTTGAATGTTAAGAAAATCTGGATAATGATCTGCAGCCCTTTCTTTTGAATGTTAAATCATCTTGAAAGACACTGCTATTTCTTGAGTTTGGACTGAATGGGACAAGGTGGACTAAGTGGGACAAGATGCCTTATTTATACAGTTTACATGTCTTCATATTGGTGTAGATTGTCAGTACTTTTGGCGTAGCCATTCTGCAACTCATTTGAGTAAGTGGCATGTTGAGGGCAGTGTTGTTGGTTCTTCTTATTTGCCTTGATTTTAAATGCTTGATTTCAAGAGTTGAAGAGTAGCAGTCACCAATTTTTATTTGAAAGCTAATCTCACTGGCTCCTGGTTGTACTGTAGAACGGCTTTCAACTCGAGCAAAAATTCTTCCGATAAAATAAATATAACTGCATTGTAATTTGGTTAATATTTTAAAGAATCATTTAGTATGTAAAAGTCAAAACAGTGCCAACTCTGAAATTTTCCTGTCCTTCTTACCTCCCTCTTAGGGTCTCTGGAGCTGGATACACCAGCACAGCCTGTGAATAACCATCACTCCCATTCTCACACTCCAGTAGAGAGTAAGTATTTGAAACTTATAAAGATGCCCACTTTTTATGTTTCCTTTGGGTTTTTTTGTTGATTAGTATCAGGAAAAAAAGGTTCCGAACTTTTTTCCCTCCATCATTGCAGGAAGAAAAAAAGGCATAATAAATGCTAATAATGTCTGTTAAGAAGTTCAAGAATGAAATAGATTTTGCTGGTGGGAATTAGTTGAAAGTGCTAGCATAGTTTGACTTTCAAGCTGAATAGATTTTACATTTAAGTTCCCTTCATTTGTTTCATTTAGAAAGGAAACACAATCCATCTTCTCACCATAGTACAACAGATCATGTTCCTGAAAAGAAGTTTAAATCTGAAGCTCTTCTATCTACCCTGACTTCAGATGCTTCTAAAGAAAATACACCAGGTAATCCTAATTGTCTTTCATTTC
This sequence comes from Aphelocoma coerulescens, assembly GCF_041296385.1. Taxonomy (NCBI): domain Eukaryota; kingdom Metazoa; phylum Chordata; class Aves; order Passeriformes; family Corvidae; genus Aphelocoma; species Aphelocoma coerulescens. Next base: position 24,170,173 of record NC_091014.1, on the reverse strand, counting down.
ATTGCTTTTTAATCAGAAGAAGAGAAACTTAATTATATTTGAGTTAGTCTTTTGAAATCACAAAATCGTGGAATAGGTAAGGTTGGAAGGGACCCCAGTGGGTCGCCTGGTGCAGCCTCCCTGCTCAAGCAGGGTCATCCCAGAGCACATGGGACAGAATTGTGTCCATACAGTTCTTGAGTATCTCCAGTGCGGGAGACTCCACAGCCTCTCTGGGCTACCTGTTCCAGTGCTTGGTCACCGCACAGTAAAGAAGTTCTTCCTCATGTTCAGGTGGAACTTCTGTGCGTCAGGTTCTGCTCATTGCCTCTTGTCCTATTGCCCAGACCACTGAGCAGAGCCTGACTCCATCTCCTTGACACCCTCTCTTCAGATAGACAGTGATGAGGTCCCCTCACAGTCTTCTTGAGGCTGAGCAGGCTCAGCTTCCCTCAACTTTTCCTCATAAGTGAGATGCTCCAGTACCCTAATCATCTTTTTTTCACTCCACTGGACGCACTCCAGGAGCTCTATGTCTCTCCTGTCTTGAGGAGCCCAGAACTGGACACAGCACTCCAGATGCAGCTTTGCTAGGGCTGAATAGAGGGTCAGGATCACCTCCTTCAACCTGCTGGCAATGCTCCTCCTAATGCATCCCAGGACACCATTGGCCTTCTTGGCCCCCAGGACACACTGCTGGCTCACAGAGTTTTTTGTCCAGCAGGGCCCCTGAGCTCCTTCTCCACAGGGCAGCTTTTCAGCAGGTCAGCCCACAGCCTGTGCTGGTGCATGGGGTTATTCCTCCCAGGTGCACTGCACTTCCCTTTGTGGAATTTCTAGACCCTGTGCCATGGATAATGGCCTTCTGGGATCTGCCATTCAGGCAGTCCTCAGTCAGAGGCTCATACCCTTTCCCCTGGGATTTTCAGTCACTTGAAACATGAGAAATTGCAGGCATTGTTACTCATCTGTGTTGTCCATGAAGCGGGTCTGATTTGTTGTCATTTAACAGCTGTATGTTGGCTGTTTCTTTTTTTTTACAGTTTGAGGAAGATAACAGTACAGTTTTATTCACCCAGTAGTAGAAATATAAAAGATCAATGCATTATTTTGGGAAAAAAACGTATACAACAATTTCCAAAGTAGGGGAAAAGAATTTTCACACCTTTTTTTTTTTTTAAGAGTTGGTCTGAAAATAAAATTCTTTCATGTGTTATCTATGTCAAAAGAGGAGAGAAGTCTTTTTGAATAGGGACTAAAAAAACCTAAACCTTTCTGCCTATTCTCAGTATTAAGGTGTTTCATAGTTTCTTTTCTGAAAATAAAAGGCTAGGGAGTTACAGTAAGTCAACTACCTTATGTTTTGGAATTCAGTAATGTTTGTCAGTTTTAAGTAGTTTCAGTCATGTCTATTTCAATTTTCTTTTGAAGAAACTTCACATGAGGCTGCAAATAAAATGTAGTATATTTGAGCAGCTGACATTCTGCAGATGACCCTGAAAACTGTTTTGCATTAAAACTGATCTGTAGTTTTTAGAATTAAGATTGTTGAAAGTTCTACTTCAGAAACAGTATAGGTACATAGTCAAATTCTTACCCTCTTCTTGATGGTTATAGTAGTGAGCATTGTTTCAATATATGCATAGGTATAGCAGCTGCATCTATTCTTCGATAGCTGAGTATGATAGTGAGAGCTGTCTTTCTAAAAGGACTTCTTGCACATGAGGATAGGGAACAAACTTCTTTTTTTTTCCCCCATAAACAAATACTGGCTGTATCTAAATACTTTTAAAACCTTTCTTCCAAATGATTAGACTACTCTGATGCATAAACAGGGTTCCTACTCTTTCACTGGTTGTCATATAACTCTTCTTAAAATGCAAAGGAATTTAGTTTCATTTTGAATTTCATAAATGTGTTCTATTCATCAAGGGTGTCGAAACAGTAATTCATCATCCTCTTCAAACAATGCATACAATACAAACTCTTCTCAACCATTGGCATCATATAACCTGGGCTCATTATCTTCAGGATCCGGGGCCGGTGCAATTACCATGGCAGCAGCTCAAGCAGTGCAAGCCACGGCACAGGTAATGTCAAAATATTCTTGTCATTCTGCCATCTGCTTAAGATTACGAAGAAAGGCTAGTGACTGCTATTTTTTTTTTTTAATAATCTGAATTCCCATCACATCCCCTTCAGGTGATGTGATACAGTTCCTATATTAGAATTTTATTTATATGCCACAGTTTCATCCTCTATAACTTGCCTAAAGGGACAGCTTGTTTTCTGGCCTTTCCTGGAGGATATTCTCACACATTTAACTGCTTTCTATACGTAAGTTCATTAACAAGGTGATGAGTGAACCTGTGCAAATCATTAGCAGTTAGAAGCCTGGTATTTCTTACGTAGGAGCTTTACTGTGTAATCTGATATAGTATCAGTATTCCTTTCAGATGAAGGAGGGAAGACGAACATCCAGTCTAAAAGCCAGCTATGAAGCATTTAAGAACAATGATTTTCAGCTTGGAAGAGAATTTTCATTGTCCAGAGATTCAGCTGGATATTCGTCATCAGCTCTGGCATCTACATTAACTCAGACATTAAGTTCATCAACCACAGATTCACGAAGTGGCAGAAAAAGCAAGTAGGTTTTCTTACTTGTTGACTGCAATTACAACTTTTAAGGCAGCTAAACTTTCTTTTAAAAGGTCATGGACCATATTAGAAATACATTGTATTTAATATCTGTGAGGGGGAACAGGAGAAGGTAGTTACTGCCCGTTGGCTATTTTTTGTTCAGGGCTGTGTTCTTTAGTCCTCCCACTTCTTTTTCTTTAGGCAGACTCACTCCATTTTTAAATAAATGTCTTGATTTGCTTTTTTTATCTGAGATACGGTCAAGTTTCTTCCCTTATTTTTCTGTATTTTGGAGAGGTTTGATCTAACAGTAAATGTTGGGAATTACTGTGCATTGGTTAGTAGATGGTTTTGAAATAAACTGGAGATCTGTTTGATGCCAGTTTCAAGTAAACATGACATTTTCTAATGGCTGATCATCTACAACAGGGAATGAATTTTATTTCTGATTGAAATAAAGTTTTAAAACATTTTAAACAACACAATGTCACAACACATTGTGACAGCAATCAGAACTTGTACTTGAAAGAATTTGTCTCAAAATGCCTATCCTTTTAAATTGACTTGAGTTTTTTTTCTTCATTCAAATTTGTGTGTGTTCACAGCTCAGTTAATAATGCTGGTTTAGAAGCATTTTTTATCTATGAATATCTTGGGCGCCAGGTCTGACCTATAAGCAAAAGCAGATAATTTTTATTCCGGCACCATTCCTATGGAGTGATTGCTGATGCTTGAGTGGAGATTAACAGAGAATCAGTCATCTTCAAAACAGTTATCTGTTGTCCATGATGTATGACATTACTTATATGTAAATTCCTGTTTTATTGGTAGTATAATTTTTATAAGGACTTGACACCAAGGCTGTTGATGGAAAACTTTGTGAAGAAAAGCATTTGTTAAAGCCACTAGACAGTTTAGAGCTGTTACATTCCATTGATTAGAACAGCGTGTCTTGCACTTGTTAGCTGGTATGACTTGTTTCCTTTTCTAAGAACATTCAGTGGGTGCATTCCAGTGCTTGCAGTGGTTGAATGAAATGTGATAGTGAATGATAGCTTTGGGATTTACATACTGCAGTATTTCAGAGTAAACAAAGTACTTGTTTAGTGATTCTTTCACTTGGCAGGAAATAAATAATGTATGCTATTTTTTTCCTTTTTTTGTTCTTTTCCTCAGAAACAACAACAAATCCTCAAGTCAGCAGTCTTCATCATCATCTTCTTCTTCCTCTCTATCATCATGTTCTTCTTCATCTGCACTGGCACAGGAACTGTCTCAGCAAACAGCAGTAATACCAGAGTCTGATTCTAATAGCCAGGTTGATTGGACCTATGATCCAAATGAGCCACGTTACTGTATTTGTAATCAGGTAAGGATGGCCTCCAAATTGAAATACAACTACAGGTGCTGTTTTGATGTAGCTGAACTTCCTTCTCTGAATGCTAATTTTAAAAAACTATTTTTACTCTTGAAATTCTGATCTGTTTTTATTTGCTTACTGTTGATGTGAATAATGAACTCAACTGTTGAAACTGAAAACAGTCAATTTTTTAGTGATGTGATATCCTTGGAGAGTTTTAAATCTGGTAATGGAGACTTCAGGAATAATTAAATTAAAAATTGAGGGGTTTCACAATGAATTTAGTTTTTTATCCAATCTGAAATATGCAGATGTATCTTCTTTTGCATAAACGATTTTTGAAAATCAATCCACTATGAACATGATGGTGTTTGGGTTGTGTAACAAAAGTAAAATGAAAATGTTGTAACTGCTATTAATGGAAAAACTCCTCAAAGGAAGAAATTTGAATGTTGGCCCTTTCAAAATGTTGACTGCTTTTAACTAGTAATATTAATATTAATAAGGGGGGTTTATTTTCTTATTTTACTAGGTGTCCTATGGTGAAATGGTAGGCTGTGATAACCAAGATGTAAGTAACAAAATTCAAAAGATTCATGAGAGGCTTGTGCATATAACTATTGCTTGCAAGAGTTACTTTTTTTTACAGTTTGTTTTTGAGTAGAGATTTTAGATTAAAGTGCATGTGATTTGAACCATCCTTCAGGAGACTTCTCCTCATCTCTCCACACAGCTCGGGTTCTTTTTGAAACCTTCAGCCTTTGCTAGGTTCAAAAATGCCCTGCTTCAAAATATCCTTTATTTCTGTGAATGTTTAGCTATGTCACTACTAACAACAGTTGTCCTTTCCAATTAAAATGTTTTAAAAGAACAGTTGAATGTAGTCACATATTTACTGAGATACTACATTTAAATAGAAGTGAGTAATAAGATTACTTCATCAAACTAAGTATTTCAAAGCATAACATACTTACTTTGCTCTGAGTCCATATATGACTCCTAGAATTTTTATAATTTTCCTTAGTGTACTGAGTGTGTGTTGCAGATCCCTCTCTCTTCTTGTTTTGTCCTATGACTTGTATGAAATGCAGAATCTATGCTTTCCATTCATTTAATTTTCATAGAATTGTATTTGTGATAGGCATTTTGAAAAAATCCTAAGTCCCAAACCCTCTCTTTTAACTCTGTTTTTATAGTGCCCTATTGAGTGGTTCCACTATGGATGTGTTGGACTGACAGAAGCACCAAAAGGGAAATGGTACTGTCCACAGTGTACAGCTGCAATGAAGAGAAGAGGCAGTAGACATAAATAAGTTTCTTCATCTGGAAAACAAATTGCATACTAAAGGTTTTATAAAGGACTTGGGAGGAGAGGGGCAGCTCTCACCACACTTCCTTGTAACCACTGAAGGGTAACATAGCAATCACAGAATGGTATGGTTGGAAAGGACCGTAAAGATCGTCTGGTTCCGGCCCCCGGTCATAAGATCTTGAACTATTGGTTTTGCTAAGTTGTGTTTTAATATTGTAGGTAAATTATTTACGCACCTTGTTGTGCTACAGATACTACTCCAGTGAGCCTTGGATTGTTCCAGCGGCCAACATATGCAGACATTTGTACTACCAAACCATTTTCTCTAAGCAGTGGGCATTCTACAATTACTCAATCTTCCAAAAATTCTGATAAGTCAAGATTTTAAATGTATGTTTTATATACAACAGGTATATTCTGCTGCATGTACTGTACTCAAGAGCTGTTACGTAACACTATGTATATTAATAGTGCAAAAAGTCAGTGCTTCTGAAAGGAAAGAGACAGTGGTTTTTAAAATGCCTTTATAGCTTTGGTTCTTTATGAAACTTAATTCAGCAGGCTGAAGAAAATGGTTCTTGTATACAGCGGGCTGTCGTCCTTTAGGGTACTTGAGTATGTAAAAACAAAAAAAATGCTGTAGAATAAAACAAACTTGTGCCATTAGTCTTAATATGTTTCTGCTCCAGAGAAGGCAGGGGCCATAAGAAGAAAAAAAGGTGTTAAAGTGATGATAAATTTTTATACCAAATGTGTTTATTTTTTTGTGCAAGTAATCCTTTAAATCTGAATTGTATTAGGTGTAAAATAAAAGAATCTCAACTCCTCAGATTAATGTTTTCTGTATATTTGTCAAAAACAGGTCTGTCCCTGGAATGGTTTCACAAACAAATTTCCTTTTTTTTTTTTCTGTGTCTCTTTAATGCAGCAGCACTGAACAGAAACATGGGGTTTATGCCTATTTTTTCCTTCCTTCTTCTTTCCACTATTAAAAAAAATACGCTTTCCCTTTGGAATAAAGATTTTGCTTCAGCCCTGGGTTAGGCTGAAAGACTCTGTGACTGTCATGTGGTAGCTTTCCAGACCCATGAAGGGGAGGAGAAGAGAGAGAGAGAAGCAGTGTTCCATTGCATGACCGTGCAAATAGTGTCAAGGGAATAAAAACAGGTCCATTAGTAATAAGAGTATGTGCAGAGAATGAAACCAGGCTTCTGTCACAGCATGGGTTTTTTTCAAAATGAAAAAAGCAGGCTTTTAAAGTCCATGGACTCAGGAAAAGTAGATGTAGAAGAAGGGAAATGTGATTATGGATGATAAATAGACTTTGGTAAAATAATAGGATAGAAGTTGGTGAAAATAAACAGCAAGGAGCAGTAACTAAGGTTCCCTTGAAACTTGGAACTGAACCCACTGTGTATATATTTCTGTGGAAATCTCAGTCTAAAAAACCCCACTTGAAGACTAGAATATCTGGTTTTAAGTGAAGCTGTTGAGACAGTGGAGATAACAAAGTGTTTGTTCTGTGGGGAGCTGGTGCCATGCTATAAACTGAAATTAAATAAGCAACCAGTAATCTGGACTCTCCTTACACTGAATGTCTATCTCAACAGCTACGAACTAAGTCTCTTGAGAATTAAGACTCTATACAGCAAAATCTCTCACACTGCTGATAACCATACCTAAGATAGTACCAAGACTACAAATCCAAATTAAAATTTCAATTTTTAGTGTGAACATTGGATCACTGTTTCATTGGAGAATATAAATTATTTTTCCATTGAGAAATTAGAGAACTCACAAGAGGAAAAATCTTGTCCTTATTAGCAAAAATTAGCAAATTATTATTTTGTGTCAAGAAAACAGAAATGGACATACGGGAAAAGGTGGGAAAAAATGCAATACCTAAGTGAAAGATGTAGAACAATAAAACCTGTACATACTCTTGTTTTCTAAATAGGAAGCCTGCAAGCGAAGCTTACAGGTCAGGAGGTGATTAGTCCCAAGCAGTGTGAGTAGTTATGTATGGAGAGAGTTCGTGCCTCATGGTCAGTAGAGTTGCTGGACACTTCCCTGAGTAGACAAGTACAGGTGCAAAGTCTCTCATTAGAGCTTCTTTAAAAAACAGTGATGCACTGGTTGAAGAGTGGCCATCCCTTAACTGGGACATTCACACTGCTATTTGCAAAATAGGGTAATAAAGAGTAAAGGAATAAATTGGCAGTATCCCCAACACACGCTGCTAAAGCAGAGCAGGACTGCTGCTCGAGAGGTACGTAAGGGATCAGTTAAAGAAACCTAAATAGTAACATAATGTTGGTGTGTATGTTTTTTTCTCAAAAATAATAAAACCAGAAAGCACTAAAAGCATCAGACCAATCTCCTGACACTGACTGTCTGATAAAGTGGAAAATGTATTTCAACATTTTGCTAAACTAATGTAAATATAAAATAATAAATAATACTTAGATCTCACCTGCAGCTGAGTCCTCTGAAGTAGCTATTGCTATACAGGAAAGTGATTCTGAAGTTACCTAGTAATTTTATGGAAACCTCAGCTCACTGTTCAGCAGCAGGTCACGTAAGTGCTGAGAATGACTCAGTAGGAGACAATAAAACAGAAAACAGTTTTACACTGTGTAAATTGATGGTGCAGTTAGTTCAACGTAGTGTAAAATTCTGGTCTGCTCTTAAAAAAAGGCAGCAAAGCTAGGAAAAGGCTCAAATTGAAGGGTCAAAGCTGTATAATGACAACACAGCTGAAAAGCAGATGAATTGTCTGGGACTTTTCTGGGTGGGAAAGAGGCAGCTCCATGAGGATGTTAACAGGGATCTGTAAATTCAGAAGTGATGTGGAAAAGGTGTGTGTTTTGATAGAAGTAGTGGTATGGAGGTAGCCACTCCAAAATAAAAAAAATGAGCAACATTTTTTCACATGTGGCATGCTTACATTACAAAATGGGACATATGGCTAAGATACTTGGATCAGAAACTCACTGAAGACTGATCACTAGAAGTCAAGAGAGTTTGTAATGAGGCAAGTGTTCCAGGTTGCCTCTGACAGTCCTAAAATCCCTCTGGCATTCACTGAGTGCTATTTGCTACCAGACACTAGGTTAGGCAACATTCAGCATTGGGCAGTGCAGTTTCTTTTAGTTTCACATCAGTGTTCCAGCATTTGGGTGAACTTTTAGGATGAGGGGTATTTGTAGTACCACAAACTGAGAACCAATGTGCTAAGTGCTGTAATGGAACAAAACATTGCCTGTTCTTCATAAACAATATTCTCTGTTTGCACTGGGGAGCTGTAGGTTTTGTTTACTCTAGATCTAAAATGAAAAAGGGAGAGGAAATATATTAATGGATACTAATCTGAAAATCCCACTAGGTTGTCTCTCTGAATAGCACAGGATAATTTGCATTCTTCTTTACCAAACTTTGCAAAATGTTATTCAACCACACTCAGTAAAGATCAGAAATTCTGAGGTTTGTTTCACTTTTCTGTTCTCCCTCACCAGGGAGGTACTTTCCACTGTGAGCTGGCTTTTCTTGGCAAGTTTTTTCATCTCCCTCCTCATTCTGCTGGAATGTTTGGACTATACACTTTTTTTCTGCAACAGAGGTGGCCTTCACCTTGACAGCAGAGAGTTCAATTTTTTTAGACTAAAAATCTCTGAGAAGCAGAATTGCAAGAGGAATAAGGCTCTGTGTTTTTACACTCTCTTAAGGTTATAGACAAATAAACTTAGGCCACACTGTATGAGCACAGTCTCTTCAGTTTTGTTACTCCTCCCTGGTATGACTAAAATACTCTGAGAATAATGTAACTAAAAGAAGAAAAATGCCACACTTCAATGTATCTATAGCAATTTACAGTAATATTCCTCTTAGCACTTTCAAATCCATATCTTGCTTTTATATTCATACAGTATTCAATAAAGACAAACAGCAGCTTTTCCCTCTAGATAAATCTTGTATTTCAGAGCATTTGAGCATGAAAAAGTTGTCAGCAAGTTGCATGACTACTACTTTCAGGTTTGTTCTTCCATACATCTTATATTTTTAAAAACCCAGTAATTTCCTACATTAGTTCATAATAAAGTCTTTATTATAAACATGGCTTTAACTGCATGCTAACTGCATTCTCTTTTTATAGGGATAGGAATAATTCCCTTATTCCTATTCAGTCCCGAAAAAAAATCCTAAAGGTATTGAAAAGAAAAACCCTACATATTACAGCTAGACTAGAGAAATACTTGCCTCATGACTGTACAAGAAATCTACCTAATGCAGTAGAAAATGATGAACAATGTTAGGATTCATAGCTCTGTTCATATTTTTAAAGACCTAATACCTATTTGTGCCTTCTTCTGATTGGCTACTGACAATTAGAAGAAGTTTTATTCAAGTTAAAGAGAACAATGAGGGGATTAAATGCAGCTGTTCAGCTACAATTTATACCTATTTCTTTTAAAATGTCAAATTTTTGAGGAATCTTTGTTGCTGAACAGATTTATTTATTTAGTTAGTTGACCGTTAACTTGGTTTTCCTAGTTCAGGTGGTAGTAAGCCTATTTTTCTAGAAGAAGAACTAACAGTTATACTGTATTTGCACACATGAGGATTAGTGAAAGAAACAGGGAGCAATGTGAAGATAATTTTACATTTCTTCTGCCTGCAAAGTTGTAGCCTTATAATTTCAAAGCAAGTTTTACGATTTGTTTTCAGAAAAGGACATGTGGGATAGATGTTTGGACAAACTTTCCAAGCGTAATTGTAGTTAAGTGCTGCAAGAGGTCAGTCAGGGAAGTGCTATGGAATTAGGGAATCCTTTTTTGTTAGATATACAGGAATAATTTTCCCTGTGTTAATAAAAGAAATTTTGTTTACAGATCTGTTATCTTCTTTTTTTGTGAGATTAAAATTACATTGTTACTAGGGGTTGGTGTGTAAAAATAAGTGCTCGTCATACTTTAAAATTGTTCTAATAAATGTTCAATTACGTAGCTTGCTTGAAAAGATGATAAGCTGGAGTGTTTCTGCTGTGATGAATTCAGCTGGATATGCTCTTCTTGACTTAAATTATTTAGAAGTGTGTTTAATCTCTGTGTCATGTTATTTGGGGCTAAATTAATCTCATGCTTTTAAAGAAAGCACATTCTATAGATTGATGGATAAGCCAATAGTTGAACAAACGGGCCATAAAAACATGTGTTCCTTAGTCAAGTCTGGAAAATAAAATAGTTCTACAGTCAGTAGTATTGACCAATCCCTTCTTTTAATTTACGAAGGTATCCCATACATTTCCCAGGGATCTTGTTGATAGCCTAATGCTACTGGAATGGCTAAGGAACTGAGGAATAAGCAGAAGTTAAGGTAGGAGTTACTTTAATGTTGCCCTAAAAAAAATAAAATTATGTATTATTCATTTTAATCCAGAGCAGAAATTTCCTTAGACAAAGACTTAGAGTTTACATGCTTTGGCACACAGAAGTGACGATTTCAGAAGTAATGATTACCTTTGAAAGTGTCACTTATAACAGTTCTGCCTGTCTCTTCTATAACATTGTTGATTATTCCTGTAAGACATAAATACAACCTAAAATACACACTGGGAAAACATCTCAGTGAAGTTTTAGCCCAGGACAGGGAAATGAAAGAGGACTCACAAAACCAGGAAAGAGATGAAAATCCAACTTTAAGGTGTTTAGGTTAGTATCTGCATTAATGTTCAAGATTTTTCAATGCTGAAGTACTTTTCACTTTGAAAGTGCTTTCCAAACACTCACAGCTATTTACTTAAAGATTTCTGTTAAGAGAGTGAAAGGAATGTACTGAAAATGCCTCTCTCTGGAGGCTGACAAGCCTTATAATAGAAACGATTCAAAGTTTTTCCTGTTGTTTGAGTCTTAAACAGTCATATTTAAACTCATGAAGGAAGGAGACACCTAAACATATTGTTCATAATTACATTGTCACATAATAAAACTGTAACCTGATTTCCTATTTAGCTAATGATAGTGTGATTTTATATCAGTCCCAAAAATTGTCTGTAATTCTCTCTCCAAAGACTGTTTTAAAACAAGCGACTTAGTTATCAGCCTTATATATATTTTATTAATTGTCAGTGTTGGCACTATCTGGTTTTACATTTTCCAAAGCAAAGAATCTTTTAATATGCTTTAGTTTTAAAAGTTCATCAAAACATAGTTACACAGAAATAGTGATTAAATTAAAAAAATTATTCAGCGACTTCATGCTGTATTTCAGAGCAATTCTGATTTGGTTATATTTTGGCTATATTTTAATTTTTTTCAAAATCAAATCCTGAGTACATCTACATCTACATCTACCTCTAGTCATAGAACATAGCTCCATAATTAAAAAATATAACAAAACAACCCACAAAAGAGACAGACTCCAAGAAACCAGTAATGAGACAATGAACAAAAGCATTTTTATCACTTTTCAGCCCCTCTAGACAGTTCATATTATGTGTGAAGTATAGAAAAATGACAGCAAAACATTTAAGATCTCTCAGACCTGAGAAATATCTTCCTTAAACCTTGGGTTTTCAACAGACCCTTGCCTGGAATGCTAGTTTTACACACGACCTGTTTAATCAAAGTGGTCAAGATCACCCACTGACAGTGTGATGTTCAGCTTCCTCCCAGCTGTAGCACGGCGGTTCCGCCTGCCGTGTCACAGCGGTTCTGCATGACAGCCCTCCCCAGTTTCAGCTTTCAAGCCCATCAGGAGTGTTTTGAGCAAGCTGTGCAGCCCATGAGGCCAGAACTGAGAGGCAGTGTAGTGACCCTGCATGGGGCAGGACACAAAGAACTCATCAGACCTCATGCCAGCTGCAATGCAGATGTTCTGTGTGGCCTCCTTCACTCCGTTTTTTCAGGCCACCTGGCTTTGTAAGATGTAAAAATGGTTAAATCTAATTTTCAGCTTTACTTCCAGAAATATCATGTTGAGTAGGTTGTCAAAAGTCAGCGCTTAAAAGATGTAATGTACTTAAGGGTATTTCTAAAGTAACTTCTGTGCCCCAGTGGTTGCTGTTATCTTGTTCTGCAGCAATCATGCTGTGGCAGCTGGACTTGTGAGAGAAGCTGTACAGTTATAATCAGATCGATATGTTCAGAAGTATACTGTTATCTCTTCCTGCCTAGCCATAAGAACAACAAAATAGCATGTCTTGCATCTTCCCATATTCTATTCACCTGTACAATAAGTTCTCATATACGTTCACAATATGTGACATGCCCCAGGTGACATATTTCTGTGCTGGCTTACTGTATATTCTGGTAGCACCATGAGAATGCAACAAACTGCTACAAACTGTTACATACTCTGGTATATACAATAATGTCTGGCCTTGATGGGGTTAGTAAAATCCATGGGTGCCGTGAGAGGCACAGTTGAGCACATTTCTGTGTAATGTAGTTGTCTTAAAACTCTCCTTGCTAACAGAAGAGTTCTGTTAAACAAATATCCATCAGCACAAAGCCTTTTGATAGGAAAAAATCAAGTTCTTGTTCCCTTGTGCCTAAAACATCCACACATATGAACTCATCCGCTGAACTCAGTGGAGGCCATTATGTGGTTTAACTTTTATGTTTGCATGGATATTTACTGTACTGGGATGAACTAAATGTAATGACCAAAATGTCTGAAATGATTGGCACCTGGAAAAATTGGTCCAAAACTACAGAGCTTGTTTGTCAAGCCTGCTGGTAGCAGGCACCCCATCTGCACCAGCACAGACTAAATCATCTAGAGGACAGCACAAACAGCTGTAAGTACCTGAGAGCCTTACACCTTTGTGTAATGGACACAATAGAGGTGACAAAATTTGCTTGTAGGAGACTTACTTTCATTTGTTTCCTTGCTTCAAAGGAGCATCAGAGGACCACTGAACCTGGAAGACACTGGGATAGTCATGTAAAACTCTGTGAGTGGTCTCAGCAAAGCAGTGACTTTGCTAAAGAAAGAGAGGATGTTCCTTATCATATAAGCAGTGAAAAGGAAGAAAGGCAGCCAAAGGTAAGGAGACAGAATCAAACACAGTTTAAGGAACTTAGGGAGTGAATTGGAAGATGAGTGTTTATGGAATGAGGAGTCTAATTGTATTTTTCTATTGCATCTTCTTTAAGTGAGTTTATTTGAAACCAACACTGCTTCTGAGGGGCAACTGTATAAAAAAACAGTGCTTGGGGATGACTGACATGAATTTCTGGGTGACCTTGGCTTTCTTCATTTTTGGACTGGTTTGGGTCCAATTATTGTATAGAACAGAAGAAAAAAGTAAGCACATCACTAGTCTTGGCTACCTGTATAATAAGGTCAGGCTAAAGTGAAAAGGGAACATGGCAATGAAATGATTTAGTTTACACAGAAGAGGAAAGATCTTGTGACAGGACCTGGAGGATTATGACATTTCAATTCTATATTTGGAGTTTATTGAAACAGAAACTAGAACAATTAACCTTAAAAACAAAATGCAGAATATTAAACATTAGAATTAAAAAGGGTTGTAAATGCTTCTCCTCCCTATGTAAAATGCTCTTACAGAATGATCCTTTTCTTCTTTCTTTGTTGCTGTTGTAAAAACAACTCCATGGCTGGCTTGCAAGCATCATACCTTCCCACTGCTCAGGCCGCTATTTAGGATTTGTCCTGCCCTCACTCTGGAGGTCTGACTGAGGAATTGATCTTTCCCCTTTGCAGTAGCCTCCCAACTGGTATACCTACCTCTTGCTCTCCCTCTGCCCATCTCCTTCTCATGGGAGCTTTTCTGACCTGGTGCTAAGGGTGGAGGGCACAGGCCTGGTGTGGGGCAGGTGTTCCCATACATGGAGCAGTTGGTGAGGAGTACGGATACCCTCATTGCAGACATCATTTGAGCAGGCATGGAGTGGCTAGGACAGAGTCAATGACAATGGTATTCTCGTGTTCTTTCCACTCCCGTTGGTCATTTTGATAACATTTTCATCTGAATATATGCAGCTAGGAAGAACTGCAGGGAAAATACTACTCTGCAGCACTCAAAGTGCATTCAGAGCCCTTCTGCAGGTACAAGGCAGTGAAGAGCTCTGCTTTCAACATAAGTGCATGAGAAACTAGAAAAGTATTTGTGCAAATGCCTTTAGTATGATAAACCCAGAAAATGTAACTGAAAAACAATAAGAAGGATCTAGATCACCTAAAAAAAGAGATTATTCACTGTGTTAAAGTAAGAGAATGATCTTGAGAGACAACAGAGATACAATTAGAAAAAGTTTGTAGGAAGAGGAAGACCTGAGAATGGAAGTTCAAATGCTTTAACCTGAAGCATGAAGAAGAGGGGGACCAGCAAGATGCCAGAGAAATGATGTGAAGCATCAAAAAACAAAATAATTACTTGAAGTAAGAAGCAACACAGATGCTGTCAGAGGTCATGAGGTATTTCACTTTGTTCTTGTTCAGCATACCCAAAGACAAATGTCCGTGTTCTTGCAGCCTATCTGGGCACTTTTTGATTACCACTGATTCTTATCCATTTCTCAGCAGTAACCAGTGAGTCTGAGCAATCAAACTGGCTACAAAATCCATAAATCCCTGTTATCGCTGAATAACTGCTTCAAGGTGATTATGTCAGCAAATAACTGTAGACAGGGAGAAGCAGAGAATTTGCTGATCGATTTCTTCCTCATGACATTCAAATTTGCCTTTTAAGCAGGAACCAGTATCTTTACAAGACTTTGGTCTTCAAATGCTTTCCTGTGTCCTTGTGTCAAGCAACCTGCTGTATTATTAACAATATTAATAAATTAATACATTAATAAATAGATACCTCTGTTTCACTGTAACACTTCTGCCAAAACACAGTAGTGAAGAACATGGCTGAGATACAAATGGTTGAACAAATGGTTGAATACATAGCTGAACAAATAACCCAATTGGCCCAGATTCTACCTAAACTTTAGGGAAGCTGGTGGTTTGGTAATCTGGTGAGTTGAGTATCAAGATTTGCCACTGCCTAAAAGGTCCTGTTCCTTTCCTCTGTTTGCATTCTCTTTCACTAATGTTCTCCTGCTGCTTAACCTGTACCAGCACAAGGGCCTGCTGGACCTCTCCAAGAGTCAATTTAATTCCCTCACATGGCAGAAAACAACCCAGCTGTGCACTTTCTCGTGGAAGATCTAATGAGCAGCACCACCAGCTAGGAAGAGAGGAAAGGAAAGAGCAGAAGCAGAGGTAAGGAAAGTGCTGGATTCTGCACCTGGGATGGGGCAACCCTGGATGCACGGACAGACTGAGGAATGAGATACTGGCGAGCAGCGCCGCAGAAAGGGACCTGGGGGTCCTGGCCAGTGGCAAGTTGAATTTGAGTCAGCAGTGCCCTGGCAGCCAGGAGGGCCAGGCTTGTCCTGGGGTGCATCAGGCACAGCATCCCCAGCTGGGCAAGGGAGGGGATTGTCCCTCTCTGCTCTGCACTGGGGCAGCCTCACCTCGAGTGCTGGGGGCAGGTTTGGGTGCCACAGTATAAGAAAGATATAAAGCTATGAGAGAGCATCCAAAGGAGGGTCACAAAGATGGTGAAGGGCCTTGAGGGGAAGCTGTATGAGGAGCAGCTGAGGTCACTTGGTCTGTTCAGCCTGGAGAAGAGGAGACTGAGGGGAGACCTCATTGCAGTTACAACCTCCTCATGAGGGGAAGAGGAGGGGGAGGCACTGATCTCTTCTCTGTGGTCATCAGTGACAGGACCTCAGGAAATGGGCTGAAGTTCTGTCAGGGAGGTTTAGGTTGGATGTTATGAAAAGTTCTTCACACAGGGTGTTTGGGCACTGGAACAGGCTCCCCAGGGAAGTGGTCACAGCACCAGCCTGACAGAGTTCAAGAAGTGTTTGGACAGTGCTCTCAGGAGTATGGTGTGACTCCTGAGTATGATGCTGTGCAGGAATTGGATTCGGTGATCCTTATGGGTCCCTTCCAACACTGTTCTGTGATTCTCTGCTTGCCTGCTTTCACTGTGAGCCAAAATCAGAGACCTGAGCTAAAATGGGATTGACATGAACCTTTGTTCTCTGGAGTGGAGCAAAATCACAATAGCACTAATGCTTACAGGGTTCTGTGAATGGGACAAGGAGAGAGAGTCTGGGCTTTTTACTATTCTGGGATTGATTTTAACTTCAGTGGTATCAAATCTTCTAATGTGCAGAACAGTAATGTATTTTTCCTGTTTTCTTCATTTTGTGCCATTCTTCCCCATTCACTGCTTATAATGGGACCATGCAGAGGATTAAAGACACTACAGATCTAATTGCAGACTGGATTAAATTCAAGGAAAAGTAAAAAATCATGGAGGGTGCAGCTGAGCTGGCTTCCTCCAGCACAGTTTAACAAGACGCTTTGCTTGAATATTTACAGTGCTATTGAGGCATATTCTTCCTGAAGCTTTTAACTAATTTTTGAAGTTAGTGAGGATTTATGGCCCTTGGCACAATATTTAGCATGCTAGAAAATAAAAAAATAAATTGGAGAGTTGAGCATAAACAATGAAAATTGCATGTAGGTTTGCACTGTGAAGATGACAGATGATTATAGGCACTTGACTATCAGTTAATTTAGAAATTATCAGTTTGTGCTTATTTTTCATGTGATCTCATTTATCACAGAAATGGTTGCTAGGATGCTATGCTTTGAAATTTGAAACTTTCTCCAGAAAAAGGGCAATTGTGAAAAGGTTTTTTGAACATATTTTCTTTTTGGCAGCCTCTCTATAGTGACATTATTGATGCTAAATGGTTTTCTTATATCAAGACTTCATCTTACAAGCACTTATACCTAGACTTAATTTATGATTTTTGTTAGATCTCTGAGTGAAGTTAAGCATGCATAAGACATATGTATTCAGCTGATCTTAAACTCCTGTTAACTGTCCTAATATTTTCTCCTTGCTCCTGGCAATTACGTTTCCAAATTACTGTTTAGATCATGGAAATAATTTTTCAGTGGTCACTAGCTTCCACCACTGAACAAACATGGAGACTCATGTAAAATGGAAGCTCTGTGTGTATGAGCCGAGTTGCTTAAAACCCCAGGGAGCTGATGAATAGTGAACATTGCATGCCTGCATGGAACCTTGGGTAAGTCCTTTCAAATCCCAGTCCATGGCAATTTTTAGCGAGTCTTGTGACTTTCCTCTCACACTTTCTGTGTCAGGGTAGCTGTAAAAACTTTCAGTCTATTCCAGGTGATGCAGATGGAACTGGGATTCTGGCTGCAAGCACTGGAGATCACTCCTGACAGTCATGGCTTGCTACTTTTGGCAGAGGCAATCCCTGCGTGGCCTTGCCTCATGCTCAGCAGGACAGTAGCTGGCTGCTGTAGGGAGCAGCCAGTTAAGAATACCTGAGTGAGAGGGAGGAGTAGGAAGAGGTAAGCAGAGTAGAGAGCCCTTAATTCATGCAATAGGAGCAGCCACTCGAAGGAACAGGTCAGGGAATCTCAAACAGAAAATCAATATTAAACTTGTATTTCAGAAAGAGGAGATTTATACCTTTCTGCCAGAAATTCTGAAATACACACGTATACCTGTGAATATAAATACTTAGCTGGATACTTCTGATCCTACCAATAGTTATTTGAATATTATATACTGAAGAATCTTTCTTGTGAATTTGAGACCCAGGATACCTGACACTTTATCCACCTATGTCCTCTTCCTAAATGACTAGTTAATGAGAGGGGAATTAGACCCCATATGCAATAGTCCTGACTTAATTTCTGAAGTGTCAGAATGTGACCAGGTAAGTCAGTAGACCTGTAAGCCCAGAAATGTAGTGGGATCCTGATTCAAAAGATAACAGGAATCATGTTCATTGCACTCTAGCTGTGATTGAAGAAAGTATTTACATCCTAAGAAATGGGCATTACATCCTATAGTCATGAAAAGAAACCACAAATTGTAGAGAAAAATCCAGCTCACTCCTCAGAACATCTGGGGAAAGCAGATGGACAGAAGGCTAATTCCCAGGACTACACAGGAGGCAGAGTGATCTGCCTGCCCTCTGCTGATGCCCCCCTTCATCTGTTGCCCACTTGTCCTGAAGTCTTGGGACCCATGAATGGTTTTGGGGTTGCAGGAAGGACAAATTGACTCTGAGACATTGGGGAAAATGTGAGGATAAAGACCCCACTTAAATGCCTGAAAGGAGAACATGATGTTGGGCTGGAGGGAGAGCATGATTACTTGCTGTGCTGAAGGTAACTGAGGGAGCAGGGGGTGGGGACAGAGAAGATTACTTTGTTCTAGTGTGGGATTCTCCGAGGAGGTATGAGCTCCACATTATGATGCAACCATTAAGCCAGATCTTTATAAAATTGTTTTAATCAAGTCTTCTAGGAGTAGCACATAAAACTCTGACTAAAATACCCTCACTAGGAATCTGAGAGAAGTTGATAACCATGCAAATGCCACCAACACAGCTGGTGGCTGTGGGCCCAGAAATCAGGGCATGCCAAAATCCACAGGACAATACCTTATAACAGTAAAGCAAGTCTCCTCTTCTGTTGATGGCATCACTGTGGCTCCCAGGCTGGTGGTAGTGTCTCCGCAATCCTCCTTTGAGTGTACCAGCTCCCTGAGTATCCCTCTTCATCGGATGGAAGAGACCTACCCCACAGACAGCTGCAGGGAGTACCCATGGTTTTCTGACGTCCTCTAGCCAGATTTGTTGGCTTGCTAGAGGTTTTGCAGCACAGGCTGGCTGGAGCAGGGCCTGAGGATGTAAACTGGTATGCTGGGAAGGAGGGGGCACAAGCAGCATGTCTCCAGAGAGCAAAGATGGGAGTTCCTCTGTGGTTGATAAGCATCTATCACAGCAGGGTACAGGCAGTTGGAGTACTCTTTTCTTGCTCAGGATAACCCAGGAGTCTAATTTAGGCAACTACAATCCTAGACATAAAACTAAAATGGAGTGTGTGTGACCACTGAGGTCCTGCATGAGGTATTCAATCACTTTGATGGCATTTTTCTTTGTCTGCAAATGGATAGGTTTAGTTTGGAAAAAAAAAATTAAAGCTGAATAAAAACCAGCACTTCAAAAAATATATACTCTACCCTTCCTTGCTGTTTATAGGCCTCTAATTTGGTAGTGCTGCTGCAGCTGCCAAACTGCGTAGATTGGCTCAAAGTTGTTTTAACAACATTCATTTCTTATATATGAGTCAGTGTAGGAAGAACTGTCTTTTCAAAAATAGCTAACTAAGGATGAAAGATAAAATAGATGATTTATAAACAGATATTTTCAGCTAAAAAAACTTGATTATATTAGAAGTTCTAGTCTATAAAGATAACAGAGTTTGTCAACTGTTCCCATCTGTCTTGTCCCTGTCCTGTGTCAGTAGGGGGAAGTAGTAACTAAGACCTACCGTGGCTTAGACACTAAGTGCTTTCATTGGAGTATTTTTGTCCACCCTCCTTTCTATCCCTCTTTGACATCAGCAAGAAGTTTTATTTATATTCCGCTATGAGCTGTTATATCTACTACGGAAAATTACTGACAACTGCTTTGTCAGTGACACTTATGTCCAAGTAAATCTACTTATTTTACAACATTTTTGTTAATCTGGATTAAAATATTGCAGGTGCTTCTCTCCAAAAGATATTAATGTTGTTTCAATTAGGCTAATCTCTGTAACAGCAGTTTTCTAAAAATTGCAGTGATGGTGGCTTCGAGGCATGCAGCATGAGCCAGGACACCTCTCACTCCCCATCCAGACCTCAGGCTGTGTCTCTAAATCCTGTGCCTGCTCTGAGCAGAGCCAGTTTAGCTCCACCCTCTCAGCAGTCCAGCCCTTATTTATATGAAGTCTGTGGTCCAACTGGCTTCAGATGGCGTGTGTATGTGCGTGTGCCTGCCTCCTGAGTGTGTGAGACGAGCTGGGATCATGAGCCAGGGTTGTTCCAAGTGGTTTTAATCAGCAGCCCATTAGAGGGGAACGGAAAACTTCAAACAGGGTAAGAACCAAGTAAGTAAACCTAACTTTGAACTTGCAATCTGGACAAAACAAATGTAAATGAAAATCTTCATAGTCTGTCAGTTTTCAGATAAATTATCACTTTTAGAGAGTAAGCTGTACATTCTAACAGGAAGGAGGAAATTTTAAAGGACTGGAATGAAGGAAACTGTAAAAACAAAGTGGGAATTGAGAATGCAAGAGAGACAAAACAGCAAACGATTGTTCACAAAGTTGGTACACTCTCTTACTTTTTTCAGCTGTGGACAGGACATGTTAAGCTTTAACCTCTTGCTTTCTTGAATACTATTGTCTGGTTGAATAAGTAGTTCCTTTTGCAAAGGGGGTGAAGATTTCTGTTCCTCACCTGTCTGCTGGCAGGTTTGTTTTCCTGAGAGCATGGAGTGGAAGAGCTCTCCACAGCTCCTTGCAGGATGCCACATGGCATGCTGCTGTTTGCTGCTGCTCACTTGTTGTTTTTTTGCAGGTCGTTCCAGTACCTCCATGGGAAGGTGTTCCCCAAACCTCTGCTCCTCTGGAATTTGTGACTTCTTGCTTGGCACCAGGAAAATACCCAGCAGTAGAAATGGGAAAATGCATGCTAGTTTTGGGTAAAGAGTGCCTTTGACTTATTTTACTCTGGCAAGACGTGGCTACTTGGACTGCATCTGCAATGTGGCAAAGGGCAAAGTGAGGTTGGCAAAGAGGCCATGCTTTGTGGGCACATCCCCAGATGCCGCAGGCTTTGTCGCCCTCGTCCCTTCCTTCTGGCCTTAGTGGTGGCCCTCTGTCTGTTCTGCCAGACCCTGACTCCTCTCATGACCAGCAGCATCCTTTCAGCAGTTGTTAATGGGATTGCACCCAACAAACTGACTAAAACACAGCAAAGAAGATACAAGGAGGTCTCCCCAAGCACTATTCACTGCTTCCTCCCTGGCAGCAATTCAGAGACAGTGAAAAAGGTAAGTCAGCTGAAGCAGAGTGCTGAGCAATAATTAGCAAAGCGAGGGATAGCAAGTCTGGCAGGATCATCTGAGTCCAGCTAAAATTAGCCTAAGGTTGGAAGTCTGGGATCTGTATACAAACAAATGGGTGATCTAATGACAGTGGCATATGCACAAGCACATTCCCATTACCAGCTCCTCAGTGTGCTGTTATTAACACAGGAATCCTGAAATCTTCAACTGAAATATGGCATTGCTCTGTGACTCCAGCAAGATTTCAGTTTGCTGCACAGACCATACTTTATTTTGGTTTTGGGAATTGGTTTAGAGGCTTTACAGTACAGGCACATAAATCAGGAGCCAGTGGGGTTTCATGGAAGTGACTGAGGCTGTTAATTGGCACAGGGACTGCAGCTGCCCTGTATTAAAGTTATCTGCTCGTCAGCTCTGAAATTTATTTGGATTCTGCTGAGAAGCTAAATCTAACTGCATTTGAGAAATAAAAGAAATACTTTTTATATTTTCAAATCACACTATATACTTTGGAATCTCTGTCTCACAAATTTTGCTTTGTCCATAGGTTACCTGACTTCATGTTTATTTTGTATAGGGTTCCTAGGATGGGTATTAAAACCTAACAAATGGAGACACTGTTATTTTTGTTGGGAAATGTAGTCTGTTAAATGGTCTCCAGACTGAGGTAGTTATTTTTACTCTGGAATCTGTGATGAGCACTAGCACAAATGTTTCAAGTTTCCTTCAGTCCTACAGAAGAGCTGCTAACAGTGCAGCAGATACCACACTGTCAAATTATCATTATGCTTACATTTTATATACAACTGTAGCAGAACTGTAAAAAATCTGTGACCTCACAGATTATGGACAGCAACCACATAAAGCAGCTCAAATTAAAAGAGAAAAAAAAAAAAGGCTGCTTCTTTGATTAGACAGAGTTCACAGTCTAAAAGGTCAGCAATATTGATTTTAGGAGAGCAGCTGTAAAGTGCATCTTCTGCAACAATCAAAAACAGATATGTGGAATAACTGTGGCATGAACTCTTTAACCTTAACTCTTTAAATACCAGTTTTTTTCTTATAGCACATGCTGCATTTGTCATAATTTTATATTTTAATGAACTTTTAGTACACTAGGTACCCAGATTCAGATTTAATCCGCAATATGACATAAATAATTTCGTCTTAAAGGGAAATAAGTACAGCTGACATATGTGGGTTGCATTGTGTTACGTCTATAGGTACACTCCATTCCTTTTTACTCATTGCTATTGTAATGGCAAAGAACATTTCACACCTTGGGTTAATGTCTGCAAGAACTGGTGAAATAATGGCAGAGTTTTGCTAGTATGCTGTTTGGCTGAAAATATCTGTAATATCTTCTTTTCCAAATTGCCTGAGAAAAAAATGCAGATTGACATCAAACTTGGTGTGCTGGCCATTTGAAATGAGAAGAAAGCTTTTGTTTTTACAACATGCTGTACTTATTGCTCTCCAGCATATGTGGTTGGATGTGACTATCATATGCACATGCTGGACCTGGACCTGTAGTACAGATGTGGGTATATTAACCCTTACAGGTCTATTTTCCAGGGCTGTGCTACCTTAACACATTCCTTTTCAAGTTCTTAGGACCACCCATCGCTGGCTCTCTATTTGTCTTGAATTTTTCCTCTACAGCATGATGAACAAAATGTCTTGCACATGTTGGGACATTACTCTAAGTTGCTCTCTGTTTCCCAACTTTCTCTGCTGGTTGTGTGGGCTGAATAATAATCTCAGAGAACAGAAAAGACAAACAACGCCAAAAATATCTGCCACTTTGCTTTGAAAGTGTGTTCTTGAACTGTGTGTTTTCATCCACTGCTGATATTCAGATAGCTGAACTGTTATCTGGCTTGATTTTTTTGGGCACTCAGTAACATCTAAGACAGATGTCACGGTTGAAACTTTACACTGTTTTATTTTACAGTCACATGCCCACGACGGTAGCTAGTTTGGAAACAACTTTTCATTAAAGCTCCGGTTAAAATCTTCATTTATGAATCTGAAAAAATACTTTAAAATACAGTTATTCACATTGGTAATTAACTAGTCATACATGTATTCTTATTCTACAAATAGTCCAGCAAGAAAATTTAAATGCATTAAAAAGAATCTATTATACAGTTAAACAATGAGTTAAAGCAAACACTGCATCATGTCTGATTAAATTAAAGTTCATGAATAAATTTAAAGGAAAATAAGACCCTGCTGAAGATAATAATCTTTAGGTAACACATAGTGTTTATGGGTTTTGAGCCATAGCATGTCACACTGCAGATTCTCTTCTGGGTAGGGGCAGATTTTGTTCTTGCTTCCTTCAGAAAAACAACCAGTATTGTGTTGAGTCTGTTGCGAGAATTTGGTTCTGATTGTTATTAGAGGGGCAAAATCCCCTTTCAAAGCCCAATAATTTCTTACTTCAGAGTATGCATAGCACTAAAAAAACCCCATGAAACCAAACAAAAAAAAAAAAAAACCCTGGCATCTTTTATGAGTCATTTTTTGGAAGCAAAGGAAGAGATCTGAGGAAAAGTCCAGCTTTGCCAATGCATCTCTGATATCAACATTTTGGACAGTTACAGACAAGTGTGGAAGAAGCATGGGGATGGACATTGCCAATTACGTCTGTAAATGGGTCTTTACCTACATCCAGGATGCTCTGGGATGGAGCCCTTCCTGTTGGGTACATAGTGCAAGCTGTCTTTTTTAAATTGCAAAAATTCAGATTTCATTCATAGCCTGGGAAACCAGACAGAGCTCCTAGTACTCCTCTCTCAGGTATCACATGTTACAGGAGTTTTAAAAGCTGCTGGGGATCTTGTCCTGTGGCTTTAAATTCACAGGAACAGAGGTCAACATTTTCTAGTACAAAATTAAATGTTAATATCTGAAGCATGAAAAACAGAAGGCTCATTTCTGAATTTCAAGCATTAAAGGCATTAGAGAGTGATATCACATCTAGCAGCAAGCTGTCTGTAGGTTTAGCAGGGCACTCTTACCTCCCAAATGATGAAATACTTGTGAATGTATATAGTAAGGAGAAGAGCTGGTGCTGTAGCATCAAAACTGGAATAGGTATCAACAAAAAAAAAAAAAAAAAACAACCATACAAGCCCTCTGTGTAGTTTGCCTGGCACAGTATTGTGCCAGAAATACTTTTGGTACCAGCCAGCTGTAATACTGCTACACTTCTCTTAAGTAATTTAGCTCTGCTTCTCGGCCGGTTTTGAAAAGAGCTAATTATCTGGTTAAGCTGTGTTTCCACTCTCAGAATTAAGTCAGCCAGAGGCAATTTAAATGTCTCTGCACACGAGTAATTTTGCCCAGGGAGACAGTGAACCTCTGCTGAGTAGAAGGAATATGGACTATATTGCTGTTAGGAGGGCAGATACCTGGTGTTCAGTTGCTTTCCCAGTAAGAGAAGAGCCAAAACCACTTTTCTTTTTTTCTTAAAAGACCCAGTTCCCAAGCCATTAGGCTTTACATCCAGGTTGAAATTGTGAGCCTGGTTCACCATATTGGCAATGGGATTTTCTGTTTCATCCTGGAAAGCAATATTCTCTCTTTAGTTCTTCCACAGCTGGAGAGAAAATAGGAGGAAATTATTAATCACCTTTTATAGTTTTTACTCCTGTGATAGGCACTTTTTGGCATACTAGCTCTCCAGCCACTGCAAATGTATTAAAAAAAAAGAAATTCAGATTTTTAAATTGGGTTTTGAAGGAGATTAATTATTTCATGGATACTCACAAGACTCTTGCTTCACATCCCCTGACCATTTAGGGCCAGCTGAGAACAAGAAAACAAAGAAGATACACAGCTGATTATATGAGAACTTGGTGAGTAGGTTAGGCTGGCATCCAAATAAATGAAACACCACAGGTGTGGTGAAAAAAAGCTGTCTTCCTTTTAAAGCCCTGAACCTGCCACTTATGCTTTGTATAAAAGATGTATCTCAAAGAGGAATTATATTGAAGTGAGCAAACAGGAAGGGAATAAAAGGGTTTTTATGGCTTCATTCTGAACAAACAGGAGAGGATATAATTTCCTAGGAGTGGACAGTATGAAAGATCCAAGATAATTACAGCTTAATGTGGCCATATCTCAAATATATTATTTTTATAGAAAAATAAAGGAAAAAAAGAAATAAAAAAAGAGAAACATTACGGTTTAGTCTTAACCAACATCTAGAGGAAGATCCAGTTGAACATCTTGCATAGGTTACTGGCCCAGGCATCTATATTTGAAAACTGGCAGTGAAATTACTGAAAAGCTGAGAAAATGTTACTAGAACATTAGAACTCTGGACATCCAGAGTGGAATTATCCTCTCTTTACTTGAGTGCTCCACTCTGTCAGAGGCAGAAAGCTGGACTTCATAGTCAATGGAAATTACCATCTCTAATGCAAAATTCATCATGAATTAATGCAGACATTTAAAACAAATCTAGTGAAGTTCATCCTCTAAAGACTTCTTTTCTATTGATTTTTTTTTTTTTTTTTTGATGGAATATGCCTGCTTCAGACAGAATAAGCAGGGAAGAAAGTAGATAGGAGCAGAGTCTGTTATGGAAGAAGGCATGAGGAAAGAAAGCAGATGTGGGAAGAGAGTAGGGAACTACAGTTGCAAAGTAATAGTACCTCAGAAGGTACAGAAGAGATTGTGTGCAGGGACGGTCAAATTTGTGCAAGGGAAGAGAAAGGGAGATGAGAATGGAAATGGAAAGAAAAGAAGACAAAGCTAATGAGAACTTTTGAAATGTAAATATGTAAAAAAGGAGAATTGAAGCTGGATGATAGAATGAGAAGGGATGATTTTTGCTATTATGCAGGATGGAGCGTGGTGAGAGCTCTGGATAGAAAAGATTACATTATGCATAATAAGGTTTGATACATTTTAAAGTGTATGTAACTTAAAAACTATATTTATTTTATAGAATAAGTAGGGGGATGAGAACTTTTCACAAAAGGATAAAGAACATTGCTGGTATGAAACCTGCTGTTACTAGAAAGCAATCAACATAGGGTATGGTATCAGCGACTGGTTTCCTTGGAATGATACCACATTCACATTGCGCCCTATGAAAGTAGGACATGTAAATGTAAAATGCAAACGGCACTGAGGAAACAACTATTTTTACTGAGCAGATAGCTAGAGATATGCTGGTGATAAAGGGCAAGGCTATTGTGGTAGCAGTCAGGAAAGAGAGGCAGGGTGGAGACTTTGCAGGAAGGGGACTTTGAGAGGGACACATGAAGAGCAAATGGAGGCAGAATCTTACTCATATACTTCACTGGAACTTCCTCCAAAACGTGGTGTTTTGATAAGATGGTAGGGTTGGCTCATTGTCTGTTCTCAAGACAGGGCAGTTGACACCACGTACTACATGCAGGCATGAAGCAAAAAGCATTTTGATAAAATAGTTCTGTACTTCCTGCTCACAGTGTTGGTGAAGACTGCGCAAATAATTCCAGTTTTGCTCTTGCATTTATAGTCATCAGAAGACAGCCATCAAAGTAATGCCAATAATCTAATTGCTTGTTCTGTATTTATCCAACAAACAATTCAAAGCAGAATTACATTCCAGCCATTTCATTCTACTACCCAGTCCTTTCTGATTAGGAAATCCAACAGAACATAAAGCCAACACATTTAAATATCCTCCAGAAAGTGAAACAGGAAATTAACTTCTCTCTAACTTTTTGATACAGGAGCTATGCACACTTTAAATATAATGGTAGCATGAACAACTTACTATTTCTATGAAGTTTTATGCAAGCACAAAAAGGAATTTAGAAGTCACATTTGGAGCTAATAAACATCTGCATAGTCCCATAAATGAATGGCTTGGGGCATTAGAACCACATGCTAAGTTTTTATTATCACTCTTCTGATTGATGCTGTTTAATAATAGTGCAGTATTTTCTAGGAGTCCCATTCATGTATTTTTTTGTAATGTTGTTTTGCTAGGTGGTATGTAGTAGCAAAGATAAATGCTGACTTCCTTTGCTAGGTAAATGGGAATTTAGGCTGTTCACTGCCTGTGAATATTGCTAATAGTGCCGGCCTTGTTTTTATAAGGCTGGTTCTATTTTGTGGTATTTTTGTTGCACTCCACTTTCATGCAAAGGCCTTTTGGTTTACATTGTGGCTCATACACCTCTTTTGCAGATGCTCAGTACCTACAGGAAGCAGTGGGGTTAAAGTAAGCTGGAGTCAAGTTATTTGAAGCCATTGCACCAAGTCTCTGACAGTCTTGGCTAGCTCAGTGTGAAAAGTGGCTGCTTGTAATCAACACAGGGACTAATGACACCAGAAATGCATAGCTGAAAAGATGATTCACAGTTTTTGAGTTCTTTCCTGGGAGAAGCTTAGGCTGACATGAGTTGGGCCATTATGTTAGGATGAAGAATTTTGTTTCTGCAGTTGAAGTGATGGTCAGTGAAATTCTATGGCAACAGTTCAAACTGTATATTTGCTTCTTTTCCAGGCATAGACAATGCATCAATATTTATGGAATTATGTAATCTTCTTGGAATCTGAAAGAACTTCCGAGGAACTATTTTGCTCTCTTCAACTTGAAATATCTTCACTATTTTCTTATAAAAGCAGTAATTATACATCATAAGATTCAGTTATTGACCAAATTCTAGGTTTTTGGAACAACCCAGAAATTCTGTGCAAGAGAGGAAAGATCAGAGACTAGTAGAATCAATTATATCCTTATACATTCATAACCTAGAACTGGATATACTGGTTTCAAGGGAAACGTGAAAACATTTTCTTTTTAACAGAGAACTTCACAGCTATGTGGAAGTTGCAGACAGGCAGAACTAAGACTTGCAACTCTAATAATGGATGTCTATTTTCAGTTGCACAAGGATGATTACATAATTCTTCAGCTTTCATATTATATAAACTGGGCCTTTTATCTTTTTCCTAAAACATCAAAGGAATATACATTTGATACAATATTTTTTAAAGAATCTTTAATAAATTTTAATGGAGCTTAATTTGTTTTCTTTTGTGTTTTTCATGTTATTTTTAAACTGAAAACAAAATTACAAAATTCTTTTTTATGCATTTTTATTTACTTTACAGCCCATTCTGGTTTGTTTGGACCAGTTGTTCAGGCTGTGGATCATCTATGTAACAGCCAATTGCACTAAAATGAGGTCAGTGACTCAGCTAAGTGCAGTGTTTTGTAAGCTGTAAGAGCAGGTATATCATGTCAAAGCTGACATAGGTCTCATCCAAAATCATATGGGAAAACTCAGTCTTGCTGTAAAGCCTCATTAACTTCTGTGGAGACAAACACACAATTTTCTAGGTATGACATGGGCTGCAGATGTTCTTTACCAATCCCTTTCACATAAGATATACTGAATCTGTAATAAACTGAGCCTGCTAACAAATAGTCTGAGCCTTTAAACTGAGAAAGAGCTAAAAAAAATGGTTGGGACATGGGAACACTTGACCACTTACCAATTATTCTCAAATTTTCAAAATGTTATGGATCAAATTTTTTTGTGTCTGAGTCTGTTGTAAATTAAAATCACAGGGATGCCAAAAAAATCAGAACCATAAAACGTGGAAATATGTGAACAGCTTATTTTCATCTATTGCACGCTGCTTCTCTTGTACCAACTCTCTGCCCAGCCCTCATTTTTATGATTGAGAAACATTTTATGAAAACCAGCAGACTCTTTAAATATATAAACATGACTGCTATTGCTATAATATTGGAAATTCTGAAAAACATCCAGTAGTAACTAGATCAGCACGTCCAGTGATGCAAGGCATTTTGTATAGAGCTTTGGAAAAAAGTATGGAATCACTTGCTACAAGCATGCAGTTGGCCAGATTTTTTTTAAATTCTGTGTAGCTGACAACCCACCCTACACTGCACTGACTTGGCAAACAGAGAGGACACGTTGCGTCTTGTAACCTGGCCTGCAAACAGCTATTAAAGGACAGGGCAGAGAAAGTAAATTTGGCATCACTATGCATGGATCTCAAGCAAGTACCCTAAAAGGTGTGGAGATACTTAATATTATTTAATAGTACCAGATTAGACATCAGGTCAAGCTGTTAAATTTAGGCCCTTGAATTGCCTCTGTGTCCCAGAGACGCCGTTGCGGCTCTTGGGGAAGCTGGTGGATGAAAGTGCCGGCACGGGGCGCCGGTACGCGGCTGCCGGGCGGGGGCCGCGGCACGGACGAGTGTGTGTGGGCCTGTCGGTCCCTCTCGGCGCTGCGGCAGCAGGCTCGGCACTCAGGGGCTTTTGTGTGTCTCTGGAGTGAGTAGTGAGCGTCCCAAGAAGAGCCCTCCGCAGAGGCTGGTGCTGTGCTGTCTGTGAGGGCTGCCGCAAGCCCTCTGATGACCCATCCCGGGGACGGCGCCCGGTGGGAGCCGGACCTTGCGTGGGCCCCGTGGAGCCGCTCGGGGCCATTTCCTTTGTGTTTTGTGGAAATGACCCAGGCCACTGCCACTGCCTGAACTTCCTCTTTTTTTTTTTTTTTTTTTTTTTTTTTTTTTTTTTTTTTTATGCCGCTATCGATGTTCTGTTGAACATTCGTCACTGCCAAACCAGAGCGCTGTAAACATTTCAGCCCTTCCCCAGGGACCTGAGGAAGATGCCTTCTGCATCGGGTTGCGGCGGGACCTTCCCTGGCAGATCCCGCTGCCGGCGGGCGGGCTGAGCCCCTGGGGCCGCCCCGGGGCTGGTTGGTCCCCGTCCCTTGTGGCTCGTCCTTGTTGCAGCAGATGTGCGAGTGGGGGAGCCCTGGGATGCTGACCTTGGAGTATTGACCGCAGGGGAATGGAGTCATTGATGGGTGCCTGAGGCAGGACCTCTTAATAATTGAAGCAAAATACTCCAGAGGTGGCACTGCAGGAGGCTTTGCTTCCACGAAGAAAGGTGTGTTTTCCTGGCATAACAGAAGTGTGGTAATTGTTAGTGAGGAGGGGGGCACACAAAGTGACCCCACATCCAAGGCAGGACCCTCGCCCCAGGCCCCGCTGGGAGGGACGGGAGTGGGAGAAGCCATAATCTCCTGCAAAAATGGAACAGGATCAGGCATGTGTCCTGGTCTGCAGCCCCTCTGTACTCCTCATGTGTCCTCAGTTCACCCCACAGCGCTGGCCCCTGCAGCACACGAGGGATGGGAAATGGAATTTTCTTGCAAAATAAAGCAAGAGGTGTTTCTATTTTTTGGGGTTTTTCCACGATGCAAGTGAAATGGAAAGTAGGAAGTATCTGGCTGGAATGCCTGGAAGAGAAGGGAGAGAGAGCAGAAGAGGGGGGCTGGGAGAAGGGCTGGATTTAGGAACAGGGAGGGAGGGAGGGAAATGAAGAGGAAGGGCTGCCAGCAGCTGCTGGCACTGAAAGAGAACAGGAAATACAGAAGATAAGAGTAGAGAAAGGAGGGGCAAAGGCAGAAGGAAACAAGAGTGATGTTGCTGTGGTGGGCAAAGGCCATCGGAGACTCTAACACTGTGCTTGCCACCTGATTAATGTGTTTTAAAAATTCTGTGACGTCAGGAACACTATCAAACAGGTGACCTAACACGATTCTGATTACTTCACCCTGTGCTGTTTGTGCTTATTCTGGCCAGCAACCTTTACTTGAATGTCTCAGTTTCTAAACTACTTTTGGGTTGCACACTTAGCAAATATGTGTGGAATACTCTGATAGTGTTGTATTGAGATTTTTTCACGGTCCCTTCATCAATGATGATAATACTTTCCAAGTGCTCTGGAGCAAAAGAAGATGTAGTGTTAGAAGCTAAGGTCTCTGAAATAGTTTGTGCTCTTTACCACTGCAGAGAAGCTTACACTTCAGCCAAGCACAATGTAAAACTGCATCCCACACTCAGGGGACACACTGCTGAGAAGAGTGACTTTAGCACTAGATCCCAGGCCTGTAAACAACTGGACACATCTTGAATGACATTTCTTTGTATCAAAGCATCTGTCTCTTTTCAGTCTAGTCTGCTGTGCAAAAAATGGTGGTGACTTGTTTGTGTAGTGCTTCCTATCTTCAGTGATAAGCCTACTAAAATTAGAAGTTATGGAATAACTTAGTTTTTAAACTGCTGACAACTGTCAGGTTGAAATTCACAAACTTGCAAAGAACTAATTTCATGTCCTGAATTTAATCCCTGCTGGTATGTTTCAATCCTAAAGACACCTATGATTCGCCAAAAGAAAGTCTTGTGTTTTAGTGGTGTTTTTATTGCAAAATAACAGCTAGACTGACAGTGATTGAAACATGGACCAAGCAGTGATACTGTAAGGACATTTATTAGTAAAAGGCACTGATATTTATACTGTTTTAGCTTCTGCATAATAATTTTCACTTGTTTTGTCTACCTGCTAGCTAATGCATAGGAAGCCACAATGTTACTACTTCTTTTACGCCATTGCTTACCACAGCAGGATGTTCCATAATCTTCAGCAGAGTGTTCTATCCTTTGCAGAAGGATGTGATTTCTGCAGTTCCTATTTCTCATGACTCCTGCTGGACCAGCTTCAGTAAGTCAGCTGTGCTGTTCATGTCATTTAACTCATTCTGCTCTGCAACACTAGACTGTTGCAGATATTAGTGTCCTAATTCCCACATGGACCATCCTATTTTTATGCTTTATTTTATTGGGGTTTGAACAGCAACGTTTTGGTATTGGGGGGATGGCTACCATGGTGGCTTCTGTGAGAAGCTGCCAGAAGCTTCCCCCATGTCCCACAGACTCAATGCCAGCCAATTCCAAGACAGACCTGCCACTGGCCAAGGCTGAGCCCATCAGTGATGGTGGTAGCAGCTCTGGAATAGCAGATTTAAAAAGGGGAAAAAAGCAACTGCAACCAGAGAGAGGTGTGAGGATGCATGACAGGAGCAACTCTGCAGACACCAGGTCAGTGAAGAAGGAGGGGGAGGAGGTGCTTCAGGCACCAGAGCAGAGAGTCTGCTTCAGAATGTGATGAAGACTGTGGTGGGGCAGGCTGTCCACTGCAGTCCATGGAGGTTCACAGTGGAGTAGGGATCCACTAGCAGGCCATGGAGTACCCATGCTGGAGCAGTCTGTTCCTGATGGATTGGGCCCCATGGAAGAGGCCCACGCTGGAACAATTTGAAGAACTGCAGCCTGTAGGAAGAGCTCATGTTGGAGAAGTTAATGAAGGACTGTCTTCCATGGGTGGTATCCCACACTGGAGCAGGGGAAGAATGTGAGGAGTCCTCCTCCTGAGGAGGAAGGAGCAGCAGAGACAATGTGTGATGAGCTGAGCAAGCCCCCAATCCCAGCCCCTCTGCTCCACTGAGGGAGAGGCAGAGAATTTGGGAGGGAAGTTGAACCTGGGAAGAAGGGGGGTGGGGGAAAAGTGTTTTAAGGTTTGGTTTTATTTCTGATTATCTCACTCTAATTCCATTTATTATCAATAAAAATCAGTTTTCCCAAGCTGAGTCTGTTTTGCCTGTGACAGTAATCAATGAATGATCTCTCCCTGTTCTGATCTCTACCCACAAGATTTCACTCTACTTTTTCCTGCTGTCCAGTTGAAAAGGGGAATGATAGGCTGCCTTTGGTGGGCACCTGACTTCCAGACAGGGTCAACCCACCACACTTATTTCAGACATAAAATATCCCCCTTACCCAAAGATCTGATGGTAATGGCCCAGTAATTTGTCCTTTTCAGAAATTAATGTTATCCTTGCTCTATGACTGTGGGGTTGGGGTGCCTCTTTTCCATTTTTCTCTTTCAAGAAGCTCATACCCCAGGGTAGCTATAGAGGATGGGTTTTCTCTAGATGCCATTTTGCCTAGGCACTATATGGGAAGACAGTAAGTGGTAGATAATGCAAATGTTCCTTGGGAGTCATTGGCAACATCAGATACCGTTCCACTTGCTCCTATATACAAGTCTCTCTGCCAGTCCTCCTATGGGCTAGATCGTGTTGGACTGATAAGGCAATAAGGTACTGACAAGGTTACATTTAACTTTCTAGAGCACAGTAATCTCCAGTACTGTTTAGGATTCCTGTGTATGATTTTACCCCAGTACTCTTACTTTTCTTAATAATGCTGCATAGCCCAACTCAGATTCCTGCATTTACTATCTGCATAGGACCCACATTCCATGGAACAGTTCACATGGGACCTACCAAGCCCTCGCTGCTTAGGTGACTGCAGCCACAAAGTCAAAGTCAGATGGCAATTGCTGTTACCAGCTCACCAGGGCAGCCCAGATTTCAGGAAAAGTTGTTTCCAGGAAGGGAAGACCATGGTTTAAAGATCCTTCAGTGCTACCCAGAGCTTTCAAACCTTTATAGTATCAGTCCAAAATGAAGATAGAAAAAATGGAGAGGCAGACAAAATAGAATTTGTGGTCTGAAGTCCCTGATATAAAGACAATTCTTAATTATACCAGAACTATTTCCCATGTTGTCACAGTAAGTTACTAGCTTATTTTTGTGAAAAACAACTGTACTTTATACTGTTGAGGAGTCCTATCTTTACAACCATTGTCTTTGCGCTGTGTTTGCTGTAGATCCATGACTCCATTCTCCAGTACTTTGGAAGCCACACGAGAAGAGCAGTTCTCTATGCACCTCCTGCTCACCATGAAACTGACCGTCAGCTCTGTCAGCGCATCCTGGCAAAACATGGATATACAGTCACAGTTCTTGAAAACAGGAGACTGGCAGAAGATCTGGGGCATGAGGGCCCTTATCACAGTAAGACTTAGTTGATTAGTTAATTACTAAGAGTGATCACTAAATGTAGAATTGATCCAGTGTTCTTCCACAAACATAAAGTGCATAAACTCTGATAAAAGTAAGGATAGAAACTAAATTCTAGCCCTTCTCAGCTGTGTGGATAATTTTCCACAATTAGGTGATTCTTCTATTAGGTAGAGTTCTATTAGGTATCCTTCTGTAAAAAGAATGCAGCAGAGTAGTTCATCATAGTCTTGACAACTAAATCAGATCAGTGCGGCTCCTGATGACTTCTCAAACAAACTTCATCAATATAACGGAGGGATTTTCAATAGAATGTTTCATAAGAAAACACATACCTGCTACATTTGTTTCCTTATCATTTTCTCTCCTAAAGAAAAGTTGTATGTGTGAAGGTACTTTTTCCTCTAGTAATGTTTTGATTGTTCTGTAAACTTGTTAAAGAACACAATATAGGACAAGTAAATTTTGCACTTGCTGTTGAATCTGGGATAGATTACTGTTGGTTCTCGGTTCCTCTTGAAATTTGATCCACAGTTAAAGCAGACTACTGAAGAATCCTGATCTCTTGCACAAAGGACTGTAGCTTTATTGTGTAGAGTTACACTGTGCTTGATAGAGAAGCTTGGGCACCAGTTATATATGTGATGACCATGTTTGAGTGTTCTTAGACACCTCTGAGGTATGAACTGAAAGTGTGATGCCAATTTGGTCTTGGAAGTCAATTTGGGAACTGGAAGGCTTTGAAAAAAATGCACAGGCTACCATTCCATCAGAGGAAAAATGGTGTAGTTAGATATTTCTCGTGCTAAAGGGAGCACTGTTTGCATCATTCAGGCTTGCAGTACACTTCTGGGGCTACCAGAGAGCTCAGGTTTGCTTGAGCTTTAAGCAAACCAGATAATTTCATAGATGAAAACTACAATTACTTAGCATGCTTGAGATTGCTCAAAATTCCATTGCTAATTTCAAGTTTCTTGAAGAAACTTTCTTGAAAATGAGGTACATGTGGTTTTCTTTGGCAGGCTGTACCAAGAAGTAGTAAATTGTCTTCATCTCACTCTTACTTTAATCTAGTTTTATAGTCACCTTTTAGCCATTCCTTGCCTTGAGTACTTTCCATCTCAAAGTGACAAAACACACCATGTCTGCAGGCTTTGCTAATGTCAGATGGGCTGCAGAGAAAAGATGGTGTCTCTGGGGACCATGTGCACCATCTCTGTGAAATACTTCTGTTTCAAATGGCCAAGGAAGTGGGCATGCCAAAATCAGTTGGGACCTGTAAAAAAAAAGAAAAAAAAAGACTGTACTAGATTTTCCTACAGTGCTGAGTTCAGATTGAAGTTCTCCTGTACAGTTTTTACACTCCAAATATTACCTCTGCAGAAATGAGCTGAACTGTGGATATTTATATTTTACAGGCTAGAACCAGTACTTCCTGTAGTATTTTCCCAGTAATAATAAAAAAAAGTAATGAAAAGGCCTTAGGTATTTTCCAGGAACATCCTACAGCTTTCAGCAGATGTTGGATTATGTAAAAAAGTCAAATGCTTGCCAACTTAAAGCTAAGAGTAAGACTCTACTAATTCCATTTCATGGCAGCATAAATCTGCCTTTAACTATTCTCTGTTATGTAAGTTTTTAGCTTTAATGTTATGTTTTAAAAACAAGAAGAAAGTAAAAGAGGATGTCTACGTACCAACCCAATGATCTTTTCTTACAGCTAAGCAAATTACATTCAAAGTTAATTTTCTTCCCCAGTAGATGATGGGGTTTAATCTTCTGGATGGGACGGTACTCCTTATTTTGGAGAAGGGTATTTTGAGCTATGCTTTGGCATAATATTTTTCTAATAGGAGTGTTATAACTTATTAAAAATATGCTCCTTTGGCCTCAGTTAAAAATATATAGATAATGAACTGAGAAACACAGAATGTGAGTGCTGCGAAAAATCTATAAAAAGAGTAATTCCTTATTACTTGGTATTATTTAGCAGCTGTATTGAGTGCTTTTATTTTTTGTGCAGACAGTCGTGTAGCTTTCAAAGTTCACTCTAAATTTGAAAGGATTTTTTGTTTTGAATGGCTGAGAGCCAAGACTCTAGCTGAAGTCATATATGGAAAAAAATTCACCACAAAACATTCCTAACTGTTTTTTTTTGTGCTGGCCTGCTAAGAATTTTGGGACCCATTCTGCTGGTGTTTGAAACCCAAATGTGACAGCTCTGCACACTGATCTTCCAGAAAGGTCCTCAACACCTGGGCTGCAGCACTGTGTTGAATTCATTGCTGTCAGGGAGAAACATCAGGGGAATAGTTTTCTTCAGTGGAAATTTTTTACTTCTTACAAACCAACCAAAACCATTTTGAGTTTTGGTAACTGGAAAACAGTTGGTTAAAAAGGAAAAAACATAGGGTTTTTTTAATCATGGTAAAGTGACTGTGGTTTATGGGTTTACTATGAAAAATCCATACAGATGTGTTCTGCAGTAAAACATAAATTATTCAAACCCCTAATTTTTCACTGAAAAATAGCTTTGTCAGTAAATTCTCAAGCAGCTTTGCTTGAACAAAAAGTAGTTGTGCTTTCACCATTCCTTAGCAATTAAACCCACATGGAGGGAAAAGTCCATGGACTGATGATATCTGTGTCTGCTCTGAGCTGTGAGAGACTTCCTTTTGCAGCAGCCCTAAATGAGCCAGTTTTGCTGTAAGTTTAACATGTCTCTTAGTCTGCTGCTGGGATGGAGATAGAGAGGTGGAACTGTGTTAGAACTACATTAGTAGCAGATGATGGAATAGTCAGATTTTGCAGAGAGCTGGGATTACCACCTTGGGCAATCTTCCTTCCTTCCTTCCTTCCTTCCTTCCTTCCTTCCTTCCTTCCTTCCTTCCTTCCTTCCTTCCTTCCTTCCTTCCTTCCTTCCTTCCTTCCTTCCTTCCTTCCTTCCTTCCTTCCTTCCTTCCTTCCTTCCTTCCTTCCTTCCTTCCTTCCTTCCTTCCTTCCTTCCTTCCTTCCTTCCTTCTTTTATAAAATGTGAAAATCTGCTCATAGAAGCATAGCCTCTGGAACAAGTTATGCATTTACCACAGCCTTGGAGGGGGTTGAAATGGGTGTCATAATCTCATTGAAAATAATAAAAGGATCAGAAGGAGAAGTGAGAAAGCCCTACACTTCCAGGCTTTCTCCTGAGAGATTTGACATACTGAGCTGTACAAGCCTCTGGGCTTCCTTCCCTCAGCCCAGGACAGAGCTGTGCTGCTCTATTGGAGATGAGTGTGATGGGCCACCTGGCTTCAGAGCCCCCTTAGATCCTCCCAGAGTGGCAAATACCAGAGAAGAACTCGCCAAATGTTTTCCAGTGTCTTCTGCCTTCTTCCTATTCTTCCAGTCTGAGAAGCTCTCATCTCTGTTACCACAATAAAGATTTAACAGGATCTGTGTGTCCCTATGACTCTGTGCTACCCTACCAACATTTTCACATTTTTTAAAAGGATGGTTTTATCTCAGAAACTTGTTTCACTAATGGGCATTTCTGCCCTCCAAAAATAATGTTCTTTAGTTAGTGCCTGCTGCCTGAATCTTTCCTGAATTCCATACTTTGCCCAGATGACCTCTTCAAAGATATATAAACTACTTACGTCTTTCCTTACAGAGCCATCAGTTTTTCTGTCCTTTGCTGAATGTGCCTGCCTCATTAGTCACTGGTGACCCTCACTTAATAGGCGTTTCCTTCATTTCTCAATTCTTCACCTTTACCAATAGTTAAGCAAATCTCAGCAAACTGCAGGCTCCAAGAAATGTGTGCAGTTGCATGTACACATCTGACTGGCCAATTTTAATTCATTCTGCAGTAACATGCAAAATTCTGTAATTACCACTTGCTCTTGGAGTGGAAAAGATTGTGCATAAGCTCAATGATAGCCCATCAGCTTGGCCATGGAAAAAAGCTCGTGTATTCAGGCTCCTGACTGAATGCAGTGTAACATTATATGCTCCCTGCTGCCTTAGAATGTTAGTAATTTGGTGGAAGCTTTTGCAATTGCAATGAGAGACTTTAAAAAAACAATCATAAACCAGTTTCATAGTATTGCTTTTACATGATCATTTTCTATTTTTAGAATACTGTAGTTAAGTATTTAAACTTTACTATTGCCTCTTTTTGCAGTTTGAGTGACATCCATTGAAGATTAGCTATTTCCTCTTTTCTGAGATTATCAATATACACTGAATTCTGTTCTGTTTTCTTCCATTTTAAGAGCATGCTGTGTTTAAATACTTGGCTGTGTAAACTAAGCCCTGGTTCCAGCAGCTAACTATGAGGATGACCTAGCTTTTTGCAGATGTGGGAGTGGTGCTTGGGTGGAGCTGCACCAGGAACAGGAAGGGCTGGTTGAGACAACAGACCCATGGGAGCAAATCTTAGCGAATCTTGGCCTTTCTCTTTATGTGCCTGGGTTAAGAGATCTGTCTGGTATTTAAAGTGGCACTACTTATGTATTACAGCAAGGAGTAAATACCCCCTCACTGATAAAGCCACCTGACTATATTCAGGCATAACTCATTTTGCTGTAAAATGATGGTTTGAGAGTTGTATTGTTATGGAAGATAAGGCCTCTGCTGTCCCCCTCTTGGCTCTCTATAGAGAGTTCTTTTGCTTCTTTGTACCCAGTGGTGGTCACTCCCTGTAAAAGCTGGTGCTTGGGGAATGTCAGGGAACATGAGGCTGCAGGAGCAAGAACAGGCGTTCACAGATGTGAAGTGATGCTAGCTGCAAAGTTTTCTGTCTCTCTATATTAATTTACATGACTGAAGAAGCAGTTGGGGACAGATGAAAGAAAATTGTCATTTGATTTTCCCCAAAAGAAATTTTCCATGTCAGCCTTTGTCAGTTTTTCATTTTGGTTTGCTGGGTATCCTTTGGAAAAAGTACTTTTTAAAGAAAATTTACATTTCTCGTGGAAGAAAATTACTCAGTTTACTTTGCTTCACAGGTGGAGTTACAAGGCTAGAAAATGTTGCCACATCAGTTAGAGATGGAGAAAACTAGGATAGAAACTGTATGAGTCACTGTCAGGATGAAATGCATGCTCTTTGCTGTATATCTTCATGTTATTCCTTTAGCATATTGTACCACCTCTACTACTCCTCACTGTTCATACTTTTGACCAGAGGCTGAATAGGAAAAGTATCAGCTTGATTGCTGACATCTGGCCAGCAGCAAGGTAGGAACTCTCAGAAGTGCTACTTCGTAAGTGCAGCCAGTAATAGTTTCCTCAGAGTTGCTAATTAGTGTAGAGAATAAACTACAACCATGGGTTTTGGAGGCCTTCAGGGCCACATCTGTTGACTGTCAGACATCCGTTTTGCATTTTCCAAGACATACCATATCAGCAAAATTAGTGAAAATGAGACAAGGTGCTAGAGACAGGAGGACACAGTGATGCTCTTTCTTCAATGACTGAAGACTGCTATATTTGGGTGAACAGAGGTACTTGCTAACACAAAGGGCTAACAAACTCTTCTGCCAAGGAAAAAAGAACAATCTGTTCATCATGTCTGTAGTAATCAGGGCATGATGTACTACAACAGAGTTGTTATTAGGAAATCTGTTTTGGGAGTAAAGCTAGTGAAGTAATCAAATGGATTCCCTGGAGCTCTGCAGCAGTCAATCTTAGATGTCTTGAATGATTAGGTAAAGACATTTTATTTTGTGTAGTGAGTCCCCTGGTGGGGTAACAAGATGGTCTCACAGACTTCTTGAAGTACATGACTAGCCTTGAGAAAATCATGCAGACAAGAAACTGAAGAGGAAAAATGGTGATTTCTAAAGAAGATGGAGAGATTTCAGGTATGATTCAGCTATGGTGACTTAGGGCTTGGAGGAACAAACAATATGTAGTTTACAGCATATTCTTAAAATGCAAAATATTTTCAAACCCCCCAAAATTTATGAGAATATATTCCTGATGGGAGTGGGGAAAGGGAAGGGAGCAAAGATCAGTAATGCACAGATAACAGCCAGCTGAACTTTGAGAAAGTAGAAAGCAAATAATGTATTGTGAAATAGGTATATTTTTCATGGGATGGCATGTAAAAAAGCCCTTACTGAACGGCTTTTTGTGGAGCTAGAAACACATTAACAGGAGTAGGAAACTTTAGTTTGAACTTTTCTTTCTGTTTTGTTTTTTTTTTTAATTGTTCAGAGTACAGTTAGGAGGAGCCCCTACTTGCTGTTTGTTGCAGTCTCAGACAAGTTTTGCTGAAATCCAACTAACTTAGCAAACAATTATAAAGAATAAAAGCCTCAAGGAAAATTTCTTATGTGTTCTGTAAACATCTGGTTGCCATTTTCAATTACAAGGACCAACCCACTGAAGGAAGCACTTTAGTTTTTTTGGAACAGAAATGGGACACTGGGGTTTTTGTTCTTTTTCGTAGTGGAGAGTAAAGGAAATGTCAGGAATAGAGAGGTCACTAGATGCTCAGCTTTTATAAATACAAAAGTCTCTGAGAAAATTAAAGTAAATTGAAATCAGGTTCTGAAAGTGTAAACAACCCTGTGGAGGTAAGGTTAAATAAGCAGGACTGGAGATCCTAGCATGCTAGCAGAAGCACAAGATCATTCTATCATAAGTAAGTAATTTAAAATACTGTGCAAAATAATAATGGTGAAGGTAGCTACAGAAAGATATTTTTTAAGTTACCCTGCAAATACATATGTATATTCAGATCTAGCAGATGTAAGTTCTCTTTCCAAAATCCTTTTGGTTAATTGTTGGTACAAATAACCATCTACAAAACTGGTTGGTTTCCTAATGCAAAATATATGTCATGTGAGTCCTGAGCTAAGTTTTGACAAATAAAACACACCTTTTAGAAACACTTTTTGTGTGTTGTTAAACAAGGAGCTTCCTAAACAAGCTAAATAGGTAGAAATGTGATCCTC
The DNA here is from genome assembly GCF_041296385.1 of Aphelocoma coerulescens. Lineage (NCBI taxonomy): Eukaryota > Metazoa > Chordata > Aves > Passeriformes > Corvidae > Aphelocoma > Aphelocoma coerulescens. Next base: position 24,129,186 of record NC_091014.1, on the reverse strand, counting down.
AGAGCATGCTGAGTTACAAGCATGTAACAGACTTAATCTGCTTCCATAACATGGAATTTCATTTAGTTTTGGGAAGGAAATGCGTACCAGAAACATACATTGTCTTGTTCACTTTTTAGTTTTGCTTTTAGCAATTAATCTCATGCCCACACATATTATTGGATTCAGTACAAGAGAGAAGTTTCTGACATAAACAAATGAATGCTGCTCTCTAATGTGATGCTGTGGTTTCATGTTAGAAAATCTAAATGCATCATGTATTTTTCTGAACAATATGTATTCTTCTTACTAATTACTAGCAGAACATGTTCATGCTTTGTAGAAGAAGAGCACACAAACTATTTCTTTGTATTACTAAAATAAACCCTCTATAAGATTGTACAGAATCTTCTGTTTCAAATGCACTCTTTTCCTTTAGAAAGGGAAATTCTTTATTTGTTTATAACAGAAGTGTAAGGACATTGAGCTTTGCCAGGTAAAACCAAAATATAGCATTTCGTCCTAAATGTAACAAACATATCTTTCTCTGAGTGTTCTTTCAGTTTTATAAACAGAACATACAGTCCAGTGGTATTTAAGGGGCTGACTTAGAGATTACAATAATTAAAATTATACACACTGATTACACAGTGAGCTAAAATTAAAACTTTACTGGAATAAATTATGTCACGTTAACAGAATCTGAAAAACACCAGTGTCCAGGAAGATCCACATGTCAGCCAAAGGAAAGCAGCAGTGTGCAAGGCCACTGAAATTGAATAAATGCAAGGGATTTAGGCATCAGTATACAAGATTTCTAGTATGCTGGTAACATGCAAATCCTGAAAAAGAGTTTGAGACAATTTTTTATAACTGTAGCCTGTCGGATAAGAAGGTAACAGCATACAATTGCTTTTTCGAGTATTTTAAAAATGCTTCCCTATAAGAAATGAATCCTGGCTCTGATAGGGTTCAAGCAGAGACTCTGGTTTATAAATATATATGTCTGTTCCTAAATGTCAGATAATTGTCTGCTAATATAGGTGCTGGGAGAATGTCAGTCAGTTTAGCCAGCAGCCTGTCACCATCCTGCCAGAGCACTCTCTCTAAGGGATTGTTGGTTAGGATTGCTCAGTGATTTGGCTGCTGGAAGCTGTGCACCCTTTTTGATGCAGTCACTGGCTCTGAGCCCTGGTCAGCTGTGAGAAGTGTGCTGCTGCCTTTCATCACTGTGCTCCCATTTTAGGTAGTGGCATTATGTACCATTGAAACAAAAACCTTTTTTTTTTCTTTTTTACTTTGGCTACCATGACTTTTATTGGTTCAGGCAGCAAAAACCTTTTACACTGTATAGGCCTTCATTGTAATTTGCAGCCAGCCCACGCCATTCCTAGGTTCAGATTCCAACTTTCTCCAGCTGCATCCACTTTCAGCTGACAGCTCTTTTGAATGCTGCATCCCAAAACCACCCCAGACATCAAAAGTGCATTAGCCACCCACAGTTTAGAACATGTTTCTGAAAATTTCACACAACATATTGTTGTTACACTGGCTTATCTTACATCAAAAAGGAAACTTTTCTTCATGAGGGGAATGATTATTTTATCCTTCTGATGTTCACTGTACTTCCTCAGAATTGATTTTTCAAAGTAATATTGAATATTTTTTTTACTCAGCCCCTGAGGTTGTCCATTTGGAGGTAATCCTAGTTTGCACAGATGTCAAAGAGAATAGAGGCTCCTCTGACATAGTCAGAAATTGGAACTATATCTCAGTTTCAAGTTAGTCATGAGAACTTTCAAATTCTGGAAAAAATTATTTCATACAGGAAAGTATTACAAAAAGTGACACCCTCTCTTCAATTAAAAAGGAAAAACCCCACATATCATGCATTTCAATCATTTTTGGCAGACATGTTTCCTTACAAAACAATGTCCATTTTTCACAAGAGAAAGGCAAAACATTGAAGGGGTTTGGTTTAAAAAGTAACAAAGGAATAGGATTTGAGCAACTTTAACTGGTAGCAAGATTAAAAAAAATATAGTCTGAACATATTTTCTCAATGGTGCCTCACATAAATGAAATACAATCATGCTCTGATAGAGGGAAGGACAGGAGCTGAGTGGTATGCATTTTGGAAAGTTTGAACCAAATTATTCAAGTCATAAAGTGTTTCTGTAACAAGACATTGTTGTAATGACTTTGTTTCTGACCTTTATGGTAATGCTTTCAAAAATAAATATTTAGCTATAAAAAGGATTTTCAGTATTAATTTATAGCAACTACTAGAAGTGTATATATAGAGAGAGCTTACAGAGTGTTCTTCTGTGTTTTGTAAATGCAAGACGAATCTGGCAGAACCACAGTTATTTTAGATCTGACATAATACAGCTCAGTTGATCTGTTTATTGAAAAAGTATTTTTAGTGTAAAATTCAGAAGTAAGAAAAGATAATTTTTTCTTTATTTGAAAGAAAGCCATTTAACTACCATTTTTTTGTTGCAATAGGTAAAATAGAAAACATATCAGCCTACCAAAGTACTGTTCAACAGCTGATAGACAAAATAAGAACAAGACCTAGCTATTTTGGAGCAAATCAAGAAGCATTTGTCTGTCTCAATGGGAATTAGGCATTTAAATATTTTTTTTCCCATTTTACTTCAGCAAGTGTATCAAAAAAACTCTCTCACTTCAGATTTCACAGCCACAGTGAGGCCAAGTGTCAGTGGAGGCTATCTAAAAGTCCTTCTTCAACAAAAAATAATTGAGGAAATTTTGTATAAAGATGAGGCTGAAGTCAAGGACTTTAAATACATAGAGTTTGACATGTTAGCCCTATTTTCCCTAGGAATGTAGTATTAGGGCTTTAAAAAGACCTCTGAGAGTAGAAAAAAAAAAGTATTCAAGAAAGTACTAGCCCAGAAGGTAACTGTAGACTAGTTAGGTTGCCTTCTTTATGACAGGATGATGTGTGAAGTAGGAGAAAGCATCAGGTTTTCTTCCTCTACCCAGCTCCATGACACTTATGATTTACACCCCAGATGTTACAGTACGCATTTTTTTTCAAATCTTAACCATGTAAGGATGTCTGTTGACCTTCAAAAGTGAGGTCTGACCCTACATTTCTTTAAAATGTTTGCAGAGATAATTTTAAGGTCTTTGGAGTCCATGTTTTATGGATGCTGTAAATGGCAGTCCAGATATCTATCATGGACTTCTACTACTCCCTGGCATGCCAGGTGAGTAGAGATGAAAGGCAACATAGAGTGGTACATATAAAACAGTATCTGTAAAGTACAGCTGAAAATCTTACATTTGGCATGACTTAATTATTGCATCACTGTCTTCTGCAGTTTTGTCTTACTCATAAACAAAATGGGTCAATTCCCTAGTCCTAACTGCAAGTGATGCAGTATGGCTCAAGTCCATGTATCTAAACTCTTTTCCCCTGACTGAGGGTGGCCTGCTTTTTGCTGAGTTTTAGGAACTGTCACTGGCTTAGGCTGTCTCCTGGGGCATTGCATGGCCACCCAGGGAGAAGAAAACAAACACAGTAGATGATTGAAGGCCAGTGATTGAGTCTGTGTCCTGACACTGTTTAGTTTAGTCATTGCCTTTATTCCCAAGCTTCTTTTTTTCAGTACTGTTTCATGTCTCCTGGGTATTATGGAATCTGTTATGTTAATAAGGATTGGTATAGGATGCCTGAGTGCTGTAATTGCAGTGATCAAGTTTGGCCATTTGGACCTTAAAAGATGTGTCTTAGTTGCTTGCATGTGATCAAACATCATTATTTTAATATTGTAATTGGTATCTTCATTCGTTGTAATTAGAATGAGACAGGACATTAAGACAAAAAAACCCATTTACTCGTTGGCTGCCTATCCTGAGGCTCCTATATTCATAGAAGGGAAGAGGCTGTTTTCTCAGTTCTAGCACAGTTTCTGCTTTTTAAAGTCAGTAGTGAATTCCCATTAGTGCCATCATTCAGAGAGCTTCTCAGCTCAGGTACCTTATGTTGTGTTGCAAAGAGTGGGAGTGGTAGAAAGGTTGGGGTGAAATGCAGGATGGAAGATATACCCAAGCTGGCAAGTTGGCTTCCTTGGGAGGAACTCTTCCCTAGGAACTGCTTTCCGATTGAATCTTCTTTCCAGTCACCAGCTCTTCCTGTTTGTTGTATGTGCCTTTCTAAAAGCCCAGACTCTTCCTTATAACAGTAGCAGGATCCGGAGGTTTTGCAACAGTCTAGTGGGGAGGGTGCCTCAGTACCACTTGGTGTTAAGTTCTAGATGCAAACTCATCCAAGTTAGGATGTACTTCCACAGTTCCTCAGGTCCACAAGGTGCTTTGGGCCTCCCGTTCACTCATCATGATAGGCACTGTGGCAGAGTCTCCCCAGGGACATCTTGGGGGTACCAGGGCAGGGGCTTGTGTCTCTCTGACGGGGTTTCTGGGGTTACCCCACCCAGCACTGTGCCTCTGTGCTCCTTCTTGTGTGTGTGTGTGCATATGTATGAGAGAAGAGTATTTTGTGGGCAGATCCCCCTCCTGCGATGTCCCTGCTGGAGCAGGGTGCTATTTGAATTCTCCCACCTGCTGCAGTTCCTCTGGGCTCCACTGTGCAGCCTCCTCCCTGCATGTCTCAGCTGCATGACCGTTCTTCCCACATGCACATTCTCTCCTTCCAGTTTTCACCTGGTTCTTCATGCCAGTCCACTCTCAGTAGCCTGTCTCTAATATCTCTCAGTCTGTCTTTTCTGTCAGGTGGTTTCCTTCTCCACCTTCACAGAAGGTAAGGAAACACCTACATAGATGGATTTAGCTGAGCTTTGGTGGGTCTGTGACGTCTGTGCTTTAACTAGGTACCAAATACTTCCATCCCTCTGAAGGTTAGGTCTAAGTCCCACAATGTGTGAGAGAAACATATAGCAGCTTTGACTGTCATAGCTTATGTTGTGTATTAAATACATATAAAGTAAGAATTCCAGCATTTGGTAGCAGTTGGGGGTTGTAAGTTATTTTAGCATGCTTACAAGAAGAGCATACCATATTGAATTATTAGGAGCTTTGGGTTTCACTGAGACTTGCTGTGCAGAAAATACCCATGTGTGGAGAACATACCAGAGTAATCTGAATATTCATCCAAAGCACGGTGTGTAAGCACAGAAGTGGAATGACAGGCTTGAGTGTTTGAATTGCCTCAATGTATTTGTCATTGGGTCAGAACTGCATATTTTCCTTTTATTTGCTACTAAAGCTCAGAAAGTATTTTGACAGCATATTTTCATACCTTGAGTTGACAGGTTATGCCATGATAAAACCTATAGGTTTTTAGAGTTACAATCTGTAATACAACTCCATGGAGAATTATTCTTATCCTGACAGTCTTTCCTGGAGAGACTGGGAGCTATCTAATGCACCTGCCTTACAATACTACAGTGCTCTTCTCCCCATGTCAGACTAATACAACTTTTGAATGCATTTTCATTTCCAGTATTCTGCCCATTCTTTGGTTGCACAGAAAAATATAGGGATATAGTTTAGTAATACTGCAATTTAATTTTTTTATTACCTTTTGTTGTCTTACTGACACTCATCTGCAAACTGAAAACCCAACTTTAAAACATTTGCTGCAGGTCTGAAAATTCTTTTTTGCTTGTCTCTTATAGTGTGGTAATTTGTTGATTGAAGAAAAGATTGTTAATCTACTGCATGACTAAATGTGATATAAATGGAGAAGGGATTGTCCTGTCTGTTCTCCATTCTTGTACTTATGCCTGCAATAGATTTCTTTTGCTTCTTTTAGAAAAAGTAATCTGCCTTGTATTGTCAGTTGCTCCAGTAAGGAAGTTGATAACTCTGACTTGGTAGCTAGGTCTAAGGTAGTTTTACAGTTTGAGACCAGGCAGAGAAATTAAAATATCTTTTCACGTTTGAGAATATTTCAGATAGAAACAGGTAGCTCTTGGCTTGTTATGCTCATTTTTTACTTTTAAAATTTGCCTTTGGATTGACAAGAAAAGGAGGCTTGAAAACTGTTCCTGATATAAATAAACAGTAATAAAATAATTCTTTCTTTCAGGCAAGAGTGGACGCATTATGCCTCTCCATTTGTAGTTAGACCCAGTATCCCTCCACAGAACTTGCAGAAGAGATACAGGATAGTCAAGCATTACTCTGTTTTTATGAGAGGCACTACAATAGAACTTCAAATGCCTATTTCACTGCCCAAATTCTGAACTCAGATGTGACTGTGCATTAATTCTTGAGCACAGGACAATCTTTTGTGCTAAGCTGTTCAGGGACAGATGAACTGCTTTTGGAATTAAACTGATTCCATTTGGTTCACGCCAGCCTTTCCTCTACAAAGAATGGTTGCCTTGGCACTTCATATCCTCTTAGTTAGGGAGTAGTTGAGCCAAAAAAAAATCCTGATCATCCTCAAGGGGAGTGAATAGTGACTGTCCTCAGGATTCCTTCAGCCTTTCCCTGGCAGCCATACAGCAAATGCGCAAAGTATTTTGTGAATGAATTGACTGTGTCCAACAATCTCAGCCTCCTACATAGGGTGAAGTAATTTTTACACTTAAAATACTCCACTGCAATTAATGTGACAATAGATTTTAGCCTAATTTGTCCAGCTAAGATAGAGGTTATGGGGCTGTGTGTTATGGCAGAGTACAGTCAGTCTGAACACTGTGTGAAACAGTGAAAGCTTTGCATATGGACAGGTGAACAGCTGCTTTCCAGAATAGTTCAGAAAATATCAGAAACCTCTTCATCTTGTCCTTTGCTGTCACTCAGTGGAGCGATCATTTCTTCATTGTTGTTGAAATGAGTCCATATTGGTGATCGTTTATGACCATCAAGGGCCACACCACAAGAGAAATTAGAATGCTTTCAATAACTACTTTTTAAGGAGAAAATTCCTGAACTAGGTGTGAGACATTCCTTTAGAGAAAGTCTTACAAATGGGACAGTGATACCAAAAACTTGTAAGAGGAGGCATTATTAACAATCTCAACAAGTGGCATTCTGATATTTGCATAACGAGACAGCCAAGCTGCTGCAACCAGAAATAGGCTTCAAAGGCTATTTTCCCCTGGAGTGTTATCAGTGAAGCTCAGATCTTCAGAGGTGTAGAATTCCCACATCCCCAGACCCCGTCACGCAGCCTGCCTGATGCTGCTGCCCTCTGAGATGCTGAAGGGCATAAAATTCTGCCTAGAATTGAAAGGCAGTCAGTGAGGCAGAAGTTCTGTCTTTCAGACACCTGTTAGTGCTTCCACTTTAAACTCCTGGCTAGCAAACTATTGGCTCTTATAGAGTGACTGCATTGTAGGGTTAAAGCCCAACATATTCCTCTGTCCAGTTTAAAGTAGGATTTGTGCACAAACAGCTACTTCCATAAATATGCGCCTCCTCACCAAACTCGGTAAAATCTGTGCTCACTCTGTTACCGTGCAGGAGCAGAGGAGGTTGACTTTTTTTTCCTTATATACTATGAGGACTCAGGATTCATGAAGCTAAAACCTATATTCATCATATTTATTTTTTTACAGATCAGGGTTACAATATGCCATAAGTATAATGTATAATATACAGTTGAATGCATCAGTATGTAAAAAATAACTTTTCCTGAAAATCTTCTCTTTACACCCATACAGCTCAAAGGTGCCTTAAAATATATTTCAAATACAGCTGACAGGAATTTCTCTTAAAAAAGGATCCTGTACAAATCTCAGGATGTCCCTTAGCAGGGGTTCTATAGCCTCCTTAGAGTAAGGTATTCTGGTACTTGATACATGTGTTTAGAAATTGTTCTTTATGTACCCTTTGCTGCAAATTAGAATGCTTACATTGTATCCTGTCTCCAGTGATTAAAGAGACAATTGATTTTGGAGGGATGAAAATTTATTCTGTGGTGGTGTGGTTTAACCCCAGCCAGCAGCAAAGCACCACCGAGCTGCTTGCTCATCTCCCCCTGGTGGGATGAGGGAGAGAATCAGAAGGGTGAAAGTGAGAAAACTCATGAACAGAGATAAAGACAGTTAAATAGGGAACGCAAAAGCCGTGTCTGCAAGCAAAGAAAAACAAGGTGTTGGAACCCTGAGTTCAGAGAATTTCAGCCTTTCAGTGCTGACAGACAGTGATCTTCAAAAACACACTGCATTTGACTTGAAGCCATGGGAAAACTTCCCAAATTGTGTGATAACACTGAGGTTGTTGCTGTGTAATTAAAGTTATATCACAGGGTGGAATATGTAGAGATGTAGAAAAATTAGGTTTATGGGATTTAGTAACGAGATGGAGGATTTTGGGTGTGGATTAGTTCTTCTTCTTTTTCCTCCTTCATCTTCACAAATCTGGGTGGTCTGGTATTGGTTCATAAAGCCCGCAGTGTGGATCATAAATGAATAATTAGTGGGTTATAAGTAAAAATAAATTAGTTGGCATTCCATAATTGGACAGTTTGGACTTTAAAAGGCCTTGGAAGTTAGAACTCGGGGCCATTTTCACCTTGTTAACTCAGAGGCACATTCTGTGCAGCTATATTTTAGATAGAAATAATAAACATTTGAGTCTGAAGATAAACCTCGTGTCTCTTGCATTTCAATCTGAACTCTAAGTAAAAGAACTCATGAAACAGACGCAAAGAAGAAAAGAAATTAAACAGAAAAAATTAATAACAAGGAATTAATTCACCACTTCCCATGAGCAGACAGGTGTTCAGCCATCCCCAGGACAGGAGCTTCATCACGGATGGAACCAACAATGTTAGCTGGGCAGACAAATGTCATCAATCTAAATGTGTGTGTCTTCCCCCCCCCCCCTCCCCCCAGCCCCTTCTTCCTTCTTCCTTCAGCTTTTGTTGTTGAGCACAGCATCATATGGTAAGGAGTATCCTTTGGCCAGTTGGGGTCAGCTGTCCTGGCTGTGTCCCCATCCAGCCTCATGGCCATCCCAGCCTCCTTGCTGCAGGTCAGAGTGAGACACCAAGAAGGCACTGACACTCATAAATAGTTAAAACAATGTTGTGTTATAAACTGGTTTGGTAACAAATCAAAAAGTCATGACTCCATCTCAGACCCTGTACGAGGTCTTCCAAAATCTACCTCCGTTTTCTAACCCTCTACTGAAACTATGTTTTCCAAAACTGGAAAACAGTGTTGCTGGAGAGGTGTGACCAACACAAACTGAAGCAGAAGGATTACCCCCCAATCACTTTTACCACCATAACCCTCATAAACAGGTTTGGTTACAATTCTTGATATTTACAGGGCTATTATTTAGAATTCTCTGGGGAACTGGCATGGAGTAAATTAAAACTGAAATTTTAAAGGAGGGGATTAAACTCTTTCAGCATTAATAAATACTTGCCAACATCTGAAAAGTTGTTTATATTTGCTTTGTTGGATTTTTTTTTTTTGGCAACAATATTGTATTGTTAGTTCATATGCAGTTTATGAATTTGATCCTTTCTGCAGTAGTGCTCTATGGCAAATTGTACCTCTCCATTTGATTTGTGCTCATGAACTATGGCACTTTTAACTTTTTTTGAATTTCCTTGGATTGAATTTGGACCAATTATCAGAATTATATTGAATTCTGACCATGCTTCGTGTGACCTTATACTTCTTTTCAATTTGGTGTCACTTGCTATTTATAAATGCATTTACTATTCCAGCCTTCAATTTGTTACTGAAAAATTTGATCAGAACTGATTGTACATTTGGGTATCTTTTGCGGTTCTGCTCCAAAAAATTCCACTTTGATAGTGGAGTAGACTTCATTTTTTCAAATAGCTGTGCAATCACCTCATAGGTGTGTTACATGGAAAAAATGTCTAAAGACTCACTAAAGTCAAATTATTTCATTGCTGGTATTTTCTTTGTTCACTAAATCAGTTATTCTGATTTCTGTTTACAAGATCAGTTACTCTGTCAGAAGAAAGGAGACTACTACTTTTATGTAATATGTTCTTGACAAACAAATTCCAGCTGTTTCTTGTTGTCTTTTCCTCTAGTGCTCATAAACTGATTAATTTCAAGGTAGTGGTGTAAGCAAATGCAAAATTGAAAATTGAAAATTGACTTGAGATTAAAATAAAAATAAATCCAAGTGGGTTTTTTGGTTGGTTTTTTTTTTTTTTTTTTTGTGATGGTGGTGGGTTGTTTTTTTTTTTTTTTTTAGTTTGGCTTGGTTTTTTTTATTTCCCATAATGAATGAAATAGAGGAAGATAAACATGAAAGATGAAAATTTTATTTATTTTTCAAAGTTCTTTCATTTCAAGATTCAGGATAGAAACCTTAACACTGCAAAGTGAAATTTCAGTCTATGGTAATGAAATGAAACTTAGTCATTTGATTAAATTAAATAATACACACCTAAGAGATTAAAAATTCCAGAGGTGCATGCATCTAACAGTGTTCCTGAAAAATTTAGCCTCCAATGCCGTAACTCATGGGAAGCATGTGGTCATTTCAAAGACTGGAATAAGATCACTTTACTTTAGAAATCACCTTCAGAAATTCTTGAGGTTTATCTGTAAACTTGAAGCCCCACTAAATCCTACAGTTCTCATTTGGTTCCTGTTAACTTTGGTCTATGATATCAGAATACAAAAACTCTCTGCAGAATATTTTTATAGAAAAAGTTAAATGTTTTTATTGGTATCTGCATTGCTATTTCCTCTGCTGCTAAAAAATGTTTGGTTTTTTGCCTAGACTATTATCTTTTAAATTATTTTTTCCGCATTAGCTATTTAAATTATTTCAAATGACAACTCTGAGTCAAAGCCAATGAAAACAGTGCTATCTTGTTGAAAATTATAATTGGTACATTATACCAATTTTCAGTTGAAAGGTATTGCTCTCTAAATTGAATAGCATGTACTTTGACTCATACAGAATAAAAGTAAATAAATCTGATCACATCAGATTTCAATCAAATTATGCTGTACTACTACTAGTTGAAGTAGAAACTTGGGTTGATGTTCTTAGGTAAACCTGAGATACACATTGCAGGTACAAATACTTTTTGAGATGGGACTGGATGACAGCTACAAAGACTGCAGGAGAGGAGAGGCTGAGACCTGGCAAAAGACTGGTGAATAAAAGCATCATGCTGCCAGCATGTATCACTTTGCCTGCATAATTAGGTGTAATTCTGCAGATGAGCACTCCTTGTGTATGCAAGGCCTTAATTAACAGGCTGAACTAAAAAACCTTGATTTGAAAAGATATTCGGAGAGCAGATGAACTTACTCTCATATATTCTCATCTCGTTACCACTTTTCTACTTGTCCAAAATAATGCAAACAGTAGAGAGTATCTCCATGAGGTGTGATTTCATGCTGTCTAACTGATCTGTGGCTCCTGTGTGCTGAGCTCCACTGGTTTGCTGAATAAAGCAAACAGAATTTCCATAACTAGAGACAAAGTTCCTTCTGTGGGAAAAGCTTCATGCAAATTGCTAGTAATTAAATTGTTCAGATATGAAGCATTCTTTTTAACCTTCCACCTCAAATGTCCTGTAAAAGCCTGCTTTTGGCTTGAAGTCTGCAGGAAACCAGCAAAACAGTATGTACATTGAATATCGAATATTATGAACATTATTAATGCTTCTTCATTAAAATCTCTAAAAACATTTTGAAACATGAGTCCTTCCATGTAGATGGCTTTTATTATCACTGTCACTTTTGTTCTTTCTCTTTTATTGTAGAATGTTTTAGCTCACGTGTATCTTGCTTTACTTTAAAAATAAGTTCTGTGAAAGGGATCTTCTATGTTAAAACACAGAACTTGGGGTCCTTTGTGTGGCCCATGTGATGTTGTTGGAATACTAATAACAGTAGCACTTTTTTTTTCCCTGACATATAGTTCTGTAATTATTAAATATGCAGAAGGAAGACAGATTGTTTGTTTCATGATCACAGATGTTAATTTTCCACAAGAAGTTAAGCTGTGAAAGGAATGACATGGGCAAATTTGAGGTGATATCTATTCCTAGAGGAGCCTGTTCTAGGACTAAATAGCTTTTGTAACACATGTTTCTTTTGTTTTTGTTTTCCAAGAATGTTTTTTCAGGTATAGTTTATGAGGAATATATTGACACACTTAAATAGAAGTCACACGGCTCTGTCAGCCGGAATCTGAGAGACAGCACTGGGTGCACGCTGTTTTTCTAATAGGAAATCTCCTGACTTCTATAAATAAACATGTTTCAGTTCTGATTGTTCTGTACTGAAATAACTGGCTAGAGGTTTAATTACTCTGAATAGAAAACACAAGTAATGGCAGGCATTCAAGCTCTCCTGAGCTGTTCTACTTCCTGGGCACTGGCTCAGAAGCCCATCAGACCTGAGGGTACATTTTCCTTTTCTTCTCTTAGGTACATTCATATTGATCACTCTGATGTATCCTAAAGGCAAATACACAGTGCAGCATATCCTCTGGAGTCAGGGATCAAATTCTTCCTAGGGCAGGATGTGTCACAATAAAGGGAAGGAAATGAACTGTTTCTGAGAAATGGAGTTCCCTCCAGCTCCCTTTCAATTTGCACACAACTAGGCATTGTGATTTATATGTAATTATAATGATTTATTCAAAGATGTTTACTAGTCAGAGGCATAACCTCTTGCTTATCTGATAATTACATAGCTGGTGAGGACATTGAGGAGGTTGTTAGCACTGCCAAATTTTTGCACTAAAATGAGGTATTTGTTTGTACATTTCTTTAATGCTTCGTTTGTTTGTTATCTGTGGCATTTTTATCTACCTGCAGGGTTTTTTTTGTTTTCTTTCACAAAGAAGCATGTAGTGAATCTGTCTTGCCTAAATTTCATATACCCTAATTACTTTTATACCATAATACTGGTTCTCATAATGCGAAATTGAAGAACTTTTTACAGTAATAAATGCAGTATAACTGAAAATTGATCTCTACAGCTTTGTCACACTGCTAATAAACATAAAAAAGTGATAGTTACTTTCGTAGTCCTGGATCCATTCTACACAATCAGTTCATTACTATACTTAACAGAAATTGAGTGTTAAATCTCCTTAAGTGGAATCTTTACCCTGCTTGACATTTGTAATCATGATTGGGATAGGAAAAAAATACATTCTGGAGAAAGAAAGAAAGGAAATAAATAAAATAAATACCTCTGTGGGCCATTGGTGGGACTAAATTAAGGGAGTAATCTAAAAAAATTAAGATGGCATCACAGATGGATAGCACAGAATGGAATAAAATACATGTAATCTTCCCAGCCTTGGGAAAAAGAACCAACCAGTCCCTGAAAGAGCTGTTCTGCAGGTAGCTTTGAGACCTGATTCTATACCCTGCCTTGGATGCTGTACAGCTTCTATGACTGCCCTTTCTGTTTGGAAGTTCATTATTACTGGTTGTCTTCCTGTCAAGGAAATAATTTACCCTTTATTGAACATATTCATGGTGTCCTCAACAGATGTAATATTTCTGTTGTAGACTGCCACTGTCTCTAACTGGTCCAGATAGCGAAGGCTGTATACAGAAGAAAGAAAATGATCACGTGAGGAAGCTGACCAAGGTTACTTGAAGCAACACTGGCATTTCTACACCACATCACATGCTGAGATGTGGGCAACTTCAAGACTTATTTGTATCTTCAGGTCACTTTGCCCCAGGAAGGAAGCATCACATTAGCTCGAAAGCTAGCAATCTAATTCCCATTTGTTCACCAGTTCTAGATCTGGCAGTCTGGTGTCTAATATTTAGGAACCCACTACACCAAAATTCCTGCTGTATTCAATAGCATGACCAGTAATACTTCCTGTAAAATTTGCTTCTCATTAAAGAAACACCTCAGAAGATCACACTGCATGTACTGGATACGTGTTATAAGCGTTCATGTTGAGGAGTTCAGAAAAAAAGGAACAATTTAAAGCAGCATCCTGTCAGTGAACTTTTTAATATCTGAATGTTAAACAGGTCAAACAGCAGGGTTTGGACAACAGCAGGCAATGCCAACTGTGAAACACCTAAATATAGTTCCAAAGCATGAACTGTGATAGCAAATATGTCTTTTATCCTTCTGCCACCTGTAGCTGTTCATGTAATTAGCTCTCCAACAGTTTGCTGTTCTTCAGGATTTCACTCTAAATACTTTTTATGCAAATAAGAATGGCATGATATTTTCTTTCTCAAAGTGCTTCTTTTCTTTCCAAATAGGTGGTATGAACCCTTGGGATCTTTTGATCTGCTTATCTTCCAGAAAAAATGGTGGTACTGGCTGCTTTCAAACAGAAGATTTGCATAATCTAGAGCTTTTCCAGAAGGTATGAGATTATTGTGTTATGCTTTGTGGGAATGGAAGGACAGGCTAGCCCAGATTTTCAGCCCTCACTCATAAAAGGAAAAGTATCTAATGTTTATTCTCTACTGCAGCAGCATGGTTTAGCAGGAATGAAGTTTGTTCATGTTTTCTATTTGCTGAAAAATACTTGTCAGGTACCAACATTTCATTCTTCTTTATATCACACCCAGTTACCAAAAGCAATTTCTCATTTGAACATAGTATGTTAGTTCAGATGTAAGTGTTTCAGTGTAAATACTGAAAACTGTTACAAATCAGTGTCAGGTTTCCCTTTTCTCTTCTTTATCTTGAACTTTTGCGTTCTTGGCGACCCTTAGCAGCATGTCTGGCTGCAAAAATGTCTACAAGGGAAACTTAAGCAGTTTACCCCATTGGAAAAGATAATTTAGAAATGGTGAAAAACAATTAGAAAATGCATACAATATTTCAGAGTAACAGTATGGACAGAAGATAAAGATGAAAGAATTAGGCTTCACATCTTCTATCACTACTGAGTTTCACCTAATGTAATTCCTCCTTTGTAAACATAATTTAGGCACTTCTCCAAACAGTGGCAGTGCTCCTACAATTGATAATGTGTAATCTGGATCAGGGCCTTCAAGGGAGTTCTTTGCTCTGGCACTGCAAGCTGCTTATTCATGGTCCAAAGCATTAATAGTGCAAATTATCTTGGTTTTTTCAGGATTGCTTTTTGGGGTTTTTTCCACTTGAGCATGTTATGGGCACAGTTTAGGTTACTAAGATATGTAATGTCTATGTAAACACCTGACCTGTTGATAAAAATATTTAAGTGATATAAACTGAAGTCTTTGATAAAATGTGACCAAGCTACGGGTACAGTTTGACTTCTGTTTCAAGTAAAATAGCACAGGTAATTATGGAAAGACTAAATTATAGACTCCAGCTTGAGGGTCTGAGAGAAATGGAGCTGCTTTTAAAAGGTGATACAAAAAATCACTGGTGTCCATAGAAGTCGGCGCTAGGAGCATGTACTGGGGTTCCCTGGGACAAGATGCCATATCTAAGTGTATTCAAAGTGAAATTTTTATGGCAGATACAGTTTGCTAGAAATATACATGCTTTGAATATGCTCTGATAATAGAACATCCCAGGTTTCTGCAAACTGCTTTTGCTCATTCTGCCTATATTACCATATCTAAACCTCTAATGCTATGCAATATAATAATCCTTACAGTATGCTGCAATGTCCAGATGTGTCACACAAGGTGATCAAAGGAATTGTCCAAGTTCTCTCAGGAAGTCTGCAGCAGAGCAGGACTTAAACCAGATGGCCCACTCCTCTGGAAAACTTTAAATGTTGAACTAACATTGCTTGCTGCTGGCATGTCCATACCACAGTGCAACACAGTGTTTTGCTGCAGAACCTGCCTGTGATTTAGCTACATTAACTTACTACTGATCCCAAGCACAGCAATTCAAGAAGCATAGGGTACTTCCATGCAGGGAGAGACAGTAGTTGGTAACTGGACAGAACAGAGAATCTGCAGAGACTGAAAAGGGGACAGGGAACGAGTCAAGACTCAGCAGCCAGAAGGAGAGATACAGGCCTAAAATTTTAGATTTTATGGACACAGAGGAAGAGTCCACACCTTAACTTCATTATCCCCACACTGCAACGAGAGCAAAGTTGTCATTTCCTCTAGACACTGACGGGAGTTTTGCACAGGAGGTGTCTCTGATAAATTGAGCACAAACCAATTGAAGGTGTTTTCCACTGAAGAAAAAAGAATTTTTTTTTGAATGAAATCATTAAAGCTTCTCTTTTTATGTACAGGTAAACCTGCTTCCAGAAATCCAGCATTTTCTTTGCAGAAAAGAGGGATTATGCCAGATAACAAAAGCCTTTTCAGGTAATCTAACCCCTTCAAATCTGCGTATGTGATGATGTTCTTTTAATAGTTGTCACAGGAAGTTTCTGAAATGAGACTCTCAAGCTTACAATTCCATTTTATTTTTAGCCATGAATGCATAGAGGGGAAAAATGAAAGATTGATAATCCATTTTAGACACACTTAAATATAGATTACAATTATACAGTATCTTTCCAGGTAAAGATATTGCATTGTTTTAGCTGTTGCGTATTGCAGAAATAATTTGTCTAGAAGTGTCTTATTTTTGGACTGTTTTGTGTTAATATAGTGTATTGGTGTTTACACTTCTGTGCCCTGGGTTTGGTGTAATATGTTTGTTCAGCTTTACGAAAATGTTGTGGCATGGAGAAGGAGTAGGAGTCAGAGTTTGGTTCCCATCCAGACATAATTAACTGATAAAAAGCCTTTGTGTATTAAGATCATCTACCAGAAAAGTTTAAAGGTTATGGGCAAGTTTCCAAAGAATTCTAATTTACCATGGGTAAAATTCAGCTTTGAATAGAAACTGGAAAGAAATTGTTGTGCACTGTATTAGGTCTATTTAAACCTCCCTATCTTTTCACTTGCTGTATATATATGCTAAGTCTAACACAAAAGGAAAGGATTCATTACATCTCACTTAACCTTTTAGGAGTTAGGTATCTTCTGAAAGCAGTATTCTAGTCTTCCATTTAAGTCATGGAGAGAGAGGCATACCTACAAATGCTACTTCTTTTTGTCCTAAAAGATGTATTTAAAATAGGTGTGTTGAATTAGTCTGTGCAGGTACTTGCTACCCAATTATGTCTCACCACTGCCTTGAGAAATGGGTTGGTTCTACTCATATTGTAACAGATTGCCTTTAAAAACATTGGTTTGCCCTGCTACTCGAAGAAAGGTCAATTGCAGTGGTTTTATTATTTTACTGCCACAAAACCACAAACACAAGAGGCACTTACTACACACAGAACTTTCTCTTTAAAACATGCGTGTTTTCACTGCTCTCCGTAAACATGGCACAAGCCACTTCCTATATAATACTTTTATTAAGCTGCTCAGTGTTTTCTCCTGTACTGGATTTGCATGGCAAGCTTTTGGTAGTGGGGGGCCACAGGAGCGGCTTTTGTGAGAAGCTGCCAGAAGCTTCCCATAAGTCCAGTAAAGCCAATGCCGGCCAGCTCCAAGATGGATTTGCTGCTGGCTAAGGCTGAGCCCATCAACAGTGGTGGTAGCACCTCTGGGATAACATATATAAAAAGGGAAATAAAACAATTGCACAACAGCAGCTGGAGAGATTAGTGAAGAAGGAGGGGGAGAAGGTGCTCCAGGCACCAGAGCAGAGATTTTCCAGCAGCCCATGGTGCAACCCATGGTGTGACAGCTGTGCCCCTGTGGCCCATGGAAGTACATGGTAGAGCAGAGATCCACCTGCAACCCATGGAGCACCCAGTGCCAGGAGAGGTCGATGCCTGAAGGAAGCTCTGACCCTGTGAGAAGGCTCCTGGCAGGACCTGTGGAGAAAGGAGCCCATGCTGGAGCAGTCTGTTCCTGAAGGACTGCACCCCATGAACGCTGGAGCAGTTCATGAAGAACTGCAGTCTGTGGGAAGGACTGTCCTTGGAGAAATTCACAGAGGGCTGTCTCCTTGGGGAAGGGAACCCAGGAGACTCCCATGCTGGAATTTGAAAAGTCCTCCCCCTGAGGAGAAAGGGGCTGCAGAGGCAATGTGTGATGGACTGACCACAGCTCCCATTCCTGTCTCCCTTCATCACTGCAGGAAGGAGGTATTGATTCAGGAGTCAAATTGTGCCTGGTAAGAAGGGAGGAATGGAGGGAAAGTGTTTAAGATTTGTTTTCTTATTATCCTACTCTGATTTGATTGGTAATAAATTCAGTTAATATCTACACAATTTTTTGCCCATGATGGTAATTAATGAGTGATCTCTCCCTGTCTTTATCTTGACTCACAAGCATTTCATAACAGTCTCTCTTACCTATCCAGCTGAGTGATAGAGAGGCTTTGGTGGGCACCTGGCATACAACCCACCACATCTTGTCTTCAGGGAAGGGCCATTTGAAAGCATCTTATTCCTTACTTCTATTTTTAGTGCTTTTCCGGCAAAGAGAAAAGGCCTTGTGACTGATGTTGAAATCCCATTGAAATTGAGGTAATACATGTGCTTTGCAGCAGGGCTCTGAATCTTACCCACACAGCAAAGGAGGATTATTCTGGCACTCTGCTGAAGAACTGTCATACAGAAAAAGGCCCACCCCTCACTCTTCTGTTACCAATAAGAAAGGTTTTGAACCTAAATTAGCTGAAGTGTTTTAAAGTAAAAATTTAAAAATTCCATCTCTTAAATCTAGGTATCTCCAAATCAGCATGTGGCCTAGGGCTGAGATAGCTATTTCAAAACAAGGTTCTCATGACATTTAAGATGCCATGGAGAGGCCAGCATGCCCAGTAGAATAGGCAGATTCGGCACAGGACCCCTGTCCTTTTGGTCAAGCAACTAGAGGTTCAGAGGAATATCCTGTGGTGTCCTAGATGGCAATAGATGTCTATTTGTGGACACTGAATTTAACACTTGGTATTTAGAGTGAGCAAGCCCAAAAGAGCTTTATTTTCAGCATAATTCAGGGTTAGCTGAATTGCTCTGTACTGACTGTATGGACTACACTGATGTACACTGACAGGAATGGAAACTTAGACTGTGGCACACAGTGGGGTCATCTCTGTATAGACCAGACCTCGAAGTGGTTCAACCCATGAATTAATCCCATTCAGTATCACTGGGTATGTGACATGTTATTTACAATGAGTGGAACTCGTCCATAAAAAGTGAAATTAGAATCAGAAGGGTAAATTATTTGATTTCAGGTTCAGTGGACAAAAAGGTGTAAGTTGGAGCAAACTAGTCTAAAATGGGACTTCAGTTACTCCCCCTTCCATTCATCTGATAAAGCCAGCTCTTTCCACTTTCTTTTGCTTGCATTCTCCAATAGATCTCTCTTTCCAACAACAGCAGAGTTGCCAATTTTTTGATCCTCAATTTTAAAATTATTCAGAGAAAGAACAATTCTCATCAGTGTATCCTTCACAGAGCAGTTTGTTTCCTTTCAGATCAGTCTATATACTTTCAGTCTTGTGTCTTCGAGTCAACAGGATTTCTCTGCAATTCCTGTTAGAGAGGATCAGTTGGTTTGTTATTACTGTCATTTAGTCAGCCTCCAAGGAGCCAAGCAATTTCCTGTAAAAGTGAAAACACAAAGAATTATGTTTT
The DNA here is from genome assembly GCF_041296385.1 of Aphelocoma coerulescens. Taxonomy (NCBI): domain Eukaryota; kingdom Metazoa; phylum Chordata; class Aves; order Passeriformes; family Corvidae; genus Aphelocoma; species Aphelocoma coerulescens. The sequence goes on along the minus strand of NC_091014.1, from coordinate 24,109,692 downwards.
CTAATTAAAGACATAGTAAGTTTTAGAAAGAAACATCAGGCAACAAGGCTGAGAAAATGGGATTACTGGATTTACTATGCCTATGACAGTGTTGATGTTGATAAGCAGTGCTAAAGCAGTTTGGGGTTTTTTAATGTTATTTTATTTGTTGTGCAACTCTTAAACTGCTAGGCTTTTTATTTAAGACAGCATGCCCACTCTCACATGCCTGTTGTATAGGAAAGAAAATTATTTGTACAAAATATTGGGCCAGTTCCTCCTGGAACTACTCCCAGCCAAGAGAGGACTAAGGTCCACAGTGTGAGCAGAGTTGCCCAGCTTCAGTACAGGGCACAGGAAAGGCATCCCGATGCATGCACAACAAATACTATATCTTACAGGTTTTGCCTGGGAAAGTGGTGAAACTGCTTATAGCATTGCCTCCCTAATTTTCCTATTCTCTAAGAAATCCAAACTAGTCTGTCTTTCCATGCAAGCATTTGTCTCACTTCATTACTTCCAGAGCCCAGCCTGTGCCATGCATAGCAGTTTTCTCTACCCATGCAGATCATTGATCCTTTTTTTTGCTGTATGCCTTCCTTCTGTGTTTCAGTTTATTGGTGCCACTAGTGCAGAGACTTTATGAGTGTCTGCCAGCCTTGTGTGCACCCATGATCTCCTGCTGGGCTGGCCAGCAGCGTTAATCACACAGAAGGTCTTGGGATAGGCATGAGCCTAATGAAATTGTTCAGGAGGGAGAGCCAAAATAGTCCAGCTGTGTGACTGTGCTCCACTCGGTGATATGTTTATTGTCTGGTGCTAACCCCGTGCTAGCTTTCTTCTCCTGCTGCCTATCCCCAGTGTCCTTGAGTTACTCTGGAGTCAACATGAGAGGTTATGATCTGAGGGTAGGAAGCAAGACTCAGTGGAACCACCTGTGGAAGACAGAAATTACAGATTAAATTTATTTTCTGTTGTAACAATTCAGTATCTCTGAGATAAGAACTTGATTTTTTTATAGAGGGATGCATTTCTTTTGCCAGCTGGCCCTTACAAATATTCACACGCCAGTTTTGATCAGGTTTGTGCCTATTGCCTTTCTGCTACTGAAGTTACTAAGAGCCTCAAGAGTGGCCAATAAAACCAGCATCTGATTTTTTACAGTTAATTTTATTATAAACTATGTGGGGCAGGAATTCCATTGGTTTTACAACAGTGTCAAATCTCAGCTAGGATAAGAACAGCAACATAACAGCAATTATTAGTAGTTTGAAAAGAAGTAAAGCAGCTAAATTAATTTAATTACTTGGCTTATACTCTTCTATAGTCTTGCCTGTCACTAGTACAGAATTGTGGCTCTAATCATGAACAGTCAGCCAGCATTTTCACTGAGTTTCTTTTTCCAAAGTTTTATAGCTTATCTGTGTAATTAAGTTCTAGTATGAAGGGTGCATACAAAAGAAGCAGCCCTTCTGAAAAATATTGGAAAAAACCCCACACCTCTAACTTTTAACTCTTAGGATGCTTTAGGAATGAAGACACAAACACTGTACTTAACACTGTAAATACTGTTTTTCATGCACCTGCCAAAACAGAGAGTCAAAAAACATGGTAAGTGATTAATCTAAACTGAAGCTGTATTTGCTGATGTTTCTAATGGGAAAAATAAACATCATCATACAAATGATGCACTGTCATAATTTTATCTTTTTAACTCTGAAACTTCACAATGAATTTCAGTGCATTTCAACCCACAGTATAAATTAATTTACCTCTAGATCTGTTTTACTATAAAGTTGTTTGGTTTTTAACACTATACTTATTTAGGACAATTTAAACTTCCAGAAATGACAAGTAGTTTGACATTTCTCCAATCTAAATAGCCAGAGTGTGTTGCTTTGAGATTAAGTGTATTACAGCGGGTGGGATCACTGTATTTTTTAATGTGTTCTTTTAAGGACAGCTGAATCAGTAGTCAGCAGTGGGTGGGATGTTGGGCTTGCAGCGATGTTGACATCACAAATAAAGCTTGTAATGCATACCAAGACCATCACATATTAAATCTCAAGCAAGAAACCATATTCCAGTGAAATCAATGGAAATTTTTCCAGGACTTCACTGAGGGCCAGGATTGCCCCTAGTTTTTCTAGTTTCTTTCAAATATTCATAGTCTAATTTGAGTTTCTCAGCCACGCTTTTCTAAATGCATAGGTTATAAAACTGAGTGCTAAAGGTTCTCTCTTTTCTTTAGCAACCTCAGGACACAATGTGTAAGCCATAGTACATCACCAATCCTTGTTTCAGAGTCTTTTCATCCAAAAGTCAAATGGGTAACAGGAAGTGATTAAATGGGATAGATCTGCTTTCTGTGACAAATCTCAAGGCATGAAGTGGCAGTAGTTCAAGTGAAATGATCCATCCTCCAAAATCAACACCAAAAAGTGGAAAAAAATTATACTTTCAATGCTTATTGCTTTCACAGTTATGCAGCTTAGAGCAGGCTGCTATAACTGATTGAACCAAAGGTTACTAGGCTTTATTTTGATCAAAACTCCTTGTCCTGGAGGACTCAGAAGTCTGCCTAAGAATCTATGAAATCTTTGTAGGCATCTCCTGCTGTGAAGCAATCTTTGCAGCTGTTAAACACGCCTTTCCAACCTACAGAGGCTGGAAAATTGCCCAGCTGTAAATTCTAGAAGAGGACCAGGTCGTAGCAACACAGTTTGCCTGGTCGGTATCACAAATTAGCTCTTTGTGCTCCAGCAGCCCATACCAGCAAGGAAAATGGATGATCCCAGAAGAGGATGCAGTATGGAGTTCTAACTCATTTAGGTGCCCTGTCAGAACACAAACCTGCAAGGCTGACAGAGAGGATCTGTTATCAGTAGTTCCTGAATATTGTACTGTAGAAAATGCTGATAAATGACATGAGGTGCCTATCATTCTTTTTTTGTTTTTGTTTTTTTTTTTCATGTGAGAGAATTCAGACCCCTGCTAGAAACAGACTACCACTATGAAAATCTAGGAAGACGTTCATAAGGCCTCTAAGCAGATGGAAAGGCTGATGTACAGTTCCAGGATCAATGTACTTTAATGTTCTAAAGTAATGTTTTTCCTGCTAAAAAGAAAAGCAATCGGATGAAGACCTTGCAAGTACAAATGTGCTGAGCTTACAATTTCATTTTATGAAAGAAATTAACAATGTGCTGGGCTCAGAACAAAACACAGCACTCCAGTGACATTTCATTCCATCTCTAGCTTTGTGTTTCATTAAACAACCAGGAGCTCCCAAGGTGACTCAATCAGTCTTGAAATGTTTGTAACAGATCTGACAGTTGATGGGCACTTTAGAAACAAAATTACTTTTTTCTCACAGACAATAGTCTTAATTGTTCCTTGCTCCATGTTTGAAGTGTGTAAAATATATTCTATTTGATCTTGCACAAAGTAAAAAATCAACTAACAAACCCACATCATAACCTTCCTTGTAACATCAAAGGATACTACAGAAGAAAAGATAAAGAAGAGGGCACATCCTCATTCATCTTCTGTTTCCTTTTCTTTCAACCAAATGTTATTTAGTTCAACCAGTAGGGTATTCTCCTGCTGAATTCCTTGCCTTTGCAGATCTCCAGATGTTCTTGTTAACCTAAGTGTTCCATTTACCACCAGTCCAGGTGGCCGCAACCCGGATTTGCTCCAGGAGTTCTTAATTTGTCCAAATGTACTTCTAGCTATTGGTAAACCTTTTTGCTCAGCCACACGTTGTAACTCTTAAATCAGCTAATCTTTATTGTGTATGTGTTGAATCTCATGTTACACTTCAGAACTCTGAGCCAAAGACAAGTAAATAACTTGTGAGCTGGAGATGGGGGGAGAAGGAACAAGAAGTCATAGCTGTGTAAAACACTTGAAAGGCCTCATTAGATGTCAGTGAGGCTGCTGCATTAGGTATCAGTTGTCACTGTCAACTGATCTGTTTGACTGTTGTACTTTGAGAGATTGCAGTTGACAGAACAGTATCTGCCACGCGTTTGTGTGACAAAGAGGTGCTTAATTTTTTTGATCTAGAGGTGTTGACTTGCTTTGATGGATTTTATACCTCCTCTTCACATGTGCCATGCAGCTGTTCTTATGTCTCAGGTCTGTGTTTTACCTGTTGATGTGGTTAATGTGTGAATTCAAGTAAGAACATGTAGTGGCCTCCTTACTCATCAGCATGGCCTCACAGTGAACACCCTAGGCAGAGGTAAAGTGTGTTGTTTGTCGGTGTTTTCAATGGTACTATTCCAGAGATGTCAGCATCAGAAACCTTCTTCAAGCCAGAATTTCAAGAAAATGAAGCTTTGTGGTTTTTTCAAAGTGAAAGCAGGTATCCAGCCATATTTGCTTTACACTCTAGCATCAAAAATGGCAGCAGCTAAAAGTACTTGTGGCAAAGCCTGCAGCCACTCCTTAGGAAAAACAGCACTTTGTGTAACATTTCCATTACTACATAGTCACTCTAAAAAAAAAAAGATCTTTTTGTGTTTAATTTTTTTTCCTTTGATCTTTAGAGTCTGCTACAAAAATTACGATTTACAAAATACAAATATTAAGATTGGACTTTTTAAAGAGGGGATGTAGTCTGGACATGCTATTAGGATGCTGTGACTTTTTCTAACTTGGTTTCCCAAGCTGCCTGACACATCAACTGCTGAGCCTGCTTCACCTCTTCCACTATAAAATGTTGATGTTGTTTACGTACTCCAAGAGGACTGGTTAATTAACAAGAGTTTGTAGAGTGATTTCAAGATGGAAAAACATGGCAATTACTGCAAACAGTAAAGGCTCTGAAGGCTAATTTTCATGATAAAGTTGATTAACAAATACACAGATCTAATAAACACTGTTACTGCTTTTGAGTGCAGGAGCAGGTGAAGAGTTGCCACAAGAGCTGAAGAAGCTGAGTGTGCTCAGTTCAGCATTAATGATGTCTCTTCATTATTATGATTATTGTGTTCATTGATTACTAGCAGTAGATTTACCATAGTGAGGGACTGTCACTCCCTCTGAACTCTGCCTGATGGTGTACATGCTCTGTGTCATCTCAAAAGAGTAAGCACCTAGTGACAGTCTCACTTCTTGCAGCCCCCTTGTGATGGGCTCTCTCCCAGGGCCATGCCAACACAAATCCAATAAAGGCATGTAAGGCACCGTACAAACAGGATGCTCTATCGAATGAGGCATAATTTATGAGCATTGCCCTTTTTTAGTTTTCAATGCTGATCATCAGCAGCCTGAAATTTGTTTAACCTTCTCTTCCTTAAGATGTGGCAGTTGGGTTGTTGTTTTTTTTTTTTGGGGGGGGGGGTGTTTTTGTTCGGGTTTTTGTTTTGTTTTGTGGTTTGTTGTTTTTTTGTTTGGGTCTTTTGTTTTGTTTTGTTTTAAGTTGAGGCATTTTGCAATGACTTAGGGCAATACTAAGGATCTTCTATCCAGTAGTTTGAGAATTCTGGGACATTTCTGTTTTTCATCTGTCCCTACCCAATTGTTTTACTTTGTTATATCCAGCTCCAGTAAATGGTCCACTGGGTAGTAATAAATGAATTAATGTCAAAGTAATCTTTTTCCTTTCCCTGAAACAGCTAAAACTCTCATTTAAGAGGGATAAATACAGGTACACAAACCTCATCTCATTATTTTCAAACTCTGTCTTGTTAGTTAGTATGATACTGGTTACTTGTTGCTTTAGCAACACAATTAGAAACATGTTTTTAAAAGGAAAAGACACATTGCTTTCTCTTAAGTAATGATCTGTACAGCTCTTTGCTGCCATGTTCTTACTTTCAGTAAAATGTTTACTTTCTTTTAAATAGCTAAAGTGATGCATAGGAGTAGTTACATGGGACCACTGCTAATTGCCGTGGTGAAATGCAATTGTCCTTCTACAGGGTAGAAGTTGCCATAGTAAAATGCCCTTGTGTCTTTACATCAAGTCAGATATGGAAAAAAATACAACTTGATTGTGCAGATCTGATTCCTGTGCATATTCAGAAGCAAGTCTGCTAAATGAATGACTTAATGGGAGTTTATTGGCTTACTCCTGTTGTCACTACACAGTCAAGTAGGCGGAGCAGTCTGCTTTTGTCACTGTACCTCAAAAACCAGGTAGTCACTTGCAAAGTTCAACTCAGTTATAGTGCATAACACAACGGAAATATGTCAGTGTGAATATAACTTGAGCATGACATGCTCTATTAAAAAATGGCCTGGTTTTGGTTATTAGAGCCTTTAGTCTGCTAAATGGTGCATGTAAGGCAGAGGACCTGATTAATTCTAGATCCCAGTTGAGACTGGAAGGCTGAACCAAGCTGATCTAATGAACAGCCAATAAACACAGACAATCACAATGTTATTTTAATAGGATCTCTGGGAAAATGAATAGTTTTTTTCCTTAAATATCTGTTTAAAGCTCATCAACAGGAACACAACATCAGTTTCATTTTTTGTTTCATGTACCAAAGTTGAGAGTGCATGCTTTAAAAAAGATGCTCTACAAATAAATTCATAACACAGCACAATGCAGTATGTCATTAAAAAGAAAAGTAATAAGGTTTGGGAATAATGCAAACAACTTGATTTTTCCTGACCATTACTTAAGAACTCAAAATGTGAGGTGTATTAGAGTTAATGAAAACTACCCTACATGAAATAATGACACAACATAAGGGCTTTGTGCCTTTTTTACCAGGCATAGTAAAAGCAGAAAATACATGCCACCCTTTGACTGATCTCTCATCACAATATTTTGATTACTATTAATAGTCACATGCCTCAATAATTTTGAGAACTGTGGCACATCAGTCCTGCTCCCACTGTGTTTGGTGGCAGAACTAAGCCTCCCATATGTTTCAGTACCTGCAAATTGTAGCCTTAAATGGTGAACATAGAAACAAGGATATGTGCTTGTTAATTGAGCTGTTATTACAGTGGCAAAGTCCCTTGGTCCTTAGACAAAAAAATTCTTTATCCCCATTAATTTTAATTAGTGCTCCATGAGAAACTAAGTTTTGGTATTCTGTATTTATAAATCAAGGATTTCAATTTTTAGGAAGGAAGAAGGGGATGCTTTTTGTAAGCAATATTCCTGCACTCACCTCTGAAATGGAAGTTGCAGCTAAGCCTTTCAGCCTGCAGCTTGCATCTGGAAGGGGGTGCTTGGTGGAGGTGAAAATCTCTGCTAGCAGATCCAAAAAGGTTTATTGTCTCAGCATTTATTATTTTTCATTTTCATCTGATGTTGGTGTTGTGTTTTACACATTTTGTCCTTAGCAGCAGGAGTCCACACCTGCTTTCAATGCTCTGCTGACTTCCTTTCTCATCCTCTTGGTACTTTTTCAGACCTGCAGCTCCCACTTGTCACCCCAGACTGTCCTGGCCAGCCTGGACTATCAAGGGCCAGCACCCCAAGAAATGTATCCCAGGGCAGCGCAATCACTGGGCAGGCACGTGCCTCCCATGTGCAGCACTGGTGGAAGCAGAGCACGAGCACAAAGCTGTAAGTTAATGATAACCCACCCTCAGAAACTGCCAGTGCTTCAGCATGCAGTTATTTGGGAGTCAAGGATGCAGAATGCAGCAAAAGAGAAGACCACAGCAGATGGAGCACTTGGATGTATTGAATCTCATACTTGCATTATGTTTGTTTCTGTATTAGCCAAGTTTGCACGTTTTGAGTATAAACGTCTAAGTCTATGTTGAGGCAGTGAAGCACCTAGACAGATGAATACAGACCCAGAGACATCCCTGAACCTTTAGGTCTCATGGTGGCTGAGCTGTTTCCTGCTCCACTGTTGTAATGCTAGGCAGATCACCACACTCCATCCCTGCCTTGCCCCTACCACAGACACACATATGTAGTCCTTTGCACAGAGATCCTCCCTTAAGTGAAGAACCAAGAAGTTCTTGATAATTTGTCTGTTATCAAGTGCTGTTTCCTACATCACAGTATTTCACAAATTTTATGTCCTGAGGATACTTTCTGCAGAGTGGAGAAAAAGTTCTCTGTAAAATAGATGTTGTTAGACTTACTTAACAGATAGCAAAATTGAGGTCTGGAAAGGCCACATATTGCCAAAAATTACACAGAAACGGAATCAGAGCCCATTGTCTTTTACCAGTAATCATTCTTAGAGATACACAATTTCTATCATCATCTTCCCATTGAATTTTCTATGAGGTAAATTGATACTCAAGAGATTTTTAACGGACTGATTAATAACACCATTGTGAATATGCACAAGTATAGCTCAGATTTCCCCAAGTAATGAGCTTTTAAATAATAGGTTTTTTTCTTGGGTTTGCTTTTTTTCTGTTCTGCTTCTACAGCTGACTCTTTTTGTGTGTACTATGGGAGCTGTAGGCCAGTTTTAGAGAGCTGTGTCACTTCTTAAACAAAGCTAGCTTGCAGAATTCTTAGGTTTAACTGATTTATTATGGGTTATTTCTAGGTATCCTAGTCTTTCATAATATTTGGAATGATTGTATATGGCTTTCATTAGGGGAAGTATGCAGCACCACATGTTTCTGTCCCTTTATTACAGAAGAAAGTGCTAACAATGGTGCAGTCTTTCCATAGGGTTGGGTGGGGGTGTTTTTCTGAATTCACTGCAAATCAGTGTTAAACAGGGTACCTTGGCTATGCATTTCTGTTATTTAAGATGCTTGGATTTCTTTAATGTTTAATTTAATCTTGATCTAATCTTTCACTCTGAATGTCCTGGATTTCTAGCACTTATATTATTCCCACAATGCATTTACCCATATGTACTCTCAAACATTACTCCCTCCAAATATAGTTGCTTCCTGTGTTTGGTAATTAAGAGTTAAAAATGCTGAAAGCAATAATATGACCATGCAAAGCTTTGTTTACTTGATTTAATCTACTGTGCTGCTTAACTTGGGGGAAAAAAGGCTAATTTACTATTTCTGCTAATTTCACTATTTCACTGTTTTTTATAGCTCATTTGCAGAAGAACTGCATTAATGCTGCATATTATTACATTCCAGGAATCAAGTATCAACTTCATCAGACCACAAGGACGTCCTTAATGCTCAAGACCTTTCTGTCATCATCAAAGCATATGTGCTTGTGACATCCTTAACACCCCTGCGGGCATTCATTCATTCAACCACCACTGTCTGGCATCCACCCAAGAAGAAGCATTTTACCATAAAGGTAAAACATTTCATTTCCTCAGTTTTCCATCTTTCAGGCAAAGTACATAGGCAGAAAACTAGAGAATATCTTCCTTCTCTTTTACCCCTTCTTTATTAGCAGTCCACAGCCTACAGTGAATATTCTCCTAATGTACAGTTTTCATTTCTCAGAACAAGCAGGGTTTGCTTCATGAAGCAGGAAAGCCTTGCCCTGTGCACTGGGGGCCTGGGGTTTGCATGTCGCCAAGCCCATTTTTATTGGTGACATTTGACAGCAATTGCAAGGTCAGAGTTTTCTCTAAAGTGTGAGTGCTGCCATGCAGTAGCAACTTTTGCTGGGATATTGACAGTGTTGTGAAAAAGGAAAGTAAATATTTAAAACAGCTTATTTAGATTTCCTTTTTAGGTACAGTAAAGCAGACTAGAGGAGGGTCAGGGCACTTCTAAATAAGGGGAAGGAAGTATACCATGGATAGAGTGGGCCACCCATGGTCTCAATTTTTTGAAGAAGGATGTTTCATATGTGCCTTAGATTAATTCTGGACATCTCCAAGTGCCTGGAGATACCCCTCTCTCTCCACATCTTTCTTGCTCAGCAGTCCCATGGATTTGCAAATATGCCTTGCCATTCCTTTCTTCTCCTAGCAGGGGACTGTGCTTGCAATACATCAGCTCTTTGTGAAGAAGCTACAGTTGTGCCTCTGCTTCTTCCCTTTTGAAGAATTAAGGTCACAATGTGACAGTGGTTTCTTGAGGTCACAGATCAGCTCCTGCAGCATCTGTTAGAGGATGGGTTCACTTTGCCCATGTAACCTTCTTGGGGTAGGAGCAGGTCTCGGCTTTGGATCAGTCTGAGTGTTGTGGTGTCACTGTCAGGACTGTAGATGATGTCAGCTATTTGGTACGTTCTACAATTTTAGCCCTGACCAAGTGCAGTGCCTAGTTTAAGCTCATTAGCTAATTCTAGTCATTGGAGAAACAGACACAAATCATGCCACTTAATTTAGACACCAGTTTTGGAATAAGTTTCCTGGTAAAAGTGTTTGCTTCCTTCTATGGGCTATGACTTTCTTAGAGAACATGTCAAATTCTGGATTCCCAAAATTAGGTGAGCTGAATCTACTTCTCCCTTCCCCCATACATAAGCTATGGAAGCCCATGAAGATATATTACTTTGCTGTATATTTTCCTCCATTTTCATTTATGAAGAGTGATGGTCACTCACTTTCAAACCCTGGGATGCAGTTTTTGTTTATGTTTATTAAAATAGCACGATATCCAGCAACATCGATGTTTCAGCTGAAGTAGGGACTACTTTAAAGGCTAGTAGTCATTAGTAATTGTGATATGGCTCTGTAAAACAATTCCCACTGAGGGAAGTCTGCTGAACAGGGTGCCAGCCACCATTTACAGAGCACTTTGGCAGCTGAAGAAGCAATAAAAATGATAGATGGAAGCAGCAGCACATCTACAGTGGTTCCAGTCTGTTTACTGTTGTTGTGGTGTTATGCCTTCCATAGCTTTAGACAAACTCGTCAAAATGGTGAAAAAGACACAAAAGATAGGCATGTTTTGTGAAAGAAAGCATATTTGTAGTGATGTAGATTGAAATGCAAATTAAAAAAATGATGAAAAATGGTGTGTGTAAGGCTGCCTCTCAGCACAGTGTGCCCTGTAAAGAATATGGAAGGGGGCAGGGAGCTTCCAGGAGAAGTGAGACACTGGGAATTCATAGAGTGGCCAGAAAGCACTGCTAGGAAAATCATATGGAGGGTCTGTGCTTGATGCAGAGGCAACAGGCAGGTCACCCATCAGAAAATACTTGGGAGAAGGTGTGAATTCAACCACTGATATCCTTTGTTAAGAGATTTTTTTCAAGTTTCTTAAAAACTTCATGTAGCCCTCCATCAGTTGCTAGTGAGACATCCAAGGCCAGCAGTCATCTCTCCCAGAGTAGCCAGTAGAGCAATGCTTGCTTGTACCAGCCAAGGAGCTTAGTCCAGAAAGCTCCTAAGCTTTAAGTTTCTGCCAGCTCTATTGTGTAGGATGGAAATCGTCACATTTTGAAGCTTCAACGTGTCAGTAGTCTATACAGAGAATCTCCAAGACCTGTTTTTCCACTGATTGCCAGAATGCCCACTGGGGACTCAACATGCCTAGAGGGGATATTTTGGTCTGGAAAAATTTGCCAGTGTTTTTCCCCAAGAGCAGCTGACTGAGTTTTGTTTTTTATTTTTTTTAAATGAAGCAATGAGAATCATTTTGATTATCTTCTTTCAGTAATGTTATACCATAATTTAGAGACCTCCTCAGTGAGTACAGACCTCTGTTCAGGACATTTTTTCTCATACCAGTATAATTACAACATTTTTAATGAGAAATTCATCCAAATTTGTGGTCAACTTAGTTTTGCTATCACAAATTCAGTATGTTAAGTACATTTAAAATTTGATCTCCTATGTACAACAATAACAATGCCTTATTAAAAAACTGGAGATGGGGTAGATATATGATATCAATGATTAAGAGAAATTGTGCAAAGAAAAAACAGGAGTTTCATTAATTAAATAATACTGCATTCCCCACTGCCTTTTTGTTAGTAAACTATTGTAAATGAGTTTTGCAATGCATATTTGCTTTTTATAGTCATAGTGGCATGGCTTCAGAATGATTCCTTGCATATTGGTCAAATGGCAGTTCAGGAAGAGTTCAAGTGTGTTTTGCTCACCAGCTGCCAGGTTTTCTCTGGATTATACATATTCTAGTATTTCATTTCAGAAAGCAAAAGAAGGTAAATCCTGAGCTGGCATGAGGATTTTGTGTGCAGTCAAAGGGTAAAAAAAGTGCAACTCCAGATTTGGGCCCAGCATGGGAAGATGCAAGAGATGCAGGGGAGAGAATGGCGTTCTGCCACACAGATGTTTAGATATGAGGCTTGTGTAATAGCCCTGTTTCTTTGAGGAGGGTTGGAAACTGCTTATTTAGTCCATCTGTGTGTGGAAAAGTTATTAATAAAATAGAAGCTTTCTATTTTGCATATTGTAGCAATTAAGGAAGAGTCTCTGTCAATGTATGCAATAATTCCTTTTGTGTAAATCGACATTGTGCATATGCATTGAGAAGAATGCTGACCCCTGAATAATTTTCTGTTTTATAGAAACCAGTGTGCAAACCAGTAATTTATGATTAATTATTTCAAGGCTTAACACATTGTGAACTGCTTCCTTTGCCCTGCCATTAACCTTTCCCAACCTGATCCCAGTTCTTTATGAAGGGATACACTTTTGTAGACAGAAGTGCCACATCCTCCATCATCAGGGAAGGCTCTTGTGTGCTGTCAGCAACTTCCCATGGCCCCTGCTGTGGCTCATCATCCTTTTGCTCATCCAAAATAGACAGGTGCCTCCTGGACTTGAATTCCTTGACTGGTGTGTTCCTGTATAACCCTTGATGCTCAGATGAAACTCTGTTCTTAAGTAATTTTCCAGTTGGGAAGTGAAGTACTTATAATTTATTAAAGCAGTTTGCTGTTAAGCTTGCTGTGGTGTGAGTCACTAAAAATGTCGCTGAAACTCTCCCTGTGTATTAAACATTTGGAAACTTGAGTAAAGGAATTTTTATTTTTTTTTTCTACTGAACATACATGCAAATAAATCTGGACCCTCACCTATACAGGAAATCCATCTTTTAATATGACGTGGCGGTCTGGTTTATGGCCGAGCATGATTGAAACTAGGTTGCAGGATTGCCCTCAAGTGGCCAGTTTTGGTACCACTTGAAGTATTAGCCACACGTATTTAAAGTGAGGTGGAATGCAAACATACGTACGGATACAGAGCAAAGTGTTGCAAACAGCAGAAAGGCTTGGGATTTTTTTCCTTTGTTTTACCTTTACTTGTTTTTTGGTTTTTTTGTTTGTTTGTTTGGGGGTTTTTTTGTTTGTTTGGTTTTTTTAGTTTAATATTGTTGCCCTGACACTTACAGGAGAAAAAAAACACAAAAGAAAAATTACCATCAATTCTTAATCAATTAGATTGCAGGGTTATTTGGGACTAAAATTGTATTTGTTCATTAGGTTCTGTTAAAATGCTGTAATGCTCTTCTTTCTGGGAGAATGAGCATAATATAAATCCCATCTCTGTTTTCTTTCCTTGTGGTATCTAGAGCCCTACAATTTCTTTTTTCACCGATATAAGAACAGAACTTCTAGGCTCGGGGAGATCAAAGACATGCTTAGTCTGACACTCATTTGTGGCAGCAACCAGGCAAGAGAGCATCATCAAACTGTGCAACAGGACAAACATAAAGCAGTAGTGGTCCCTAGGCAGGCTGTATCTATTTCTGGTAACCTACAGGGTTAGAAACATAAAACTGGGAGTGGAATATATGTCTTGATGTTTAATAAGCTCCAGTGGGCTTTTATGCATGCAATTCTCTCATAGATTTTTAAATTCATGAATGCTTTTGGTCTTACCAATGTCTTTGAGCAATGATACTGTACAGATTACTTACTTGTTGCTTGAGAAAGAGTATTTGTTTGCTTTAAAACCTCAGCAAAATCAAATATGACTTGATTTCATATCCTTAATTCTTGTCTTAAAAGGAAGAATAAGAAATCCTTTCTTATTTGTCTTCTTCATCTATGTCAACCTGTCATGCAGTGCACAAATAGAATCCTTTCTGGAGTTCTTTTCTGCTTTTCTCATTCTGAACATCCTTATTTAGCTAAGCAAGAGCTCAGACTGATTGTTCTCTACAACACGTGGATATGCCATAAGATTTTATACAATTATTCTGGCCCTTAGCTCTCTGGTTTTTTTCTAGTGTATTGGTCCTCTTGCTTGGGCTGTTCAATCCAGTCAGCTCTGTAAGCATGCCCTGCTGTGGCTTCCAGCTTTCCTAGACCAGACTCCCATTATCCTGATTCTTCTCATCTTTCCTTTTTTTGATTTCCAGCTTCCCTTAGTCAAACTGATACATTTTTGTTTCTCACAGCAACCTGGGAAATGCTGTTAGTAAATTAATTTCCCACTAAGAAGTCAGTGCTGAGTTGGGAAACCACTCTTAGTTCAGTGTCAGTCAAAAGGCCTAATTTTGTGGTTGCTGAAGCTGGTGAGTGGCTTTTTGCTTTTGGACTTAGTCTTAAGAGCAAGGAGCTTTACAGGAAAGAAAAGGCCTATTCAGATGGCTTTTTCTTCTCCGTGTAATTAAGTTATGAAAGTGTTAAGGGACAAGATGTTGGGGTGTTTTGTGAACAACTCTTTTTCTGAACAATTTAATTTCATCTTTTTAAAAATCTTACGTAATGAAAAATATATACAGAAGTGGGACATTTACTGTAAAAAAAAAGTTGAGTACTAATGTAATTTCCCCTTTCATCTAGTGCCATGTTAGAGCTGCAGAGAAAGGGCACATCATAACAATAAATCAGGAGTGGAATAAACAGATCTACCTGAAGCTAATCCAATAAACTTATGATAAATTGCTGAACTGTTTTCTCTGTGTTTTATTCTGGAACCAATGGTACATGATTCATGGCTACGTTTTTCTCCCATTACATGGCCTTGGACTATTTCTATATACTCCAATCAGTGGAAAGGTCCACTTGTGCTAGCAGAAAATATAGAAAATAGCTTCATTGCTAAGTATGTGTCCTCCTGGCCTTATGTGTGGAATTAGTTTTTATTCTTGCAGACATGTTAGCTGTTTAGATACTTCCATACATATAATCAAAGACAATTGGTTTTGTGTAAAACATATTTTTGTACCTACAAACAACTACTTATGCCCAAAAGTATTTGCACCTGGTGAAGAAATTTCACCAAAGACATCCGGTAAGAAGAATGAATGTACAAAAGTGAACTGAGAGAATAGAGCCTATGCTGAAAGTTTTTAAAGATTTATTGAATTTGTTCAAGCTATTTTCAAGAAGAGGCAATTACTGTTAGTCTTTGAGACCCTGCAGATCCACATGATCAGAAAGAGTGCAACAGCTCCAGTGCATAGCAGAACAATCTGGAGAGGATGCCCTTTGCTACTGCAAAAAGGGTAATTTCGTGAAACCAAAGGTCATGCTTTCATTCCTCAGACATAAACCTTACTTTCAACTCTTATCCTGATAACTTTGTCATTTTGAATGCTACTACTAGGAACCAGTAGCATCTTTCAAAATCGATTCATACAAAACTGTAAAGTAGGATGTTCTAAATCCCAAAATGTAAACTTCAAAATTGCATTTAATTACTCAGTAGCCTCAGTGGTCTCTTTTCTTCTACCTTCTTGCTTCTGAGGTAGATTCAGAGCTCATCTATGCCTACGAAGGAGTTACTGTTACAGGAAAAAACATAGGAGTTCACCTTGTTTAACCAAACCCAGAAGTGTCTAACTGATGACATACAATCAACTGGCAATGGGTAATTATAATATACCTTCTATCAATTTCAGTAACAGAAGTGATAAATCATGATACCAGACACTTGAAACACTTCAGTGAACATTGCACATTTCTAAACATCCTTCTATAAATACCCTCTGAAACTCTAGTGACATCTGCTCATTCACCCATGTTTATCCAGC
Source organism: Aphelocoma coerulescens (assembly GCF_041296385.1). Classification (NCBI taxonomy): domain Eukaryota; kingdom Metazoa; phylum Chordata; class Aves; order Passeriformes; family Corvidae; genus Aphelocoma; species Aphelocoma coerulescens. The sequence continues at coordinate 24,093,936 of NC_091014.1, read as the reverse complement.
CTCTATCTCAAAGGCAACACAGGTTACAAACACAGTCCTGCTCTTCTGGGATGCAGCTTCCCTTTTTTCATGCACCTCTACTTGGAGAAGTGGGGGCCCCTGCTCTGTGTGTGCCTGTTTCACACATACCCACACAGGACCTGTGTCCATCCTTACATCCCAGTATTCTCTGAAATCTAGGCAGGAGCTGTGGTGCCAGCAGGCTGACTTGTGGCAGTGCCTGACCAGGTTTTGGCTGCTGCTTTCTCCACCCAAAGTCTCTCCCCTGCTGCTTTTCTATTATTTCCCAAGCTGACTACTTCTTTGTTTCAAAAGTCACTTTGCAATTTCCTGGTTACTGTTTAACCTTGCTGATGGTTGCATTCCTCTATATCAGAGTAAGTTTGGTCAAACATCATCCCAGACAGTTCTGCATATTCCAGGCACACAGGGGGTGTTGTCTGTGGGCAGGCTGTATGAGCATTCCAGTGATAGATCTCCTACCTGTCTTCAGTGTCTCACTTCGATTCCCCAGGCGAACCAAACAATTTTAGATCGCAATTAATGTCACTGTTTTGAGACATCTACTTTAGGATGGCATAAATTATGCTCTGTCAAGCATCTGTGTTCTGCAGTGTGGTGTAAAGGGAATCTAGATGTTTAACTTGTACATAGACATAAGCCATGATGTCTTGTAGTGTGGGATTCCTCTACAATATTGGCACCCGAGTGAATAGTCTTCATGAGAGCTGTGTCTCTGAACGCCTGTTACAATCAACAGAGAGCTAATCAGTGCAGTCAGTGAAGGAATGTGTTCTAAGTTAGCATTTATTGCCATTCCCAATGTTAGCTAAGGAAAATCTTTCTTGTTTGTTTCATCAGGAGGCAAGATTTTCTAGGATTGAGCTAAAGGCAGTCTCAGAAAGATCACTACATTTTGATTTTATACTCTTTCCCAGGGCAATCCTCAGCTGACCACTCAGCTAGCTGCCCCAGGCTGCCCCAGCAGCTCTTCTGAGAAATTAATTTGCAGAAAAATTGCCTGAGGAAAATCTTGAGGGAATTACTACAGTCATCATAACATCCAGCCCTGTGAGTGCCACACTCTTCCACTCTTCTTCAGGCTCCGTGACTCTGTGCATGGAGTCTGAAAATCAGAATTCCTTTGTCAATTAAATTGCATTTTTTCAATATGTCAGACCTTTACATGATGACTCAGTGTATTTTTGAGGAGCCAGAGGGATCCGTGTCATTGAGATTATAAAGCTAATTTTAATGACTGCAGATTTTAAAAACTGGATGTCAAAATGGGTGATGAAAAAGCATCATAAAAGTAATATTGACTTGGCCTTTTTTTTCACAGTGACTTTTCCTAAAGCAAAGATAAGTTATTGGGGAGTGAAAGGTCAATGAGTTTAAATTAATTGAAGAGTATTTCTTGTTCATTCTGCCTTTACAGAAAATGTGTGCTTGATCCATGTAACTTAGTCAAGTTTTTTTTTGCACACTTCTCTAAGGCATTACATAAATATTTGGAGCATACCTCCAACTGTATGAGTCCAGCATTTGGATGAACACCTTCATGCTTCTGAGAAGCCTTGCAATTCTCTGTATAATGGCGTCATTGTATAAAATATATGTACACGGCTGCATTAAGTCTTACAGCCTACTAAAATTTAATCCCTATTCCTCTGCTTAAAAAATCACCAGCTAGAGGTCAGCTTTCTCCCAGAACAGATTCCTGTAACTGCCAGCAGTAGTTCCTACTCTGTCCTCTTTAAATTGTTCAATGCTTCTGTTAATCGCACTCAATCAATGGTGAGGTTGCATTTTGCTGGACAGATAGTTTGTTTCCTCTGAAGGTGAGAGGATCAGCATCAGTGGTGGTCACTTGAAGAAACCTTCATCTCTTTAGTATCTTGCAGTTGAACACAGATATTTGTATACTTTTATTCACTCAGAAGAACCTGAGGTTTCTGCAGATTTTCACACTTTATCACCCTTAATCCATACAGTTGAAATTTTTCCTATCTGTTGCTGTAAATCCTGTGGAATCTGTTGGAGTCAAACCTAACCTGAACTTCTTTAAATAGGAATTTTTTTTATGAATTGAAATTCAAGCTGAAGTATTCATCTCATCTCCATTGGTCCTGAACCAGCCTGACTAAATATTTATTTTCAGCTATTGGCTTAGAATAAACATTGGTCTAAAACCTGATATCCTTCAATGAGAACCTGTTGAGCAATGTTTCTTTTCTAGGCTGGCTAAGGAGAGCTGTAACTAAAATGCAGTTTCTTGGAGATGCTAGTATTATTTTAATGCCTGTTCTGATGGCAGCAGTTGACTATTATAGCCAACAGCATGCTCTGAGTACCTGTAGGGCAAACCAGCCTGTCTTTCATCAATTGTTACTAGAAATGAATGCATTATGTATCCTTTGCATAATGTAGTAGAAATGTAAGTAGCAGAAATGTAAGTTGTGTACTGAATCTGGCAGAGGTGCTGGTAGTAATTGCAGTGGAAAAATTCCCAGAAATAATGAGAAAATTTTCCTTTCTTAATGTTAATGCAAAATGTGTTCTACATGTACTGTACCTGCTTTATTTCTGAAGATAGCATTTTTTTGCCATGTAAAAGTGTCTCTTTGGTGATATAGTGCTACTAAATTATCTAACAGTTTTGCATGGTTCAGACTTTAACTGGGTTCTGTGCTGTATGATAACTCTAATGGAAATATGGTTCAAAGGCAGCCCCTTTCTTAGTACAAGGGACTCATATTACAAAACCTGCCTAAGTTCCACTCTTCACTGGGTGTCTGTATTGCTCCAGTTGTTTCACTGAATGTCTATCTGAAGTGATGATGGGGTGAATTTGCATGAGTGATGAAAGCACTTGAGGACAGTGTTGTGCAGGCCAGTAAATATGCCGCTGGGAGGATTCACGAGTCTGAAAGCCACAGAATATGCAGACTTCAGTAAAAACACAGGCTGTGGCTGATCATTTTTCCAACATCTTTCTTTTTTATTCTATTTAAAGCTTGTTGACCAGGGGTAAGGAATTGTAGTCAAGGTCAAGTGGGATAGTCCTTGGCCCAGTATGTTAAGAAAAGAGAGTGTGCTATTACCCACTGATGAAAATAGAAGCATTTGTGAGTTTTTTTGCCTAGAACCAGTGACAGCAAAAGGCTTTATCAAAGTAAGCTTAGATTCTGAGCAATATTTTTTTAAAACTGTTAATACAGATTTTGGTTTTGATATACTTATTTGTAAATAAAAAGTCATTCTCTATTAGTATGCTGTCTGAAGCTTTTCATTCCACTTTATTGTACAAATGAATAAGAACTGAAGTTGATATTCCAAAGCAATTTTTATTTCTACCAGCCTTTTAATTTATGGTTTTAAGCACTTATTTACTGTAAATGCTCAAAAATAAATGTATTCTCTTTCACAGCTGCAAAGGTTTTTTGAGATATTCTTCAGAAACAGTTCTCCCCAGCAAGCCTTCAACAACATGAAGGAGGCTATAAACAAACTTCTACTTATAACTGAGGTCTTCAGCAAATCATCCGCCTCAGGACCAAGTTCTTTCAATCAGTAAGTGACTTGCAGTAGTCATTGTAATGCTAGTGTCAAGATAGTTCCTTAAAACAGAATAAAAATTGTAGAGGATACAAGATTCTTAAAATAAAAAACTCCCATCTATTTCACACTTCTTTATAAAGTAAGGACATACTGCATTTAAGGAGTACAACTCTTCAATATCCACAGTGTTTTTAGTGTTTCTAGTTTGTGAAAAGGTTTTGATGAATACTTAGGACCAGATGCTAATTCCTAATGAAGTGTTTCAGGCAGCACAAATGAACAGAAATCACTCACAATTGGGCTAGTCCTAACATATATAAAGCTGTATTTCCTTTCAGTGAGTATTCTGTCGTATGTCAAATATTTAATGCTAGAGTAGCCCAGATTGTTCAGAGCTGGCTCTGGCAGGCAATCTGAACAAGAGACACTGTAAAACTCTTTATGAAATGTACATTATGAAATATACCTAGGCACCAACAGTCACATTTCTGTGTGTAATCACTTCTATTAATGTTACAATTCTTGCACATAAATCAACCTTTATTATGTAATATTTTTACTAAATAAAATTAATATTTGTTCTATATATGTTATGCCCCATCCCTGACATTTTTATGATAAGTACTAAATAAGTTACTATTTATTACATTTATGTGTTTTATAAAGCTATTTTGAGAACCAGGTGTTTTAGTAGCAGTAATGTAAAGCTCATTATTTGACTTACACAAGTTGGGAATAAAGCTTATATTGTGAGTGGAGAGGGTAGCAAGGAGGGGAGGAGTGTAATGGGGATGAAGCTATTTTGACAGTGGTCCAAACGCTCTTTTTTACCAATGAAATGGACTCTCTTGTTTGTGTAACACAAGGCTTGCTTATAACTCCTGACTCGTGCCTCCAAACATACCCATAGCAGCAGCAGAGCTCTTTGGCTTCAGTGAGCCTGGAGCCTTTCACCATCTCTTGCCCTCCAAATGTCTTCAAAGCTTTTGCCAGGCCTCATTCATTCTCTTCAAAAGGCCTTTCTTCCTTCAGCATAATTCATCTCCCTCTCTGTCAAGCATTAAAAACACGTTTATATAGCACTATTTTCATCGCCTCACAATCTGACTCCTTCCATGTTTAATGCTGCTGGCTCTTCCTAGAAATTTATTTAGTCTGTATCACATGTTGTCTCTTGACCTGTGTGTGTATGTTTTCTTGCATGTGTTCTCTGGACCTGTGCGTGTATGGAATTTTACTGTATACAGGGACATGGTTCAGTGGTGGACTTGGCAGTGCTAGGTTTGTGATTGGACACAATGATCTTAAAGGTCTTTTCCAACCTAAATTATTCTATGATTCTATATTTCACAACAGTACCTAACCTCACTGAAACTGATTCCTTTTATATTGTGTTTCAGATGCAGCCAGTGTTTTCAAATGCTAACCTTTGACATTGGATTTGGCATGTCCATACACCCAGTAGTTCTTAAGGTGAGAAAATTGCACAAATTATTGCTTGACTCAAAAAAAATACACCAAGAAGAACACAGCAGGAAACTCTCTTTGATAGGTACCCTCAAATCTCTAAGAAGTGTACCAATACTTTAATATTAATTTTGCCTGATTGTGGAGAGTTGCTGTAGAAGAAACCCATTTTTAAGAGTGTGAGTTACTGCGATGAAGTTCACCACACCATTAAAGTGTGCAAACTTTTCAGTTTATATTAAAAGACTAGCTATTACCTCAAATGAATATCAGTGAAACAAAATCCATAGGAAGCATTGCATGAAAGTGGAGTTAGGTTTTAAATGTGGCAGAACAAAGATGAAGGGAGGAAGTTAAGAAACCGCAATTGGCTTTTAATACAAATAAAAGTTCTCCATAAATTGGATTGTACTTCTTCATTTCATTACGTGCTTTGACCTCCACTGTGCTGCCTTCTTCCTGGATGATCCACAAGGCCCTTAAAACCATGGAAATGGGAGCTGTGCCAGTTTTTGTACCACTCCTGCCTCAGAACAGTCTGTCCTGAAACAAATATTGTACTGCTTTCCAGCTGTTCTCATTACCTCATATGCATGCATATAAATAGGTATATAAAATGTTTCTTCATATTTATGATATACAAATATTAACAATAATTAGCTAATATATCCCCACTTAAAATCTGTTCAAGTTTCTAGTAACAACAGTGCAGTCAATCTCTCCATCTTTCAGAAAAAAAATCCTTTAAATACATAGGAAAAATGTACGTATGAAAGGAAGTTTGCACAATTGAAAAAGTCCATGAAGACAATATCCTTAATTAGTCTGAGAAGACTTATTTAGCTACTGTAAGAAATGTGGTATGTCATAACAATTCAATAATTGTATACCAGGCTGTAAAAAAATTATCCCAGAAGTGCTTAAAAAGCTAAACATAAAACAAAATGTTTACCTGCCTGTATAGAAGTTTCAACCATTAGCCATTATCCATAAATTTACAGTATGAAAAAATAAATTGCTCTAAAAAATAGAAGTTGATAATTAATGAAACATTGAATTTGAATATTATCACTTGGAAACTGTAGCATGCACACAACCTATTCATGTTGATGCTATATTTGTGTTTAGGTTAAAATAATGGTTTAGTCAAATTTTATAACCATGAATTTGTTCATTGTGTTTATATATTGTAAAACTTATACATTCATCTGTACTAACAGATGTTCTGTATTAACTCTAAACACATGAGTTTTGCAAGAGCTATATTAACATAGACTGTGACATACTATTTTTTTAATCAAATTTCAAATCAAACATGGAAAAAAAAAAGCTTTCACATGTGCCTGCAATACTGCACTCTGTCCACTGGAGGACAGCAAACATTGTGGTATGGACTTGTGACAGAAAATGTGTCACAGCATTCGTTGTTTTCTAATCCTGTCAGTTTGTGTTATTATTACCTTTTTTTAAAGTTCCAGTTTAGTATTTATTGCTGTGAGAAGACTGGAATTCTTCTATAGTTATTCAAACTATAAATTCTTATATTATTTTCCAACAGGTGCATGAACACTTTGACTTTCAAGATGAGAATGAATTGACTATTCAGGACCAAATTTCAAAAGAACTTCTTTTGGAAGATACATTTAAATTTCTCTTATCTAATGAATCTTCAACGTCCAGTTTCATAGAAGCTTTGCAAAAAATATATGAATCCTCTGTGAGCAAGGTAGTTCATTCCAACCTTTTCTTATTATTAACTATTTGAAAATACTTAATTTTAAATTGTATGCTTCTGAAATTCTTGGTGCCAACTTATAGAATGAAGGATTTATTTTAAAACGATCTTTTATTGTATTCTGGGGAATAAAACTGTAATTATAATAATTGAATATTCTTTTGTAAAAATTCCTCTCTCAAATTATTTCATTTTCCAAAATACTGTGCTTGAAAGATATATTTAAAGTTTTAACGAAGTAATTTTCCCACTGTTTTTAAAATGGTCTTTTGTTGATATACAGATCTGTGTGCTTTCACGATTTCGTCCAGGATTGATTAACTCGCGCACGGAGATCCATGAGCATCAAAATTAAATTTTGGTTCTTACAACTTTGTGTCTTATTCTCAGTGCAAGATCCAGTTCCAATATTCTTTTTGCATTTATAGAATCTGTATAAACTTTGCTTCACTAGTGAAAACCATTTCTGACAAGCTGAGATCTCATTTAGCAGTATTTCTCTCAGTCTGGACACTTTTAAGAACTCATTTCTGAGGAGTCCCCTTCTTGAAAGACTTACAGGGACTAATTTATCCAGGTAACTTCTGCCTCTCAGACAGATGTGGCTAAAACAGAGTCATGGGTTCTAAATTTATGACAGGATGAAGTAGAAGCTGCAGACATACAGACATGTAGTGATATGATTACCCAGCCCGTGCTCCAGAGACCAGTAGTTCCTATGGGTTTGTTTCTACACAAAGCTAATGCATAGTGTGCTTTATTCTAGACTGAAAAACAGGATGAGCTGTCAAGGAGCTGGCTGGCTGAGGTTACAGCTAGTTGAGAGCTGCTGTAACTTGTTCCTATGATCAGTGAAGGGATTGGGGTCTACTGAAAGCACACTGCTTTCCATGTGATTTCACCGGAACATGCTGCTGTTTCCTTCACAGGATGGAACATACAACAGAGAAGAAGAGCAGTGTTTCTCTTTAGAAGAGATAAATTCAATGGTTACTTTCATAAAGGAGCTGAAGAATCTTGGACAATTTGAGCTGGTAAAATAAATAGGGTTTTGTTTCATTGCATATATATATATTATGTAACTCTTAACATTTCTCCTTCATTACCATTCTCTGCTGTCTCCTGCATATGTAATTAGGCTGGATGGGCAGGGAAGCAAGGAGATAGAGATAACACTGATTTTATTAGGCTGGATAATTTGAATTTATTTTAAAAGAGATAAAGAAATACAACAGAGAATTTGAGATGAGCTTCCACTGAAAAGGACAGCTAAAGCAGAAACAGAGACATGAAAATAGAAGGAAAGGAAAAGAAGGAAAATAATACAAGTGACTAATGAGGTGGTAAGGAAATAGAATGATAACAAAGCAAAGCAGGAGTGAGTGGAAGGACTAGAGAAAGTACAACACTGAGATCATGACCAGAGTGTAGAAATAGATGAAAAAGTGGCAAAAAAAAAAAAAAAAAAAGGCAGGTGGAATATGTTATGTTTCTTCTTCATGCTTTGAATTCATTTTTGGAGGAGAACACAAATGGAGGAATAACAATCCTTGTCTGTGAATAGGCATAGTTAGTGAGGGAAATGGTGAGTGTTGGGAAAAGAAAGGATCTGCAACTGAATCTGTTGTTCAGAAAGTCTGCATGATATCAGGATTTCTCTGAGACTCCCTGGATGAGTATTAGGGATGGAGACTGATGACACTTTCTGAAGAAGCATTGAGTCTAATACATCTGGAATTCACAGAGTTGTCTGAGTTGGAATGGGCCCAGAAGGATCATCAAGTCCAACTCTTAAGTGAATGGCCAATACAGGGGTTGAACCTGTAACCTCAGCATTATTAGCTCCATGCTCTGGCCAACTGAGCTAATCTCAGGGTCAAGTCAGAGGCAAAGGAGATCAACTTCCACATTGGTACTGGTAATCTTGATTTGCAAGGCTGAGTATGATACTCAGTTTGTAAGCATGTGGGAAAGAGCATTAATATGTAACCAGCCCTATGCTGTACATACTGTCTTCTGATAATTTCTCATGTCTTTGCACTCTACAGATATCATACTGTGTTATCTCTAATCAGTGTCTCTCTTCTCAGCTTTTCCCTTCTTCTGCACCCAAGATCCAAATGTTGCTGCGTGACCTTTATCGAATGGTAGACCCAATGAGGCGTCTTAGTTCAGTCCTGACTGTGCATTGGTTGCTTTCCAGTTTACTTCAACAATTCCAGTTTGTGAATAAAGAGGCACATACAAATCTTTTGGAGTGGTAAGATAACTCTTACATATGTTGAGTGTAGTTTCTCAAATTATGTAATTGCAATATGTCCAGTGAGCATCATAAAACTTAATCCTTCAGTAGATGTAGGTGGACTTGCAATGCTTGAGGTGAAGGTCTGTCATCCCATATGAAGCCCTGTCAGTCATTCTGCCATTGGAACTGCAGCTAGGTTTCTAAATAGAACAGGTTTTGCTTCTCTGTCTAATATGAAGGACTCTGGATTAAAAATTAATTGGAACTACAGTAAATTTTTTAAGAAAGATTTATTAGGTAGTTTTTTTTCTAAACAACTGTAAACTGAATTAGGAGCGTTTCCAAGGGTTAAGACTGTCTTAATTTATGTACCAATTAAAAGAAAAACTGTAAAGAAGATATAAAATTTCAGATGAAGATTTTTCCAAAAGAATTAATAATTTTGATTGGCTCCAAATTTTCTGTCCAACAAATACAGGTCAGAGAGCATAATACTCTGAGAACCTCATTTTAACTGTTTGTGAAAAGATGGGAAAAATGCTGCAATGTTAAGGGTAGATGCATTGAACTTTTGGCAAGAAGTTTTAACTTTCATAAAGAGAGGAAGAGGAAAGGAAGGACAGAACAAGGGAGGGAGGGGGGGGGAGGAGGGAAGGAAGGAAGGAAGGAAGGAAGGAAGGAAGGAAGGAAGGAAGGAAGGAAGGAAGGAAGGAAGGAAGGAAGGAAGGAAGGAAGGAAGGAAGGAAGGAAGGAAGGAAGGAAGGAAGGAAGGAAGGAAGGAAGGAAGGAAGGAAGGAAGGAAGGAAGGAGAGAACTTATAGTATACTGTATGTTTACTATAAAATTTGTTAAAATGTGGTTTCTGTTTTCATTATCTCTTAGCTAATGATGTTTCATATACGTGTGCCATACTGACTACTGACATTTGTGATTTTACAAACAAGGACTTGGGAATAGGCACATTAGACAATGAGTATGCTCTATTCCACTGAGTCTCAAGATGAATGTGTGAATGATATTATTTTGTACATTTTTCTGGGAGAATGCTGTAGTCAGTGTATGAGGCATCTGTAAGATTTCTTTAGTTTTAATTTTGTTCCTCATTGAACTGGGCGTGGCTTTCAGCAAATCAATAATTATCTGTATCTTTGCTTTACTGTAAAGGGGAGCTTATACTTATCACTGTACTAGGTAACTGTTTATTAGTGTTTTGAAAATACACAGTTCCATGAAAGTGCTAAGTTATTGTTGTTACTGCCGACCACTCTGATCCCTCCATGAGAAGTAATTCAAAGATGCAGCTGCTTGCATTCATATGTAAGCCCTTGCCCTTTTGCAGAAATATTTAGGTTTGCATATCAAAGCATACCAGCCTTTAGCAGCTTTCTATTCTAATCTAAGCTGTGCCACTCACTCATTTTGAGCAAGCCCCTTGGCCTCTTTTTTTCCTTCAAGCTCAACATTATTGTATGTGTATAAATATGTGGAAGTACCATGACCTTTCTCCAGGGCATAGGCCAGTCTGCTTCTTTGCACTGTATTTTTCTGCAGTGGCTAAGCTAATAGCACCATTCTCTTCATTCAGTATATAAAAAAACATGTCCTTTGACATTGCTAAATCAGAATCTTCCGCTCCTTTAGCTACATGCATGTGATGGTGATGCATGTGTCAGATATGCATGTAATTATACTTAATTGCAAGGAAGAAAGACCTTAGCTGTATTTACTCCCCAAGTAACTCAAGTATGCATTCTCTTTGAGCTTTGATTAATCTTTTTTTTTCTCCCATCTTTGATGAGTTTGTATATCAGAACACTTTTCCTGAATTTCTTCAGTTAAGGCCAGGTTGTTCGGTCGATTTATTTAACAGTTTTTATTTCTCTGACTGTGGAAAACTGGTATTTCCATTTTTCAAATCTAGTGATTGCATAACTGACTGTCCAAGCAGATAAGAAATTTATGGGAAAAATAGTGACTTTTGGACTGAGGTCTTGTGCAGTTACTTTGTTCACTGATCATGACTCCGTAGGATGAAGACAGGATATAAAGATGTTTCCTAGTCTATGTATTTTAACTCATTTCATCTATATGACTAGTGTTGAAACCTTAAATGGTATTAGTGAACTCCCTGAATTCCTTCCACACAAGAAATAAGAAGAACTCTAGAAACTCGTCTCAAACTATAATGAAACAATTACAGCCTAGGTGAAAATGACCACTTCAGATGTATAGGTATAAAATATTACACCTAACATGTACTCTGAAAAAATTTTTGGCATTTTTTATGAACTTTTTTCAGCTCTATGAAGTTTATACTCATGATATGACTAGGACATACATAACTGCTGTCTTCTAGAATAGGGGCTATGAAGTGTCATAGAAAGTATATTTGGCTATGTCAGACAGCATGGAAGAATCAGATTAGTGAGTAAAGCTAATGCTTCTGTATCTGTAAAAGACAGAAGCCTAAGCAGGTCTAAAAGCTGCAAATGTTTTTTGAAATCAACTGATGTATTTGGGAAAGTGGTTTTAGCTTCTCATATGCAAGCCCTTTTTTAGTTCAAACTAGAAGCATCAGTCCTCAGACTGAATCTGGGCTGAAAATACTTTTTTGGAATTAACCTTGGTCATGTCAATTACATGGAAAGTCTGAGAAATTAACAGGTTTTGGACTATGGGACAGAAAAAAGCAATGACAAGGAAGACAAGGATAAGATCACTGACCTGGAATGGGAGGAGTGAGAGACAGAAGGAAGGAGGAAAGGAGAGAGACAGTTGGGATTAAGTGCCAGGAAATTAATCCCACTCTTGAGTCTGAACTTTTTTATTTCACTTCTGAAGATCAGCGCAAGGTATTTCATTTAAGGAGCCAAATGCCCTCATGGAAACTCTGTGACTGAAGCCAAACAAACACTCTACAAAATAGAGAGCTTATTTTGAAGAGAGACCTACATAACATCATCTAAAGAAAGAAAATTCATAACTCTACTGAATATTGAAATATGGTCTCAATGTTGAGTTTATGACCTGTTAAAAGTTGCACCATTCACAACTAACATATTCATCAGAGACACCGAAAGTGACTAGTTTTTTCCTTTTTATGGTTTAGTCTTATGAAATATTCTATTTCTACATGTCCTTAATCTCTTATGTCTGATTGCATAGACCATCAGAGCTATATTATTATTGCTGCTGTCAATCCTTCGCTTTTCTTGTTTGCTGAATCAGAGAGATTCCTAAAGGACAGGTTCATAGTCAATAGTTTGTGATGTACACATTGGGAATCTTTTGAAAGGTTCATTCACAAGCATGCACTCACCAAGGGTGCTGACATACAGCCATTAGTTTCATTAGAAACTGCAAAGTGTGTAGGCAAAGTGCACATCTGTACTTGACACCTCCAAGATATTTAAGTAAGTAGGAGGCCACTCAAACAGATGGAGGTCCTTTCTTGAGGAAAGGACTCTGCAGAGTGCTCTGTATTAGGAAGAGCTTCATAACTGCATTGTTACCTCAGTCTGCTTATTGCAAGGAGCTTGGACAAAGGAAAGCTTCATGGTGCTGATTAAAAAGTTCAGGCTGCAGCAGAGATAAATCATTGAACCATAGAGTCATTTATGTTGGAAAGGTTCCTCTCATCCTATCACTTATTACGTGGGAGAATGACTCCACCGGGCTACAGCCTCATTTCACTGACTTGTAGAGAGCGATAAGGTCTCCCCTGAGCCTCCTTTTCTCCAGACTAAATACCCCCAGCTCTCTGAACCACTTCTCATAAGGCTTGTGCTCCAGCCCCTTCCCCAGCCTCATTACCCTTCTCTGGACATGCTCCAGCACCTCAGTGTCTTTCATGGAGTGAGAAGCCAAAACTGAACACAAGATTCAAGGTGTGGCCTCACCAGTGCTGTGTGCAGGGGGACAGTCACTGCCCCAGTCCTGCTGGCCATATTGTAATCTGAGTATTTTTCTCTAACATGATTTCTAAATAATCAGATATAGTTATTATATGTCTCTTAATGCTGTCTGATGTTAATTGCAGTCTCTACAGATTTGAAATTCATACAGGTCTTGCTGTTCCTTTGTGAGCAGGGACCTTGCAGTTGTGGTGGTTGTCGCACTCCTCACGTGTCCTCTGACTAAACAAAAGTCTGCCATTTTATAGAGTTAAGACACGTTGCTTCCACCTTAAAACAGGGTTTGGGACCAGGCAAGCAAATAGGAACAGCGGAGAGAAAAAAATGTATTTGACAGATATTAGCTGTTACTTCCTTGACAAGCAGAAAGAAGGGTGCAAAATAACTTACAACTTGGAAAGCAAACTCCAATAGTGTGTTAAGTGCCTCCTTTGAAGTAGGTCATGAATGTGAATAAAATTAGGGTGGTGTCTAGACACTGCAAGCTCAGAACTACATTTTCCTGCTCACGAAGACACACAGATCTGCCAGCTGCTTCTTTCCTTATCTCATTGAGTTAATGCAGAAATCTGTTTTATCACTGGATAGTTTTTTATCACTGGGTAGTTTACCTTTTCCCATGATTGACCTCAATACTGCTTTCAGAAGGTTCTCTTGAAACATCAATGATGGATGATTGCACAGAGCAATATTGCCACCTCCCTTCCTTGGCACAGAGAGTGACTTTATGTCCTTCAAAATCCAAACTGCAGTATCCAGGAAGAAGTTGTGTTATGAGAACTTCTAAAGGAAACACTAGGAGGAAAACCAGTGAAAGCTTCAAGAAATGCTAATGGACCTCCAAAAAGGTCTTATCAGCCAGAGCGTTGGATTGAAGAGAAGCCTACTCCCTTTCTTCTACCATGCTACCAAAATTCTACTTGAAAGAAAAAATCTGCAGAGTCCACAATATGGACACCACTGACATGTTGATTAATTGTCGCAATTGACTTGTCTTTTTTTCACAGAGATTTTACACATATATATGCGCATATATATATATGCATATATATGTATATATATGCATATATATACACTCTCTGGATTTGTTTTGAATTTGCAAATAAAGCAAAACACATAGAAGTTCCATTTTAGGAATTCATGATAATCTCAGTACAGATATTCCCCTGGAGACATGCCATCATTTTTATTTAAATCTTTTTGAACGAAGTCTAACTTTAATCTCAATTATATGCAAAAAAACCCATCCTAGAAGCAGTTAAGAGATATAGTGTGGGTTATTTCGTTCTTGGCTATATCCACCCTTCCTTTTCCTAGCAATGCAACTATGTTTTGGAATTTATTTCTTTTTTTTTTCTGTTGCTGTGATGTGCTGCCTTGTATTATCTGTGTTTTCTGTTATGTTCACTCAGGTAATATCACTAATGCTGGGAATGTGAATCTAGAAGGTTCATCTTTCCACAGAGAATATTAAAATACCATGTGCCCTGGGATACCATATAGAAATTTTTGCAAAATATTTTGTTGTTTCTGTTCCTTCCATTCATGTAGAAATATGTCTGCTATTGAATTGACAGGCAACCTTCTCAAGAAAATATGAGTCCAAAGCAGAATGTTCCTTCTGACTTCAGGAAGAATCATGGAGGTAAGGGTTCAGAGTAAGATCTTTTATATACAGTATGTTTTTCCTATTTGTATTATTTCTGATAACATGTGCATTTAGATTGCATTGTCTTGCATTCCAACTGAAAAAATCTTAGCTTACTCCATATAAAAGACTAATTACTTCTTTATCTTATGTAAGTTGCTACACTGAGCCCATGAGCAGCATTCACAAGCCTAAAGTAAAGATCTCACACTGTAAAGAATAAAAGTACAATGTGTCTCTTATAAGTAAAAGATGGTTCCTTCTCCAATGGGACTGTAATCAGGCTTAGAGCAGAAAATTATTAGCTGTTTCTGTTTATCTTTCAGCATTGCATTATTCCAGTAAGACTGAAGAAAGACAATGCAGTTATGGTAAGTCAAGGTCTTTCTAGATCACAGAGGAGGATGAATAGAGATTTCTTGAAAATTTTTCTTGGGTTTCTCTACATAACCTCTAAGAGAAGAGAATCTGCAGGCTTTTACTAAAAAAAAAAAAGGATTTTTCAGTAGCAAGAACGTTTATAAAACACTCAGTAAATGGGCTATTATGTTAAATAAGCTCAAAACCAAAATTAAACATTGCTGTATGTGCATATTAATGTGAGTATTCCAGCACTCATTGATCCCTTGTCACACTTCAACAGACTTTTGCTCCCCTTTTTCCAATAACCTCAGCATACATTTGTTCTTGTGGAAAAACCTTTAAACTTGTCTGGAGTTTAATCAGCTTTGTTTAAAGCTTTTTCTTCAGCTCAATAATGAAGTACTAAGGAGCTGTTTAAGAGATGAGGAGTTTTTCTAAAATATATGCTTGCAGGAATATTTAAAGTATTTTTAAAGGTCTGTAAAGATGTAAAATATGTTTTTCTTTGGTGGTAGCAATGTTTTCTGCTGCCTTCCTCATTCCCAAATTATCTGAGGAGCCCATTTGTAAACATGAAGCCATTGCTCCATGGTGGATAGGCTTTGTTACACATTGAGCCTCATGTCCCCTCTGTTGATGATCTCATGCTGCCTCCAGGAACAATTCTTGTGTCAGATAGAGGCCAGAGATACTCGTGGGCTGGCTGACTGGCATCACCATTCTAACTGCAGGATATTTTATTTTAAAAATACCTCGATTAATGTTATTTTGAAATTACTCCTCATTTTTAAGCTAGTAGTAAGAAAACATTTCTAAGTCATACAGGATATGGAGAACTGTTTATACTCATCTCTCAGGGTTTTTTTAATACCTTCTGTGTGTCTGTGTGTAAGACTCTATTCCCCTACAAATGTAGCCCAAATTCTGTTCTTCCACTGGAATATTTTCCCTTAAATCTTAATCCATGCAAGAGAGTTCTGACATTGCCCTGTTTTGTTTCTCAGGGCAGATATTTCAAGGTAGAAAAGGTTCACATAAAAGTATTTGCATAATTTTTGACCCTTTTAAGCCACAAGATTTTTCTGATATTATAGTAAAAGAGTTTCCTATCTGGAATATTTTCTGAAGCACCCAGTTTAAAACATGTACTAATGAATATATGTGTAAAGCAGTTTTGAATGTGTAATTATACTGTAAATCTGAATCCAATAGGCTGGATTAAAATATTTTTCATAAGCAGGTTGCCAACAAATAATTATTCTCATGAGTAATTTGGCAAACACTATGAAATAAAGGACACATTTGAGCAAATAGGATTTGATTGTGGAGATTTCATACACAGGAAAGGAGCTGGAATTTGTTGATATAGGAATTTTAATAAAACATTCTTCCAGCTGTACTGCAAATGACCCCATGGGTCTTGATATCTCCACGTGACTTGTTCTTATGAACAGTATGTCGAACTTATTTTGATTTTTATTGGAAATTACACTTGTGCATAAACCCTGTACACAGCCTGGTACCTAAGTAGGTTATGAATTTTGGCCTACCTCTTCTTTAGGTTTCAGTTAACTAACTAGAGACAGATCTCCCAGACTTAATCCTTCCATTTTCAAAGGCTTACACAGGCTTTGAGTTTTGTGACTAGGACTAAAGTGATTGGACACTGAATGTTTAAAATCCCTCCAAGGCCTACAAATTTCTCAAGTGCCATTACAAACTCCATTAAAATTTTGCAGCAGGATTATGAGTCTCTGAGTCACTAGGCATTAAATATCTTGCCACTGTACATTTTATCAATCTGCCAGAAGTTGCATGTAGTTCCAAAATGTTCATACATTTCACAGTTTTTTTCTTTGATGCCTTCTTGGAACAGATAAAGATACCCTATCTCATATCAGACAGATCTTCACCAGTCCACAGCTGGACTTGAATCCTCAGTTTAACCCAAAGATCAGAGAATACTATGCAGAAGTGCCATTCGACATGGTGACAGTGAAGATAGGAGCAGAACCCTCTAACTGTCAGTGCCACGTACACCTCGACGACAAGAAAGGGCCAAGGTACGAGAAAAAAAAATGAGTGTAAAAACTTAATTTTGGAAATATGTCATCATGTTCCAGAATTTTTTTTTGTTTCCAAAAACCCAGAACACAAATAGATTGGTCATGGGAACGTCAGAGGGAGTTCAATGCTGAGAAACTTGTATTTATTTTCAGTATCTGAAGGCAATGGTCTGTATGTTGTTCTCAAGCCATAATTAGCTTAGTGGAGTGTACAATTGCAGTATCTCACCCATCTTCTGCAGTCACTGACAACATCAAAGCTGGGTGGGAACAGACCATCACTACACTGCACACAGAAGATGACAGAGAATTTGAGCTTTTGTATCCAGGTGTTAATTTTGCACAGTGCCCTAATCTGCTGCCCTGCTGGACTTGGTCTGCTTACATGGGTCAGAGTAGGGCAGCTGTCTTCAAAGGAAGAAATAAGTTCAAGTTTACTAACTCAGAATAATCCATTTTTGTCATAGTTGTATTATAAGGAATTGTTGTAGAATCATAGAATAAGTCACATTGAAAAAGACCCTTAAGGTCATCAAATCCAACTGTTAACCCAGCATTGCCATGCCCACCACTAAACCACATCCCTAAGCACCACATCTACACAACTTTTAAATACCTCCAGGCATGGTGACTCACCACTTCCCTGGGCAGCCTGTTCCAATACCTGACAACTGTTTCAGTGAAGAAATTCTTCCCAATATCCAACCTAAACCTCCCCTGATGAAACTTAAAGCCATTTCCTTTTGTCCTATCACCTGGGAGAAGAGACTGACCCCCACCTTGCTACAACCTCCTGTTATCTGCAAACAGACTGAGGGTGCCCTCAATCTCCATGTCCAGATCATTGCCCTGGCCATCCAGCCAGTTTTTTACCCAGCAAAATGTATGTGAATGTAAGGTGTGAGCAGCCAGTTTCTCCATAAAAATGCTGTGGGAAACAGTGCCAAAGGCTTCACTAAAGTCTAGATAGGCAATAATCACAGCCTTTCTCTCATCCACTGAGTGGGTCACCTTGTCATCCACAAGAGTCCCAGCTTATCTGATCTCTTAGAGAACTATAAAGCTGAACGACAGAGGAGAGAGCAGAGTCATCACTAAACATCATGTGTAAGCACTGACCCACAATAAACCATGATGTTTAATTGCTACTGTAATCACTGGCACACTTTTGGCTTTCCCAGCCAGCTCTGTCAGAGAAAACAGCATGTACCAGGGACAATACCAATAGGTATTTTGGATATGGCCTGGTTTTAATGTTGGGAAGGACAAAAAGTGTTTATTTATCTTGGTCAGGTGCCTCAGAACCAGAGAACTGGCCTATTTGCATACTAGCCATTAGTGAGTGGATAAAAGGGAGAACAGGGACAGTGATTTACTAGGGAAGAAAAATTCTTAACTATTTCAGAGGTAACTTTGCTTCATGACATGAAGTGCTTAGCAAACCTAGCATCTTTTGACTGACTGTGAAGCAGATGCTTTGAACTAGAATGTCTGTTACTAACCAGAAAGTCTGTGCAGTTGTTACTGATCTAATGCCCAATACGTTTCCTGTATTTTCAATAAAAAAACAGTCTTTATTTATCATTTCAAAAGAAACTTCTTCCACCCAGTATGAAAACCTCAAAGATTTCTTCCTTGTAGAAAGAAAAAAAGCAAGATGGTCTTTGCACTGAAAAGTAAAAGCCCTGCATGTGCAGGTCCTGTGCCTTTCAGCATTTATTTCCCTGCTAAAGGAAGAAGAGCACAGCTCAGCTTTTCTCTGAGCAGTTGGACTGGGAATCCATCACATTTGGCTAGTGGACAATTTCAGCAGCTAACTACAGTTCTGATTGTATTTTTCTCCCTGATGACTTCATCACAAATTGGGGCCTGCTGGGAATTATTGTCCCTAATGATTTCATTCACAGATTTCATGTCAGAATATTTGCCACTGCCACTGTTTTCACTAAGGTTTACTCTCAGTATTTTGTCTTCTTGAAAGAACTACAAATACTTACAAATCTTATTTTACACTGTTTTTATTTAAAATCTCATGTATTTTGTTATACAAAGAAAATGTTAGAAGTAGCAGCCTCTAGGAGCAAGTGAAATTCAGCAGCCATAGATAACGGAGTGTAAATCTTTGTTTCTTTAGTGTTTATTCCACTTCTTTCCTATTTTGTCATGCAGCATTGCTAACTATCCCCTTGGCCTTGGATTGAACAAAGTCATCATTCTCTTAACGGATGATTCGCAGCCCAGCCCTGAGGTCCTGAGCAGCTACAAGATCACAATTTATCGAGAGGACCGCCCCAGTCTCCCTTTGTTTGATGACTATATGATGTGTGGGTTTGTGCAGGTATTGTCTCTTCATTCTTTTGCTATACACATTAATAGGAATAGCTGGTTTGTTCATTCAGTGGTATAAATTAGGGTACATGAGCTAAAGCTCATGTAGAGCCAGTTTTTGCTGAGATTAGAATCTGAGTTCTAAGCACTTTAGTTGTATGAAATTCAGCATTTACGCAACATTTTGGATATAAAAGGTCAGTCCAGCATAAGTACCTGTTACCATGTATTTGAGAGCTCCAGGTTAATTAATCCTTACCTTGGTCAGCTAAACCTTCTCAAAACTTTTCATAACTGTCTCTCTCTGACACTGAAGCCATGGAATTCCTTTTACCAGGGAGGATATTTATGATGACAGTCTGTTTATCAGTGTTCAAGACAAATGCTGCTACATAATTTATTAATGAAAACTGTTTATTATAGATCAATAAACACAATAAAAAAGACTCACTCATAATTCCAAAGGAAGGGATTATTGTTGCTTACATCACATTTATCCGAATACAAATTTGAGAATGCATGTAATTTACTCCCAGCAAATAGCAATCCTTAGGAAGGAGTGGGTCTGTTGAATGAAAAAAGGACCAGAGTCTGTCCAATAGGGCCTAATAAGGGCTAGGAAAGGGGAGCTCAGACTAAATTAGACACAGAAATGGAAGAAAGGTAATGAAATTAACAGTGAAGATTTCAGTTAGTGAAACTATAATGATAAAAATATTATGCATAAGAGAGAAAACCTGGGACACATGCTGGATCAGAATTACTCATATTCAAAAGTTTGTCATTTCAACTAAATGTTGGTTGCTACTTGATATGGTGGGCAAAGATAAGCCAGCCAGTTCAAAGAAGGAAGTGACATTGTAAATGGTAATCATGGGCAGTGCTTTTATCTGTGGAATTTTAGGCAGATTAAAAGGATTGGTGGGTTCATTCCAGAGCATCCGGGAGTTATATATTTTGTCACAATTCTACAACCAGGAAGCAAAATTTTCAAAACTGTTGTGTTGAAACTGTCATCCATGTTCATGTCAAACATCTAATCCTATCTTTATTTATCTTCTTTATGAAGATCTTAATATATCCTTTAGCAAAACTTGCTTCCTTTCCCTGGTTTCTTTCTATGTAGTGCAGAAGAGGTCAGGAGACCAGGATCATAGAAGGCAGAGCATTTTATATGATGAGGCAGATCAAGAGGGATTTTGTTTTTCTTGTGGAGATGTGAGCACTAGAGCTTAAAACAGGAGCCAAAGAGATTATAAATGTTGATAGCAAATTCTGTGTTGACAAAAATTATCTCAATCTTCAAATCAGGACTGCCAGAAAATATGTATGTAGTAGTCATAGTGTACTGACTGCTGACCTGAGTACCTGATTATGGTGTTGTCTGGCCCACCACCTATTCTTTCTCTTCTCTTAGACTTCTCTTACAAGCTCAAAAGGTCAAGGACCATATTCTTACTATTTGTACTGACTCAACCCTACATCTAGTAGTTGCTACAGTAAAATAAAAATAAACACATATAATACCTGAGATTTCGGTTCAGGTGTACAGCAACCTGCTTGACATCTTAAGCATGACTTAATATGAAAAGGAGAACAGCAGTAAGTTGAACTAGAATTATATTACTAGAACACACTGGATGGAATGATGTGAGGAAAGCTCTTTTTGTTTCCTTATTTGGGGCATGTATCTGAGTGTAGGAACAGGAATTCAACCTCAAAAATGTCTTCCCACACCAGAGTTTACACTGTTGTTAATGTTTTATGATAGCATTTATGAGATTGAGTATGAATCTTTGAAGCCCTGTGAAGGCAAAGAGATCTAGACTGATAAAAATGAAAAGTGTTTTAGAATTTCTTTTGATTGAGCTTGGTTTTGTGCTCCTCTGTGAATAACTGCTTTTTAATTAATACAGTTGTTCAGAGCTAGGGTTGACTTCAGGAGTTTAGAGTAAAAATGAGATGAAAAGCATTCTTGTGGTATCTAATAAGCACTGTGAAGATACAGTATGAGATTCTAAAACAAGTTTTAGATATGTTAGAGGCAAACTTATCAGAGAGTGCCTTTAAAAAACAAACAAAGGCTGGAGCTGGAGATAGAAATGGCATTCTAAAACATTTAGAAGCTTGCATTTTTTCCTATTTGCTAGAATAGAATGTATTGTCTTTTGCTTAGAATGATGTTTTTTATCAATACAAAACTCAGGTCTTAAACAACATCATTACATTTTGCTCTTCATACCAGAGAAAATTATGCACTCTTGCAGAGCGAGTTGATACACTCCCATCAGTGGCATGAATACTTGTTCTCTTAGTAATGAGACACCTGTTTTAGGAGCAAAAGGATAAATACAGCATGAACTGATGGAGACTACTTTGGACACTTGACTAGGCACAAGTGGGATCACACACAAGGAGAAAAAGGCCACTGATAGTGGTGTGGTCTTTCTCATAGAAGGCTTCAGTTAAAATTCTAATCCAGAAACTTTTTTTCCCAACTTTCCTTTATGTTTAATCCCAGTAGGATATTCAGGTTTCACTGCAAGATGATACTATAAGGAAGCTTACAATAAAAAGAAAGAGTGTGGGATGTGGTTTCCAGCAGTCTAAAAATTCTCATTAAGCTGAATAATCCTGGATTAATTTCAAGGTATTGAGTTGAGAAGTGTGTGGTTCCAAGCCTTGCAAGCCCTAAAAAGGGAAAAAATATTGTCTCCTGTACTTTTTGATACCAACTATAATATCCCCATTAAAACCAAATTAGTATAGGATAAACTGTCATCTCACAATAGCACCTTCAGCAGATTTCGTTGCCTTCCATTCTGTGTTCCGCATTTTGCAGTATTGTTTGGACTGCAAATGGAGAGGTTATTGATTTGTGCTTGAGCTTAATTTTGTGCAATTGCTGACAATATTCAAATTAAGTATCCTTGAAAGAAGTGGTGCCATTTCATTATCACCTCTGAAGCTGTGATATGAAGATAGTCAGAATCCAAGGCAGTCAGCAGAAAAAACAGTGAGCTCTTAAGACAGAGTTATCAGCATCACTGTCAAGTGAAAGATCCCAGACTATGTACATACTAGTGTAAAGGACAAAATATTTTATACATTCTTGCACTGCCCATTATCTTTAAAATGCAAACAGATTTATCTATGACTCACTTGAAATGTGTGGATGATACCTCTTTGATTGTTAATATTTGCCTAGTTGCAATCATGGTGAGTAACTGCTGATGTGGTTAGGGAACCTTTTGACCCTGTGGACTTCTGTACCTGTTTGTACCTACAGTGTTCTGTTGCCACATGGCTTGTTTTGTTTGGTTGGTTGGATGGTTGTTGGTTAGTTGGTTGTGGGTGAGTTTGGGTTTGGTTTGTTGTTGATGTTGTATTTTAGTAATACAGTTATTTATTTGGATTTGCATTTATATTGTGAGCAATGGACAGCTAATGCTATTTTTATAGCATAGTGTGTTTCATTCTCTGTCATTTTCTTTTGTGCATTTGTACATTTGATTCCAAAATCAGTGCAGTGCAGTGGGCTGATGTTCAGGCTGTCCTATACCTTTCTGATGTCTGAGAGAATGAACTTACAGAACAGCTTCAAAAACTTTCCTGATTTTTGTAGAACATCTTATACTTATGTACTATTATCTCTTGTATTTTTGCAAGTCCTTTTATCATATTCTTTTCTAGACCCCAGATAGCTTAAGAAGCCCAAGAGAGTTTATGAGATGAGATGAGATGAGATACTGGCATTGCATTGCTGACTGTGTAGCACTAAATGGCCACAATGCAGCTGGAATCAAGATGCTAGCAACAACATGTTGATTTCTCTGTCGACTCAACTTCCATTGATCGAAAAGCAATTAAGACCTAAGCCTAGCTTATTAACTGTATTTAACTTTACTATAGACTTTTTGGGGTAGAGATGAAAAAACTCTTTAAAAAGGAAGAAGCCTTAAAAAAAAAAAAAAAAAAAAAAAAAAGGAAGAAATTTCATTCATATCCTCAGGAATATATGAGAATACTTTTTTTTTTCAGCTTAAGTTACACATTTCCAAAGGAAAATAAAATGGTTTTACTTCATTTTAATCTGTGTGCTGTTGCCATTGCAAAGCTTTTCATACCAGACAGTAGAAGTAAAAACTGTCAGTTATAGAAATGGGTATTAAGTCTTTGCCTAGTACTTTCATGCAAAGATTTCTGAGAACCTCACAAATATTAAATAATGTCAAGAAAACCCCCCAACAACTTAGGAGAGAAACAAAGAACTTGTCCTGTAGTAGGACGAGCTGGAAATACATTAGTCTCTTCTGGATTTCTCATTAGCTTCATTAGATTCAGTGTGACCCTATTACAAACCACCCATCTCTTCTGTCCTAAGGACATTGTGGATGCTGTGAAAGACTCTTAGGTTTTGCAGTGGTTATTGTAGCAGCAACTGACCCTTTTGGCAGTTCTGAGCTTGAGTGTCTTGCTTGAAAAGGCATGGAAAGTGCATATCTGGAACTGAATATACAGTCTAATTATATCAGCAACCAGACTGTATCTTATTTGCAAAGTTAGCTTACTTCCCTTTCAGAGAAAAAAAGAATATCCATTATAGGAGCAATCATGCATTGCATTCTTCCACCTTGTCAGATACAGAGCTGGTGAGAATTTTTTTCAGTGGTTTTGAATTCTTCAGAAAAAAAACATAAAAATCCCCCAGACTTCAAAAAAATAGTTTGAGTTCTTTTTTGTTATTGTTGTTGTTGTTATTCAAAAGAGGAAGTTTTGATTCAGTAAGGACTATTTGATTTAAAGGTTTTAGGATTTGAAATTTGTATTGGTATAACTGTTAGATATTTTGACTATTGTGCAGTCCAGAATGCTAACTCGTTTCAAGAAGGGAGTGGCTAGGACAACCAGAAAGCTCACTCATTTGATTTGAAAGAGCCAAATCTAAATTTTCCTCAGAAACACTGGTGAGAGCACAGTATGACAATCATGTTTTCCAGGAGCAATGCCAACTTAAGCATCCCTTTCCCTGCCTGCAGCTACTCATGAACCAGATGGTAAAACCCTTTTTTTTAAACAAGCTAGTTTCTGGGATAAGGTTCTCATTCTCTCTGTGTGAGCACAGGGGAAGGGGTAAGTGCAGGGGCAGAAATGAGCAGCTGAGCACAGAAGGAGGGTTTGTGGGTGCTGTTGCAGGCAGCTTTTTCTTTCTTCATTAAAGAAATGCACATTGAAATTGGGTTTAAAGCTCTTGCTGGTTTTGAATGAGCAGGAGCTTCATGTTCAAAAATTGTAGAAGTGATTTATGGGTGGAAACACACAAAAACACTAGAAGTACTTTGCATTGCTATTAATCTATAAATTATTTTGGTTCTGTGTGACTGCAACCCACTTCCCAGGAAAAACAAAGCAAGGCTTGCATAGCCATGAGGAACAAATATGTAGCAAACTGAACACATGTTAAATTGTCAGCAGTTCAGGTGAAAACCACAAAATAGAGAGCTAGGAGAGAGAGACTGCCATAAAAAGAAGGCTGAGGTCTTACATCTTCAACTGCTGTCTGTCAGCATGGTTCAATTAATTTCAGGGGAGCAATTCCAGATTATACTGAGTACCTGTCCTGACAGAAACTTACAGATGAATTCTCTTTCACTATATATGCCAGGCAATGCTTGTGAATTCACTTGCATAAAACTGCTGAATTTGTTAGTAATTTTCCTAAATATCTCGGTTAAACAACATCTTAGGATAATCTATAAAACTGCTTGAAGGTGTTTTAAAGTATTTAAAAATCAAGGGATGTATGATCACCATTCACTGTAAGTATAAGCTGAACAAACACCTAAGTTGAATAACACAACTTGGTGCTTCTATAAAAGTATATTTAAGATGATATAGAAGGGAGAGATGTATAATAAATATACTTAGCTAATTTTCAAGTAGAGGGTTAATTTGTGTGTGATCTCAGAGAAAACTTTGTAGAGTCAGCATGTTCTGTCTTTGTCAGCATCTATACAACTGGGGAGAGAAAGCTTACCACATTTTCTTAATTATACCGAAGATTTTTGTGACGATTTAAAGCATTGCTCTGTAGATGAGTCAGAGGAACAATTAACCATTGTGATGGATATTCTTTATATTTATGCAGTTCTGTGCTGAACTCCTTTTGGATCTCAGAATCAGGATGTGGCTGCTAGGCTGACATCTTCATCAGTGGCCAGTATCTGCTGCTTTAAGGAAAGCTCTCAAAAATTCAGCAGAGCATATATCCATCATTTGAAGGAATTAGTATAATGCTCTGGGCTTTCTATAGAAGTCAGGCCCATCTTTCACCTACAAAGTTAACTTCATAGACAGTCTGCACTATCATCTGGTGGTCATGAGTTCCCATCATCAGTGCTCACTGTGAGACATCTGCTGGACTCTGAAGACGCCACAGAGAGCAAACGGGCACAACTATGGCATAAAATGGGAAGAAACAGCAAAAGAATGAGTTTTTGTGTGCTTCTATTTAGGCATCTTGTGCTCTGAGCATGGAATAAAAAATTATCATTTTATTCTCGATCTCCAGTAGGCTGTGCCTGACTAGGACCATCATCCTACTCTCCAATACTTTGGGGATGCCACATTACAGAGCCCAAACTTTAAGGATCAAGTTCATGTTGGCTCCAGCTGCCCAGAGAAAAGTTTATAGTCTTCCAGTTTACAGTATTTTGCTTAAGCTTTGCTGATTTTATATTAATTGTGCTTAGTCTTCTCTATGTAGCTAAGTTTCCTGTTAAGCATATGATTCAAGATTAATACCAGATATCCTCCAGGAAATGTTTCCAGAAGTTTCAGGCAGAGACTGAAGAGAGCGGATGTTTCCATGTAGCAGCAGCTACATTTGTCATTATGAAGATGCACTGTACTTAGGAAATTGTGTGTGACACAGATCACCAGCGGATAAATTGTCACCCGTGCTTTGAATCCATATGAATACTGATTCAAAGATCCAACAGTTATAAGCCAATAGTGACTGGGATGACACCAACAGACAAATTTGGTTCGTAATCATTAGCCGGAAAAAGTTTTAAGTTGCTATAATAATTAGCCCTTGAGTATTGAGAATTTTATAGGCAGCTTTCTTTCCTTGGTTGGCACTCTTGTGGATAAGAACTTCTTAAGTCAGGAGTGGTATCATTCTTCAGCACCACTGAATTTGTTGACAGAACTAGAGTTGTTTGTAGCATCTCCTACCTCAGCAGTGGAAAATTTAGTATCTCCTACCATTCTTTTCTTCTTTTATGTGTTTGCAATTTAGCACAGTCTTACTAGGAGTATCCCACCCTCCTAGATACTCAGTTATGTGACTCCTGACTTGAATGGAGATTTTGCTATTATGCTGCCACAGAAAAAGGTCGTTAGTATATAATTATGTGATGAACAAAACCATAAAAGATAAAATTCAATCACCTGACAGAGCAATTCCATTCTTTTGTGTGCTCAGGTCATTCTCCCCTTTCATACAATTACTGATGTCATCCCATGAGTGTGCATGACACATGAAAGATAGAGAAGATGAAGATCTGCCCATAAACTCTCCAAGGAGAAACTCATAATTGCATGACTAAAAAGGTCAGGGAATTAAATCGTGACCTGTATGATTGCAAATGGTGAACAAAATCCCACTGGTGGTAGTGGGGTGTATGGTTGGACATTCAGCTGCTCCCTGCTGTGCTGCAGGACGGGGAGATACTGTGGCAGATACAGTGCTGTGGGTGCAGATTCTGTAGATACACTGCTATCTCTGAGCCCATGACAGACTGTTAGTACACTGGAAGAGATCCAGGTTTTTCTGATTCCTTGCCTTTAACTAAAGGATTAAAATGTCTTTTTAAATAATAGCAGCAAATCATTGTGGGTGGCTGTGAAAGGAGACAGATGACAGTAAATGCTGGGTAGGCAATTCTGCTCCTGGGAGAACACTGTTCTCTGGAAAAGTTTATCAGAAAACCTATTTTATATAATTCGTGTCAGCTATGTGGTTTTTTGTTTGTGCTAAGTTATCAGGCAATCATCCCACATATTTAGATTTTCAGTTATGTCCTTCTTTGCTCTTATTTTTGATGTTTTTAAGATAATACAGGTCCAGTAACACCGCTGGAATCAATTACATTTTGCTAGAGAACTGGTAGCAGTAACTTTTGCAAAAGATTCCTCATAGCACAGACTATTTTCTGCTTATTCTTGCTTCCTCTCTCTGCCCTACACAGTAATTCCTCTATGCATTGCTGCATTGTGGTGCAGTTCAGGCAGAGAACTACAGCTTGATGATCTGATGGTCCTTTAGGTGTTAGAGGGAGCCACATGCTTGAATCACCTCAGCCTGAGGCCAGCCAAGAGAGAAGGTGTTTGGGGGTTCCTGGCCCAGCCTGACTAGATGAGTTGCTTCCTTCTGGCTGCTCCTACCTACAGAAGGGCACTGCTGGAGCTGGATGCTGGGCAGGCAGAGGCAGGTCCTCTTGAGTTGTGCCCTCTGTTGTACTGATGATATTACCTTGTGAAGGCATCTGAGATCTCTGGAGAGGAACAGAAGATGTACTTGAGGACTCTGCCTCCCTCTACCAGCTGTTTTTTTCCATGATTACATGGGGAACCTAGCTTAGCTGTCTCAATCACCATGCTGGGTCAGGATTTGCATTGCCTACATTAACTAGGCTAAATTAGCAAGGTAGAGTGAAGCCTGTAATTTTTTGATGCTTCCATTTTCAACTATACAATGTCAGGATTTAAAAATTAACTCCTCAGTAAAGCATAAAGCCTTACAGGTCTTTGAATGAGCCACATTAAGTATGAAAACTTCAAAGTTTGAGTTAAGCAGTTCTCCTTTACATGTTCCAGAAAATCCAATAACATTTAAAAGTACAATAATTGAAGAGGGTGGGGAAGAAGAAGGGGTCAACCAAAGTTTCTGAAGCCTCACTGAAATATTTAGTTTACGTTTTGGGTAAACAGCTGTGACAGTGTTTGCATTCTGTCAATGTACCTGATTCATGAAGAGAAAGTTCATTAATTAGAAATCACTTGCACTGTATGACAGCACACAAAGTATTACAGCCCTGATCAGACTGGCAGTTTATAAATCACAGACAAATCAGTACAGGCATGTGGGTGAAGTATTTGCAAAGTATGTTGAGGGTAAATCTGTGGGGTTTTCATAAGTGGTCACTGCAGTTTTTACTGAAAAGTAAAAAGTGAAAAGTTATTGTTAAGGTTAAACTTCAATAGGTTTGTGTGATACACCAGGGCTCTGTGGTGCCTTGTTAACATTTTTTGGTGAATGGTGGTACTTGTTAAAAGGCTAATGTGACAGTAGAGTGAGGGGGCTGTTTGTGCTGACTGTGTGCAAGCTGGTCTAAGTACAAGGAGCAAACAAGGTGCCTCTGCTACATGGCACCCAGGCCATTCCAGCTACGTGTTAATGGAATATCACAGTTTCTGGTACATGAGCTTATTACTCTGCAAGGCTTTCAGTCATGCTCACAGACATATCATGAGGGGTATACAGTAAAACTGTCCAGAGTCACGTTTGGGGCACACAGAAGTTGCATGTTCCTTAGTTATACAATTGTACACCTCACCTCTTCCAGTTCTGGCACTCTCCAAGTAGACTGTAATTTGGATTTAGTAAAAGCTTCTGTGCCCAATTTTGTGGTGTGTATAACAGTAGAGAAAAATACCCTTAATTCAAGCCCATTGAACAGGGAAAAGATTCCCTTTGACTTCCATGTGATTTTTATCTAACCTAACTAGACTTACCTTCAGATGTAGGATCAAAAAATGAGTGTGCAGAAAAGAGTATGCCTCCTATTGCATCTCCAGAAACAATAGCTGATCTTTGATCATCTCAGTTTTTGGTGCTAGTGGAAATTATTGGTGGCATTTAGGCATTGAAAAGCTGTAAAGTGAAGTAGAGGGTATAGGTTGTTAATGAAGATATAAAAGGAAGTCTAATGAGTCATAGTAATGACATCATAAGTCTTCATAGCAATTTGTCTGGACTTTTAATGACAGTCTTAAAATTCTAATTTGGTAAAGTTAAAGCAAAAGGATAATTCTGCAATTCAGCCAAATGGTGCAATAGAACAATGAAGAGCGAAGTGATTTATTGCTGCACTGCATAAAGGCTGTCACCTCTTCCAGCTATACAGTCACAATGCATATTTGAAATGCAGGTTGTTTTCCCTGTGCGCTATTTTGGTAAAGAAGATGTGACATGACCAAAATCCTGCTGTGGGTCTCATGATCTGGTATAGAGGTTTGACCATTTTTGTTCTCTTTGAAAGAGCTGTGGATCCTGTGGCTCTAGGAGTCAGTAACTTACTCAGGCTACCACACAAAAGATGGAAAATGGGATAATTCCATATCTCAGTGAATACAAAACTGAGACCTGAAGATTTTATTGCAATATGGGGCAGTCCTTGACTTCTGGGCCTGTCCATGATAAAAGTGGGAAATTTGGTCACCCTTGTTAAAAGGTTTGAGAAATGGCATACTTCATGGACTGTAGAATTATAGAAGTATTTAGCTTAATTCATGTATGTCTCTAACATCAGTGAGAAGTGGTTATACCTAGGTCACAGAAATCTAGATGCTTTATAGTTTCATCTCGAAAAACTTACGGAAACTCAGAATCCAACTTAAAGTTCAAGAGACAAATAAGGAAGTCAGTGTTCTAGATTATTTTACTTTGTTCCTCAGTAGTTTCTTCTTGTAGAATGTTCTTAATTGAGATCCAAAATAGAATCCTAGCTGGCTTGTCAGATTCTTTTCCATATAGAGCTGTAAATGTATGAAGAAGGTTCTACTGTTCTAAAGACTGCTGGTTTTGGCCTATGTTCCTCCCAAGTAAGATGGTACAAGTTTCTTGCAGGGATAATCATAGTTTAATTGGTCTGATTTTGTGCTTATTTAACAACTTGATAAAGAGCAGTAAAATGAGTCATTGAAAAGTATTTACTATGCAAGATAAGTCCAACACCTGAAAGAAAAACTTCTGCCAAAGTCAGGAAGCCAATCCACCACTGCTCTTGTTCCTTTTGGAATCAGGGTAGGTATAAAACACAATCACTTATATAAAACACAATCTCCAATATATGACAAAGAGGAGACTCAGATTTTATATACTTTTCTTTGCTGAGAAAAGCAGGTTCACAGTATAGATCCGTTGCTATTTCTGTGGTTGTAAAATTGTCTGTATCCTACAGAGAACTGTTATTCTCTTTACGTGGCCCTCTACAGTTTGTGTTTCAAAGCTGAAATCCAGGGCATTCATTATTGACAGTTCAATTGGTGTATTCTTTTTGGTTCACCTCATACAGTGCTCTCAAATTCATCTGAAAATGTGAAATAGCCTGTTGAACTTTCCCCTTGATGATACCACAATGGATTTGAAAGAAGAGCCTTGAGCATAAGGCTTTCTAAGTGTTAACAGATCATGAAAATTGGCAACAACTGTTGTGCCGAGTATCATAACCTGCAAGAGGAGGGCCAGCAATTCCACTGTGATGAGAAGAGAGTGCTTGGTGTTTGAGCTGTGGTCACATTTGCCTTTCAAGTCATTTGGGCCTCCATGCCACACTTTTCACGAGAAGAAAGCTAATGCAGCTGCCTTTGTTAATCAGTCAGTATGACCCGGGCCCTCGGGGAGGCAGGCAAGGCAGATACATACTGAGACACACAATCTTTGCTGATTAACAGTGAAAGCTGGTAAAGTTACTCTCTAAGCCTGTCTGGCCCATCAGCTGCAGAAACGTAATTTAGATGATTATCTACATGCCCATTAAACCTTGTGACCCATCACTAGTCTGTTTGAAGTTTGCCTGCTTAAACTCGCTAATAGGAAGAATAGAAGGATTAACTCAGAGGTCATGAAATAAGAGAGCAGCAAAGAAGATGACAAAAGAGCAGAGGAAAACTTCCTACTGCATGCTTTTGGTAAGGAGAAAGAACTACAGTACCATGATCATCTCAGCAGATACTGTTACTTTATGGAGAAAACAAGCCATCTGGAATTCAGGCCATTTAATACTTGTGTGTTTGTGCTTTCAACCTATTTTGATTAGCTGCACAAATAAAACAAACTGCCTGTGTGATGAATGTTGTCAAGTTAGGTGTTTACTAAACAAAATGCAACATAAAAGAGTGTGGAATGTTGGTGGACAATAAGTGTTTCTGATTTTTTTCAGGGCTAGAGTGTGTAGATATAAACAAGGAAGGAATTTAAATCAGTCTCATCAGAGTAGTTGCAGTCAGGTCAGCATCAAGTCCAGCTTTGTTCCTTTTAGGATAAGAACCTCCAGCCATTACAGATGCTTGTTAACTTAGGAATTATGAATGAAAATCTTACCCAGTGATCTATTTTTATTTGATCAAATTGAAATAAATATAAACATTTATAATAATCTGCCTAAATTAGTTGCAGGATGTTGCAATGAAAATAGTGACCAGTTAAAGCTGAATTCATAGAGAAAAGGTGGGATGCATTGCAGAAAACAGGATGGAATACATGAGTACCTCAGCAAGGGTGTCCTGGGGTCTGGCTAGTTACTGGAAGAAAATGAGCTTGAACTTTAAATGGAGTCTTGAAGGTCATTTAACTGCTTTTACATATACTACCACTCTTGAAATGAGTCCTTGCCTTTTTGCTAAAGACAGTCAACCTATTTGCTGAGAAACATTGGTTAGGAGCATATTTCACTGTGTATCAAAGAAGACAAAACCATTTCTCTCATGCTATGTCTGGATCCCTAGGTTTTGCAGTATTAGATCTCTTTATAAAGAGTTATTGTGGTCTGTTTTGCAATACTTTTGGTATATTTATTTACTTAGATTTTTGTTCATATAGTTATGATTAAACATAGTTCTGTTTCTCATTTAATTCTGTTGAATCAAGCATATTTTCCAGTTATCTCAAACTGTTCATTTACATGTACAGCTCTGTATGAAGTGCAGCAGTATGTTACTGGCAGTAATCAGTGCTGTAGCTTTTCATTTTACAACCTGAGATTTTTCCCCTGGTGCTTTTAGTATTTTTCTTTTTGTGACTGATACTGCAAACTCAGATACCTGATGCTCTGAAGCTAATGCCTGTACTTTGTAATAAAATGCATAAATTTTAAAACTCCTCTTTAAGCATCACCTGAAGATGTGTTGCACATTAATCTGGTCAAAAATTTTCCAAATTAGTGTCACCCACAGTTGGATCTTCAGTGTAAAACTGTCAGTCTTCATGTGTTGGTCACATTAGCAGTGGTTCTCACCTTGAAAAATGTAGAAGTTTTAGGAGAGAAACAAACTTCTGTTGCTGATCCTAAGTCTTCCATTGCGTGGCATGTACTCAGCTGTTTGCAACCAGAATGCCTCAGACAGAAGTTATTCATAAATCTCATTCCATTGGTGTTGTCTGAAAAATAAAGTAGATGCCAATATCTGCTGGGAAGCCTTGTAGAAAACAGATCAAAGGCTTCTGGAGTTTATTTAAGAAGGAGCAGTTGTGAGTGGCTTAGTGTCTGAGCATGGCATGAAAAGTGAAACAGCCATGACAATGAGCCACCATATGCAGAAGTCCTGTGGACTTCAGTAGAGAATTTGAGTAATATGTGGTACAGGTGGACTGTAGTCTCAGCCTGTCATTCTGTTATTCCTTTGTCTCTAAGGAATGCATTGCCTCCTCTGTCTAATCCCATTAAAAAGGGGAAAATTTCTTCTGAAAGTCATTGCAGAATAGAGCCACCTTCACTTACACAATGTTGAGCCTGACGAAGAGATGCTGTCTTTTCTAGGGCATTTGGTTTAAAGGTCTGTGATTAAGTGTAATTCACTTAACCTGTGGCCAGTGTTCTGGCCAGCATTTTTCCTTTGATGGCATGAAGCTGTGTCAGACAGGATTTGGGCTAGATATTAGGAGCAGGTTTTTCACCCAGAGGGTGGTTGGTCACTGGAGCAAGCTCCCCGGGGAAGTGGTCACAGCACTAGCCTGACAGAGTTCAAGGAGTGTTGGGACGATGCTCTCAGACACATGGTGTGACTCTTGGGGCTGTCCTGTGCCAGTAGCTGAACTTGATAATCCTTATGTGTATCTTCCAACTCTGGACATTCTGTGAATCTATGATTTGAGAGTTTCTGAATGAAACCGGTATCTCTGTTCCAGATCTGAGAAACTGTCTTATTTTCCATTAGAATTGTCTATTTTATTTATGTCTGCTCCTCGTATGTCTTTGTGGTGGGTTGACCCAGGCTTGACCCAGGCCCACCAAAGCCACCCTATCACTCCCCTCCTCAATTTGGCAGGGGAGAAAAAAATCTAATGAAAGGCTTGTGGGTCAAGATAAGGTCAGGAAGAGGTCACTCGCTGATAACTGCCATTGGCAAAACAGACTTGACTTAGGGAAATTAGTTGAATTTATTACCAATCAAAATCAGAGTAGGATAATAAGTAAAATAGACCTTAAAAACACACTTCTTCCCATTCTTCCCTCCTTCCCTGCGTTTAACTTTGTTCTTGATTTTCTGCCTCCTCCCCAGTGGTGCACGGAGATGGGGAATGGGGGTTACTGCCAGTTCATCACATGTTATTTCTGCTGCTGCTTCCTCTTCAGGGAGAGGAGTCCGTATTACTGCTCCAGCATGACATCTGTCCCACAGGAGACAGTCATTATCAAACTTCTCCAGTGTGAGTCCTTCCCCAGACTGCAGTTTTTTGTTAACTGCTCTGGCATGCGCCCCTTTCCACAGGGTGCAATCCTTCCAGAACAGACTGCTCCAGTGTGGGTCCCCTGTGGAGTCACAAGTCCTGCCAACAACCTCCTCCCGCATGGACTCCTCTCTCCAGAGGTTCTCAGGTCCTGCCAGAAGCCTGTTCCAGCACAAGCTTCCCATGGGGTCACAGCCTCCTCTCAGGCATCCAGCTGCTCCAACATGGGGTTCCCCCATGGGCTCTGGATGGATATCTGCTCCACCATGGACCTCCATAGTCTGCAGGGGCACAGCCTGTCACACCACGGTCTGCACCATGGTTTGCATGGGAATCTCTGCTCTAGCACCTAGAGCATCTCCTCTCCCTCCTTCTCCACTGACATTGGTGTCTGCACAGTTGTTCATCTCACATATTCTCACTCTGCTCTTCTCTGGTCACAATTACTTCTGCACAATAAGTATTTTAAATTCTTCTTTACTCTGTTATCCTAGAGGCACTACCACCATCTCTGATTGGTTCAGTCTTGACCAGTGGCTGGTCCACCTTGGATCTGGCTGGCATTGGTTCTGTTGGACATGGAGGAACCTTCTGGCAGCATTTCACAGAAACCACCCCTATAGCTCCCCCCAGTACTAAAAGCTTGTCATGCAAACTCACTACAGTCCTGTAGGATGCCTTGATTTATAAAATACCTTGGGAGAGCTGCAACATCTTCAGTTCATACCACTAATAGATTGTAATAAAAATAGTGCCTGTGCTTCCCTGTGGAATCATTCCTCCTGTGTTTTAGGGATTTCCCATTATTTTCTTCTTCCCTGTGAGGGAACATTCCCTGTGAGGCTCTGTTTTCTTCATGGATGGCACATACAACAGCAAAAAAAAAAAACGAAAAAAAAAACAAAACAGCCAAACCAAAACCTAAGAAGAACCCGAAAAGGCTTAAAAATTTAAATAAGTGGCTATCTTGATATCTCAAGGTGGTCCCTACCCCTTAGTCAGCTTTCTCTTTATTGATCTCAGTGGGGTACAAAGGCACAAGCTTTTTCCTGGCCATATCAGGCTCTGCTGGGAGAATAGCTGAGGAATGCTTCCACTCACTCTGACCTCTTAGTTTGAGTTCCTCCAAGGAAAGGAAAAGCTTCAGCAGGGAAGTTCCCAACTACTGCATTTTTAGCAATGAAATCACTTTAGAAAAGGATCAAGGAACCTACTAGGAACTGCCACATGAAAAGGATACAAAAAGAAAGGGAACAGGTATCAATTGCCTCAATATTAACTTCTTATCACATCAGAAGCTCAGTATCACACCTTCCTTCAAGCTGCTGATCCCCAAAGAGACTGGGACTGTGCATACTGCACCTTCATGCATCCAAGCGGCCCTAGATCCCTGTGTTTCAGTACCTGTACCAAACCCTGAATTCCCTGAATGTTGCTGGTTGGTCGCCTGATCAGATGAGGTAATTTCCATGACCTCTTGTTGCTGTATGATTTTTTTTTCTAGGAAGTATGTTGTCACAACTCAAAAACCCTCCTGATACTCCTGATAACTGTCACCATTGTGCTATACCTTTCCTGATCCAATAGCCTAGTGTTCTTCATACTATTGAGCTACAGATAAAAATCAAAAAAAGATATTGGAAAACAGCTTCTTGAGGGATTTTCTTCTTTTAATCAAAGTTAAAACATTCCTAAGTAAACTTCTTGTGCAATATACCATATCTTTTTCAAGAGATGAAATACTTGACAGAAAAGTTGCACAATTTTAATTTAGTGGTACTTTTGGGGGGCTTTTTTGAGGCAGATGTTTAAGACTTCAGAATTTTATTGTGAGAGAGTGTGGATGTGCTGGAAATTGGTTATGATAGTAACAAAAATCTCTAAGAGCTGCCAAGCAAATTCTAGACAGAAGGGAACACTATATAGAATGTGTGAACTAAACAACAATATGGTAACAGCAAAAAGACAGAAAATACTTCAGAGACCTCTAATCCCCATGGCTTGTTGAGGTTTCAGAGGGAGAACATGAAGATCTAGTGCATTTTTCTTCAAAGATATGTGCATGCTTGACTTCCCACATTGGACATTTCCACTGAAGTCAGTGGGATAACTTGTTCTGAATAATACCATATGTCTCCATCTTTTCAGGCCCAAAGTCCTAAGATATATTTATTAGGTCTGGGATGTGTATCCACAGTTTTATCCACATTCACATTTGTCCAGGACAGTCATTATTTATTTACTCCTAAAACAGAAAAATATTTGTAGTGTCTATCAGTGCTCCTGACTTTTGTC
This sequence comes from Aphelocoma coerulescens, assembly GCF_041296385.1. Classification (NCBI taxonomy): domain Eukaryota; kingdom Metazoa; phylum Chordata; class Aves; order Passeriformes; family Corvidae; genus Aphelocoma; species Aphelocoma coerulescens. The sequence goes on along the minus strand of NC_091014.1, from coordinate 24,057,577 downwards.
TCCTAAATCTTTTTGCTCTTTTGCATGGTGACATGCTTTGATATTTATGAAAAATACAAACAAGGTTCAGCCCTCTTAAATATTGCACCAAATCACTGAGCACTTTAGAGGCTGTTGGTGAACAGTACTTTGAGATCCAGGATGTAAGGACATGGTCTGTGAATCCTTGTGAGCAGATACATTAGCTGTCCAGTTTTCTGGATGATGTAGAAAATATGCAGAGGGAGCCACTCTATTTCCTTTTACCTGACCCCAGGGAAGGCTTCTCCACAGTTTGTTTGGCAGGATGCTAAGGCTCAGGCCCACTGTTTCCTGATAGAGAAAGTGCACTGTAGGCTTTTATAAATGGCAATTCCCAGTATTGCTAACACTTACATACAGATAGAGAGCAGCTAGTGTGATAAGCAATGCTACCTGGCAAAAAACCTTTAAGAAGAAAAGGCATCCCTAATAAAGGCATCATGTAAACAGCTAAAAACCATTGTAGATCACAGTGGGAGAAACTTGCATTATGTCTCACTATTAGCAGTTCTTAACTTGCAGTAATAAAGATAAAATGGGCACCTTTCTTTTTATTTTTTTTTTAAGGAATTTTTTATTTTTGCCACGGGATGAGAAGGTCCCTGGCTCACAGAACCCCAGCCATCTTTAGTTCTGTGATGAGAAACACACTTCTGCACATACTGATTTCAATTGTGCACACAGCTTTGGCCACACATTTCAAGATTTGGACACATGACTAGGATGCATTTTCAAAACTAATAATAAATATTCAGAAGTCTTTTAAATTATGTGTGATGACTAACACATATTCAAAATGACCTGAAAGCAAATTCAAGCTGTGAGACCCAGGGTCTTCAAATGTCCAGCAGCAGAGAAGTCAACATTAACTGCATGAAATTGTTTTGTGTAAAAGGGAAAGATTATTCTCTTTATTTTACTTACATTTATGCATTTCTTTTCAGATATATTGCATATTTTATGGTGACATTATGAAGCAGTTTACTGTAATCCATAATAAACTTGGATATTTTTCTTAAGCTGTGTTATATTTTTTGCATTTTATTGTAGCAAATGAGGACTGAGCCTGCATTCAGCTGTTGCTGTGCCAGCCTGGCATAACCCCACCAAAGTAACTGAAGCTTTGTAACTGAGTGCAGACTGTAGGTTTGTACATTTCGCAAAGCATCTGGAAACTTTGGTGGACCAGAGCCAAACCCATAACTCATTGTTATTACTTTCATTATGTGATGATTTTATGACATACAATATCCCATTTTCTTAACAGCAGTCTTTTAAATGCAAACCTCTGGGAACTGATACGTTTTTGTCCCTAACTTTTGTTCATTGCTTGCTTGGGTAATGGTGTTTTATTGGAGACCGGCTAAGATGTATGTGTTTGAATCTAGTGCTTGAACATGACAAACTTTTAGCACCTTACATAAACAGTTTAGGCATCTGAGTCAGCTTCCAAAACAGGACTGAGGGCATCATAACAAATATGATCTTAAATCAGAAAATGACATGAAGGACCGAACCATTCATTCACTGTCTGAAAGACTGATATAGTCCCCTTAATAATATAATTTGCCTAGGAACATCAGAGTTCCTGTTTGAAATGAGCACTCAGAAAAATGGAATGAAACAAGTTGAATTACTTTATTTATATCTCTGGATGTCTTTAGGAATATAAAGAAACTTAACAGATATTTGCTGCTTTGGATATTTTGCAGTGCTAACCCTAGGTCTGAGACAGGATCATTTATTTTCATTTGACTGGGGAGTTTTTGTACTTAGGGTTTCAGAAATAATCAAATTTCACATTTAAATTATTGCATATAACTAAGCATTCTATTTTAAAGAATTGGCTAACACATAAGTCGTTCAATAGAAGGCATGAAATACTTTTGTTATCATCTTGGAAAGTTCTACAATAAAATGGGAATAATCCCTTTGGAAGTTAGTTGATGCATGTGTTAATTAGGTTCAGAAATACTGATGCATTGTCTGTTCAGGCTTTCAGGTTTTCTACCCCTGCTTTGATCATCTGATGTCCAAATAGGTTTCTTTTGAAGGCTGGTTCAGCATATTGGAATTGAAGCAATTTGGTGAGTTTTCCTAAAACAAACTTTCAATGCAGAACATCCTTCTGCTTCCTCCAGTCTTACCCCAAAATAAAAAAGAACATAGCTCCTAGTTTATTTTTCTTCTGCCTCCAGCTCAGTTGTGTCCTGTCTTCCTCATTCTTAATGACCTCCTCCAGTTGTTCTCAATCTGCTCCAGGTTCTTCTGTGTATATAACAAAATAGGTAAATTATTTCTCAGAAAGCTCTTTTCTCTGATGGCAGAGAATAATCTGTTTCCTGGCCAATAGTTTCATTGGTGATATGTCATTACTGAGATGAGGTTCAGATGAATGCAAGATGAGTACTGCTGTGCCCTCCTCTTGACTGGCTTTGTCCTTCATAAGAAGTGTGACACTACCTTAAATAATTGTCCTGCTGGTGGTCTTAATGGTTCCTTCTCAATCATATTCCAATGATCATCCTGGGTTAAAATATCTGACTAGTCAGTTTTCAGAGAAGCTTTCTGTTACTGGTTTATGGGATTCTCCACAGTTCCAAATCAGTATAGTTGTCCTAAGGCAACTGTTTCCACAATTTGATCTCTTATATAGCTTGATGATGGATTGATGTACAAAAAGATGGTTCTCTGTCACCTTAAATACCTAATTTTCCAATCAAGAAAAAAATCCACTCGTTTGGGATTTTATCCAAGACAAAATATTTGCACCTGGAAGGTTGTGTTTTGGTCCCCACTACACGAGAAAGGACATGGAGAGGCTGGAGAGGGTCCAGCACAAAGATGATCAAAGGACTGGGAAGCCTGCCAGATGAGGAAAGGCTGAGACTGCTGGCTTTGTTGAGTCTTGAGAAAAGAAGACTTAGGGGAGACTTTAGCACCGTGTTACAGTATTTGAAGGGTGGCTACAAAGGAGATGGAGGCTCCCTTTTTACAAGGAGTTACGTGGAAAAGGTGAGGGGTAATGATATCTCTGGGGGAGATTCCAGTTGGACACAGAAGGAAAATTTTTCACAATTATGTCAGCCATTGAAACAAACTGCAAAGAAAAGTGGTGGATTACCCAACGTTGGACACCTAAGCTTCAGTGGACAGGGCGCTGGGTCATTTTGTCTAGACTGTGCTTTTGACAAAGGAGTTGGACCAGATGATTCTTGAGGTCCCTTGCAACCTGCTATTCTATGTTTTTATGATTCTATGGCAATTCAGATTGAGACTCCAAGAAGGAACACAAGCAAAACTGGATTGAGAAGGTTCATTCTTGAATAGGTTAAAACCTTTGACTGGGACATCTTTGGCTAGAGGTTTGTTAACCAGGTCTCTGCTGTATTGCTTTCAGTTGCTGCTGGTCAGCTGTTTGGTACTGCTTCCTCAGCAAACATGCAGTCACTTCCTGTAGAAAGTCTCCTACACTGTTTCAAAATAAAATTGACCGGGTTTGCTAGACTGAAGTATGTGGAAGTTGAAATACTTTGGAGCCCTCAATAAATGAGTTACCACATTTCTGCCTGCTTTCAGCCTCATAAAGTCTGTTTCAACCTAAATTATTCTGTGAGTCTGAGAGTCCATGAAAATTAGTTGAGTGTGAAGACTGTTGGGAATGCCTCAGCTCCATGGATTACTTCACAGTAACTCTATCCCATAGTATAATGTCTTTTCTGTAATTCCTGTACACAGGAATCACAGGTGAGCTTTCCTCACCTCCTTTGTTTATGTGTCCCATGAAGGAAAACAGAATATTTCCACTGCATCTAGCAAAAATTCACCTATCTTTGAAGGTCTGAGTTGACTGTAGCCCTTCCAATTTGCTAAATGCCACAAATAAGACTGTGTGCCTGCCAGCTGGCAATCAGACCTACAAGTGGATAGAACTCATTAGCAGGGACTGGTTCTATTTGGAGATTGGACTTGCAGTGTACATATCCCACACATAGTTGCAACTAGATTCCAACCTCTGGACCTTTGGCAATGTAGGGCAGGAGCATCGTCTGCCAAGTCAGACTGCAACTCCCCACTCAGCAAGTTAGAAGCTGTGCCAAAATTGCCTACTCTGAAGCTGAGACAAGTTATGTCCTAGCACTCTCATACGAGTTAGTCCACTTGAGAAAGGAGAACGCATTTACCAATCTTGTTTTTCTACACAGTCATACTTACAGTTTTGCAAACCACTGTTTATTTTCATCACATTTTGTTTTTCTACACAGTCATACTTACAGTTTTGCAAACCACTGTTTATTTTCATCACATTTAAATAAAAAAAAACCGTAATCTTTTTTCTCTAGTATTACTCTGACATTTTGAAGGAGAGAGTTGATTAAGGTCCAAAGGATGCAATGCACTCCTTCATGTCATATTTAATCAAAAATTCCACTCAGAAGAATTTGTCTCTTGATCATATTCACATAAAAATAACCAGGGTTAGTAATTAGTATCTTAGATGAATTCATATTTTTAATATTTTTAACTGAAATAAGCAGAAATGACCTGGAGTTTTCTGTTAGCAGGTCTTTTGGTTAAATATCTTTTTTGGTTTAGAACTCTGGATTCACTTTTTTCTGAATCCTTTTTGTGCTTGAAGGAAAATTTGTTCATACCAGAGTCTCTTCTATATTGCACTGTTTTAAATTAACTTTATAGTTGCAAATCTCTAGAGAATTGCTTTTTGTCCTGTGAATTAATTCCTCTCTACTAATGGTTAGTTAAAGATTCATGTATGAAATGAGGGAAGGTCCTATAAAGAAGAAATAATAGATGTGAAACAGATATTTGGCAAAGAACATTACTGCTTATTCCTTTTGCCAATTGCTTTTTCTCAGCATTTCAGGAGTGATAGATTATGTGGCTTCTCACAGACATTTTAGCTATCTTGTGGAATGCGCTTTACTGGAAGACTTTAGGTGAGCTTAGTAAAACTTCTGGTACATTTGATCTTGCCTCAGTATGGGAGGATGAATGACCCTGTGGATTTCTTTGCTGATGGGTTTCTATCCTGCTTTATGTGTCCAGGATTCTCACAACTCAGATTTTTTTGAAAAAAGCTGTGCTATGCTACATTTAGTTAGTTTAAACTGGAAATAAAGTAGAACTGCCAATGATTTTATCCATTTCTATTTCTCATATCTGAGCTTAAGAACTTCACTTTCCATTCAGTTTTAAAGAAGTGAAACGAGAGCAGTATAATTTAGAGACTTCTTATTGGCAGAAATCTTGCTCACAAATGCTTTGCTCTGTAAATTAAAGGTCGAGAGGGTTTTAAACCAGGATGTTCCTTGCCAACAGTGCAATTTAGGAAGCAATTATTTGTAGCTAATACAGTTTGGGATGGATGCCATCATTGGAACAATGAGATTTTTCCCTTGTTTTTGACCCAGTAAACATTCTGTTATGAAGCTATGTAACCATACATATGGACATTAGGGAAATGAAAGAAGAGTTTGAAAAAGGAAATCTCTGAATTGAAGGTAAACTCATGATACAGATTTCAACTCAAATTCAAGCTGGGATTGAGAATAAAGACTTCATTTATGATTACTGAAGACTTATGAGGTTGTTGGAGGTCAACAGAACTGTGGTGTTATGGTTTACATAAAAGTATAAAAGCAAAGCAATTACTTTAGTCCATTGTTCAAAGCAAGCCATTATGTCTACCTAGTTTAAATTAATAAACTGTGATGTAGTAGAAAACAAAGACATTTTCAGACGTTTTACTTGCTAGCAATCTCCAACTATATATTGCTGCTCTAATGCTTTTCCAGAAATTCAGCCTAATCACTAATAATTGAATTTTTCAGAAAACTATTTCTACATATTGGCTTCATAAAACCAAATTGAAAAGGCAGAAAAATTGTTTTGTTTGAAATGCCTTTTTTTATCTGAAGAAAGCAGCTTTGCACAATTATGAGAAGTGATATATGGTCACAAGATGTAAAGTTCTAATACAACATCATTTTTGTAGCATAATCAAAGGAAACTTTTAACTTTTTTTTCTGCGTTTCTGGTCAACTATGCACAAGTAAGAAAAATCATTAATATTTTTCCTATTTTGTCCTCTAGTATTGGTGGTAATTTCAAATGAAAGGAAGACGCATTTGCTAAACAAACCATGTTTTAGCCACACAGTTCCTATTGTATCTCCTGTTAGAGTGCTGTGGAATGGCCAGTGTCCAAGGACACAAAAAGGCATAAAACATCTGTTCCAACATAAATATGGAAAACTACTTTAAGAGACATTTGTGTCTATTAGCATCAACTGTGTTACATTTGTTAAACTTATACAAGTTCTAGTGTTCTGAACAAAGCCAGAGTATCTAAACCCCTGTTCTTTTGAAAAAGCAGAACACAAATAGGACAGAAATGAAACAGTAAAAAAAACAGCTGCAAAAAGAAAAGCTGTGGTCACCTGCAAATACTGAAATAATGACTTTTTAAAAAAATTTAACGATACTACACTTAGATAGCAGAAGAGCTGAACATATCTTGTCAAAAAGTATGATGATTTATTAGCTGTGGGATCTATCTGGGTGTTTCTGAAAATAAAATTTGGACTGTGATTGTGTGTACACATCATTAAGCAGGAGTAGGTTAAGCTGCCTTTTTTCCTCTTATAACACTGTGTTACAGATTTTACTTAAACACACTCCACTCTACTGATGCTTTAATCCAGTGAAGAAAGGCTCAAGGCTTCCATATTTCCAATAAGGAAAAGGACAAACCATCTCAATAATTGAGATTATTCTTAATCTATCCAGCAAAAATGCTGAATTTAATTACAAAAATTGGCATGTGCCATATTTTAATCCTAGATAAGACTTGAGAAATAGCCACAGAAATCTGAAAATGTAAATTTGTCCCTCTGTGTGGGAAGATTCTGCTGGATAACAGTATGGAAGGCAAAAATAGCTGTAAGCTTTATTGTGTAAATTTGGTGTTTGGTCCAGGCAGGTGATGATGTCCTTAGCCAAGGGACATTTTCAATGATCTCTTCTAGGCACAAACCCAGAAAAGCAGAGTCAATACATCATCCACACCTTCTTTATTAATTCTTTCCACCGGGTATTACGTTAGGAAATAAATTCTTTATTCCCTGTTGTTTAGATTTGACAGAGTTTGAATGCCTGACTGGCCAAATTAAGATGAGTCATTGTAGACCAGGCTCTGTCTGAAAGGTTAATCAATAAAAACAGAGGCCTCTGATAGAAAAAATACTGTTTCAGAAAAAGAAAATGGAGTATTTTAGTTGTTTTGTTCTACTTCAATAATTCTGTGTTTCATAGCTGTTTTCAGCGAAGAGCAGATGGAAAACTGAGTCGTGGATCAAAAAACTCTGTAGGAATTTAATTTTTCTGTTTTACAAGAAATTAAACTAATAATCATAAACTTTAGACAGAAGCACAGAAAAATGTGTAAATCCACCAAAAAAGAAATGTAAAAGTGTATTTTCTCCTCAAAATGCATTTCACTGTTCCCTCTGAAAGCAAGATATTGAAAATAGCTTAGCTTCAAAGCCCTGTTTTTCATTATTGTGGCTTATTGCCCACTATTAGCTGTTTCCAAAGCCCGTTAGAAGCTCTTGTGCTCTTTGACTCCTTCTCCTACAGATTGTGAAAGAAATTTCTGCCTATTGTGGAGCGTTAAGTTTTACATTTGGTTTGCTATAGAAAAAAATATTAACCTATCTTCTGCTGACTACTCTTCTTATAGTGGGAAAGATGGAGACGGATGTGTGGATTTCCTCTGTGCTTTGTAGAAGCCTTAAAAGGCATTTGTTTGATGATGAGTTGCCAGAGAACTGACATGGTACCTGCAGAGCTGCCATGGGCATTTCTGATAGCTGCTGTTGTAGCTGACAGCTTACATTGACCTTCTGTACCAAATATTTTGCTTGGTCCCTGCTCTCCACAGAAATGGAAATAGGACAGTGGGATGGAAGCAAAAGTCTTCTGTGGCCCAAGTATTTTTTCAGTCTGTACACTGTGCATGGGATCCATCTTACCTAACTTCTGTTTTCAACAATCCTAGTTCATTTGGATGCCTATATACTGGGTGAATTCCAGTTTTAAGGCACAGTTCAGTTGATCTTTTTGAAAATCTATTTTAGTTGTCTGAGTGGCTTAGCTATAAAGTTGTAGTGTCTGTGTTTCATCTCCTAATATCTGATCAGATGAAACCTATCTTCTGTAACTTATATCCTGAGCAATCTGGATAAAATATGTTTGACTAAAACAAGTCATGCAAGCCAAGTTACATGAGTCTCCTGTGCAGAGGAGGTAGGGAATGTGGTACAAAGTCCTTTAGCAGGATGTTGGTTGCATTCACTAGCACATGAAATTCATGTAGTTCAAACCTGATGTTGTAACTCGTGGTACCACTTTGTGACTAGTGGGTATCTGATGATGGATATTCAGGGCTGGAAGACTTGTGGGGTGCTGAATAGTCTGTATACATGTACTTGAGCAGAATGAAAGCATTTGATCCTAAGAGATTGGACCTGTCTTGGATCTGGCTCTTCACCCACTGAAAATTCCTAAAACTCTTATAAATACAGGGTCAAGTTATTATAGAGGTAACGTGATTTTTGCATGAGGTTTGTTTTGGAAAAGGAAGTGGAAGAAGAGAAAATGGTGCAGGGAGTGGGGAAGGACTGGTGATGGAGGAAATTGAGCAGAGAAACCACTTTTCCCGTAATCATTTTATTTGAAAGTATAATTTCATAACCTTTTTTAACTTTTTGTTTATAGGGCTTGAGGTTTTACCCTTCATCCAGAGTTTTATCATCTGTTATGAATTTAATGTATAATTTAAATAAATGATAGAAAAATAAACCCACTAGTGATAAGAATGAAGGCTCTGTCTCTATGAAATAAAAATTCAAATTGTTCACTTCTCACCTTATAAAGTTATGAAGCTTTGCTCCAGTCACATACTTTTGTGATTGTTCCCTACCTTTAGGTGTGAAAGTCATTATTAGTTGTCAAAAGCTGTTGAAATATAAAATCTGACCTGTAAATATTATTTGCTCTTATTATTTTGCAATGGAATAATATGAACAGCACAGCAAATTAACATACAGTATACAAGTTCAAAAAATGCAGTTTTTATTATTTTGAGTATTTAAGTTCCAGCCTGCCAAAAAGGCTCCTTCAAAAGTGTCCCTTAATCTTAAATAACAACCTATAGGTAGTAAGGACCATATGGAAAGTCTCTTTTGTGGGAAGAACAAAGAAATGTATGGTGTCTAAGTCTTGGTGTAGATATCTGTCAAGATGAAAAGAGCACACCATATACCATATTTGGGATGTGGTTTTGACCCTCTCACTTGCTGAGCAAATGCTGGACTTTAAGAAGCTTGGAAACTTAATTTATAGTAATAAGGACCTGGATCAAGTTCATTCCCCTTGATAGAAGCATTCTTTTTGCATCAGCTCTTCATGGGAGCATTTCTGTTAGGGGCATACTTACAGTAAGTTCCCTCTGTAGCAGATGGGCACTATCCTGGGTCCTCCAGAAGGCTATTAATTTTGGCACAATCCAAATCAACTTCTGAAACTGCTACTCTCCGTTTTTTGACTCAAAATGGCTTCAGCTTTTGTGTCATAATTTACAGAACATCGTTAAGCCAGAATCAAAGAATCAACTCACATGCTAAGATATGAATGATACAATGCTCTTGTGTCAATAGCTTATCTCTGTCATAAAATATTATAGTTAAAAAATTAAGACAACTTGGGGTTTCATAACCATCCTAAATATTTCCAGATTTGCTTCAATTCCCTATGTCTCTTGTGTGTTTGAAAACTCCCTGAAGAAAATGGAGGTGTTTATCCCTGTTTAAATCTGAGCATCTCTTTCAGATGCCTAAGCTAGAGCATTAGTCCTTCAGAGTCCTCTCAGCCCACCCAGTAAAGCAAATGGAGAAAAGTTATCCTTCAGGGAGTGAGTTAGAGAACCTAACAGATGCTATCACAACATTACAGAAAACAGCTCTTAAGTCAGGAGCAACCCTATCCGTCTCCTTCTCAAAGATCAGAGATAAGGATCACTTTTTAAACCAGAATTATAGTTTAGGTGATGGTGGTAAAAAAGACATTCACTGAGCTTGTACTCTGCCTTTCCATAATTTTTGCAAACTGTCTTGCAGCTTCAGAAAAGACCTGTGAGTTTCCTGCATGCTATCTGTGAAAAGGGACTCTTAAGATGCTACAGAAAGAAGGCTCTGTGCCTGTAACACCATCTCCTGTAACCAGGAACTGTAGCAGTCATTCCTATGAAGTGCTCAGTATTTTGTTCTTAGCCCAGCAAAGTACTAATATGAGTGCTGAACCTTAATCATGTGATCCTTAATCAGGAAAATGTGAATGGGAAGCTATGTCCATTCCCCTAATGATGCAAACAGGAGCTGATATAAATGAATACATATCTTGAGCTTTGTACTGCTGAAAATATATTGTCTTTATAAACTAGACCAGATAACCAGTGACTGATAACCAGTTAATTGTGAACTCCAAGTGCTGAGTTACAGCTCCTTTTTCAGTTGAAGCTGCATCTAAGTAGGATCTAAAATAGTAGTAACAACAGATAGAGGACTTGACAATCTTTCAATTATTCAAATAAAACTTCATTGCAAGAAGTATAGTGTAGCTGATTAAACTAGGAGTGCTATTTTCATCTCATAGAAAAAATATTTTTATTGTTTTGTGTTTGGGTTTTTTAAGTATATGAAACCTAAAGTGGAGCAGAATTCCCAGGCCAGATGGACCCCTACCTTAGAGTTAGTCACTTCTTATATCATTGGAGATTTTTATTTAAACCACTAACTGAACTCACATCAATAAGTACATAAAGGATTTGAACTTGCATCTCCTACATCACAGCACTTCTCATGAGAATTATAGAACCATTGCATTATTAAATTTGGAACAGACCTCTAAGATTATCAAGTCCAGCTATCAACCTAGCATCACCACTGTGCTCACCAATAAACTGTGCCCTCCAGTGCCATATGCACACATTTCTTTGAACACTTCCAGGGATGGTGACTCCATCACTTTCCTGGGCAGCCTGCTCCAATGTTTGGCAACTCGTTCTGTGAAGAAATTTTTCCTAATACCTAATCTAAACCTTCTCTGGTGCAACTTGAGCCCATTTCCATTAGGCTCTTAGAGATTACAGAGATGTTTTAGTTGTGTTTTCTACTGGACATGGTCTGGTATATCCGTTCCCAGGTTATTTACTAATCAGCCTTTCCTGACAAAATTAGAGGAATGCCTACTTCTAACTTGAATCTCAGCACCATCAGGTCTCCAATGGATGCGTGAATGACAAGCTGCACCATAGGAAGCCCTCAGGGCACTTCTGGCCTGCAGCAGTTGCCTTAGGAGGGAAGGCTGAGGGAGATGGTCTATTTTAAGCTAGAATACACAAGGTTTCTGTGAGAGTCCATAGCAGCTTTCCTGTGCAAGAAGGGGTTGACAAGAGGGAGCCAGGCTGTTTATGGAAGAGGTTCACAGCAGAATAAAAGCTGATGGTCATGAATTGAAACAGGGCAGTTTCTGCCTGGAAGCATGTAAGGGAACATTTCTTTCTTTGTGATTCAGGCTGCAGAGGGGGGGTTGGGCAGGCTCCATTCTTGGAGGTTTTCAAGACCAGAATAGCAAAGCAATCTGAACAACCTGGTCTGATTTAATAGCTGAGTCTGCATGAAGCAGGAGGTTAGATTAGAGACCTCCTGAGGTTCTTTCCAAGTGGAATGATTTTGTGCGCCTGTGATCCTGTTAACTGTATGAAGGAAGCACATTTTTGAGGGGTGTAAAACAAATCCAATATGCTCTTTGACTGTAGCAAATTGTTATGATGTGAAAGATTCAAAGCTATATATGTTTGCTTTTATTAATGATTAGAAGTGCCTTTTCATTCTGAAATTCTATGATTTGACATTTGAAGTACGTAATATAACGTATAAAATCTGAAGAGTGTTACAACTGTAACATATAAAACACAGATGAACATATCACAGCCTCAAGGTAACCCATTTCTTGCTTTATAAGCCAGAAATACTTGTGGAAGTATCATAGTATTCCAGAGTGCTACACTGTGCAAACAGATCTCTACTCCTAGTTTACAGATGTGGAGCAAAAATATGTGGTTAGACAGCCCCTTAAACACTGCACATGTTGGGGTTGCAGGCAGCAAGTTATTCCAGATAAAATCACGATAAAGCTGTGATTGGCATGCTTCCACTTTGTCATTTTTCTGACAGTGTATCACGATTTGGCACGTTTTGGTTTTTTTATACCATTACATCTGTGTGAGGAAAGCTTCATATTAAGGACCTTGTACTTCAGAAAAGAAGGACAAGCAGACCTGAAGAGCTTCTCTGTTGGAAAAAAACCTATATATGAGTTGTATCTAGTAGGGTGCAAACATAAGTATTTGGAGAATTTACACTTCGCTTTATCTCCTGGCATTTGTGACATTCACTATTAAGCACGGTGAAACAATCTAAATTACTTTTGTAACTTGCTATATTTGCCGTGTAGAGGTACTCATTAGTCTTGTGGACTTTTGAAATAATTGCACTCAACAGCTGACACTGAGGTCAATCAGAAGACAGGGAAAAATATCTTGGGAAATGTCCAACTTCTTGTAAAAACTGGTTATGAGCAGCACACTGCCAGTGGACCACCAGCACTCATAAATAATGATAGCACAGCTTTTGTTTGACTTTAACTCAGAACTAACTTCACAGCTTCAGTAAATTACTGGAGGGTGAGAGAGGCAGAACAGCACTGAAAGAGCTATTTTTGCTTTACATTAAATGCCTTACAGCACATTCAAGATTCATTTAATTGTAGAACCATTAAGGTAGAAAAAGATCTCCAAGATCATCAAATCCAACCTTCATTATGGTTTTGCATTCTGATACAGTGAAGGGGTTTATGCTGTTTTACCAGGAGGAAGTGGGATCATCCCTAAGCCATTGAACTTGGCAATGTGAAGGCCATTTGGAGCCTCTGCATGTCTGGGATTTCATGGCTGCATTGAGGTCATTTGTTGGACCTGTGTACATTTCCATTTCCCACTATGCTAGATGATGAAGTTTATCAACCTAGAAGGAGCTTATTTAATCACATAATCACTGTGGGGTGTTCTATTAATATCAGTCTTTATATGGACATTTTGTAGTGCAAAATGGTAAGCTAAATTTTATCTACTACATGTTTTCTTTTATATATGTATATATATATAAAGTTTACTCTTTAGTATGACAATAGTAATGCAGTGCTTTCAGACTAGCAGCCAATCTTGAGCTGTTTCCTCCTACATTATTCTTTCAACACAGTAGGATAGTAGGTTTAATATTGAAAAATAGAGGCATCATTTCCAAATATTTTTTAGGAATTGCAAATAATTATTTAAGCAATTCTGTTCAATTGCCATAGCACGGCACATCTAGACAGCTGTGTGTCCTAAGAAAACAATTTACTGTTTATTTAGGCCATATCCTTCTCTTTCATCTTTCCCCTTTCTGACCTTCCCTCAAGATTTCTTCTTGTTGGGAATATGAAAAAATTATTGGGCAGAGACAAGAATTTCTCAAACATTAATACTTTTCTGTAAGTATCTTCCTCTGATTCAGTCATGCAGAACTGCCATTTTTATGAGAGAAAGGGTTATTAACAGACTGGGGGAGGATCAGCACAGCAAAATTACTCCACATCTGTGTGTTCCTATAAAAAAAGACTGTAAATTTTATACAATCTCTACTGTTGTCAGATGATAAAAAGGCTGTAAAAAGGATGTGGAAGGAAGGAATTAAAATGAAGTAAAAGCAAGATGACAACATCCTTGCACTAATACTTAATTTAACTTTTCTTAAACTACTATCATGTATCTAATATAGATTACAGTATACAGTACATAATGGAATCTAATGTATGCTTTATCATAATACACTGTAATCTAATATTTGCTGGAATAGATCCTTTCCATTATCTCAGTCCTTTTGTCTGTGGTAAATCCTCTGATTCAAACTTGAAATATTTCAGTTTTCTGCAACAGCTTAGTCTGCTGCAAGGCCAGGGTCTCAACATCCACAGTAAGTTCTTGCAGCTCTTTGCCACATGGAAGAGAGCTAGAACTGGAGACAATCTGGTCTGTGGGATTGGTTCAAGATTTGTAGGGCTTTCTGTAGAGCCTTTTTAGTACTGGACAGACACTGCATAAAATTCCTGTTCAAGGTAGCCAGTATCTTACTGAGGAACACTAGGAAGATGAAAAATAGATGGTTAAAAACTAAGAGAATGGGCAGGTTGAGGGCGATGCCTCAGCTAGACTAAGGCAAAAATATTGAGATAATAATATTCAATCCATTATTTTAGAGCTGCTTCAGGGAGCATTGCTTGTAATCAAAAAATCCTTTCAGTCAGAAACACGTGAGTCATAATGTGTGAGAGCTTGCTACAAGATGTGAATATATCCATGCCTACTCTGCTGAAAAAAAAACTTGTTCCACATTTCCAGAAACCTGAATTTACAGTAATTAGTTTTATTAGTGGACACAAGAAAGTTAAATACTAAACACCTCACAGGCTGACTCAAAATACATACGAAAGGTGAAGGAGTCCCTAGCTCTACAGAGAATTATTTCTTTGAAGTGCTGAATCTTGGTTTCACCTGGGCTGGGAATTGCCCAGATCCAAGTGTAGCCTCTGTCCTTACAAGAAAAACAGTAGTTAACATGTTTCTGACATTTCAGTGGAAACAACCTGAGTCACTTTGATTTAATTATGTTTGTTGTGCTACACTGGCTGCATTTTCTGCCTCCTCTTTGCTCCCCAGACCTGAAGTAAATCACAAAAATCTTCCAGATGTCTTCCTATAAGGGAGAGGGAATTTCTGTATGGAAGTATTTATGTAGGTCGGGGGAAATTCAGTGTCTAGTAAGATGTAATTAACTGCCTTAATACCTTGTTAAGGAAGCCTAAATTTTGATTTTTAAGGGGTTTTTTTTCTATTCCCACTATGTCCCATCTCTGGGCTAATGTGATCTCAATATTTATCAAAACAAGACTCCAGCTCAGCATCACTTACCATGCCTTGTCTATAAATATAGTCATTAAGCACATTATTTGGTTTTCAGAAATTGTTGGGGTTTTTTGAGGAAGGCCTTGTTCAACTAGTGGCTGCTTGATTACCCAAATGAAAAGTACAAGTAGTAAATTACTGCAAGAAGGATGTTGGAGAAAGCAGGGCAAATTCTTACTTCAGCCTGCTCATTTGGCACTAACTGCATGCAATCTGTTTCTGTCCATGTGTGAGAGCTACCTGCACGCAGTCTGCTGTTCAGTGAGCCATCAAGCTGTAAGCCTGCATTTTCAGTCTGCTGTGCACCAGGAGGCAAACCTTTAATCAGTATCTTTTGAAAGAGATCATGGTTAGTAAAAATCAGTTAAGTTCACTTCTGTGGTTCTAGCAGCCAGTGTGCTGCAAATTCACTAGAGTCAATTTCGACCCCATTATAGTTTAGAAAATAAATCACTACATGGCTAGATTTTTAGGTGTTCTAGGAAAATAAGCTTACCCCTCTTACTGCTGTCTCCCAGCTGTGTATCTTAAATGAGTATCTGGGGATATGTGAAATTTAGTGCTGCTCATAGCTATTAGACGTCAAATGAAAATATTCTAACTCAAAGGCTCTTTTGAATGAAATACGTAATGATTTTCAAAGTCAAATCAGTCCTTCATTACATCGTTTTTTTAATGGTTAGCCACAGTGTGATGTAAGGGAAGCATAAATGATAACCAGATTCTGTCTGTAAATGTATTTATCTTTTTTTGTTTTGATACAGTCTCCATTATGAGTGTTTTCCAAGAAACTTTAGTCTCAAATGATGTAAATTTCTTTCCTTTCAAGTAATTTTATTTTTATCAAAGCTTTTAACTGAAGAGGAAGAAAGGAGAAAAAAACCCCATCACTTCTTAAATCTTCCCATTTTATGACTCTCTTTCCTATATAAAGTCACTGTCATCCTTTCTACATGGGCTTATACAGCACATCCTGAATATAAGTAGCTGCAACTGGAGTTATGGATAGTGTTGAATAGAGACCTATCCATGCACTGCCCATGTGTCCTGGACATTTGCATAGATACTTTCTCTAGTGTCATTTACACATTCTTAGTTTTAGCCCTCACATTTTGTTGTGTAGGCAACAGCACTCTGAACTTTACATCAGTAATAGGTTTCTCATAATGTATTTGCTGGTTACAGTTAGAAAGATTTGTGTAAATGCACTCTGTCTAAAAATATACTTTCTCAAGGTCTCTTGACTCACTTAAGCAAACGGCCTAATGTCGTAATAAGAGAAGGGTCTGATCTTTGGCCAGAAAAGCCTCAGAGATTGATTCTTTATCAGAGATGGATCCTTTGTCAAAGGTCACTTTAAAAACAGAGCCAAATACAGAAGGGTAAGTCAGCTGCTTGCAAAACTGCCAGGCACTATGACCTGCCTCCCACAGAGCTTCTGGGAAAGCTCAAGATGTCCAGAGTAGGGGCATTGCAATGAGCATACATCTATTTCAGGTGCCTCTTTTCTTCTTGGCACCTTTTGGATGAGAAGCAGTAGTGGATGAGAAGGTTTTCCAAAGAAAATCTCTAAGCTTTAAACTGTGTTTGTTGTATCACAGGGAAATGTTCTACCAGGGAAATACCTATTGATGCACTGCACACTCCCAGTAACATGTCCTGAGAACACCTATTAGACCAAGCATTATTGGCAAAGCAATTTTTAAACTCTGTTACTGCTCAAGGGGCTGACTTACATATCTCATGAGCTATGGGAGGCTTTGCCTATGCTCAATACTAGAAAATTAGGCACTTAGGAAGATGGTGGTAACTGAGTGAGAGTTTTGAGATGAGAGTGAATAGTGTTGGATGGAGCTCCAACATACAGATTATAAGAGGCAGAGTTGTGAATTGGGCTCAAACATCCTAAATCTTTCATTGGAATCCTAACCCTCAATATGCCCCAGCCCCTAAATATAAAGTAAATAGATGTATTTCATCATCTAAAGGATTTTGTTCTAGAAAAGAGAAAGAAGTGGTTTTGGTATGGTATACCCCAAAACACTGAGTGTTTTGCAAGCCTTGCTTACTGTGATAAGCAGCTTTAACAGTTGTGTTGGCAGATGTATAGCTCATTGGACTAGGTCCTTGGCTATCATGTTTTTTCAATGCATTGCATTCACTGTCAGAGTATTTCAGTTTCAGAATTCATGAAGGAACAGTAATGCTTTTCGACTCATTCTTTGTCTCATCCCTCTTTATACTTTCTGAACACAGTGGTAATTGTTCAGTGAGAAGTTCTGCTGTGTTTGTCAGAGAAGTTCTGCTGTGTTTGTCATGGCTGTGATATAAAGGTCTCAGCCTAAAAGCAAAGGGACAGGGCTAGAGCTTGAGTGTCTCTTGCACACAGGAGGCTTAGGGTATAGATCTCTCTGCAGTGTGATCTGTGAATACCATATACCCTGAGCGTGGGAGAGTAGAAATAAATGCTCCTTAAAAAAAGTCATGAGGCTGTGGGATTTCCCAGCTAGTACAGGACATTTTTTTACCTAATTACCAGGGAAAATAGCCAGGGTCATATCAGCACTTTATTGAGAGAACCATAAATACGTAATAATTCCTTTGGTTATCGCTTAAAACATTTACTTTTTGCACTGTCAAAGCACATGGTTTTCTCAAGCTATTCTCTATTTTCAGATAGGGGACTTGGCAAGATTCAAGTCAGTTCACATTCAGAGCTTGCACTTAAAACGATGGATGTAAAGAAGAGGACTAAATAGGAATGGAAAACTGATGCAGCTCTTAGAGTCTCCAGGTCAACATTACCATATCACTTTTTAAACTAAAAAACACCAGAACATAAACAGCAAAATGCTTCTCTTTATCTGCTGTTCCTTGTTCCTGTTTTATCTTCCTTTTTAGGGAGGAAGAAATACTGAATTCTTTTAATTACTTTTTTTTTTCTTCCTTGTGTACTTTGTTTGTAAAGCATATGAGCTGGAAATCATCACTGTTCTTGCTTGGGAAAAATATCATTAGCTTCACGAGGAAAACGTGCTTGCTAAGAAAGCACGTGAAAAATTCATAGAGATGTTAGCTACAAATACTGAAAAAAACCCTTCTGTAATTACCATTAGGTACATTTTGAAATGTTTTCCAAAATTTATGTTTATAATATTCTGTTCTTAGTGGAGTTGGAGTTGGACTTCACATTCAGTGGTCTTTGTTCAACTAATTCTGCTTTATCTCTGAGCTGTTCAGAATGATAATTCACAAGATTTTGCATTTTAGGTCTCATGAATATTTTTGTTCTATGGCTCACAAATGCAGCACTTTGAACTGTTTGGGAGCAGGAAGGCAGATAGTGTCTAACTGATGTTATGTGCATATAAAATGGAATTGAATCAAAATCATTCACAGATTAAAAGGATTATTTTATATTGCCCATGCACATAAAAGATACTAAACTAGTGTTATGAAACTTGTAATATTTTCTCAAAACAGTTTCATAGCTTTCTGTGAGGTTAGCATTCTCAGTGCAGAGGAAGATACAGCATCTGCTGTAGTGTCGGGATGAAATTTATTTGTCCATGTAAACAGTAAGTGCTTTAAGTCTTTGTGGAGAGGCACCTACTGGGATTTTCAAAAGTTCTTTAGCAGTTGGTAAAGGTACTGTATATTTATGACAATCTTCAGTCACTGGTTAAAGCATGTGACATTATTCTCAAAGAAATTTTTTATGCATAAATTTGTCATTGGGAAAAATCATGCAATTTCAGATATGCTTCTATTCTTAAGAAACAGTAATATTAATTACAGCAAGAACATGATTAGCACAATTAAGAACTTAAAAGCAATTTAGACTGATGGCTGTACTTTGTCCACATACCAAATTGTTCTACCCTGACAACATGATCAGTATCTCAGCTTTTCATATCATTCCCAGTCTCTTACTGATGTCTGTATGTTGCATTTTCCAACCCAGGAGTGCCCAGACTCCTTTTCTAAAGTGTTTTTGTGGTCCCTACTAGATCTGTGTGGAACTGAACATCTCACAGTCTTTTAATGTGTTATTTGTGACAGTCTTTGGGGTCATTGGGGAACTATTATCCCATATTTGCAGATAGATCTTATTAGGTTCCTTAAAAGATACTGTGGTGATTGTTTCCTTTAAAACATAGCTTCTGCACAAGGATACGTTACTCCATCAGTTCATCCTGTTACTCCTATATTCTCTGTTTAATGGCTTTGTGTGTCTTTTGATGTAGACAATGTTTTATCTATGCCTTCAACAGTGCTTGATGGCTAATAATAGTCATTGTTTCCCATCTGACAGCAGTAGCAAACTGAAATTTCGTGGGCGAATGTCTCTCCTTATGGCAGGTCTCCAGACTTATTTTGTACACACACGTTTCGTTTCAATCTAGTCAGTTTGGGTGCTGAACTGAACTGGCCTGAACCTCTGGATCTTCAGAGGTTCATCTATTACTGAATAATGCAGCTGGACAGAGGGAGACAGTTGAAATGAGGTTAATATGCCAGCTGTTCCTTCATTTATCCCTGCCATATTAAGAAAGTTGATAGAGTGGAGCTAATCCATCTGCTCATAATTTATTACTTAGCAATACAATACAGTTTCACTATTTCATGAGCTCACTCTTTGACTAATTTTATTAGAAGTCCTTCCATAGCATCATTTTTAATCACTTTTCATGCAGTTTTATTATGTATAAAATAGTAGAAAAAGATGGAGTAAAGAGACATGAAAGGATTTAATGAGAAACTCAGGTCAGCTTAAATAGAACCAGATCAAATAAAGTTCAGTCAGTGAGCCTACAAAGACCAACAGAAAAGTGTTCTAAATTACCTCTTTCACATGAAGTTTTATTCTGTCATGTCTAAAGTGCAGTCAAAAGGAATAAGACAGCCCTGGCAGCACCATGAGAGGAGGCAGGGCTGCCGTGCCTGGAGGAGGTGGCTGGGTGACGTGCCAGGCTGATGGGTAGTGCTGGCCAAGGCACCGCAGGGTCAGAGCTGGCAGGGGGAGGGGTCTCCTGCCTTCTTTACCAAGAGTGCTCAGTGGGGTTTATCTCATCCACTAGTTCTCAGCCATGCATGGGTTCTGGATGTTAAAAGGATGCAGAATTTTGCCTGCGTGTTGGTTGTATGCAACACTAAAAGGAATTCCTGTGATCTTAATTATATTTCTCTTGTTATTTAGCTTAAAACATTCTGATCCTTTATTAGACTTGTAGGGGTAGTCTTCAGTGAATTGGGCTGGATACAATTTCAGAAATGAGTACTGAAGCAGAAATTGCCTGTTTTTCAGTGTTGAGCCCACCACTCCCATCGACTGTTAGAGGTTTTCATATAAATACAAGAAGGACTTTTACTGAGCAAGCTGACTGTAGAGCCTGTATACAGGCATCCTGGATGGGAGTTTCCAAAGCATTCAATTCATTAACATAAGTCTACTTCCACCAAAAATTATGGCTTTAGCCACAGCTTTGAATTAACAGAGTTGGGTTATTCCAGAAAAATACTGAAAATCATTCCTTTCTATTTGAAAATGCCTTTTTGAGCTGATAGGTAGCAGCAGCTGTAGATGTTAAAAGTAACTGGATTTTTGTTTTGGTGTTCTGTCACTGCTGGAGCACGAAGTGTTAAAATGAACACAGATGGACATTTTTTCCCTATTGGGATGACTTCTCCCAGGAAAGTCAAGGGCTTCTTACCTTCTTTCCTTTTGCTGCAGTTTCAGAGTGATCATTTTTTCATTAGGGGGGAGGTGGTGAAAAGGTACAACAACAATAAAAAATCCATTAAAAAAATCCATCCATAGTTGTTAGATTCCTTAATCAAAAGCATCACTGCATCTACAATGGTCTTTGCTATATGACATTCATCCCGTGACATCAGCTGCATGAGTGTGTTATGTATGTAATGCTTTGTTTGTCTCTCTCTCTCTCTGTCTCCACCTGTGAGATTTTAAAACTGGTTGTAATTTATTTTTTTTTTGCTATTTATATTATATCTGAGTGAAACTATGTATGTATATGTATATGCATAAGTATATAATTGAGAGGAAATATAGTGTGGTTATTGAAAGGTGAACTAAACAAGCAACATTCTTATTAAATTATGCACCCAGACTATAAATAAACAAAATACCATGAACTAATAGACCCAAATATTTTTCAGGTAATAATTAAGAAAACTTAGTAAAGTAACAGACTTGAAAATATGTTTCATCTCTTAAAGGCTTAAATGTTATGAAGAATCAGGTTCACTATAGTGTGATCTGAAAGAGACAAGGAAATTGTCATTTCACATAGTAGATGGACTCCAGGAATGTTCACTCTCTAAGTATCAACTGATGTTGATTAAAAGCTAGGTAGATCTACGGAAGAAAGCTTTATTCCTCTTTTATTTGCTAGTGTCCAGAAAATCTTCCATAAAGATAAAAGTTTACTAGCAAAATACCACACCGATCTTATAGTCAATGCTAAATGCAGGGCAAATTTTCTTTTGATTCTAATCCAGACATTACAAGGGCCTTTTTACGTCTCCCTTCTAAAAATGAAGGTTTGCAGGAAGAACAGACACAGAGCAACAACTATCATTTAAGTTTACATGTCTGGCTCTCATCTTTGCCATGAGTGATCTTTTGTAAACGTGCTTAAGATCACAAGATGTTTCATCTTTGGGCAAGGCAAAAAGGATGTCATGTCACCACGGCACCTGAAGAAAACAATTAAAAATCTCCATGCAGTTAGAAAAACCCTCAATGTGCCATACATTTATGGAACTGCAGTAAATCTGTAGCTGCCACAGATTCATTTTGCATATTATATTCAATATGTCAAGGATGGTAAAGGATTGGTCTCCTACAAAGGTAAAAAGGAAACAAATAAATCTTGCTCAGGGATTCACAACCTCTCATGACATGATAGTTTAGATGTGAATTACAAATTAAATGCAAGCAGTGTCCTTTACTTTGGAAACACAACAAAGGCAATCAGTTACATAGTTCCCTGCATATTGGTTGTAATTAGTAATAAACCAGAAACATGAAATTGTTGTTAATGGTTTTGCCCAAGAAATGTGATTAAAATAAAATTTTGTTTGCTTAAACACATACCCTGGGCAGAATGAACAAGAAAATCCCTGGTGAGTTATTTTATGGCACTGTGTTGAGGGCAATGGCAGCACATTCAGGAATTTGGGGCTTTCTTGTGAAGTCCTGTGCAAATTGTTTTACTGCAGGGTAGGAACTTTCTGATGTTAATGTTAGTTGAAGTTATACTGTCAAATAGCTGTACAGTGTGTCCAGACCCAGAGACTTCAAAACACCATTTAATACTAGAAGATACTGTGCCATTCATTTTGTCATAACAGCTTTCCCTAGTTAGAGAGATTAAGCAGAGAACAGGACAACCCACACATAACCACTGTTTCGTTGCCTATTTATACACAGATATTATCATAACCTTTTGAAGTCACTGGGAAGATTTTTTTTTAGGTTTTTTTTTCACCACCATGGACTTTAATGAGATCAGAGTGAGACAACGGTTTCACTTTGCTTTTTGATTGCATAATCAAGAACCACCAGTACTGACAAAATTCCAAGATGTGTTCATATTGCTATCCACATCAGTGACACATATTCTATTAACTGTCAGCACCTTGACCCTGTTAGGACTTAATTGTCTTTTGCTCATTGGTGCAATTTAAGCATAACATCCTAGATGTAGCATAATCTCATGGCAACAGTGAATGATATTATATAACAGTGGTGAAATTAATTTTAATATCATTTTTAAAAATAGAAATTTTTTTCCTTTAAGCACCTGTATCTCCTGAAGCTAATTTGGGGCATTTCATCACAGAAATGGATTCCATGTGACTAGAAGTAGGCATACAAAATTCCTAAGGGCAAATAGGTAGAGATTATACAATATGTAGAGACCTCATGATGTTACATGAATGTTATATATGTTATCCTTAATAAATATTCTTATACCTTTAGCAAATGTAGTATCTTTTATGTTTACTGTGGATTGGGATAATTTATTACAAAACCTTTGTCTGAATGGAAAAAGGATTCTAAATTTCATATTAAACTATATATTGAAGAGCTAAGGATGAATTAATTGCAGAACCACCCCAAATAACTTTTTTACTCTTGAAGAGGATTTAAAGGTGATGTGGATGGGTGCAGTGATGTCATTTTCACTGATTCTATTTTAATTCAGGACTGTGGTTTCAAAATTCACCCAGAGGAGTCCTGTGGCTTGCAGCCTCTCTCTCATGAATACCTCTCAGCAATTTCACAGACAGTGTATAAGACCTGTGAAGCTGGAGACACAAAAGGTTTGTACTTTATCCCCCTTTTTTCTGAAAATTAACTCATTCAAAGAAAAACTAGAAACACTATTAACTCTTTGCTATAGACATGCACTAATCTATGCACCATAAATTGAACTAATCGCTTGTAATAGTTACTGATTTTTAAAATCAGGCTAATTTGTTTATGTGAGAACTTTTTGTTTAATAATTTTCTAATCAGTGATCCACCACTGCATGTGCTATTTTCATATAGTCTTTAAAATGCGTTGAAATATTCCATCAAAGCCACTTAAAATAAAAATGCTTTATCCTAAATAGAAGGGTTTTTCTACTCCAAATAAAAATTAACTCTAGAAAAAGAACACAACACTTAGATCCATTTGGATTTTATATTTCCACTGCTATATTAGAAACACAAAACTAGTTTTTAATTTTACATATATATATACACCTTAAAAAACAAGGGGGACAAATAAAGAATTATACAATAACTAATACAATCCAAACATGTCTTTGGTTTAGTGAGAACTCAGATTACAACAGATTATCAAACAGGTACTCATGTGAAAGTCACAGCTTCATGAAGATTTATTCCAGTGTACTTTAACTACTCAGGCATGGGGTCTTTTTCATATTTAAGTTGTTTGCTGTATTAAACAGTAAGTAATTCTGTTCAATTCTTGGTTAGAGAAATGAAAAATAGACCAACAGTCCTCTATGGTCTACTGACACAACTGTATTCTTTATCTTGCCATAGACAGGAGCAGCCCCCCACAGCAGTAAATTTGCACAAACTCGTTGAATAATCAATAAAAAGTAACAGGAATGTGGGAACTGCCTGAATGCATCACTTGATTTGAAACAGAGGCATGTAATAAATGTGTGTTATATGGAGGGAATGCACAAAAGAGACACTGCTGTTCCTAGCAGCGTATTTTAATCACACAAGTTGTGAATCATTCTATGCAACAATATCAGGACATAAAGTTCAAAACTAGAAAGCCCAAACCAAATCCACTGAGTCCTTTCTCGGGCAGACCATCTCCTTCTCCTGATGTACAGCATACTCTTTTTGAATACTGAATCTAGCTAAGTGAGGCTGCATATAGTATCTTTTGCAGCCCTATTGTGAATAATATACAAAATTAAAGTTCAAACAAACTTCAGGAGATGTATACTCAAAGGACAAGTTTATTAAACAGGGAAGAATAATTTGTGCTTATAAAGTGAATATTGCCAACAGGTGTCTAGTGTCTAGTGGGGTTTGCAGCATCTGGCAACAAGTGGCTGTATAGAGTTAATGTGTGTCTCAGCTCCCACCTGGAACTGGAAAGCATCATTCCAAATTTGTAACCAACAAATGATATACCAGTCCTGGCAATGAACAATGGCAAATGGCAAATTCCCTGCTAAAGCAGGAACATCTCGTAAATAAGTTAATTTTTCAGAGAAGCCAAGCAATGTCATTTTCTCTCAGAAATCAAATCAAAACTTCTGCAGAGGTAAGGTGGTGTCATACACTGTTCTCATGCTAGGAAACAGTTTCATAGGGACACTGAGGTACTACTACAGTAAAATATATCTGTGCTGAGAAGAGCTTGTGTTTGAGCATTCACAGACAGAGGCTGAGGTGGAACATCAGAGAAAGAGATGAAACCTTACTTCTTCTGACTTTAATGGTAGAATTTAGAAGTCTGCTTTATAGCTCAGTACAACCAGGATTTCACGACTCATTTCTAACCTTTTGAGGTAGAGCAGAGGCAGTAATTCAGGGTCTAACTGTGACAGAAGTGACTTCCTCTTCTCCTAGTCACCCTGGCACTATTCTTTGAAGGAAATTCAACACTTTTCCAAATATACACTTAATTTGCACTATTTCTCTCTCTCTCTCTCCATCCCTCTTTTAATCAATAAATGCAAATATACAACAGGGGAAGTTTCTTTCCTTTGTGTTTATGTCATGGAATGAAATTACAATTTTTCTACCAAAAAAATCTTTTTCTTTCAGAAGTTCTCCTTTGATTCATGTGGTTTGAGCCAGGCTATCATATGAAAATTAACTCGTTGTTCATTTTTGCATTATCAATAATACAGAAGTCAGCAAATATTAACTGTGTGTTTGGCTTCTCAGAGGGAGAGAGGGAGAGAGGGAGAGAGAACTGACAGACACCATGAGAACCCCAACTTGTGCTAAATTCCTGCAGGTGGATCAGGTTACTGCAGTCTGTAGAATGTGGTTGGTAGACAATTACAAAATCTGGTGGGTAAGATATCACAAATTCCCTTTTAACTTTCTGTTGCTGTGACATGTATGTTTTAGTTATATCCCACTTTCTATTCTTCCTACAACTGTACCCAGTCTAAAATAATTCTGTGTGGTCTCTGTTTGCATTCAACAGCTGTCTGGATCTGGATCCAGCAGAGACATAAATTGAAGTCCAGCAAAATGAATGTGTCCTTTGGTTACAAGGGAGTAAATCTCAGTTTGGACATAAGTCCATAGGCCTAAGGCTATTTATTCTGTAGCAAATCATGTCCTTTTAAAAACAGTTTTTACTTTTGTTTTTCATAGATGCAGCTAGAATGAAAAGAAAAATATTTCCATAGCTTATTCACAGAGAAAAACCTTTCTAAAGGTCTTAGGGTACCAAATAAACACCAAATGCAAAAGTAAACTAGTCATAAATCAACAGATTTAAATCAGTGTAGGTTAAACATTTAGATTTTGAATTATCAAGCTAGAATACTATTTTCTCTTTCTATGGATGATTGTTCAGCACTATAGAAAAACCTTGATTTTAAATTTGAAAGCAAAATATGTGTAATTGTGACTATGACAATGTAAAAGGATGAATAAAAATAAAAGAGACTGAAAGAAAAAGCAAAACTATCAAGTGTACAGCCGTTATTGTTTAAAACTTTCAATTTTAGGCTAATATTTTTTAAATAGAAAGTAAACAATCCCAAGTAATTATTTTGAAAGTCTGTTTATTTTCATGCAATTTTATGAGAACAGTTTCAAGGAGTACTGGCAATGTTTAATCTCGTATCTTAAGCAGAAGATTTATGTATGCAACTGATAACTACCCTAATGAGCCAAAAATCCAGCTTTCGATCTTCCTGTGGAAACCTCCTGCTTACCGGTTTTCATAAAACTTTGATTATGCAAATTTTTATTTTGTGAAGAAACTAACAGTGTGTCTTTCTTTCTTGCTCTCATTCACTTAATTATTGGTAAACTTGCCCTTTCCTGGTAGAGCCAATGTTAGTGCTTTTGCCTGAAGCACCACAAAATGTTGCCTGATTGAAATGGTGCTGAAAGCTGGATTATGTGCTGCTAACTTATACAAGTGAGGGAAGAGCAACTTAAAATTGCCATAGAATATAAACCTAATTTCCAAGCTAATACTGTTTGCAATTTTTCACTGTTGTCTTCTTTTTTGTGAGATTCATTTTATCTTTTAACAAATCCTACTTCTGAAGGTTAAGAATTCATTGACCAACTGTTGTGAAATTGCAACATGAAGAGTTCACAATAGTTGGATTTAAAATGCATAAACTTACACGCATCATTTAAAAACTCTATGTAAATATAAAACCAGGAAGTATTCTGTTAGCATTAAATGTTTAGTGCTTCCTATAAATATGAATTTATCTCCATATATGTGTGTTCTCAAATATTTTTACATTTGCCACTAACCTTTAACATATGCCAGAAATTGATCTTTTTTTTCATTAATATGCCTAGGGAATTATTGACCATAAACCAAACTATTTAAAAGAAGCTTGTCAAAAGTTACTTATCACTTTCAGTTGCCAAAGTTTAAACTTTTATTTTTCAGATATTTTGGCTCCTCAATATTCATTTTATATAGTTCTACTTTTCTAGTTTATTACCTAAAACCAGATCAGCTCATAAAAGTATGGGATGTTAAAAAGAAAATTCCATGAAATGAGGGATCTCATATGTTGTAGACATTGCCAGAACTTTTATATATTTGGGTTGAAAGAAAAATTACAACATCAGGAAAAAAAATACTGAGTTTTCATATAATTTTAAAATATAGGTCACTGCCTGAAACATCTCTTGGGTCATTTATTAAGGCCTCTATAGTAGTGGCAGGGTCTGAGTCCAGACTTCAAACCAACCAACCATTCTGTCCCTGCTCTCAAAAGGTACAAAGCAGTAAAAGGTGTTTGCATGGCACCTATTGCTGGGTTATCAGAGACCTAGCATTTTCAATCTCCTCAAGAGAAGGCTGTGAAGCTGGGAATGACCACTTAGTCATAGATTGCAAAGTGGGAGCCAATGGCAAGATCCACAAGTGGCAATAGAAATCTTGGAGGGTCAAAGTATTCCTGGTCCCAGTGATGGCCAGAGACCACAGCCTGGAACAGGGCACCCCAAAGCCAAGGGAGGGCCAGCATGAGTAAGGGATTCACAACAGGCAGTGCTGGGAGGCTACAGTAAGAGAAAAAGTCTAAATTCAACCTCTGGTGTCCCAGCTGAGCAGGGTATTAATTTGGAAGAGGACTCCCTGCTCCAGAACCTGATTATCCCCTTTGTAACTTGATAAAGATTCAATTTAACCCCTTGATAAAAATTCTACATAGGATCTTGCTCAGGGACCAAAGTTCAGATCTCTCTTTTCACACAAAAATTACCAGGTTACAAGCATGCTGTTTGCCTGTCCTAATGAATTTTGAACTTTAAAATGGTCCTTAACTGAGTGGGGAATATATCTCCTAACAGCTGAGTGATTAGGGTGCAGAAAATGCAAGTTTGAAACTCCTCTGAGCAAGAAGCATGAGTATCTCTGTCCTTCTGTTTGCACTCTCCCACCATGGTCCTGAGTTTCCCTCCTTCTCTCCTTCCTCCCTCCATGCTGGGAACTGGGCTGCTTGCCCAGCACAGCTTCCATGAGGCACCCATGCCCATGGGAACAGGGGAAGCTGGGTTATGCTCACTGAACCACACTGTGCTCAAAGCCAGAGTCCAAGGTTTTGTTTAGGTTCAGTCTGCTATAATTTGCTCCAAATCATCTACAAGTACTTCTGAGGGTGGTGTGAGCATGTTCTGCACCGGGCAGAAAGAAGGGCAGCTGTGCAGTGTACACAGCCACTGGTACTGCATGGTCACCGCACTGTGGGATGTATTCATCCTTTAGATGTACCTGTGTGGGCTTCCCTACAAAAAATTCTTGATGCTTTTATTTAGAAGGACTTCTTTATCTACTAAGACGACTCACCCTGCTACTTACCAAAACATAGTCCCTTGGACTTTTGCCTAAGTGCAAGCACAAACTGCCTCCCTGGAAACTCCCTTGCTCCTGAGGTAGCAGCTGACTCTCCCAAGGCCACTGGGATCCTTGAGGGTTTCTTCACTCAGCCTCCCCCTCAGTCCCTGGCCAGATGAAATATCAAAAGGCAGTATTGTATTTTTTGTTGTTGCTTCCTGTGCAGCAGCAATCCATCACGCACAGCTGGCTGCTGAGCTGCTGCCTGGCAGCAGTGGTGGGGACAGACTCTAAGGCCAGGTCTGATCTCCAAACATTTGACTTTGGGGCTGTTTTCTGGGCTTTGGTGAGAAACTCATCTGTGGTAGCAAGGCCCAATAACAGTGGCACAAGGATCTCAGGCCTCTGTGCCCTTCTTTGTGTAATGCCTTCAATAAGAACAGAAGTAGGTTTTGCTGGCAGTTACATAGGCACTGGGAGATACTGTCAGCACCTTGTACTTATAACAGCTAGAAAAAGTGTTTCTTTTGTTCATCTGAATATGAAGGCAACTCAAAAGTTTTCTGTCTTCCTTCAGAAGTTAAATCCCTCAAGCTTCCAGTAGGATTTTGGAAAGGAATAGTTTTAGAAAATCAAAATAACAAAACCATTTAAACTTAGATAAGGGATTACTAAAACCCACTGATTTTTAATAATCCTACTTTATGCTCCTAATCAAAATAATTTTTGTAAATAAGATCAGGCTCTCATAAATCACATATATTATTCATTTCACCTTACTGTCATCTTCTGAAGTGTATTTTTGCAGTCTGGGACAATCCTCTGAATTCTCACAAGTTAAAAAAAATAGTGTTTTGGAATAAAGTCTTAGTCTTGCTTCATTTTTATATCAAGTGCTCTCAACCGTACACCCAACCTTTAGAGGTTTCATTGTAGATGAGAATGAATCTTCAGACATGTCTGAATGTGCATATTTTCTTTTTGTATTCAACCTCCTCACCCATTTTCTCTTTCGCATACCCCTTGTGTTGAGAAAGGATAAGCTGTTACAAGAAAGGCAACATGGACTGAGAAATGAACCCACAACTGGCTGTCAAATTTGAGCATTCGCAGCTCTTTCAGGGAAAGGAAGAAACTCCCACCCTAGCTAAAGGAAAGGGGCATAACACAGTGAAACGAAATAGTCTCTTCAAAGGATTGGAGGGCATTTAATGTATGGGAAACTCCCATAAGAGGTTTTTTTACTCATATGTGAATAAAATACTCAAAAATATCTTACTTACTTCCTGTGTAATAAAACTACTCAGAAGAATACAGAGGAGGTGCTGACATTCATTGCTGTTTTCCAGGGCAATGGATTGTCCCTTGCCTCAGCTGCTCTGACAACAGAACCTGCGACTGGAGAGAAATAACGTGGCAGCCCCACGGCTGCCAATACTCTGTGCTGGCCAAGCCCAAGCTCCAGCACTGTGTGGAGGGCAGAAGGGTATGTAAAAGGCTTTACATTTTAATTCATTCTTATTTACCTGGATATTTAGTGTCCTGAAGCTTTCAAAGTATTTTTAAGATTGATATGTGAGAAAAATCCCTTTTTATTAAAACTAGAAAAATATTGGGGTGAAAAATTCACAGGGATGAAAACCAACTGCTGTCTGTAATTTAGGCTCATATGCAGACACAGTTGTCTGCTGCCATTTCACAGAGGATCTTAGGTCACACCACTGGAGTTTCAAGACCTATGGTGTATGTGGTTCAGTCTGACCTGCAGTGAGTACGCAAGGACAGCAAATGGAGGATGTATTTGCATTGTTGTCACAGTTTTGTCTCCCATGCAAGTTGGTTTTCTTCTGCTGCATACCTAATGCATGGCATTGCTTGTGCACACTAATCTTACCAAGTCTTCTTGCACATTCTTTTCTTTTAGTGAAGCTTCTAAAGTGATTGCTTGGAAACACAAGGTCTCCTTAATAAGCATGCTATGACTGTTAAACTGTTGAGAGAGAGCTCTGATCTGAGGCTCAGGTACCTTACTGAGGATACAAATATCCAGAAAGTAAGTAATTGTTATAAAGCTCTTTAAAGTGTATTGCCTAGGTAAGAAAATAGTAACTAAAAGTGGCATTTTGATAAAATCCAAGAGCATTTCCATATAGACAAATACAAAAATAATAGTCTTTCAATTAATATTTCCTCCTTCATTTCTGATAAATTTCTTGCCCTGCACAAAGGACTTTATTGCTATTTTGCTTTATTTCTGCCTGTGGTTTTCTCTGTTTACTATAGAGCTGTAGGTTACTCCTAGAATATTTTTCAAAAAAAATATTGCTTTTTATGACTGAGGAGAAGCTTGATTTGCTTCTCATGTACAAAGCAAGCTCTTCTGGACTGACCACAGAGAAAAATATTCAAGAATATGATTGCTTTGCTTTGGTCTTTGATTTCCATGGTCATAAGGCTGCTTTGACAAGCAACCAGCCTTTGGTCAGGCAATTGAAGGACAGTGGAGGAACAGTATGCCACTGTGGAAGTAGATTGCCAGGGAATTGCTGAGAGGATTTGCTGACATTTCCACATCCCGAAGCTGACCACTCTCATTCATGAGTGTCAAAAAGAGGACAGCATTTGTAAAGGCTCTATTAAAACCAAGTATATGAAATGAGTGTCTGTGAAGCTCAATTTCATAAATCAAATTCCATGATATTCTAACTCTGAGGTTGCTGATCTATTCTAGTGTCAGATGACAGCCAGATCCTATGTGACCTACATTAACACCTTAAGAGAAAAATCTCTGTAAAACTAATAGCACTTGTTTCCCATTCTGCACCTTTTACAGGAGTCTCCTGACATTGTCTGATAACCTTTGCTGCTCTGTAGAAATCTGCTGAATTACCCCTGTTACCTTTGCACAGGTGTCCATTTGCCTGGTTTATTCTTTTAAAGTCATCACTCTAAAGCATGCTCCCCTTTTAGTATATTTCTCCTATCTCTTTCCTTCAGATGTTATTTTATCATAACTTTGTAGTGATTTTAATTTTGTGTGACATTTTGCAATAGCATTTTTACTTCTTTTACCAAATAAATAAATAAATTGGATCAACTCCTTTTTGTCAATACAACTTAAGATCTAAGAGAGACTTTCTTCATACCAAAGTCAGATGAAAAAAAATGGTTCCCTTCTTGGCTGATAAGATCCTGATTCTGCCTTTGATAAGTCAAACTTTGGAATTACTTTACGCTGTCCAATCGATGTAGTAGAAAAAGAATTTTTTTTCATTTGCTTACTGAAAAAGACTTTTGTCTGTGTTATTTAGGTTTAAGCAACCTGGACTTTTTATAAAGGAGCTATTGAGAAGCAGGAAGATATAATTCTTGTGAACAAATACATGTTTATTTCAAAAGAGATTTTGATAACCATCTATAAATGTTTATATTTCCTCAATTGTGATTTTAGTTTTGATTTATTATATACCTTGTCTCAAAGTACTACAGAGATCACTGACATCTCAAACTGAAGATATCATAATTTCCTTAATAAAATAAGCAGGAGGTTTCAATGCTGGAAACAAAAGCAGATGTCAAAAAATAGCATGAGTGCCAAATGAAAGGGAAAAAGTCATCAACCCAAGTGAGGACACTGAGGTGATCTGGAATGCTGTTTGATTTACATTTTTGTTTGCTGAAGTTCACTAAGAACTTCATGTGTCCACTCAAAATGGGCTCAACTAACCTGGGTGCCTCTCTGTGGAGGGATTTTGAATATTCAGCTTGTGTAACTTTAGTCTCTGGAGTTCAAAATCCCTTACAAAGGACATCTTTGCTGTTGACATGGACACAGGAATTGAGTGCACCCTAGTCAAGTTTCCTGACACCACCAACCTGTGTGGTGCAGTTGACTTGCTGAAGGGAAGGGATGCCATCCAGAGGGACCTTGACAGGCTTGAAAGATGAGCCTCTGTGAACCTCAAGAAGTTCAAAAGGCCAAGTGCAATGTCCTGCACCTCTGTTAGGGCAATACCAATCACAAATTCAGGCTGGGCAGAGAATGGACTGAAAGCAGCCCTGGTGAGAAGGACTTGGGGGTGTTTGTGGACAAAAAGCTCAACATGAGCCAGCAGTGTGCACTCACAGTACAGAAAGCCAACCACACCCTGGGCTACATCAGAAGCAGTGTGGGCAGCAGGCTGAAGGAAGTGATTTTCTCCCTCTGCTCTGCCCGGAGTACTGTGTCCAGCTCTGGGGTCCTCAGCAAAAGAAAAATGCTGACTGTTGGAATGAGTCCAGAGGAGGGCCTGTGAGTGGTCACTGGGCTGGGGCACCTCTCCTATGAAGACAGGCTCCAAAAGTTGGGCCTGTTTAGTCTGGAGTACAGAAGGCTCTGGGGAGACCTTAGAGCAGTCTTCCAGTATCTGAAGGGGGTCTACGAGAGAGATTGAGAGGGACTTTTTACAAGGGCAGGTAGTGATAGGACAAGGGGGAATGGCTGGAAAGAGGGTAGGTTTAGATATTAGGAAGAAGTTCTTTACTCTAAGGATTGTGAAGCTCTGTCAGAGGTTACCCAGAGAAGTTGTGAACTTGCCATCCTTAGAGGTCTTCAAGACCAGGCTGGATGGGGCTCTGAGCAACCTGGACTAGTGGAAGGTTCCCTGCCCATGTCAGGGGGTTGGAACCAAATGATCTTTAAGGTCCCTTCCAACCCAAACCAATCCATGATTCTATGATCATGCTAAGACATAAACAGCATAAGTCTGTGATTACATCTTTTAATTTGAATAGGAGGTGTTAATCTCTACACCACTGTCAGATTTCAACTTTGGTAGCTGGAGGCTGTTTTCATGTGCTTCTGTATTAGTTTTATATGGCAAAAAAAAAAAAAAAAAAAAAGATGAAAAAAAGCCTACTTATCTTTCTACCTTTAATGAATGTGAAGGGAGACATGCAACAATTAACCAGTGCTGTGCTGTGTCCCTGATTTGTGTTCACTTCAGCAAGTGATGAATTAAGATGTAAAGTGAATGCTCTTTTTGGCTGAAATGCAGCACATGGAAGACGAACTGTGTTTTAAAGTGCAATCTTTCTCTTGTTCTCGAGTTTCATAGAACAATGGCAAAATGCAGCAGATATCTCTTGGTCACTAACTTGTATTCATTTGTCAGTGTTTCTGAAATATATCTGTGGTCACCTAAACAGAGTACTTCTTTCCTGCCTGCATCATAATTATGCCTTCAAAAATGCTTTCTAATTTGCTTTCTGACTCCAGGCTGCTTTTATTTCTTACATTAAAATTGATTTGTTTTCTAAAGCACATCTGTAAAATTGTAATCTTTCTCTATAAGAGAAATCCATTTCCCTGGCTGAGTTCCAGTTGATTCCACATCATCATTAACTGCTATTTTAGTTTGTGTCCATATAAAACTGTTTGAATTAAGTTGTTTATGTGTGTTGTGGTTTAACCTGTCAGGCAGCTGGACACCACACAGCCATCCACTCACTTGCCCACAGGGATGAGGGAATCAGAAAATAGGTAAAACTTGTGGGTTCAGAAAAAGACAGTTTAGCAGAATGGAAGAGGAAGGGAAAATAATAATAATAAGAAGAAGAAGTATAAGTATACAAAGGAAGTAATGCACAATGCAATTTCTCAACACCCACTGACTGATGCCTATCCCATCCCAGAGCAGCAGCCACTGCCCCCCAACCAATTCCCCCCACTTCTATTGTTTAGCATGATGCCATATGGTTTGACATATCCCTCTGGCCAGTTGGGGTCAGCTGTCCTGGCTGTGTCCACTCAGCTTCTTGTGCCAGCATCCTCTCTGGCACGGAGGAATGGGAAGCTAAAAAGTCCTTGACTTAGTGTGAGTGCTGCTCAGCAACAATGAAACCATCAGTGTGTTACCAATATTATTCTATCCTGAACCCAAACCACAGCACTGTACCAGCTACTGGGAAGAAAATTAATTCTATCCCACCCAAAACCAGGACACTTGGTTTCATAAAAACTAAGACCACCTGTAGTGAAACAATAACACTCAAGCTGATGGAGACATGAGAATGTATGTACATGCACAAAACAGTTTTATGAGGCCTTATTTTGCTTTATGATGTGTTAGCAAGAATAGTCAGTCATATGTCTGTATTTCATACACAGTAAACAGGAAAATTTTGAAGTGCTGAGGTTAAGGTTGTTCTGGCTGAGTAGATTTTCTTTCAGTCCACTTTTAATATCAGCAGGCTTTTTTCTCCTCCACTTTAAGGGAAATGAGATGCAGACTGTCTCATTCTTAGGCAGCTCCATATGTATGTCCTAATTGAATCAAATAAATTTTTCATCATAATAAAATATTACATCTCTATTATGTTGGCTCAACAAAATTCTCTGTAGCTGTGGTTAATGACTTTTTACAGTAATACATATACAAATGTATTAAGACAATTCTTTGATTTTTGTACAAGATTGATTTTTTACTTTTAAAAATGGGTGAAGGGAAAAGGGTTCTAACAGGTTGTTATTTATCCAATTAGCAGTATATAGAAAGTTGGCCTCAATAGCAGGAGGGATATATATTTTGCTTATCATTGAGAAATACTACCCAGAGTTTAGTCATATAATAAAGTACCATTGAGTCATGTGTAATTAAGAACAGGAAATATTAAAAGGCAATATTTGCTGAAGTACTTAAAATTCAGCTGTTAAAACAGGAATTTTTACTTATAATTTCTTAATAACATTTTAGAGTTAAGTAGTGTTTTGAACTTTCAGGTGTTTAAATTTCCCAAGTGTGGTTAATTTTTAATGATAGGTCTTGTTAAGAAGTGAATTCCACTATGCTTACACAATCTTTCAAAGCCTTTAAGCTATAATGGAATTTTTCACACAAAATATTTGCAACAGAAGACAGTGAAAACATCTGTCTGTGTGGAAGCGTTGTTCTTTGTCTGGTAAAATTAGAACCTGTGTATGTCTGATTGTTTAGTCATCCTGCAGACAAATGCCCCATCAACTTGAACAGTATATGACTAAGTCTTGTGCCAGACTTGTAAAAAAAATGAGGCATGTTTTACTCTACACACCTAAGTCATCATGTTCCTCATTATTTCATAGAGATAAATACAGAATCATCCCTGGAGCCTTTTGTTCAAATCATATTAAATACTGCATGGCACGTGCAACTACAGTGAGTTCATCTAATTGTATAGAGATAAATGTGTCTATAGTTACCATACATTCAATTACACTGAAAGATTATTTTCATTCATTAGAACTCTTGGGTTAGTTGAAGGACATAGGTTTTCTTCCTGGGGCTAAACACCACTTATTTTAACCTTTGAGTCCTCCAAGCATTTGCTGAAAATGAAGCTGACTTGCAAAAGGTGGACTTTGAAAGATGCCTTCCGATGGCTTGCATACCACAACAAAATGTGTTTGGCCAACTCTCCACAAGGGCAGTTTGAAAAGAGGGTAGGATACCTACAGGTACCTACAGATATCCTCTTCCTCCACTTCAATTTTTTTTTTTCTTTCGAGGAGAAGAAAAAGAAGAATTTGGGGTTTTTTCCAGGATTTACACATCTCACATCATGGTTGAACCAATGGTTTGAAGCAGATTGTTGGATGCAGACAAAATCTTAATGAATGGATGCAGAGTGTGTGTGCAGATGTGCTGGTGATGTGCTAAGCATCCACCAGCCTGGGGTGCATCAAATTACAAGAAATGCACACCTATCTTGCTATCTGAGATCTTCTTCAGACGTATGAGAGAGCATTCCCTTCAAAATCCCAGCACACAGTCTCCAGAGGATGACTGCTGATACTGTCCCGTGATGACTGCAAACAGACTTTAGAGCTCCCTCTGAGAGCTAGAGGGCAGGGGCCATAGGTTTCACATACTGCAGTCCTAGTTCTCATACCTTTCAACAAAGCCATGATTCCACTGTGGAAGACAAAAACAAAGTTAAACAAATTTGTCTGATTCCAGTGATACAGTCCTGATATGGCTCATACCTACTTGAACAATCAAAGACTTCTTGACTGAATGCTAATATGGGTACTATAATTGACTGACACCTTTAAGAATAACCTCCCCTTTTGATCTGTCTTTCTGTACAACCACAAGTCCACTTTGGCCCATTTCTTTCTTTCCCACTTGCAGCAAGCCTTGACTATTCTCTTAGCAGACCTGTTTCTAAAAGTCTGTGTTAATTTCCCTGGTGGAACATGTATTCTTCCCCAGTGTGATGTTGCTATCTTTCTCATTCCTGATTTGGAAATGGGCTGAGCGCAGTCTCATCAGTCTTGTGATAATATTTGAAGAAGTATGTCAGGGCCTTAACAGTTGCCTGTTTCATGATGCTGATTGCTCTAAAGGAATCTGCTCTGACTCCTGTCAGCTACTTCACATTTTCAGAACATCAGGACAAAAACAATAGGAATATGCTAAGGCCCACCTGATATTTTCATATGGCGCCCAGCATCATGGCATTTCCGGACTAGAGCTGCCACTTTAAGACATGATCATATCTAACTTCTTTCTTCTGGTAGG
Organism: Aphelocoma coerulescens; assembly: GCF_041296385.1. Taxonomy (NCBI): domain Eukaryota; kingdom Metazoa; phylum Chordata; class Aves; order Passeriformes; family Corvidae; genus Aphelocoma; species Aphelocoma coerulescens. Next base: position 24,020,307 of record NC_091014.1, on the reverse strand, counting down.
GGTTTACTAAATGACTGCACATAGTTCCCCTCCATCTCCAGACCTGGCCAGCAAGGTACCCCAGGGCAGACTTGAAAATTCTGTCATGGGTCCACTGTTTGTGTGTATGTACCTGTGTAGGTATAGAAAAATTGCAAAGCCCTAAAATGCTAAATCATTTAACAATGTAGATTGGGGTGTGTTTTGCTCTAATTTTCACATAACAAAAACAATGGGAAAGAGATCTTCATCTTTGGTGCTCTGCAGTCTTTGAGACTTTGGAAATGTTTGCATGATTCTTCACACCTAAATTGCTGGTGAATGCAAAGTGTTGGCAAAAAAGACATCTGTGCATCATGTTCATTGGCATTGTACATGGTTCTTTTCTCCTTTTTTTCCATGGAAGTTGTTGTCCTGCTATTCAAAATCAGTAGTAGATGAGATTAGATCAAATATAGTTAGGAGAAAACAGCTATGAGAATTCTAGTCACACTAGAATGAGATAAAAACATCCCATCTGCCAAATTAGTGTAATTAATAGCTGAATATGCTCCTTTGCAATTCCCATGTGCTGTGATAACAAAATGGTGTCATATGTTACTAGAAGTAGATGAGAAGCAGTCTGTGTTTTCTACCAACTGCTGTACGTGTGTAACTCGGTAGGGCCTGTTTGTTATTCTGCTAATGATGTGTTAGGTTTTCACAGAAGTGTTCTCACCCACATTACAAGCTAATGATGTCCTTGCCTGTGAATATCTGAGAACTGCTTTTTAAATACATATGCATCAAGATACTACAGCGATGGGCTTATGAAATGGAGATTAAAGAGACAAGGATATAGACAGGCTGGAGAGATTAAGAGATTTTGCAACCTAAAAGAATTGTTGCATAAAACCTCAAGTTAACCTATTTTAAAATTAGGACATATTCTAAGCATGGACTGTCTTCCTAATTGTAAATAATTTTATGCATGTGTGTGTCTGTCAGAGAGGGAAAGAGAGAAAGAATATGCAACCAGTCCTTCCATGGATCCAAGGATCCTTGACTTCTGTGAGTCATGTTATGCTTGATTTAAAGAGGTTTCTTTTGACACGATGTGAAAAGCTGGAAACCCCCTTGCGTATGAGAGAAATGCTTATGCAATACAAGCATGAACAGCAGCTGTTAAAGAATTTCCTCATTGAAGCAGCTTTGAGAAGTCCAGGACAGGAGTTAGAAGAGCCTCTATGGGTTCAGTGCTAGTTGAAATTTGTTTGCTACCATACATAATCTATCAAGGGCTTCTCTGCAGCCCACAACGGGCAAGGCATAAGAAGTTGAAGGCATTGCCATGCTCGTTCTTGGCCCTAACCAAGAGGGATGAGGGTATGCTCATCTGAAATTCCTTCTCTCCTGTGGAAAGAGTACACTGTTGTGGCTTATTTTTAATCACAATGGGTTAGAAGTGAGAAGTGGAATCAATTTTCAAAACTGTGACATTCCTGATGGGAATAGACAAATAGATAAATAGATAAATGTGTTAGATGAGTGTAGTACAAAATGCCTCTACCACATAAAATCTCTAAGAAAAGCTTTGGAAATATATCCTTAAACATGTCATCTTGTGCAGTCTGAATTTTATTTGCATAATCAAATATTCAAGGTGGAAGTGGTAAAAACATCAAACTCCAAATCAAATTAAGAAATGAAATAACAAAATCCCAGTTTACAGGATGCCAACTACCCTCAGTGCCAGAGGAGGTAGGAGAAGCTGAGTATTTCTGTGCAGAGAACAGGGCTGTTACTGTGTAATGGCTCTATGGGTTTCTTAATCCCAGTTTTACATTTTTGCTCCTCATTGCGGATTGCTGGCTGAGGTGATTGGGTAATTGATTCTGCACACAGTTTTCACTGGCAAACCACAGTGAACTGGGTTCTCCTACTCTTTGGACTTTTCTTCTATTACGTGCTTCATCAGAAGGAAATGCTAGTCCTATTCACTCAAAATAGGGCAATAACATTAAAAAAAATCCCACAACACTTTAAGTTCTGTAGTCTCCCCATACAGAGATGTCTGTTTTTTCAGAGGAATCTACGGAATGAGTAGGAGCAAACCCAAATTTACTTCTTTATTCATTTTCAAGTTCAGGGTAGCTCAGCAGAGACTGCTATGCTTACAGCATTTCTGTCATCCCGGTAGGATTTCTAACTCCTTTCAGGACATGGTGCTTCCTGGTGGTCACATCACACACAACAGGACTCTATTCAGATTATCCTCCACCCAAATAAGACCCTTTTCTTTCCCCTCTGAAACTGCAGAAAGGCCATCTCTCTACAAATAAGGCAGCAGCTGCATCCTTCATGGGGGTTGTGCGTGCATGCGTGTGTGTGTTACTTTGGTGTAAATTCTAATGAATCCTGTTTATGGAAGAGCAATACATGCTGTGTAGGAACAAACCACATGAAAAACTGCAGGAAAAACTGCAGGAAGCTGCAAGCAATCATGAGAGCAAGTGTGTACTAGCAAATGGAAGTAAATATAAGCTTAAGCAGAAGAAATTATCACCAAGGATGAAAAATGCAGGGCTAATTTTGCAGCTATAGCCATCTATAACCTGTACTTTTTGCCTTCAAAATATACAATACAGCTTTTTATTAATCAAATGACACAGATTTTGCTAAAGGAGAAATTTAGTATTAAGATGCCAGGGTCCTGGCGGTTCATAAAAATATTTCTGGAACATTATGAGAAGCATTTAAAAACCTCCCAACTATCAGTATGCTTTTTTTAGCTTTGGTTTCTGGATTGTACAACTTCTAAGTCATATCTTTTTTTCCATCTGAAGATTCTTTTTATAGGTGACTCAACTAACAGAGGGATGATGTATTATCTAATAGAAAGAGTGAATAAGACTCTTCAGGAATGGCAGAAGACCCATGATGTTAAATGTTATCACAATATCAATGAGGGGAAAACATTTATCAGTTACTCCTACTACCCCCAGTTCTGGATGAATGCAAACCAGAGACCGACTTTTGAAAAAGCACTAGAACAGCTGCTGCAGAGGTACAGTACAAACTCTGTATCTCCCTTGTTTGTATCATCATTCTATTCCCAAATGTGTTTAACACATTTTACAATTAAAATCAGTAAACAATAAAACATAACCTGTGCAGACCATATTGCGTGGTTAAAAAATAGCTGAAAATTACATCAGGCCTCTGATCAGGGTGCCAGATACAGTTCAGTGAAATGCAAAGCAATGTAGTTAAAATGTTTGCCATCTGTTTAAAGCAACGTGTGTTGTTTTTCTTTTCTGGGTTTCAGGTCACGTCCCCTGGAGAACACAGACCAGACCGTATTAATTGTAGGTGGTGTTCAGTGGCTTAATTCCAATCACCTGCAAATTATCCAAAAGGTGTTGAACAGGTAATGTTATGTACTTGGTGTTATTCCAGTTTTTGATATGATAAACTATGAGAAACAACAAAAAATTTTAAATACAAACTTTTAATTTGTTTTTTTCATAGACATGTACTTAAATGACTAAAAAAAATAAAGTATGCATTGTCTTTTGATGTGTCTGTTAAGAAAAAAGTGTGTCCTTGTTCTTTTTTTCAATTTGCAAAACAGGGAAAATTTATCAAATATCCTGGTAATTGTCAAATCCATAGGGATGGGCTTTCACCTTCCAGTGGATGGAATCCATTCTCTGTCACAGGTAAGATACAGTACATTTTGAGTGCATTTTCATGAAAGACTTGTAATTTCAGCACTAATTTGCTGTCTGGTCAAAGTATGTTACAACCTCTGCTGAGCACATTTTAAGTGGATCAAGGAAGATTAATGTTTGTATGTGCTCATACTGCTTACTAATAGGGATTCAAACCAATTTCCTTATTTCATGGATTCTGCTGCAATCAGAGAGCCATTTGAGATGCCATACTTGGTCAGCTGTCCCAAGAACCAGAAGAAGCTCCAATATTAATCCAGCTGCCAAAATTGAGAGATCGTGCTGGGGATGAGCAGATTGCTCCTCATACCACACTGCGTGTAGGCCCTCCCCAGGCTTCCTCCATGGTTACTGCTGGATCCGACTCACTCATCTGGCTTGCACAGCTCAATAAATCCATCTTAACCTACCTATGAAGCCAGAACATTACAGAGCAGCTGGAATGTAGTGATGAATCCAGCCTGTTATTTGCATGTTAATAGGATGTTACAGTCGGTTTAAATCATATCCAGGCCTCTCAGAGTAACAAATGTGCTCATTTCAATGCGCTGTGTAACTCACTCAATTCACTATTTTTGTTTACAATTTGGACAGTGATTCTCAATTGAACACACATAAAATGCATGGATGAGAAGCACTGGAAGGCAGAACGGAGTAAATGATGCCTACCAGTGCTGTGTGTCATGCTCCAGCTATTGCCAGGTGTTGAAAAGAGAAAATTATTACCTTTCACAGATTACGTACAGCACTCCCTGTGCACTGGGGACTGGCGCCCACGTCTTTTTGCAACCATAACACACTGCTGTATTCAGCATGTGGCTTCCTGCTACTCTCACCCTTCCCTTTGCTACAGAGACTACCCTGTCTGATTTTGCCCATTCTTTCTGTCTAAGTTAGTACTGCCTATCTGCCTTGTCTCTATTGAATGTCTCCTTATTGATTCAAACCATTTTCTTAATTTACCTTCATGACCTAAATAGAATGAATTAAGGAAATTGTTGTCATCAACATGAAGAAACATTTTCATAGCTCCTGTCATAGTTTTCAGCAAAATTCAGTCCTAGAATGAAGAACTTCAATCCAGGGTATGTGAGGCAAGGATAAAGTATTAAAGGCTTCCCAGGATTACCTTTTTTCTTTTTCTTGTTCAATAAATTTAAAAAGCTCCAGAAATCAACTACAGTGCATAACCAACATTCATTTCCCTTTCAATATTGGAATCATATGCCAAATTACCCATGTGGTTTGTATGCTGTAGGCTTCAGGATTACCCCAGCTACTCTCACAGGCCTTTTGTCTGCTGTGTCGAATCCACTGCCTTGCCAACTTTATGGCTAACTTTTTTTCTATTCTTGGTCTTCCTGAACTATATTCAGAAACAATAATCTGTTCTTCAGTATGACCATATTTAAGATACCCATGGTCCTGTACTCCCTTTTAAACAACTGCCTCAATGAATTTGATTAGAAGCTGAGTTTTTCTTTAAAGGAGCGGTTTCACCATTTGTTACAGACAACTTTATAATTGGAATTTTTTTCTGGATTACACCTCATTAGCTAAATACAAGTTAAAAACCATTACCCAGGAATTATATTTTAAATCATGAAATCATGAAATCTTCCTATAAAGGAAGCTGCACATGTACTGAAAAGTAATTATGATTTCTGAAGAAACCCTATATCAGTCTTGGAGTAGTAGCTATTTTCAAGAGTGAATTTATAGTAATTCATGTCTGTAGTATAACATAATTGCTTATTCAAAATGCAGTTTTGCTATTTATTTTCATGACACAGTAACCTTTAAACAGTCCTTCTGACAAGACATTGCAACATTTTATCTGGAATGCAGGCAGAAGTGCAAAATTTGTGGAATGAAAACTTGATTATTCTGGATACAGCAAAAAATTTGGGCTATGAAGTGGTTGACACCTTTGTCATCACCATGGGACGTTACAAAGAATTCCTGCAAGGGAAGTGTGGCTGCCATTTCCATGAGGTAATGGTTTACACTTATATCATTCCCAGGTATTTAAGAAATTTAGACTTTCAGGTCTTAGAAACAAAAAGGCATGTAGTGAGGTTAGCATCTGTCACTCAAAGTTAGGCCTGAATACAAATCGTGGGGAAAACAATTTGTATGGTGGCACTTGTCCCTCACTGCTCAGAGTGCAAGGCCACCCAAGGACATGCTGAACTGCTGGCCTGGTGATACTCATATAAAACGATGTTGCACAGTTTCCAGGTTCTTGTATTATTTATTATGTGTTATGTATCTCTGCTGCTTCTGCATGGACTCAGTTTCTCTTTTTACTCAGTCTCACAGGTTTTTGACTGATGCCTTCCTAACTGAGCAGCTCAGCACACTCACATCAAACCATAAGTACAATTAAAATGGAGCTTAAAATTGAAGGACCAATCTTAATGCTATGTATCTGTTTTCCTATGTCTGAGAAAAAATAATCTGGAATAGTTACAGTGATCCACTGTACAAACAGAAGTGTAAATTGCTGATTCCCGCTCACACCTGTAGTCTTGCTTTCTTGACTAAAACGTATAGAATTTTCTTGGGAGTGTTATCAGACTCACATGAGCTCACGTGCCGTGCGTCAACCTCCCAGCTGGTTTCTGCCTCAGGCTCCCCAGCAGCTCACATGTTTTCAGGCCCGTGCCATGGCCTCTATCCTGCTTTGGGGCCAACATCAGCAGGTGTGGTTAGTTAACCAGTCCTTTAATCTACTCTGCTCAATACTTGAGAGGCACAAACACAGCTCAGCCCAAATGAAGGCGGAAAAGAGGGAGTAAGTCACAGAGTAGAAATTTATGTGATTGATAAATAGTCCCATGGAGCAAATGCCTCCGTCCATTTTACCCAGACAGCTGTATTGACCATTCTTTATCTAGAACCCAGATGCTGGTGTTTTTGTGGGTCATTGCTGATGGTTGCAATTTCCACTTTTGAGTGAAATTTCACTTTAGAGTGAAACAGTGAGCATCAAAATTGAATATTTCAAATGTTTTTTTATGGAACTGGGTGGAAAAACAGCAGGGCGTAATTGGCCATCAGCATTTTTCATGTACTCCTCCATTATTTTCTATGAGCTCATGTGCACATTTGGTCTTGCTTCTCTGCCCAAGGAATCTCAACAGAATCTGTGTTTCTGGGGAGGATCAGGGGAGAATTTGGCTCGCAGAGCTGTGATTAATGAGGCTTGAGAGGTCATTGTGCCTGAAAGAGCCATAGATATCCCCAGTAGAATCCATCATGGACCAAAAATCAGACTTGATCCTTGAGGAAAGCAAAAAGAAAGTCCTTGAGTTCTTTTGATACTTCATTAGTTTTAATAGTTTTGTCATCAGCTTATTTCTGCATCCTGGCAAGTGGAGTTTCATTAGGTGCTGAAGCAGTTTGCACCAGGAAAATGGCATTTTGCCCCCAAGGACCGAGCCAAGAACACTGTGTAAAACCCCAGCACTTTTCATGTTTTCTGAAACCAGACGAGACAGATTAAATCTTGTGCTTTGTACTTTCACTTTCTTTCTCTTAAAAACTGACATTCCCAAAATGTCAGAAGATGGCACCCCTCTGTAAATGCCATCTGAGCTCAAGCACGGCTGTGCAGGAATGGAGGACTGGCCATTCTGTGCAGTCAGAAAACAAGAACAGAAATGCCTTCAGCAGTTCCCATTTAGTTCCCACTAGCTGGCTGAAGAGAAAGCTATTTCCCCTGAATGGCCTGAAAAATTGAGTTCCCACCAACTCATTTCAGAGGGTCTCAGCTGACCCTGATAGCATAGAAATCTCCACCTCTGTAGACTCCACAATCTTTACTCAGAATTCTGAGGAATCTGGACTTTCAAAGGGATTACACTGAGCTAGGACAAAATACCTTGCATGACCCTGGCACTTACTGCCCAAACATATTTCTGGTTTTATGTACACATGAAAACTTTTTTGTTTACCTCATTCTTTGAAAATGCTCATGGAGATTGTTCAGCACTATAAAATTATTATAGAAGCCATTTTTTAATTCAGATTTATTTTGTATTTTAATGGCAGTGAAATCATAATCACATCATAGGAATGAGCAACCTTGGGATTTTTGTATCTTAATCAGTGGCTGGGTGCTGGGCGAACATTAGATTGCATTCCTGGGAGATTATGCCTAACAGGAATGCAGTTTGGGGGATTGGTTCAAGGTGGCATCATTTTGAAATAGTTGTAAGATCTAAGGCACTAATTAAGAAAAATGAACCTACAGTAATTGCATGAAAACAAATAATAGCCCTTGGCTTAGCTGTATGAAATTGATCAGAGGATATATTAATTTTCTACATGGATAATTCCTAGTCTGTTTTCAGTTCAGCCAGCTCCCTCATAGTCTCTCTGCTCAGTCTTTCAAGCCTTTGCACATGTTATTTCTTCAGTCACATTTAATTTTATATGATTTATTTCATTTATTATGAGCTTCACTGCATATGAACATTTATTCTGATTGTTCGGTGACAGTAAATATACATTATATTTTTAAATGCTAACATGCTTCTGCATAAATATGTGCATCAGTAAATGAATTCTGCATTTTTAAGTGTCTGCTGTGATTGATATAGCAGGATAACTAATGGGCATCAGAACTATCAAGTCAGCATATATATACTATTTTCAAAATAAGTTAACCGCCTTTTCTGCTTTCTCTGGGTTTGCCACTGCCTGGGCTGAGGTCCTCTGTCCCGCATATGTGCAAGGTTCTAAAGTTTTGTCTCTCCCAAAGCTGCTTCATTATTCATCAGTGATTGAGTATTCACTGAGACAAGACCTTCAGCATTTCACAGGAGACCACCCACCCCCCCATCCCCCAGTTATTAAGTTCCTGACAACCATACCTTTCACTTTCTCACTTGTTAGTCCCATGAGCATGGTATTTTTCCATACGAGTTGAACACGATAATCCCAGAGCTTTATACATATTTCAGGGGCCAAGGTGGAGCATTCTTTGGCACTAAGTTACTGAATCATGTTGTTGTTGTTATGTCAATGTGGTGTCCTGGGGAGAGGGATGTTAAATTGCACCGTAACTCCCTTCTTGGAGAAACACAACACATGAGGGTTTTCATCTCAACATGGGGCTGGGCCAGGTTTGCATCAAGGCTTCAGAGTGAGGCATTCTCACTGGGCTCATAGCTGAGACATGTTATAAGTGCCTCAAGTGCTTGGTATCAGAGCAAGATTTAAACCTTTCTGCAATTTGAAGCAGTCATGAGTTTGTTTTTTCACATGCTAAAAATACAGGGACAAGCTGTTGAGTATGAATTTTATTGTTTTAGGTAAATTGTCTCTAGTGAAGAGAACAGAGTCTAATACACAAAGGCATTACAGAGTCAAGCAACCGAGTATAATGGGCCTATGCATGAGGATTTCAAAACTTATGTTCTTGCACTTTAATTTGTAACATAACAAGTTTGCTATTAAAATACTCTTTATGAGCAACTTGCACCTCAAGGTAATAGTATCAGTACCTGTGTCATGGACAACTGCCTCAGCATTTCTGCACACACAGCTGTGTATCTGTCTTTCTAGGTGCAGGCAGAAAGCACTCACATATGTCATTTCTTTTGCAGGTGGTGAAATCCAATCCCTCTGAAGAAAGGCCACACATAACAATGACGTTATCGAGGCGCTATACACGGGGGAAATATTTCGGCAGTCAAAGCAAACCATCACAACTGCAGGACTATGCAACAAATTCTCGGTCCCCGTATCATGTCCAAGGTCCAATAAATCAAGTTTATTCTGAAATCCTTCTCAGCAGGCTCTGTGCAAGTAGGAGGGAGGTTGTCAGCACATAGCCTCTCTTGGATATAGTACTGAGACTAGAGAAGTGCCACTGCCTGAGTGACAATTGAAGGATCATGGTGGATTTGTGATATGCTTCCTTGATTGACTGCACGCACACAAAGAGAGTTTGGGACATGTGGTGTTTTTCCAAAAACCTTATGAAATTAAGTTATGCCCTGGTGGCCCTGCTGTGTGAAAATGGAAGATGGAGGGTTGCAAAGGAGAGAAGAGGGGAAGTTACTTGAACTGTTGCCAAAGACTAGAACAGCTGTAGTTCAAGCAAGTGTGTATTATTGATAGCAAAAAGAGACCTATATATTCACTTGAACATTTGGAAAGGGCTGCTTTAGGTCTTCAGCACTATCTAGTTTTCTATTTATAGAGACACTGTACTATTTGAATGTATTTAGAAACTGACTACATTCCATTTTAAAGAGTTTAATTTATGTGGACAGGTTTCTCTTCCATATCAAACCTTTTCTGTTTAGACACTTCGTTTATAGAATCTGAAAATCTCTATTAGCATTTTACTGGTGACGTCGAGTTTTGAACTCTAGTGGTTTTAGTGAAAACACATCTCTTCTCTATTTTTTTATATACCTACTCTATTTTTTTGCATGTTCTGAAGGTAATAGGGAGATAGGTTACCTACACTTGAGACTGTAAATGTCTCAATGTAACATGTAAATATAGTGAATTTGTTAACTTTATTTATGGTCCCAGTTTAGGAGAGTGCCCATATGCAGGAAGAATGCTTAGATAAGCTCTTCAGTGTCTACCTTGGCCTGTAAGCCAAGCAAGTATTCTTCCTGGATGGAAGTGCCATTTCTGTCATAATTTTTTATAAAATACTTGCCAACGTGTGAAGTCAGTACCACAAACATAAGAAAAACCCCTCTTGCAAGCGCACATAAGGATTTCAGGATCTGGTAATTAATCTGTCATAGGAAGTGTGTGATGTGATGTGATGGCAGCAGAATATACTGCCAGCATCTCTTGCTTGGCAGGGACAAGACCTTCTCTGAGTGCTGGTTTCAGTTCAGACCTTCTCTGAGCTGCAGTTTCATGCTGTCGCCCAGCTACATCCCCAGGGTTTGCAGACCTTCTGTGGGTGGCACCCCAGGGAGAGGCTGTGTGTTGGTGCCCTGCCACAGTGCTGGCAGCTCACTCTTTCACAGCCACGCATGGTCCAGGATTAGCAGCTGGGTGACAGGTTAGTGGCAACCCGTAAGACTGTTGTTCCTACAAATTATCCAGTTACGGATTTTTATTCATCCAGTCATGCAGCAGGCAATCAAGGCCACTCTCCCACCATGCATTAGAGAAGGGAGTTTTAACCAGGCAAGGGCAAGTCTAACAAAGGGTCTGCTGAGCTCTGTGTCATGCTTCCCTGTCACAGTTTTACATACAATCCTCCACTAGCTTCTGCTTCGTTAAAGGAAGCCACAAACAATGTCAGGGAATAAACAAATTATAGCACTGAACTAATCATCATCTTATTTGCCTTAGTAGCACACAGAGGGGTTACTCTATATAGAAGTCGGGCTAGAAATTCATGACACAACATTTAGTATTTGCCTAAGATCCTTAACAGTCTGTATGCCCAGCTATAGTTTTGTGAATTTGTGCTCCTTCAGATAAAATATGTAAAGATATAACAGGATATTGTCATGCAATATGGAGTTTGGCATTCTAGGTGATAGAGAGTATCCTCTAAAATAGGATCTGGCATATCTAATTTAAGACACCTTTCACTATATTGAAAAAGCTCCGGATTTAGACAGTGACTTAAAATTAGTGAGATGGTATGATTACCTCTGTTTCTGTATACTATGCTGCTGATTGCTTACAGCAAATATCCCCAAATTTCAGTGTAAGATTTTCCCTGGCATGGAGATCTACATGAAAGATGGGTCAGGAGCTGTGCATAAATACTGAAAATATCAGCATTTGGTTTTGAGCAATATGATTATCTAAAGAATATAATTGTATGCAAATGATATATTCTCTTGGGTCTGGAAATCCAGGGCTGCACAACCTTAAAGCTGAAGGATAGAATATCATCATTAATACTAGCAGATGCAAAATACAGCCAGATGTCTTTGGTATTAAGATGATCGATGAGAGGTGTATTACAGTTCTGCTTTTGATAAGATTTTTTTGTAGCTCATTTAAATCCACATGCTGTTACTGTTATTGTTTCATACACAAATGTTTTTAAGGCATTAACTGGGTTTTTATGTTTGGTTTTTTTAGCCAAAACCTATTGCTGAAGCATCAGTTTAGTGATGAAAAGGAAAGAGCTGACTTTGTTATACTGTAGTGGATATCAGTGAATGTGCAATTCATCAGTGCTGGTTTCACCACGAAATGGTTTACATGTGCTGTACACCCAGATGTCTTAATGTTTTCCAAACCTTAATATTTTTCAAATGTATTAAGTGTATATTTTCCTGTGTGTTTTCTATTTTTTACGTGTCTATGTACATTAATATGTCTGTACAAAGTCATTGGTACAATTTGCAAATTGATTTTTATTTAAATGAATTCTTTGAATAAGCTTTTTCCAACACTATGTATGATACATGTAGTCTTAGGAATAAACAAAGGATACTAAGCTACATTTTTGTTATTTAACTTTAAAATATATCTAGTATCTAGGTATGTGAAAGGCGAGAGTTTAGATTGACATGCAAGGATTGCTTGTTCATATGCATTAAAATTTATGGATTAAGACAGTAAAAGAATTACTGTGTTTGAATTCCAGTGAGAGCACATGTTGCTATCTACAGTTTACTCCAGAATCACTGTATCTGCTGTGACATTTTGCCTGAATAAATAATAAAGTGTTCCTATAGTCCATATATTTACCTTAGTCCCATTACTTACCATTAAAATAGCCAAGGACTGAGTTGTAAAGTTAAGTTCCACCTCGTAATACAGACATGAGTGGCCCTGGAATTAGTGGTAGGATTGAAATATTCAGGCTGGGAAACAAGTACTCTGAGAAGTGGAGTTTCCTGCTCAATGTCTGCCCGGCAGCATGTGGAGCTTAGAACAGAACTAGGGTATACTTTAAGCTACAGGTGGAGAAAGAATGGGACTGTGTTGCAAAATAAATACGCTGATATACAGAGCAGTAGTCTCAGTTATTCTTGCATCCCTTTAGCTGAAGCTGGAGCACGATTTTGCAACTTCTCACCTCTCATATGACTGTGTAGATGTTGAACAGTGAATTGGGTTAGTGAATTGGCACCTGGCCACCATAACCAAGTCCATCCTAAAAAATATCTTCAGAATAACTGACTGACTTTGGAATAAAAAATATTTCCCTTTTTGTAGGGAAATGCCTTGATAATTCATCTTTGTCATCAGAGTTGCCAGATTTCAGGGTGCTGAAAGAATGGACTACAAATATAGTATTTAGTCTTAGTATTAATTTGAAAATTATAATCTTTAGAATAATCTCTTTCACACAGTTAAATACAAGGCCTTTATTTTTCTCTTCTGTGACACATTAAAGGGACATCAAAGTAAGTTTATTTGCTTAGTGGGTAGGTTAGCGAGGCATCAAATTACCTCAAGGTTGAAACAACCACTAATAGTTATGCTTCTGTTGCTATGTTAAGCCAAAGAGAATGCTTTGAAGATGCAGATATGTGTGATATTAAGTTGACTGCAGTCCAGGGATCTTTCAGATTATTCTTTTAGAGTAAAGCAATTTTTAGAGGTGCAGTGAACTATTTGCTGTAGACTCAAACTGCTGAACAAATCTCTGTAGGGTCACATGAAAAATATGGTGTTACCTTCTTGTTTGCCTGCTCGCTTTGCATCTGGCTTGTTTTAGCTCCCTGACTATCTGTACCTGCTCTACTCCACATCAGCCTTTCTTTCAGATGACCTTAGAAATTTGTGTTTTTTCAGACTAGCAACTTCTGTAAATCTGAGACATAGTTGTTGCAAATTCAGTGTGAATCTTCAAAATATGTTTTTGTCAATCCCAACAGCACTAGCACACAGCAGGGGTAGAGCAAGCCTCTTACCTAGGGCAATGATTTTCTCTGATGAATTTGAAACAGCTGCATTGTGTTAAGCAGTTAGTTTGCACTAGCACTTAGCTCTTCATGGAGCTTGCCTTTACTATGCAAAAATCCATCTTTCAAACTCCACTGCCATCTTTACCTGTGTAAATCTTCAAAATACCAGACCAGTCTGTGTAAAATGCAGGCATACCTATTTATTGGTGCTGGTACATAAACTGATTTACTGGTGCCTTCACACTATCCATTGAACAGAAAAGCTCTGACTACACAATAAAAAGACACTGTGCATTTTAGGCTTACTCACCTGTGATTAGATTGTACTAAAAATAGTGCTACATCTCAGCCTAGACCAGAACCTGAAGCTAAGCATTCTAGAAAACTACTCAAGTCATTAACTTCAATGGTCAAGTTGAGCCTGTAGGGTCACAGCAGAGTCTTCTGCAGCGCAAGTTTCTGTTGTGATGGACTTCTCCCTTTTCTGTGTTTTTCCATCTTACTGTTTGGCCAGCTCTCGGCACTTGTGGGCAGCCCTTCCTGCAATCCCTCAAGCATGTTCAACAGCCTTGGCAAGTGACACCACATTAAGCAGCCCTGAACTGAAAATCAAGCATATGTTTAAATGAAATCTGAGCTAAGGTCCTTATGAAACACAGCATCTACTAAGCTTCACCTTCATTTCCTCTAGTACTGAACTTCCCTAATGAGGAGCAGGATTCACTCCCTTTCAGCTGAAACTCAAGTACCAAGATGTTTTCCCAGCTTTTGACAAACTGTTTTCCCACTGCTTGCTGGCATGAACTGAAGGGAGGGAACTGCTTGCTCTGCATGCTCCTGCCTAACACAATGAGGTGTGTTCACACAGTCACTGCAGTGGGCATTTCCCTCCCATACCTCACTGTGGGGACAACATTTCCACAGCAGAAGGTGTTTTCAATATTGTGACTTTTTTATCTGTTTTGAGCAGTGACAGTCTATGTGGTTCAAACAGACAGCTCAGTGTCTGCCAGCACCACCTGCCCCAGTGCTGCTCTAAGGATGTTGGGTAGATTCTGGGTGAAGACAAGACTGCAGAGCTAAAATCCTTGAGTGAGGAATAAAAATTACTCAGACCTCTTGACAAAGGGCAGTTATGAAAGAGCTCACTGCAGATCAAGCAGGTGCAATTAAAGTTGTCAGGAGCCCTTTAAAGTTAGTAAATTATATGGGTTATGGTCATTGAAGACCAGATCTGTCTTCGGCAGAGTTTCTCACTTGCCATGTTTCAAAAACATATTCTATATTTTCTTTTGTTCTTGTCATTATCGACTTCCATATTTCTGTTACGATACTGTGGGACTAAGAAGCTTGAAGTTGTATTTCTGCTCTGCCTGATAATGATTGTGTAGCCTCCCCAGACAGCTGTCAAATCATCTAACAGATCATCTAACAGAATCATCTAACAGAGTTTTATTACTTCTGAATGGTATTTTTCCTTTACTTCCATATGCCAGCTCCAAAGTTTCTTTACATTTACAGAAGAATTTAGGTATGATAGCTCTAATGCCTTCAATGTATTCAAAGAAACCTGCCAACCCCTATTTATCTTAACAGGACAGAAAACACTTTAAGCCGTGAAAACCTGACCTTGCAAGTCATTAGACAATGCAGCACCCAGCATGATCTAGCCCACAAATGGCTTCCTTTGAAACAGAGAATCACAGTTGTGTTCTACTAAAGTTTTCACTGGGGTGATTACAATTTAAACATGATTTGTGTGGACTGATAGGTGTGGTTTTTTTTTCAGCTCAGGGCCTTTGCTGAGCTCTCTTTACAGCAAATGGTATCTATTAGCTACTGTAAAATCCTGTTTCAACATCCTTTGACACTGTGTCCTGCCCACTTCTTATAGAACACATACATACAAGGGGATTTACTGCTGATGGTAAAAGGTTAAATCGTAACAGGTCTTACTGCTCCACCCATTACTGTTCCCTAAATTCTACATTGCATCATTTCTGTGCAATAACAAGGAATCAGGGTCTAGTAACCTCTTAATGCACGTCTCCTCAGTCCCTAGAACAGTTCAGCACTGTAGCTCTGATGGAGTTATCAAAATAACACACCTTCAGCTGTGAAATGCATACAGCAGAGCCTGCAGACATACTCAAAGCTCGCCGGTTAGATCAAGGCCAGCCTGAAAGTCAAGGTCAACAGCTTCTAGAGACTGTTTTCAGGCACCAAAACCTGGTTTCCTCCTTAACTCTACATATTTAACAGAGGCATTGTAATTATGATTGTGGTCACACTAGGGTTCTTTGTAATTGTCACAGAAAGACCAAAATCTGAATTTTTCTCTATAGGTGTCTATTATTTCTACAATATTGCTTTCTGTAAAGGGAACCGAAAGCAACTCAGATTTTTCTGATCGGTACATAAAATTTTGAGAGAAGAATGTCAATGTTCAACAGAGATATGGCTGTGGGATTCATTATGCAGGTAAGAGAGGTTTTTACGTCCCCCTCCTGCTCCTTTACTGCAGGATCTTGATCACAAGGCCACCACTGCCATCACCAGAACATGCTTTCCAGCATGGATAATGTGAAACATTCTCAGCATCTGTTCCTGGAGCTGCTTGTGTGTTTAACAGTTTAACACTGGGTCAGAGGGAAGCCAGTCCTGCAGGTGAGCAGAACATTTCATGATAGTATAGGGTATACAGGTTTAAGACCCTTCATTTGGGTAAATGAAGAACAAATCTCCACCTGTTGCCTTACAAGAGGGCTAGGTGAATGCCTCTGTTTCTGTGAGAAAAGCCAAGCTCAGAGGCACCAAACTCCAGAAATAGAGATTCTTTTTCAAGTTTAGAGGTCATATCAGAGATAGGTACCTGGCTGGTGTTTGAGGGCCCCAGCTTCTAGCACTTATTTCTGTACAAGAAGTGCATGGCGAACCCAAGTAACTTAGGAACTGCTGACCACTATGCCGGAAAAACGTCTAATAGGCATCAAAAAATTAGTCTAACCTTGGTTACGTTCCCAATTTTGGCTCTATGCAGGATTTAGTGCCCTGAGCATCTCTCTGCACCTCACACACAAATACACCCCCAACACTACCGCTCTGTGTGTGGCTTATAGCTGTTCGTGTAATTGCTCTCTACCTCACTTAGTTCAAAACAAAACAGTATAGAAGAGACCTCTGTGAATTGTAGCATGTAAACTAACTTGTGCAATTTCAGATGGTTTGAGTGGGGTAGCTGTGAGATAGCAGTTATGACGGGGGTGAGTGGTAGCATCCTTGAAGACATAGAGGGGAAAAGCAAATGGAGAGCTGGAGCCAGGAGGGAGCTGGCAACACCTCCACAAGTTAGATGCAGGCAAACCACATCCTTCCCCACTGAAGTGCTGTTGGTGGACTTGTCCTCAGCTCCTGCAGTTTAAATGCCTGGCTTCAAAATAATATCCTTAATGTGAATAAATACCTGCTACAAATACAAGTTTGTAAATGAGATGAAAAGGGTAAGAAGCAGGAACTTCTAAATGTTTGGTAACTATATCTAACTGTGTCTAGGGAGCCCGAGGGACTATAATGAATCTATAAAACAAGTTAACACCTGCTCCTCACACTTCTGTTAATTAAAACTCAGTAGAGATGCAAGTAATTGAAATGACTGATCTGTCACTCCACAGGAGCCAGTCTGGAGCAGAGCGTCTGTCTAGACAATGCTGCAATTACCACATTTTGTATCTGGTATGCCATCTTCCATGCTCCTCCAGCCTGGGCACTTGAGTTATTTCCTAGGGTGTGAAGGACTGAATATCAGCCCTCAAGTTCACAGTCATTTCTAGTTTTGACTAGACAAACTCTAGACAATAATTTGATTGTGGAGAGGTCTGACTGTGGTTCAGAGCTGCCTGTAAGCTCTCAACCCCCAAATAACAGCACCACCATCTCCACACTACGGAGTATGGTCCTGCAGATACTGGAAGAGAGTCAGTGCAGTAGCACAGTCCAATTTTTGGCAAGCAAAGTGACTGCCATATGCCAGACAATGGCAGCACTTGTACATCTAGCAAGACTTCTCTTGTTCAAAGAGATGCTACCTGACGTAGATTTGCTTCAGTTTATTCCACTTGGGAATGTAAGATCTAGCCTTGCTCTGTCAGCCGTAACAAGGTCTCTGCCCCTTTTGGGGCTTGGGGAAGCTGGGATCATCCTGTCCCTCTCCATCATCCTGACCACACATTTTCTGGGATATTTGTAAGTGTAAACACCACACTGACTATTTGTTGCTTGGTTCAAGGTCGCCGTTGCCTCTGCTGAGCAAAGGCTTTCTACACAGAGCATAGAAGATCTGAGGAGAAAAGTCCTATGGAACATTTAAGGGTTTGACAGTAATTCAGCCACAGGCAAGTTGCTGAAGTGAAAAGTATGGCTAATGTCCAAGTGGCTGCACACTACACTATAAAACGAAAGAAAAATCAAGGCCTGATTTACAAGGGCTCTGGTAAAAATGCTATGACACAACACTGGTGGATTTCAAATAGGGATTTGTGTCTTCAAATCTTTCACCAAGTAACATTGAAGGACCTAGACTTTTTTGTTGTTGTTTCAGATGGGATATTTGTGGGTTTTTTCTCACCACACAACAATATTGATGGCAGTGCAAGCTGAAATAGGAATCGAAGATCCAATCCTGGCTTGTTCATGCATGATATCTTACTACCTTTGAAGAAAAATACAGATACCCAGCAGAAATTCTCAGTATCTTTCCAGGTTATTTTTGACAGATTTAGAGACAACTGCTATGAAAGTGCTAAGAAAATGCCCTGTTACAGTCACATATTCAACTGCAATCAATGCATCTGCTTCCTGGATCCATGGATAATTTACAGCCATCTAGCCAAGGATGCAGATAATGCTGTGTCTTGCACATAGGTACCATATATGGACCTGTTCATGTCTAGACTCCTTTCTCCAACTGGTTACATTTTTGTTTGAAAAGATCCCCAAAAAGGTCCTCCAGATGGCCAGAAAATGACAAGCCTCTGAAACCCAAAGTTCTCCAGATTGTCTCATGCTTTACGTAGGTGCACATGCTTTACGAACATGACTGCATGCAAGGAGATCTTGGGTTCTGCTGGCACATCTTGACAAGTCCTGCAAACAAGCAATGGTCATCCTCTTACAAAAGCAGTCCGTCTTTTCCTTTTCCTGCCTTTCTTCGAATATTCCTTACTAAAATCTTCCAGCCTTTCTTTTCCACTTCCATCATTTTTCCTTACTTCTTCATCTCCCCTTCCACCTCCCCGTCTATGAACAAGTGACCGACTTCATTTTTCCAATCTCCACACATCACCTTAGCCTGCTGACTAATGTCCAGTTCTCAGCTTCATTTTGGACAAGTGGTGAAGGCTTTGTGAGGAAGACAATGTGCCTGTGTTCATACAGGCCCACTGCATAACTAAAACCTGTTAGAAGCAAAAGTTACAAGAAGTCAAAAATTAAAAAGGTGGGAATGCATTTCAGTTTTTCATTTTCTCTTATAAGATCCATCTCTTCCTTCATCTCCCTCATTTTATTCTCCAGCGAATTAATTTCATCAAATTCCTATTTTCACAGAAATGTGTCCCACCTATTTATCTTCCACCCCCTGCGCTTGTATAAACAAAATTAAACAGTGTATTTACACTGCCATGTCCTCCTTTTTAGCTGGTTCTAATACAGGGACAGTGTACTAAGGGAAGGAAAGTTTTGTTTTGTTGAGGTGGAGACCCCTGATTTAAATAGGTGGAGCTGTATTCCCGTAACATGGCAGATTTGGGATTTGGTCAGTAAATTGCACCAACTCTCACACTCACACATGCATAAGTGGTCTCAAGAGTCATACTGTAAAGCAGTCCCCCTTGTAACACATCACCTCAGCACACAGCTTTAAGGGTCTTAAAGCTTACCTCTATAAAAAAGTTGTTTCCATAGTTCCTGGCCACTTTCTGAAAGTGACAGATTCTGCAGCTAGGGAGTAGTTTTACATCCGATTATGTATATATATATATTTAAGCTCATTTGCTTATTTTTGTAAGGCAGGTAAATTTAAAGTTAATGTACAGCCCTTCTATAGCCACAAGTAATACAATGAATCCTTGTCCTCCAAAATTACAGCAGGGAACTGATCCAGTAGACACTTACTGTTAAGTTTATATGATGTAAATACAGTCTGATACAGCTTGATTCAGCAGACGTTTATTTTTCTGCTTTATTTATACTGTACAGATAGTGCCATTTATTCCTTGAAAGTAGCAACAGATACAAAATAGAGATCATTTGGAATGTTTGCAAGCTCTGAAGATTTTTATCATCAGATATGAGAATATGTTTCTTTCCATTTTTAATACATATGATTCACTTAACATTTTGTATTTAGGCTTCCCTTTGAGCTATGCTGCATTAGTTTTTGCCATCACAGTACCTGTACATAACAGTACAAATAATTTTAATTGGTAAAGATAAGTGATCACTATTTACTCTCTGTCCTTAAGTTCAGCTTATATTTTTGTTTTGCCTTCTCAGTATATTTTTAACTCTCAATTTCTGCATTTACCACAAGGAGACATTAGTGTTGATACTGCTAATAGTATTATCTTCAATCTCAAATGTAAAAATAAAAATAGTACATCCAGTTCTTCATAACTGTGATAATATAAAATTTGTGACAGCTGCAATAAAACAATTTATATTGGGTTCTCTTTCCTGTATTTTTGCACCTGAATCACACACTCAAGCTCCATCTACAATCATGAAAGCTTTTAATCACATGTGCCCATTAAGTTGTACTTCAAAGTACAAGTCAAGTATCACCAAGTCAGTCTAAAAATCTTTCCTGTTGAATCCCCTACATTGTTGGCCAGCATGCTATGATACCCTGTATAGCCTGAGGATAAGATAAACAGGAAGTGCACAGAGATACTGGATTTGCATGCTAACCAAGTCATCTGTGCGATAATAAAAATAGAAAGCCCCTATGGCTTTCTTCCCCTTTGTTCCAACAGATATTGAAGTGTAACAAGCCTTGGAAAACACAAGATGATGTAAAGATCTAAAGATAGCCATTTCTGGAAAACAGGCTTATTATCCCTTTTTTTTTGGTGTGGACCAGGCCTGCTGTATATCATCATGATGTTTGTCCATGACCAAATGGACTCCCTTGGATCCTTACAGATAACACCTCCCAGAGTGCAGCTGAAGAGGATGTATGTTCCATTAAAACACAGATAATGGGATGTCTGGCACTGGAAAACAATTTTGAGGAGTAACATATAGCTTACACTCCAAGTTCATTATCCAAAAATATTTCCTAATCACTTCTGTAGAAATAGCCACAGATACTAAAAAACAAAATCAGTGACAGCAACGAAGCACCTGTCAGACTCTCACATGCAAAAGTACCAAGCACAGCTGGGGCAGAGCGATGATCCTGAGCACATTCTAATGCCATTGCTGAGGATAATTACAAAATAAAACAGATTATATTTTAAAAAATGAGAAATTAAAGGACTTGATGGTCCTGCCTGTTGTCCTTCACTACCTAAAAGGGATGAAAATTTTGAATCACAACATAATTAAATTTTCTGAGCAATAACAAAGGTTGAAAACATTTGCTGTGAGTGCATTGAAACTATAGAAATATGCTTATTTCTAGACAGAAGATGTCATTAACTTGGTTTTGAGGCTGTAAATAATTGGTTCATTCAGGACAGAAATTTAATACTGTGTGCACTATTAAAAACAGATATTTATGACACCGTGGCACTTTATTTTACAGCTGTGTTTGTGAGCTCCTTTACACTTTGGCTGGGGAATCTTTCACATACCCTAGGAACTGCAACAAGCAAGAGATTCCAGGCATCTGGGCAGCAGCCCTGTCTCTGCAGGACGGGGAGGAAAGGCCGAGGGAGTGATAAATGGCCCAGCTCCTCTCTCAGAGTCAGGATTAACCGCTGCACTTTTAAGGCACTGAGACCCTTCCATCAGCGGTGTTTATGGAGTCCTGGCATCACCTGGATTCTCCAGGGAAATACTGGGCCATGTACCTCCCACGTGCCTCTTCCAGCAAAGACTACCTGGCTGTACTATCTCCTGAAAAGGGTTGGGGTGGAAGCTGCCTTGCCCCACTCTGCAGGATGAATCCCAAGGTATGATTATACTGCCTGTGCCATACTAAGGAATACTGATCTCTCCTCACAGGAGTAGGGGAAATTGTAGATGCTCAAGCTCCACACTGACCTCACTTTCACGGGTGGTCAGTGGAGACTTTTGTGGTTGTTGAGCTGCTCAAACATCTCAGAGCACAGGAGTAAAAGGAAGTTTTCAAACAAGTAATTATAAGCACAATAGGAAACTACCAGTGGGAAAGGCATAAAAATACAAAAAAAATCCCCAAATAACTCAAAACTATTCCCTTTTATGCCCATGGCCTTAACTTTTGCATGATTTACATCAATGCTATTACAAGGTTGCTGAGATGTCAAACCCCAGTTACTCTGATAACTTGCCAGTTTAGCAGAGTTCAATTAGCTGGGGACAGCCTAAACCCTGTAGATTTTGGCACCTTGCCCATGGCTACACACATTTTAAACCACATTTTAAACCACGCTGCCTTATGCAACAGTGGAGAAATATCACAGCTGCAGGAATATCATAGGGGTAGGGTTTCCAAAGCTGAAAGACTTGCTTTGACAACAGTGTTAAAAAGTTTAAGTGGGTTCAGATACTCCAATGCCAGGCCCAGTCAAAAAAAAATTGTTAGAAAGAGAGAAGAAAGCAATCACTGAGGAGAGGAAATAAGGAAGTGGCTCAGGAAACAGGTAACATGTAACACTGACTTAGCAAGATATAGTAAGATTCAAAGAAGGATTTGATGTTTATCATCTAACCCAATCAAAATTTTTGACTGTCTTATAAAACCTGCTAGTGCAAGGCATCCTCTAGTCATTTGACATTAAAATGAACATTTATGAAGGGGCAGATTGCCTTCTTACTAGGGAGTTTCTTGCACCTTGATTTTTAAGATCTGTTGTGCTCATTACCAGTGAAGAGATATAATTTCACATGGGCCTTGGATTATCCACAATGTAGCCATATAAGTTTTTAATTTTTTAATATTTTTCCTTTTTATCAATCAAAAAGTGCTAAGTGGGAATGGGGTAAGACGTGAAGCAAGGATTATTGGGGATATAAAGAAAAAAAGATGAGACACAAAAGATTAAGTTGATGCACTGAAATGGGAGAGATCATTGAAACTGGGGGCGTTTCATGAATTATTTGAATTTGGAATGTTCTAAATGTTGTCCTACAACTTAAATGGGTCTTAACTTGAAAAAGTAGGCAATTTATTTTTTCCCATTACCACCACACCATGGGTAGAAGGGGACTACTTCTGTGGTTGTTGACACAATACCATTCTTTCACATTTCTTCCTAAACTTCCTCTGTTTAAACTGGCCTTGGAGGTAAATCCATATGTGCGGTGCTAGTCTGATCACTGGACCAAATGCTTTGCAAATTAGGCACACATCCATACCTCGATGAATGAAAAGATAACAAATACAGCTTTGTATTAGGACAGTTACAGAATAGATCCTTCTGTTTCTATCATTATCCTCACTCAAATGACAAGCAGCTCATTAGAAATTGAATTAGCAATGAGAAACCAAGGACCTGATCACGGTTTTGATGATGATGCCCCATCTGACACCAGAAAATTAAATATGTCTCTGAATGTCAGTTCTCTCATCACAGGATGGCAACAGTTCCGTGCATGTGAATCACGTCTATTAGGAGATGTAATAACATCGTCTAGGAAAGAGTCCTGTGGAAAGTGTTAATGCAAATTATCAGTTGGGGCAGGAATATAAATTGTGTTGTAGACAGCACTGCTCCTAGGGGAGCAGTTCCCCCTCCTTCCTCTACCTGTACTATACCTACAATTCCGTGACCTCCGTGGGAGCAAGCATGCTGCTTCTGTGCACACCAGGGACACACATGAGCACACACACAGCATCTTACCCTGCTTATCCCACGAACTTCTGTATAAAGCTTACACATACATCAACAAAGCAGTGATGTTACATCCTCAGGGGAGTGTGATTTAAAACTAAATAAGGAATATCTCCAGATGTTCCCTCTGCACTGAAGTAATTTGGATTCTTCCATGCACTTGAGCTAGTCTTTTCACCAAACTCCACAATTACCTCCTAGAAGTTCTGTAACACCAGCCAGCAGCACCAACTCTAATCTCATACACTTTATCTAAAAAATAAAAAATAAAAATTTTAAATTATTTTGCTTTACGTATGAAGAAAACATTAAGCAAATTTTAAGTCAGTGAAAAATTCCTTTTTTTCATTATATCCTGTCTCCAAGAGCACTTCTCACCATCCTCAAAACAACCAGGGAAATTCATTGATGGCATAAAGGTGCACTGTTATCAAATACAATTTTACTACTAATTTTAGCTTTTAATGGTAAGTAAGTTCTGGGTGAAATCAGAATTAATAAGTGAATTTTATTCCCACGTCTTTCACACTAGGCTTTGAAGTCTTTACAGCATTCCCTTAAAGAATTTTATTTAATATTGGTGTACTGAAAATATTTCTCTGGAGTAACTCTAGAAAATATCTACATTTAGTCCATGTCAGAGAACAGAATTTGCCAGCAGACTTCAGAAGAAACCCATACCTGCTTCCAGGATCCCCCCCAAAATGAGAAATTCTCAAGCACTTGTGTAAATTTTGGTAAGCTTAGGACATTACCTCCAGATTTGTGACCACAGGAAACAGTCAGACTGGGTCCTGTCTTTCTAAGCCCCAGCTTTCTGGTAGCACATCACCAGTAGATGTAGATTGCCAGAAGACCTGCCCAGCAATTGATTCAGCCACTATCTGGAGTTATGGGCTCCAGAAAGCTTAGTTTTCTTCTGGATCCTTTGGCAAAGACAGAAGGGATTGTGAGAAACATGCATGCTCTTTCCTCACCTTCTGGGTACTACTTCTCCCTTTTTTTATATATCCATGCACATACAAAATGTGGTTCTGTATACTGTGTTGTGCAGCTACTATAAACATAATATTCAGGGGATCTTTGGAATCATCACACGTTTGTGAGGTCTGTTTGTGAAGTCTCCATCTGACATCATGCTGCTACTGGATGCACTTCAACTGCTGTCCCAGTCATTTGTGAACTCAGCATGCTAGGTCTGAATCAGCAGCAGTGTGTACTTTCAGGTATAAATATCAAAATGAATAATTCACTGATAACAGCAATAATGTTAAACCTCTAAACAAGAGGCAGAGGGGTCTTGGAGGGCTATGTAGGGGAGAAGGGCCATCTCTGTTTTCCTCTCCTAACTTCCCTCCTACCTCCAGCCTGACCTTATTGAACTCCTGAGACTTGTCTACAGACATGCCCTGACAGAGAGATGCTGCACTGTGAGGCAGCACTGCACCAAGAGCATGAGGACCCCTGCCCTGAAGTCCAGGGACTCACTGCACATCTCTCCTCATGTCCCTTCTCACTGAGGGTACAGTAGTCTCACAACCCCTGTGGTGCAATGGCTCTGCTTGAGTACCACTATTTTGTTAACAAGGTTCCAGTTCCCTCAGTGCAAAGACTCGGCACATCTGCAGCTCCCAGAGTGATGGCACATCATGCAGCCAAGAGCTGAGGGGGATTGAAATCACGCTTTTTGTGTTAGAAGTACAGATTTTGAGCTTGGTCACCACACGTGACAAATGTCATAGCTGAAGAGATAACCTGATATAGGTTTTCTTCTGCTCATTTTTATATGATAAGGGGATAATGACTCCATTGTATGGACGGGTAGGATAGTGCAGTTTGTTCTGTCATGTCTCTGATGGGCATCAGAAGTTCCAGGAGAAGGAAAATATTTTGAACAAAGCTTTCAAAAGTGGTGATTTCTTTAGGAGAAGTTAACTTTGTATGTACTTATATTTAATAAGATGACAAACCTTGATTAGAGTGAAAGCACGAGCCACCATCTTTTTAAAGAGATAATTGGCCTATCTCTGAAGCACATTATCTGTGAAGTGAAACTTATTCACACAGATTCTGTGCAACAGAGTACTTCTTTACGTAACAGTGAATCATATATCTTTTTTATATGTATATATATGTATATGCAATTGACTCTGTCAGGATGACATTAATATTAATTAAATATTAAATTAATAAATGTCTAGTCAGGAAATACAAATCTGCTTTGACATTTCCTTTCTTTTTTTTTTTATTTTGGTCAACATTTGATTGTCTTCTTTTTAAAATAAAAAAAATGTGGGCATTTTAGTATGAAGGGCCACAGATAGCCCCACCATGGCCAGAGAAAGCAAGATAAGCAGTAAGTCAAATTCTTCCCTGATTTATAGTAAGTTTTGTTCACTGAAGCTCGGCACTTGACCTTGGCTTGGATTCCTCTTCACTGTCTCTGAATCCCACTCATGTTGCTGTCTGTGATGGAGTGAATGATCTTCCAGCACAGAAGGCTCTGAAGCATCAGTGAATTAGAATTGCAGACTTCAGAAACATTTGCCAAAATACAATAAATTTTGGTAGATCAGCAAGGCGTTTCTAAACTGCTCCCCTTTGCAGGTTTGCAAAGCATGTAATGTGCGAAGTGCTTGCCCTTCCATTCTCAGTAGCCAACTGACCTACACAGACACAGAGCTCTAGACTAACAGAAGTAGTACTGTATGTGCTGCCTTTGCCTGGGGAAGATAGTATTGCTGATGGGAACAAAGCAGAGGGATGGTGTAAATAGAAGGCAGGAAGCTAAAAGGCAGGAGAAGGGAAGAGGATGGGGATCCAGTGGGAAATCCGGCTGTGACAGCAACAGGGGAGTGGTTGTAAGGGAAACAGATGGGAAGGAAGGCAGATGGTAGATTAGGATTCAAACACATAGTAACCCAAACTTCTTTAAATCAGATGGTCATGGAAAAATGTAGTTTGCTTCCAGTCACTGCTAGAGATTGAACTGAATGATGTCAAGAAGTATCTTAATATTATTTTTTGTTTAGCATCAGCCCTGCAAATTGCAAGTGCTTCACTTTACAGTGTATGCAATCAAAGGGTTTCCCTAACTAGATAACGATGATTGTACCAAAAAATGTACACAAAATCAGATCCCCATGGGAACCCAACAGAGGGGTAATTTATTTATTTATGGGGCTATGCATGAAATGCTACAAATAGGATTGGAATTTTTGAAATCAGTATTTTTCTAATATAAATCTTACACTGCTATTAGCATATAAGATTCTGTATCTACTATAGAAAAATTCACATATAAGAATTTAGAACCAAAAGATCCATATTAACTTTAAAAATTAAAAAAAAAAAACCAAAAAACAAACAAACAAACAAACAAAAAAAAACCCAAAAAAAAAACCTGCAACGACAAAATCAAAACAACCAACCAACCACAGAGAACAAGTTTAAAGACCCTGCAGGAAAAAACAGTTTCAGAGTGGATGATAAATGCATAGAGCAGATAAAGGAGCACATAAGGAATCCTCGTCTGCTAGACCAAGGCTTTGAATTAACTTTAGAAGATGGAGGAAGGAAACAGCAATGAGGATAAAACGAACCATGTGTCCTGGAATAATTAGATAATTCTCTGACACAGCCCACACATTTTGGCTGGTTCAGGCCTGTTTCATGGCTGGTACCCTGTGTTCCAATGTCCTTTGTCCATTTCCCTCACTCTGGTCTTAAGTTCCTCTGCAACCACAAGCAGATGTTCTCAAACTAAAATTCAGAACAGAGAAAATAAGTTATATTGAAAGGTTTAAATAACTAGCGGGGTCATTAGCAATCTGACCAGAGTTGGTGATGCTTTGGAGACCCTTTGAGAGCAGATACATGAGCATGAAGTAGGAAGGAAACATAATTTTATAGATCTAAAGATACCACAGACTGTGCTCTTAAAATATCTCAGCACATTCGTGGGGAAGAAAGGCAGGGAGAACAGCACATCTACGTGATGATTTCCCAACATGTTGTACTCTTAAAAATGTTCATTTGTCATTGAGATGATTTATTGTGCTCTTCACTTGGAGCTATTGTCAGTCAACAAGAGCTATTGCACTAATTTACAACTGCGTCAAATCAAAGTTTTACAGATCTGCCATTTTATCCAGATTACTTTTAGTGCAGGTGTTTTGCTTACACAGAAGGAAGCAGCGATATATTGTGATCAAAGAGGACTTGAAAGTCCAGAGTACCAACACCAGCTCTCCATCAGGTGCTAGCTGACTCATTGGCTTTCAATGTGTAACTAACTACTAACAATCGAGGTTGCAGTTGATAAGACTGTCTCACTGAAGTTAACAGGAATGAACAAACGCTAATGAATACTGATGCTGACTCAATTAATACTGCTAAAGCACTATAAAATTTGAATTAAAAGTGTGGGGAATGTTATGATCTATTAACATCATTTCTCTCATTTGTGTGGATTAAATCACTGCAGACCTACGGGTTCCTCTGCCCGCAGTTCCGCTCTGCCGCACCCGGACCCCGCTACACCCCTCGCAGCCGCTCTCGGCGCCTCACAACCCGAGAGGCAGCACCGCAGAGGCGCGGCCGGGCGCAGCGGTGCGGAGCGGTGCGGAGCCGTGCGGAGCCGTGCGGAGGGGTGCTTTGTGCAGCGCAGCGGTGCGGAGGGGTGCGGAGGGGTGCGGAGCCGTGCGGAGGGGTGCTTTGTGCAGCGGAGCGGTGCGGAGCGGTGCGGAGCGGTGCGGAGCCGTGCGGAGCGGTGCGGAGCCGTGCGGAGGGGTGCTTTGTGCAGCGGAGCGGTGCGGAGCGGTGCGGAGGGGTGCGGAGCCGTGCGGAGGGGTGCTTTGTGCAGCGGAGCCCCCGCCGCGCCCCCGCCCAGCCCGCCCCGGCCCGCCCCGGCCCCCGGGCGGCCAATGCACGGGCGGGGAGGCACGGGCGGGGAAGGAGCCGGGGAAAACATCAATCCCAACTTTCTCACCTTGAAGGGAACCGAGCGCTCCCGATGTGTCCCCTCCTGCCGCCCTCCCTGCCAGCCCAGCCTCCCCAGGAGGGCCGTCCGACGGCCCGGGCTCGCCGCGCCAGCTGCCCCCTGTCCCTCGAGGGGGAGAAACCCGAGTAAGGGGGTGCCCCTGGGTGCAGTCCCCTCGGTCCCTGCTGCCGGGGCCGGGCCGCGGGCAGGGGCGGCTGCGCGGCGGGGCTTGATGCGGCTGCCATGGGGCGCGGGGCTCCCCTCGGACCGTGCCTGCTGCGGACACTGCTGCTGCTCGCCCTCTGCCCCGCCGCCGGCAGCACCTGGATGTGAGTAGCCGGGCGCGGGGTCGGGGTGGGAGGGCTGCGCGGAGCCCGTCCCCTCGTGTCCGTCGGGGCCCGGCGCTGACGGGGGGCTGCCTCTGCAGTTGGCTGGGCATCGCCGCGGCCGGCGGGCCCGAGAAGCCGGGCTGCGCCAGCCCTCCGCTGAGCCGCCGGCAGCAGGACCTGTGCGAGCAGAAGCCGGAGCTGGTGCCCGCGATCCGGGAGGGAGCGCGCCTGGGCCTCCAGGAGTGCCGCAGCCAGTTCCGACACGAGCGCTGGGACTGCCGCTCGCCGCCCGCCGCCCGCCGCGGGACCGCCGCCCCCACCGCCCTCGGGCAGCAGCTCAGCAGCGGTGAGTGACCGCCCCGGCGGGGCCGCTGCCGGCACGGCGGGGCGGGGGAGCGGGGCTGCCCAGCTGCTCTGGGTGTGCGTGGCCACGGAGCCCCGCGGGGCGGCGACGGGGACCGTCCATGCGTCCCGTCGGCAGAGCCGGGCACAGCCGGGACGGGCGGGCACCGCAGCCGTCCTGGGAGGTACCGCAGGCACACGGAATGCACCCAGCAGTCGAAACCTGCCCTTGTGCTTGCAACGTTGTTGTTGCTTCTTGTAATTTTTGCATCGTTCGTCCGTGGATGACACTGCCCGTAGGTAGATCCACTTAACTATGTTGAAATGTTGCTCTTAGACTTAGGTTGGGTTTATCCCCTTGTGTCATAGTTACTAAATGAGTGGGCTGACAACATAGTATTTCGAAAAGGTCACTTGCAGGTAAAAAAGTCTGCTCAAGGCACCAAATAGTGAAATGCCTTAAAATGTATCATATGTGCCAAGTTATGTGGTATAGATCAGCACAGCAAAACCAAAGCTGCTCCTTTTTTGCATGGAACAATTATGGGATTGCTGGGATTTCCACTGAAACAAGGATGGGGTTTTTTGTATCAAATGTCACACCAAAAGCTTTCCTGCAAGTTGCAAGGATTCTGAAACTTTTATTTTAGCTCCCTGGTCACTGATTGTGTGATAGATCTGATTTTAAGTATTGTGGTACTTCACTTGGTGTTCACACAATCTTCACTTTGTACTAAAACAGTGTAAAACCCTCAAGCTTAATGCTTGTAAGGAATAAAAAGTGATGCATATTCCAAAAAGGAAAGGGAAAAAAAGAAAATGAGAGAAGTTTTCCCCACTGTATGGAGCTATATGTATCATATGTTAGTCCTGTTCAACAGGAAGGACTGTTCCTGAAGACCCATAAATGAGTGGCACTGCTGACCTACAAAGCTTCACTAGTGTGTGCCGTGGAAGCCTTTTATGATGGTACCAGCAACACAGACTAAGAAACAAACAGGAACTTTCCTGTTCATGAGCAGGAAGTTGAGAGACTGGAAATGGTTTTTACAACAGTGAAAATTGGCCCATTTCAGCAAAAATTCAGCTACATTTATTAACCATTCACTGACTTTCAATTTTCTTAGAGTATGCCTTGCTTAACTCAGTTTAAAGCTCTGTGCCACATTATGCCAGAAGTTTCAGAGAATGGGACAGGTGTAAGAAGCTCAGGCAGGTCCCTCCATGATTCTTCTGAGATATAGTCTAACAAGTAAAGGCCTTTCATGCTGCTGTCTCTCCCATGGCCAGCTTATTCTAGGAAAAGCACATGGCCTCAATCTTTGTGCTAGACTGATTTCTGCCTGGCTTAAGATTTTTGGGGCTCTTTGCAACCTTTGTGAATTAGAACAACATCAATGTTTGCTAAATTTAGCATGAAGCAAGTTTTGGCCCTATACCAAAGTAACCTGGGATCATGACAACTTCTCTGAGATTTAAACTAACCTTTTCTTCTTCAAATCAGTATGAACAGTGAAAAGCAGAGTGGAGAGTAAGGGGTTTGGAATGTGGTTAATTTGGGATTTGATTTTTTATTTGTTATTAAAACTTAATTGACTTGAAAATTTCTGTGGCAAATAAAGTTCCTTATCAGATTTAGAAAGCAGTTACCAACTTATGAGATTTAGAAAGAAGTTACCAAAAATTGCATGGTATAAGTAGTGAGAAACAGCACCATTAATAGCATGGTCATACGAGGAGGCCCTGAAGTCGTTTTGGGATGTGAACATTCACTGCTTTGAACAAGTTAACGCTACAGACCAAGCTGGGATGACTTTAAACTTGTAACTGTTCTCTTTTAATAATCATCTGGCTTGTAAAGTCCCTGTCTGTGGCCCACCCAGGAAGGTAACAGAGGGAGTTACGGAGTAACATTCCCACGCCTTGCTGTGTAGGCACGAAGGAGACCGCGTTCATCTCGGCGGTGACGGCGGCGGGGCTCGTGCACTCGGTGACGCGCTCGTGCAGTGCGGGCAACATGACCGAGTGCTCCTGCGACGTGACCCTGCGGCACGGCGGCTCGGCCAGCGAGGGCTGGCACTGGGGCGGCTGCTCGGACGATATCCACTACGGAATGTCCTTCAGCAGGAAGTTCCTGGACGTGCCTTTCAAGAACATCACAGGCAAGAGCGGGAGCGGGCTGGTGGCGATGAACCTGCACAACAACGAGGCTGGGAGGCAGGTAGGTGTCAGTCAGATGTGGCAGCAGCTGCTTGATCACCTTCATTGGCAAAATGGCATCAGCCAAAGGAGGCGGGTCCTTGGCTGCAGGTATTCATGGGGCCAGTGGCAAGAACAGCAGTAACATCACCAAAGAAAGCATGCACAAACTCTGAATCAGAGCTGGTTTTAACCAACTAATCTCTGTAGGTTAAAATAAAATCCACAAAGTAAGTAATAGATCTACAGTGCTTAAATAATATATTTATCTTAATTAGATATTTGATATTCAGTTGCCAACTTGAAATAGTACTGTTATCAGCATAATACAATATGATTTTTGTCACTGATTATTCTGTTACTATCATGACCTGCCTTTTTAATTCTCTCTAACACTAAAGGAGAAGGCCAGCTGGACACAAGGCCTCATTACTTATCCTCAGTCTGCAGTCCACACCTGAGAGTGCAAGTTTAACATTGTTCAGAGGGGAAATCAAGAGTTAATATTTTCTTTAAAAACGTGGGATAGAAATGACACCTCCAAAGTAGCTCATTGGTTAGGACATGCATCAAAGAAGTGAAAGGAGACTGACTTTGGAGGCTTTTCTTCAGCCCAAAGGACTTCCAACCCAGGGTTGCTGAGGAAAACTGTGTGTTTTGCTGCGTGACATTGGATTCTCCTTCCTGTCCTGCAGAGGATTTAAAATGGGGGCAGAAATAGCCTATACAGGGAGATGTGAACCTGTAATCTAGTGCTTGGAGCTTACATCTGGAATGGCAGAGATTTGGATTCTGATTTTTCCTTTAAAATAACTTTCTTTGCTTTACCTTGGAGATTTTAACTTTAATGGCTCTCTCTGGGCCCATAATACTTTTAATCTGTTCTACTCAGTGACACATCTTTAACTAAAGGGAAAAAAAGAAAGGGAAAACCTCTGGTTTTGACTGCACATATTGATGGACTCCATTGTAACTCCAAAATTTCCTGTAGCTAGAAGCAGCATCAGTGGGTTTAACTGTAATCAACTTTCCTATCTGCATAGACAAGGAATAGCCACAGTAAGTCATCATAAGAACGATGGTAGTATAATTGAAAATTACTTTAATTTGAATTTTTACAGGTAATATGTGTTATTTCATTTAAGCTACATAGCTGGAAAATCTTTCAGATCTCTTCCAACCCAAACGATTCCTTGATTCTATGGTACTGTGACATAGACCCTTTTCATAACTGAAGTAGATGAAGCAAGCTTTAAACCTAAGTAAATGCTGAGAACAGTTACTGTGAGTTTAATTAGATGCCAGTCAGCTAAATCATCTCCAAGGAAAGGTGATTGGTATCTTGTAGTAGGAAATGTTAATAAGAGGAACAGAAGATTAAATTATTATTTCCTTAAAGAAAGACCAAATGGTTGTTTATCATGCTTGTAGAGCGAGATGGTTAAGGCAGAAATACATAGTCAGCTTCCATGCATAAATATTTTGTAATTTAATGGCAAAATGTAGGATAAAGCAAATATTTTGATCACTGTCCAGAATGAAAAAGAATGTTTATTGTTGGTACTTGGGATTTCTAGAAACAATATTATCTGAAGTTTTAGCATAACTCTTCCTTTTTGTATTTAAAAATTTTAACTAGGAGATGCGAAAAATGTTGACCTTCATGTTTTGGGGCTTACAAGAAGGATGTTTTGATATCTTATGACCTTTTATAATAAATACTATCATGTATCATTTGGTGTCTTGCAAGAGCAGTCTTCCAGGGACAATGCTTCTGTGTTTGTTTGGAGTTAGTAACAGAACTGGTATGTGCAGAATTCTCGTTTGTCTCCTGTTTCAGTACAAAATGTTATTTTACACTTCCACATCTCATACTTATCATATCAACATATAAAAATTTTAAAACTGTGTGTCTTTTGAGTTGTCCACCTTTCTGACTCTCAGAAGATTCAGATTGCATCCTTATTCTGCTACAAGATAAACATTCATCATCTTAGCACAGCAATTTTCAGTACTTAGATGTGCATATGTGATTTGGGCTCTTCTGTTCCTCATACAAAAGGATGTGGGGAGTCAGGCACTATGGTTTGACTATCATTGTATTAGTATTATTTTGCTGCTGGAAAAATTCTGCTCACTTTTCCACTTGTGGAAATTTATTTGATGTGGGACTTGTGTTCTCACATTGAAAAAGCCTGGCTCATCGGAGAGTTTGTTTTTACTGACATTTGTGGATTGGTAAGATACTCACCAACAGTTTGGAACTGTTCTTAAGTGCTTCACCTCTAGTAGGACATGCTTGTCATCATGAATAATCATATTATTTCTACCAGTGGCTGAAATTGGGACATTTGATTACAGGCATTGGTTCCTATTACAAAACAAGTATTGGCAGTCCTTGTCTCACAGCTGAGAACAGTGCCTGCAAACAGAAAGCTTAACTTGGAGATATTAAGCATTAACTGGCATTAGAGGGTATGCAAACTGTGAAACCATTGACACTCTTCTTTGCTGCAAATCAGTCTCTGCTTTCTGCCCATCTGTCTGTTGTAGCCACAGATCCCCACCCTGTGCTGCTCTCTCTGTTAATTGCATTGGATCAGTGAAAGGAAGACAGCTTAAAAATGATCTTTCTCTCAGGTTTATTTTTAAAAAAGAGCAGTGTTCATCCCTGTTCATCACTTAACCCTGCACTCTTGTTGTGCTTGTACCACCAAGGCTGAGAGGCAATAGGGCCAAGAGGAATGGCTCAGATGGACTTGTGGATGACCACAGCGTTTGTGGACCCAGATCAGTTCCACACTGATCATTTCTCACAAGCTATCAGTCAGTTCTATAACCCACCTAAGAAAGCCTGTCCCAGCTTGCTCAGAATGACACATCTATCCACTAGGTTTCTGCTACAGTGCTCCTCTGAAGTTCTCCATGAAATTTTGTTTTACAGGGAGAATCCTCTCACTATTCCATGAATAACTGAACAGATTCACCCTATGCATCGAAAGTGTGAAACAGAACACTGGTTGTGAAGTCAGCCTGGAAGTCGTGGTCCCAGTAACTGTGCACCCCCGTCCCTGTGCACTGCTGAGACATAGGTGTGTGCTGCAGCTGTGTCCCACCAGAAGGCCACATTGACTCTACAGGCACCACCTTAGGTTTCCTTGCAACATCAGGAGAAGATGCCTAGTCCCTAAATTTTGCCAGATGTTCAGTTATGGGAGTTTTTTCATTGAAGTTCACATGGCAGATTGAGATCCAACAGCATGTTCTATGGTCAGACAAAGCAAAATCTCACTTCCCTGTGCTGGCAACCCAAAGTATATTGGAGTCCAGGCTGAAAATTTGCCCATCCTAGCAGCTGGGAAGCAACACACTGAATCACATTTGTAGTTCTTGCATTCATCTGATCATCTGTACACTGCTAATGTATGCTGCATTTTTATAATTTGAAATCAGTCTAAGACTTCAACATCAGTTTCTGCTCCTGTTTCAAAACTCTGTCTCCCTCTATTTTTGTTTAATTCATTCTCAGAGAAAGGCTCTGAGTATCATCTGCTGGGCTACTTGCCCACATGGAAGTAACTCACCCTTAGCACCTTAGCAGACATGGCCAGAGCTTCCTCTGACAATTTCTGGATCCTTCTGCCCTTAGTAAGTACCTTATTGTACTGCAGTGAAAACAAGGATTACATACACACTATATGATTTAAAACTAATTTGAAATTCTAGTTACTTGATGAAAATAGCCAATCATTCAAAACTGGAAAAATACTGTTAAATCCTCTCTAAGTTGTGTGTAAAATTTATCTTTTGATATTGTGTTTCTCTTTTGCTTCATGTTTTTAGTAGGTCATCTGTCTTCTGACAGAATTTCTGTCCTTGGATTTTAAAATCTCATCTGCCTCAATCACTGTTACATCTTAACGATTAATATTCTAACTACGCAGTGATTTTCTTATTGACAGATTCTTGAGATATGAGCACAAGGTCAAGTCTGTCTATTAAAGAGAAACTAGTCTGTGTAGAAGAGATGGTAAGCATCTACCAGTATTAACTAGCAGTTGATTTGCCACTGAAAGAGTCTGTGTGCTCTGGGGTGAGAGTTTGCTTGTTGCAATGTTCTTATTTCTTCCAGTAGTGCAGAAAAATCTCCAACTGCAAAAGCAGCCCACAGCATGTGGAAGTATCTCCTGTGCAGGTACATCTCTTTGCCAGGTGTAGTTTGCAAAGGCTAATGGCTGTCCTAGGTCAGGGCATACGCCTGCTCTTTCTTGCTAACGTTTTTTGTGAATGTCTTGCGTGTTTGGCTTCCTTAGTAACCTCCACCAACAAATAGGTCCTGTTTATTCACCAGAGATGTGACTCCAAGCAAACACTTTGGTCATGTGTTTGTTTAATATTTGTAGAGATTTATGCAAATGCCAGCTCAGGCTTGTGTCAATACTTTTGGGGCAGAATGTGCCAGTAGGCCTCAATGCCCATTGAAATCAATGGAGTAACCATGCTGGACTCATCCCAAACTTCGGTGACCACAGTCACCACGATGGAAAGTCCCAGTTTAGCACACAGGTTAGAAATAGCTCATTTGATTTGCCCTGTGCCTTGACTGGTTTTGGAACTTTTGAGGACGGCATTTGTGCTGCCTGAGCTACCAATATGGAGTCTGGGACTAGAGTTTATTTCTGGTCCTGCAGAGGGCCAGTGGGGCTCAGTAGGATTTCCAGTCTCAGATCTCACTGCAGAATCAAATCTTAGGAACTGGCATAAATGACACTACTTTCTCAGGGGCAACCAGAGGAGGGTGATAAATTTGTCTTCCGTTTTTTTAATTCAGTTTGAGAAAGACAGAAATTGACAGCAGGTAATATTTGTGAAGGCTGTGGGATAAGCAAAGGTTTAGGATGAAATTTAACAAACATTGTGTCATTGGGGTGCTGGTTTTTTTTTGTTTTCCCCATGTTTTGCCAAATAGTTGTTCCTCCAAAGAGGATTAATTTGAATATGCATTGGCCTTGATGCATGAGAAGTTTCAAGACAAACTTATTATTAAATCCCACACTCACTGTTTAACTTCCCAATTGCTTTGATTGTGGAAATTAAATATGGGGGGAAAGGTCAGTGAAATGGAAGATGGCGACATGGGCTTTCCACGCTATTAACCAATGGTCCATATGAGTCTACAGGATGGCTCCAGAAGGTACAGTAATGGAAATGTAAAACAAACCAAAAATTATGGTATCTTGTCCTTGTGCTACATCTGTACATGTGTGATTTTTCAGTGCCTTTTTCAAACTCTGAGAGCTGTCACAAGACTAATTGTATGATTTTATACTATGACTATTAGATGTTAGAGAAGTAAGTATTGTACTGATTGCTGAGTGTTTGAATCAGTCTCAGATAAAGAAAGTTACTGCCTGCTTACGGATTTCAGTTATTTGAGGCTTGATCTCCTATAAACTGAGCCAAAATTGTTGTGTGTTACAAAAGCTTTACACAGGCTTCAGATTCCCATTGTTGGTCAGACAGTTACTGTTCAGCCCAGCCCTTGCTTCTGCATGGGCATGGAAAAGTAACTAATCTAAAAGTATTTTAGTGTTGGTAATAACTGTGGAAACTTTGCTAAAACATTGACAATTATAAAAATAATATGAATGCAACTATCTGTGTTAAATAGAGCCATTATGAAACTGGAAACACTAGAAACCCATACCAGAACTAGTATGCCTAAATTAAAAGAAGAGGGCTTAAGACTGTGAGAAGCACACAAGATTTACTACAGAATACTTGAGTTGAAGACACCTCTGCTAAGCCATGGGGGTCTTTTGACAGACTTTCTGTGAAGCTCAGAGACGTGGGCATCCTCCTGCTCCTCCAACAGAGTTTGCCCTGAGGTGCCTCCAGGATGTGCTGCTTCGGGTGCTGAGCCACAGTGGTTGCCCAGCCACTGTTGTGTGACCTCAGCCATTCCTGTGGCCTTAGTTACAAACTGGGTTATGAATGTTTAGTGATCTTGGTAGCTGCAAAGTACCCTTAAAAGGCAACGTAACTAGGCACTTACTTGCCCAGTAAGTGTTTTCCAGCATAGGAGGGGGGCCGTGACCTGCCCTATCCCTGCTTTCACCTTCTGCTATTCCCCACTAGACCCTTTCACCCACAAGAGCCTTCTGCATTCCAGCAGTGGGAGGAGCAACACAGGACGTGTCACTTCAGGTATTTAGGATCCTCCAGAATGAAAAGCCATCCAGAAATCACAGCTTTCATTGCT
This sequence comes from Aphelocoma coerulescens, assembly GCF_041296385.1. Taxonomy (NCBI): domain Eukaryota; kingdom Metazoa; phylum Chordata; class Aves; order Passeriformes; family Corvidae; genus Aphelocoma; species Aphelocoma coerulescens. The sequence continues at coordinate 23,982,596 of NC_091014.1, read as the reverse complement.
GTGATTCAATGTTGCTACATTATGGCCATTGCAAACTGCAAATGAAGAGCACATCTGAAGATCATGCCTCTCGTAGTGGGGGTCCGGGATTGGAAACCTGGTTCCTAACCTGTGCTCTGACTTCCCTGTTATGGAAATGGCAGTGGCAGCTGTAATATTAAATACTTTGAGACGTCTGTGTTACCGATGTCAGGCAGCATTCCTAATGAATGAAAGACCACATCCAAATGTTGTTCTCCCTTTACTTTCAGGCTGTAGCAAAGCTGATGTCTGTGGATTGCCGTTGTCATGGTGTTTCTGGGTCCTGTGCTGTGAAAACTTGTTGGAAAACCATGTCCTCCTTTGAAAAGGTTGGCCGGTTTTTAAAGGATAAGTATGAAAACAGCATACAAATATCAGACAGACTGAAAAAAAGGCTACGCAGAAAAGAGAAAAGCCAGAGAAAAATACCAATTGGGAAAGAGGACCTGCTTTATGTGAATAAATCACCCAATTACTGTGTCGAAGACCAAAAATTGGGGATTCCTGGAACTCAGGGAAGAGAATGTAACCGCACCTCGCAGGGACCTGACGGCTGTAACCTGCTGTGCTGCGGGCGCGGGTACAACACCCACGTTGTCAGGCACGTGGAAAGGTGCGAGTGCAAGTTTGTCTGGTGCTGCTACGTGCGCTGCAGGAGGTGTGAGACCATGACTGACGTGCACACCTGCAAGTAAGATGAAGTACAGGAAACATGGCCAAACCATCCACCCTGTGCGGTGCACACAGCTCCCACAGGGGCAGCAATCACTGTTACCATGTGGGATTTCAGAGGGATCAGCCTCAGGGGGAACAGGTACCGCCAGACAACGGGTAGTCCAAGCATGCGGCGACTGAAACGACAGCTGAGTAAACATCAAGCTGCATGAGGGGACAGCTTAAACAGCAAAAAGGACTCCTGATGACATGTTTGAATGTGTCACTCCATGAGCAGGGACAGATGCTAAACTTTTCAAGTATTTAAGAGCCACAACATCCTGAAGATCCATGTGGTTGGTAGGTACAGTGGAGAAATCTCAAGTTCTCATTAGCCAGAGACTGAAGAGTTAAGAGAGTCCGTAAGACACATAAGATATAGTCCTTATGTCTGTGCTTTTAAAACTGGGACTAGATGGATCCACTAGATAGCTCATTTCTGCTGACTTCAGAAAAACCCACAAAGATAGGGAAAGAGTTCAGCTGTTGACCACGAAGCATTTGCTTTGCAGGCGTTCGGAAATCTGCATCTGGAACTGAGGAACGTGTGTGACTGCAGAGAGTTCAGCAGTGTCTGCCTGGAAAAGGAGGGTCAAGTTGTGCCCAGGGGAGAGAGGCAGGAGCACAGCTTGGTGAATGTGAATGGGATGCCAAATAGCAACCTTGGGATTTTTAACAGGCTGTCCTTCAAATACACAAGGGTCAGGTCTGAGAAGCGACAGAAACAGTTTGATATTTGAAGGAAATAAAACCCCCTGCAGACATTTCCTCAGTATGTGAGCACACTTTTTGTGAGTCAGCTGGTCGTCACCCCACTCTTGAATTCTATGCAATAACCTGCCACATTCAACCATCTCACTGGTGGCTCACCATCATTATCAAAATTAACCACATGAGATTTAGCCCAAAGGAATCTGCCATAAAGCAAAGGACTTTTTAAAACATATTTTCTTTATAGAATCAGCAGCTAGAATTTTTCATTAGGTTGCATCCTCAGTAAGTTCAATGCACAATGTAATTTATGGATTGGATCACACCACTAAAATATTTAAACTGTTAATGATAACATTTTCTCTGCCTCCATATGTTGGCTTAATTTTATTTTACATCTGTGAAAGGTTGTTTATTTTTATGCAGTGATTTAATGCCTGGCTTAAAAAGCATCACGTGAAAGGATTACTGTTGTTTAATTGTGCAAAGAACTATTTTTGATAAGACAAGAAAGTTTATATTTTGTAAATATTTAAATTATGGAAGCTATGTTAAAGGTTTCCAAAACTAATGTGATAAGACTACAGCCCTTGAGATTCGTTGGTTCGATATTTGTTAATATTGTAGTAGCCTTTAACTGATTTTTATTTGCATGTGCTGGGGGAAATTAGTCAGAGAACTGCATAAATGTTGGGGGTTTTTATCATCAGGGTGGTTATAATTGATGCAGTTAATATACACTGATGAGAAACTTACTGTGATTTTCTAAATGGCCAGTTAATTAGTATTCTGCATACTTTCTTTTTGATTATTCTCTTAAAGACATTTTACAAACACTGAAATCCCAGCTCCAGCAGTAAGTACTCCCACTGAAATCAAGGGAACTTGGAAGGGTTTGCAACCCCTTAACTTCTTTCATACTAACAGCCAGTTTTTAGAAACTTGGATAGTTTGGCTGAGGCTTTCAAAGTTACTTTGAAGAATTAATTTCCTAGTTGTCAATTATTTTCCCAGGAAAGATGGTGACCAGATTCTGAACTGTCTTTATTGAATGTGTAGGTCAGGAAGAAAGAAACAAAACCTTCTGTGTTGTGGTATTTCACTGCCTTATGTGGATTATCTTAGGAACATCAGTTCAGCAACAATGAAGTCCTTTATCTGCTGGTTCTTTTTGGACCTTTACTCCATATCCATTGGCCTAACCAAACCATTATCTTGAGACCACAAAATCTGCTGTCTGTAGGAAAGGTGCTCAGCATGCCAGTAAGGCACTGTCACAGGATGTTTCAACACCTTCTCTCTGAAAACTTGGATAGGGAGGACACATTATGGTGGAAAACCCTGAAGAGACAGTTGTGACCCAGGTTGTTTCAGTCTTCCAGCAGTGAAAGTAAACCTACAAGTTCTTCAGGCTGTGCCACAGGACTGATTGGCAGCATGGATGGGAGATGACTAAACAGCACTAAGTTCAGACAGAATGGTATCATACTCTCTGTCGAGACCATACTTGGGATAATACAATTTTGACCACTTAAATAACCTTGAAATATTACTTGAGCTCAGCAGTTTGTTGGCTTTTGGGTTTTTTTTCCTGTTCGCTGATTGTTCCATAAATACAATGCTAAGAAACACCCTAAACCTCTTGCACTGTAGTGCAAGATCAGCAAGAGGAACAGAATTAATTAGCTGCTTTGGCTGCCTTCAGGGATCAGAAACTTCCCAGAGGATGGAGTGATTTCCGTGCATTTTACATAGTAGAAAATTAGTTGGACTATTACAGTGCTCTGTACTGATCCCTACTGATCTCTCCAACACCCTGAAACAAAGTTTTCATATCTGCATTCTTCAAATGATAATAAAGAGACTATGTTAATTTTATTAACTAATATACTACAAAACTTAACACAAAGTGTAGTTATCTACATGGTGGGTTAGGTCCTTTTGAGGCATCTATGAGGACTAAGATATAAAAGTAATAAATCAAGACCTCCACCAAGTTTTTCAATGGGATGATTCAGCTGCCAAGATCTGGGAACTTGAGGCTGTACTGATAAAAACAATGCTGAAATATTCAAGGCTGAAAAAGAGAAGACTGCTGTAGCATTTGGTAGGAAAACACATTTGCAAGCTATGTTCCACAGAAGATAGCACTCTCTTCCACTACCATCCATCAAGCTCAAAGAGGAGACACAATTCCTCCTCAGCTTGGAGTGCCTTTTTTCATGGTTTTGCATGAGCCTGTAGCTATATCATGCTATGGACAACACCATATAAAAGGAACAGACCTTTCTGAGGCAACAGGTGATTACAGATTTAGAGATTATAGCAACTGAAATGCAAGATTAAATGAACTGGTTTGCATGTTCTAGAGAGGGGAACATAGGGCTAGGAAGAATGTAAAAAGATACCCAAGTGGAGAGTCATCCATTTTTAACTTGCAGAAAAGTAATTGTTAATTTTCAGCTAAGAAGATTTGGATGGCACATGAGCCAATCTAGCTAGATGGACAGTTAAACATAGGAAGAGATATCTGAGGAATCTGTTTCAACCTGAGTCTATGAAGGATGCCTTAGATCTTTGTAAAGTTGAAAGGGCTAACTACAGAGGCAGCAAGGAGGAAGTAGAAGTGGCTTTAAACTAATGTTATCAGAAATGCAAAGAAATATTTCAAGTAGAGCATGTTCTCTCTTGCCATTCTTCACTTTTTCACCCCCAGGGATGCAGGAGCAGGACATGGCTGAGCTCAGGTGTTTGTGCCCTGTTGGCCTGTTGCTCAGAGGGTGAGAAACAGGGTCCCTTGTATCCCTTGTACAGCATCAGGAGCCACTGACACCCCATGATATCACTGAACAGGTCAAGAGCTATTCTCACACCTTCCTGCTTCAGCCTCAAAGTTCCCATCTAGCCTCAAAGGTTTCTTCAAGTTTCTTTAGCAGGCCACTTGTATTAAGATTAAGCTATGGTCTTACAGCTTTAAAACTGAAGAGGATTTAATCAATAAAAAGCCCTTTGCTTAGTCTCCACCTTAGCCATGACCCAAGTCAGGTAGGGAGGGACTGCAGCCCTTCCCATCCTTACACAGAAAAGTCAGTCAGCACTTATGATGGCAATTTCCCCTTCTGAAATTACCCACCTGGCCTCTAATTTTATTAATACACCTATTCTTGAAAAACACTCAGACTGCAGAAAACCCAAACAGTTCAGGAGACATTACATACACATCAAGCATTTAGCAGTCACTTCAATGTTTGAGGAAACTAAGTGCCACAGTAAGACCCTCTGGAAAGCAAAACATGCTGAGCAAAATAAAAGCTTTTTCCAAACTGGCAACCAGGAAACTATGGCTGTAAAGGGGTCTGTTTTTTCCAGAGGAAAAAAGAAGTTGGATCATGAAAGACACTAGGAAAAACTGAAGACACATGAAAAACTGAAGAGCCCCCCTTCAGTTTCTTTCTTAGGACTCCTGTTAATTCATATAAAGCACCACTAGTAAAGCAGTTGAGAGCTGTGGTTTACACTGAAGTCATCTTCAGCTGCCTTGAATCCCAGCTGGGTGTTCCTTGGTCAAAATTTAGTTGAAACCTTCTTGTGTCCTTCCACCTTCTCTTCTCACAGGTTGTGGGGTATGTCTACCTCAAAAGGTAAAGCTTTCTCTTCCCTTCCCTTGCTGCTCGGTTCTTAATAAGTCCGCAAGATGCTACAAATGTTCCCATCACCTTATACAGGAAAATATGGATCCTGGAGCTTTGTCACACACAGGTATTCATGTACAAACGCCTTCATCGTTGCAACTGACTTCCTACCACCAGCTGGAGAGAGGCCAGAATAGTCATCTTTGTGCTTGGCAACTCAAATGAAATGCAGATTACCAGAAAGCCTCGCTGATAAGATTCAGAGTTCGCCCCAGCAGCAGGATACTGTAACCTGCCCACTCAAGGCAGAGCCAGATCTTGCAGCAAGTGAATAGGCCATGATGATGGACAACAGCAAGGATACCCCATTTGTGTGGCCACTCCAGTACAACTTTTAAATATTTGACAAGAGTCTTATTTAATATGATACCATACAGCTGTGAGGACATGGCTTAGAGAGTAAGAGGAAGATTTCCATCAACATTTTAGGAATCAAGTTATTTAAGATGTAACAAAAATAATCCTACCATTTTATTGTTTGAAAATTGTTTAAAAGGTTTTTTGCAGGTGCAACTTTAAGGGGTTAAGAGAATCATGATATATTTACTCAACTTGGATAGCTAATAAAGGCACATATTCTCCATTTAATTTTGTAGAGGAACTCTGAACTTTTTGATTTGAAGATGAAATATTCATTGGCATTCAAAGCCAAAAGAATGAAGACAAGTGTAGTCCAGGGAAACTACTAATGCAGCCAAATACGGTTTCTTCCTCTTAAGCCCCTGCTGAGTAATTTCAAAATTATTTTGATGTTATTCTGGATAGCAGCGTAGCCAATACTGGCATAAACACCAACAGAACTGTATTTCTGTGAAAATCCCAGGACTTACATAGTTAGTTTTTCACAACAGCCTTAAGTAATGAAATAGAATTTCAAACTGATTAGAAAAGGGGATTTTACTTCAATGAAAAAATACATACAATTTTAACACATTCTCCTACACAGGAAAATCTGGAAGATTTAACAAAAGCAGTTTCACTGTGTCAGATGCATTTTATGGAAGTTTTACATGAATATTGAGGGAAACCCACATTATTTAAAAAGCTAGTTAAACATAGAGAACAACTCAGAATCCAGTCTTACTCTGGTATCAGAGATTATTTATTTTCCTAACAACGTAATTCTCAATATTGCTTGAAATTTTTAGTGCACAGAATTTGTCTCAGAAAACATCAATAATACCATTCCTAACACCTCTGTGTTAAACTCACTGTGGGCTCTGGAAAAATCCTTTTTGGCTTTTGCCCCATAGTACTACCTTGAAGTTTTTTAAGAATATACCAGAATTCATGACACAAAGCTCCAAGAGATTACAGCCAGTTCTATGTCAGCCCTAATTTTGTGAATATGGACACAGTCCATACTAACTTAGTTTCAGGAAAAGTTCAACCTGGCCCTACTTAGAAGAAATACAAGTTTAGGAATAAAGCAAGGTCTTCTCATAGCTCTGATATAAACTAAAGAATAAGGCCACTTAAACTTGGTCCTTTTTTTTCCCCCATTAATAAAAAGGATGAAGGAAACATCATCAGTTAGGTTTACAAGTCACACACTGCATAACCCAGGACACAACACTCTCTCTAACATTCCACTGAAGAAGAGATTGCCTCGGCTCATGAGAAGTAATGTCGCAGTAAAGGTGCACAACTGTGTACCCTGAAACAACTCTCACTAGGAAGGCAGACTGCTTTCTAACAGGCTCTTTGTGATGAGAAATTTATTCCTGGTGTTAGACCTAAAAGAGGAAGCTCTTCCATTAGGCACATTCACTGTGTGACCAGCCACTGCAGCTGAACAGCCACAGGGAGAATCAACAGTTAAGGAGCAGTACAAAAACTGCAATAAAAAATGAACAAATTAGGCATAGTACTGCTGCTTAACGTGCCAAGTCCCTTCTATAAACACTTTCAAGTTAAGTACAAATTCTTCCAAGCCGCTTTTAAATATCACACACATTATTCATATATTTATCTTAGTTCATCCCCAAAAGATTAAAAAAAAAAATTCTATCGTGCTTTTCATGGCATATTATCAGGTTGTCTTCCTTTCATTCAGTTATATGATTATTCAGTTTTGATGGGGGACTACAAAATAAATTTTTGGAGCACTTGGTATTAGAATAACCAAATAGATTTAATAAAAATTGATGCTGCCATTAAAAAGGCATAAGGATAAAAAAAAAAATTAAAGCTCCTTATTAACGCATCACTAAAATCTACAATATTCCATTAAGTTTACGTAGTCACAGCAACATTGCACTGTTAAGAGGACAGTACATTTGTCAGGATCTGTTTATTGTCCACATACGTAATTCATTAGCCAGTTATCTACAAGTATCATTTACCACAGGCAAACTAAATACTGTGCTTTTAAGAAACCTGCGTAGAAATGATTGGATGTTTATTTTATTTTGGACATATTTACAAAAAGAATTTCTAAGTGTTAGCAATAAATAATCCCAATATTCAAAATGTCAGTGCTCATGCACACACTGACAAGATGGCTGCATGCTTCAAAAATAATTTTTACAGTACAGTCTCCTTCATAGCCCTCTCTCTAATAATAGCAGAAAGTGCATTTTCTTTCATATTCTTTCTCCTTTTCCTCTGTTTTCATTTAGTCTTGCTTCTGAGGGATACAGCCTTCCATCTCAACAACTTCTGGCCAGCCTTCATACTTGTTTGTGTCCTTGTTATTCTTTATATGCTATAAATGGAAAATATCAATCTGCCATTAATGTGGAGTCATTTATCCTTTTGCTTTAACTCACAGCTTTAAGACATGTACTTATTTTCAGGCCATGGACAAAGAAAAAACATCATTATTAACTTCTTGTGCTTTGAATCAAATATAACAATCTGTCAGTATTCACCATTTAAAGAAACTTGCTCAGACAAGTGTATGGTAAAAACAGATACGCCATACTGGGAAAATATTTTTAAATTTTATTATGGATGTCTGCTTAGGAAGAGAGAAGCAAGGAAATGACCAACTGCATTAAAGCATGAACCACTAGGTAAAAATAAATAAGGCTACTAAATTTACAAGGCAATGAAAGCAAATAGTGAGATTTTAAAGAACATTTTGTTTTTCCACCAAGGAACCATCTGCAGTCAGGTAAGACATTATCGCCTCCAAGAGTCTGACACTGTTTCTGCACTTAGTTTCCCCTCTCTTGCAAAGCTGGCTGAAGAAAACACATCTTCCTTACTCTCCTTACTCAGTAATTAAAGGCAACATTGACACATGCTGAACTGTAACAGCTAAAGTATGGGAATATATTCTATTTCAAAATTTGGCTATGGCAGCAGTTTGAGAGAAGAGCAAAGCCAACAGCTGGGAACACGAACACCTTAACTATCCACTTATGTCTTGGAAGTTCACCATTATTAGTGCATCAAAAATACAACTCAGGGAGAAAGTTTTGAATTTTTCAGTTTAATTTGATCCATTAAAAAGATAAATGATCTAGTTACGGGCATAATAAGATCTATACCATATAAGATTTTTTTTCCTATTTATGAGTCACCAAAGAATCTTTTTTTGTATGTTTAAAAGGAGGAGGCCACTTAAGGAAAAAGCCTGAAAATAACTGTGTGCCAGCACTGCAATAGATACCCATCTTGAACAAATGCATGGCATTTATAAAACATGCTATGCCTCTATTAATGCAAGCTGTTAAATTCCAGAAAGCTACAGAATCACAAACCTGTTCAAATGGACTTTTGGTCTTAATTCCTTTTCCACCGCAGAAGACCCAGTTGTCTCTGAAGCCAAGGTTAGTAATGGATGTGCTTCCTAATTCAGCGATCAGTTTCCGTGCTTCCTCATTAAGCCTTGAAAGACCAGAGAAATTCTGTGTGTCAATAAAATACATGCCCTAAGAGCTTTCACTGCTCAGTGCACCAGTCTACTTTGATCTTATTTAATATAGTTTAAGTCAGTCAATATTGGGCAAGATCTATCTTTCAGAATCAGATAAGGTTAGTTCTGAAATCACCCGATGCAATGAGTGCTGCTTTTCATACTGTAATCTCAAGGAACCAGGATATAAACCTATCACTGCATCAACAAAAGCCAAGAACCCTCTGTGGGAATTTATACATATATCTCCAGCCCTGTTAGCAATTCTCCAAGCAACTAAAAAACTCAGCCTTTAAGTAAACATTGCTTGCAGGCTCAAGCTGAAGTCTAGATAAAGTAAAAGCTATATTTTAGATTAGAAGAATGAAATTACTATCTGAAAGAAGTTCTCATCTGCTTGGGGCAGTTAATTCAAAATTCAGAATGCTGCCTCACAGCATGGTTCAGTGCCTGTAAACCCAAGAAGGATAATTTTAGTATCAAAAGGAAAACAATTCTGTAGGATAAGTTATCATTCCAAAATCTCCAAATAGCAGCTCTTAATTTCTTCCTTTAAGTTACTAAATGTGCCTGATTACCAAGCAAGACACAAGACTTCTGCTTACTACCCCCTATTGAGATATAGCTGCATGACTCACTTTAGCCAAATTTATGAAAATTATTAAATACTGGTTATTTGCCCAACCCACACTCCAACTTTCTCAAGCATTAGGGCAGCTTGATTCTTCACAATTTTGTTTCCAAGATCAGGCCTTTATATTTACAATCAACTACCAGTGGTAGTTGTAGTATTTCCAGTAGGCAGCAGCTCCTGTCAGCGTGAGAGGGCCAAATACTACTTCTTGTTTAGCTGTATTCGATCTATACACAAACTTTCAAAAACATCAGCTGTAACAAGATTACTGAAGCAAAACTAACCCTACTTATTATCTAAAACATCAAAGAAGAAAGAGAAAAGGGTAAAATGTAAAGTAACAAAACAAGTGAACAGAACAACAGAGAGAAGATCCAACCTTAGTTAAAATCCCAGTAAATTACTTCTTTCCTAAAAGCAGTGAATGTAAACACACTTGACTATTTACAGTAAAGCTTGCACACTGCATAGTCAGGACTTAGTCACAGAGAAGCTGCTTCTATATCAAAAATACAAACAAGTTGAGGATAACAAATTGAACCAAAAGAGGAAAAAAAAATGTACAGACCTTATTAAGAAAAAAGTTAATTTATTAGTAAAACAACGGAGGAAAAGGAAAGAAGTTTCAATTTTCACTGTGAAAAACAATCCTTTGGATAGGATGACTTAAGTGAGGAATAGATTACAATACATATTCTACAGCAATTTTTAGTATCTATTGAAACTGACCCAAGTTGTGAAAGTTAGAAGATAATGCTTCAAGAGACCTAAACCCTCTTAGGCTACATCTAGATTAATAAATTGAATAGCTTTAGGGCGGAACAGTAAAACACTGAGGCCAAAAAGTACAAGGCTCACACAAGTAACCTCTGAGACTTTAAATGTAAGGATACAGGCAAGGCTTGTTGGGAATGGTCTCTGCCATGCTGAAACCACCAAACTCCATCTTAGAGTTGATCTGAAGAAAGTGCTGGATGGAACAGACTACTTTCCACTAGAGTATGTTCTCACAATCATGGGTCTATGTCTGGACCTATCTGAACTTACTAGCCTAAGACAGAATGAGCTATCAGCGATAGAAAAATCAGTACACCTATATCTGCTTAGTTTTAGTTTGATCTTTATTGTGCCCAAATCACATCTGCATTAAAAAACTAATAAACTGAAAGTATAGTTTCAAATCTGTCACCTTGAAGAACAAAACCTTAGTAAAAGTGATTGTGTGGTAATGTATTTTTTTCAGTATACAACAGCATGTAAAAGTTTAAGCAACATTTGCTGTTTACAATCAATTACATACTTGGTTGCACCATCATCGTATGTTGCCATTAACACAATTGTTCCATCCTGGATGGTCTTCAGAAATTCAATAAGTGGTGCCACATCTGAGATAAAAAAAGAACACAAAACTGTTTAATAATAAGCAACAATTCTGTATTTAAACATCTCCAATGTCTTTCTGCAATTACATTATTTTTAAGAATATTTGCAAAGCTAATATATATAATATTTATATACATAAAATATATATAATATTTTTAAATATATCTTTATAAAAAGATGTTGAGTGAGAGAAAGTTAAAACACATCAGAGAACTCTTATTTTATAGAAAGAATTTAATCCATATTGTGTAAAGACATAACCACTAGTGAGAACTACTCTGGGGAACAAGTCTGTTTGATTATGCACACCATTCCCTCCCACCTCAGCTACTTGTGTTTCTTTAAAGTCGGACTCTCCTCACAACTACAAAGGTAGAGGTGAAGCACTCCCTTAGCTATCACCTTAAATCTCCACAGCAAAGGGTGTCTGGACAAGAAGGAAGAAAAAAAGACCAGTGTAATTGCACCTACCTCCTGCCCACATGTCAAAGAACTTAGTATCTAATAATTCTCCCGTTTTACCTGAAGGAAAAGAGAAAAAGAAACATTTGGTACCATCAAATATAGCCAAAATTATTTTACAGAAAACATGCCCAATTCCTCTTACACGCTGTCAAAGTGCTGCAGAAGACACTAGATAAATGAATTATGGTAACTTTTCTTTTACGAAAAGTGGTGGTTTGTGAAAAAGTATAGGAAAAGGTAAGAGGAAAAAAGTGAGAAGATCCATGAAAGTGCTGGAGGCCAGGCCAGATGCGGCTTTAAGCAAACTGGTCTAGTATAAGGTGTCCCTGCCCATGGCAGCAGGGCTGGAACTGGGTGATCTCTAAGGTCCTTTCAGCACAGACCATTCTATGATTCTAGGCAGAATTCCGATTTTGCTTCAAGTAGTATCTAAAATAAATGAAAACACCCACAGGCTCTAAACCAACACAGAGTATTCAGTTCCTATATCTGCATTTTTCAAAAGCTGGTTTTGCAAAACTAGACAGTACAGCTATAGACTGCCTTCTGTGCCACATGGAAAATCGAAAAGATTAAAATTAGACTGCATGTTTTGCTATAGACTGGAAATTGTAGGTAGCTTTGAATATCCAGAATAAATAGAACAAAGTGGACAATATATTATGTCTCATTACCTTTTTTTATTATGCTGTCTACAAAGGAGTATTTGATGGAAGGTGAAGTTTTTTTTAACATACACATTCATTTAAAGTTTGGAAGACAGAGAGAAAGACTGGAGCTATAAAATACAAAGATAGGTATTTTGGTTTTGAACAGATTGAGACAATTTAGGAAAGCAACACAGGATTAGGAAGCATTGTTCGAGTTATGCCTTAGATGATGTAAATCTGAGTACAATCCACAAAAAACAAGAATTTATATTGCAGTGAAATGACAAAGTGCTATCTCAGTGCTACAAGGAATAGTTTCCTACACATTAAGGACAAAAGTCCCAATACTGACATTCAGTTCAGCTTTCAAGGTAACACACAGTTAAATTAGTTTGGTTTTAATGAAAATTACAAACCCTGAACACAATTACCTAACATGATGTATTTACAGACAAGATCTATAGACCAAATACATTGATTCAAGTGAGGGAATAATGAACTGGTCTTTCTGTGTAGTAACAAAACTGTTAAAGAAGCTAAAAAAGTTTCACTGTAAACAGAGCAACAGAAGAATACAGTCTACAGTTTAATTAGTGGCAGCAACACACAAGGTCAAAAGAAGCAGCATGCATCTCACATCTTTTTCCATTTTTTGGTGCATTAGGAATTTACATGATGTATCAACAAGACAGTCATCACAGCACTCCACACTACTGTTTTTACAATTCATTTTTAGAAACAAAAATGCACTGAGTTTTTCTACTTTGTAATAACAAGGTGTCAGTGCCAATATCTGACATTACCTCAGTATAAGTAAGCTGAATACTTCCTTTTCTCCTTGGTGCTTGCCTTTTACCACCCCATAGTATTTCACCTTAAATTTCAGAAACAATTTGAAAATTAAGACAACAATCTGCTCACTTAAAATGTCACTTACCATTGACCAAGGCCACATTTATTCCTCTGCCAACATTATTTTTAACTCCACTCATTAAACTGAAACAAAATAAATATTTTTATTTTTAATAGGACAATCTTCTGATGTGAAATATTTCTGTTTTTTTAATAGGATCAAAGAGATATATAGTTAAAAGACTGCATGTTCATGAGAACTTAAATTAAATCTTCTTGATCTGTGTTCTTAAAGCACCACTGAATTTAGAATACTACATCAAGTATCCCCAGTTGTATTGATTTAATTTGATTGCTTAATCATAGTTTCAATATATGTCTGTATATTAAAAGTGTCACAAAAAATAGTGTTATGTCATTATGTTATTAATGTATTAAAAAATAACCAAATATTAATTTGCAGAGCTCAGCACAGTCACATAACCAGCATTTTAAGCCTTTTTTTGTAAGCACACAATGAACAAAAATGTGTTAACAAATTTAAAAGCTAACTGAACAGAAGCACTTAAAATCCACATTAAGAAACAAGAAAGGCAAAGCACTTAGCTACTCATACACACAACAGGAAGTCTAACTGCAAGAAAAATAGTTAGCACACTGATGGGACTTTAAGCAAAAGTTGCATACAGTCTTGGACTACAATCACACATCCCCAAAAAAATGTCACAATCTATGAGAGTAATTTATTGACCAAACTCAGAGGGGCAAAGGGGCTGGAAAGAAGAGTCCCATTATGAAATGGAAACCCTTCAGAGAGGTAAAGAAGAGGTAACAGGAACGTTAAGATTTAGGTAGGAAGCTGTGCTGCCTTAGACCATGGTGGCTGTACCACTCCAGTGAGAGGAAGCTTCCAGACATCCTCATCCCTGTTCACTGGCTCTGTGTGAAGAACTCTGTTCTGCCTTCAGACCCCAACTATCCCAGCATCAACACTTTGAAGCTAGGATTAAAAGAGGCAACATAAACATGACAAATAGACGTTTGGAACAATTACATGATTTAAGATAATGAAGAAGCCTTCAGTTGAGATTAAAGAAAGCACTCAGCAAAAGCATGTAAGTGCACACATGTCCTTAGTTACAAACATACTCTAACAGATGCTTTAATTTCATCCTGATCAGGATTTCTCTAACCTCTCTAGCTGGCTTTAGGAAGGGGCTGCACGTGTGTACAATCCTGTTATGTTCAAAACTTTTTTCACATTTCTTCTGTAGCAATATGATTTTCAGGTCATGTCTGAAGAGCTGTTCTAAGCAATGCCTCTTTACACACACAGCTTCCATGTCAGCTTTCTCATGCCAACCTCCTAGTGATAGGCTAGCAACAAGAAATGGTCTATCATAGAAGTATGTCAAAAATCTTCCTTCTCTGGTGCTATCTTTTGCACCCAGGATAAAGACAGAAGTCAACATTTAGAGGAATGTCAAACTGAATAAACAAGTATCAGAAAGACTCAGTATTCAGAGAGGCCATGAAAGACTACCAGATAATGGCAACTCTTGGCACAGTGAATTTAAAAGGTTTTAAAGAACTAGTAATCAGAGATGATAGAGTTCATATTCTTCTGTTAGTCCCTTAAGTTATACTATCTGCCAAAAACTGTGATTTAAATTAAAACTCTAAATCAGTAAATTCTGAAAGAAAATACTTGAGATTTTCTGCTGAAATGCAGAATTCAGTTCTGTTTAGTAGGGAACTCTAGAAGTATTTTAGGTCCCGGAGGATCATTTCTGCTCTGATCATCTGATTGTCATGTCATGTCTGAGCATCCATTCTAAACAAGAAAAACATATGGCAAATAAAGACTGGAACATAAATGAATAAAGGCAATGAAGTTCTGAACAAATTCCTTTCCTCCTGCAAAATTTAGTGGGCATTTCTTTTACCAAAAAGAGTAAGAACTTCCTTTCATTTTAACTACAAAATTATCTGTAAATAAATACCAGTCCAAAAATATCTGAGATGACTAGACACTGCAATTCCACACATGCACAAAGTTATAATGGATTCAGGTAACAAAAGCTGCAACCATGAATACAAGAATTACTTGTTACTCAAGGAATGTAGTACAACATTCTGCTATTTGGTCACTGTGGCACAATCATGCAATTGGCTTCTTAATAAAGTAAAACCGCAGGGAGAAGTTGCTGGCAAAGAAGTAAATATAGCCCCTTCTAAAAAGCCCATGAAGTAGCAACTACAATATTTAATATTTTGATGGTAAGTCCAGCACATTTTTTTAAATTCTGATTATGGCTTCCCAATATAGAACAAGGCTACAAATGAACTCATATACAGCAGAAATCATGTTTCACATTAAAATATCTATTTAATTAAAAAGAAAAATTGAGAAATTACTTGCATTCTGAATTGTATCAGCACCTTCAGTGCTTTCATAAGTCAAGTGACATCCTTACATTTAATACATAAGAAAAATACGCTACTCTGTAAATATCATTTACAAATTACGAAAACTTGTTCCTGCTGTCCTGTCTTGGAAGTATGAGAAACACAGAGTAATCAGAAAACAAAAAAACAACCTTTTTTTCAGGTGTGAGTTCACAAAATATCTCTAAAAAAAGAGCTACTTGAGAGGAAATGAGGTTTTTTCAGGACTGGTATTTTACTTTATACACTTGAGACAGCTTGTGCACCATCACAAACACAACAGGCTGCAATGCAACAACTTCTCACAGGAGGGCAGCCCTTCATCAGTTTTAGAATTCTTCCAAGAATTTATAGTCAACAAGTTGAGAGCTTTTGAAAGAGAAATAAAACCTCTTATGAGCAAAGCAGGAGATCATATAAAATCAATCAAATATTCTGGTGGACACTTAAACAGACATGACCAGTTCCCCTCTGAAGGGATTCAGAAAGATGTTTGCCAAGGAAAGCTGGATTTTAGAATCCAATAGCTGTGCACCAAAGTGCCCACTTAGAGGACTTTTTCCAGCAACTACTTTCATTTCATCACTTTCTTCAGCAAAATATCTAGTAGAGGATTTTCTTTTTTTTTTTGGACAGAAATACCAAAACTCTTCTTAGTTAATCAGTCAGCAAGAACAAAAATCAGTCAAAAATCCCAAACTAAACAACCCTACAATCCTTAAATTAAAATATTACTTGCATTCCCAAAACTTTAAATCATTGAATCAGCTTAAGTCTTCACAGATATTAAGCTTCCTATATTAGGCAACCAGAATGAGACAGTTGCACGTTTTAGAACACCTGCAGAAACACCGTGCTGAGAGATTAGATAAGCCTGCCCAAGGTCACCAAGCAAGTCACCAGCAAGAATGGAAAGCAGAAGGAGCAGCCTGTAGTCCCCACGTGCCAAGGTGAGCTCCTGCTGAGCACATGCTCCCCAACTACACTGGGATGCTCTGCTGCAAACTGACTCCCACACAAGCCAGCAAGCTTGAGCTAAGCCAGCCTTACAGAGGAATGCTAGTTAGTGCTAAAAATAGTCTTCTCTTTAAGATCACTTGAGACTAGTCTTACAGTTTAAGTGATGGAAAATGCTACCAATACATTTTTTTCTCTTGTACATGAATTATCCTATTTATTATGTGGGGTTCTGCTGTTCACAGAGAAGTTGCCATTGGCTCTAGAATTCATTAGCACCAGCTGCTGTACGTGCTGTCTGTACTAATATAGTGTGAGCTGAGAAACAGCTGAACTGGAGTAGTTTAAATGCAAGTGGAAAGCAAAGGCGTTAAGTGTGACTGATATTAAAAACATTCTCCTTCTAACAACACTAACATGTCTTTTCTGACGTCACCTGCAAAATCAAGTGGATAGATTATGTTAAAGAAAGCTGCACACTCTAGGCAACAATAAGCAGGAAGAACCTAAGAGGAAAAATAGAGTCTAAAAATATTAATATTATGGGCATTACTGAAAAGTATTCAGTTAAATACACACAGTATTATTGATAATACTGTGTCAAAAGTATTATTATTAAAAAAAAGGACTTAAAACCAAACTGTGTCTCAAGCAGTTCTTTTCCTCATTTCACAATTATATTAAGTTTATTAACTTAAGTTACCACCAGCACAGTTAAATAACTACTGATCATTAAAATACTATTTTTCCCTTTTGAAGTCAACCTTCGAAGTAGAAAATATGTTCTGACATTGGTACTGAGGAAATACAGTTTAAAAGATTACTTGCAAAAGACAATACAATTATTCACTGAATTACTACTAGAGGCACAAGGACAAGTTACTTAGAGACAAGTGTGCATCTGACTTGACAAAGTCTAACTAACCCTGAACAAAAGCTTGTTTCAGTGCAAGCTTTGTTTCAGCTTGCACTGAAACAAAGTGCAAGCTATCTTGCATGCATTAAAACAACATATGTTTCTGCATTTACTGCAGAGCATTAGGTGTGCTTCACCAGAGACAAGGTTATAATGCAACGTGACTTTCATGGAGTCAAACTGTTCGCAAAAAAACCCCTAATTTAAACTGCTGATTTTATGTGCAAAGTGATCTAAGTATTTGAAAGAGACACTTAGAAACAACAGGTAAAAATACTTACACATTATCCTCTACACAAATTTTAGGTCCAACAACATTTGCTGCTCCACTTGACATTTTGAATGCAAAATGCTTTTCAGGACATGCTTTAGAGATTCCACACTTGTATCTTGGAGGTTTTGTAGCTTTCAAAAGGAAATAAAACAAGATTTTAGAGAGAACACCACAGGTAGGCTAACAGACAAATATCAGTTACTTTTCTGAAGGAATGCAAGGAAGAGAGCAAACACAAACACTATCACATCTGTAGTTACAGAGCAGGTTAAAATAATCTAAGTTCCTGAAGCACCTCATTATTCCAACTTCTTGCTGTCACCCTGCTGCTTGTTCTGGCACTGTCATCAAAAGCCACAAGCCAAAACTATAAATCAGACTTTACCAGAAATTTAGGAAAATCAGGAGAAGAGGAAAATTAGTTTCTGATTGCATTTGAAGTGTAATTAAGACTTTCTTAACTATGAAAACTCATCAGTCTTTCTGTTATTAGTAAAAGCAAGTCACAGCAGTAATACATGCATATGAATACTCACAGTGTGCAGCTGCATCTAATGCTGATCTAGCTAAAATGAAAACAAAGTTTTACAAGATGTTACTAATAAAGTGTCATTTGCTATATAATGTCCTATAAATGTAAAATCTTTCTGTATCCCTATATAAACAGGGTGGTTGAAATGAAGTATCAAACACACCTGAATATCATGGTCCAATAAAAAACAACTTTTATGCATTAGAAGAATGAAAGTGATCAGGAATCCCACTCAGAAGCACTGCCTTAATTTATGACTGAGAGTCATTCAGAGTCACAGAGTCAAAAACCCATGGAGATCCAAAACCTCTGAGAATTTATGGAGTTCTAGGCATTAAAGTGAAATTAATTCCCTCCTGACAGCTTCACTGGGATGGGGTTCCTTTCACCTAAACTGGAAGCCTGCAGCTCAGGTGTACTTCAACCCAACCATTCATAACTCCCTTTTTTGGGCTACGAAGAGATGTGAGTGCCCCCATCATGCCCACAACTGAATGACACCTCTTTCTCCTCACTGATTACTAAAGATGTCTCTGCAGACTGGTTCGGAGGGCAGCTCACACTGCAGTAATCTGGAGTTAAAGAACACAAACTCCACCACCCATGCACCAAAGATTGTTGGGTTTTTTTGGTAATGAAAAGCACCTTGAAAGACAATTCTGATTCAAAATAGACTCTGAATTTTGAGACACCTTGACTGCTGATCTTTCTCTGTGTAGAACCTGGCCACATCTGAAATGTTTTGACTACTGCACATTCAACTTAACATGGTCCCTGCACAAGAGCAAAAGCCCAGCCAAAACAAATCCTGAATCTCTTTAGCAGTACTAAGGCAGAGCACAGACCTCCAGAAACATGATTCAAGTCGCCTAGTTTATTACTCTACACTAAGAATGCATTTCCAGTAAACAAAGAGAAAGCAGGCAAAACTATGTATCCTTGGCAGACAAAAGAATCAAACACATTAAGAGAGTAGGTTAAATATTTCATACAGAAAATAATTTAATACACATATTATATATATAAAATAACAAGCACACATACTAAACACAGAATTCTTAGGTTGAAGAGCCTAAGGCAAAATGAATGCGACATTTTTGATAAAGGCTCAAGTAAATATTAATAGATGTCCAGAGGAAACAAAGTCATCACTTACCAAATATGTGTCCTAAGTTTGCATCCATTTTTATTTCAAACACTTGAGATATGACATAAAACGTCAATAAAAATATTGCTATGACTACTACCAACTTTGCAGCACCTGTTAAGAAACAAAAAAAAGTTTCAAAAAATCATCTGGAAATGGTAACATTAGTTTACCAAAATAAGCAACAAAAGAAATGTATCAGATTACATTCTGGGGAACTCAGAAGTAGGATGATCATTTGCAGACTTACTGAACAGAACAAATCTGAAAAAGGTATCGATATTATGGATGGATATTATAATGTAGGATGGATATTATAATGTAGGATGTAACTGCACTGATCCATCAGGTTATCATACCAAATGCACACTTTGGTCTTAACTTCCTCCACCTTCATGCTTGTCTGACACCATAGTACACCAACTCAGCTGAGCAAGCCAGGAGAAACCAGACTTTTCCATGAAAATCCATCTTAACCAAATGAAGGAAGATGATCTACCTGACTGTTGTCCAAAAGCAAAATTCCCTCCTTCCCCATGCCACTTCCCTGTTCTTAGCCATGAGGACCTGGCTCCTCACTGTTCACAAATACTGTGTTTCCCCCTGCCCTCAACTTGAGCTACCTCTGTTTTAACATATGGCCCAGACTGAGTGATTAGGGATCTGTTTATATACTGCATCTTGGCTGCTATGGTCAGTCAGCTCTGAGTATTAAATTAAAAAACAAACAACAAAAAACCCCAAACCCAAACCGCCAGCCAACCAGAAACAAGCATTCTCACCTACTTTTCAAGAAATTCATATTAATGACATTCAAAAAGTAAGTTTGATGACTCAAAGGCTATTTTAAAATAAGTAAGAAAAAGCAGTACCTCTACCCTCCCCCTTTTAACATATTGAGGTCTCAGGTAGCTTGAAGCTTTACAAGCCTAAGTTCTTCCAGTGCTGAGTGGCCAATCTACTTTTTGGGAGAGGAGCTGTAAGCACACAACCACAGCAACTTACATCTGAAGTGGAAATGCATGTGATACTGCCACAAACCTCACCATTTTTTAGCACAATTTGCAATACATTTTTACAGAATACTCCACTCTTAACTGACTGTAAAATACTGAGAGTAGAAGTCAGGTGAGGAGGCATCTGATCAACATCCTGCCTTCCTATCTCATGGCAGTATGTCAAACTGGTTGGAAGAATCGACTTTAAAACATGCTTCTTTTTCTCAGATTGCCAGCCAAATACATCCTCTAGAAAAAACCAAACTTATATACTCCTGCAGATCTCAGACTGCTGCTGTGATGGGCTGTTCAGAAAATCTTAAAATAGACAGATTACTCAGCCTTCAGAAGGATGAGAGATGCTAATCAATCCTCCCAAAAGGCTAAAAAAAGATAAGGGGATAGAAAAAGAAAAGGAAGATGAAGAAAGATACAAGGGTTTTTTGTTTGTAGTTTGGTCTTTTTCATGTGTGAGCACATACATACTATGATGTAAGAAAACACAGGTGCAAACCTAAATTAAAAATATTATGCTGGAACTCCAAAGATCACTGCACTTGAAAGGAAGGGAACCATGCACTAGCACTGGAGAAACAGATGATCTGAACATATGTTAAAAAGTGAGGTAAACGTTTTCCAAGCAACACTGCTTAAAACCACAAGATGGTACCAGATTTTGGAATGTGTCATCTAGCAAGTGGCATTTAGAAACCATGTTGTTTTAGTATATAGTATGTGAGATGAATGAGAACTCAGTCTGAGGACTAACCATCCCCTCTACTTTCTATTCTGAGCTCTTCAACTGAACGGCAAGTGCTCCCTTCAAAGGAAGAGTAAGAAATCTCCTAGGAGGTTCTTCAAGCATTTGAACCAAAACTGGCATGTTTGCTACAGGTGAAACATTCTATAGGAACTGGTATATCTTCTTTGTGATTTTTAGCAAAAAAACCCCAGTTAGACAGAAGGGAAAAAAATCCCTAAACATGTTTGGAAAACAATTTTCCAGGTGAATCAGGCACCTAAAAATTGGAGCATTTTCCAGTTCTTTATCAGATTTACTTTAGCAAGTTGCTCCCAGTTATACATACTGTAGTTAATAAAACAAATTTAGGAGTAGTGACAGAAATTGACCAATTTCATGCATTAACAAAGTCTTGGAAAAGGTGTCATTTTCTCCGAGAAGAGGCAACAATTTCTCCTTCTGCAAAATAATACTGCAACTATCGATAAAAGTGCAGTGCACTCAACTGAACTCAAAACTGTTCCATTGCTACACAGGCTATTCTACTCTGACAAAATGCCTAAATAATGTTTTCTTTTAATGTTGTATTGGCAAAGATCTTATTTTTACAACCACTATACTTTCTGTCAAGTAGAATTAGTTTCTCAAAGCCTGTACCACAGTAACTTACCTCTATGAAAAAGCTTTTATAGTTTTCAAACTCCCAGCAACCCTTCAGGAAGTTTCAGGCACTTAAAACAGCATATAGCAATTTTAGTTAGGGTGCAAGGCAGGGAAGAAATGGCTTAAGACAACCATTTGCCATTTCCTTATTCCTTCATCATCTTACAGAAATAGCAGCCAAAATACGTCAAGTCGTGGCACCTTAAGCAGTCACTGCAGATCAGCTACAGCATTTTAACAAGGTGATTGCTCCTTGACCATCCCAAATTCCAAAATGAGTTTCATTAAACATCAATAAAGTAGAACAGCAGTGCCTGTTATGCCAGTTAAGTGAAGCATACCCTGACAAAGTTTGATGAGGATACCAAACTGAGTGAGGAAGTGAGCACGTCTAAAGGGAGAGCCAACCTGCAGGAACACCTGGATAGGCTGGAAGAGTGGGCTAACACTAATAGTGAACTTCAACAAGGACAAGTGTAAAACTACCCTTCAAGGGATGGAGATTCCCTTTCTGCAAGGAGTCACATTAAAAACAAGAGGCACAGTGGGTACAAGTTATTCTGGGGAAGATTCCAGTTGGACACGGAAAATTTTTCACAATGAGAACAATCAGACATTGGAATAATCTCCCCAGGGAAGTGGTGGACTCCCCAACATTGGCCATTTTAAAATTTGCCTGGACAAAATGCTGGGCCATTGTATAAAGATGGCATGGGTCCAAACTAGAGGAAGTTATAGCAGCATGAAAATTATAGGGTAAAATACAGCTGCTACTCCCTGGATGGAATGCTGTGAGCACACTCCAAACCTATCCCACAATGATTCCCCACACACACAGTCTGCAACCTCAAGCACAAGCTAACGGGGAACAGAGGGTGGAGAAGAGTAGAAACACTTTGGCCAGGCTCTGTTGAAATCAGATGGTATTTTGTAGCTGATAAACCTGCACAGCACCTGTCAACCAAGGGAGATAGCAGCAGGTATCTTGCTGCTGAAGCAGTAACTGTGGTGAAATCACTCTCCTGAGATGAACTTGGTTCTTTGTAATTTAATTGTAATATTAACTCACACCATCATTCCAAAGTTACCTCCCTCCAAGGTACAACCACCCCCCACTGAGCATGCACTCTATATTTTATTGACTATACCTGTAACAGTGAAGTAAGACAATTTTCCACCAATGAGTAACAAAAATATGTATTACTAGAGTCACTCAAGATCCACCCAGAGAAAAGGAAGTTCATTGAAGGGTCCCCATAATAGGACACTGACAGACTAGTTAGTTAGGCACAAGGGCCTTGGCTTTCCTGGTGTGCTGACAGACTAATCAGAAATCAAAGGTTTGAGGAAATCTCCACTCTTCACAAGACAACCATCTTGTCTAGACCATGCTTCTGCCAAGAAATGTCAGACCAGATGATTCTTCAGATCCCTTTTAACCTGGTATTCTATGATTCTATGACTTTAAAACCTTATTGTCACAACTTGTTATTGTTGTCTATAGCAGTTGTTTCACAAATGACCAAAGTCTGATTTTACTGAGCGTACTTACCTGCTATTCTCATGTTTAGTCTTCAGCCAGCTAATGACACTATTGCATTAAAACAGCCACCTATGGAGAAAAACAAAACAAAACAAAACAAAAACTAAGAACCACTTCACCATAATTACAGCCAAAACCCCACTTTTGTGATGAATAAAAAACCCACAGATTTTCTAGTTAATAAAATTAATGATGATTTTTCTGAATACCTATTTCTTAATGCTCACAGTTAAGGAAAGATTTAAGATAGATTTCTGATGTCTTGCTTTCATTTGTTTCTCCACAAAACAAGTGTTCTGAAAAAACACTAATTTCATCTAATCCGCTACAAATTCAGTTTAACTTTCAATCCTTCAATCTGTGACCTAAGTACTTACCAGTGTGCTATCTAAGCAGTCTTTAGTTTCCTAAAGCTATGTGGTAAAAGTCAACAACTCCACCTGCACTCCTTCAAAACCCTACCTGCTTCTGGGTGCAAGTTGTTATTTGGCAACATAGCATAGCAAACTATGCTTTGGAGAGAAAATATTTAAGCATTTTGGCCTTTAGGATACTACGTGAACTGCATTCAATGGATCTGAAAGAAGGGCAACACTTTAACCTATGCATTACAGAAATGTAACAACACATTTGTCATTCATAGGTACAGCCAGAGGAATAACATGGTCAGCAATGACAGAAGCACCAACCCTAATACTCCAGTTATTTCAGAATAAACTGAAAACCACTCTAAGCAAGCAGCACCTAAGCAACCACAAGCTTCACCACACAGAGTCAAAGTGGGCCACAAACTCCACAGGCTCTGCACAAAAGCTCCCACCTCCTCCTCCTCCTCAAGCAATGCAGGATCCAGGGGCCATACCAAATCTTCTGCCCTCTACCAGCAGAGCCAGGGCTGCTGCTGGCTCTGCACCATGCTCATGCTCAGTCCTGGTGGGCCCATGCTGCACCGAGTGTGACCATCTGGCAAGACTTTCCCCCAATTCAGGGATCTTGTTGAATCATCTACACTAAGGCCACATTTGAAAACATGTAATCAGCTATCACCCTAATCCAAGTAGCTGTCCCAGACCCCCATCACAAAAGCATCCCTAACCCTCTGCACTCCTATGCCATGATTTTAAAAACCATCAAAAACATTATCTTTAGGAATTATTAGAAAAACAAATTATTTGGAGACAAGCACCAAAACACCCACATAGTTCTCATGGTCTATGCTAAGGAGAAAAAATTCGTATTATGCAGATAACCTTTTGCCTTCACTTAGTTCAGTATCTTCAAGTTCAGTGATTTGTGTCCAGATCCTCTTTGCCAAAGACTCAGTCATTCTGCTTTATCCCTTCAAGTTTACAAGAAAATGGTCAGCAGAGAAATAAACAGGGAAAAAAATTGCAAATACAGAAATACTTATTTATATTTATTGGAATTTGAAAATACTTATCACCAAAGCTTAAAAGCAGACAAATGTTTCTAAGCGCTAATGTTGTACTGTAAAGGAAATCTCACAGCATACTATAGACCATAATATATCCATTTAGTTGTAGCCACATATATTATATCCTCATATAATAACTTCTTTCAGTGAAAGGCTAGTATTTATCTGCCTTGTAAAAAGGCAAAAAAGAATCCATTAGGGCAGATAAACCCAATTTATTTCAAAGTCTGTGAACAGAATTATTCTAGGCTTCTTCCTCTCCACACACCCAGAAATATACCAATGTTACAATAAACACCGTCTGTACTTGGAACAACTACAAGCTTCTTTTAAGTCTGCACTGAAAAAAAGAAGTTTCTTTTTCCGTTTTACTCTAAACAAAAACACATCATGAATTCAAAGCATGAAAAGAAGAATATGAACAAACCCAGAAAAAGAATCTAAGTGAAACAATCGTATGATCTAACCTTGACTGCTTTTATCCCAACATCCCCTTTCACCCATCTCAGGGAACATTATCTGTTGCAATCAATGAATAAGAGTATGCATTCTTTTTTAGGTGTGGAATGTTTGTTTTATTTAGAAAAAGGGAAAATGAGTGTGCTATGCCTCAACTTGAAAGGAATTTACAAAATTTAGTGATTATTTTTCTAAATTACAGTATCCTGAAAAATCATGGGGTTTGATTTACAGAATAATACAGTAGTGCTACAGTACAGACAAGTCTTGCACAGCGCTTTCCAGCTGCGGGAAAATAATTTATGGACATCAAGTCCTGTTCCTACACTTCATTATCTTAGATTTTTTTGAAAAAATATTTCAAGACAGAACAGGAATAAAACAGGACAAGCCACGAACCCTTATGAGCACTTATAGACCATTACCCCACATCTTTGGTACTAAACCTCGTAACTGAAATTAGAGGACTAAAGAAATGATTTGGAATTTTTAATAGTACACATTTTAGGATCATTTAAAAACAAACAAAGAACACAGGACCACAACTAAGCTTGCTTAGATTCAGATGCACAAAACCAGTACCAACAACCTTCCTTTGATTGCTTTAGGAAATGGGCCAAAATAACCCAAACACTATTTTTCTCTTCTTTGATGTAAGATTCCATCAAGCAGAGGCAGCAGAATTAGAACCCCAGTATCCTCCTGACTTATGAATGTCAAGTAATGCAAATAATGATTTATTACTACATTGTGTTCTGTCAGGCAGTACAAAAAGGCTCCCAAGTATCACTTATTAGAGGCTGAGGCAGGAGGTGCAGTCCATAGCAGGGTTGAGAGGCAGTGCCCCGATGAGTACAGCAAAACCCTACAGAGATGCAAAGGCCAAGGAAAACACAAAACAGAAGTGATCAACATCTCCAAGTTTCAAAGTAAAATGGCTGGGTTTGGGAAGCACTATATGACTCAAACACAGATTTTCTTTTACTTCAGACTGTTTTCTTAGCACAAAACTTAGGAAGTTTAGCAGTCAAGGTCTACGACTTGGCCAGCAGAAAGAAACCAGAAATTCTGTTGTGCAGCAGTGCCTTGAAATGAAAAGCTATCCACAAAAGAACCTGAACAGGAGAAGAAAAAGAAGTTACAGGTTATAAATCCTTCTTGAATGCTAGCATGTCATTGTCCAGATCCCTGCATGGAGTTGCATGTCTATTCATGCAAAAAAGAATATTTATTCTGGATCGAAACTACTAGGGAGAGGATATACGGAAAGACAGTTGGGAGCTGAGGTTACCGGTTGCTTTTTTTCTGCATCCTTGTGCATCCCAAACAACCCCCATAATAGTCTGATATGCTCTGCACAGGGCACAGAAAACAGTACCTTACAGTTTAAAAAAACAAGTAAAACAATGGGCTTTCCTCCACCCTGCTCCACTTGTTGATTAACTTGTGTGCTATGGCATACTCAACACAAATACAAAAAATTTAATGCATTAATACACAGAACTACTGCATGTATTTTTATTCATACCTAAACTAGCTTCAGTAAGTAGACCAGCAGATGCTTGCCTTTAAAAGTAACCTGTGTCTCTTGAGGGAACCCTGCTAGGTCCTTCCCAGAGGAAGCTTATAATATGACTTCATTTAGGAAAATTACAAGCCTATAATCCTTCCAAGCAAATCATCACCATATTTTCTTAGATGATATCAAGTTTCTAACACACCAAGACTGAGTTCTTTCTACATTAATGTGTTAGACAGAGTGGTCATCAAGCAAGTTTTCCTCCTAGAATCATTGTGCAAGAGGAAACTGCACTGAGATAATTGACAAATTAACAGTTCTTATTAATACTGCCTCACTGACATAACACTGAATGAAGTGCAGATTTCAGTCCCAAGCTGAATGCAATTCAATTTGGTTAATTCTTTATCAGGCTTTTCTTGACACTAGTCCAGAGATGGTGCCATGGGGCACACGTCTCTAGGGCAGGAGTTCAACCTCTGCCCTACTTACTGTGCAGAAAGCTGTGGCCACTTGCCACAAACTTCGGTTTAAAAGGGGTTTCAAACACGATTGTAACTAATGTTTCAAAGGATAATAATGAAACATGTAGATTAGTCTATTTCATTCCCAGGATAATAGTATTTCCATTAGCAACTTGATAACATGAGTAGATTACACTTACAAAATGGGTACACAAAAACAAGCAAAGATGAGAGGCAAGAATTTAGAAGGTCAAGATAATTTTGAATTCTGACCTTAGGTGATTAGGAAGAGGTTCCAAAATCAACAACGACACTCAATAAAACAAAGTAATACACTTCAAAATGGACATCAAGCACAGCAAAACAAGCAGCAGAAATGGAAAAAGAGATTACAGCAGCACTCTAATATTGGGGTCAACAATGTCGTACTGCCACAAAAGTGTAACTGTTGTGAACTGCACCGACAGGACTGCTGTGTATGGAAAAAAAAGGCAATTACTCTGCTCTGCCTAAATAAACAAAAAATACCCTGCTATCTTGACTTTTAACTGAGACCCATGTGCAGTTTTTTTTCTAAGTCTATCTTAATGCATAATCCCCAAATGGAAGAATCTAGATAAGAATTACATGACCTATAAACCAACTAAGGGATAAAAGAATCAAGTCTGATTTGCAAGGAACTGTGAACGAGAGAAGTAAGGATCAGACATCTTTATCTCTTATCTTCAAGGTGCCATTTTAAAATTATTTAGAAATAAATTTTATTTTTAAAAAATACTATTATTTATAACAAATCTAAAACATATATTAAATACACTATTATTTTAAATATGTATTTTTAAAACATTTTTTTTCTAAAAAAATGCTAAGAATAACCATTCTCAGTATTCCCTGGCTGCTGCTTACCTATTTGCAGTTATAATATTGAAGAAAAACAACCTTCCAGTTACAAGGATAAACAAAAAATATAAAAGGAGGCTGCAAACCATCACAGAAGTCTGGAAACAGAGACAGTTTTTCTTAACACAGATAGCCTACAAGGTGTGAGCTAATGTCCCCTTCAATATTAAGCCCACATTTCTATACTATTATATGCAAATCTGTACCCAGGTTATAGAATATTAAATCTGTGGCAGCCTGAGATGCTTTGCATTCAATTCAGGGGGAAATTTTTTCCCCAGACCAGGACTTAAGTGTTTGTATACTTTCTAGCAAGGTCAAATAATGTTATACTTGTTTTTGTATATATATGTTATTTGTTAATATGAATAGCATACACTGTACTAGAATTAAACAAGTATTCAAAATTACTTAGAAAAAAAAAATGAAAAAGGCTTGAGCTTTTATTTTTATTTCCAAGACTTTAGTAGATTAGGATGTTGTCTTTTGTTTTTTTGGCAGCACAAACTGCATTCCTCAATGATTAGGAGATACATTTTATTCCTGTCAGAACAGCAAAAAATCTTCCAAACAAAAAAAAATAACTTTTCATACCTGGTAAAATATAATCAATGAAACAACGTTGTGTTTAATCCAGCCTCTGTTGATATTTCAGTGTGTTGTGTTCAAGCAGTTCAGAGCAGTGGTGGTTTACTCAAATTTATACAGTGAATTAGATATGTCAAGGACAGCATTAGCTATTTTTATGTGATTTCTGGTTTTAAACCAGTGGTTGTGCCAACCTGAATTATTTGCCATGGACAAAACAGCAGACACATTCAAAATCATTCAAGACTATTTCATTAAAATGCAGGATGCATTTTCTTATCCAGATGATTGCTTACTTTTCTGCTAGGCTACGAATAGTTTTTCCAGTATGTTTACAAAATTAATTTAATTTGAAATTAGTGAAGGACACACACAGAAAAGAATTATATCTTTAAAAAAGTAAACAGTATCACTCAATTTTATTGTACAATCATGCGCCATTTGTGTCTTCTGGAAACGCAGGCTATGACCCCAGTAGTTGCTCCCTACAGGCAGCACTCCTACACCCCTACAAATTCTTTGAGGTTCTGGCAGAAATCCACATAGGCAAAAAGTGTGTCCACACAGAACAATTTAGAGACTCAGGAATACATATTTTCTCTTCTCCTTTGTGACAAATGGTACCATGAAGTAAAATTACTAATTTCTTATAAAAATGATAACACTCAAATTGTGTTCTTCCATATACATATTAAGGTTCACCTTGGCATTCCAGACAACTGAATCAGACCCAAAGTGTTTGCTTGTAAAAATAAGATTTTATTTTACTTCTATCAAATTATATCTACAACAAATAAATGCAGATAAATTTCAGAAATTAAACCCAAGCTTATTCCAAAATTAAAAATAGATAATTCAGTTACTGTTGCATATCCTATGTTGTAAATACCACTATGTGGTTTCACTTTTAGGAAAAGAAATACAAATGAGAAGCAGCACTGTGCCTCAGTGTTTTGATACTTGATGTGCAAAACAAACCTTTCCCAAATGGCATGTCAAATCACTGACCATGCAAGCTTTTGCTAGTGGCATCAAGCCGGTACTTTCACCTTAGGCAACACACAAACTAGCCAGTCTCAAACACTGAAAAATTCTTCTGAATCCTGAGAGGCTGAGATAAAAGTACTAAGGCATTCATTCTTCCTACAGAGAATGAAACTCAACCCACATTCCTTTTGCAATTAAAACAACAAAACCAAACCAATCCAAGAAAAAAAAAAGGCAACACAACCAATCAACAACAACAAAAAGAATTTAGTCTTATAAGCACTCAATCCATACTTTGAAGACTCTTCTCAATTATTACACAAAATTTACTGGCCCATATAGTTAAGAATGTGATTTATGCTCCCTAAAACCCACACTATTTATACATGATAAAGTAAATCGTACCATTGCTGCTGACATACCTATTGAAGAGAATCTTAGCTCTGTGTTTCATCGGGTTGGATAGTATCATGTATTGAAGATCAGATAGATAAAATCCTCAAGGACAAATTGCTGAACCTCATTCATCAACTTACTTCCCCACCTTATCACAGCAAACTACATATATCTCACAATAAGGATTTAAGAGAATGAGGTACCTCAAACTATTTTGTAAATGAAACACTGCTGTAATTACCACCTGTTCAAAAGTTCAAAACTAATTATTTGTTTTCTGTCATACTTTTAAGAAACAAATTACCACCTTGACTTCGTAAGACAGCAAAGTCTGTTCAGTTTTTCCACAACAGGAAGTAAATAAAGCTTTGCAACATATTTATCTATGGGATCACCAGGTCTCACTTGAAGGTGTTACCAGAATCTAGTAGATGTTTCAAATATACAACAGCTTTCACATCTTTATATCAATAAAAAATACAAAGCCTCTTATTAGAATATTGCATCACTATCAACAATATTATCCTGCCCTATAGAACAATTCTCAACAGAACTACCATACCAAAGGATATGTGCATGAAGAAAAATAAATGCACACATCATTACTGTGACTTCACAGAATGGCTCAAGTTGGAAGGGACTCCAGTGGGTCATCTGGTCCACTCTCCTTGCTCGAGCCGGGTCATCCCAGAGCACATTGCACAGGATCATGTCCAGAGAGTTCTTGAATATCTCCAGTGAGGGAGACTCCATAGCCTCTCTGTGCGACCTGTTACAGTGCTCTATCACTGCACAGCAAAGAAGTTCTTCCTCAGAAGAACTTTATTTAGGTGGAACTTCCCATGCATCAATTGCTGCCCGTTGCCTTGTGTCCTACTGCTCAGCCCCACCGAGCAGAGCCTGGCTCCATCCTCTTGACACCCTTCTTTCAGATACTGACAGACATTTATGAGATCCTCTCTCAGCCATCTTTTCTCAAGGCTTAACAGGCCCAGTTCTCTCAGCCTTCCCTTGTAAGAAAGATACTCCATGCCTTAACTATCACTGCTGGACCTGCCCCAGGAGCTCCATGCGTCTCATGTACTGAGGACTTGACAGAACAACATACAACCACATAAATGTACCTGAGAGTATGGTTACAGAACATCATTTATACTGAGGCTACTGAGACTATTTATACTAAATATACTTTATTTAAAATAAAGTTATCAAGCAAGCAAGGAGAAGAGGAAAGGAGCATTACAAATACTTCCTCTATAGCTCCAGGTTTATTGCAGGAAAACCGATTGGCTCCTCTGCACTGTTCTTCTCCCAACCACAATAAGACTCTAGATAGTAGCTTTAAAGTGTCAGAATGAGATGATCATCCTTTGAATGAGATTCATTTACTGCACAGACCACCACAACAACTTCATCCCAGAGATGCATACCAAGACTACAAACACAGCAAGCCATGGAGTTTGTATATACTTTGCAAGGCAGAGAGGATTAAGACTACTAATAGTAACAAGGGACATCTCCTCATGCTGTTGGAAATAAAACCAAATCTGTCTGTACTACCTACCAAGCATTTAAGCTTCTTTATCAAAAGCTCAGCATGATCTGAGGCTGCATGTTGGAGTTCTAACCTTTTCTCAGTAGCAAGCTGATCTCACTACAAAGCTGGGGGAAAGTACTCTCCAGCAACAGACACTGCTCACAGCACTGTTGGTATCCTAGTTCCTCTTGTTCCTAGGGGTACTGAAATCCATGCTCCACTGCAGTGCCCCTTGTCATCTACTCATCTCCCATGTGAGGTAGCATTTGGATAGGCTTTGGCCCTTTGCAGGATTAAAAGAGCATGTCACTGGCTGAGCAGAGCACCCAGCAGAGAAAGCACTGTACATCAGCTCTGGGAAGAAGGGCAGCAGCAGGCTCAACACACAGAATGCTATGCCTACAGAATACTGCTGATGGGATCACACTGCATATATGAGACTGCTGCTGGTGCCTGATAACCTCCATGTGCATGAGGCACCCAGAACCAAAGCGCTTCTGTGGTACAGGCAAGTCATTGCTACTGGTCCATATTAGCACAGGACAGGCTAGCATTTGTGAGTGATGAGATGAAAGATGCTTGAAAGCAGAGAGGAAGGCAGTCAGTGACATGATTCTCAACAGCTCTAAAGTGACTCACTTCTTCCTAATGAAGATGCACAAGACAGTCCCAAAACCTGTAGTTTCTAGACTGGTTTCTGAGCATCAAGATATCAAAACAAAGATCCACAACCTACATCTTGGCTAGGTGCAATCTTACAGCAACCACTATCAAAACCATAAGCCCTATCTGAGAGGAATAATTTCACAGAAAAAAATATCTAGGGACAATGTATTCTTTTTATATTTTATATATTTACATAATTTGTACACTTAAATATTTAATTAACAACTGGTATACATCCACTAACTAAAATCCAACACAGCCATTTTCTATCCTTTGATGTGTAATAATCTAAGCATCATCATGGATGGGGAAATCTAAAGTTATGCTGCATAGGAATTTACTGTATGTCATTACCTACGTAGAAATTTGCCCCATCAGGAACATATAAATTCCTTTGAGGAACAGCATCCCTCAGTGATAGGCTCTATGCACAGCTGACACAAAGATGCTGATATGCAACCACTGCATACTCTAACAACTCCTGATGCGATCCCCTCTGAATCAAGCTGTTCTAAGAGAAATTCCCTAATTGTTACAAGAACTCCTTTAATAAACTTCTGCCTGAATGGACTCAAATGCAATTCCAAAACCATTCACGTGCCACTGATATTCAGCTGACCAGCAAGCACATGAGCAGCCACGGCAGTTCCCTCAACCACCTCCCTAGAAAGTACAAGAGTATCAAGGCTGATCCAAAAGCAGAATCAACTGTCAGGGAGCAGGTCAGCAGCTTTCTAGCAGCAGCAATACTAGCAAACACCAGGTTAAACACTTGTGAAGTGATAACTCAACTAACTGGTGATACCACAACAGATCAAAATAAAGAACAAAATAAAAAATTGCTAGTAGGAGATGGTTACTTTCTCCTCAGACAAAAGACAACTGGAGAGAGGGTGGGAGAAGGGAAGGAAGTCAGCCAGTCACAAGAAAGCAAGTCTTATCAATGGGGGGGGGAGACTGTCATGTATTTCAATGTAAAGATGTTAACTGGACTGTCATGAGAACTAGCATGTGTTTGTACATATAAACACGTTATGAAACTTTCTGCCACTAATACTGACTCAACAGTCACATTAAATGCAGTACAGAGTTTACTCCAGCAGCTCCTCCTGTCCTGATAATCTTCCAAAGTTTTCCTCTCTTCTACTAAGTCTGTTTCACACTCTCTTGGCACTGAGGATATATGAGGCCAAGGCTGGAAAATTCTAAGGTGCAGCTCAGTCTACAAATGAAGATACAGACTATTTTTGTATTACAAAGATACAGTACTGTATATGGGGAGCAAAAATAGTTGAACAATTCCAAAAGAGTAACTATTGTTAATGCCCTGTGAAAACTCTAATGTGATTGAATTTCAGGAACCCTGGGTGAAATACCATTTAATATAGTCATCCACCATTTATTATAAACATCAATGAAATACTGAGGAAGGATAAGGTTTTTAAATTTGTGGATAACACTGAAAGGCAAGCAGATGGAAACAAATTATAGGGGGAAATTAGAGCTACAAATTACCCAGAAAAATATTTACTTATTTTCACAAAAAAATTCCTCTCAGGATGCATATACCCTTATGAAAAGTATGAGGAAGCTATGCTTGGATCCATGGTTAGACAGAGAATTTTAGATGATTAAGCAGGAAGCCAGGAGCACCTATTTATAGGTTACAGATGCTTAAGCTAAGAAATGAAATTTCAAGCAGCAATACCAGTTTAAAGTTACTTCCTCATCACACTTCTGTTGTGTTCTCATGTCACTACCTCAGGCCTACATAGTATTAGGAAGCATTAAAAATTTATGAGATAGGTGAGCTCACCTGCCAGGCTGCTCCAACCCATGTAATTCTGCTCACTAAGGAAACTTAACATAGTAACAGAATGTAACTTATGACAGATTAGAGGACAACTTTCAAGAGTGTTGAGACACCAAGCACAGCAGCATTGGGCTGCTAGTTTTGCTTACCCATGTCATGGTCTCACTTCAAGACTATCAGATTTCTGACATTAACAAAAATTACATCTTTTATAAGAATTTATGTACAATCTTGGTTTCAGACCAATGTGAGACTTCTCAGGCAGATCCTTCCAAACTGCAAAATGATTACAATATTTCCAAGTACTGTTGACAGCAAAACAATTGTCACAGGGTTATACAGCTGGACACTGGCAGGTAAAACATAGAGGTTTACAATAATCATGCCTCAAGTCCTACACAGTCTCAGGAAATTTTAGTGAAAAACTCAGAACTGAACATACATATCACCTATATAATGACTCATGGACACACTGATTACTGATATAAGTAGAAAGACCTGCAGCCATTACACTCACATGTCAACCCCCGACTTCACTGGAACTACAGGTTCAAAAACCAGAACTTAAGTTCTATTTGAATAACAAGTTCTCTTTGATCAATTTAAAATTTTAAGAACAAGTTCTCTGTGTCTGCTGGGGATTCATTTTATGGACACCTAATCTTTAGGCTACAAAAAAAACTGTAAGCAGACAGGTATTTTTGCACAGCACCAATCCACCTTATGATCTTATTAAAAAAAAATAAATCAGTTTCTTGTATGTTAGTATTTTTCCCCAAAACCTGAAAACTAAGCATTTAGGAATTCACTTTTTAAATATTAATTTTCCAAAGTTCCACTAAAATTTTAAATCCTTTCTACATTCTCACTCCCTCCTTAAAGCACTAAGAGTTCTCATTAAATGTGGGTGGTCACTGGATGGCTGCACTCAAAGAGTTGTGGCCAGTGGCCCAATGTCCAAGGGAGTAGAGCAGTGACAAGTGGTGTGCCTCAGAGGTTGGTATTGGGACGGTGATTAGACACTGACACAGGTTTGCCAGAGAGGTGGTAGGTAACCCATCCCTGGAAGCACTCAAGGCCAGGTCTGGATGGGGCTTTAAGCAACCTGGTCTAGTGGAGGGTGTCCCTGCCCATGGCACGGGGGCTGGAAATAGATTGTCTTTAAGGTCCCTTCCAACCCAAACCATTCTATGATTCTATGTAGAGCACATATGCCCTGAAGCACTCGGGCTGCACTTAGGCTGGTTCGTGAAGCAACTATTATTATTTACTCTGCACTCTTACTGGGTGAAATGGTCAGGACTTCTGCAGAGAGATGGAAGCAACGGCCTGCAACAAACAGGTGCTTCCTCCATCCTGAAGTGATTAGATGTCATCACATGACAACAGCAAGCTATTAGCTTGTGAACAGCATACCTGCAGGCTTAAAGCAAGTCACAAAACTTGTTTTGCCACACAAACAACTATGCAAATCAACAGTTGAAAAAGATTTCTTCATACTTAAAAGAAACCCTGTAGGGAAATCATTAAGACACTCACACCTTGAGAAGTTTCGAAAGTTCTAAAAGAGAGAAAACAACACGACTGTTATACAGTCATTAACTAGCCATTTCTGGTGTGGGTTTGTGGTTTTGGTTCTTTTTCTAAATAACTTCCCACTCAGTATTAAATAAATACTTAGATAAAAGAGAAGAGCAGTCAGCTGGGTTCACCAGTAAAGTCACCACGGGCTCCAAGCCTGTGCAGCATTATAGGCCATGCAAAACATTAAAAATATCTGGAATATGCAAAGATCTTCACCCAAGTCTGGAGTTATTACGTTACCATTTAATCTCTTTTAAATGTGAGAAAATGGGAAGATAAACAAGACAGGTGAGTTACACAGCCCCTTAGTGGCTCAAGCAAACACGTGGCTTAACATATGATAGCATTTACCTAAGACAAAAATACCGTAAATATAATTTCTGTATTTTTTCCTACTTCAGCAACTCAGAGGAGCCAGTAATCAAAGGCACACAGGCAGGTTCGACAAGTATCTCTCTGCAAACAGCACATTCAACCTCCGTAGGAGTTCACGGCTGCTCTCCGTAACGATGCATTTAGCGCTTTAGTTAAACAAGGGCTGAGCCCTATAACCCATCTGCCAACAGCGTCCGCGGCCCCGTACTCCACCGAGAAAGCCAAGGGAGCACCACCACCGAGCAGCAGCACCATCTCGTTTTCACCGAGCTGACTTTGTTTCAGCAGGAATGGGCTGCCACGCTGCCAGCGTTTCACGCATTTCCCTGGACCGGGGCGCCCTGCCGGCGCGACCGCCGCCACCCGGAGCCTCCTCCTCCTCCTCCCCCTGCGCGGCCACCGCCGGCAGCTCCGGGCGCTCGCTCCCTGCCCCACCGCCGCCTCCAGGCTGGCCCTGACCCCCTCGCCGGGCCGGGATGGCGGCGGAGCGGAGGACGGGCGGGAGACCCCCGCCCAGCGCACCGCCCGGCTCTGACCCGCGGCCCCGGCCCGCCTCACCGCGCCCGGGGCGGGAGGGGATGGGGGAAGGGCCGGGCGGCCCGGGGAAGGGGCACCGCGGGGGAAAGGCAGCAGCAGAGGCAGGGGCTGGCGGCCAGCAGCTGCCCCGCGCAGAGGAGAGAGATGCCCGCCCGGGCGGCGGAGCCAGCGGCGGGATGCCCGGCGGGAGACGGGCAGGGGCCACCCCCCGCGCAGCCCCGCGGAGGAACGCGAGCACCTACCGGGGCTGTAGGGCGCGGACACTCGCGCAGCGTCCCCTCGGCGGCCCCGCCGCGAAGTCTGCCCCGGCCCGAGCAGGAACCGAGCGGAGCCGCCGCCGCCGCGCAGCCGGAGGGAGGAAGGCGCGGAGGGCGCACCCGCCCCCTGCCGGTGGCGGACCGGGGCCGCCCCGCCCCGCCCCGCGCCCCGCCCCGCCCCGCGCCCCGCCCCGCCCCGCGCCCCGCCCGCCCCGGGACTCGGCCCCGCCCCGGGACTCGGGCCCGCCCCGGGACTCGGCCCCGCCTCGGGACTCGGCCCCGCCTCGGGACTCGGGCCCGCCCGCGCCGCGGAGGCTGCGCGCTGCCCTGCGCGGGGGAGCGGCGCCTCCGCGCTGAGCGTGCCGGCGTGCCCCAGGCAGCCTGGTGCCCGGCCCGGGAGGCACTTGGGCACCAAGATGTTTCTGCTTGTTTTCTGTTATATTTTACACGCCTTTGATTTTTTTTACTCAAACACACCAGAAGTGCTCTTCTGTTACCGAACAGAAATTACATTTTCTGTTTTAAAATAAAGTCCAACCTTTTTCTTTTAAAAACATTATGATTAGCAGAACTGAGCCAATCTGTGTTATTGAATAAGAAGAAAATATGATCCTGTCTCTTCTTTGTCTTTTTTTTTGGCACTGATTTTCCTCTAACCCTGCCACGAGTTGGGGTAGGTGGGGAGTTAGGGGTAGTTGGGGTAGGTGGGGACGAAAACAGGAAGAACAGCATTCTATTGTGTGGAAGATTTCTACTGGCCTAACTCCCTCCGCTGGACTATTGCTGGGGTGGGTATGGAAAGTGCTGGGGAAGCAGAGCTCTGTAAATTCCACTATTGTCAAACCAGCAAAAGAGCACTTTTACAAAATCAGCGTGGCACTGCTCCTAGCAGAGAACAAAGCCACAGCCAAAATGTAGGGCATATCACACATCATTAGTGTCAGGTAGACAAAAGGAAGTTTCCATGTCTTATTTTAACGACTTCTGGTTAATAGATCTCTCTTTTATTGGTTTTAAAATAGCGTAGTTTGAAACATCCTTGGTATGGGATGGTTATTTGAACATCAATCAAGTAATTTCTTTAGTAAATTTTCACAACACAATGAGGTTTCAGGCATACTGTAATATCAAAATAAGCAAAGGAGTACCCAGTGGGAGCACTGCGCAAGGAAATAGGGATTTATAGCTTTTAGTTCTAAATGGTAGCATAGATATATCCTGGTTTGACAGTTAGTGCTTAATATATGAAATTTAACCATGTTCCCCTAATTACTAATTAGGGTGGCACTAATTAGGTGGCACTGTCTACAGCAATAGATTAGTAAGGTCATTATGCTAACAGAGGCTGACTCCTTTGATAAGCAAATGTTTGCAATAGAAACAAACATTTTTAAAAGATTACATAAGTAGCAGTATCAAATTATTAAAAGAAGATATAATATTATCTGCACAATAACCAACACCTCAGAATACATCTGTATCAAAGTTAAAGAAATAAGTTAGACTTGAGAATGGCTGCAGCTGAATCCCATTGATAATTTACTTGGCTGAAAAGGTGCCACAACAGACAGAAGGTGTAGTCACCTGGAAACATGGCAGCTGAAAGAACCAAAGGAGAAGGGGTATGCCAGCCCTCCCAGTATCTCAAGAAGTCTCACAGGTCCTCTTTTCCTTTTCTCTTTCTAATTTGTTGTGTAATTGTACCTTTTTTGTATATTAAAATTGCTATGCTCATTAAGGTGTTCCATGAGAAATACCTACAGGAGTTTGCTTTTTATTATTGTCTATGATAAACTGACCATTTTTTCTTCTGTAGATTAAGTTTGTCATGAAACAGAATGTGTTTCATAGGCACATATATTCTAAATGTTTAATCGTGACCTAGTATGTTCTACATTTACAATTTTAAGTTCCAAAATGTTTACATTTATTTAAAAATAAATCAACAAAATAACTTGGCTTTATTATTACACTGTTTAGGAAAAATATATACTATACCTATTTATTTTGCAAACATCAGAAACCAAAGTATCCTAAGAATTTGGGTGACCTTGCTGGCCTTATTCTCATCTTTGACAAATTTCTTTGCTAGTATCTCTAGCATTTGACCTGAACTTTCTTGTCTCTCTCATAACTACATCATTGTACTAAGTGAAATTATAGCATTGTACTATGATTTTGGGTTTTATTGAGAATGAAAACATTTCCTTCATGTAGTTACAGGAAAACTAGATGTACTGTGTGTTTCATTTAGCATCCTAGGGATAACAGGGACAAATGAAAATAAAGTAAAATACAGAAGCAGACCCTTTCAGGTGCTTTACCTCTGTTCTGTTGATTATTGCCTCTGGTAATAGATGTTCTGCTAACTAGTCATCAGTCTTGATTCTCAGTTCTGGTATCAAAGCAATTTCTGGTGACTTTTAAAAGTACTATTTCCCTGTAAGCCTAAACTTCATATTCATATGCTATAAACTAATACTTCTGCCCTAGCAAATCTTTCCATGGCATTTTTGAATGAACTAGCCTCAGATTACTGGCAGTGACCCAGCTCTCCAAAATTTGGAATATCTGTGGCATAGAAGTTACTTTTCTCAACACAGTAGGCCAGGCATAGGAAACACTTTGCCTTTTGTAGCACCAGTATTACAATGCTGTGATAAATAAGATGCAACCCTAAGCCGTATTTTAAATATTATAGAGAGGAAAATAAAAGAAATAAAAGAGAAAAAAGTTCCTTAGAGAATGCTGCAGGCAGTTTGCCTTGAAGAAATTAAAAAATTTGATTTTCACCAAATTGTGAGCCTTTTAACTGTAAGTAGAAACTAAAATATGTAAGTACAACATGAAGCTCATTCCTCTCTTCTCTCCTGCATCTTCCAAACATGTGAGAACATGTATGAAAAAATCTTCCTTAAAATGACATCCTCTGTTGGCTTTCTGAATTGGTATTATCAAGTTTTGTATAAGCAGTATGGGTGTGTGTCTGAAAGAGAATGTAATATTTAGTGTTTGTCCAATGATGTGCTAGAATTTAAAATATATACATTCAGTATATATTTTTGTGACTTCTCACCCATTGCTATCAAAAGTTAATTTTCAAGCAGCCAAAATAGCAGGTCTGATATGAGATGTCTGGGTAACAATGGGTATGGAACTAAAATCAGTGCTCCAGTTTTAGATAGGAAGCATCTGAGGAACATTTCCAACTGAGTTTGTACTCATTGAGATCAAGAACAAGCATCACCAGCTGGAAATTGTAGATGTCCTGGGACAGACAGACTACAGATTGTACTGTTCATGAGCTGCATTGTAAAAGGTCACGAGCACCACTCTGAACATCTTGTGACAGCATGAGAATTCTTCCACGCAATAAACCTCCTCCAAATGTAACTCTTTGTCATAGAAAACATATGGAGTTTGCCTCCAAGTTTATTAATGTCTCATTTTAGCAGGATATTTTTCCTCATCCACAGGCTCTTAACCAGACCCTACCTTTCCCGAGGCAGAGCTTCATGCATTGCTGCTGCTCTCTCACAAAAGGTCAGTTCCTCCCCTCCCTCCCAGTCCTCGCTAAACTGCCTGTATCCATCAATTGCACCACCCCATGTGTGAGCTAGGCCATGACATCACAGCGATCCCAATGAGATTTTGTAGCTCTGCAACTGCATTCAGACCTCTAATCCCCCCTATTGATTCTCCCTGCTGCATGCATTCATGTACAAGCACGTCAGATAAGGCACCAGGCTGAGCTGATGTCAGAAAAAGAAAAAGAGGGCGTTTTCCCTTATTGCTGTGTGTTTGCTTAAGTTGACCTCTTTCACCATGTTCTGTTTATTACATCTCATCCCACACCACTTCCTTACTTGATTGTAGGCCATTGTCTCACTCCCTGTTGGTTTGTCATTCCTAATTTACAGCTCTCCTATGTTTGCCAGTCATATGGCAGAACTGCTTTGTCTCCCCTTTGTTAGGAACACCCTGTTTGTTCCTAACCGCTGTTGACACTCAGATAAGATCTTATAATCATAAAAACTAGATCCCTGTTATTGATGCCAGTTGCATGATGCCAGTTGATGATCTGTGGTGTCTGTCCACTCCTCCTCAAGACCTGTCTTTCCTTTCTCTGGCAGGATCAAACAGAAAACTGCTTGGGCCATTATGTCCTTGACCCTTGCTACCAGAGTCATAGAGTTATGCCTAATATGTTCACAGCTTCCCGTGGCCAATATCAGTACTGCCCATGCGGAAGAGTAACAAAGGATAATAGTCTAAGGCCCCACAAGTCTTTCTTCAGTATCTGAGATACAAGCTCAAGCAAGAAGAAAATGCCCTTTGCCAGCAGGTGAGGTCAGCCTGTGGGGACTTTCTTCCCCATAGCAGGGAGTCTGCCTCTGCTATCACTTGCAGGTTCCACCTGGTATTGTTGTAGGTTCAGGCTTAGCTGGTGCAACTGTTTTCCTGGACCCTGCTGCCAGGACACTCAGTATTTTGTAGCTGCAGGTCTGCAGATAAGAGTAGGAGCCTTCCTCCTGTTGCTAGAAGCAACAAGTTTCCAGACTTCTTTCCCCTCACCTGTGTGAGGAATGTGCTCTGTTCTTTACAACACATCACAAATGATGAGAGAGGAATTGATGGACAGTCTTTCCATGTCCACCCACATCTTAGTGATTAATCAGGATAACCACTCCTCCGTCTTACCAACATATAAACCATTGTCAGTAGTTATCATGTCTGTGTTTTTCTAGTGGAAAGGAAAGGATTCCATCTTCTGAGAAAACTCTCAGTGTGATGGAGCAGGACAGGGCAGCTCAGCAAATAGCTGCAGGATAGAAACTGTACACAGTTAGGCCTTTAGGTGTTACTATAATAAAAAAATATTAAATCCTGTGTATCCAGAAATAGGAAGCAGCCTGTATAACTAAGGATTCTGCCAGCTTACACATTTTTCACCAGGATGGAATGACTGGACCTCATCCATCTAAGCTTCCAGTGATGAGACAGATAAAAAGTGCAGAGGCAGTGGTGATCACTCCGTCCCTGCTGTCATGCTTGGCTAGACCACAGAAAAGAAATTGCATCCTTAGCTAGGATAGATAGGCACAGCCCTGAAAAGGGGATTCTAGCTCTAATCACAGTTACAGAACTGGTACTGGAGGCATCTGACTGACATTGAAAGTGAAAAAGAGAACTTGGACAGCAAACACACTTTGGGTGCAGCAGACCAAAATGCAGAAGGTTTTAGGTCAAAGGGATTTATCTAGAGACCAGACTAGGCTCGAGCTAGTACAGGCAGCTCAAATCTAATGAAAGGATCCCTGGCAACTGTGGAAACTCCAGGAACAGATACATGGCGATGCAGCAGAGCTTATGGCTCACCAGCCGTAAGATCACACTGTAAAAATGATCTCTTCAAGGGGCATAAGATACAGTACTCTGAGACTAAAATACTGAAGCTATGGCAGTTAGGATGCTGAGGTTAGAAAGCATTGCTTTGCAGTTGTGGGCAAAAGAATCAGAAACATGAGAACTTCTGGGATGACTTGGAAGTTGTCGGCTCCTCTTTTAACCCATGTGCCCTCTGATACTGTTCACTTGCTATCTTCACACTGGTGTTCTTCCTCTATATATCTATGTAGCAATGGTATTGCTGAGCACCTCTAAGTAGCACAATAACTTTCGTAGTTAAATGCAAGCAGACTCTGGCTTCGCTGTGGCTGACCAACTCCTGTCTCAAAAGCTCCTCTGCCTGGGACAGAGGTTCAGCCTTTCTGAACAATAAAACAAATGCAATTGAGACTCTATTCACCACAGGCATGGTGGTTTTCTGAGCACAGCAGTTTAGGAGGAAAAAATATTTCTCATTGGTTACTTCCTTCTACTACAGCATTGATGTGGTCACTTAAACTCAGATGTCTTTGAAGGAGACTTATCTAATAGCTAAAGTGGTATGGTATGAGAACCAGCCAATTTTAATAGTAGTCTCATTAAGCACAGTACCTTTGCAGAACTGACACCTCCTTTTTGCAGCAGGACAGTCCCTCCTTATACACATTTATCTGTTTCTCATGCTGCTGGCTTCAATAGTGTACAAGCCTAATACCACAGATTTTCTGACAAAAGAATAGTATTACTTTTACTGAATTTTAAAAACATATATATCCCATATGATACAACTACAGATGACTTTTATTTTTGTTCAAACAATGACACTGGAAGAATGTTTGCTTTGTTTTGCAGCAATGTGCTGTACAAACATCAAAGGAAAGAAAGAGCTCATAAGGTACAAGAAGATGCAGCTTGTAAGTTATTCCAAGGCAGGCACCCTTTTGTGCTGTGGTGTTTTGTGCTGTGCTTTTGCTGGGTCTTTTCACCCAGTTTGTTAAACTTGTGTTCAAGTTTCAACTTGAATACTAGTTTGTAGATTGTCCAGACAGGAAAAATCTCCTAAAATCATCCCCTCTAAAAATGCAGAGGTGCACACATCCAGAGGAAGGCAAACTTCTCCTAAGAAGCATGAACTTCTTCCATCAGCTCTGCACAGCAGGCCACAGCCTGTCTTTTGACCCTGTGTCTCTGTAGGAAATTTCACTAGTTCTACAGAATGTGCCTCACAGCATATGTGCACAAAATATCTTGCACTTCTTAAATAAAGTGCTAACAGCCCCTTCGAGAAACACTCCTAAAACAAAACAGCAGTTTTGGGTTTTGGCACTTGTATTTGCCTGAATGTGGTCTTTCTTTTTCTTCTTTGTTCATTGGTTTGTGGGATTGTTTGGGAGGTTTTGTTCTGTTTTGTTTTTCTTCTTTTTTTTTTTTTTTTTTAACTTTCAGCAATAAATCTTGTCAAAAGGAAAATCTATTAACTACTTAAAAGTAATCTAGGCAAGATTAGAATTCTAAACTTTTATTTCTTGCAATCAGTCTTTTATC
Source organism: Aphelocoma coerulescens (assembly GCF_041296385.1). NCBI lineage: Eukaryota > Metazoa > Chordata > Aves > Passeriformes > Corvidae > Aphelocoma > Aphelocoma coerulescens. Next base: position 23,938,939 of record NC_091014.1, on the reverse strand, counting down.
CTGCAAACAGAGCGTAAAGGAAAGGAAAATACTGGAGGAGTGAAAGTCTGTTATGCTGTTGCACGGTTAGTTTCTAGGCAGGACATATTGAAATTAAAGTCGCATGATTTAGACTAGACAGAGTTGTTACTGTAACAGATTTGTGTTACAAAGCATCCTTTTTATGTACTTTCTTTCTCAAAGTGCTGTGTTTCTGTTAAAAAATCACTGAAGATATTTCTCTGAGTAGAATGGCTTAAATTATCCCTAAATCTGTTCCTTTTAGAATTTGCTAGAACTGACTGGTTGATCAGATAAAGACACATAGTTTTCATAGCTGTCAGGAAGAAGCTGAAAGGGGCCTCTGGTGGTCTCCTAAGTCACCTTTCTACTTCCCATCAGAACCTCGAAACTTTCCTTCACACTCCATCTGGTGAGGCAGAGTCTAGTCTCTGTAAATCACCCATGCCATTACCTATCTATGCTTATGATCCCAACATCTGACCTAAACCTACCTTGTTGTAGTGCATGCTCATTTCTTCCTGTCGTCTACAGTGATGATGTACAGAGAACCACCTATTTGCTTTGCCTGTGCTATTTTTGTTTGTGCTATTCTTGCTTGAAGACTTTTTTCTGTTTTCTCTCAGCCTTCCCTAAACAAAGCAGTCTCACTCCCTCTAATCCTTACTCTCTGATCATTTTTCACAGACTTTCAGTCTCCTTCTCTGGATTACAATTTCTTTGTAACATGGTAGCCAAAATTACAATTTCTTTGTAACATTTCATGTAACATGGTAGCCAAACCTCAACACGCCTCTCCTATTTAGGCATCACCAACATAAAATTATCTATGGCACACAGTACTCTTACATGATGTTTTTTTCCATTTTTGCCACAGCAATTGCTTTGACTGATGCTTGGCTGTGGCTGTGTTTGACCCCTACATCCTCACCTGTGGATCTGCCACCCTGCTGAGAGTTTCCAATCCTATATTTATGAAGCTGATTTTTTGAACTCTAAATTGTAGCCTTTTTTATATCATTTCTGCTCTCTGTCAAGATCTTTCTGAAGACATTCCTGTTCTCTAAAACCCTCACAGGCTATTACAGATTGGTTGTAGCTGCTTATTTAGCAATTCAATGCTCCATCATCTGGAGTGCCAGTGAGAGCAGTGTTTTTTACTAGAACAGGACAGGATAAACCACTGGGAGTAGCACAGGGATTTTGGCAATACATAGCTGAGTGCATTTTTCTTCCAGCAGTATTGCACCCATGTAATGGAAGTTTCTTCCAGGTCTTGAGTGCCAAGATTGCACCTGAAAATCTCAAAAAAAGGCAGAGTCCACAATCCCCCTATCATATTACAGCCACTGCATTTCTCCTTCTGCATGGCCTCTTTACTTGGTTAGATCACTCACCTAAATAATTTTATTTTTCTTTAGCATTACAGGGCCTCTGATGATTACCTAAGGGAAGATATTTAGTCTTTGTGGCGTTTGAAGAAACATTTCTTCTTTACTAACAGAATTCTCATTGATATCACAGCAACAAATGTCATTAATCTGACATTTGCCCACCTACCCAAAAAATATGTTTGCAGTCACCGAGTGGTTTTTTACTTACTATCATTTTAGAATTGGAATAACTGGAAAATCCTACACTTTTTGAACCTGCTTTTGGAGCTACAAGATTTTATTTCTTGTAGCACTATTAGAAGCTGTTTAAGTGAATAAAAACTGCTTACAGAGAGATATACCAGGATTTCCATAGGAAATATCCCTTTCCAGTATTTAGGACTAATCTGGTATTAATGCCTGTCTTTAATCAGAAGCAGGCTTCCAGTTCAATTAATTGTTCTGAACTTAAGAGCATTTGTGGACATATAAGAAATGTGGAAGTAGAGAGCAATTAATTACTTTCTGGTACCAGCTTCACTTGGTAACAATTTCCCTAACTGAAGCCTGAATGATGGAACTGGAACTTAGATTTCAGCTAGAGGGTGGGGTTCCTGGAGCAAAACCGCAGAATCAAATGCCACTGAATGTTCAGAGTACTTTGCTCATTTACCTGATCTGACCAAACCAAGTGGGAGTGGAGAAAAAACCAAACAAACCACAATCTAAAAAACCCCCATAAAAAAATACCTTTATCTACTTCCAACAGAGAACAATCTGGCTAGAAAATTTCTGATGAAACACTTCTTCATTAGGGTATGCCATTCATTGAAATCAAAATGTTCCACAGAAGAATTTCCATTTTTGACCAATTTCCAATGGAATCTAGGCGGGTTTCCAAGACAGATGATCCTGCCAGTTCTCTTCTTAACAGCCATTTGGCTGGTTCTAGGAGATCTTGAGCTTACAGACTGCTTTGCCTCAGTTTTGACGGAGTGCTGAGAGCTGGGAAGGAAGGACCCTCCACTTTGTGGCTTCTTGGCAATCCCGATTCCCCAGACATGTGGGGGCGAGGCTGACAGGCTTCCCCAGAGCTGAGGCATCATGCCATGAAAAGACTCAACACTCCTTGGTTTCATTCCAAATTTTGAAATATTAAAATCTTCTATTGTGTTAAAAAAAATTTGCATTTCTTGCTGATGCTCTAATGAGTCTATATTCCAGATCAGAGCCTAATCCTGTAAGTATGTGCATATCCATTTATTACAAGCTGTGGTATAAAATTACACAGATATTAATGGAGTTCTGGCAGGCTGGCTATACATAGGCATGTAAATAACAAAGGCCACACCTGAACATAAGGCAGTAGTGCCCATGGTGATGTGGTCATATAGCACTGCTGTTGCCAATGCTTTCTTCACAGTACTTAACAACTCACTACTTCTTTCAATGTATATTTGAAGTACTAATATGTGATATTCCATTTTAGAAGCAAAAATCTGACATGGAAATGTTACTGGTTTTTCAGAACCACAAAATACATTCGTATAATTAGGTTTACTATTTCAAAGTCCAGCATATTCTATTAAGAGTCTTATTAAGAGTCTTAGATAATCATCCAATTCTGTCTTCAGCCAATGAAAACAACTTCCTTGCCTGTTCTTTTTTTAGCTTTCACTTCTCACATGCTAGTCTTGCAGTCAAGGGATTTGCAGCCCTTACAGCTCAGCTCACAGAGCAAGTATGTCTGTTTCTTTTCCATTCCTGTGTGATGCCATTGCTCCTGTCTCAAACTTGGCCTAAGATGGCAACATGACGTATGTACTGATGCTACTTTGTCTTGGTGATCTACACAAACAGGAGAGTAGCAAACAGCTATGGAGATGGCAGTGACCTCAAAGCCACAGCAGATTGTTCAAAAAAAGGCTATTTGCTCTTCATGTGTTTCATGGTTGTTTGGCATTCTCACACTAAAATGTTTTGAGAAAAGCTCCAATACCCATTTTGTGATGCACAGTGTCAACTATACAATTAGAGTCACTAAATGTGATGAAAACTACTAACAATCCACTAAATCAGGGTAACGAGTGGCCCACCAAAGAGTAGAGCTTCAGTCCAGGATGACTTTTGGAAGCTTGATGATTGGGCTAACAGAAACTTCATATAGTTGTAAGAGCAGAGGTGCAAAGTTCTGCACTTGGAGCAGGATTACCCCATGTGCTGAGAATTAACGGGCTGAGTAGCAGCACTGATGGGAAGGGCTTGTGATGGAGGTCACAGTGGATGTGAAGCTGCATATGAGCCACTAACATGGTGATGGGGGTAGGAGCATGTCAGGGAGTTTGTCCAGCCTGAACAAAAGCCAAGAGAATAATACAATTGCTGTTTTCACCTGTATAATGAGGGGGAGGGAGAGGGTTTAAAGGTGAGACACACTGTAGTCCTGTGTTGAGTGGGAATGGACCAGTCAACCTCCACATTTCTATGATTCCATTAAAACTGTGTTTTCTAAAATTTTATTTGATTAACATTCAACACAATTGTCTAGCTGAAACCAAGACCCTGGAAGTTTCTTTATTGCAAATAACCAGGATATTATGGGAGGATATACCATGAAAAAATATGTTTTGTTCTAGTCATGGTTTTTCCTGACCTTTTTTCACAAATATATAGTATTAGCCACTGTCAAATACAGAGCTAAAGGGACCATTGACCTATCTACTAAGGAAAATACTGGTTCTAGATTCCTAAGGGAAATTACAACAGCTCATACACATTTGTAGAATGTAAACATTTGCTGAAGTTAATAAAAAGTCTGACTGTCTTCCAGTCAACAGTCACAACTGATAGACACAGTATGTTCAGATACTGCCTCTGAGGCAGCATGAAATCCTGGCATTATTCAACATCCAGGAAAGTTTTTGTATCAATTTCAGTGGAGCAGCATTTCAAGCATATAGTTTTAATCTACCAATTTATGAGAGTGTAAAACCATGCTAATTTATCACTCACTTGACTAAAATAGAGAACTATGAGCATTTTAGAAACCAGACTAAGCAAAAGAGTGTGCCTTCTGAAGGATAGATACGTTCTGGCAAAGATGAGGCATTGGTTGGATTCTCCATTGACCTAATACTGCTTGCACACATTAAATGAGTTTTAAAGGATCCCTGCTTTTGCTATCATGCCGAATATACTGCCACGTGATGAATATGGGGGAGATCCTGACTCCTTTGAAGTCATGGCAAACTTCCCATTCCCTCTGTTGCCCAACACCTTGTATGGACACAACTGCAGGAACCACATGAGGTGAAATTTTGACAAATGTGAGCAAGAGCTGCTGGCTGTATCTAGTATCAAATTATCTGTTTTGTGGTGATTAAACTTTATTTCTTGCTTAGTCAAACATCCAGTCATGTTATGGGATAACAACTACTGTGTCATAGATGGAAAACACAGAGTGACTGGGAAGCAGATGAAAAGCTGGTGACTGAGCCTACCTCAAAACCGAGGCTTTTCTCTCTGTTACAGCATTCTTAGGCTAATCTACACTCAAGGATGATCTTATTTCTTGATTTTCTTTCCAAAATACTGGGTCCCCAATTTTCCTCTCTGATTTCAAAGTAAGCTGAATCAGTCAGTCCCTCTGTGGATACATCTTCATGCTATTCTGTTTCAACGTTTTGTATTTAATGGACTGCTTTTAAATAAAACTCCATGTTTTTTGTTAAGCAAAACCTCTGTGTGGTTTTGACTCAATCTGAAATTTTATGTATATTTAGGCTCCTGCCTAAATTTGTCTTGGCCTACTTTGACAGGTCTCATTTCTCTGTATGTTGCAGTGATTGGGAACTCACTGGTGACTTTTCTTGCTCTTTGATAGGATTTTTCAGTCTTAGAACTTAACACTTCTCCAGGATACAAACAGGAAATACTGGGTTCAACAGGACAGGGAGTTATTTTTCCTAAGTCAACTAATTCACTCAATTGACTACCTGGCCAGACAGAAAAACACAGCTGAAAAGGCACTTAATAGGTATAAAGTTAAGTTCAGGTCAATTTGGCACAGAGTGGAGAACCCCACCCAGATGAGTCAGAGATATCAGTGGAAGATTAGTTACTCCCATCCTCATAATTTCTTACATGGGTTTCCAGTCCTATATATCCCCTCAGACTTCCTATTCTCAGTTTAGTGTATACAATGTTTAAACTGTTTCCAAGCTCTCTGAAATAATCTAAGAACCTAAATTGGTTTGATTGTAATGTAAATGGTTATCATTCCCTGATTACACTGCAGTCTGGCATTATGACTGAACTTGCATTGGGACCGCAATGGAAAACTAGTCTGCAGCACAGCTCTACCAGGCATTGCACACTCTTGCTTTACCAACTTTGGCAGTTGGTTACTGCTTTTATGAATCACCTTTTGAACTACTCGGGTTGTTGCCATTTGTCAAGGATTTCTACATATCTCAGTGTCTTCATGTCCACAAGTCCAGGACATACAGCCACTTACCTAGTGCTTACTTGTGCTATAGTGTGTAGGCACAGCCTGAGAGGTTTATAGCATATGGGATCCACTGTGCAACTGATTTTGCATGCACTGGAAGTAAGACACATTTTGAACACTGGTTTTGCAGTACATGCCTTTAAGTTCACTCTGCACAGGCAAAACAGCTCTGTTGTGCCTGGGGTACATCAGGCTGCATATGTATGCAGACACATATGATCTGTGTCAGTCTGAAAGAAGATTGCAGGGCTAGTAGGCAGGATTGAAAAGATTACTGTCTGCCTCTGACTTCATTGACTTCACCAGCAGAATGACGTGCTGCCCAACACATGCCTGCAGCATTACTGGTTTCAGGCAATGTAAATCCTTTCCCAAAGGCTACAAGATAGTTTGAAATTGGAGGGCCAGGGTGCTCATCACTAAGGAAAATTCTCATCTTAGAATTCATTCTTATTTATTCTTAAGTATTCTCATCTTAGTCTCATACCCTGGTAAAACCTATGTAAAACTTCACAATCACAGATTCAGAATAAATGACTATGCATGATTTGTTACTTCTCTAAGTCCTGAGGTAGTACAGCATGACCTCCCTCTCAAACCTGTGTGACCAAGGTGGACATTTGCCACACAATCAGAATAGAGAATGTGTCACATGAAGAGACATCACTGTGGCTATCTGCCTTACATGCTTGATAGCCAGTGTGTGGGACGCTTTCTCAGATGTAAGACTCAGCTTCCTGTAAGGAGACAGTGCTGTCCTTTTATCCCAGTGCTTTGAGAGTTCTCTCACTCAACACAAAGCAAGGAACAAAATGCAAACCTGTATATCAGACAAAACCAAAACATTAGGCTTCAATGCTGAAAGAAACAAAGGGACAGCTAGGGATGCTATAGCTGCTAAAAACTAATTTTGTTTTCTTCGTATGCAAGCAAACCACCAAACCTGCCCACAGAGCTTCCTGAGTTTGAAAAGGCTGCACATGTATGAGCATGGTACAGTATATTTCTACTGTAATAATTTCCATTGCATAAAAGGGCAAGTTTTGAATAAGCTGAGCAATAGGAGAATAATGGAATGGTTTGGATTGGGTTTGAGTTGACAGGGACCTTTAAAGTTCATCTAGTTCTACCCCCCCTGTCACTGGCAGGGACACCTTCCACTAGACCACATGGCTCAAAGCCCCACTAAACCTGGCCTTGAGCACTTGCAGGGATTGGACATCCAAGACTTGTCTGGACAAGCTGTTCCAGTATCTCACCACCCTGAAAGTAAAGGAATTCTTCCTAACATCTAACCTAAACCTACCCTCTTTCAGTATAAAGCTGCTCTCCCTAGTCCTATCACTATTTGTCATTGTATAAAGTCCATCAGAGAGTCTTATCAGAAACTAATATAATTACTGCTTATTTCTCCCTTTTACTGACACACATTTGTACTTGGAGATAACTTCTGTTGCAAGACATAGCTGTTGCAACACTGGTAAATACCATATGATTTTTTCCATTAGACTTGTAAAGAAAACTATGAAGCAATATCAATTCAACCCTAACTGCAGTGGCTTGAGGTATGAAAGTCTATACATATACAGGTTTTTTCCAATTTGTTTTGCCAAAGTACTCCAGTCTTGGAGGATGTAGAGCTTGTAAGTTGTTCTGATCCCCAGCATGGGCCAAACTGAAAGTGTCAGCCTGGATGATTATTGTGGTGTAAACATAGGCCTGTGTGAGATAACTGACTCAGTTTTCACTTTAAAATACAGATTAAAAAATAAATTAGTTCAAATCATACTGTGCCTTTTAGATCTTCAGGCTAAGACCTTGAAAAAAAAGATATCTAATTAATTTTTTGCAACTGTTGCTTGATGAAAGGAGTGTTAATATGGTGGTAGTAGGTTACAACATTTAACACTGTAGCCTTGACATTTCTTATTAAATATTTAACTGCTGGAAATGGTATATTTGACAAGCATCTGTGGAAATGAAACCTGGTTTTGAGAACACAAAGTTGATACTGTAAAAACAAGGATGAGGATATGGATAAAAGAAATATTATAAAGTTGTCACATTATTTTTTGTCTCCAAGACAAGATTTTGATTTTTTGATATTTATTTGAATGCATATTTTTCCTGTGAGGAAAAAGGTTTGTATACTCACTAAAATAAGTGCCTTTAGTTCACAAACTGGTTTGGCTGGGGGGGGAAGTTGGATTGTATGTAAAACACTCCTCGTGTTTTTAGAGCAGACTAGTTTTGAAACATGGTGGTGTAAAAAAGGCAAACAGGTGAAAAGATGGAGAACCTCACAAAGATACCAATTCTTTTGTCCTTTGTACATGACCTCAGTATAATTTTTTTTTGCAATGATACTATTACACTAGGAAACATCTCAGTCATTTTGCTTTTGAGAGTTAAAAGCTGGTGCTGATCTAAGTCTCTATAAGAATTTTACCCTGACAAGTAGAGAAACATGGCAATTTAAATATTATTCTTCTAGTTCTTGTATTAAAGTGCTATTTTTTCCTTGGAAATAACAAGAAATATGAAAAATCAAGTAAATTGCCTAAGCACCTTTAGCTCTTTTTTGTTATGTATTTGTTATACACTGCACTTCTCTATCCATATTTTACTGTGGCATATGGAAGCATTTAAACTTTGATTGCAGCAAGGCCTAGTAACACGTAGGTTTGGGAAAGGAATGCTCTAAGCTGCTGAGGAAGAACCTTGGCAGAGACTGCTTCTCAGAGACAGCCTACACAAATCTGTCTCTAATTGTTTCTGAGGACAGCAGTTAATTATTTTCTGTTCATTATATTCAATCATTTGAATTAGAGGTCCCATGAATTTTCCTAGTAAGGGCAGAAATACCAATTTAAAGGCTGATTAAAAGGACTGTAGTCATCTTGAATGAAATCTCAAAAGGATAAAAAGTGGATGAACAATAAGCTGATCACAAATAATGACAGAATTGGTACCATACTTGGTATTGTCATATTTAAATAGTAGAATGAGGTTCCTGCCTACCTGCCTAGAATATACTAAGCAATTTATACTGTCTTGTTCTTTCTTAAAAATTAATACATGCAGAATATCAAATCTATAAAATATATCACACCAACAGGTCTGCAATTTGAAGACCTCTGTTCACCAGAGATGGAAGTCAACCATTCCTGAAACAAGTCCCAGGAAACTGGCTTTGTGCCCAGTGACTGTGGTGGAAGCAAAAATAACTTTTTTATATGTGCTGGTAAGTCATTTAGCATGTTCACCTCATTTCTTAATCCATTTGAAAGAAAAAAGGAAGGAATGCTTTGGTACTTCAAAAAACATGAGGCAAACACACACACACACACACTGCTCAAAGTAAGTGAGAGATGGAAGCTGTCTAGGGACAGATGGCAGCCATGAGGCCATAAGGTGGAGTTAGTGGGGAGCTGCAGCCTCTCAGGCAGTGCATGCAGACACTCTTTGCTCCCTACTACTGAGCGTGTCTCGTGCCTGTCCCAAATGAGAGCCCTAAGGAGCAGTAAGGATTTCATTCTCTATCTGCTGGCAGTGCCTTCAGCTCTTCTGTTGAAAATACCAGCCCAGATGCTTGTTAGTTGCAGAAGCTTTATTTTGGGATGAAGACATGTCTCTCTTGGAAGCTGGATGAAATCCACCTAACTTATTTTGCAGAACTAATTTCAGCAGACTGTATTACAACCTCTTTTGGTCACTATGAGCCTTACTTCACTCAGATGAGGAAGAGATTCAGATAAGAAAGAGAGATTTAACTGCACTCTTGAAGTTGCATTGCCATATCTATTCCTATAGGTCTATTTCTATATTTGCTTTTAGCACCATTTCTGAGCCATAGTGATTTTTAACAGCTAGTTGCCTAATTTAACTCCCCAAAAAGAAACACAAAATTTTATGGTGTATGAGATGCAAAAGCATCTCATTAGACATTTTTATTAGACCTACGTCCGTCAGTGTACTGGAAAGGATGAAGCAGTCAGTTCTGCCTTGCCCTTGACCTTCCAGCACATCACTGATAATGGCCACAGTCACGAAGCAGCCTATGTGAGTCAGTAGTTAATTTGTCCATCTCTCCATTGCTCTTTGGATGAGTTTGGATTGCTTTTGGATGAGTGTTCTCTTTGTGTTCCTCCATATACAGACACCACAGAAAGTTTTAGATTGTGGTCTGCCCTTCTTGTTTCACACCAAAGTTGATGAGGAGTTCTGTGTACATGCACTGATTTACTGTAACTAAAGTGTTGCCTCCTATTTTTTATTATTTTCTTAGTTACTAGAGTTGTGAAGGCTTTTAGCCTGCCAAAAAGCCATGGCTCACAACAAGCAAATCTCCAGGTGTACAAAAGGTTTCTGTGTCACACAGTCCATAGGAAGAAAATAACAAAAAGTCCAGAATAAAGAAGACTTAATTTCCACAGTAAATACCTCAGCACTTCAATTTGTCCCTTAAAATAGAGGGAGATATTATGGTTTCTGAGATTGTTGAACAGCAACCAGAAACCAAGAAAGACTTTTTAGTGGCAACTTTTATGCACACTAAGTCATATCATGGGGTGTCATAACTGTATTATGGAACATAGTCAATTTTTCATATATGATAGGGGTATGAGATTAAATGAGTTCATGTCCTGCTTTGCTGGTGGTCTCTTAACCTTTTGAAATTCCTTGACTATATTTACTATTTTGCAAGCAAATGAATGGAATGCTTATGAAGCACTCAGAGTTGAACCAGTGGTGCATTTGGTCCTGTACAGGTGGCCAGAAAATATCAAGCCACTTTCTGAATGTTCAGTATGATGCATGATTCTGGAGTATATTTTACATAACTAATCTTACACAGCGTGTTTGTCTTTAGTTTAAAGCAAAATGTCAGTATTCTATGTGCATCTGTAATTTCTGGGTATATGACTTGCTACACAAAATAACTAACACAGAGTTGCAGCATCTAAAAGAATAATGCTTAATGCTATGAGACTGGATGAAATAGCACAGAATAGCAAAGCTACAGTCAATCTGTTTTATGTACTAGTAACATAATATAATGTAATAATTTATGTTTGTATTATTCCTTCAGGACCAAGAATAGGCTGTCCTATATCCCTGGAAAAGTGCTACTATGCAAAATAATAATAAGAGGTGGGGTCGGATTATTTGAGGGTTCAATGTACTTACAAAACACTCATCTATCTGTGTGAATAATATGAAGTTCCATCAGCCCTGGGACACTTCTGGAAATAATAAATGTGTTAAAAAATTTTCTTTGGACCCTTAGCTGAATTGTCCAACAAACCTTCTCAAATCAATAAATAGAAATAGGCATTTGCAGTTGTCTTGGCTGAATCACTGTTTAAAGATATTTCTCCCTCTTGTTGTAAAATGATCCTAAGCAACAGGCACTTCAGTTAGGAGACTAAAATAACTGAGATGAAATGTGTGAGTGGCCATCCAAATTTTGTAACATCCAAGAAAATGTTTGCACTGTTATACTTGAACAGGACATTTTTTTCTTTTTGTTCTGTATTCTTCTGTGGTTGCAAAAGGTGTGCTAGCAGGGGTGCCCAGTTCTGCCCTGCTAGAACAGAGCTGATCACTTTCTCAAGAGGTAACAAATACTGGGACTTTAATCATTTCACAGGGAGAGTAAAAAGGGATGTCCTCTGATACCATTTCACCCTCTCAGACACCTAGAGAAAAAAAATTCCTGATCTTGCTCTTAATTACTTCTCCTTCATTGATTTCAAAACCAAGCAGCACTCCAGGGAGAGCATTTCTGAAGGCTACTTCCATGTCTCTAGCAGTCAGTCACTTAGTGTGCAGAATCATGGCTTACAACCTCCACTACCTGAAGTGTGATAATAATTACTCAGAAAAAGATTTGTTTGTTTGCTTGAGAGAAAGCCTTTATTCTTGAAGTTGTCTTGATAGGAATGTCAAGAAAAGCCACAGGCTTCCAAGGTTGGACTGAATCCTTTTTTTTTAATATCAGTATAAACAAGCTCCACATAATTCGATTTCTAATTGAATCTCTCATCTCAGACATAGCTGCTTGGCTAATTACTCTGGAAAACTATTTCTTTTACTTGACCAGCTTTTAAATATGGTTACTTCTGTGATATTGCAACTTAAAAGTAATGTTATTTGGGAACTGAGGTGTCTTTATGATCTAATGACTACGAGAAAAGTGAAACCTCCGTGTTAGTAAAGTTTATTTTTAGTGCTATGATTTCTACGTTTACTGTAAGATAAATGCAAGCTTGGCATATCACATTTTGAAACTTTTTAGATCACTTATGCTAATTTATGTGATGTGAGGATTAATCTCTGTCAGCTCTCAGTCAAAACCATGGTGTCTGTCATTGCTTTTATTTATTGGAATGCAAAACTCTGACTGCAGAAAGCAGAAGGATTTCATGCGGGTGCTATCAAGAGAAGACCAATTGGTGGAGCTGTGGTTTTTCAAGAGAAGGAGGAATATGGTGGAACTGTGAAGCTGACAGAGGCCAAAGGTTGACTCCAGCTCTAGGGCATGACTTCAGCTAGCAGCAAATGAATGGGCTTTTGCGGGGGGGGGGGGCAGGGTGTAGACCAAAAGAAAACTCAAAATGGATGAATAACCCATTTCTATTTCTTTCCTCTTCCTCAATGCAAAGATATGGAACTTGATGCCTAATTGGAAAGAATGAGAACAATAACAAAGAAACACATTGCCAACCACTTTTGCTTCTACAAAGAATGGCTTATAACTCCACCAATTTTGGCTAGCTGCTCAGGATGAGGGGGCTAGCAGTATTACATAAAAATGCTTCTTTTTCAAGAATATTTTGACTGATTAGGTTAGAACATTATGGTTTCATGAGTTACCAGTCCCAACGGAAGTCCAAAGCAAAGGTTTCTTGTGTAAAATTTCACTACCTGCCTCTTATAGGCTGAAACCTTTCAGATGCCTTTAGTGCAGCAGGACAGGGGGGAACATAGGTGCAAGCACATCAGCAGATCAGTACTTGTGCAGGTGCAGGGAGGGAGCCTTCCTTGCAGCATGCTCTGGGGACAGAAGCTCAGCAGGGCTCTGCATCCACTGCAGCTATGGATCCCAACAGGCAGAGCTCCTTCAGCTTCTTGTGCCATTCCATGTGGCTTCAGACATGGATGCTAGTATCAACTATGCAGATTATACAGCATTTTTACTGTTTTTTCAGGTTTTTTTTCTTTTTAATTTTAGATGCTCATGGCTCATGGCTGCATTTGTTGGGAAACATGGCTAAATGAGGGAAGAATCTGACAGAGAAGTTAATTAGAGTAGGGAAAGCACCATTTGCTATGTTTGCCAAAGATTGACTGCCTTTTAAATCTCAGAATATTCTTAGCTCTACAAGCCCCATTTCTTCTGTAATGCAGCAAAACAAACTGCTGCTGTGTGTAAGTTCACCGAGAGTCCTTGAAAGCTAGAAAGGAATTAGGAAGTAGAAGATTGATAATCTGAATGGCAGAAAAGTATTGGAAGGATGGCAAAAGAAATTAGAAGGAAAGACATTGCAATAACTAACATACATGTCTCGGTATCAGAAAACAACTTCCAAATTTGTGACTCTTCCTAGCATAGCATCTTATTGTTACTATCTGTTTTTCCAGAGCTTCAAGTGATTAAATGAGCACTAGGAATTAAAGTTAAAAATTAGGTCTAGAGTTGGAGAATTAAAAAAGATAAAATAATTTAAATTCACATTTGGAACCTATAGGTTGACAGAATTGAGGATCTCCGTGCAATTTTAATTTGCTCTTTCAATGTATAGACATTGTGATTGCCTTTAATAATATGAAACTGTAGCTATATTTTTCAGTAATTTCCCACCTCAGACCATGGTTTGGATTAAAAAGAAATTACTTTTTTTTTACAGAATTCTCACTATTGCTGTTAATAGAATAGGCTAATTCAAAAGCATTATTATAGTTACCTCCACAAAGTGACTATTACATTAGGTAGTATCATTATTCTTATTCTATAAGCAGAGGCAGAAAAATGAAAACCAAAATTATCAATACACAATATATGCCAATTTCTATTTAAAAAAAAACCAGGGCCCTAAATTTTCAAAGCATGAGGCTCACTTACTGGCCAAGACAGCAGGTTAAATGTAAAAAAAGTCTAGAATCACAAAAGCAGTCTGTAGTTGAGGAAGGTTCAGTTTCCCAGAAGAGCACTCAACTATGTAGTCTTAAAGTAATCACTTGCCATCCTGCTTTTCCCTGGCTTATCCAATGCATGTCTATTTATGTCTTTAAAGGAAGCAGCCTATAGTCTCTACCCTTACAGGCTCCAGATTTGTCCCAGAGCATCATCCATTCCCTTTGTGAATCTGGAATATCTTGCTATTAACCTAAAATTAAACATGGTATCATAACACATACAAGGAAGAAAAAACTGAGATTGAATGAAGAGCCCTCACTGGGACATCTTACAGGCTTATGAATGCTTGGCTTTATTGTCTCATTTTTTTCAATGGTTGTATAAGAAAGAAGGAAGCTAAATTGAAACAGGTTTCCAGAGAGAGCATGATCATCAGAATACTGAAGTTGCACTGATCTTCAGTGTTAGCAATAAAGCAATCATCAATTTAAATAATCTTACAGTGATTTCTGTATCTTACAGTAACTGCTGCATACTCAGATGTTCAAATGAGTAAAAAGAGAAGAAGTAATTACAATTTTCAAAGCACAGTTCTTTTTATTAATGGTACAGGATAGTAGGCTACAAATTCATTCTTTAGCACAGTGCGATAATTACCTGTCATATTTGAGATGGCCAAGTCTAATCCACCTCATACTGAAATGCATGAAAATCTTTTCACCGTCTTCAGCAAGTGCAATGGCATCTCTGGATGGCTGTAAGGTTTTTTGGCATTTCACCTGAACAATGCAGATTCAGCACCTGCAGTTTCATATTACTATTGTTAGCTCTTTTGTCCTAAACACAGTAGTTTCACAGAGTTAAATCATTCTTTCATTTGTTTGTTTGAAGTGATGCTTTGCAGCCATTGTACTTTCATGTATCTTTAAGCCTATATCCTGTAGTTGCTGAACAGACTCTGCAGAATTGTGAAGAGAATGTCCCTACCTAACTGCAGCTTTTCAAGGAGCTTGTTGTTTTTCTTATTACAGCTGCACACAGAGAAAATTAGAAAGAGAGGGAAACAGCATAGGCTTATAACTAACAAGCCCCTACCATACCCACAACTACAAGGAAAGTACAACTACAACAAACCCTTCTGCTGGAAAAATGCCAAGTGTGACTTAGACTAAGTCCAAGATGTCTGCAAACCATGTAATAATAAAGTTATTGCTTGAATAAAGAACTCTGTAAGGTCAAATAAATCCCACCTCTTTGTCAAACATTCCTACTCTGTGTTATCAGGGCCATGTGGACTGTGTCTGATACACTCTCCTCTGAACACTTACAAAGGGACTCTTATATCAATGTGCAGGAACAAGGATTTACTGCATCCCAGGGCTCTCATGTCCATCTATTAGAAGCAGACCCCTATAAACTTGCCAGCCCATTCCTGGTTCTCCCCCGGGAAACCTGTCCATCACTGCAGCAGGGTGGGTGCCCCAGCAGATGAATCTGACTGCAGGCATGAGTGTAAGGAGTGGGAAGAGAGAGGCAGTGCACAGTGCTGCTGCTGGCAGTTCCCATGTCCATGACTAGGGATGATACTTTACATCACCTTTTTTCTAAATAAAATCTTATGTCTTCTTGTTTGTTATCTGATACAGACTGACCAACTCTATATTTCTTGTAATTTCTTGCTGCATGTCTCTGTGCTTTTTATACCATCGCCATATTTTTTGCTGACTGTCAGATTTCTAGAAGTGTGGCTAGGTCCTACTGCTCTGATTGTTTCCTGGACACTGGACGGCAGCCCTGAGAAATCACAGAATCATAGAATGGTTTAGGCTGAAAGTGGTCATTAAAGATCATCTAGTTTCAACCCCTCTGCATTGGGAAGGCACACCTTCCACTAGAGCAGGAAGAATCACCTCTCCTGACCTGCTGGCCACACTTCTGTTGATGCAGCCTGGGGTACAATGGCCCTTCTGGGCTGTCAGCACACAATGCCAGCTCATTTTGAACTTTTTATCAACTAAATGAGTACTCTGTACTTCTTTGCACGTCCAATGAGTTACTTGCAGAATATTGTTTCTGTAATTCATGGAATATCATAACTGTAACTGAATAATTGACCTTGGCTGGCTGCCAGACACCTACCCAGCTGCTCGCTTATTCTTCTTCCTCAACGTGACAGAAGAAGAAAATGTGAGAAAGCTCATGGAAAAAGACAGGGAGATCCCTTGCTGTCACTGTCGCAGACAAAAGAGTCTTGATTTGGAGATGATTGATTTCATTTATTACCCACTAAAAAAAGAAAGAATAAAAAAGTAGGGCAATGAGAAAAAGACAAAACCAAAGCACCACTATAGGCCTTCCTCCCAGGTTCAACTTCAATCCTTTTTTCCAAAATCTTCTAACTCTTCTACTTCGTCCTACCCCAAGTGGGACAGGTGAATGGAGAATGGGGGAGCTGCCATCTGTGCCCAGCTGCTCTTTTCTGCTGCTTCCTCCTCCTCCTCACACTTTCCTGTTGCTCCAGTGAGAGTCCTTCCCATAGGGTATAGTCCTTCAAAAACAGACTGGTCCATCATGGGTGCTGCAGCTACTTCTGGGAAGTCTGCTCCTGTGTGGACTCTCCATGAGCTGCATGTTTCTTCAAGAGTTTCTTCACCAGCTGTGGCATAGGGAACACCATGGACTGCGCTGTGAATATCTGCTCCATTATATTCCACGGGCTGTAGGGGAATCGCTGCACCTCCTTCCTCTCCTTTTCTGATCTAGGTGTCTCCAGGGCTGTTTCACGTTTTCTCAATCCTCTCTCTCTGCTGCTCTGCAGGTTTCTAACCCCTTTTTAAATGTTTTCACAGAGGTGCCACCAGTGTGGGTAACAGGCTCAGGGGTGCATCATGTGGTGCCTCAGTTTTGGAACTATTTGGAACTGTCTGCCCAGTGCAGGGGCAGGTCCTGGTTTCTTCTCAAAAAGACCACCCTCACAGCCCCTTGCTGCCAGTACCAGGGCATGGACACCCAAGGCAGTTGTTGTGCAAGTGTGCAATAAACCCATGTTGTCCAAAATGCACCAGGTTTCAGCATTCATCCAGCTCAACTCCGCAATCAATCTGTGACTGCATCTCTCCCACCTGTGGTGAGTCAGTGTGCTGGTCAGGTGTAGTCTGGCCATGGCTCATTGCCTCCCAGAGGACTGCTCCTGCCCTTTCTTCCCACACTTGCAGCTGTATAACTCTCTTGCTCCAGCATGCCTCACAGCACAATACACTTTGGATATGATTAAGTTTCTTAATCCAATGAAAAATTGTGCCCTTTTCAGTTGCAGAGTTAGCTTTCTGACAAGTTTCTTTCCTGACAGATGGTGAACGTGTAACTTAGTTCAGCTGTAAGTTTAACTGTGGATAAATAACCATGATGGGCAGTGTTCATAGTGTGCATGCACATTTTTTGTTCCCAGAAAACCCAAATGAAAATACAGGATGCTTTTTGAATGTGGAATGAGGACAGGTATATATGATTTAAAAGAGTTGCAAATGCCCATGCCAGAGTCTGTTACAAACTTAGAGCTCTGGGAAATAAACAAGATTGCAGGATGCCCAACTTTCCACATTATATTCCAGAAAAATTATCCCAAATTGCACAAAACAATTCAAACCAGGCAAAGCATAATAGATAAGGAAGCCAACAGTCTCCAACTGAAGGCCCAGAGAAGGATAAGAGTTCTCAAGTATACGAAAGAAAGGGATTTGCTTTCTAGAAAAGGCTATTCAGCCAGGAGTTCCCCTGAGACATGATATGATGGTTACCTATGAAATCATGAGTGTCACAGTGAATAGGGTATGAAATTAATATTATCTTGGACCCCAGACAAGGTGATAATACCAATGTTTCCAAAACTTGAACATTTACAGGGAGAAGAGAGCATCCAGAAGGTGCTGTATATCTTACTCCTGGATGTCAACTAGCCCTATCCAGACAAGCAAGAAGCCTGGGTGGAGCATGGTGGGACTGTCTGAGGACCGGAAATAAGGAGCAACTGGGAGCAAAAGAGCCACAACAAGGAAACTCAGTAGATTCTTGGCTTCAGTCCTGGTAAGATACCCATAAGCTATAACTTTTATAGCAGAGAGATGAGATAGTTTGATTTGGAGTAGGCAAAGTACTTAGGCTAATCAGAATAATATGTTAATGGGTCACCAGGACCAGATAACATTCACCCAAGAGTTCAGAAGGAAATGAGATATAATATTGCAGAACTATTGGCTATCCACAGCAAGTGCTGGAGGGGGAACCTGGGAGCTACTGAGCAGTGAATATGACTCATGAGAAAATTGTAAAACAGGTCTATAGAAAGGAAAGAGGTTGCTGAATACATGAATAAACACTGTCTACTGAAAATGTGTCAGCAGGGCTGGAGTGAAAGTGTCCTATCTCCCTGGCCTGCTGGAATTCTATCATGGGCAAAGGGAATAGTACATTTGAATTTCCAAAAAGCCTTTGACTAGATTACATGCCAAAGGTTACAAAAAACCCCAACCTTACATAGCCATAGGATTACAGAAAATGACCTTTTATCTATTGGAGGATGGATAAAGGTTTGAAAATAAAAGGCTAATGCTGTACAAAGTGGAAAAATATTTGCAGTGGATTTCAGTAGGGACTAGTATGAGGGCCAGATTTATTCATATTCTTCACCAGTGATCTGGAAAGGGAAAGGCAGCAAAATCATCACATTTCAAAATGATACCAAGCTCTTACAATAGGCAGTGAGGAACTCCAGAAGTTCACAAAACTAAATGGGAAAAAAAGATATCTAATTCATTTCACCTATCTAAAAGAAAAGCAGTGCATCTAGAGAGAAAGAATCTAAAAGTCACCTATGTGGAGAATTCAGGACTCTTAGGATTCCAGCTCAGGAAAGTGATCTTGGAAATATCACAGTCAGTTTACAAAAATTATTGACACAGTGTTCAGTATCAGCCCCCTAAAAAGCCAGCAAAATGCAGATCATTGGCAGGAAAGGTGTTGAAAATAACATAAGGAGCATAATTGTGCCACTATGTAAACTTCTCATCTTGTGAGCTTAAAACTTCTGGGTCCTCAAGAAAAACACAGTGGAGCTAGACAAGGTACAGAGAAAGGCAGCTAAAATGATTGAGGGGATGTCACAGCAGTCTTATAAGGACAGATTCAAAAGGTTGAAGCTGTTTAAAAGGGAAATGAGAAGTCTGAAAGGAAAAAGGACTAAAATTTACAAAATTATGAGGGTGGTGGAAAGGTCAATGCGGAAGTAAAATTTACTACATCTTGCAATGCTAGGACTAGAGAGCACTTGGTGTAGCTAATTTTAAAAAGGCAAAAGGGAGATACTACCACAGCCTTAAAAGGGAGAAGATAAATTCCTTAAAGGGAACAGGCAGTGGTGTATATTACCTTGTGACACCTTTTAACCAAGCCTTGTGGACAGTAGGCAACTGGTCTCTTCTGCTTTCTCTGAGTGGCATTTTCTAATGCCACTGTACAAGACAGTATGGGCACTGATGGTTTGTCCCACTGATCCTGAAATGGGATGTTTCATGTATTCTTACCCCCAGCCTAAATGGGCTGGGCTAAATGAAGCATAAGGAGAAATTTGTCATAGAAAACACATGCTAAAGCCACTGCTGTAATTTCTTCAAGCCTCTCAAAAAAAAAAAAAAAAAAAAAAAAAAATCAACCCCCCCCCCGGAAAAATAGGAATTAAAAAGTAATTTCCTGTCACTAATTTCATGCTCCTCCTCGTAAGTGTCCTATTTCTGTCCTTTCCTTAGAATTTTATTCAGCATTAACCACAGTGCAAGTTGTGTAATATACTCATATTGAATACTAATACAAAAAAACAGGAAGTACAATTAACACAAGAACATGACAACATTAATTAAATACTGCCTCGCTCTCTTAAAGTCCCTTGCCCAATAAAATGGAATATTTTAGTTTTATTCTGTGCCCCACACAATAATGATCAAATGAAGTGAAACTAGGTATCAAGTTTTCATAGCTCTCTTCATCTCAGAAATGTACAAAAAGTTTTACTGTCCTCCCACTCTGCCCACTGCTCCTCCAGCTGATATGCAAATCAAATCTGCTCTGCTCCCTCACCAACTCTCTTCCCTCCACTAGAACTGATAAAGAATAAAGCTAGAGTTGCTCTCCTTACTTCTGATTCTGTTGCTGAGCAAGCCTGAAACTTAACTTCTCACTTCTCTCTCCTATTCATGACCACAGAGAAAAGAAAGAAATACTGCATTATTTCCTGCTGGTATCCCTGAAACAAAGGAAATCAAAGCTTTCCTTTTTTCCTGCTCTCTCGTCTCTCCCATTTGCTGGTTTACTTGCTGTCCTCCTATTAACCCCAACAAGATGACACAGGTATCTTTAGTCGTTTCATTATCTTCAGGTGTCTCTGTCTTTCTGTAATCCTCATCTATTCAGGGCTCATTCATCCTCTTACCTTAGTTGAATGGTTAGTTATGGCGTGTATCCCCCACCTGCACCTGAAGTCCTGGTCGTTCTGCTCACACTGAGTTGCCCTCAAAGCTGATACTGTGACCTGTGTTGCCTATTACCGCATCGCCAATCCAGTGTGGCCATGCAGCAGCAGACTCCACAAGCCCGGCCTCGGAACACCCCGCCCCTGCCGCTCACACAGACACAGTGCAAGGGAGACACAAGACCCTTTGTCCCCAGTGAAGATTTAGTGTTATTCTTGTTGAGCTGAACTGAGTAAGGGCAAGTGACTGGAAATGCAAAGTCCCGGCACTCCTGTGCTCAGGAGATTTGGATCACTCCGCTGGATGATGTCGGTTCAATTGTCCTGAAGCAGAATGGCTCTTGGAGTTCACACAATGCCCAGCCCCGCGGAGCGCCCTAACCAAAGGTATCTCTCAAGAGGAAGTTCACCCATCCTTGGTTCTTGGTTTCCTTGGTCCTGCAGAATGCAGCTTCTCTTATCAGACATTCCATTTAGTCTAAAACTAGTCATTCATCCATCTGAATGCAGAAAAGCCACCCCAGTATTCTAGGTGAGCTGAACTGCACTTTATTGAAGGATTTCTATTCTGCCGCTGAATGGAATGAGCAGTTAGTCATAGAGGCTTCACCCAGCAGATCACTTAAACAGCTAAGAGAGTCACAGCAAAATGTGTCCCATCTGGAGGGACCCCGTTGTTTTAGAAAAGAAGAATAACTGTGTAATGTTTTTGTAATTCGATGTTAAAATCAACTTTTTATAGCAATTAGAGATTTTTGTTCCTATTCTTTATAATTTATTATCTTTTATATTTATTAAGAAGTTTAAATGGATATGTGGTATGTGAGGAGATGTGACCTTTATATTTTAAAGACTATGAAACATTCCAAACCTTTAGGTAGAAAAGTAAATCAATTTAGAAGGTGAAGTAAGGAAAAAGATCTTTATTTTAAGGAGGTAGTGTAGGACATTTATTATTATCTTTATTTTTTAATGAAGGATCTGAGCACATACATCTCTGAGAGAGGAATAAATGACAAAACTTTCCAGAAGCAAGAAATTCTCTCTGAATTTTCAGCATTTCAGTGCAGGTACCTTCAGATATTCCAGTGTGTTGTGTTCCACATTTCATTCTGTACCTCCAGTCTGTATCCCATGTATTTGTATTTGTACAAATGTTCATAGCAGAACAACTACATAGAATCTTTTCCAATAGCAGTCATACCATCACAACTGTGGGAAAAATATTCTTTTCATTTGTTGCACTGAGTGAGCAAAATGTACCCTTCCCTTTACTACTGTGTGTTGCACTGCTTATTTCAAAAAGAATCAGTGCTCGGCAACTCATGGCAATGTGGTCATACTCCTCAAACAATTTCTATGTTGCCAAGGTAAAACTTCCAACACATCAGAGACAAAGCTGGCAAATCTGATATCACTCTAACACTTACATCTGTATGATACTCAATACAATTCAAACAGTGGGCAGATCTTGCCCAGTAGAATCCAGGAAAGCAACTACTTTTTGTCTGTGTAGAAAATTCTCATTGTAGCTAGTGAAATAGCTACAGCAAATTTCAGCTAGTTTCTGGTAGTATTTTGTGAAGCACAATACTGGTGTGAGCAGAAAATCATAATATAATTAAATAATGGATTTTATTCCCCAGCTCCTAATTTTTGAGAGAAGTCTTCAAAACTTCTTTTAATTGAAAATCATATTTTTCAGTTACTTCTAGTTTGAGTAATGTATGATGATAAAAATGAGCAGAATGCTACTTAAAAAAATTGCACCATTAAAATAGCTGTGAAATGTAAGTCTTCTCTTGTAATTATGCAGTGCACACCTAACATACAATGGTTTATGTATGTAATTAGGAAATTTAACTCCCATGGGAGCAGAAATGCAGATGATGTATAGTGGCATACTTAGGAAATAGAAACACTTCAACAGAAGTTTCTTGGTCAGGAAGACTGTCCAATGGACTGAACTGGTGGTATTTTAAAGACAGAGACTTACACTAATGCTTGCCAGAGTTAAAAATATAGATGAAATTTTGATTGTCTGGGCATACAAACTTTTGACAAGCATTTGTCATGTATGTTGAACAAAAAATGTCTTCTATGCACGTGTCAGAAAGACAAGAAAGGACGTGAAAAAGGGCAGTAACAATTTAGAAAAACAACCCTGAGTCCTTGGTGTTATCATTAGAGTAATGTAATAATTTTTCAGGTGATTTTTGCCTGGTTTTTGTTGTCCAGTGCATCAGGGTGTGGAACAGCAACTGCAAATACAGGAGTACAGAGAATTACTGTTCAGAAGAAAAATAAACCCTACTTCCATTTTCAGCCACATCATAAGAGAGTTGAGCTAGATAAAGAATTCAGAGTGTGAGGTTTCCTGCACTGTATGCAGTTACCCAGACATATTTATTATTACATTGCATTAATACACTAACATATATTATTTTTAAGATAAGAATTGGGAAGATGATTACAAACGCAGCTGATATTCCTAGAAGTCTGATAACACTTACTGTTCTCTGTTAAGTATGTCTAGCCAAGAGTGAAACACAAAGATGAGACAGATAAATATAAAGGGATTTCTCACTCTGGGACAGAATTTAAAATGAATGCATCAAACTCTGTTAGGCAACTGGAGAAACCTTGGATTATAACAGAGAACCCATAAACATCAGTGTTCTTAGAGGGTCTTGGCACCTTGAAGTGGGGCTTACTACCTCCAGGTGTTAGGCAAGCTGTTCAGCACTTTGAAGAATGAAATTTTACTTGCTTGTACAAAAAACTCCAATTAGTGTGCATCAGATTCACAGGCTTGACAAAAAACCCCAGAGTAATTATCATCTGCCTACTTAGATATTGCTAAAGGTATTCTTATAGTGCAGAAGAGCTCCTATCTTTTGAAAGAGAAAATTTGTTTGTTTAAATAAAATGGATTTAGTGTATGGTTTATAATTCATAAATCTAGTGGGAATATGGAATTTGCCTATTAATTATACTTTAAATAAGAACTGAAGCAACAGAACAAACTAATTCTTCATTTAATATGAATGATCTCCATAGAGGAAAAGATGTTTCTTCAGGTGTGCAAGGAATTAAACAGATACTGTCAAAGCTATGGACAAAGTATAATGAGTTTACAAAATCCATTCTATTTTCTTTATCTGTTCCCTGAAGCCACAGTGTTAATAACCACTTTCATTCAAATTTGTCTCAGGCCTATTACTACCTCATTTTATATATATATGCACACATATGTATATATATATATATATATATACTTTTTTTTTTTTTTTTTTTTTTTTTTTTTGTGGAGCAATTTACAAATCTGGAAGATCCTTATATAGTTTAAAAAGGAGGATATGCATTCCTCATGCCCCTGAGAGTCCATTTCTGGGAGCTATCTGCAGTCATTTTTACAGTAATAAAGGGTTGTATTCAGAACTGCTGGTAAGTGGTGCAGGAAGACAGTCAAGAATAAAGCCTGTTTGTTGGCACTATTCATTTTAAGAGAGACCAAGCTTTGTCTTGGAAGCTCATAAAACCTGTGACTCCTGACCACACTCACTAAGGTTCTAGTAGATTTTATATTGGCACGTTGTGTACAAATTAAGAAGCAAACTGTATCCTCTTCCTAAGGTATACCCTGTGATAAGCACATTTGGCTGAGAGAGAGAATGTGGAGTTTAAGTAGAGCCAATTTCATTTAACTTATTAACAGCTGTGTCAGTCACCCATCTTTTTGGGCTGCATTCACCACCACTATGCCCTACACACTCATTATTTTTCTCAGGTCTGAAATGAATGCAAATTGACTTGCTAGCAGTTGACCTCACTGGTGTCAGTGGGTGCCTAACCTGCAGGAAAAGGGTGAATCAAACGTGCTGCATGTGTCTGGGGCAGACATGACAGAGTTTCCTCCTTCTTGCTCTTGTCAGAGGGATCTCTTTGGCACTCTGTAACACCGCACTGCACAAAGCAGTTTTATTCTTTCACAGCCTCAGCAAGGAAGGTAGGCTCAGTGACCTCTGTAAAACAGGCAAATGTGGTTTTCTTCCCCATAGCTGAAAATTAAATGTATTATTTTGTCCTCCTACTGAGTCATAAAAAAATCAATTTTGTGTCAGCAGCAAAGCTGCTCACCGAAGTGTTGTCTTCCCTGGCCAGCTGGGAGCCCTGGGGCTGAGCAAATCCGCCTCCCTGCAATGATATCTCATGTATCTGCTACCTCCGTGCCTGGACCCAGTAAGTACCTGCCCCCCTCTTCCCTCCCATCTCATGTGCCAAGCCCTACCCAGGCGACACCACGCGACTGACCAGGGAAAGGTGAGACAAGGTAGTGCTCTCCACCCCGGGGTCTCCTCTTTGCTCTCGCCTCTGTGCTTGGGACGGTGTCCCACCCCTGCTAGTGGGGTTTCTCTCCAGAAGGGGCAGAGGCAGACGGGAGCGGGCAGGGGTGCAGGCTGTGTACTACACGGGCTCGGGGGCTGACTTGTTCTCTGCCCTCTGAACCAGTCGGTGCAAATGGGGCCACTTTGTCACTTTTACTGAGCCAGTGTGGATTTTTCTAAAATTATCTACTTCACCTCTTTTCAAAGCCAGTCCTACTTATGAATGAGCTGATGTTTATTTAGATCCTTGTTGTCAAAATGTGAACCGTGGGGATTGATCATATTCCTGAGACATCAGTGGAATTTAGCATATGGAAAATTTCTGGGGCTCAAAAACTTTTTTGCTTCCCAAATTACTTGTCCATAGTAGGCTGTGTAAAAAAATTCTTCACTAGATAATTTTTATCATTGTGATTGCTAGAGCAGGAACTGACAGGGGAAGTGGCTTGCTGAAAACTGTAAATTTTGTTGAAGTTAGAATATAGTGTGATTAGACTCCATGTGTTCTGTAATCCTATAGCTAATTTATCTGTTAGTATTAAACCAAAAGATACTATTGAAAGCAATGGACATCTCATATCAGGTCAGCACTATCTCTACGGGGACATAAGATGAATCACATACCTACAAGGCTAAGTGGCAGACAAGGTATAGTTGCTTGTACATCAGTAGTGTCAATCCTTGAGAATTTAGCTCTAGTGTATTAATAAAAACAGAGGGCACTTTTATGTAGTATCTACTTTTCCTATTTTTAAAGTGCTCCATAAGTCAATTCTGTAAGCTAATGGAATAGTAATGGATCAATAGTAATAGCATGAGAAAATGCCACTCTAGCACACAGAAGCCAGCAGATAAGCTGATTAATGCTCCACCAGTCATCTGGTACAACAGAAATAGCTATTATGAAAGAACTCCAGTACATGATATCTCTAGAAAATAAATACTTGATTCTGTTGGGCTTTGTTTGTTTGTTTGTTTGTTTGGGGTCTTTTGTGTGCCTTTTTTTTTGTGTTTTTTTTTCTTTTTTCTCCCACAAATGTTGGAATGTTCCCTAACAGTATTTATGAAGCAGTCAGATGCATTGACCACACACAAGGCTAGAAAAGCAATTCTCCAGACATAACTGTTCTTCAGCCAGTGAGGGGCTTTGCTGAGAAATGCAGAAAGTGAGTCTTTCCTGTTTCCCTTGTCTCTTTGGTGTCAATAAGACAAATGAAATGTCCTTCCAGGAGTTACCTAGAGAGGAATTGGTTTGCTTATCATTGGGGCATGTATGAAAGGGCCATTCTGTCCCTTACTTTATGACCCACTGACTAATCTGTGAATTATACCCAGGAGTGTGAAGAAGAACACAAGGACATAAGGATATGAGTAATTATTATCAGCAATCTTAGACTTTGGAAAACCAAACTGAGAGCAGGATTGAAAACCTCATTAAACATGTAAACCAAATCTGAGTCAAGCACCATTCTGAAACTTGAGAAAGCCAAATGACTCTCCAGCCAAATTTAATGGACAACACATTATCACTGACAAATGCTGAATGCTTTGCTAAGGGGACAGGAAAACCTTCATTACCTGAGGAAAGTTTAGGAAGAGTTGAATAATGATCATATGTGAATAGTGAATTACACAGTCCTACAAGTGAAAGTTCCTTACACCCTTCAGTTTTTCTTCCTTTTGCCCTCAGATGGCTGTCAATATTTAGTACAGTTTTTGGGCTCAGGGCTGTTTTCAAGCAGACCCTTTTCAAGCTGCCTGCTTTCTGTAAAGGACCCTTGGTGATTGTCCTGGCATCTCCTCCTGGTACTCTACCCTGTAGCTCCAGCATTGCCAGCTGCATCACAGTGTTTCTGCCTTATCATTTACCTGTGTGTGTCATACTGCCTCTGTGCTCAGTCTGTTTAGTATCAAGACTCTCTTATCTAACCCCATAGCTCTGGGGCAGAGCTATGCCTGTTTCTGTTCTTCTGCCTGGCTGAGGTATGTTGGCTCCACAGCCAAGATGGTCTCTGAGCAGCAGAGTCCAGACAAAGGAAAGAGCAAGTCCTCAGTCCAAAGACTGGGTTTCAGCTCTGTCAAGACACTTCAGAAGTGTCTGTGTGCCAGGGATATATCCTTCTGCTTAAAAATACATCTCAAATCTTGCCCTGGCCCTTGTCTCTGAACAGGGATAAGGTAAAATGTTCACTCAGGTGTTTTAAAATAACTTACCTTTTTTTTGGCATCCTTCTTTTCATTTTTTTCACCGGCCACTCTCACCTCCTGGAAACTGTTTCTGCCTCAATTTATTACCATCAAGAGCAGTAACAGCTGCACCCCCCGACTGTCTCAAGGAGATCCGCTGTTGCTGTAGGCAGTGAGGAGAAATTGGAAGAAGGTAGTTATGGCTGGAAGGTCTGTCTCTGTGTCCTACCCTCATCTGCCAGAGGCAGCAGCAGCAGTGCTGCAGCAGCTCATTCATAGTCTCTGGAAGAGGCATCTGTCTCTTCAAGTGTCATTCATACTTGAATGACTATTGCATCTCCTCCAGGGAAGACACCAGATGGAAGTTTTCTGAATGCCAGATTTGACTACAGGTTGCCAACAGGACCACACTGGGTCAGACATGAGGGCTCACTAGTTTATACCAGAAATCCAAAGGATTCCTGGCCAAACCTCATGCTTCTTGGCCTGAAACCACACAGAAGATGCCTGCCTATTCCATTCCCTCCTGTGTGTTCTCTGTAGATGGCATCAGAGCTCTCTCCATCTGTGAGCTGAAGCCTTCAGGGCTAATGATGCTTTTGTCATTTTCAGTATCAGGTAATTCTCAAGTGTGCGACTTTTACAATTACCACAAACTGCTCTTTGCTGAAGTGGAACCAGTTGAGTCACACAGCAATAAACAGAGAATGTCACTGGTCATCAGGATGCTCCAGCAGAGTCAAGATGCTACAATGGAGACCTGTGGTATGAGGCACATTATCTCCCATGAAATACTAGAGTTAAACAAATAGGTAATGCCTACAAAAATATGAAGTGTAAGATGATGCTGTGCACTAGTTTAGTCTGAAGCATGATGCAAAATTATGCTTACAGAATCAAAAATTACCAGTCAATGTTGGAGTGCCTTTGGGTGTTCTCACTGCAGAAGAGCATGAGGAATTAGTATCTTACTAACTCATTCTTGGTTCTATAAAAGTTATTTCCCATTAAAAATATCCCTCGAGGGCATGACCTACTAAACCACATTCTCTCATGCAGCCTGAAGTATTATCTGTACAATAACAATTCTGTCACTGGAATGCAAGACACCACACTATTTTGGATGATTAGTATCTACAATCATTGAGCCACAAGACAAGGATTCCTGATGAGAAAACCCATGAGCTTGATAATCCTTTTATTACCTGCTAAAATGTTCTCATTTGCCTTCCCTTTGCAAAATTTGGTTCTCAGTACTCAAAGAGATTAAATTTCAGAAAATAAATCTCTGCACTGTATGAAAGGGAATGATTTGGAGGGAAATATGGGGCTGTATCCAGATGAAACTGACTCTAGGACAGACTGACAGGCTTGATTACTTACTTGATCAAGACAAGGTTGTGGCAAAAGACAGAGCAAGATGAACCCACTGTTGTAATGTGTTGCAATCCCATGTAACCACCTAATACAGACTGGATACCTCAGTTAGTCCTTCCTGAGCAGGGAGCGAAGGAAGCCGTGTGGAGTACCCACCTGGAAATACCTTTTGAAGGTCTGAACAATTGCCTTCTCTGTGAATTTCCAGGACTGACTGTGTGTAGGCAAGGAGACAACTTTCTAAATAATTTTTTCTAAGATGGAAATGAGGAGTAATCTCTGCCAGCTGCCACAAGACTGGTGGTGGCAAAATTGTGAGCTAACCTATCTGGCTTTTTATGGTGACATTTCCCAGACAAGGCATCTCTGTGTCTTGTAGACAGAGAGCTGAGAATGTCTGCATTGCAGGGAGAAAGAGCGGAATGTTGTATCACCTTTCTTGTCTCTTCCCAGGAAACAACGCTGGCTCATGGATATTCCAGAAGGAACAGACTGCAACTGGCTGCTTCAAACTGGCTGCTTCAAACATTGCTTAGGGTAAAGCTATGTCCTGATGATGCAAATCAGGCCAGATTTGATTTGACAACCTGCTTTTCCAGAGTGGTCTGGCTGACATACTATTATTCCCTACTCTTGGCACTTTCTTGCTCTGACTTTATGTCCTTTTGAAAGCAGTTGACAAGACCTACACACCACCCAGCAGAGCCTGGGCTGCACACTGATCTATGCATACAAAGTATTCTTTGCTGAAGTTCACCGTATGCACTGTGGGTGCCGGACAAAAGAACTAGCTGTAAATATAAACCAGGAATAATTGTGGTTGGCACCACTGCAGCTCTCAGGGTGAAATTCATTTCACAGATCATCCACAGAGAGTCAAGCCCCAAAAAATCCTTGGATATTTTATTTGCAAAGATTCCTCTGACATTCAGTCATTTTAGGCAGTGCAACCTTACTGGAGACTTCTGACCGTTGTCAAGAGAGGTTGTTCTCTGGATTTATTTAAGTCAAGTGTTGCAGTACTTGATGTCTTGTCTTCCCCTTTCCTTAGGAAACATTCTTAGGCTGCCACTGTTTTTACTGTCCCCATTCTGAATTTAAAATAACTCTTTATGCAAGGAAATGCAGGTGCAACTGTTCTGCCATTATATTCAGTGCCAATGTAGGAACCCTGGGAGAAGCAGAGGTTTTGAAATGGAAGAGGAATGTCTTCACAGGACTGTTCCTTTCCTTGTTCCTGTGGCTGCTTTTCTGCTTATTTTCACCTGTGAGACATCACTACAAGCTGTTTTCCTGTTAGTGAATTTTCCACAATACTATCCCTGAATAGAGATTATTTTAAAAGCATCCATTAAAATTCAGAGTGCGTTTCAGTATTTCATCTGCTTCTTCATGCTTCTAGTTCAAGGATAGTTCTGAAATCTGTTACAGGATGTTTATCTTCATTTTGCTTGTGAGTGCTATATATTCTCAGTACCATATTATTCAATAGGGAAGAGGGAAAAAATGAATGGAGTAAGGTAGTGGGTAGTAATCATTTTAATTTTTTCCTTAAAAGAATGGAGTCTGACAACTGCTGATTTTAATCTGCTTCTGACATTTTAAATTACATTGTTTTTCAATTAGAGTCCAAGAACGGAATGAAGCAGATTGCTGTCAGAAAGCTCTGACGAATGATTAGTAAACTTTGTAGTAATACTCTACTTCAAAAAAACTCCCTTTTACAGAGAAAATAATCACCTCCAGAAAATCCCCCAAATGGAGAAAAAACACAAGTTGAATAGAAAGATTTTGCAAAGTGCTTCAGATGGATTTCTTGAGCCTCTGCATATTATTGGCTGGACAATACCCTGAGGATCACACCAGGATGCAGCCTGCTTGCGCTTCCCTCTACAGCACCCATCCTGCAAGCACAGAAAGCAAAAGGATATTGCTATGCAGCATGAGGCTCCTTCAAAATTGGCTTTTAGGTGTCAGGTTGCAATTACTCACCATGTTCTCCTTCCCAAAGATTCCCCATGCCCTCCTGCGTACATAAGAACATTTCTGTAGATTTATATAGGAGAAAGATGGAGCCATTATTTATCATTTATTGCAGTGTTTAGTGTTTGCCTTTGCTCTCTGGTTTCTTAGGTAATTACTCAGAGCCACTTGTCCTGCAGCAGCCTCCTCAGCTCAGGACACTGTGCCCTCCCCCTGACAGCAGCAAGAGCAGTAGGTGGCCTGGCTTCCCAGTTCTTGTCTGGGCAAGGAGGCTTTCAGGCTGTGACACTCCTTCCTTCTCCCCTTCCTTCCCTGCAGTCCTGCACTCTGTCCAGCTGCCTGTTCACCTCTGTCTCAAAGCATCCTAAAAAACTGTGGTGCACAGGGGACCCTGTGCCAATACAATGCCGGGGCTTATTTCCTGAAGAAAAACACAGTTACAAAATAAAAGTGATGTAAGTTCTTATAATACTTTATAGTAGATACAGCCAAATGCAGAAAAAAAATGACATAAAAATGTCCACTAAGAATAAACCCATTTAGTACCTAGCGTGCTTTTATTCAGCACTGACAGTATAATCTCTTATTCTGAAAGGAAAGCTTTGCACATGCTTCTCTGTTTTCAAGAGCTCCTTCATTAATATTACTCCCTCATCTATAAAGTGAACTCATGACTTTGCATAATCACTCTCCCTCCTGTATGAGACAGAATCAAGCCAGCATTGCACATTCCATTACTCCTGAAGGGCAGCTTCCAGAGCTGCATTTTAATTAGGGTGATAATTTGTTTATCTCTAAAGGTTCAAGTAGACTAGTGGGTTTCTGAACTTTAATAAGTTACTGCATGTCAGCCAAGACAGGTGACTGCCAATGTGCTTGCTCCTTCCCTGGTACTTGTCAGGGAAAGCATTTTTTCTTTCTTTAACCTATACTGAAGTCTGAGCTAACGTGTTTTGCACTACATTTGTAGTGAGAACCTCCAGTCACTTACCAGTGGCTTGTTAAACTGCAGGTGAAATAATCCTGTCTCTTAGACCAGAGTGCTTAGGCACAGCTGCGACACGGCCCATTTCATTCATCTTCCTTAGGAGAGCTTGGTTAATGGGAAAGAGCAAAGTCCATCTTATCTGCCTTCTATTTCTTAAAAATGCATGAACCCCAGGTTAATTACACTGGTTTTTTGTCTTTAGGAGGAAAGATAGTTCTGTATATTAAAGATGAATCCACAGACAAGTAATTTCAAACACTTTGTGAAATAGCATTGGAATTTTGACTCCTTTATCTAGTAATGCAGATACTGCAGTAATTTGGGATTGAAGCTTTCCTGCACTACCTGGTGCTATTTAACCTTGCTTGAGCTTGTTTATTTATACAGAAAGTGTGGAAATTAATGCTTGACTTTCTCACAAGTCTGTGAGGAAGCTTGTACTGAATAATGGATGCAAAGAGCCCTGTGAACGTTGGCTAGAAGAAATAACATAAACGTGGGCTCATGTTTATTGGGGATTTATTTTTTAATGTCAGTCTACTGGAGTAGAACTTCTAGGATCATTTAGTCTTTCTGAGGAGACACCCAGCAATATAGCTGGAAGTGTTGTGCACACTTAGCTTGCAGTAAACCAAAACATATTTCAGGTTTCTTATGCTTGAATTCTAGAAACACAGGTGATGTCCAGCTGAGGTGTTGACTCACTGCATGACTCATGGTCTGAAGGTGTAGTTGTCTCTTGGAACAGATGCTGGGTGCACATGTTTTTTCTGCCCACTTTGGAGACATGTCTGCAAATGTGTTGGACTGCAGCTCAGACCAAGGTGTTTTCTGTGTGTGCTTGAAAGCCTATATTTAGACTGCAAAGATAAGAACCAGAGAACCCATCAGGGTGGCAAGGTAGACACACAACAAATGTACATGCCAGATAGGCTTTATGAGTACAGAAGGATAGGCTGTCTCAATCACTTAGTTTCAAATTCCCATTGTAGGTAGACATCCAAAATCTAGCTCTTAACATCTTGCCATCTAACCCTCAAGGTATTTTAAGTCCACAGGTACTCATGTTTCCCATGTATAGTATTCCCCAGGTATTTGAAGTTTTTTCCTCACAAGTTTAGGCCTCTATAAAAGTTCAAGAACTTTTAACATTGAGCCCCATAATGAGTTGTACAGAACTGTTTCTCAGATGGGGACTCAGACCAGTAGGCATATATGTTGTAATGGCTACATAGAGTTCTTCCAAATACATGTCTGGAGCATGTGTTGGCAGTACTATTTTCCTTCTTTATGTGCAGATGTTCAAGGATTAACATTCAAGAGGAAAGAAGGTGCTGCCTCTTCTTCTGCCTCTTCTTCCTCTTCTTAGCTGCAAGCTTGAACTCTTGGGAAAGCATCTAGACTCTAGTGGTATGTTGGAGATGGTGGGTTCATCAAAGCAGTGGGGTGACAGATGAGGATTGTGAGGATGAGTCAGTGATTTGATGATTCAGGCACCTGGAAGAAGACCTGGCCTCCAGTTTGTGCTCTAACCTGCACATAAAGCACTGAAGAGAGCACAGACTGTTCTACCTACCTGTAAAGACCTGATGGCACGGCAGGATTTAAAATCAGGATCTCTGCTGTTAGGTGGATGTTTTATCTGGCATTGCCATGCTGCCAGAAGACCCAGGTTCCTCTTGGGTGATAGTAGGGTTCACCTAAGAGCAAGGCCATTGACTGATGCTCAGTTTAGCCTAGTGACTGATGACTTCTGTGCAAAGTGGGACTTATACACTATCTGATTTAAAGCTAATTTTCATAGACATGAAGGAGTAGGGGAGCAATGCAAGGCAGAGGACCCCGGAAACCTAATCAGTGCCAGCCAAGCACATCTAGTCTCCGAGCTACCGACCCCACTGCCTAGGAGGCTCTCCTTGGTTTGCCTTACAGACTGGGAGTCTAGGGGGATTCCTGCCTCCAAGGGTGTGGCATCCATTATGGAATGCTGGCAAGAGCATTTTTGGCATACAAGAGACTTAATGTGGGATGTTTAGGAGAGGAACCAAAAGTGGAGCAAAGGGAGGAATCAAGGTCATTTGAGGAGAAACAAATGTGGAAAAACAGAAGTGAAAAGGGATAAAATGTATAAACTGGTCATGGTGTCTAGCAGTGCCCTGTGCCTGATCCCCACAACAGGTAGGTGTTTTGGGGAGGGGGGTGGGGAGGTGGGTGTGGCAGGTCAGAGCACAAGCAACCAGACCGTGGTGGCAGCCTGGGGGTGCCTTTGTCCCAGTGACAGCAGCAGGGGAGCCTGGGATCCAGAGGCAGCTGCTGGTCACATGTGTATATTTTTACATGTTTTCCACTAATGGGTTTTATCCTAATCAGAGAGACAGGGGAATAGTATGAGGCCTTTTGTGTTCTTCTTGCTTAACTGCTGTGTTTTCTGTTGGTGTGGCCAGCCATGTGTAGACATCTGTCTCTATATGCAGATAAGTGCATATATATTTTGTGCATTTGTATGTGCCCATGGCACATGCTCAGCCTCACAACTTGCTGGACCTGGAACTAGGAAGTTGTGGCCTCACCTCGAATGGGCCACTGGATCTGGGAGCTTCTGAGAAGTACAATCCAAACCATGAGCTCAGAATGTGAGGATCCAGGAGAGAATATGAATCCCCTGATGGAGAACTAAAGACACCAGCATCTCCTTTCCAGTCATGACTCTAGAAGAAGGTTGTGAAGTTAGGACAGATTAAAGCTCTCCACTGGTGCCCTGATTATGGCAGCTAAAATTCAGAAGGAAGGTTTGGGGATGTTTCATTTTTCTGTAAGGATTAGTCTAGGTGGCTACCCTTTCACTGAGCTCAGTTCTCCAGGCTGTAAGCTGCTCCCTTGCTTTGAGGCAATTGATTCAGCCCAAAGGAAGCTCTTACTGCTTGGCTCACATTGCAATAGGCAATGCTATGATATTCTTTCTAAATTAAGAAAAATTTACATGACTTGTTTAGTCATGTAAAAACAGGGGAGGAAGAGAGGGACACATGCTGATCATTTTTTGAGTGAAAGAACTCAAAAGTCTAAATATATATGAAAGTATATATATAAAAATACACATATATAATATATATTATATTGTATATATATAAAAGTAGAAGCAACTGTTTCTCAGGACTGTAAAATAACATTCCAACTATACAAATGTTCAAATAAAAATATGTGATCAGATTAAAAAAATATGAAGAAAACTCAGCGTCAACAAAGAAAAGAAACAGATGCTTGTGCTTATTGGCTGCTGCCATCTCTATGAAAGTCTATCCCTGTGGAAAAAACCTACTATATATAAAATAAACAAACATATGCTAGTGCCCCAAACAAGTCACATGGAATTTTATTACTTTACTGAAATAGTGAATTCACCAGAAGTTTTGTTAAAATATGCAGGAAAACAAAATATACTGTATAGTATCTTGGTCTTGAAGGTAGTGGGAAAAGTTCCACCAAATTGTACCAGAGAAAAATTTCTTGATAAACAGAACAAGCCTTAGTTATCAAAAAGTACAAATAAAATACTGTTGGGAGTTGCTGCTAGTCCTTAGCATGCCATTAATGGTAAGGTTAAAAAAATGTTATGATTCAGTAACTAAATTAAGTACAGTTATAAATAGCACGAGTGCTAGGGATTAACTGAATTATATACCGAGATTGGGAGTAGGGACCCATGGAGAAGGAGAAATTTCTAAACATTTAATTAGCTGATATTTGATTGCACTCTTACAGTCCTCCAAAATACAGTGGTCAGACTTTGCCTTTGTGTGCAATATTTGTGGCTTGTAGTAAAAATTATAAGATTCAAATAAGCATTTGTTAATTTTTCCTGATAAAAGCAGGAGAGTCCATCTTTGTTGGTACAAGTGAAATCTTTCTAGCAAAAGCTGAGAAGAATTCAAGAATTATACAAGGAGAAGACAAGCAGAAACAGTAGCTCAGCATCTGGGAACATGGGTGTTTTTCATGTCTGGTTTGTGTTTGTGGTGTTTTTTGGTTATTAATATAAACTCACTAATAGATGTTGCTTTGAATGTTTACACAAAAGTGTAATTATGGGAGAGAAAGTCTGACAGGGAAAAACTTTCCCAAAACAAACATCAAGACTCAAGATTTTAATGTGATTACACATATAATTTTCCTTTAATTCAGAGAATTTAAATTGCTTCCATAATATACTTAGGGTCAGCGCTGCAAGTCTGGTTCAAGAACTGCCCCATGCACATTCCAAACTGATTACATCCACTTGCATTTTTTCTAATTACACCCACTTTAGGTGATAAGATCTAGATAGAATGAAAGGCAATATTTCCCTTTAGAGATTGCAATCACTGGTGATTTTGTCTATTCATATGGAGTATCAGGCTCAGCCAGGTGCTGTCCTGAAACATGCTGAGCACTTCAGAATGCCAAATTGACTCAGCTCCTGCAGGAGCCAGCATTGCAGAGCTGGCAGGTGTTTGGCATGGTACAAGGCAAGTAGTGAAATTACATTTTAGGGCTTTTCCTTGTAATTACTTTGGCTCATGGGAATCCCAAATCTTCTTTTTTTCTTTTTCTTTTTGTAGAGGCCACAGCCACGTGAGGGCTAAGTATAAACAGGCTGTTCTCATTTTATGAATGCCACGCGTGTGGCCAATAATCACCAATAATGTGATACTGGCAGTTAGGTACATGGTTGTGAAAGTAGTAGGTACTGTAGCTCTACTTATCTTGAAATTAATTTAAACTTGAAGGGCTTCTCGGTAATTCCCTCCACAGAAGAGATATAACAGAGACAGAGCCGATTAATTTATCCTCTGTGGGGGAAGGCAGTGTCATTTATCCAAAGTGCTGAGAATTATCTCCTTGCACTCCACACTGCAAAACATGCCCTTCATTATTCAGAGAGACTAAAATCCTCCTAGACCCTGTCCGATTCACAGCTTAGAGTGAATCCCTAGTGGGTCTATACTCTTCAGCAGTACCTTCCAGTGCAAAGTCACTTATTCACTTTAGAATGCTAATTACTCTCATATAGTAAACATAAATAATTTGATGTAGTTTCTACTGGATACCTGGAAAGAGTTTTGGTATAAGTTAAATTTTCCACCAAAATTCTACTTTGGAACCAGGCTATTTTCCATAGATAATAGTTTCCCTGAAGGATATACATTGAAATCCTTATCAAGATGTATCATGCTCCCTCTTCTGCTTCCAACCCTTCCTGTCCCCTCAGAACCCTACCACTGAGATTTGTGAGGCTACTTGGCAGCTGTGACCACATGGATCTGGTTGTGGCCATGGGGAAGGGGATTCTGAGCTCAGTTACACCACTGGAGCATCAGTGTGATGTGCTCTTTCACATTTACACCCATGGGGAATAAAGAAAAAATTTTTAAAATAATGATAAAGGGACAGCTTTTTTAATACTGTCACTTTTTTTGAAAGTAAGAAATCCTACATTATCTATTTTATATCATCAAAGTCAAGATAGTCTCGTGATTTTTGAGCCATATTTTAGTCATCCCATTTTGAAGGATGTGGAGATAGTGAGTTTTAGCAAAAGGGAATCTTGTTTCATTTGTGAGGGAGAAAATATTATTACCAAAACCGGCTCCTAGAGTTGCATTATAATAATTTTATATTATTATCTGTAGTGAGTGAAAGGAGGAGCA
This sequence comes from Aphelocoma coerulescens, assembly GCF_041296385.1. NCBI lineage: Eukaryota > Metazoa > Chordata > Aves > Passeriformes > Corvidae > Aphelocoma > Aphelocoma coerulescens. Next base: position 23,901,783 of record NC_091014.1, on the reverse strand, counting down.
GAGGCTTAAAAGAGATCTTCAAAGCCTGCACCTTGAAATGGCAGGTAATCATTCAATGACACCAATCATAAAGGTCCCCAAACAGTGACAGTAGATTTGGAAAGGTCAGAAAAGGTGACCACGCCTGCACTATATCAGAAAGAACACAACACTTCCTGTAACAAACAAATTTCAAATACTGTGTCTGGTAAGCCAGAAGCATAAAAAATACACAGAAACAGAGAAGGAGATAGGAAAGCTATGACATCAGGGCATTTGGTAGCATCTTACTAAATGTTTCACGTTTCCCTCGTGGTGTGGTTTAAGAAATAATTTTCCTTTCTTTCCTGAAATCCTGTGACAGTTTAAATTACAAGAATATTTCCCAGACACACTTCTTAGTTACTCACAAGTTTCTCTGCACACTAGTTGATCTTTCAAAAAAATTTTAAAACTGGCTATTGACAAATGTTTTCCAAAACCCTTTATTTATACTAGTACCCAACAGTTTGTGAAACCTGCCCCAAAAAGTCCATGTTTCTTACTATTTACCAGACAGAAGTCAACATGAATTGTATACCTCAAGTCAGAAAAATTCAGGAGAGTAATTTGCTAGAGATGAGCCAAATATTTGTGAACTTCTGGCTTGGGAAAATTGGAAGATGATGAAAAAGGAGCCTGTATCTTAGTTTCAGCTTATCTGAATTCTGCAGCTATGGAGAGATTCAGATAAAAGTGTCCAAGGTCACATAAGTTTCTTTGGGGACAGGGGGCCTGGATTTTGATCAGACTCTCCTCACAAGGCCCTTGGCAGCTGGCACACTCAGTACAGGAATAGCTTTGAAAAATGCCATTTATTTCTGCCCTCAGCATTTTCTTTACTTCTATTTAAGTATGATCCCATCTGTGTTAAACTATTCTATTACTCAAACTACCATGTTACTACATACCACAATTATTAAACAAATTTATAATGCAAGAACCCTAGGGATGCACTTGAAAGCTACAGCCCACTTTCAGTAAGTGCAAGGATGATACATATCCTTTCAGCATATGAATTTTTTATTTACTACAGTAATATTTGAGAAAATTAGAAATCAGTATATGTCAGAACATATTATGTAAATGTATTCAAAATGGTTTACTTTTCGTAAAAAAATCTTATAAATCTTAAGGAAACATTAATTCAATGAAGCCTAAATCATTTGTTTTAATGACTGCATCTTGTGACCAAGAATTGTTGGGACTCTCAGTGCCATCTAGTGATGTCTGGATGGAATTGAAATGTAGCTATTTTCACAGTATTACATACAAGTATGAATATATTCTATAATAAAAAACTCTTTTAGATTAGCAATAATATACTTTAAAAAATATAAATAACTCCTTAAATTCTGTTGAGCATGAATAACAGCAGAAATCATGCATATTTGATGAAGCAGGAGACAGCACCCACCTGCTAACTTTGGCTCCTGCAGTTCTGTCCCTGCATTTTCCTGGATCCCTGATTTTTCCTCCCACCTCCTTTTCTACTCTGTAACATCTATGCATTGCTATGTCTTCACAGACACCTTGAAAATGTTAGTTTGCTAAAAAGACCCCAAAGAATAAAGTCAACAGAGAAACTTTTCAGATCCAAACATAGGTAAGGAATTCACCTTCCACGCAGAACCCGAGAATCACCCTAAGGTTACAGTCTTTATTGGTGACATTCACATGACGTGTTCAAGGTCTAAATTTAAAATATACAATAACTGGTCTTGCTGTATACTCATATATATTTCTCTGGATTTTCTTGCAAACTGCTGAAAGTCCGCAATTTTAGTGTTTGAAAAAAAATTTTTTCTTAGAATATGAAGACCTTTTATTGGTCTGTAATGTTATAGTGTCTGAATTTAAACCAGGGGTTTTTTAAACACTAATAGTATTCCAGTCTTATCTTCAAACCCTAGTTAGATGTAAATAATTCTTTGTTGTCATACATGAAATCCCTATTTGTGCTTGGTCTTTGCATATTAAGTGCTTTAATTAATTTGAGCTTAATATTTTTAAATTGAATGTTAAAATCAATCCATCAGTCCAGGTACACTAATCAAGTTTTTATGGTCTTCCTGTGTTTACTGTATACCTTTACAAGTGTTTTAAGATGTGTTGGATGTATTTTTATGTTTTACTTGTATCTTGGTTTCAAGGCAGATTTTAAAAAACCCCAGTTGCAACAAACAGCCCAGCCCCCCATAAGCACATGACCCTTATCTCAACTAATATCACCCCTCTGACCAGGAGGAGCCATTGGTGGACGGAGATGGTCTGTCAAAGGGAGAGCACCAATCACCTTGAACCAAAGGGGTGGGCTGTGGGCGGACTGTGGGCAGAGCAAAAGCTATAAAAGAAAGAAAAAGAAAGACACGTGTCTCTCTCCCTTCCTCTCCAGCTTGCTAAGGCAGTGCTGGAGAAACCTACCCCTTTCTAGGGGCTTTTAGAAATAGATTTCTTTTTGACCAGCCTAGACTGCAAGTTTTGTTTTTTTTTTTTTTTTTTCTTTCCTCTACCTGAGGTTCAGAGCTGCCTTAAGCCTAAGTTCCTGAATCCCTGCGCTCCTGGGGCATACCTTGAGCCACTTGGATCCCAAATTTTTATATTTTGTTAGTTTTTTTTTGCAATTTTTCAATTTTTCTGTTTTAATAAATTGTTTTAATTTCTACAAAGAGTTGTCTCATTCCTCACAACTCTTTTGGGGGCTCTCCGGGATCCTATTTTTGCCCTAAAATCCAGGTATTTTGGTTAATTTTACTATTTTTGAATTTTTGCGATTTTTTTGGTTTTTCTCCTTGGATTTTCTGGGCTCCCACAAGGATTACTGCAGCAGAGAAAGGACACCTCCGGTGGAGAAAGACTTGTGGTAAGGCTTGAACCCTTCTTAAAGGGAACTTAGTTAGGGACTTACTCTTTTTAAGGGCTATTAGTTTTTGGGGAACCTCCGAGTGGAATTCCTTTTGTGAGAGAGTGTGTGGGGGGGTTGGCCGCCCCCAGTGTGTGTGTGAGTGTGCTTGAAAGGGTTCATTTTTAAGGGCACCACGAGGGATCACCCTTTAGAGACACAGAGGGGAAGATCGAGTGTGGTGATCAGCCTTTCTGGGGGGAGGTTTCCACGTTTTAGGGGTGTGCGCAGCCCCAAATTCATTTTTATTAGTGTCTCAGTCTCCTCGGGTCTAGAACTGAGGAGAAACCTCATTTTAAACCCCTCTCTTTTCTTTTCGCCGCGTGGTCGGCGGCCATTTTGAAATTTCGCGCCGCCGCGTGGTCGGCCGCCATTTTGAAATTTCGGGCCGCCACGTGGTCGGCCGCCATTTTGTGTCCTTTTAATTTGAACTGCACCCCTTTTGCTGTCCTAAGTGCATGTGTGAACTTGTTTTAGCTGCACTCTTGTGGTCAGTGCTATCTAGCACCTTTATACTTCCTGTTAGTTTGGAGTGTTTGGGTTATTGGATTGTAGTTGTAATTTGCTTTATCTGCTTTAATCATAAGACACTACTTTGATATTTTGAATTACTGTTTGTGTTATTCATTATAATCTTTTTCCTTTAATTTGGTTATAAATATTTTAATTTATCTCTCCTTTGCTAATAAAGACAACTCTTGTTTCTTAAATTTTAAGTATATATGTATAAAACTATCTAAATTTCAGTTATACTTTAACCAATTTAAATATTCACTAATTATTCTTTTTATAATTAAAATTAATTTTTCTTGCAACATATTTGTTTCTCACCAGCCTGCCATATTTAATTTTTTTCCCACAGATTCGCCATCATTTATTCCCTTGTATATCTACTAACCCTGCTTGCTTTTCTCTACATTAGTTGTATTGTATTTTATGCTTATAACTTTATTATCATTTTTTTTATTGTGATAGTGTATTGAATTTAGGTTATTTTGTAACATTATTTCCTTATGCAATATTTTAATTGTTTTATATAATACAATACTTTGGTTTATTTAATTAGAAAAAAAAAAAAAAAAAAAATTTTTTTTTCTTCTGCACTAGCTGCTTGTTTGCTTCCCAGTAACAAAATGGGACAAGCGAATAGCAAAAAGAAAGACCTAATGAAGAAATACAAAATCTTCCCAGACAGTCCGTTAGGGCAAATGCTCCTAAAGTGGGAAGAAAATCTTTTAACTAAAGAAAAAGACCAGTGTCAAATGATTAGGTACTGTGTTTTTAAGTGGCCAAAACATAAAATTAACAAAGATGGGCTCAGATGGCCCAAGTATGGGTCTTCTGAAAAATGGCTTTGTGAGGCTTTGCATTCTTATGTACATTACAAAGCTCCAAAACATTCTGATGAATTAGACTATGCTAAAATTTGGTTAAATTATTGGCAAAAACAAAATGAAGACCAAAGCAAAAAAATAGAATTGGAAGAGGAAACTAAATCTAATTCAATTGGACTTAATAAAAATTCAAACCAAATTTTTTCCATTGCAGAAGAACACAAACAGAAAGAAAACCAAAAACCTAAATTAAATAAACCAAAGTGGGACCCCCTAGACTACCTTCCTCCAGTAACTCCTCCAGAAAGGAGGGTCCAAATTGAACAAGAAAGGGTCCTTCCTTCCTCAAGCCACCCAATCGAAAGGGACTCAGAAAATGAGAATGAAAGTGAAAAAGAAAATTCTGTTCCTTCCTGCTCTCACAAAAAGACAACCGGACAAAGGATTTCTTCTAGCCAGGATGGCCCAGCATCTTGCACTAGAAAGAAATCATTTAAAACACCTGACTGTCCCACCTGCCTTAGCACTCCCCATGAGTCTAAAATTTTACTTCTTAGGGAGGTACCCATGGGAAATGCTCAAGGAGGAATTGGTTATGTAGTTGTACCTCTAGCTTCATCTGAGGTACGGGAATTTAAAAAAGAAATGAAAAGCCTGATGGCTGACCCAATTGGTCTAGCTGACCAATTTGATCAATTCCTCGGCCCTAATATTTATAATTGGGGAGAGATACAATCCATCCTTCACTCCTTATTCACCATTGAGGAAAGAAAATTGATTAGAGCTGCAGGAGTGACAGTCTGGGACAGAGAAAATAATTCTAATCAGGGCCCAATTGGAGAACAAAAATTACCACTGACAGACCCTGAATGGAACCCAAATTCAGAAGAGGGCAGGAGGAACATGAAAGACTACAGAAATTTAATTATAAAAGGGATTAGAGAAGCTGTTCCTCGAGTTAATAATCTGAAAAAAGCATTTTGTGGGGAACAGGAAAAGGATGAGTCCCCAACAGCTTGGATGGCTCGGTTAAGGAATAACATTCAACTTTATTCTGTCATTGACTTAGACAGTGAGGGAGGCAAAACTATGCTAAAGGTACATTTTGTGCTTCACTCCTGGCCTGACATCAGGAAAAAATTGGAAAAATTGGAAAAATGGCCAGAGAGGGAACTAGATGAATTACTGGAGGAAGCCCAAAAAGTCTTTGTTAGGAGGGATGAAGAGAGGATGAAGGCTAAAAGCCGAATAATGAATAACAGTACTAATGCTCCAATCCACAACCCTCCTACACAAAGAACTTCCCAAAGGGGCATCCCACAACAGCAAACCCAAATCTGCTCTCAGCAACAGCCACAGGTTTGTGTTTGCAATAAACAATCTACCCCAATTGTTCAAAGACCTGAGAGGTTAAATTGCACATACTGTAATAAACCAGGCCACGGGCAGTGGTACTGTTTTAAAAAGCAGAGAGATCAAGGAGTCCTTCAAATGGAGGGACAAATTTTGAACAACTGAAGGGGTCAGGGGCTTTATTCTCTGGGGCAAAAACATCTTAAAGAGCCCTTGATAAAATTAGAAGCTGGACCCCAGAGACAACAAGTGGAGTTTTTAGTGGACACAGGTGCTGAAAGAACCTGTGTCACTGAAACACCTCCAGGATGTTTTATTTCTCAAGATACATTAGATATATATGGTGCTAATGGTGAAAGCTTTGCTGTTCCTGTAATTAAAAATGTAACCCTTTCCATACAAGGACGTACCCATACAGGGGATGTGCTATACCTACCTCAAGCTGGGATCAATCTTTTAGGACGTGACTTCCAAATACCTCTGAGGGTTGGGGTGGTACCGCAGGGTGGAAAAATGACCACTAAATTGTTTGTTTTATCTTTAGTAGATGAGCAACACATTGACCCGGTAGTGTGGGCCAAACCTGGCAACCGGGGAAAAATGGACATCACACCTCTAACAATTGAGTTGCTCCCAAATAGCCAGCCAGTACGTGTACCACAATATCCCCTCTCCAAGGACAAAAGAAAGGGCCTGAAGCCTGTTATCATGGACTTATTACAAGATGGAATTCTTGAGACCTGCAAATCCAGTTACAACACTCCAATTTTGGCTGTCCAGAAACCAGATAAGTCATTCCGGCTTGTACAAGATCTGCGTGAGGTCAATAAGAGAGTCCAAACCAGGTACCCACTGGTGCAGGACCCCTATACACTCCTGAGTCGGGTACCCCCAGCACATGCCTGGTTCTCTGTTATTGACCTTAAAGATGCTTTCTGGTCATGTCCTCTAGATTCTCATTGCAGAGACATCTTTGCATTTACCTGGGAGGATCCAGACACTGGACGCAGGCAGCAGCTGCGCTGGACTCGCCTGCCTCAAGGGTACACCGAGGCACCCACGCTCTTTGGCCAAGCGCTAGAAGATTTGCTAAGTTCCTTTTCTCCACCCGAAGGGATTCAGGTAACTCAGTACGTAGACGACCTGCTCCTCTCTGGGGAACAGGAGTCTACGGTAAGAACTGCTACAATTCAGTTACTGAATTTTCTAGGGAGGAACGGGCTGAGGGTGTCAAAACCTAAATTACAATTTGTGCTACAGGAGGTGAAGTATTTGGGACATCTAATTGGCCATGGCACAAAAAAACTCAGTGCTGAAAGAGTAGAAGGAATCCTAAATCTACCACCTCCAACTTCAAAACGAGAAATCCGGCAATTATTAGGCCTATTTGGATACTGCAGACTGTGGATTGATCAGTATTCACAATCTGCCAAATTTTTATATGAAAAACTAATAGAAGAAGAACCTTTTAATTGGACTAATTCAGACACACAAAAATTACAAAATCTGAAAGAGAAATTAACAAAAGCACCTGTTTTAAGCCTTCCTTCACTAGAAAAACCCTTCGATCTATTTGTTAATGTGGAGAAGGGAGTTGCCTATGGCGTCTTGACCCAGGAGTGGGGAGGAGTCAGGAAGCCGGTTGCTTTTCTTTCCAAATTACTAGATCCAGTGTCCAGAGGATGGCCCGTCTGCATCCAGTCCATCGCCGCAGCAGCTGTTCTGGTCTCGGAGAGTCAAAAACTCATTTTTGGTGGAGACTTGACAGTGCATACACCACACTCAATCAAAACCATTTTAGCTCACAGGGCTGCAGAGTGGTTAACTGACCCAAGAATAGTCAAATATGAAGCCATTCTCATGCACTCGGACCACCTGAGGTTAGTTGTGTGTACACACCAAAATCCAGCTCAATTTCTTTATGGGACCCCATCAGAAAAAGAAATTGAACACAATTGCATTGAGATAATTGACATCCAAACAAAAGTCAGAGAGGACCTGGTGGACTGTCCCCTCAATGAAGGGGAAATCCTCTTCATTGACGGGTCATCTCGAGTGGTGGATGGAAAGCGATGCTCTGGCTATTCAGTGGTCGATGGACACCAAATGTGTGTGCTAGAAAAGGGCAGATTGCCACCAACCTGGTCAGCTCAGGTCTGTGAGCTCTATGCCCTAGAAAAAGCACTCCACCGACTAGCAGGAAGCATCGGGACCATTTACACTGACTCCAGATACGCTTATGGCGTAGTCCACACCTTTGGAAAAATCTGGTCCGAAAGGGGGTTCCTAAACACCAAAGGGAAAGATATCCTACATAAGGAATTGATCCTAAAAATTCTAAAAGCACTGCAACTGCCTCAGGTGATCTCAGTGGTGCATATTCCAGGTCATCAATCGGGAACCACAAAAGAAGCTCGAGGGAACAACCTAGCAGACTTGGCAGCAAAAGAAGCAGCAGTGGAAGAAGAGGTAAAAGTGATGGAAGTAAACCAACTTCCAACTAACACCACCACATCTGACACTATTCCACAAACTAACATTTTACCCACGCCCATTTTTACTGATCAGGAAAAACAGAAATTAGTTTTAATTGGTGCCAATGAGGATTCTCAAGGCCGCTGGTATTTACCAGATAAACGCCAAATTTTAAACAAAAATTTAACCCGAGAAATTCTACAAAATATCCACCAAAGCAATCACTGGGGTTCAAAGGCTCTAGCGGATCACTATCTCAGAACCTTTGGATGCACTGGTGTTTATGAAATAGCCAACCAAATAACCCGGGACTGTGTAATCTGTCAAAAAGTTAACAAAAAGGTAATGAAAAAGAACACGGGCGGAGGAATTGAATTAGCAATCAGACCTTTCCAAAACATTCAAATTGACTTTACAGAAATGCCTCCTGTCCAGAGGTGGAAATACCTGTTGGTAATCGTTGATCACCTTACCCACTGGGTGGAAGCTATTCCAACTGTCAATGCAACAGCCCAGACAGTGAGTAAGGTGATCCTCGAGCAAATTATCCCCCGTTATGGGATAGTCCACCGCATAGATTCAGACCGAGGTACTCATTTTACCTCCCAAATTGTACAACAATTAGCTCAGCAATTAGGAACAAATTGGAGATTACACACCCCGTGGCATCCACAGAGCTCTGGGAGAGTGGAACGGATGAACCAGACAATCAAGAACACCCTCACAAAATTAATGCTGGAAACAAAATGGACCTGGGTAAAATGCCTTCCACTTGCTCTTCTTAGAATCAGGACACAGCCAAGATCTGATTTGGGTTGTTCACCATATGAGATGTTGTATGGATTACCCTACCTTGCTACACCACAAGAGTTGAATGTGAAAGAGTGTGGAAACACCAATGTACAGCAATATGTACAGATAATTGCCAAAAATCTAGAGTTGCTAAGGGAAAGAGGTTTTCTACCACAAACTCCCCCACTTGATTTTAATTTACATCACATCAATCCAGGTGACTGGGTGTTAATAAAATCCTGGAAAGAAAAGTCATTAACCCCATCCTGGGAAGGTCCATTTCAGGTCCAGCTAACCACTGAAACTGCTGTCCGGACATTTGAAAAGGGCTGGACGCATGTCAAGAGGGTGAAGGGTCCAGTAATACCACCGATTGAAGAGAAGAAACCTCCAGACAAACCATCAAACTAAACACCCTGTTTGAAAGCTCCACTCAGCATCCCTCACTCCAAATTCTGCCTTCACACAACCATATTGTCACATCAACTGTATAGTAAGGCTCCATTTGAAGCCAGCATTCTCTTCCAATAACAGTCCAATCAGACTCCAAAATTATGGGCACGATAACTCTAATCTTTGACAAGGCCAACCCTAAAATAACCATGAGCTTCCAGAAGCCTGAGGTCACTGAAGAACCATCTGAAGGTGAGATGCCTAAAGAAAGGACGAAAGAAGCAAAGATGACAACCCCCACCAGCAGAGGCAACCCAAATGCTGACAGCTCCTCTCGGGTATGCCTAAAGGAGAAAGTGAGCAACATCCTGCTACTAAGTGTCATCTGTCTCTGGGTCCTCTGGCCTCCCTTTACACAAGCAGCCGACAGTCGCTGTAACAGATGTTACAAGACTGTGTACCAGGCAGAAGGAGGCTCATTTCAAATTCGACACTTTTTCCGAGCACATACTTATGTTAATCCATCTTGTTACAACATAACAAGGTTGAGTATCTGCTCAGAAAAAGGTCACAAGTACTGGATTGGCAAAAACATTGGCACCCAAATACATAAGCAGAAGGGAGAGTGCCCCTCCCAAGACGATTGGCTCTGTTTCAATTTTAGATACATAACCAAGACAGAAGATTTGTTAAAAAGAAAGACCTATGACACTGACCTGATCCAAGAGGTGGTCATAGAAGAAAAGGAAAAACAAAAAGAAAACAATCCTTTGATGTCAAGGAAAAACTTGTTTATTGACCTGGCAGAAAGGATTGGACAACAGCTAAATTTAACAAATTGCTGGGTGTGCGGAGGAACTTTAGAATCGGAGAGTTGGCCTTGGCGGGGAGTCAGTCTTGGACCCCCCGATTTACTCCGACTGAGTAATCTCTCCCCCACAACCAGACATGACAATGAAACCTGGCTGCTAAGCAATACTGTTATTGGAGAAGAATGCATCTGGAGGAAAGGAAGAAAATTTTTAGAAGAAGTTGGTGAGACAATATGCAAAAGGTACCTGGTAACTGATGGGCAAAAACATTGGTGGATACCTCAAGAACCAGATGTATTCTGGTCTGCAGAAAAGGTTAAAAACAAAAACTGCATTTTGAATCCTGTTAAAAAACTCTGGCAGTGCTGGGATCAAGGAAATCCATATTCTGTCCTGCCACAAATTTCCAAGTACTGGATTACAGCAGCAAGTATACAACCCCACTTCTGGGAAGCACCACAAGATCTTTACTGGATCTGTGGTAACCGAGCTTATTCCAACTTACCACCTCGCTGGAAAGGGAGCTGCACTCTTGGAGCCATTCAACCAAACTTCTTCCTACTTGCTGAAAACGCTGGAGCCCACCTTGGAATCTCCCTTTATGATGAACTTTTCCGTACTAAGAGACATGTAATAGGAGGGACCCAGAGATGGGGAGAAGAAGAGTGGCCAGCTGAGAGGATCCTAGAGACTTATGGACCTGCAACATGGGCACAGGATGGGAGCTGGGGGTACCGAACTCCCATCTACATGCTAAACCGGATCATCAGACTGCAAGCACTAATTGAGGTAATCACTAATGAGACCTCTCTTGCTCTTGAACTACTTAACACACAGCAAGGGCAAACTCGAGCAGCCGTGTACCAAAATAGGCTGGCATTGGACTATTTACTAGCTGAAGAAGGTGGAGTATGCGGCAAGTTTAACACCTCAGACTGCTGCATCCATATTGATGATCACGGCGAAGCCATCACCAAGATTACCCAAAACATCAGGAAACTAGCCCATGTTCCAGTGCAGAAATGGCAGCCCTTGATCACTTCTGAATGGTGGGAAAATATTTTCCAAGGACAATGGTGGAAGAAAGCTTTAATTATTGTTGGACTTTCCCTTACAGGACTTATTTTTCTCCCTTGTTTAATCCCTTGTTTCATCCGTCTAATCACCACTGTCGTCCAAGGCATGCCACTGATCCAGGATCTTCAAGGACAACAGCAGCGTCCACCATTCGCTCAAAAGATTATGCATGTCAATAATAGTAACAATAAGAAAACTAGAAAGGAGAGAAAAATTGCCCAGCAAGTGTGGGACAGTTTTAAAGAGCTTGAATCTATCCCTGAAGAGTTATCCACCTCCACTTAAATGCAAAGACCAAAGATGTGAACATAAGAGAAAAAGGGGGGACTTGTCATACATGAAATCCCTATTTGTGCTTGGTCTTTGCATATTAAGTGCTTTAATTAATTTGAGCTTAATATTTTTAAATTGAATGTTAAAATCAATCCATCAGTCCAGGTACACTAATCAAGTTTTTATGGTCTTCCTGTGTTTACTGTATACCTTTACAAGTGTTTTAAGATGTGTTGGATGTATTTTTATGTTTTACTTGTATCTTGGTTTCAAGGCAGATTTTAAAAAACCCCAGTTGCAACAAACAGCCCAGCCCCCCATAAGCACATGACCCTTATCTCAACTAATATCACCCCTCTGACCAGGAGGAGCCATTGGTGGACGGAGATGGTCTGTCAAAGGGAGAGCACCAATCACCTTGAACCAAAGGGGTGGGCTGTGGGCGGACTGTGGGCAGAGCAAAAGCTATAAAAGAAAGAAAAAGAAAGACACGTGTCTCTCTCCCTTCCTCTCCAGCTTGCTAAGGCAGTGCTGGAGAAACCTACCCCTTTCTAGGGGCTTTTAGAAATAGATTTCTTTTTGACCAGCCTAGACTGCAAGTTTTGTTTTTTTTTTTTTTTCTTTCCTCTACCTGAGGTTCAGAGCTGCCTTAAGCCTAAGTTCCTGAATCCCTGCGCTCCTGGGGCATACCTTGAGCCACTTGGATCCCAAATTTTTATATTTTGTTAGTTTTTTTTTGCAATTTTTCAATTTTTCTGTTTTAATAAATTGTTTTAATTTCTACAAAGAGTTGTCTCATTCCTCACATTTGTTAACTGAGAATAAAGAATATGTGAAATGTGGATTCCTGTCACAACAGTGCACACAATCCAAATCCAGAGTGCAACTAATCAAACTGAAAAACTGGGTTTTGGCAGACTGATAAAGCATTCTAAAAGTGGATCTCTCTGGATGGTGAGTGCAGGTTTGCCCTGCCCCTGCTCAGAACTGGTGGAGCCCTTGCCTGAACACCAGGGGCTGAGCTGGGCTAGCCTTCCTCAGCACCATGCTCTATTTGCTGGAATATCTGACTTCTGCAGGGCAGGAGAGGTGTTTGGTGGTGTCTGAACCCCTTTGTGAAGAGACACCCTCTGTAAAATCTGTGCAAATGCTACAGTTTTGGCTCTTGGTAAAGAAAAAATAAACATACTAGCAAGAGCTTACTTTCACTATTACATTTAAACCATATTTCAGCACAATCACCTTAAATGTGACAGTGAAAGGGAACTCATTTCATAAATACTGGATGGGAGAAGAGACTGCTTAGTATAGAAAACTTTCTGGAAAGATCATAAATTTTCCTCTGAAACACCTAAACCTCACTGATGGGCCAGGGATACAGCACTGAGGAAGGCAAACTGAAAACAGGAAGAATTTACCAGCTGTTTTCACATCCGCCAGACAAACTGACAAGAGAAGCAGAACCGCAGCCTGAGTCAATGTTCAACAACGCAAGCTGTATGGAGGGGTTTTTTGTAAAAAATTGCACAATGTCATCATTCCCATTTTGCCTTTGGAGACTGCCTTTGACAGGAATGTGTTTTATGATTTAGAGTAATTTTTCATGCTCAGAATCTATATTTTATCCACAGCACTGCATGCTGAGACAAGCTGAGTATTAGATAAATTTGAGCTCTGAGTCGCAAAGTATATAAAAGCAGAATTTCAGATCATTTGGAAAATCTGCCCTATGAAAACAGGACAAAAAAACCACTGATGACTTTCTATTTCTAGCTTCCAAGACAACTAGCGTGACTGAAAAAAGCTTCTTTTATCTCTGATGTGAAGGGATTTTATTCCTCCCTCTCAGATGTGTTCCTCTGATTTCCAACATGTGCTAAATTATTGCAATTCCCAGCTGATTTTCAAGACCAAATGAAAATTAAAATAATTTAGTGTCTGAATTGCACAGCCTTGAGGCAGTGCAGGTCAGCAGTGGTATTGACATCAGATGAATCCAGTCCTGTATCAGTGTTAAAAAGGGTCTAGCTTGACCTTTAAAGCTAGAAAAAAATCTAGGTCAGGCTCTTAGAAATGTTGGCTCATCTTTTTTGACCTCTGAAGCAAGTTCAATATCTCTGATTCAAGAGGAGAGAGACAGTATGGGGGAGGAGACCATTTCAGCTTCTTCCCTAAAACATGATCAGTGACAAAATGTTCCTGCAGCTGTGACAGGCGGAATCAGCAGGCTCTGCCACAGCACACAATACCAAAGAGGATCATGCTTAGCACCAAGCATAACAGAAGTGTTAACATCTGCAGAGAGGAGACCCAGTGGGATTTCTGGGGGCTGTAGATGGGGAGATCTGCTAACCTCCCTGATCCTGGAAGCTCCCTGTGGGGAACTTCACCTCCTGATGCAGAGGAAGGTATTGAGACCTCCTATGGTAAGGGAGGTTCTCCTCCCTCCTCATCTCATTTCCACCCAAGGTGCTCTGCTCTCATTTATGACAACTCTGCATTTCTCTTCTGAACAGAGAAACACTATGAAAAGGGCAAAATGGACTGTGCTAAACATGGCATAGGACTGGATATGGGGAGCATGATATTGTGTGCCTTCTATTTCCACGTTCCCTGCTGTTGTCTGGTGGTGGTTTAGCAATGGGGTAGCACAGCATCATCTCTGTGTTGCCTTTCTCTGACTTCAGGGTGTGCCTTGGGTGGTGTGACACAGGTATCAACTTTATACAAGTGCGTCAGAAGAGTCAGGAATGCAGATGTAGCTCGTTCTCTTGTCACAGGTGATGCAAGAAGAATGGGAACAAGCACTGAGGGCAACCCCATTTCTTGTGCAGTGCTCCTGAACACTCATGAACACCTGAGACAAGCACCTGAAATGAGTTTGTTAGATATAGGAGGCTCTGAGAATGCACATGTAGTGGCAGTAACAGTAATGTGCTGTCATGTGCATGACTTGGTGGTAGACTTGGTTTACACATCAATGTTTCATCTGCATTAACCACTGTGAAAAGCAGACATTTATCAAATCCAGTAAAGCTTTCTAATTAACTTTGAACCTATCACAGCTAATCACAGCCACCAAGATCAGCCTTGTACCGCTTGCATTATGTAGATGTTTTTCAAAAGTTCATGAAACAGTAAACATTTTAGAAGTAATTTCAGAAGGAAAATCACTAAAGTTATCCCATTGAATTTGATTGCTTTCTGAAATGACCAACATCTCAGCTAAGACCTTTTGTGAGTCTGTTGTTGGAAATTAATTAAATTTCGTTAGTCTTGCATGTTTTCTGAAATCCATGGTAAACATCTATGATGTTCATATTCAGAAGATGAAGTTGCTCTCTTGGACCAGATAAGAGTTTCCTATAAATCCAGTATCCTGTTGCTGACACTGGCCAAAAGCTGATGCTCAGAAAAGACTAATAACAGTGGGAGGAGCAATGTAATGTGTTTCTTGAGCACCCTCTAATCTCTAACCACACTCAGATACTGTCTACACTATAGTCTCTATATTGTTTTTAACACAGATGATTTGTTCTTCAGAAACCCATCAAGCCCTCCCTTGAATCAATACAAACTTTTAACATTTACATCCTTAAACATGGAGGTTTACAGCTTAACTACACCGTGGGAGAAAAAAAAAATCTATTTTTAATCTTGCCTCTACAGTTTCCTTGTTACCATCTAGCTACTATACTGGAAGAGAAAGTCCTCTTTTCATGCCATTCATCACTAAACAGACCATGGCCAACAATCATCAAAATTTGTATTTTCTCTATTTCCATGACCTCTCAGTCATCTGCATTCTCTGTGTGCTCTTCCCATCAGTCTTCCCATGTCCCCTTGATGTAGGTGCCTTCGTAGCCTGGTTGTATCTCTCTGTCTCAGAGACCCCATTGGTGCTTTTTTGCTGATTTCCTAATATGGATTTCACACTGATGGACCCCCTTTGACCTCGAGGAACAGAAAGACATCCTCCTACTGCTGTCACATTCTATCTGTCAGTGTGCTGTCGCCCATGTCGTGTTGCCCCTCTTGACAGTCAGCATCTGTTTCGCAGGATGCGTGACAGCAATACCACATGACTGGTTTTCAGTATTCCCTGGGCCCACTAGCAAAGCATGAGACACTTTCCAGCTTGCAGTGTCTAAAGTCAAGGGGAACAGATAAAACATAACAACAGAAATGGCTGTTCTGATTAGAGCAAATTCTTTCAATGATGTCAAGTTCTGGATAATGTAATCAATTTTACCCGGGAAAGAAAAACACTCCATGCCATTTTTCTTTTGCACTAGGAAATCTAGCAGGCAGAGCAAAAATCCTAGTATTTAAAGAATAAGAAACCCCATGATTATAGCCATGATCTGAGTCAGACAGGGAATATGTCTTTTTGACAGGCCTGAAGGTGGCTGCCATTTCTGTACATAAAAATTAATGCAGCACAGGAATTTTACAGGTCTCAAGAAAACAAACAAAAGTCAGATGTCTTCGAAAAGCAGATATCTTGATGAAACCTTGTTGAGGGGCTGAAAGCATTTTGGGCTGTAAGTCACAGGAAAAACTAAAGCAGATGTTCTGACAAATCTTGCCATTAATCAGAGCAGAAATGAGGCTAGTACTGTATTTCAGTTAAATCTATGCCTCCTCCATTTGATTTAATAACTTCTTGCCTGGCAAAGTGCCTGCTGTACAGTTGTTCCTTCCATATTTTAATAAAGGATAACTTGAGATAGAAAATTGAATGTTGGATGGTAATACAATGTAGGGAGTTTTGATGACCTGCTAATACAGTGAATTCAACTTTAATGGTTTGTGAATGACAACAAACTCCTCATATTAAATTAAAACAGAGCATATGTTTTCAATCTTGCACTCTTTACTGCAGTTTATAGCAAGAAAAGAAAATCCAAAATACAAATACTACAGAGGACATGGATTCCTCTGCATTAGGAAAATCCAGGTACTTTGGAATGTTAATAACAGAGAAACCTAGCTCTGGTTAATTCAAATGAAAATAAACATGTTTGCACCTTGATCTGTTTTGCTTGGAGCTGCTCCAACTGATAAAAATGAAATGTGGGCTGCAGAGTTAACCTGTGCCACAGCTGCCAGGAGGTTTCTTTGTATTAGAGATGGAGCTGGTGGGGGAAGGTAGTTGTGTCCTAGCAGCAGCACAGCATTTTGGTATCTAATATAGAAGTAGGATTATATTTGATAAAGTGAAAAAAGGATTACAGTGCATCTGACAGTAGAGGGGGCTTGAAGGAAAATTGTTTGCCATGGATTATAGGGACATAATCTTTTAATGTCACCAGTAAATGTTGATTTTGGAGGAAAGATAGATCAAGTGCATATCAGTCTTTAGGGGAAGAGGGATTGTGTATGTAAGTTTCTGTCCTAAGGACCTAATATTATTTTAATTTGCTTATTATTGAGAAGGATGTTCCATCTTACAATGCTGTGTATAGGGTGTGGTACATGTAAAAATATTACAGCTGTAAATAATAGGCATGGAAACAATAAATGCTTTATCTCTTTAGCTAATTCATTATTGATTTAGACTTCCTACCAGAACAACATATTTTGAAGTCATTCTCTAATCTCTGTCAAGAGAAAAAAGATCATTCTGAGGCTTTTTTTTCCTTGTTTTTAGATTTAAACCTTGCAAACATCAGGTAAGCAAAATACCTGATGAATATGTGAATAATCTGGTGGTGTTTCATATTCTATAGTCTTTAAAGGAAAATTAAGCAGAAGTGCATTTAAATAACCAGTATTGTTGCTCTCCGTCACTTCTGAAAACTCATTTATCCTCTAAAGCTTGTGTGAACAAGTCTTTTTTATGAGGATAAAAAGTATTAGATATAAAATCCAGTAAAAGAAGGTGCAAATCCCATTGAAAATCTTGCCATTTATCTCTCACCTCCACTTTCTCAAGTTTTCTTCCACGCACACCTGCTGACAAGGAGCTCTGGCAGCTCTGATGTGCAGTCTGAGCACCTACCAGATTGCTGGGTGTCCCTTGGATCTCACATCTGAACAACAAAACTTGGCCCACCTTTGGTTATTACTTGATGCTGATGAAGATAGAAAGTAGCATGCATATTGAGATGTTAAAAGCATAGCTAAGACCAGGTCAGAAGCTCAGGGCTCAGGCTGTTTTATCTTGGCTTTCTGACAACTGAGGCAATTGACCTAATTTTTGTGAGTGACATCCATGGGACCAGGATTTTGCTCTGGAATTATATATTACTATGTAATTATACACAAGAGGATTGTAGGAAAAGTGTTTGAGGCTTAACTGGGAACTTCAGAACAAATAAATAAATAAATAGAGAACGAAGCACTCGGTAAAACCATGGTACCTACCACAGGAATCTAATTAATGCTTTCCATGCACAATCTACATATCTATATTTTGGCACTTAGAAAATGTGGAAATTACATTACCATATAACCTGGCTGCATTATTTTATTTTTCAGCAGAACAATCCTTCTCATAAGGATGGGAATTAATAATACTGAGCAGGTACTGACAGAGAGTCATGATGCCCTGTGCAAGGTCCCATTAGAGGCTGTTCCCATCTAAGCTGCAGGACTTGTTCAAGCACAATTTCATGGTGAGCAGAAAAATGGCCTTTGTGGAATTGTGCAGGACCGTCAAAATCCATAAAGAACAGATTGGAAGAAAGGCTGGGTAATTCCTGCAAGACAGATGCACTTTTTTATTATACTCCATCCAAGGACTTCATTTACTGACAAAAATTGAGGGCAAGACTTCGAGAATCAAACCTTACTTCCAAGCAAAACTGCTCTACTCAGGTGTAGATGCTGAGGAGGCTAGCAGAGAAAAAATTCTCCACTTTTTACTGTCTCATGTGAAAGTCTCCATTCTCACACAAGCTAGCTGTCTGATGGTTTGCTAGTTGGTAAATGTTTGCAGGTGCAAGGCTGTTGGGAGAACATAGTGGAATTGTTTTAGTTTACTGGGAATAATATTTTGAAATGGGTGGTTATACCTCTTAGCCTATCACCTTGGTAGATGGTTGACCGATGGGCCAATCATGTAATTTCTCTTTTGTGATCCATGCTGTAAAAAGATGGGTTTTGGCATTAAAAGGTTGGCTTCAACTATCTTCTCTGATCTGAGTGCATGTGGTTTTTCACTGTCCCTGCGCGCAACAGCAACGCTCCCCTTCTTGTTTATTGCTACTGAAACCAAGAGCAAGCCTCATGCTGACTTTTAGAAGAAAGGGGTTAAGATTACCTCATTTTGCAGATTACAGATGTATTTAATGCTAGTTTTGAGTAGTAAACATCATTAGGAAAAGCAGCGAAGTAATTATCCCCAAAATTTCAGTTTTTAACTAAAATATTTTACTTTTCACCTTCCAAAAAATTTCTGCACTTAATTAATCTAAAAAACCTAAAAAAAATATTCAAGTGTATACATATTCTTCTCAAGTAGTCTTCTATGGTTATCCAAGATTTATAAGAAAAAATTATGCTGGTTATATGTGATCAAGGCAACATTTTGCTATTCAGGAAATTTTTACTAATAGCTAGACCATGATGAAAAATCGCTGGCAGGGTTAATTGGATTCCACTTAAGCAATCAGAACATAATTAGCTTTGATTGTCGCAGTGTTTTATATGGCAGAACAAGTATGACTAAAGTTAATATGTAAAACACAACATTGATTCATTTTTCCTCTGACAAAAAATGACTTTATGCTATTGCATAAGAGGTCATGGCAGTCTGTGTCTCGAGCAGATGTGATCCTCAGAACAGAAAAAAATTCCTGTTTAATATAATAAAAAAAAGTGGACTCAAAACCCATCCATTTTCATTGACCACATTGTGTTTCTGGGATGTAAAGACCCTCCTAAATACTTAATAGGATTTATCAGTTCCTGTGTACCTGAAAAAAATTGTGGCTTTTGTTATAGAACTAATAGAAATATTTTTTAAGTAGAAACTCTCCTGAAATATGAATTTAATAATGTAGAATAAAATTCTAGTAGTTCCTCATTCTTGTATGGCAGTACAAGCCACCAATACAACAAAATGTTCAAATGTAATGATATCTAAATTACATTATAGTTTTTATAACTGAATCATGTATAACATGCTTTCTTTAGAAGCTAAATGAAGGTATGAAGACTGTCTGGAATTAGCTCAAATATGAGTGACTGACAACAGATGCAATGGAAATTGCTTGCTGTACGTCACCCAAACACATCCAACCACAAAAGGCATTTTCCATAGCAATGCAGTGATCACTTAAAATCTAAAAAAATCCCAACTATATTTCTTATATACAGCCCAAAGACCAAGAATATTTATTTCCAACAACTAAAAAATATTTTGCATTTTGTGTTGTGAAGTGCAGGAGGTGACAGGTAAAACACAGAACTAGAATGTAGAAAAATACAAAAGACATGTTTCTTTGTAAGTACACACATGGAATTCCTCTGGCTCTTGGAAAAACTGAGACATTCTACTCTCAGGAACAGATTTTTCTGCTCTGGTTTAGCCATCTAGAATTTAGGTGTTAAGGCTGAGCAAGGTGGCAAGACATTCCTTTCATAGCTACTGGAGGAAAACCGTCACCTTTGTAAAGTAACTTATTCTCTTCCTGCAATGGGCAGGGGAATCTCGTTCTACATGCTATAAACTTCCTGGGTTTTGGAAAAATGTAATAGAGTGTGGATCATATTTGTTCTGGGCAGACATTGTGATCTTACTGACAATAAAGAGAATTCCTGTTTTTTCCTAGATTGTCAACAAATTACCACCAAATTTAGAAAAAAAAATGCTACTGTTTTATGAATTACATATTAAAAATAATCCAAAATGCAATTTCTGTCAAATGCTTCTGGGTGCTATGAGGACTAGATTAATTTTCCACAGAAGTTAATACCTAGATTCAGGAATCATAATATTATTAAAATAAAATGTCTATTTTCCCTGCTATACTTTTAAACATTCAATAGGTCCTTGAATTAATTCTTGCAGTGAACAGAAGACCTGAAAAATTATTGTGGAAGTAAAAGAAAAAGTTCAGTATATAAGGCAATATTATAAAATTTAGCATTTGGTACAAATACTCCCCCAAAAGGAAAAAGAGGACAAAAGCAGAAATATCTTGAATACAAGTATCTAGACATGGACTGGAAGATTGCCTATAGAAATTAATATCTCCAGGCACTCAGTAACTGCAGTATTTGGTTACCAGACTAGATAAGGTGCTAAGGTATCCGCATGTCATAGGTACATCTCACAGCTTCAGATTAGTCTGCAAGAAAGTTTTTAGTGAAATTGGTTTTCTGCAAGAAGGCAGAACTTCTGATAGTTCTTTTGAGCTATAAAATTCTATATTTATGCTAGCAGCAACTGATTGCAAACCATGTTGTCCTGGTTTGTGAACTTGTCATGGTCACAAGAAGAACTGTACCAACACCTGCCAGCAGTGAGGCCCTGCTGTTTCCTTTGTGACATGAAGCCATCTTCACTTCACTTGAATTTCTACTGTCGGGACTTTCCTGAGATTTGGTACAAAAATATTTAGTTAGTCAGCACGTGATTTACCAGTAGCTTGGTATTAGGGAATACATAGTGTGAGGAATTTCAACAGAGTGTGGTGGTTTTTTCCTTCCCTAATTACCTTTGTGTATGGATTTTGGGTCATGATGTTGTATGATAAGATGCTGTTCTGGATAGTGCCTCAAGAATCATTCTTATTTTTTCTGTTCCTGAAGTTAAAAAAGTAAGTGAGAGACACCCTAGGAGTATGCAGAGCAGCACTATAGATGCCATGATGTCAGTCAGAATCATGAAGATGTGGGAAGGATCAGATCTGCCTGCCTCAGCAGGGCAGGAGAAGAGCTGGCTGCCACAATGTCACTTTGCAATAGGAGCTTCAGCAGCATTTGGCCACAGGAGTGACCATGGCACCATTCAGCAGCAGCACCTGAATGCACACCACCTCCGTTAGCAACAGAAATGCAACAGGTGTGGTTTGATCTCCGGGGGGGCCTGGTTTATTGTATCTCTTCTGATGCACTGTTTTTAGGATAGGGGGCAAGGGGACAACCCAGGGTACTGTGAGGTTGGGAGCCAACAAAGCAGTTGGTAGGAGAAAGAAATGCTGGAGGTCTCCAGGGATGGCAGGGCTGCTTCCATCCTCCATTTCAATGCAACAGGCTCTCTGGTGAACGAAGCTCATCCACAAGGCTATTTCCATGACATTTAGGGGTTTCTGACTGGTTAGAGAGCTCCCAAGTAGGCAATTACATCAAAAACGCTCACAGAAAATGAAGATATGCCTAAAGCAGTGGGGTCTGAAATGAGAGGTACATTTAAACATAAAGGATGTAAAGAGAAACAAACCTAGGGATTTAAACATAGAAAAATCATAGAGAAGGTGAAATGAACCCATTGGATTGAATTGTGTGTTGAGCTCTAGGCAAAAGCAAGATTAACTTTATTGAGGTCAATAAATAAACCTCCCATTCAGAAACAAATTACTCAATTTAGCTCTTTGGTGAGACAGAGCCATCTGTAATGCCCATCCATCACCAGAGCGGTTCTATAAATAACTGCCACAGTTGCACTAAAGCAGAAGAGGATTAAAGCTCCCATTTAGCTCCCTTGCAGAGACAAAATAGAAGGTTTTTACTGCATGTGAGCAGTGTAAGTTATTGTTTAATGCTGGGGGAATGATGGCCGTCACAAAAACCTTCCCAGGACACAGTAAGACACACCTACTTTTTTTCCTTTGGAGCTAATATTTCCAGATCAGTAATTTAAAAAGAAAACCTTCCTCCTTTCCCTTTCTTTTTTAATCCACTTACTACAACAAGCCCTGCTGCCTATTGCCCTCTGGCTCTTCAACCTATGGTTTGTCCCTCTGTTAAAGAATATTTCTGCCAGATGCATGTTATGAGTAATTGATGTAAAAATTGATGTAAAACATTTCTATCCCCAAAAAAATTTGGAAGATTAGGGGACCAAGAATTTTTATATTTGTTTCAAAACTACTGTCTGGAAGCACTGAGATATGTTCTAGAGGCAGTAGATTTTAACAATCTTAGCAACAAGATGCTGATGAAAGCATATATGGCAAAGAAAATACAATAAAATACTTATGTACATTCTGATTTTAACAGTTTCAACTCAGTGACCCTCAATTTTTACCATTCAAATATCTGAATAAAATGAGGTTTTCACTAAGCTTCTTATCCCCTATACCTTGTACTTGGCCTTGTTAAACCTCATGACACCAGCCCACTTCTTGAGCTTGTCCAGGTCCCTCTGGCTGGCATCCCATCCTTCAGGTCTGTCAACTGCACCACTCAGCTTGGTGTCACCTGCAAGTTTACTGAGGGTGTACTCAAACCCTTTGTCATTAATGAAGATAATAAACAACAATTGTTCCCAATGCGAACCACTGTGGGACACCACTTGTCACAGAATGGTTTGTGATAACTGATTTGCTGAATTTATACAACACAGTCTGTTTGTGTAAAATGCATTTTGTTCACCATTCACATGGCAATAAAGAACACTGAAATAATGAATTTTTCTTCAGCAAATAAATCTGTTTAAATGGTGTTAAAGTGAGAATTTTTCATTACAGAGAAAAGAACCTGAAAATTCTTTAAGCCCATAATATCCAAATTGTGGTCCTGGGGAGCTAGGAGCCATTCTTTGGCTCCAAGATCAAGGTCCGCTTAAATTCACACAACTAAACAGTTGTCCCCTCTCCTTCCATAGCCAATGTGGTCTTTTTCACACTTCTCCTTAGCAAAAACTCCTGGCCCATCTTAGTGGCGTGCACAGCACCTTAAATGGATTACAATTGCTCCCAGGAGCACCAAGTAACTAAATTGTGAGCAAGCATAAATAGACCTTTTTGCTTTAATATCTAATTCAGATATGGGTTATTCAGAAATACAGTTCTTGAGTCAACTGGCTTTAAGTCTTGACCATATCTTGAATATTAACATTAAAAGTATTTCATTTGATTTGATATAAATATTAATAATATCTGCTAATATTTAATACTGGGGGAAAGTGTCTCCCTAATTCAGAGAGACAACAAATAATATATTTGATCTCTTTTTCATTAATTTTTATTTATATCTTTCTTAGGACTGTTAAGTGCTACCTAGTTTTTGATCAACATTTTTATGGTGATAAAAAATAAAGCTCTTTTATTTCTATTTTAAGTGGTTTCCATCCTCCTTTTCCCTCTGCAACTTGTTCCTGTCCATCAGCTAGAACAGGGACATTTGATTTAGAACAGCTGAGAGGGTAGAGATTTCTGGAAAGCAGTGCAGAGCAAGGGCAGGGAAATCCTATCAGTGACTCTCAGATCCCCAAGATGTGCAGATGAATGTCAAATCAACTGGCTGCCTGGCTGCCTTTTAATCTCTGGTGAGTGGTTAGTAGCAAAAAGAGGGGTTTAATCTTTTTATTCTGTATCACTTTGCAGCTGAGCTCTGTGGGCAAAATGAATAGTCAACGTTTCAAATCACAGATGGAATTGTTGCTCTGCAGCTTTGGCTTAAGAAGAGACCAGTTTTGATAACAAGTTGGTAAAGCTTTCACTGGGAGAAAGTCGGGGTTGGCATCCTGCCTGGATCACACCATCGTCAGCAGAAAGATTTCCATTCACACCAGCTGCACTAAAGCTCCCCACAGAATCCTTAAGATTTTTTGGTCTGAAAGTGATTATATACTTCTTTATTGAAGAACTTCAAAGTTTACTCAGCCTTCAAACACAAGAGTACCTGAGAGGTAGGTGGGACTTAAGGCTCCAGGACTATAATTTTGTACCACTAAAAGTTTTGTATGACTACTTGAATAGAAGTGGCAATGTAATCTTACATCTCAGGAAATTGGGATAGACAGGAGTGTTACATTAATTGATGATAATGTGTTCCGGTTTGGTCAAATTTAGAAATATATCCTCTGAGGGAAGGCATAACTGCCCCTCCTCCCACCAGGTTTGGGAAAAAAAAAATGCTAGAAGGAAAGTGAAAGAGATAAAAACTATTTATTTACCAATCACACGGTAAAAGAAAGATAATGCTAAATAATAAGATCTTCTGCTGTGAATAGAAAACCTGGGAAAATTGTTACAGTCCTCCTTTGGTCTCCTCGGAGCTGGGGCTTGGCCCAGGGCCAGGCCCTCTGTGCTCAGTGGAAAGTCCTCCCGATGTGTTCTGATATTGAAGCAGTCTAGCAGAAAAGGGAGAAAATCCGAAATTCCAGGGAAGGAAAAAAAGTTCAACTCTCAGTCTCTCTCCAGAAAAGAAGAAGAAAAGCTGAAAAAACCCTGCCTGAAAGCTGGCTGGGAAAAAGAAGTCGCTATCTCTGTGTGACCTTGAACAAGCTGCACACTGCTTTGAAAAAGTTTTGCTCAGGTTTTTTCCTTCCCCCTCTCAGGCTCAGTTTAAAGGCATAGAAAGGCACAAGAGTTAATTTCTGGGCATAGAGCAGCGATATGGGATACACATCATAAAGTCACCCCAAGACATAATGGTTACCAGTTTTCACTGCACAATTTAAATGCAGCAAATGCATCTCAGTTTTCTGCCAGTATTTGAATGCCAACAACAGTATTGTGCTAAAGCAGTTGAGAGATTAATAATTTCCCTTTCCACACAGCACCTAACCTCTAATACATTTGCTCCATCTACCAATGGTGCAACATTTATGAGAGTCTCAAGGAGCAATCCAAGATGTAGTCCACAGTGGCAGCATATTCCTGCTCTCAAACAGGTGGTGTTGCAGAAGTTTTTAAGTAATTTTTCTCTTGATTTAGAGAAGTAAGTCCCAAAGAGACCAGTGGCCTCTCAAAAGGGTGTTCTATTGCTGCCTGCCACTTTTGGGGCCCTGTATGACCACTTGTGCTGGTGTCCATAGCAAGAATAGCTGCTAAAAGTGGGAGGAAGCAAGTCCTGATGACAGTAATTTGCTGATTGCCATGGTAACTAGGGGCAATATTGTGTCTATAAATGGTCAAGGTGTAGGTTGCCATCCAGTGCTCCTCAGAGCAATGTTCTTATAACAGGAATTATCTAGCACATCCCAGAATCAGACGCATTATCATAGAAAACAAATGTGGGGTAGAATTAGACATGTCCATGCTGTATTCCAGAACATGTGCCCTCAGCCTATCCCCTAGGAGTTTTTGCTGCCCCTGGTGAAACATTTCTAGCATTTCCACCACTGCTGATTTGCTGCTGCTTCTACACCCTGTTACTTTACTGTGCTGTTGCAATTAAGGGTTTGTACTCAGCACTGCAGCTCAGTGCCTACCACAATCCCTCTGTGCTGTTGTAATATGCTCTGATTTATGATACTGAGGACATTATGAGGAAAAAAATGCATCTTGAGAGGAAAAATATGCTATTTCCATTTAAAAAAAACCCAAAATTGTTATTAGCAGATGATGAAAGTAGGGAACCAAAACCAAATTTCTAACTTTTCTATTAAACTATATAGTGAAACAAGAAACATTTCTGATCCTTTGAATTTAAGACTGCCGCTGTTTACATATAGCTATGGACACTTATTTCTAAACATCCTCATGGATTCTAGAACTTCTCTAATAGAATTTTTAAAAATAGCTGAACGAGGGGAAAGAAAATGTCTCTAATCTATACAAAACAAATGAAGATGTGTAGTGGATTTTGCAGGAAAAATTAGATAAAGCATGAGAAAATTACCCATTGCTCTGAAAGACACATTTGAAATATAAATGTCTTATTATGTTATGAATAAGTTCTGGGAGGTATTGAGTAATACTATTACTTTTGAGTAATAGTAATAACAAATCAGGTTTTGGGCGGGATAAAACCTTCCATAGTGATGTCAACTTAGATGAACCTTCTTCAACATGTTTAAATAAACACTGGCAAATTGACAGTATCATAGTAGTCTGGAACAGCTAAGAAAACATACTCCAACACAAGTGAAGGAAGCTAGTAGCAGGCAAAACAGACTTGGGTTAACTGCTGAATTTGGTCCCTCTACAAGGATAAGAGGTTTGAACATTATGGGCAGTCGCTTTTATCTTTTTCTGGTTTTTTCTGAAGCAGATTCTAGATTAATTTAACAGAGATACAGAAAGTTTTTTTACGATGCAGTTCCATTTTAGTTTGCAGGGAAATTCAGTATGTTGAATTATCAGTGACTGGATGTTGGCACAAAGAAAGCTGAAATAAATTATTCATAACAGTTACCATAGAAGTGTAAAATTTCACAGGAGGGATTAAACTGGAGTGACTCATTCAATCTATCCTGCTGTTTACGGAGGTTTCAATAACCTACTGAGGGTGGAAAAATTTGCCATGAGACTCAGGTCTCAGGTCAGGTAAAGAGATGTTTTGAACGAGTTAATTGTGAAAGCTGTGTTTGAGTAATGTGTTGTCTAAAATAGGGTTGAAAGGTACGAACAGCTTCCATGCAGTGGGTTTTTGGCTAAATACAGAATAACAGGCTCATTCACAGATGGTGGATGTGTTAGGCCAATGGAACTAGCAATCAAGTCTGTCCACAGAGAGTAACTCAAAACACCACTCAAGGTAATGGGATCACAATCAGAAGCTAGGACACAACACTGCTGAATATCCATATGCATTTGAAGCTGAAGGCAATGGTACAATCCTTCAGAAAATAAAAAGATTTCAAGAAGCAGCAAAAAATTAGCTTCTCTGTCCCAGAACTGACAGAAGGTTCAGATGTGGCATTTGAAAGCAAAGAAATTTCCTGTTTAATATATGCAAGAAAACATCTTCATGTACATCTCCTGTAAACAAGCAGAACTTCAACAAAACAAATCCAGGTCTTGACATTTGTCCCTCTACCACAATTAATCTCACAAGTGCCTGATCATGAACTAATAACTCTGTTTAATGGGGCAAAATATATTCAGAAGCAAAAAGATGATAAGAAAGATGGCATTTTTATAGTTCCATAAGGGTCTTAAACATGTGTCTGTATCTGACCATGACAGTTTGAGGTCCTTTCTGAGGTCATCTAATATATTTCTGTGACATCACAGATTTTTTAGAAGAATTTGAAAGTATGGTGAGATTTTGACTGCAAGATCGTTGTGAAAGAACATTCTGGCACAAACATCAAGCTGAAGAATAAAGTTAAAAGAGAATTCATATGACTAGGAGGCTATAGCAGGATGAAACTGCTAGTAAGTATTTGCAATTTGTCATGGGGCTTGAAGAGAATTCTCCCTGGAGCTGTGAAAATGTTCATAGTTAAAGCTCAGACTAAGTAAGATGTGACAAGAAAAATTCAATTTCTCTGTAAACATATGCCCATGATTTGAATAAGCATGATTAGTTGGAAGGATGTTTTGTGCAAGAAAAATGTTTTGGCCCAATTCTTTAAAACCTAGCAGATAATTTAAAATTAGTTGAATGTCTATGTTGTATCCTCAGTACTCACTCGTCTTGGATGATTCCTGATGCTTGCAATGATGTTGAACTGTCAGTTTTATAATAACAGCAGAGTAGCAGTCTCTGTGTAAGCAGGTCTATTTGGCACAGTATTTGCAGGTCTCGAAGTATGGTGAGATTCAGGTAAAATCTCCCAAAGCATAATTTTGCTATGAAGGGCAACAGTCAGAGGAAAACTTTGATGGATAACAAGTTAATGATTGACAAGACAGGGTCAAGTTCAGGTATTCAGCACCAATTCTGAGAGCCCAGCAGCCTGCTGGGATTTTTTACCAGGATATTAACAGAAATAAATGCCATTTTTGGTTATCAGACTACCTCAAAAACCCCTCAGTTGATTCTGTACTTCTGATAACGAGAAAAATTACAAGGAAGTTTCTTTAGTAATGTTTTCACTAACTTCTTTTCTGCTCCACCTGCAGTCTGCAGAATCACAGATAGTCAAAGTTTCTGGGAAGAAGCTTCAGGATTTAATAAGTGCAATATTTTGTAAGACTGGTTTCCTTGGTGTCTCCTGACCTTTTCTTTTACAGAAGCATTTTAGTATCTTTTAAGAATTTCTGCATATCTTTGTGCAAAAAGTGAGACTCACAAATGGACAAAGATCTGATTTTCCAAAGAAGCTTGATTTCTATGACATGGAAGCATTATTCATTTCTATGGTCTTCTATTTTAAGCCCTACCTTTCTGTGAATTATTTCAACAACTACTGTCTTTCTCAGTTTGATGGTTCAAGTTGTGACCTCATGAATCAGTATTTTGCTGTTACTTATTTAGTAAGACAGTGCTGTTTTATGAACACACGATGCCCATGTAACTATACTTGTGTTTCCACACTATTTAAAAATAAGAAAACAAAAAAATGCTTCAAATACAGTGCAAGCACTTTAATCTTATAAATGAAGGAGAACAAGAAAAGAAGCACAACTGTGATGGGAGTACAGAATAGAAGTAAAAAATCCTTAAGATGCATTAGCCTCTGATTTCAGTAAGGATCATGATGTTAAAAACAGAGTCATTAAATATTTGCAGTTGAAATGCACCTCCAGAGGTCATTGTCCACTGTTCACTCCCTGCTCCACCTACTCAAAGCAAATCGAATCAGAGCAAATTGCTCAGGGCCATGTTTTCTTGATTCTTGAGCATCTCCAAGGATGAAGAGTACACAGCAACTCTGACCAACCAGTTTTGGACCAACCTCATATTTAAAAAATAATAACATTGTAATGCTGTGTTACAATGAATCACAATTTGCCATGTTCCAACTTGTTTTCCTCTGTTCCTAGGGACAAAGATAATCTAGTCATTGGAGATGAGGATATGAACATGGAAATAATCATAATTAAGAAGGAAACAAAGGGGCTAATGATCTGAAGATTGTTATTTAATTAAGGTGAGTAGAAACTGATCTAATAGTTTGGAACACTGTGAGTCATGCTGAAGAAGGAATTGTTGAGATTAGTAACAAAGGCTTCTAAAGATAATCACTGGCAGTGTGTTCTTAATGTTTACATTAATAATCTGGGCAGCAAAACAACACTTTGTTAATGCAATTTGCTGACAACATAAACTTGGAAGATAAGAACAGTACAGAGAGAAATCAGAACTGTGTAGACACATAAATAGATAACCTTAACCTGAACAAAAAGCATAAATGCATCAGATTTAATAATATAAAATGCACATAAGTAACGCAGACATATGCGTCTCCCAAGTTCACACTTTTTGACACATCTGTGGGTCTTGGGCTAAGGCTCAGCCCACTCCCTTGGTTAGGGCTAGGAGAGAGACAAATTTTAGAAAGCTGACAAACCATCATGATCAAAAGAATGCCTAGGCCATTTATACCTGTTTGGGAGCAAGGTTCAGTCCAAGACTAAGGCTCGTGCTAGATTTTGGGGTTAGTGTTCAAAGACACAAAGGTTAGAGCATCTCTCATAATCCGTTTTTAATAAGAAGTACCACTGCAGTGGGCATGTGTGACAAGATTTAGGTAGTGGGGTGGGTAAGGAGTGGCTTCTGTGAGAAGTTGCCAGAAGTTTTCCTCATGTCCAGCAGAGCCAATGTCAGCCAGCTCCAGGATGGATCTGCCTTTGGCTAAGGCCAAGCCCATCAGTGATGGTGGGATAACAGATACAAGAAATGGAAAATCTACTGTGTAACAGCAGCAGTGGAGAGAGGAGTGAAACTACGTAGAGAAACAGAAGTGTGTGAGGACTCCTCCTGAGGGGGAAGGAGCAGCAGAGGCAATGCATGATGAGCAGGTCACAGCCCCCATTCCCCACCCCCTACCCCTCTGCATCACTGTGGGAAGGAGATAGAGAATTTGGGAGTCAGGTTGAGCCCAGGAAGAAGGAAAAGATGGGGGAAAGATGTTCTGAAATTTGGGGGTTTTTCTCAGTTTCTTGTTCTGATTTGATTGGCAATAGATTCAAATAATTTCCCCAAGCTGAGTCTGTTTTGCCTGTGATAGTAATTGGCGCGTGATCTTCCCTGTCGTTGTCCCAAACCACAAGACTTTCATTATTTTTTTTCTTCCCTGTCCATCTGAGGAGGGGAGTGATAGAGCAGCTCTGATGGTCACCTGGTGTCCTACCAGGGTCAATCTACCACAACCACTAAACAATTTCTAAGCATTTTCTAAAGTGAGGAAACAAACCTTAATCTCCAGACCAGTGGGTTTATCCAGCCATGAAAGCACTAGTCCTAACATAATTAATATCTGTCACAGCAAATATAGTCTACAAGGGAACAATACAGCTTTTAATTTTCTCCGTACACAGTAGGTCTATTTGTCTCATCTTGATGTCAAACATTATCTTGCTCAAATACCACAGAAGAAAACTAAACCTATGTGTGGCTAATTTTGAGCATTCGGCATTGGATTGTACTGATGTGTGATCATAAGAACTGATACTAGTATGTATTAACAGTTTGTGGACTTATTTAAATCTCTTAGCACTGCTGAATTGAATTCACTTATATTTATGAGTCTCCTTTTGCTGTACACACAGGTTCTCCCTTGTATGAAGAGGTGAAATATTGAAAGTAGGATCAGGGTAGTGGCAGAAATTTCATGTGATAGTGAAGTCACTTGTCTGAAAAAGGCTACAGCAGAAGCAGGATGGGTAGAAAATGCTTCTAATAGCATCCAGATTAAATGGATTATTGAGTGCACACTGTGGAAATGGAATTAATTAAGAGGTTGCATAGTATGCTTCTAACATTTATAATCTGATAAGGGACCCTCGCTACTTATTTTCTTTCAGCCCTGTAAACAGAGAAAATGAGGTTTGGGAAGAGAGAAAGATTTTTGAAGAGCACATTACCAATGTGCAGAAGGCATAATTTCAGTGGTGACTGCGGGATGTCCTGCTCACTTGTACACTTTTGGTGTCTGGGAGTCCTGAATATACTATTCAGCTTTGACTCCCCTGGGGTCCTATGCTGTCTTACAGTAGAAATGCACACACACATGAAATATTAACCTCATTAATTAGGTTAATTAATAATTAACTCTCTTGTTAGTAATGTGCTAAATAGTGCAGAGCAGTTTAGATATTGGAAGGTACAGAATAATATTATTGTTCTAGTTATTAAGGGTCACAGCCTTCTTACAATTAAAAATCCAGTTTAATACAAATAAATCATGTCATCTGGCTCATGAGATTGGAGAGAAACAGAATTTTTCCCACTGCTGAAGGACTCCCTTAATCAGTTACAGAGAAGTTGTGTACCTGAATGTTTTAGCAGAGAGCCTTACTCCCTCAGGTATTCCTGGCAAGAGGAGAACAGCTGAGAAAGAAAGGCTGTTAAAGTGCCTCAGCACTGCTCAGTGTTAGAGGATAAGGAGGTGGCTTTTTGATATTGCTTACCTGTGTCCTCTTCTCACCTAACACTTCAACCGTACCCCTGCGTGCACACTGTCATCACGTTGTGTGGGCAATTCACCTGGCTGTGAACTTCTGTTAATATGAAAAACTAGCCCCTGGTAATTATGAATATGTTGGGAAAGTCAACACTGCTTGCCAGCTCTCAAGGTTATGTGTACCTGTAGGAAGATTTCACCAGAACTTCATGGGTACATTCACAAGAATAAGTGAACTGCTAATTGTAATTATTTTTCCCAAAGAACTGGGATGCAGGAGTTTTTTCAGGTTAAAATGACACATTATAATTTTCTTTTCTTTTTGGAAACAACTGGATCACTGAACTTGAAATTACAACAAATTGCTTTAGGTTACCATCAGGCCTGGACATATGCTTAAATACTTCAGATTTGGCAACTGAAGAAAGCAAAAGCAGTAGTGTGAATTACAGGCATCATTAAGAGCGTTGCCTATAGTAAAATAGGACTGTTCATTAAACTATAGTTCTTAGCCAGTTAGACCTTTAAATATGGCGTATTATAAAAATTATAGCAATCACCATAATAATTAAATGAGTCATCTATGATTACACCTGTGCTTAGTGTCATGCTTAAAGCAAGAGGTGGACAGGCTTTAAAATGTTAATTGGCCTTTAGGAAAGAAGAATTAGATTGATGCAATATGAAGGACTAGATGGTACCTTGTTCCTAAGTAATAGTGTAGGATAATAGGAACCTTCCCTATGTTTCTCCATGACCTCCTTGGACTTCCGTGAAGAAATTTTACCTGCAGGCCTAAAAATTAATTGATTTCAAGACTTTTTGTATTAAGCAAGACAATTGTTCCTCTCTTTTTTTCCTCAAATTTTAAAGAATTTAAACATTTTATTAATACTGTTATTAAGAAGTGTTGTTAATACTGTTACTAAGAGTGTTATTAAGAAGAACTTTGTTAGTGGACAGTCCTGCAGACATCACCCATTATTGACTGGCATTTGAACCTGTGGTATTTAACATTTTAAGTTAGCAGTAAAACCAAGTGAATAAAACACTGAGCTTTCAGGAAACATCTGATACTAGCTAGTACTTGGGAGTGACATAGTATTCCTGCATTATACAGGTTGTATAGGGTGGGGTTACCTATATTTACAAGGCTTGAACAGCCTGCAGGAGCCTGAAACAGCCTTAACAGGACTTGCAAAGCAATTTTCAGACTAACATTGCACTTATCTGCCAATCAAAGGTAACTGAGATGTTTCTTTTCATTTCTCCTCCTTCTGATGGTCCATGACTGCCACAATAACGTTACCTCAGTGTTCCATACTCACCACCTGTGACATTCCCATATGTAACTTCCACCTCCTTTTTTCTCTTCAACTCCCTGTGCAGGCAGAACTAATGCTGTGGCTAAAATGACTGTGTTACAGCTACAAGTATCTTCACCTGTGGAATCTTTCATTCCTTTTTCTGTTTGTCTGCTTATACTTTTCTTTTACTTTTTGTTATTTCACCCTAAAAATCAGATTGAAATAAAGTCTTTGGTCTCAGCCCTGAGAGAAGATGCAAGAGCAAAAAGAATTCTGATTTTTGTCAGAGAGCTCTGTAAATCTATAAGCAAATAAAAGAAACTAATAAAACCAATTTACATGAGGGACTCCCCTATGCTCTCTGCCCTGGGAGTAGGAAGATGACAAACTCCATTAGTTTGCCATCAGATGCACACTCCAATAAAAATCAAAAGCTATTTGAGATGCTCTATGGTATCTCACATTGCCACTAGCCAGTGATCCAGAAAGGCATGGGCCTTTCACAGGTTTTCAGCAGCTGTGTTTTGTTCAGTCTATTAAGCACCTCTCATCTGTTCCAGAGACAAGTACGTTACTGGTAATTTCAGGTTAAAATCTGTGTTAGTTTTTTCCTCATGCACTTACTTGCGTCTCTGATGGCAGAGAAATTCTGTGCTTCTGTGATGAGACCAGAATTTCCCTAAGAACTCCCTTAAGATAGGACCTGCTGCCATACCCCTCAGGGGCATCTGAATAGGTCTGCTCCAAAATGCAGTCTTCTTCCTACAGAATGAGGTGGAGACAGTACAGGGTTAGTGTTTGTAGGATTAGGAATCTTCAGAAATGTGAATATGCTTCCCTACCTCTGGAAAAGGCTATTTAGATCTATATTGTCTGAGGACCCAAATGAGGGCATTAATACTCAGATGACCCCAGAAAACTTGGAATCTAGATGAAAACCCTCTGCCAAGGGGAACTAAAGATTGCTCCCACATCCCCCTGTTTTATGTGGGGAATTCTGTTAGACAGTGCCCTCATTTTAAGCCCAGCTGGAGATGAAAACCACACAGCAATTCAGTGGGATCGGGGAGAAAACTGGAAGATGAGGGGTACATTTGGAGTGATGCAATTACAGAGACAGGATGCCTATACGGTTGGCAACCCTGAACATCTCACAAATGAATCACCATTTTAGCACCCTTTTCCTTTCTATAATTTTTTTGGTTTGTAATTTAAGTAGCTCTTTAGGAAAGACTTCAGGCTCACAAAGGCGGGTCAGTCAAGGGGATGTCCTCTAGGTTTACTCCCCAGCTTACTCTGAGCCAAAGTAACTTTGTACACTAGTGTTATTCTATGTTTCCCCCTGGACACAAAAAAAAAGAACAAAAAAACCCCAAAAACCAACCAAGCAAACAAACCCACAAAAAAAAAAAAATAAACCCAAACCAAAAAACCAAAACCAACCCAAAACAAAACCAAACTAAACCAAACCAAAAAAAACCAAAAAAATCCAAGAAAGCATAGTCAAAAAGGCAGAACATTAGTAAAAGAGAGATGGCTGGCAAAACCCCTTTGGCAGACACTCTCCTAGTATCCACAGAAGTTTGTGGACTAAGAAAGTGACAGCAGAATTCCCATTAGGTGCTTTCAGGGTCAGGAAGGTTAGACAACCGATAAACGACACAAACATGGGTAATTTAGTCTGCACAGCATGAGCCAGAACCTCTGGGGAACAATAAAGTTAAACACGAATTTGCTCTCTAAGACATGCTACAAGTAGGCATGCACAAGATTATGACTATTTTTGTCTTCAGTCTTCAGACCCTTTGTCTTATCTCTCTTAGGCTCCCTGATCCTATATAATCAATTATTATCTGAAACTGTGATTATGTAGGAGCCAAGAAAAACACATGGCACATAACAGTGGAAGGTACAAAGGTCCACTTTAGCATCCTGATACAAGACTGTATCATAATACAATCAGCTCTCACTGAGGCCATTTGGAAGCTGCTCACCGGTAAAGTTAAGCGAGGAAGCATATTTTCTGTGTTTCCTCGTTTAACTTTCCTTTTGTTTCCCTGTTACAACCTCTTGAGGGAATATAACCTTAGAATTAATAGATCGGCTGCCTCCGTTTCTGCCTCTTTCTTTCTTTTCTCCCATGGATTTCTGATCTCAGAAACCCAACATGCTGTACAGTACAGGCTACAACGCTCTGTAAGCCTCACATCTGATTCTGCTGCCTTGACAGTCACAGAAACATTGTTGTCACAGCTCACAAGGCTGGACTAGTGCCAGCTAAATATAGTTTTAATGGGACCGCATTCCCTGGTGGCTGAGGAGGCTTAACTGC
The DNA here is from genome assembly GCF_041296385.1 of Aphelocoma coerulescens. Lineage (NCBI taxonomy): Eukaryota > Metazoa > Chordata > Aves > Passeriformes > Corvidae > Aphelocoma > Aphelocoma coerulescens. The sequence continues at coordinate 23,866,356 of NC_091014.1, read as the reverse complement.
CATATGGTCTCTTCGGGATTCTTTCCCACTAGCACCACGAAAGTGAATTGCCCTTCCACAAGCTGTACAAGGGGAGACCAAGAAGTAATATTAAGAGAGAGAATATGAAAGTACAAGGTGTCTGGCAGTTTTATAGCTTAGCATAGGAGTAATTCATCGTGAAGACTAAGTCCTACTGAAAGAATGGCAGCAAATAAAGGGACAGAAGACACAAAGTTCACTCTCCTATAGCACATTTCGCTTCTAATGTGGAAGGTTATTTTCTGTGTTTCTCCAGTGTTTCCAAAACTTCTAAGAACCAAACCTTCAATATAACAGAAATGATCCAGCAGTTTTCAGAGAGCAAGCTTTGGCAATTTCCACAGGAATACAGGGGAAAATAGTACTAGCAAGGAGCAGGGATGTACTGATGAAAGTAGCTATTGACTTTTCATCAAATCCTTGAACTGATAATTAAATGAAGTGAGATGAAGAACAAAGTAGGTGGTATTAAAATGTAATCAGCGATAAATGCAAATGTCAATAATCTAATTAGTGCTATTCTTCCTTGAGAGGCAGCAAATAATAAAACCACAGAGGATTACAGTCTAAGATTAAGACTACACTTAAGGACTTCCTGCTGTATAGCAGAAACTCTGTTGCAAAACTAGTGATGCATTCATACTTGTCCTTCCATCAGCATGGCTATTTCTTCATGGGAGACATAGTTTTACTCTACCAATTCAGAGCTTACAAAGTACTGAGGCTACTAGACAAATGGACTGGCAAAGACCTTCATGACTTCACACTAATGTTAGATTTATCCTGACTTCACAAACACAGTCTGAGCAATTGAGTGCCTCAGTTTTACTTCTTTGTTGTTCGGAGTCAGTATCCATACATCAGAGTTCTTTCTAGCTGATGTCCCTGAGGGAAGCACAGGCACTCCCTCAAGAAAGCTGCTTTCCCTTGTTGAGACAGACACACCAACAAGCCACCATAGCTTAGTGATGTTATCTTTGCCAATGAAAGCACTCCTCCATCAGCCTGTTTCCACCTACATAAGCAATTTTGCTGGCATAAAGATGTGAAACAGAAGACCTGATTTGTTCACACTCCTATGATGATGGGATTTAGTACTATTGAACTCTCTCAGGTTAAATTGAAGACCTTAAGCCAAAAACCTGTAAGTTCTAGCGAGGACAGCAAGTGTTGGCTAAGCCAGCATCCCCCCTGGGCGATTTGGTTACACCACCAAGTTCCCCTCATAGACCTGTCAAATGAAGAGTGGGCGTTTTCTGAATTTTGTTTAGCTCTTTCAGACAAACTGTGCGGGCTGCTTGGTCAGGAAAACCCCCTCGTGCTGCTGCTCCTCTTGGCGTCTCCACGAGAGGGCTCTGCTGGCATGCCTACATAGGCACGGCTCCGTGGGACGGGGCACATCCGCAGGCTCCTCTGAGCCCTCGGGACTGCCGGCTCTCTCTAGGACAGGCCCTAGTTAAGACAATTCAGTCAGATTGGCTGAAAAAAATTTAATACACAAAACTCAGATCCGGGAAGAAAAAAAAGAAAGAGCGAAAGAGAGAGAGAAAGAGACAGAAATGGAGAGAAAGAAAAAGAAAAAGAGAAAGAAAGAGAGAAAGAGAGAAAGAGAGAGAGAAAGAGAGAGAGAGAAAGAGAGAAAGAGAGAGAAAGAGAGAACAGCAAAATCAAATGTCCACCATTTTTCAGCCAAAAATATTGGTCTTGACCCAATAAGGAGGTGTGCCATGGGGCCTCTTTACAAAATAAGGGCCAAAGTTTGCGGTGAAAAGTCAAAACCTGCCATAGAAAAAACCCACAAATAATATGTCACTAACTTTATTCTCCAATGACTTTGGTTTCTCATATGTCTGAGAGCATCATTAGGGTTGATCCTCACTCCATGGCTGCTGTGTTTCCTTCAGCAGTGTAAATCCAGGTGAACAATGTCCATCTCTCTCCTGTCCAAGGACGTGTAGTGTTTACTCACTTCACAGGAGGTGCTAAACAGTGAGATCGCTTTGTTTCTTGTTTGTCCCTGTACAAGTGGCCTCATATTCCCTCATAAGTGAAAAGTACAATCTGTGTAACTGAGCATAGGTGAAAGGAAAACTGAGGCAAGGGCTTTCATCAGTGTACTCAGCATAAAATCTTTCTGCACTGAATAATGAGATTCTGAAACAGAAGTCGACTGTGATGTGCACAGCATCAGGAAAGCAGAACTAGGTCACTGTCATGTCTAGAAATATATTGTATGCTTCACCATAGCAAGGGGTTGGCTTTATATATTGGAAAGTTGTAGAATATTATTAGTTTTCTAAAAATATAAGTAATTCTTACTTTTCTCTCTAATAATTACAGAGGTTTTGCATGCCTAAAGGTGACTACATGTGAGGTTTTTTTCTATTTTTGTATATATGAAATAGTGCTGTACTCTGCAAACAGCTTTCAAGATATTCTTATAAAAACAGCTTCAGCAACCTGAAATAACTGTAAACCTAATATCAAAATAACTGTAAGCCTAATGTTACCTTTTTTCAATGTGTCTTATGAATTTGAGACCTCTGGAAATTTATTTAAATCTCACAGACATCACTCAGGTGAAGAAAACTGTGACATTCCTGCAGGGATTAGGAGCAATAATGAATGTAAAAGACTCAACCCTGGTCAAGCTCACTACAATCATCTTAGTTCATAGCCTGAGCTGTCATGTGAGCACAGAGCCCACACACCTGCTCACACTCTGACTCACATCTGGAATGAGACAACTGTCTTTCCAGACAAGAAAACTCATGCCCAGGCTAGATCTGTCTCACACACTGCTTTTGCCCTGGTAGGCAGAATGGGTACATCCATCCTGAGCCCTAGACCAGCAGACAGAGTCAGAATGAAATGAAATTTGGTAACCACCAAATGTCTCTTATGCTTTAAGTACAGAGGGGAACAAAGCTGTGTATGTGCCAGTCTGTGTCATCCTGGTGCAATGACAGCACTGTGCTTTCAACTGAATTTGAAGACACAACCAGAAATTTTAGCTGGTTGAAAATGCAGAAGGCAGCTGCCAACTGCCTGCTCAGCACATCTCCAGTGATGAGCAGCCTAGAGCACCGGGCAGAGCACCCTGGCTCCCCGGTCATCTGTAACCTACGGCCAGCTGTAGCTCGTGGAGTGACACTTGCGTTTGTCTTTGGCAGAGAATATTTTGCTACTTGCTCTGAGGGTAACAATGAAGCTCATTTTGGCATCACTGGTAGAATAATAGTTCTGAAAGAATAACTGCTACATGAACTCAAACAGTGGTACAAAAGTGTCACATAAAATTGGATCAAAAGTCTAGAACTCCTTTAAACTACACACCCCACCTGCCTCCCCACCTACATATGCCATTTTGAACTCCATCACAACTACTGAATTCACCTGAGAGCCCTAATTGAACCCTACCTCAGCTGAAATGCCTGAATCTTAGTGGCATAGTGGTCTCAAGGAAGGGCATTTAACTAACACTTGCATTAACCCATGGTAAGTGGCCTGCAGCTCTTAATTAACAGACCATGCTGAAACACCTTCCAGTTAATTTGGCTTCTGGTGAAGAAAATTGATGATGAAGGGCAGCATTTTGGACAAAAAGATGTTAAAATCTGATGTTTGGCTTTTTGAATTTTATGTTGTGTCATTCTGGGTTTGATTGACTTTTAATATGTGTTTCATCCCAAATGCTAAGAGACATAATTTAATGAACTGGAAAATAAAATTGTTGATTTTCAGCATGACTGCTTAGAGATTGGAGTCCTTAGTCATTCTTGAGTCTGTGACATTTTTAAATGTTGCACAAGGTTTTCATCACATCCATTCTGCTACAGTCCTATCAAATCAGAAACCTTACCTCTCCCTCTCAGCAACTGATAGGAGGAGAACAGTCATTAGAATCAAAAGACCATGCAGTAGGCTGGAAAGGTAGTGCATAAAGGTTTTTTAGAAAACCTAGAATGGATTAAAATCTTGGTAGTCAGTCTGAAACTGTGAAGTATTTTCCATTTGGCAGGCAACATTCCAGCACATTTGCAGCTAGAAGTGAGTCTAGTCAAGGTGTCTATCAGTCCAGGTGTATGTTTTGATTACTTCTGGTGCAAGGGGAATATATGATATTGAGTAAACCCTATCTTGGTATCCATATAGTTGTTTTAAAAATAAAGGAGATAAGGAGAAGAAGAAACATCAGCATCCATGGCAGTCAAGCACACTACACTCTCTTCTGAGTAAGCAGTCTATGCATCCAGGGGCAGACCCAATGCTGACTCAAATGGAAGCTCTGCTGCTACAAGGATGGCCTGTGGCAAACACCAAGCTGTGGCTTACCTGACCCTTATTTCTTTCCTTAAAATACTAGGCAGGAATTGCAGCAGTTGTCACAAAAGCACAATATATACCTGTAGGGTATGCCCAGCCACTGCCCTGGAGGGACGCCTGCTGAGATAAGGAGATTACTCAATCTCCCAGCAGAACTCCCCTGGAAAGGCAACCACTTTGCAGTTATGGCAAGAAGAAGACAGACCCAGCATCCTCTGGGAGACCCTATGCAGATCCTTTGTAGCCCATTGGCCTTTACCCTCTGATACCCACCCCCTGTATCCCTATAAAGCTATCCCCGTGCCCCTGCAAGGGCAGAGAGAGGTGGTCCCTGGCTCCCCTTCACCAGACCAATAAAGCTGCCTCGTGCAGAACAGCTACACGAGCCTCTTGTCTCTCTCCCTGGTCTGGCCTGGAGGCTGCCCTGCAGAGCTGAGCTGAAATCATGAGCTGATAATCACTAAAGAGCTGACAGCCTCTGCAAGGGCCCTCCTGCCAGCAGCTGAGGGAAGACACCGGGCCTCGGGAAGACGATTCCTTTTGGGACCATCTCTCCAGACTGGTCACAGTTTCCTTGGTCAGAACTACTGACCCTACACCAGCTGCCATATATACCTATTCCCTTTTTGTTTGAAAATGCAATCTGAAGTCCATTTTTTCAATATTTCAAATTCGAAACAGCTTTCTACAACCAGATTCACTAGAGCAGTGTCCTTTGTTTTGAAAATACTATCATGAAGGGATTTGCCTGCTCTCTGAAATTCCTAAGATAATTCTGCTATGGGTGTTGCTATAAAATTCAGTGTTGAGGATTGTGTTCCATTGTCTTAATGACTTGCTTTTCATATTCTTCTGCACCTAATTAGATTCAGATCAAATGAAGTTGTAAGTGCCTGGGGATAAAGAAAAACTCTTAAAGGGCAATTGGCTCCGTCAATGCAAGCCTCTAAGGGGAGTTTGAAGCAGATGCAGTGATTAATTGGTTATTTGAACTTCTTGGGATGAACTGTTCTGACAGGACAGGTATTTTCATGCTGTCTGACTCAATTGCAAAAGCTGTTTGTGTAAGAAAAGTGCAACATCGAAGAGATAATCATTTAATGTGCACATGGGGACTGTATCATCAAAATAACTATATGGAAGCTGTGAATATGTAATAATTAGTGGAGAGGCTAAGAGCCTATTTCTAAGATCTAGGATATGCTGAATAACTGCTCCAAAAGGGGTGATGTTAGTAATGGTATGACAAGTAATAAATATTTAGCTGAAATAAATGGACATCAGTAATTTAGAAGTAACTCTTGGAAAATGTAAATTCTTCTGTATTATTGTGAAGTCTTAGATAACATGCACCAAGCCAGCACAGCAATGGCTGGGAGCAAATGAAAGATCCATAATTGAGAGTCCATGCCCTAGCACTGGTACCTGTTGCCTCCAATTCTTCATGGGAATGACAGGGTTAGGATAACCTTCTAAAATTTCAGTCTGACCCTATTCTGCTCTGATTAGCCAGTGTTGAAAAGAAACTTCATACCCTACAGGTTCCAATCAGTCTAACAATGCAAACTCTCAACTTCTGTTTAATTTACTAATTTGGGATCAAAACACCTGTAGCAAGAGAAGGGATTTCACAACTTTGGCTAAGAGGGTTTGGGGTGTTCAGCCTGGAGAAGAGGAGGCTCAGGGGTGACCTCTCTCTACAACTCCCTGAAAGGAGGTTGTAGTCAGGTAGACATTGGCCTCTTCTCTCAGGCAACCAATCAGGACGACAGGACATAGTCTCAAGCAGCACCAGGGGAGATTTTGGAGGAATTTTTTACAGAAAAGAATTTTTACAGAAAGAATGATTAAACACTGGAATGGTCTGCCCAGGGAGATGGTGGAGTCACTGTCCCTGGAGGTGTTTAAGTAAAGACTGGATGTGGCACTTAGTGCCATGGTCTAGTTGACATGGTGGTGTTCAGTCATAGGTTGGACTTTACGACCTCAGAAGTCTTTTCCAAACTATTGATTCTGTGATTCAGTAACTTGGTCCCTTCCAGGCTGTAACTGTACATCATCTTCTCTGGTATAACTTTGACCTTCCATGCCTGTTACTTGGGTCACGTTGTTAAAGTACAGATTGTTTGGAGCTAAGCGACTACCAATCACCTTTGGAGTCTCTCTGGGCTCTGGTATTGGAAGTACTTGCATAAGAGACTGTCTTGTAACTGACCTTTCCCCATCATCCCTCTTATGGCTTCATCTTTTTTACAGTCTGACTTACATGCTGGCATTGGTTCCTTAACCTTTCCTTGTTTTCTTCATTGCTCTCACTTTATTATCATTTTTCTTTGCCATCCCTTTTCCCTTCTGTAGGTACTCTGTGCAGACACATGCCCTCCCACCCTACACTGGGTTTTGTTCTATTTTTATCTCAATTTTTTTTTTCTTTTTAACAAAACACACACAGAGGCATGCACGATGCTCAAACTAGTAAGGCTCCTGAAGCAAAAAAAAAAAAAAGAAACACATTGGCACATTATGTTTTGGTCTTGCTTCCCTTTGTTCTTCCCATTTTTTTGATTTTTGGCTTGATCTCTTGTGAATAATCAGGCTACATAAATACTTTGCAGTAAGAACTATATCTTTTATCGGTACCTAACACACTTCTGGATGCTGTGTAAAAGCTACAATCTGTGGTTAAAAATATTTGCCTTAAGAACTCAGTGATACAGGTACTTAACATTCAGACTTGATTATCTTCCTTTCATTTGGCAACTGGCTCTGAAATAAGAAGAGCAATAGCAACATAAGGAGTTAGTCAGCTTGTATCAGTCAAGGCACTGCACTTGGTCCATTTATATCTTGTTTGCATGGAAAAAAAATCAAGGTACCTTTACTGTCTCTATAACTTCTGTCTGGGAAAAGAATACTCCTACACTCAAGGTAATACTTAATTTAGAGAGGAAGATGAACAAAGTATTTTAAGGTGCAAATATTGCTCAAATTGCATCCTATAACATGGTTCAGTGCTTTGAATTGTCCTGTTTTAAGATAAGATTTTACTGCTATGCACACCGAGTGATAAGTTACAGGAGTGTCCCAGTCACCAGATCGCTTCCCAGACAATCCCGTTACATTCACAGGCCTAGTGCTCCCTTTTACCATTTCACCTGCCCAGCATGGGAGACACCAGCCTCATCCACAACTCAGTGGTTAGCCAAATTGTCCAGGATGTTTGTTATGCTGGTCTGAGCCTGTGGCAGGCCTGAAAGACAAGTTTTTTGCCATGCTTGCCAGGGTTCTGTGACCACTTGAGTATTTGCAAGGCATGAACGGTGTTACAGAGACAGGAATGAGGCACTGAATTGTGCTGAGAGGAAAATCAGAGCCCATACAACTGCAGTTTCTAGTATATGCAAAAGAGGCAGAACTTAAAGCATAAGTTTCCCTCTGTCTTTTCATATGTTATCCACCTACCTTACAGCAGCTAAATCTTGATTTCTCTACCACTAGCTCTCCTTTCATGGCACATAAAATTCAGTCAGAATTTCAGAATTTTAGAAAGAACCAGATACCTAAGTGTTAGCATGGCAAAATCAGGATCCTTGAAGCAGACCTATAACTTTGTAACTGGAACAATTAGGCAGTGCATTAGAAAATTCAGAACGATTTCTTTGATTAGTTGTCAGCTACTAATGGCTTATTTCAATTATTTTTTAATTAAAAATATTAAGGTGCTAGAATAAACAAACCTGATCTTTTAATTTTGTTTCATACTTTTAACGTGTATGTTTTAAGAATGTTCAGTGCAAAATTAGCTTTAATGCATAACCTTTGCAGCATTATGATTAATGCTACCTTATTAAAAGTGAATACGTCTGAAAAAAAAAAACAGTATTGCACTCTTGCTCCTGGCAATGTTTTAGTATTTTATTCATCTGTTGTGATGAGCATAGACCTTCAGGTTATCATTTTTTTCACTCTGGTCTTACATTTCACATTGCAGACAGGATCAAGTTTTAGCAAGCACTGAAGGGAAGGTGGTTAAACTCCCTTTTACTATTTTTTCAATACAATTGAAACATGTAAATGAACTTACAGCTCTGTCATTTTTTCTGATGTTAGACAACAGAGCAAATCTAGGAAAAAGAACCATCTCCTCCTCAGATATGAGGGCTTTGGATATAAAATTGGGTCATGAAACTTTTCAATTAGGTTGATGCTCCAAGAGCGCTTCAGTACAGGACAGGTTAGCCATGATACCAAATAACCTGTACTACAGCACCTCTCTCACTGTGTTGCTGTGGAGTGAATACACAGGGTCGGGGAATCCAGCTGATTAGAACCAAAGTAGAAACAAACAATCCAAATAATCAAACAAAACCCCATCTTTCTATGTTGTGTGTCCCACTCATCCCCCCTCACACGCACGTCACCACAACCCTACCACATAATCCCCCCCTCCCCAGGCAAACAGTGTGTACAAAATCCTAGTTAGTTTTAATCCAGTTCAGCCATCACATAGCAACATAGGAGAGGTTTCAATTTAGGCTCCTAAATGCACTTGTCTCCAGTGTTAAAATTTAAAGGTGAACCCCTCACAGGGTGTCTGAGCCTCCACTACAATCAAGAGAGATGTAGGCAAGAATTCAGGAGGTATCAGCTAATATCCCAGATGCCCTAGGTTATCTAAGGTACTTCCACAGAGCTGGCATGTCTCTTGGAAGATCTAAGGGACACCTATGCCCTTCCAGGTGGGTAGCTGGACAGCAGGTTAGTTCGTGTGGGGACATGCACGACATTAGATACTAATTTATGATTAGCCAATTGAATATGAATGTAGACATTTAAAAAATCCACCTGAGTTACTCTCAAGCTGATTCCCGACCCTAAACTCAGTTAACCTAAAGCACACTCACAAACATGCCAACCAAGGAGAAAGGCAGTGCAGGATGTAGGTATTGCTCAAATGCAGCAGGAGTGAAAACCTTTCTTACAGCAAAATACTTTCTTTTGAATGGAAATCTCTTGTGTACTAGAACACAGTTTTTATAATTACCATGTTATTAGTATAAGCAACAGCAATAATCTTTTACTTTTGCAATAGAAGAGGCCATTAATTCCCCTTTACCCCTACAAAGACCTCTCAGGAAAGAGGTCCAGCTCAAGATGCATCTTCTCTTGACCTGTAGTCTCTATCTGAAAGCATATTAACTTATCCTGGAGTATTTTTTGTAATTAATTTGTATTCCTTTGTCCACAGGTTAGAGATCAGCTCAAAGTGCTTCTGGACTCAGCCTGGGGTGAGCACAGCCCTGAAGGCTTAGGATCCACTGGGGCCACGCTGTCTGGGGGTGGAGTGAACTCTGATGAACCAGACAGGAAGAAAGTTGAGGTGAAGTCCCCTCCAATTTAAAGTTCTAAAATAGCAAAAGTTCAAATATGTGTGAGCAAAAAGAAGAAAACTATTTCAAGAATGAAAACAGTTGCTGCAACCAAGTAAGTGGATAACATGAGCTGAGCAGAATGAGAAGTCTAATTCCCCTGAAATTCATGAGTTTAACCTCAATGCATTTTTCTGCTGATTTGGTCTGATTTCCTCACCTACTCTTCTGTAATATATGTGGGCAATACCTTTGATATGAATATTTCACTTCTAATGAAAACTAGTTTTCATACATCTTCCTGCTTAGGTGGGATTTCTGTGAGCACCTCCCTACCATGGGGAAAGGGGAAAAAAACCTGTTCATTCTCTATTGCCATTTGGACCTTTCTTTCTCAGAGGTTACTGCCTTTCCCTCTTGTCATTCCTCTGAATAGATATTAAAAAAGGAGGCAAACTGAAAAAAAAAAAAAAAAAACAAAACCCAAAGAACATTTAGGGAACACAAAACCCTCCTTCAATATTAAATTTACCAGTAAATCTCATTGCTTAATTTTTACATATATGAATACATACATAGAGCAGCATGTGACAGAAGAGAAACATCATAAAGAGAGATCATCATTACTTAGAGAGATGGATTCAGGAGTTGGGAACAGCCAGCCCATCTCAGCTGGCATGGGAAGAACTTCCTGGGAAAAGTTGTTCCAGCTCAGAAAGTCTATGACTCAGCTAAAACTAAACCTGGAAGCAAGGACTTGCCTGCAGGGAGACTTCTAGGGTAGAACAAAAATTGGATGTAACTCCCTTTTTTTTATTCTATTCTTCTTGACCCATTCATTTTGTATTTTCTCTGTGCAGAAAATTAGATTTACTTGTGTAATAAATACTGCCTTTTATATTTGAAAGTCCCTTTGGTCTTCTTTGGGAAAGTTCAAGTCAAGTTTCCACCCATATTTTGCTGTAGCTACAGAAATTTGCTGAACCTGAAAAGTCTTACATGAAGGAAAAGCTCTAGGTTTATTTTCAAGTAGGAAAAGAAAACTCGAAAGGATGAACCTTAATGCTATGGAAGAGCTTGCGAGCCTGAGCATTAATACTCTGACAAGAGATTACACCATTAAAACATGTTTCTAAATCAATGCTCAATTTATTTCCTTGGAGCCCTTTATTTTCATGTCTAGAAGTGGACTTAGCTCATGATTTCTAATGTTAGTTCAACAGCACCTAGTGATTATGCTACACTTGGCATTAAAAGGACCACTTTTAAAATAAATCAAATACTTAGTGCATATGTGAAGACAGAATAGGATTTAAGGAAATCAATAATGAACACTTGAATGCTGCCAATCAGTCAGAAAATTCTTAAAAGGCCCTTATTCTTCAGATATTTCCTTTGCTGAGTTTGATTAGTCATGTTGAAAGTAACAGGACCTTTTGTGTGCATCAGTGTCTGAAACACATGCTACTAAATTGGCAGGAGCTACCATATATCTATTCTTAGTTAAATAGGCTGAAAAACTCAAATGCTTCTTTGAGTCCTTGACAGTTTAAAACTTTTTTTTTCCTCTTTACAGGTAGCTCAGTTCTCTGCTAATTCAGTTGTTTTGGTTGGTTGTCTCTGCCAAATGGAAAACAGCAATTTTCCTTAATCTGCAGCTTTTAAAACGTATTTTCCATTATTATCTGATGTATGGCATTCCCTCCTGCAGTATCTGCTTTGTAATTTGCAATGGATTTCTAGCTTCTTTAGAGCGATCTGCTGTAGCAATCCATTAAAATATTTTTGATGAATCTCCATGAATATCTGATTTGATAGTAAGGCTATAGATTTTTGCAAGAAAATGTATCTGACCATAATCAATTCTATGTTATTTCTTTATTATATTATTTTAGCTCTATCTTTCATGGACAACTAATACCTGCAGCAGTTACATGTCTTCCTCTAGGAATATTTTTGAAAACCAGTACATTGAAGTATCACAAAGAGGAAAATACATCACAATATTCTAGATTTCTAACCATTAAAAATTCAGTAGTTTACAAAGACTCTGTAATAAACTGGTTCTATTTCCAGATGGAAATGAAAGCAATATGTATTAGGGAATCTAACAAAATTCCTGAGAGAAAGGGTTTAGCCTGACAATATCCAGCTACTTTACACCATCACTTTTCTACATTTGGAGGAGCTTAACTTCATTGTATACCTCATTATTTAGCACGAAATCTCTTAGAGACACTAATACCTGCTCCTGGAGGGGGAATGTTTATTTTACACCTGAGGCTTTACTGCCTGCTAGTTTGCTCATTCGGATGGGCAGCATTTAAGTCCTGACAGCAGCCTGGAAAGTTAGTTGTGCTCAAAGCTAAGAGCTGACTTCTCCTGACCTGCTGCTACTCTTTTCCTTTTCACCACCTATCTTTATCAAGATCACAGAATCATCAAGGCTGCAAGAGACCTTCAAGATTATATAGTCCAACCATCAACCTGGCACCACCATAATTACCCCTAAACCATATTCCCAAATGCCATATCCAGACATCTCTTGAACACTAACAGAGATGCTGACTCCACCACCTCTCTGGGCTATTTATTCCAGTGCCTAACCACTCTTTCAGTGAAAAGTTATTTTCTAATATCTAATCTGAATTTTCCTTGGTGCAATTTAGGGCTATTTGTCTCAACTTTAAAGAGGACTGCTGATGGGTGAATACAAAACCAGGGTGGAAAATAGGGTTAGGCATGTTCCTGAAGCACATGCCATAATCATGAGGCATCATCCAGTCTTTCCTTTTCTTTTTCTCCCAGAAGCTTAGTCCTCAGCTTTGACCAAGGGAGGTGGGATGCCCTAATTTTTAGACCATGGAATGCCATGAATTCAGGCATTCTTAGAGGATCCATACTTTTTAGACTGGGCGAGCACAGACCCATCACCTAACTCATCCTGTCTTCTGAGCAGTTTTGTTAATAACAAGGCTATTACACTAAAGATAACAATCAGTGCTACCACAAAGCTCTGTTAAAGTTACCAGCCTCAAAAGAGCAGGGGTAGACTGCAACATGAGTGACAGGTAATATCAGCAATCGGAATCATCCCTTAAACTTGTCTACAGATTCAGAGAGAATCACTTTAATAAACCATACAGCATTCAACCAGCATGGAATTCATGTAACTTTTTAATGACATGGATTCAGAACCTGGAGGAAGCAAGTTCCCATTTGGCCATGGAATAACAGAATTGACTAGAAAGTACTGAAATGCCTATTTTGCAATACACATCATGATAAAACTATTCTTGTGATAGTGAGAAATGAGGTAACTTATCCCAATGAAAAGATACTTTTCGGATACCTGTTGTTCTTGGGGTGTAGGAACCCAGAGTGTCGAGAATATTTCTCTGCCTGTTTTTAAGGGTTCTTACCCCCCTGAACAACACTGTTTTAACCTCCAACCTTGGAAAAAATTACCAATTATCAGACAGGAACTAGAAAATACAGTGGTGTGAATTAGGTGATAAACTACTATGTAAGATTGTCACAGGGTGAAAATTTAGAGGTTTTGGACTTCTCTTTGTAGCAAATAGATAATAGTAAAAAATATCAAAATGGAGGATTGTTGTTGTTCTCTAAACCTTCTTCTCCTTCTTCTACTACTCCATGTTCTGCAGTAAAAGTAGTTTGGAATGACTGGATAGAGAACTCCGCAGTTCCTGACCCTGTTACTGAATAATTGGTAGGAAAGTGAAAATAATATAGGTTTTTAGTAACTATTGGTTAAATTAACTTTAAAAGGCCATGTAAATATTGATAATTAGAGACTTCTCTCCTGCTTTCTGTGCTCTGTGCTGTACCTGGGTCACTCTAGTGGCTCTGTTTCTCTGACAAGACTTAATAAACAACTATCCAGCAGCATTGAAACTCCAGGAAAAGTCTTGGTTTATCTTTGAAACTCCTTGCAAGGACTTTTAGAAAATTCTCTCCCATCAGGAGGGATTTGATTTATGGCACGATTCAGTGTCATTCGGGCATCATTTTATCTTGATTTTTTACATCTTCTTGCCTTCCTTTCAATTAAGACAGAGAAGAAGAAAGCATCACAACTGCTGTGGTTTGGCTTGACTCCATGGCTAACATGATTACAACAACATAGTTGTAATCTAGAAGTTCTCTGATGTTTGACCTGCAAATGGTGGGTATCACTGATTATGGTGCTACTAATCTCGTAGAAATGGAGCTGAATAGATTGTGAGAAGCTCAGGCATCTATTTGGACAACACAGCCTATAACTGGATTTCATTAGTGCTGCACTAATAACTCAGTGCATTAGCAGAAAGAAAATCATATAGGAAACAGGATAGAAGCTGTTATCAGGGTACCTGTATGTTTCCATTCTGGTGCAACAGAGCACAAGAGTTGATGCCTCAGTTAGTGAAGCTGATGTGCAAGAGTAAAACAGCAAATAAATTCAAACCTTTCTTTTTTCCTAATTCATTATGAAAGTATACTAATCTGGTTTTGAATTCTGCAAAGCTATCCATTGTCCACTCAGTGTAGATAAGTGAACAAAATGGAACCTGATTCATGTTATTTGCAAAACTACATTTTTACATTGAAGCTGGAATGCCATGAAATGCGGGACTAGTCATGATTGTCAAGACAAAATATTTTCCTTTTCTCTTAAAAGGTAGGTAGCAGGAAAGAAAGAAGAAAATAAATTATTTTACAAGAAGGATTTTTCAAACAGCCACAGGGCTTACTGTCACATGCTCTCAGTCTGAGTGGCCCCTTTACTTTAATAGAAAGATTATGGAAAAATGCAAGAGAAGTTTACTCACTGGTGGATCCTTCTCATGTTTTGGAGTTTTTTGGTTTTTTTGTTTCTTTTTACTCTTCCTAATGCTCTTTGCTCATGCAAAGATAATGGGGGAAATTGGTGCAGCTGTGGCTGGACTGTTGCTGGGACAATGTTAATTCAGTGAAAAGGAAACCTGTTCTTTCCAGATGCAAAAAGTTCATTTGGCCTCTAGGGGAGAGACAAGCACTTGAAGAGAGGTCTGTTACAGACTACAAAATCTACTCAGGGAGCGTCCTGGACTGAAGATGGTCAGAGGCCAAGGATGCCAGGAGAAGGGTATAGTTCTGCCTTATAATTAGGCAGAAGATCAGAAAAAATGTGGGTATCTCTAACAAATACTCGAAATTCATTTACAAAAAAATGTCAGTTAAACAAATTTTAACTCTAAAAAACTTACTAAGGAAGTCTTCCTCATCTCTGACTTTAACATTGCAATATGTGCCTACATATCTGAAAGGCAGATCCCTCCTAAAACATTTTCCCCTAGAAAGTTTCATGTATTCCTTTTGTTTTCACCACAGAGATTTCAGAAGCTCAGTTATGTACTTACCACGTGAAACAATTAAGCAGTTATACGTACAGTTATACGAGCATTAACAACTAAAACTACTACATTCATTTTGTATACAACCTTTTCTATAGTGTGTGAGTGGTCCAAATTGTAATGCTTTGCAAATGAATATGAATAGTCAGCAGAGAGACTGAGCTGTTACATCACACCCAGAGAACTATAATTTAGCATGTACATAATATTTTCATCCTGAAAGAGTTTCATGAGCAGCCACGCATTCATCTCCTAAAGATGCCTCAAGCAAAGCAGGTAAATATACCATATCTATTTCTAAACATGAAAGACCAAAAGACAGAAAGGGTAAGGAAGCTAAGTGACTCACCCAAAGGCAATCAATAACAGAAAGTCAGTATCAGAGACATAATTATAAGCCAAGCACACCTAATTATATCTAGAATACATTTAGAGGAGGAGCCGGAGGCCATGCAAGTCAACATGCTTTTGTCAGCATTTCAAACATGAGGTTGTGGTGACCTTTGGAAAAAGCCAGAGTAAGAACTTCTAGATAATATTATCCCTTAGTGCAGCATGCCTGATCCAAACACCTCTATAAATAATTTCAGAAATGTTTCCACCACTTCTTGCAGTATAAAGAACATGCATAGAATTATTCTGAGATATCTCACCAACTCTGCCCTATCAGTGAGTGGAATTTGTTGACAAAATAAAAACTTCTGCTGTCAGCAGTATGGCTTGATCAGATCAGTTAATAATGCAGAGCATGCTGGGCTGAACCTGGTAATTTCCTATCCTGAAAGCATAACGTGGGTGTGGATGCCACCTCTAATGCTTATAATTCAACTATAAGACTCCATTTTCCCATCCCTGCTCCTTTTATCCTGTCACTTTCATCATTTGGAATCTCTCTCAAAAGTGCAGCCTTTCTTTGAAGCTCACTCTTCCCTGCCCACCCCACAGAAAAAAAACCCCTTTTGCTCATGACCTTATGAAGTGTGGTTTTGACTGTTGCCTATTGACTGTTCCTCATGATGAGGGGGATTCATCTTATTCTCTTAACACCATTCTCATCTCTTATCTCTAGTCCCCATTCACTTCATCACACAAAATTTTTGTAGGCGTTGTACATTTTTCACAGCCCTTCTGTATAGCAGCACAGTTCTACCTCATGTCTCTCAAACTTCACTAGCCAATTTTTTTAACTTTTTCTATGCCTTCTATATCCAATCACATCTGTCCATTTACATTGCCTTTCTCTCCTTTTTACACACACTTTTCTACAGAAGAGCTAAAAAAAGTCTTAGTTTCTCCTTTCAGCCTCATTCGTTACACCCAAACCCTCTACATTCCAACAAAACTTCCATCTCAGTACTCTTTCCCTGCTCACCGAAAGCTAAATACACACCAAGGATATTAGCATCATTGAGCAACTCAGATGACTGAAACCAGCTGAAGATTTGAGGTTTTGAAAAAACCTTACCCTATTCTGTTTTCTCCGAACCTCAGCCCATTGTCCTCCACCCATATATGATCAACTCCTCAGTGATTTAGATCCTTGGTTTTTACATATATCAAACAACATAAGCTGGACTGCTGATGCTATAGAGCAGAGTGCTTGCCTTACTTATTTTTTTAGCACAGTCATTGACCACACAAATAAGAGGTGCACCATCCTTTATAATTCTGTTCCTTTTAATTTACCATCCAAAGGTGGTAGAGTCCAGAGCATCCAGTGAACTAAGTGAAGGAAGGATCTCCTTACCTTGTGGACAAATATACAGAGCTTAGGAATCTCTTTTCTACAGGCAAGAAACACAAGGATTACTAAGCTGTGCCAGCTTACTTATTCACATAAAAACATAAGATTTCAGATTCTATTTCTTCTGTATTTCTGTGCTTGTAGTCAGCACATGTACAACAGTGCACAAATTTACAGTCAACCTCTTTAACCATTAGCAAGCCCACTTTAATTAATTTATACTGGGGAATTTATGGAAAAAATTACAAAGAAGAAGTAAGCTTAAATGGTTGAATTCTCTAGTCTTCAGAAACACTCTGGTTTTGTTTGCTCTTCCTTTATTGTATAGCTTCTCCTTTTTTAGTTAGTGAAGAATAGTGCAGACTGGAAAGCTGAGCTTATCTTTGCTTTCAGTGAGGAAACCTTGTCAGTATTTCTTGATGATTGAAAAAAGTGAGCCCACAGAGACCAATTGGTGGGATTATTTTCTGAGATGAATCTTTTCTGTTTGCAGATATTTGCAACAGTTAAAAGAATTCAGTACTGAGAGCCAGTCTGAATGGCTGAAAAACACTTTGCAACCCTTCAGAAATATACAGGAGACAGTATCTCTAGTATTGTAAATGAATGTATCACTCTCAACTTCAAAGGATCTAAGATGTTTCACACCAGATGAAAACCCAATCCCATCGGAATTTCCTGTTGTGCCGGAGTTTGGTTGCTGATGCATGTCTGGGTTCGGTTGATCTGGATCAAAAAGGTTCCTAGTCCCATCTGCTTCTCACTGTATTCTCTGCAGGTTAACTCCCCTGTTTCCCAAGCTCCCCCTCTGATATGTGCACATAATTGTTCTCTAACCCTATTCAATCAAAATGAAACAGGTTAGGAAAAAAAACCTACTATTTAAAGTGTATGAGCTAACCTGGATCATTTTGACTGAACTGGGTCAGGGAGTGATTATACGTGCCATTCTACCAGCTGAGTAAAAAGGAAGAGAGAAAATCTATTTGCTTGGCTTAGTCAAAACAAGCCATAGGACTGCAGCTTTGTATAAACTTTTATGGTATAAGCTGGCTTGTGGTCTAAGAGATGTCTCACCCTGCACAGCAACCTTCCTTTTGATGTGGTTTCTGCATAACTGAAATGCCCCAACAAATCCTCTTGAAACCCTAGTGGGCAGGTCAAGTGAGCATTTCAGGTCTCCCAACACGCTGATGCCTTGGGAAATTCTGCCATACACTAAGTACTGGCAAAACCCGGCAACCAAAATGGACAGTGCTGAGGGAGATTCAGGGCAACAGCTAACATATATGTCTTTTGAAATCAGCCTGATGGTTTCTTTCTGACAGATAGAGGCAGCCCTCTTCTATTTACTCTGAAAAGAAGAAAGGATTTGCTATCACTATCAACATGCAAATGTTACTGCACCTTGTCTAACAGATTTAAGCATTCTTCAAGTGAAAACATTTAATGTCGACATTTTGGCTTAAGAGTCTTTGTCAACAGCTCATTTTATGTAACAAGCCTGTACTCTGCCTGACCTTTTGTTGAGCAGAAGGGAAAACCATAGCAGACTCTGTGTGGCCTTGGATGTGTGCTTTTTGGACACACAGAAAGCTCAGCCTTTCCAGTGCTGGGGCCAGTATTACTACTCTGAAGCCTATTTCCTCCTTAGAAGAAAAACAAACCAAAAAAATCTCAAATGTTTTAGCTTGTTGGTCTGTTACACAGTGAAATTCTTCACTACAACTCCTCTTTCTCAGTTATCCAACTGCTGGCAGGAGTACAAGAGCACAGGAAACACTGTCCAAAATAAAATGACCCTCTAGGAACCATCTGCTTAACTGCAAAATTCACCCTGGTGTCCCCACCTTTTTTATAGGATCCCATTAAGTACTGGTAGGCTGTGCTAAGGTCTTCCTGGAGCCCTCCCTTCTTCAGGCTGAACAACCCCAGTTCTTTCACCCTGTCTTCATAGGAGAGGTGCTCCAGCCCTCTGATCACCTTTGTGGCCTCCTCTGGACTTATTCCAACAGGCTCACATCCTTCTTATGTTGCAGACCCCAGAGGTGAAGCAATACTGGAAATGGGGCCTCATAAAAGCAGAGGAGAAGGACGGCATCACCTCCCTCAACCTGCTGGTCATGCTGCCTTTGAGGCAGCCTAGTCTGCAGGTATACATTGCTACCATATGTCCAGCTCTTTATTAACCAGTATCCCCTAATCCTTCTCAGCAGGGTTGCTCTCAACCCTTTCACCCCTGCCACCTGTATCACCTGGGTTGCCCCAACCCAGGTGCAGGACCTTGCACTTGGCCTTGTTAAACCTCATGGAGTTCTCATGGGCCCACTTCTCATGGTCTCAGGTGTATGAAGAGGCTGAACTACAACCTTTAGTACTGATGCCCAGAAAATATTAGTAAACATTAAGGGCAGCTGTCAGTTAGTACTATTTGAAAATCCCGTCTGAGAGCTGTGGTTCACAATACTCTCAAATTCAACACCTCTTCAGAAATGAGGGTTAACCCCAGTTGATGGTGATTTACATGGGTACAGCTCTGCCAGAAGCAGACATGCTGCATGCTGTACCCACTCTGCAGTAGGTTGTTAATCTTCCCCACAGGAAAAGGGTGGACAGCTGGAGGCAGTAACCTCTTTTGCCATTGTAGTTAAATCCATCAGAGACTGTGAATCAGAGCTCATATTATTTTCCACATGAGTGTTTTCCATTTATGCTCTGATGAAATGATGCATTCAACAGAAAACAAAATGAAGTGTTGAAACCATTAAATTCTTTAACAGTAGGAGACACTGCAAATTTTTGTCATTAATCTGCCATAATTAGGAACTACTGTTAATGTCTCTCATAGTAAATAATATTGAAATGTTATTGCTGAAAATGTTACCATGGCATGATATGGTGGGATGCGCAATTTCATCTACCACCCAAATTTGCATTGCTGATAGAGAATGATAGTGTGGTGGATTAATGTAGGAATAACACAAACATAAACTTAAAGCAATATGATCTGAAATTAAAACTTAGAGAATTCTTGTGGGATTTTTCCTGAAAAGAAACTTTTCAAAATATAGAAGGTGTAAGGGGAAGATCACCTGTTTAACCAATACAAAAACAAAGCCTGGTTTAACTCCAAATTGAGATGAAGTGAGATTTCAAAGCTAATCACAAGCCAAAACTTTGGAGTTTCAGCTGCACTTGAAATCACAGAAGAAAAGGGATGGAAAATGTGATATCTTTAAATGGAAAGAGGATGTGATTTTCAGGTAACCTGATTTTAGGCCCTACAAGTTGGACAGACTTGTCTATCTCTATCACTACATACAATTTATTTAGAGACTCAAGAACAACAACAAAATAAAGAGAAGTAATATACAGACGTTTTATATATATATATAGAGTATGTTTATTGTCTGTAGGATAGACAGTAAAAGATCTCTTCTTTGCAGAGCAGAGTCTGTTATATTTAACAGGAAAATGCAAAGCCAATCCTGATTTGCACAGGGATTAATTTTTTTTTTCAATCCAGTCTGAAGAGAATGCCAATAACCCTTCCCAATATTTTTCATGATTTCCAAAAAAAACCCACCACACAGCACTTAAAAACAAAACTATTTCTCGTTTTCTACATAGAGGGTCAAATTGAAAAGCCAAGAAATCTGACTTTCCCTTCTTTTCCCCTACCAACAGAAGCTGCTGGCTCCTTTTGGAGCCATGATATTCAAACTCCCTCCCATACACACAAGAAACAGACAAAGGAGAGGTAGGGAGGGCACTGAGGTTTCCCTTCTTCCTGCTAAATCTGCCTGTGGGTTACCAAGTGGAAGACTCTTTTCAGCTCTGTTTTATTACTGGGTAAAAGCACAAGTGGCAAGGTCCTGCCGGACTGAAAGTTGTGACTTTAGTTTTCTGAGATGAAAATATTGATGATTATGCAAAAGAATGAAAAATTTCTTTTTACCCTATTTCTGTTTACCCTATAGCAACTGGTTTTCATATGTGTCACAAGAAATGGGACTAGTAAATACTGTGAGGAGAGGAAACAAAGTGAACACAATCTCATGGTTATTTGAAATTTTGCACATCTTGATATTTCCTTTCAAGCTGATTTTTAATGGCAAATTCAAGTTTCTTCTTGTGGACAGAGTGGAAGTAGCATTAGGCGTATGTTATCTTCTATTTGATTGCAAGATCTGTTTCATTCTGCAAGAAAATAAGACCATTCACAACTAATTATCCTGTAAAATCATATTCAAGCACAGAACCTGGAAGCCACAGCAAAACTCTGGGAGATTGTTATTTGTAATTTTTATTTATGGAAGCCTTTGGTATTCTTGGCAATGTACAAAACAGAAAAAGCCAGAAACCTCTTTCCTATGGAGTCTACAACCTGGGGGTTACGCTGTGCAGCTTAAGACTAGCCTGAGTCTAGAGTAGTGAAGAACTGCACCATGTCCTTGTGTGGAAGCACACCAGCTACCTACTCTTCTTGCAAAGATAAAGTTTGTACATCTGTATCCTAAGCCAGCTTTGCTCTTTGCTTTGATGCAGTACCATCCCCAGGGATGCTGTAAAAATGTGGGATCCAGCAAACCTTTGAGTGAGAAGCAAAGCCACCTGAGGCACAGGTTTTGTGGGCAGTTGTCAAGAGCAGCAGATTGCTAGTCTTGCAAAATGGTCAAGATTTTGTCTACTGTGTGCAGGGCAGTCTAGGTTTGGTGCTGCTGGTACCATTGCTCAGAAAGGGGTCAAGGTGGGTGAAGTAATAGTTGCTGCAATGTGAAGCAGCTCCAGCACAACAACTTTTTCCAAATCACTCATTCCAGCAGCAGTGTTGGCCTGTCTCTGGCCACCCACCTTCTGAACAAGAAGACTTGTATTTCCCTAAGATGGCCCAGAAATGGAGAGTACTCTATATATCCGTACAATTTATGCAGTGCTGTGTAGACAGCTCCTCATCAGGGCTAGATAAACAAATATATTTAAATAGTACAGTGCACTGTCTTGCAGAGATATTAGCTTGGCTCCCAGAAGCATTAATTAATAGTTTTACACTGGGGCAAGTTGGGATGATGCATCGTTCTGACACTGCTATAACCCTGGCAGTTTTTGAGTCAGTTCATTTGCAGACAGTTTGGATATGCTGCACTGCCTGATGTGGATTTATCCCTTATGATCTCCCTTCCCTCACAGCCTCAGTACTCGAGTAATGACCCACCCCAGGCAGGTCCTAATTTTGCTAGAGCAGTCCAGACAACGAATACACTGAGTAAGCAGATGGTGTACTCAACTCAGAATGCTTTAGATGTCATTTTGTGATTAAAAACTGTGTAGTGAGCATAATTCTTGCATCAGGCTACTCCAGGTAGGCATTTATAAAACTGAATATAAGGAGAAGATGTAATGCATGTGGGTGGTCATTAGCGATAGGTAACCTTGGAGAATATGGGAAGACAGACTGGGAGATCATGTGTCACTTAGAATTGGCATCAAATGGTGGAAGAGTAGGCAGTGATAAAGGATTTGCACACAGAATGAGGAATCTGCTGAGTACTCAGAAGAGGTTTGAATGTGAGCAGAAAGGCTCAAATTAGTTAGTGTAGGAATTTAGATCTTTCAAAGAGGGAGAGAGGAGATCTGCCCCTGATGAGAATGCTGCTATGACTTGTCCACTCTACCAGAGATCATTTGGTCACACACTCCCTGGATTTGTTTGCTGAGAAGGTAGACAGCAGAAAAGAAGCCAAAATAATTTTGTGTTTATTACTTTTCCTAAAAGATAGAATGTTAAGTAATTTTTAATAGTTTTTTGACAAAACATTCATGGAGAGAGAAAAAATAGTCTTGTTCTGCATATTTAGCATGTTTCTTTCCATTCTTCCTGCTGGAGAAATAGACGACTAAAGAGGGAAAACAGAATTCTTCCACACTCGTCCCATCCTTGCTGGCACAGATCACATTCCCAGCCATACAACGGGGAACCGCAGCAGCAGCACGTGTGTCCTCACTACCTCTTCTCCTCAACTTTCTGGAGCAAGCCATCAGTCTCCTCTCCCAGCCAAGAAGGTATCAGTTAATCAATTGGAAGGGAAGATTTGAAGTTACCCTGTTACCGGTGTTTTAACTGCTGCGTATTGACTGCATGGGAAACAGGTAGATTCTTCCCTATAGCAACAGAGAGCATGGGACTTTTGTCATATTGAAGTAGTCCCACACATACAGCTATATATCCCACGCTGCATACTGCACAGAAATAGTTGTTCAGCATCTATCTAGCTCTTATTTTATACAGAAGTTTATCAAACTCAAAAACCCCACTGGTCTTTCAGGAGCTGTGTAGGGGAAACTGGATCAACAGTAATGGTTCACACTACACATATGTTTATATGTGCTGATACATATCTTGCCCTATCCTCATGAAATTTTATTTTATTTATAGGAAATCATAGTAAATAGAAACAACAAAGTCCAATGTTTCAGTCCCTGTGAGGACGTGCCAGCTTTCTACACATGACAAGGTATTATGGCAAAGAGAAATTCTGTCTCAGTTCCTAGATTCTTCAGTGACTCAGAGTATCTAAGTTGGAACCTCCAGGAGCTCAGCTTTTTCTGAAAGATGAAATTCAACCTAAAACTGACATAGCCTTAATCTCTAAGAAGTTCTCAAAATATTCTTGGTCTTTATTTTCTCTGCTTTCAGAATGTTTTGATAAGTGTCCTCTCATATAGGTATCCTTCAGGATCCTCTCCACAGTGAGCACATCTAAAGTAGATATTATTCAAACAAATGCATAATTAGTATCATTTAATATGCCTTGGGCTGCCCTATATAGATATATCTCATTTGTCAGGGACTCATCCGTAGATGTTTTATATTTCCCTTGCCTCGAGAGCTGTGAAAACTACAGAGCCTAGTTCCAAGAAAAGGGCCATGAGACTCCTCGCATCTTTCATCCTTTTTTATTTGAAGAAGGAGTATTAAAGAAAAAATACATAAATTTTAGGATGAGAGAAGATAGAAAGTCAAATTCTGTACAGTTTTCTTCATACAAAGAAATTCAATAAATCAAAGAAACAAACAAGATTATTTAAGGAATTTTGATGTTGAAAATTCATTAGTATATGTAAAAATCATACTACCATTAATTATGTAACTGTCTCAGAGATGCTGGATTTTTCTTCATATAATGAAATTCAATAAATCAGAGAAACAAACAAGATTATTTAAGGAATTCGGATGTTGAAAATTCATTAGTATATGTAAAAATCTTACTACCATTAATTATGTAACTGTCTCAGATGCTGTTTTAGAGCAGCAGAGATGCTCATTACTTTCATGTATTTTTTCTTTCATATTCACTACAGAAATTATTATTAAATTGTATGCTGATGAATGAGCACAAAACTATTAATGGCACATAATTTGCAGTGTACATGTCCACTGGAGTATTTAGCAATCCACGCAGATCTTATAGTATGCCCTGTGTGCTTTGATTTTCTCTGTTAGATGATTGAAAAATATTCATTAAGAGATTTCTCTAATGAGCTGTGTTCAAGCATAAAATAGGCCATTCCTTTTATAATTTAAGTGTGGTTTTTGGAATATAAATATCCTCCAATTCCCTATAGGTACCAACTTCAAATAGTGGTTTTGTCTTAACACAGATTTCAGGATCTTTGAAGAGTCTTTGAAGTTTATAATTGAGTCCAAGCTGAAATGTGATGTCATTCACTCAAACATTGGCATTTGCACTGCTTATGTTTGGTAGAAAACATAAACTTTATTTTTTTGAGATATATGCCCAAAATTCTTTGCATAAATACTTAGGTAGAAACCTGAGAGAATATTCACATTATAAAGTCAGTACAACACCCCCGATCCTCTGCTCAGTTAATCCTGGATCCCATTCATACAGTTACATCTGACTTATTCTTTTTGGTTTCCATTAAGCTATTAGAGAGAAAGCTTTTTTGTGCTTTAATTTGTTGTTTTCATTTGCAAGGAACTGAGAATTCTTAAGCAGTGAAATAGGCAGCTTTTAAGAATGCACATAAAGGCCAAATATTATGAAAACCAAAATAGTGTTTTCTCATCCATACAGGTGAAAAGCACAGAGTGGAACTGCCCTCTGAAATAACGAATGTACTGCTGTTGTGCCTGTCCAAAGACTGTTAAAAGTAAGAGGCTTTGTAACATGTCCTGAGAGTGTAAACAGATCTGAGCTTCTGGCCTCCTGGGGAGGTAAGCCTAGCTGAGGACATCACTTGTCAGAAGTGGCATTTCTGAGCTGGATGAGCTCACTGTGATTTGTTGTCCCTTGCAGAGTTGAACAGTGGCAGACTAGGAGCATTCTGCTTCAGTGAAATTAAATAGCTAGTTATGCGATGAAGTGAGGGGACTGAAGCTCCTTTCCTTTGCTATTTCCTCTTTAGTCATGTACAATTCATAGCTGGTGCTAAATTGAAAATTCACTTTATCTTCAAGCTCCACCACAGATATTCAACTAGACTTCAAGCTGTATTGCTGCACTCATCACTGCTTTGGCTTTGTCAAATAGAGACAAAGAAGCCTTCACATGTTGGCAAATAAAAAAAAAAAACCCAGCCAAACAAAAACCAGACACAAAGACTGGACTTTGACACAGAAGTCTGGCAGATGTGACACTGGGTGATGGTGCATTATAAGCAAAAAAACCAAATTAGAACAAACAACACTTTGTAACCTGCTGTGTCTATCAGGAATAAGCACAGAACAAGGGTCCCATCAGAAATAGACTGTAATTTTGGAATGAGTGGAAGGTAGATACACTGTCCACTCCATCTACCAAGACACCTAACAGAGCTAAAGAGAATCTGGTTTCAGGATAAGGACTGCTCTTGAGGATCAAGTGCCTAAGGGCTCTGCTCCCACAGGAGTACTCCGAGCGTTAGGTTATAATTGCATTTCTTCATGCCTCGTCTTCCTTGGTTCTGTGATCACTGGCATCCAGGTGCACATTCTCAGCCTCCTCATATATGGACGTATGAGTTCAAACTACTCTTCAGCTCAGAAGTCAGAGCAAGATTTCTTCCTTCTCAGGCAAGCACCTGAGAAGGTAGACTTTATGTTAAAGTATAAAACTGCTGTCACCAAATTCAAGTCAGCAATGATTCCAGGTAGCAACGCAAATGAGAAAGAAAAATACCCCCACATTTCTGTAATACATGCAAGGTTTCAAGATGATTGAAGTCTAGTATTAAGCTCAGTAACTTTCTTCTTTTTCTCAGCTGAAAGACTCTGGGGGCACTGAATGTACTGCCACATTATAATTTAATCACTTCTTCCTTTTCCTTTCCTGAAAAGTCATTTTGGAGGATGTCATCTATGCTAAATGCTACACAATCAAAACCCCATTCGTTATACTGTCAACATGAAATTCATTAAACTTCCCAACCAAATGAAGGCAATTGTTCTTCAATGTCACTGGTGTGGTCAAAATACTTCTTCAATTAATTTTCACTAAGGAAAAATTTCAGGGTTGGGACTGAGCAGTAATTTCTGCTCCTGTAAGTCATATTTGTTTTTTCATTGCCTCAGTTTATTGTAAAGGTTCAAAGACATAGTTTTCAAATGCTGTAAAGTGGCAGTCTGTTCACTGAGACGTATGAACACATCAGGTAATTAGGCTAATCTCGACAGGCATAAATCATTTGTGCCTTTAAACCTGAAATCATGAAAGCTTGCTCCTCAGACCAGAATTCAGAGAAACAAAACAGCCATTTTCAACGTGATAACCAGCTCATTTCCTTTTGAAGACACTTTTGATGACTGCCTTCTATTTTTCTCACATCACTGAAAACATGCATGAATTTGGTGCTCCTACCTTAATAAAACTGACAGCTTTACAGCCTGACTAATCCACAGCCATTCCCCAGATAAGCAGCAATTTTAAAGATGTAGTTTGCTGCAGTAAATACCACGGTAACTGAACTTCTGCTTGTTCTTTAATTCTCATCACTCAGCCAGGGCTTTCCAGTTGCTGCTCACAGACCTGTGTGGTTTACCAACATCCACCATTCACTGTGAAAATTTCAGTGTACTTTAGCCATTGTTCATCCTGGCAGAGCTTTATGCTTTGAGAATACTCCACAAATAATCCACTTGGATACAAGCCTTTCTATGGCTGAAAGATACTGTTTAAATGGGTACTTCTAACTGAAGAGACCTAAACATTTTTTGAGCTTTTCCAATGCTTGAAAAACCATGCTGCAAATAATTTTTCACAAATATCTGTCTGATATAGAAACAATGGCATTTGGCAGCATTATCACATAAGCCTTACATCACAAGTGTTAGATGGAGGAATAAAACTGTGGAGTGTGATTGGACAAACATGCCATAAAAGAAGCAGCAGCCTGTGTCTGAGGGCCCCTTTTAGCTGTTACACCTATGATCAAGAGAGATACGAACTCAAGTCACTACTAATCAGCCACTGTCAGTTTATATCTCAATGGGAAGAAGCACATGCAACAAGGTTAGAAGGATTCAGTCCTCCTCTAGTTATAAGGATTTTATATATATGCTGTTGAACCGATGGCTTGGGGTTAATACATGAAGAGTAGGTAAAATCAATGTGTGAAAAGATGACTGGGGAGCCCTTGGAAAGATGGCTGGGGATAAAATTAGAGGAAATTGAGATGTTATATTCGTATTATATTCTGTCCTAACAGAAGTTATAAGGGTATGGAAATTATGGGGTAAAATACAGTTGCTGCTCCCTCAATGGAATGCAGTTGACATGCGCCACAGTGATTCCCCACATAACCATGAGCACCTGCTGAGGGAGATGGAATGGAGTTGAGAGAGTGTGGCCTGGCTCTGTTTAAATCTGTGTAGGAGGGGAACTCAATGGTACTTTGCAGCTGAGAAACCACGTAACACCTGTCAGCCAGGGGAGAGAGGGGAAGATGTCCTGCTGCTGAGCCAACAACTGTGGTGAAATTGTTCTCCTCAAATGAACTTGGTTCATTAAAGCCATTCCTTAATGGTAATATGAACACACCCCTCCATCCCAAAGTTACCCATCTCCAATGTACAACCACCCCTCACTGGGCATGTGCTCTATATTCTTTTTGATTGTACTCTTAAAAGTGAAGGGAGAGAATTTTCCACCAATCAGTAACAAAGAAATGCATGACTAGAGTCACTCAAGCTCCACCTAAACATAAAGAAATAGTATGAAAGAAAGTCAAGAATGGGGGAAAGGTCAGGGCATCGTAACTGCTGGGATCAGTCCATGGGCTGAACCTGTCTTCCCCCACAGGGAGGCCTATCAGGTGAGAACTCTACTCATGTGTGCTGAATACTCTTACTGGGGATTAAAGCTTCTCTGTATATTGTTTTGAATATATTTTTTGCAGTCAGATACTATCACCAACAGTCCTCAAACCTTAACCTGTCACAATTTTATATTAATAAAGGGTGCTTTTCCATAAACCATTGGTGTGAGTCCTTCACAGGCACTGGCAATTGCTGGCAGCAGAAAACATAATTAAAGAGGAAGACCTTCTGAGGGGTGATAAAGTGAGAAGATCCACTGAAGGGTCTCCCTTATGCTGTTGGTGCATTTCCCTGAATGAGTCAGTCAAGCCACCCTCTGATACAGAAGGACTGCTCAGTGAAGGGTCAGACAGACTGGTCAGACACAAGGCTCTTGGCTTTCCAGAGGCACTGACAGACAAATCAAATATTAAGGGTGGAGGAAATCTCCCCTTTTCACATGACAGTTCTCCCTTTTGATAACTTTTGATACCATAGTGAATTACTGAATTACTAAGATGTCATGTGTCTGTACTGGCTGAACTGGGTTTAGATGGTTTCTGCCCCAAACATGAGAATCTTTCCCATTTTTTGAGGCTTTCAAGTCTGGATAATCTTTCTCCAGCGATGCTTAAGCGTCTCTGGCACTTCTACACATTTTTTCATTCTCCTCAGAACTCAAAGACAGTTCACAAGACAAGTGGTATGGGGCTGCACCTCCTAATGAATCAGCAGAATTTATTGCTTACCACAGGGAGTGTCCTTAGTGCTTCTTAGTGCCTAAAAGCTGTCCAAGCTCTTCTGCTCAAGCCTATGACTTGACTGACAACACTGTCACTGTGCTACTTACTCTCTTTTGAAGACAATTTTTTATCTGTGGCTGACGATAAAGTCACACAGAATCACGGAATGCTAAAGGTTGGACCTAAATATGGGACCATATTCACAAGTGTAAACCATGTCCTACACACCTAAATCAGGGACAAGAGAAAGTTCCTAAAGGTATGTGAAGTCCAGTGTTGAATCAGGACATGGGAACTTCCCCTCAGTCTAATGTAGGCGTGAAGAGCTGTTAAAAATGATGTGGTTGGTAAAGATCTTCCTGTGACAAATTCAGTAAGAGCAGGGCTTGGTAGAGTTAGTCCAAATTGGGAAGTAAAGAGATTTGAGGTATGATAAGGGATTTTCTGATCCAAAAGTGGTTTTCATCTGTGTACAGCAATTCTATGGGCAGGGAAAATACACAAATTTGAATAGTGTATCAAGTAACTTCAGCTCCTGCAGGCTCTTTCCTTCTCACCAGCTGTGGAGAATTACCAACTGATGGGCAAATTGCACAAGGACTGTAGAGAGGCTTCAGCTACAGTCAGACACACACACTCTGCATTGGACCTCACCAGTCAATGAGTCTATTGCTCCCTGAGAACTGGACAGGGTCCATTGTGTTCCCCTGCTGCTGGATAATAAAGGTTTCTGTTGGGCTGGCAGTGCAAAGGTAGTGTATGTACTGCAGCTACTTGTTGTGTATAGATGCTCTGTGATCTGAAATGACCTGGAAAATGCATTTTGCTTTTCAGATATGTTCTGGCATGCTCCAAAGCATATACAGTCTCTCTTGCAAACTGGAAGGCATTCTGGTGTACCACTTCAAACAAGCTTATCAAAGAAATACCTGTGGTAGATAGGTCTCTGTGAAAAACACCCACAGCACAGAGAATTAAAGAAATGACCATCCTCTGCATTCCCATGTACTTTATACCACCTTGGAGTTCACAGTATTTTAAGAATTCTGAGTTGTTAACACTCAAGCACGACAGGGAAGTATTATTCTCTACTTTGATAGATGAAGAAGCTGAAGCTCAGAGTGACCTGATGACTCACCAGTGTACCTAGGAGTACAACACATCCCTAAAGTTAGTGAGATGAGTTACAAAGCAAGCCTAAAAAGAGTTTCATATACACATATAAGGTGTATCCTGCCAGTCACTTCCACCTGAAAGAACATTTCTCCTTTTGCCCTTTTTATTGTTGTCATTCATCCAGTACTTTTTCTGTACGAATTGTTCAAACCAGATATTTGCCAATTTTGTCACACATAATATTTTGTACCTGAGGAATCCCAGTTGAATTCATAGCTGAATCTTGTTGTAGATAGTCTTACAGAGGGCATCTCATAAATTCTTCTACTCTTCTATTGCAGGAAGCCAAGTACACTAGGAAAACCTAGGTTTCTGGTTCTTTCATATTCTGCGTGGGATTCTCCCCGAATAGTCTACCAGTCCAACTGTTTTCAAAGAGATGCTGTGTTATGGATCTATTTCATTTGCAGCTTCCTGAATGCCTTTGTGGCTAAGCAGAATACAAAACCTGTATCTTGATTCATTAAAATTTCCCATGGCAGTCCAGCTCTGAAAAAACCATTTTTTTTAAAGGCTAATACAATATATTAAGTGTCCAAAGAGTTCAATGCTGTTGCCTTTGGATACCACATAATATGGTTACAAAAATATGAGAAAGATATAGAACCAGAAATCTTGCACAGAGATGCACTAATTAGATCATTGCTTATTCAAGAGAAGAGATCTTTCATCTCCAGGAACTCAAGCAATTAGGTGAGGTCTGTCACAGTACACCACAGGGGCAGCCAGCTGATACTAATGAGTTCTGTGCTGTAGTTGAGTAAACAACTGGTCATCACAGTCTCATTAGGGCTCTTCCATTTCCATGTTTTCTTCCCATTTGCTGGGCTCTGTGGTCGGGTAATGTGTTAAGGCCCTGTCATTACTTTGTGTCTGCATGTATTACTGCTGCTTGTTCCTCCTACTCTCTGTCCACACTGTTTTGTCTGCAGTGTGGGACTGGTGCTGACCCTGCCCACTCAGGCCTCACCCCATCTGTATCATTTATTTCATGTCCTAGTACAACTTCCACTGGATGCTCTGACCTGCTGAGATATGTGCCTCCTTTTTGAGGTTAGTTTACCAGTAATGAAAATTCCAGTTACAGAGAATAATTCTATCCATTCTGGTCAGGACAGCAGTTGTCACAACTGGATGAGTTTTAGTCAATCTTATAATTATCATTTACAACAAAATATCATTTTTTTAAGTTACCCTGACAGCATTGTAGCTTCAAGCTATTCAAACACTGCAACATAACTAATTTTCTTTGAAACATCTTGATTTTTAAAAGATATTAATTAATAATTTATCAATATATAAATAAAATTATCTGCATACAAGAAATAACTAAAGTCTGAATATAAATCAGCTTTGACATTTGCATTCGTAGAGATAGTAAAGACTGGCTAGTAAAGACTGTCTTTAAAAGTAGATACACAAAGTAATTTGTGGGCTCTTGGCCAGACTGCTCTCCCCAGAGTATATCAAATGTAACTTTATATTCAAGGCAATGAAAACAGACATGTGGTCTGAGAAGCTGTAAGAGGCCAGAAACTGAAAAGTAGAGCTTTTGGGTAGCAGTCAAAGGCCACTCAGAGACTGATGGAATCACGCATTCTGCTGAAATCTAAGACCATGTCAAACTGGATCAGTGTCACTTGTATTTTATTTCCAATTAAACTAGACTGCATTGATTATATAATTTCTTAATCAGAATATGACAACATAGCTTCCTTTATGTAGAAAGAGATTCCATCAGTTAAACAGAGGTAGCTATTGTCATTTGAGATGCACTGGCTAACAGCTGCTGCTCCAGATAGGACTCCCACAGTTCTGTGTACAATAAATATTACCTAGGCAAATAGATATAGTTACAAATATATGCATCAGATGCTTGTATTTAGGTGACTAAATCCCAGCAGCAGTGATTGTCAATAAGTGGGTTTAATGAGTGGATACATTTCAGCATCACGGTTAACATCCTTATACTTCCCTTGCAATTAAAGACAAAAATAAATTTTCATGTTTTTTGATCCTTGAACTTACCCCATAACATCTTTCTTAAAACACATTTGCTCCACCTTCTGTATTTACTGCTCACTCTGGTACTTCTTGAGCTGGAGTGCATAATATTCCATTGTTTCTAATCAAGAAAAAATTATTTTCACAAACAGGTATCTATAATATCTGTCTTTGTAGACTTCTTTTGTGATTGCTTACATTTAAAAAAATCCAAATTAACACACTTATTCCAAGAGGAAAGTGTTTTGGAAGTAGGTAATGCCAGGAAAATGTGCTCTCTTTCTGTGTAGGATCTGTGCTTAGACTTAGACTGAATTCATTTGTCCTGAAAAGATTTTTTTTAAATTATTTTTTATATAATAGATCTATAGAGACATATAGATGTGTATGTGCATCCTATCTCAAACCAGGGTAGTTTTAAGATGCATGCAAAGCCTTAGCAATTTGCACTTAGTTATATGCAACAAGCTTTTTCTTGTCAAATTCTTTTCTTTCCCAACTGTTTCTTACTTGAAGTAACCTAACCCTTTCCAAACAGAAGCCTGCCAGACCACAGACTTTGTTGTCACGTAGAGAACCCTGGGGTATCACTGAATAGGCACAAAGAACCTAACAGTGCCCAAAAAGTAAAGTTGCTTTATTTAAGCATATTTAAGCAGCAGAACCTGTCTCATCTCTCAGCTTGAACATATTTCACAATAATTGCAGAAAAACTTGAAAGGGTGGGAAAAGAAAATACTGCCTGTTTTAATGCCTTCTGAAATGGTAATCTGCTATGAAATTAACATGAAGGTGAACAGAGATACTCACAAATTGCATGGTAAAAGTACTGAACCACCAAAGTTTTAAAAAAGAGGGGGTTTTGGATTATATATATTCTTTTAATGAAAGATGGGCCTCATGAAGTGGAGCAAAATTATGAACTTTGAATGCAGATTAAGCTCATCACTTAAGTTTCTGCTTTACCAGGAGCTTTTTAAATAATTAGAGAAGTCACCCAGGGACTAAACCCATATGAGGCCTTTAAATTGACCCTGAGGCTTCTGTAACCCATGGATGTGTGCTTAATGTTGATGCAGGTCTCGTTGTGGCTGCAGATGCACAGAGGAGATTCCCGGGTCTCTCTCTCTCTGAAGAGATGGATCCTGGAGGATCAATGAAAGCAGGCCTGGACTTGACTGACAAATGAAACCCATTATAAAGTGCTGAGTTAGCTGATTTCTGGCATGGGAACTCCCAGTCAGCTGCACTCCTCTGCACTTACAACGTGTAACCACACACAGAGAAAGGGATGGATGACTACATGGCTGCATCACCGTCCTTGGCTCATTTATATAGACACATCATCTCTATAGCCAAAAGTGTTATACTCAGTGCTACACTCATGAACTAAGAGTTTTCTGTGCCAGTTTTAACAGAGTACACGTTGCAATGTCAGAGTCAAGCTACTCTTCTGTATGTGACTGAAACCACCAATTAATTTTGCCCAGATAATCAAAAATCTGTTATGGTAAAGATATGCTTTTTCCTACTGAGCAGAGCTACCACAAAAATCACTGACCTGGAACTGAGATAGCCACACAGCTTTATTCATCCTTAGATAAATCATATGGGTTTAACATATCTTTTCCTAAATAGTGACCAGGAGTTGATATTCAGTTTTTGAAAATTGTTAAATATAATTCCATTCTCATTTACACCAGTGTGAATAAGACTATTGAAGAATCTGATCCACAAAGTAATGATAAATATTTTCTCTGATATGAACACAACACATTCTTATGTTATGTAACTTGAACTGATTTTTAGCTTTGTCTTTCTTTGTGTTTATTTTTTTGGTGGTTTTTTTTTCCTATAGCTTTAACATGAAAAAAAAGGGAATTATGGTCAATATAGATATTCCTAAGAGGGAGAGAGAAATTTAATGTTGTGGGTCAGCTAGTACACAAAAAGGTGTTCTCTTTCTGTTCTTTGTATTTTGGATATTTTTGGGTTTGCCTGTGGTTTAAAAATGAACTCTTTTTTCTTCAGTGGAAAAGGTCATTTTTCTCCTGTAATTTTCATGCCACAAGCACCAAAAATTTAAAATACAGCACTGCCTTATGCTTATGTGGAACACAATGAGAAACAATCCAACTACACTCTGAGAATATTAATGTCACAATGGCAAGAAACTTCCATATTAATTACAATAAATGTATTCAAGAAGGACATTTAGATTCTTTAGCTTATATAAAGGAAAATACTTATCCAATTACAGTTAAGATAGTATTACAATCATGTGGCTCCCTTAAGAGCCTTGTTTGGCATGCAATGTCTAAATAGACATTGTAACTTTCTGTTGAATAGCACTCTAAGATGAAACACGGAATAAAATAAAACCCCACTGTCTTTATCATAGAAAAAGACCTACAAAGAAAAAAAGACATTTTACAGTGAATATTCCACCTATAAACATTATTTAAAATGCCACCATTTCTTTAGCTATACTTAAGTTTCCAAAGTGATTTACATGTTAACCTCATTCTTAATTGTTTATAATATTTTGAAATATTCTATTTTCAGACTGAATACCTCTGTGTTTTGCCTTAAGTAAATAATATAAGGTTTGCCTTCTTTATGATCTGTTTTCGTTGTAGTACTTATGTCTCCAAATTCGTTCTTTCTCTTTTCTGAGTTAAGCTGAAGTGAGTATTAGTACTATGACCTAAAATTATATTCAACAACAAATCTTTGTGCAGCAAAACTTTAAATATGTGCACTGACCTTTAAAGATCATACCAGCGAATTTTAAACACACCTGCAATGTTCTGTAAGCCACAAATAAAGAGCAGCTTTTATGAAAAACTGTATGCAGTGATGGGTGTACTTCCTCTGTGAAGGCAAAGCCTCTAACTCAAAATATTGTTACAATTGTCAAACTGAGAAATAATGCTTTTATATATACAGAAGGCACTACTTTCCATATTTCAGGGTTATTACTCTACCTCCCATTCTGGTGTCTGGACCTGCATCTTCTTGGTCCTGTTCTTGGGCCTTGAGGGCAAATTGCACCATACAGATCATATCTGTACAGTCAAATTATATTTCAATTACTCACTTCTGTGTCTTTATCTTCTAATATGTCTTTCCAGAAAGCAGATTTATCTAGATATGTCTGTGTTCAGAGTTAACTCATGCTTTGAAAGAGAGTGTAGACCTTCAGGGAAGGATGTGACACTTCTTCCCTGCATGTCTTGGGTACAAGAGAAAAAGACTGTGTAATAGCTCACACCAGCTCCACCTTCCTGTTTGACTCAGCCTGCATATTGTCTGGAGCAAGGATTAAGGTCCTGAATCATCTTTTACCCCCCACTCTCAGACCTGAGTAAATCTTCTCTTATACCAAAAGAATAGCACTGAAGAACATTTGAATCATTTTCTTTCCCTTTTTCATCTTTTTGCCAACTGTTAGTTATCAATGATGTTAAAAATAACTAATCATCAGTATGCAGTAAGCAATGCAGTGACATTTAAATGTGATTCTGAAGGGCCATGAAGTAAATGACTTTTGATTGCTACCATGATATAGTTATGTTCTCATGTAATGTGTTTTTTAAAATGGGAAATAAAAAGCATTTTCTATGAAATATAACAATTGCTGCCACTAGAATTAATGTCCAAAGCTACATAGTCTTAACTCTATGGGCAGGAGGAAAACAAAACCTTCTTCCCTAGAGTCTCTAATGGAGGTCTGATTCTGAAATTTTTATACCAACATCGATCACCTTACACAATGTATTTTCTGGTTTTATTCTTCCCTGATTGTAGTGCTGGATAAGTGAGATTGGTTTGGTGTTGTTCTCATAAATCAGATTTTATACTTTTCTGCCTAGATAACTCAGGAGTCCTCAAGTATCAAAGTCTACCAATATATTTTCATGGCTCAGTGTGGAATGTTGCCATCACATAGAATTGCAGCCTGGGAACAATTCCTTTAATTAGATAATATATCATTGTTAAACATAGGTCATGAGTGCTCTTAAGCTTTCTTGGTATAAAGAGAAGGAAGCATTTTGCTATTCCTTATCCAAGACTCCCACTCTGGGCTTATTATCAGTAAGCAGATACAAGACTTTACAGCGTTCCCAAAAAATAAAGATATATCCCATGTATTGCAAGCATTCACAGATCTAGAAAAAATAATAACACCTCTGTCAGAGTCCCCCCACCTGGGTTGCCTTCTCTTCAACACTCATTCAATATGCTTCAGTGTCCTCTGAGAAACCCAAGATCTTTCATGATTAATGTGCAAGCTCCCACCACACTCATGGCCTCTTTCCTACTCTCAAGCAAGGAATGGTATTTCTTCTCTGTATTCTCTCACCTGCTGTGGCTAACTACATGAGCGCAGTTTAGTGATGTGATATAAACTTTGGGGACTGAAAATTTGCTAATGGCAAACCCACCTGAAGCATATCTGGCTGCACTATCAGGGGTTTTATAAAAGCATCTTATGAATCGCTTCAGTGGGAGCTGCAAAACCTGAATCAGAGAAAGAAATTAAATCTAGTTCATGTAGTACATTAAATGTAGTTCATGCTGCATGAGAATGATTTTGAATACAATAGAAGGCATAAATTTGTGTTGTAAGAATTCATGCCCCTTCCCTGCTGTCCAGCATTCCCCTGTCAGTGTTAGTTCTCCTCTTGTTCACCACTTTTCACTTATGGTAGTTCTCAGTGGCAGCTGTTCTGCCCTTGGAGAAATCCAGCAGTCTCAGATGCTGGTTTGCTGCAGAGCAGTTAGAGATAAGATATTTTTCTCTTTAATTCATCTATCTCAGGCCAAAGAGTTTTCTTTTTACCTATATCACCAACCCTTTGGATACTGCTCTGGTACATAAGCAGAAAAAGACCCACATTCAAGCCAAGGTTCAGTCTGGACATGGCACACATGGGTAGTCCCAAATTCACATCAGTGTTATGATCTGCATTTAGACATGGTTCTTATGTGTGGATTAGCATATGATTATAGTTTTTACATACCTTAACACAGTAGTTTCTCCTGAATAATTAAACACAAGGTGTTTTCATTACAGTAAACACAGACAGTAATTGTTTTCCTATTTATCACAAGATTTATGACAAGACCTCTTGATAACCACATTCCATTTATTTCTTTGAGAAACAGTAAGGAAGTGTAACCCTGTTGCATTCTTTTCCAAAATTTTTCACAATACACCAACATTCCTATTAACACCTTTGCTATCAACTACCACTGTATGATTTTTCATACATATAAGACTTTTCTGTCTGTTTCTGTGATAGACAGCCCTTTCTTTTAAGAAATTAATAATGTGAAACTCTGCACTGGTTTTAGAATATCTGTCAAAAAACTCCATTGCTCATGTGTCTAGATTAGGTCACAGGCAGCTACATAGACGTGGCTGTGAGTTTCTAACTCGTTATAGATTCACTTGCCAAATATGAAAATCTTTTTCAATTTCTTCATTTCATTTTACCACGATTTAAAAATTTGTTGCTATCAGAAAACAAAAATCGGAAGTCAATTTTGCCACCATTTTGTATCAAACTGTTTGCTGAATTATAATTACTTCACATATAGACATCAAATTCTTCACAGGTATTATAGCATTATAGTTGAATTGCTCAGAGAGTCATCTGGGAGGAATGGGAAAAAACCACAAAAATAACAGGGTTTCATGTATTTCCATTTATACATCAAAAATCATCAGCTTCCCTTTCAGAAAATACTAGTTTACTTCTTCTTATTGGCTTCTATTGACGTTACTTTAAAAAAATGTAGTGGGGATTTTTAAGGCCTTTTTTTTATGTTCTTACTTAATCTTCCACATTATTATATTCTACTTCAAAACTGGTTAAGAACAGAAGATATGCCCATACTGAGGAAATACAATCTCATTGGCAGGAAGGACTTACAGCATCCTCTGTGGTAGTTTTATACTAAAATGTAATTAGAGACAGGTTGAAAACTGTCTTTTAACATCTATTTTTTTAGTAAACATGCCTATTCTGTGTGATGAAAGGCAGTCCAGCTATTAGAAACACAGTACAAAAATAGGTCAGTGTTGGATTACTGTGATGCTGTGGAGAGCACGGGTTTGCAAATATCAGTCTTTATGGGTCCTTTGAGAAGGTAGCATGAGAGTGATTTTCTGAGCCAAACTGGATATACAGATTTTCTCATTTCAATGTTTTATAGTAAACATACCCCAGAAACAGCAGCAATTAATCTGAGTGACTAAAGTCCACATGAATGTAATGTACTGGCAGCTTCTTTCACTGTTGTCTTTCACTGGTTTTGGCTGAATCCAGGTGCAAGAACTGAACAACAATGCATATGCACTATTTTGCATATTCATTAAAAATGTCAGATTGAAGATGCTTTGCCTAATTTTTCTTTTATTTATTTCCTGTTACAGTGGATTTCCCACTGGATACAGTTTCAAACAAGAATGACCAGTTAAACTATGGATTTCTAATGAAGAATTAGCATACACATGTATGTTTTTCTCCTTGTGAAAAAGCTATTTCTATGTTTTACTCATTCAGCTTGGGCAAGAAAAGAACATCATGTGATAAGCATGTTCTAGCACTGCTCAGATTTAGTATATTCCTGCCAGCAGTCTACATATAAAAATTATTTACAAGTATCTGATGAATAAATTTGAATTGCAAAAAGCTTTCATTTTAAATTTAAAACAGAAAAAAAAGGCTCATGAATCATTTTTGGGTGATTTGACCATAAGAAAAAGCTAAAATAACCAAATTATTAACTCAGGAATACCTACTCAGATTTATCTGAGATATTTTTATAAGTAATTCTCAATAGGACTGCAGTTCACTTTTTGCAGATTTCACAGACTGTCACTGGAAAAAGTCCATATTTGCAGATTTTCAAATGATGGCATTGATTGGTTTTCCAAAAAAGTACAAGTGTGTAAATAAAACTAAAACCTTGTTGAGCTGTTTTAGGTACTTACATCTTTACTATGAGGATGATCACTTTACAGAAGTCAATGTTTGTATTAAAAGGTAAATAATTACTTATAAGGCCTGTTGGGAGGACCGGGTTAAAATCAGAAGATTTGGTGAGGAGGAGGGAAAAGTTTTGCTCAAAGTGCCATTGCAGCTGGGAATGCTAAAAACGTTGGTGTGGGGAAACTGCATTTTTTATGCCTCCTGTTTGGAGGAGAAAAATTCCTGCAGAGAGATAACACACTCTCACAGAACGTGTGAAGCCTTTTGCTATGGTGAGGTGGCAGAGAGCCCTCCCTGCTGCCCGCTAGGATAGACTGAGGGGAACAGAGCCTGTGTCCCCCCCGTGTGGTTCTGCCACCTGGCATTTCTAGCAAGGTAATGAAATAAATCTACTCTTAGCATTTTGGCTGTGGTTTGATGGTTGCCCCCGCTTACCTGTATGTGCCATTTCACACAAGATCCTTTCCTACAAGACAATTGCTTTTTTTTCTGTAAGCCCAGGCAGGCTATACTGATAAACAGCACACCCGTAACTTGCCCAAGCAACTTTCTTGTTTTGCTTCTATAGGATGATCAACAGGTTCTCCTGGGTTGGGCTGGTTGTGTTTCAGCCTGTCCTGTATAAAGAGTTGATTTCTGTCTTACATAATGTGCTTGAGTGGTTCTTTTTCTCCAACATGCAAATCTTGCAATACCACACGATAAACCAGCTGATCAAAATTAGTATTTCATTTCACAACTTGTATAGCATGACATGTTACAGCTGTGGTACTTTTATGAATTATTTGAAACACTTTACTAGTCACTATGAAAGAAAATATATTTCTTCTTTGAAAACTGTACTGCTTGTACCTGGGATAGATTTCATTCTTTTCTTAGTAGCTGGTGCAGTGCTGTGTTTTGGATTTAGTATGAGAATAATGCTAATAATGCACTGATGTTATTAACATCAATGCTAAGTGATTATCCTAAATAGCTTCCTGTGCTCTGCCAGCGAGGAGCTGCACAAGAAGCTGGGAGGTAGCACAGCCAGGACAGCTGACCAGAAATGG
The DNA here is from genome assembly GCF_041296385.1 of Aphelocoma coerulescens. Taxonomy (NCBI): domain Eukaryota; kingdom Metazoa; phylum Chordata; class Aves; order Passeriformes; family Corvidae; genus Aphelocoma; species Aphelocoma coerulescens. The sequence goes on along the minus strand of NC_091014.1, from coordinate 23,826,222 downwards.
CCAAAGAGATGTTCCACACTATACAATATAATGTCCAGTATACAAATTGGGGGAGTGGGCCAGGACCCACATTTTTTCCTTTACTTATCCTCCTTCCCACTGGGGGAGTACAGGGTAGTGAACAAACTGGTATTCACTCACCATCTGGGGTTAAACCATGACAAAAACCTCACTTTTCTTACTTCTGTGGAGTTTATGGATAATTAGTCCAATCAGTAACAATTTATCTCTTCCTTTCTAGAAATGACTCTCAAATCTTTCCAGAATCTGATCATATTTCAGTGCAGTGACTGTCTTGTGTGTTGCCCTCCTTTCACCCAATAATATGGCTTTGCTGTAAAATTTCAGCAATGTCTGACACTGAACACAGGTAATACTAAGAAAGCATTAAGGTAGTGCTAGCTGCCTTTTCAAATTTTTCAGAGAATGAAAAAAAAGTCATTAACTCAAATGAGCACTCACACAGAAATGTACATTCATTTTCAGTATTCAAAAAAATTCCAGTAATATACTTTACTCTATGCATGCACACTTAGGAAGGGAGTGACACCAGTGTAAGCTTTCTGGCCCAAGCATTCAATATGTTCTCTTAGCTGAGGCCTTGTTATTTTTTCACAGTGTCTCTCAGCATTCATGTAGGATTATTGGCCTCGATTACTTGAATGCTTCCAAGAAAAAATTGAGAGTTAATTCTCCTAATTTCATATATTTAAATATTATATGTGCAGTGAGTATAGCACATGTATAACACACATATAGACATCATGTTATGAATGAATGAATCTCACCCAAGATATTTAAATATTAAATATCACAAAAATCACAAAAATAAATATTTAAAATAAACATTTTAAATATGTGCTATAAACACATATAGACACGTAATCCAAATTTCTCTGTAGAGATCACTGAATGAGTCTAAACAGGACTCCAGCTGTTGAATACTTGTGCAAGTGACATCTTAAAACAGTTTGTTTTCAATACAGAAATACACTATCTGTCTTAATGGTGCCTATTTCACTCCATTACTCTTTAAAAATTTGGTAACTTGCTTCTGAAAATGAAGATTTGTCTCCCTTAACTAGAAATATAGTCTAAACAAACTTCTGTTAGCACTGATTGTCAGGATCTTAGAGGTCAAATAATTTGCTCTAACTTCCATGCCTAGGGCCATTTGAGGCTCTTTGGTATGTATGAGAGTATACATATATAGCTTGGCAGATGTGGCCCAGGATCTATGAGAAACTTTCTGGAGTTGCAGCTGGGAGCCAGGCAGGGCATCTTTGGGCAGCTCAGACAGCAGAAGACAGTAGAACCAAGATCTTGACTTTTGCACATATATATAAATATGTGAGAAGAACTCATCCTAACTGTGATTGCTAATTGGAGTCCATCATTTAGTTTTACATCATTTTGTGGCACCTAACACTTGCACAGGGTAAAACCATTGGCTTACCATGTTAAATTGACTGACTGTTGGATTGTAGGACCTTGGTGGCACTTGTGGCAGCCTGGACATCATCATGTTCTAATGCTTTGAGCTACTTGCATCCTCTCAGAAAACAAAATATTTAAAGATACTTCTTTAATGGTAAACAACTCCTGATGGAAGTGCCATTAAAACCACTAAAACTTGGATACCTTTAGTATGTACCACCTATATTTTAAGACTGCTACCACAAGGAAAAGATTTTTCACCTTTTTTTCTCTTTTTATTTTTTTTTGGAGGGGGGGCGGGTGTGTTTATGTGTGTGTGTGTTTGTTTTTGGTTTTGTTTGTTTTTGTTTTGTTTGATTGGTTCTCTTTTCAATTTTCAGATGTCTCAAAGTGGAGTATAAGGAGGAACAGTGAAATAGAAATTGTTGTGGACTTCCTAGGCCTGCTGCAGCCAGCTTTTTTTGCAGACATGAAGTATATGTATTGACATATATGAAGAACAAGACTGGAAGGCACATCTGTGAACATACATGTGCATCTTCACTTTGAAATGCAACACACAAGAGAAGAGTTGCTGCACTGTCTCAGAAAAAAAAAAGTTCGGCTGAGGATTGCACTGGTCCCCTTCCTTTTTCAGGAATAAACCCCAAATGGTTTCAAGAGCCTCTGAATAAAATCCATGATCACAGGTCCTCACAATTACCACTCCCCTTAATTGTTGTTATCTTCTCCCTTCTCTGTCTCACACACCTTCTCACCTCACAGCCTATGTTTTTAGCTCTGAAAAAGAACAAATAAAAATATTTAACCACATTAGCAGAACCAGAAGTTATCATCAAGTTGAATAAGGAAAAAAGCATCTTCTCTATGTCGGTGCATGTGTAATCATTCTTACATGCAGTGAAGAGCAAGAAGAGGTAACATGTTGGCGACTTTATATTCGGAAAGTGTTTTGCTAGTTTTCACATAGGTTACACTGTTGCTGCCTGTTCCGAGCTTCCCTTCCCCCTCCCCAAGACAAGCCAGGACTTGCCTCTGCCATGTGCTCTGAACTCCTTTGTTCCAAGCACGGGAAAAACCAAATGTAACTCAGACTCTTCAGCAGTGTCTGACTGGCCGCTCACCCCGGGTCTGCCCCCAGTCCTCCCCTTTCCCCTCCTCCAAATAAAAGGGCCCGAGAGGGGGGCCTGCCCTCTTTGGCTTTGCAATCCTTTTGTGAACGTCTGTGTGTCTCTGTCTCTGAAAGCTTCTAATTGCAGGAATTGGGCAACCAAAAGCTATGTTTCTCCCTCTTTGCTTCTGCTGGTGGTATCAGCTTTTCAGCTACTATTGCCGCTTTCAGAGCTACTGAAATGCTGGATTGCCCGTGCTACCTCTCTAGGCTGTCCGAGGCTTTCTAAGGCATTGAACTACGAGCCTAGCCGGTAAAAAGCTGTGGCTATATTTCCACATTACACCTCATGTGATTTGGTGGAATTACTTTCCCTCTTTCCCTTTCCATTCTAGGTAACACTAATGATTTCAACACTATAAAACATACATGCTACAGCAAGTAGGTTAGAGGAATTCTCTGGTTATAGGAGTTCAACTAACTTTTCTCTTCAATTCATTTTCAAAGCTTTTCAACAACCACTGCTGGTTTGTAAATTCTTATTTACCCTGCCCTGCATTAAAACCTGCAGCATGTGTAGACACTCTAATATACTCGGCTTCCGTCCCATCTCAGCTGAATGAGTCTCTTGCCAGCGATTTTGGTGGAGCTGTCCTTCTTTCAAGCCAGTGAATAGAAATCAAACCTTTGTATACAGGATATTTGAACAAAAGTCCATACATGAGAGAACAGGGCAATGCATTAACAGCTGATAGCTTTCTAGTACTTTTGCTTTCCCATTGATCACAGTGACAGCAAAGTAGATGGACATCTTGTTCAGGTACACTTGTTGCAAGGCTGGAAGGCTCTAGAGTGGGTAGAAATGGAGCTCTGATACACAACCTAGCCCAGCTATTTCCTCCTACACACTTGAGTTACAGTCTTCAGCACAGAGATTTAAAAAGAAATGATTTTATTTTGGTGCTTTATCATAATTACCTGGATTTAGAATTACACATTAGTGTAATTTTCTTACCCGTATGGACAAAGGATTTTCCTGATTCCCAGGTATTCTTCTAACTAAAGATCCTTTTTCTCCCCCTCAGTGTCCCTGTGTTGTTGTTTATTTTAATATAAAATAACAGTAAAGTATTCCTTTTGTAAACAGGCATCTCTAGCATGTATATTATTTATCTTTTTATAGTTGGATTTCTTTACTAGCACTAAAATTTGATGAAAATAATACAAGCATTCATCTTATCAGCATCTTTATACTCAAAGCTTTTTAGAGAGCTGAGGACCTCAATTTTCAAGCAAAAGACAGATTTTCATGTCATTTCAAGCTTAGCACTTCTGCTTACTAACCTCTTACCTGAAGCCTCCACTTAACTTTAAGCCATGAAACATGCTTTGGGAAATTCTAGTGCCTTCAAAAAACTTTTGCCTTTACAGAGCATCTGAAATAGGACATCTGAATTACTTTCTAAAGGTTTGTTTCCAAAGAATCTGGTTTTTGTACTAGTACAAAATAGATTGTGTACCTAACACAATCTATTTTTAACACTGAAGTTACCTGCTACAAAGCTGAAGCCCCAGGCTCTCAAGAAATCATATTTGTCATCAATAAACAGCTTTAGGATGCCAAATTTGCAAAGGGCAGTTTTAGCCCACCAAGACAGTTTCTCAACCCAGCCAAATTCTAATCTGGGGCAGGGGGTAGCAGTTTTCCCTGAAATCACTCACCACGATGACCAGTGAGCCACCAGGCTCACTTAATGCAGTTTTGGTGCATATCCATGAGAAAATTTAATAGCTTTTCCAGCACAGAAAGGGAAATACCACCAACATTTGCAGAAAGCCAGAGGCTATGTGGCTTTTGGAGTAGCAGGGAGAAGTTAAATAGACTGGGAGCTGGCTGTAGAAAGAGAGATTGGTTCTTGGATATTGGGATGAAAGGCTCAGAGCTGGCACGAGAAACTATATGTTTCTGGCAAATGGGTCTATAACAGCCATGAAAGAGCCTTGTGGGTGGCCCACTAAAAAGAGGGGCTACAGCTGTGTCTGAAGGAGACTGGCAGAAGACTGTTCCTGGATGTTAAATTTGCCAGCCTGTGTATGCTTGCAGCAAGGCAATGACCTACAGGGAGTTGTCTGGACAAACTCCATGTCTATACCCAGCGGGCACTGCTATGTCTTTAGGGCTGAATGAAGCATGATGATCTTACATTGGTTGCTAACCATTTGTATACTCAGAACATGAAAAGAATTTTCCTCAGAAACAAAGGTTGAGAAAGGATACCTTCATTACAACGTGATCAAGTGAACACAGAGAATTCTTCAGAAATGTTTATCTAAACACACCTGTAATCCTCTAGGTATTAAAATTGCACAATGACTATACACTATCTTTTCTAATTCTTTACTCACCTTAAAATTCTAAAGTATTTCCAAAAAAAAAAGAAAAAAAAAGGAGTAAGTTAATCTATTTACTTTTTGCCCTACCCTCTGTGGACTTGGAGTGCAAAACAGAATTATTCTGCTAAAAAAACAAATCAACGCAGAGAACTGTTAGATGATTGGAAGTCTTTTCATGTCCTTCCTCCCTTGTTTAGTTTGCTCATATGTATGCTAAATATGACCATATCTTTCCAAACTTTTTATGGGTCCTCTTTTATAAAATTCTTTTTTTTCCTGGCTTTCTCTAGATTTTCTTCAACCCCATCTTTCTTAAAATATGATGGCCCACCTAAATACAATATTCCAGGTAAGTCCTCTCCAGTGGCAGACACAGCAGAACAGTGACCTTCCTGGCAACACAAAATAATATGTCTTTTTACAACAGCGTGTTACAGTTCATCCAGAACTAGCCTATTAAGCCTTCTAACTTCTAGGCCCTTACTGTTACTGCTGCCAATCAGTTAAAGCTCTTTTCTGCATGAAAACCCTGCAATATATTGAATTTCACCTTTATTGAATTTCTCTTTTTTACATCAAATGATTCTTCAGCTGGTCAAGATCATATTCAGTGAACCTTGCCTACCATCTTCACTCATTCAGTTTTTAATGAAAGTTCTTTCCAAACTATCTAAAAACTATTCATCCAAGCTATTAAAAAATACTGAAGAATACTGAGCACAGGACAGAGCCCTAGGGAGTGTGACATAATAAGAAATGGTTGACAAATAGCTCTAGAGCAGATGTGTGCTTTTAGCTGTGAACCTGCCAAAGCCATCATGTATACATGACTTCCTTCAGAGAAAGTGCCATATGGAAAGATCTCAAAAGCCAAAAGTCAAGACATATCCTGCTGTTGCCCCTTTTTCTGTATGTGACATGATTTTCTCTGGAGAAGAAAGAAACTGCAGTGGATTAATGTTTAATTGTTTAAAAATCAATTGTCTTTTTTCTCATTTCATAGTTATCCTTTAAATACTCAAAAACTGCTTTTAATAATTTGATTCTGATTCTTCCAGGCTATCAGAATGGCATGTTTTTATAATTCTACCATTCTACCCTTTTCAAAATTGGAAATATCTTTGCCATCAGGTTTCCTTGGATGCTGTGATTTCTGGAAGAAAATCACTGCAGGTTTGGGAGTCGCTATAATATATTTCATCAGGAACTCCCAAATTTGAGAATAACTAAAAAATTCTCAAGGGTTTTTGAGCCTAGGTTTTTACATCTGTTCTTCATTTTACTTATTTTAGCCATATAGAAGAACTAATTTTTTGTGATACCTGAAATAAAAAAAACCTGAATTTCTCTACTCATTACTTCCTTCCCTTTCCTAGTAAGTACACAGCAAATTCTTTCCTTTTCCTTTCATTTACTCCTAAGATATAATTAAAAGGTTTTCTTCCTGTCTGTTTTCTCATGTTAGTCACCTAAAGTTAAGGATTCCATTGTATACTCTGAATCAGTTGGCTTTTTAAGAAGAATTTTTAACAGCAATAATGTGTCTCAGCTAGCTCAGCCTCCCGGCTCAATTGCATCATTACAGCTTGCTTCTACTTTTATCCATCCCCATGGACTTTCAGCATATTGGCCTTTGGTTTCTTGGAAGCCAACACATTAAGCCTATTCGTTTTTGATATATCACATTGTTATATATTATGTGTTTTCAGACTTTACTATTTAGCCCGTTGCTCAGGTATTTACATGAACAAGGTCAGGAGAGCAGGAGATTCTTGTGTCATAAGAAGGTGGTCTCATAGATTATAGTGATTAATCATCATAAATATCATAAGCATCCTGAAAATGAAAATCAAAAATGTTTACTGCTTTGCAACTTTCTCCTCATAAGAAAAGAGAAGCTATCTTGACCATCTCTTGGCACACGCTGGAGAATTACTTTCACTGTAAGCTAAAGTAACTTCCTGCACAGTGAACTGGTCCTCTTTCTCTTCTCTTGAGATTTCCATTCCCATGAGGAAGGAAAGCTGAGTGTCTTTTGTATTCTCCTGTGCCCTGAACAGAAAGCCTAAGGTCTTGCCTGGCATAAAGGAATTGAAATAAGTAGACCGTGTATGCAATGGTGGCCTCTGGGAATGGTTTCAGGACTTTGTATTTCCTAGTGATTTTGTGTTTTTTTGTCAAAGGGTAAACATTTTGAGCTAAATTATTCAGAAGGGATTTAGGAGGTGTTTTCTTTAAGTTCTGTGGAATACAAATGTGTGGAGAGAAAGAAAAATCAAGCATTCTGCTTTGGTTTTGTGTTTTTGTTCACTGGTTACACTGAGATCTTTGAGGAGAAGGATTGTATAGATGTCTGGGGTAATCCAGTTCCCCCTCTTCCTGAGTAGGGCTTTCATAGGAAGCCACTCCAAACCACTACTAGAAGAAGTCTATCTCAAGCCTAGTAAAGGAGAGAAAAGAAAAATCCTGGCAAATGAGGAGCCATGATAAAATCTGAGAGGACTTTGCTACTAAGACCAGTGCGTTAGTGGTATTTGTCCAGATAAGAGATGACACTGAGTACTTTCCAGGAGATGGCATTATGGAAATGTATGGTATATTTTAGCAGTGCAATACCAGCACAAGGCCTCAGAGTGCAGAGTGAATTCACTTTACTGAAAAAAATACCTTCTTTACATGAAGGTGGAGGAATATAACTCCTTAAAGGTAGAAATTGAGGAAGGAGATGTCTGCTTCTGAATTATCACACTGACAATGCTATATTTTCATACACATTGATGTTTGTTATTTAAACAAAAACAGGTAATTACTAGGACCATGGTATGCCCCAGTACACATAATCTGCATGAAGCCAGAAAAAAACTGTTTGACCGCAATATAGGGAAGCCTCCCCCAAGGACTGCTGAAAATGCCATTTTCCAGACTTCTGCTTCCTGTAGTACACAGCAGCAGATGGCCAGTCAGCACCCTGGGATATGACTGACTATAAAACTGTGCCTTGACTTTATTCTGTTATTTTAAAGACTCAAAATTTTAAATGCATGCATTTTGACAAAGTTGTGAGACTGCTTATATGGGAGGTAAGTAAGAGAGGAATAAAAGTTGTTTCTTTGCAAGATAGTGTGCTCTCTAGAGAAACTAGGAACTTCAGGCTTGTTTATGCTAAATCACCTGCTGAGCCCATGTGTCTTGGTTAGGTTAAATAACACTGAATGGCCCCAGTGGGGTGACCATCTTTCTTCAATGTTCCCACAGTGTAGTTTTAGTAGTGAAAGGAATAGTAACCCCAGAAAGCTGTGACTCTCATGGCATACTGTCCCCAGGAGAACAGAGGCTGCCTCTTCTGAGACTGGGAATTTTGGTACTCTGGCATCCATCCATGTCGAGCATTATTCCACTTATCTGTTGTTATGGATTTGGCCTAATTCTATGTGATACAGGAGCATGTATTCATATTTAAATATTATGCTGACTGCAGTACAATTACTCCTAATAACTGATCCCAGAACAACAACTCTATTTCAAAGCATTACTCCAGATGCTTTTATAATGATATTGTTTCATGGTCCACAAAGTTGTAGGTGACAAGGTGCAGGCAAGGTACCAGAAGTTGTGAAGGTACTGACTTCCTGTACATGAGGTCCAAGGGTACATCCTTGTCCTCTGTCCTCTGTCTCAGCATGATCTGTGACATTTTGTGGAACATTTTTCAAGCTAGGACATCTATTTCTGTGTAGGTTTCAGCTACGTAAGTGTGAGAGACTAGTTTGAAACCTTCTTGACATTAACTCTATGAAAATAAAGTACTGCAAGGCAGCACTACTCTTCTTGGGCTTAAAATTGAGTACATGCTTAAGAATCTCACTTACCTGGAGCTTGTGAACAAGGGTCCTCCAAACCCAAATTAACAGTAAAGTACTTATGACAGAGCTGCAAGACAAAACGTGGCATTGAAATATGAGGATGAACTTGGTGTATAGAAATGTAAATACATTTAATTCTGTTTATGATATAACATTTGTATGTTTTTATTGTAGGCTTGACATGCTGTAGCAACATTGAAAAAACTGGAAGAATGTTAGGGATGTCCTCAACAAAGCAATGAATTCCTAATTTGCATAGAAAGGGATGAAGGTAAGGAGAGAGGAAGACCCTGCTGCTATGCATGACTTTTGAACCTTGAAATTCTTCTCCAGAAATCAGCGGGGAGGGATATGAGATATGAAAGCTTGGTTGGAGGTGAGTTAGAATCACGTTTTGCTGTGTCATTTTTTACCTTTGACAATTTTTTTCCAACCATGATATTAAGAATTTAAGATTTTCTTTTGCTCAAATAAGCTTGAATTAATCTTCCCCATCATCTTTCCAGTGCTGCAGTTGAGGCCAAGGGAAGGTGACAAATTTGGCTCACATTCTCTCTCTGGAGGTAAAGTATACAAGCATCAGTCTAATACTCCCCCCATGAGGTGCACTCTGACGGTGCTAAATGCTCTCAGCCAGGCTGGAAGGGTCAGCCAGGGCCTGGGAGTGCCAAGCTCTCCATTGAAGAAGTTGTTCCTGGCAGACACAGAGAACACCCCTTCTTCCAGGATCAGGTAACAAAGAAAGACCCCTCACAACAGACTCCTGGGGAACCTTTCAAATCACTCCATGGTTTCAAGGGGAAATGTAGCAGCTTCCAGCACAGGAGAGAAACTAAATTAACCAAGAGAAAATATTGGATAGTACTGATTTGTGAGAGTATGTTTGAAAAAAATATTTATAAACATTTTCTGCAAAGTTGCTACTACTGTAAAATATGCGATAGCTGTCTTCATGAAATTAAGAAAAGAGGCAGCTCTTTTAATCTAATAAATTCCAGGAAATCAGTTCTCTAGTCAATCCTCTGACCTGAGATGCTGTAAAATACTGGTTTATTCTACCTATTCTGAAAGGTATTGGGAGTTATCTAGTAGTTTGCTCACTCCTGTAGGCATTGCAACTATGCTGTTGTTTTTATCACTTCAGTCCATAAGGCTTCTCTCTGTGCCATCAGGCTCATGCCTCAGGAAAGTCACTGGCAAAAAGTACTTGAACCTCTGCTTATAGCCCAGACCCAGGCTTTGGAGAAGCTCATTAATGCTAAGAAGCTGGCTACCAGGGTAAAATGTTTACATGGAGATTTCATGGAGACTGCAGTCTAAAACCTGATACTCGTTCTTTTCAGAGTTAAAAGCTAAACAGGATGTGGGGAGAGTTTCTATTTTATCATCCAAAATAAGTGACAACTTCATTGATGTTATTTTATAGCTATTGTTGGATTCTATTTTTAGGTTGATAATAAAATAACAGGTGCAAAAAATAAGAACATACTGGAAGACACTGATACAGGGGGGCATATCTCCTCACATTCCCATGTCCTTAAAAATGTTTGTATTCACTCTAATAGGAAGTAAATGTAAAGGAGAGTGCATTTCATTACAAATAACTCAAAGGAACTGTCAGGGTATTCAGTCCCAAGTCAGTGTTAAAAATTGAAACATGAACTCTATATTTTCTAAATGTAATGATGTGAAATGTTTTCATTTAGGGTGGTCATAAACCAGATATCACCAATACTATCAAAAGGAGATTCTCTTTATGAGCTTATCTGATATTTTGTGTGGCACTATGAAAAAGTGCACATTGTGCAGTAAGATAAACACTATTGCCATTCTAAATCATGGGGACAAAAGTGGAAACCAGGCTGCAGAAAACTGCAGAGTGCATTGAAAGTACTTTTAAGTAAAGCCTTTCAGAGATTCTGAGAACTGCCAAAACAAGCAACCCAACTTCATTTAGAAGAAACGGAAAGCAACTCTGCAGAAAGAAAACCCATGCTATGTGGAAGAGATTTGAGTGCAGAACACAGATCCAAAGTGATGTTAATTCCATCTTGAAATGGTAAATATCACAAATGAAAAGGCTTAGCTAAAAACAATAGTTCTCCAGGTACAGGTCTTCTGAAAGGTCCTAATTAAGCAAAAGAGATTGCCCAAGAATATTAGCATCAGAAAACAACTCCAGTAACCTGAGGACCCAGGCAATGTAATTGATAAAATATTAAACTGATATTTTTAATCCAGCAGCATCCCAGGCTAAGTCATGAACTTGTGAGTTAAGCATGTGTTAGTGAAACATCAGAAGCTAAGTTTTACTCATGAAATATACACTCACAGAGAGGTTATCATCCACAGAGAAGGCACACACCTACTGAAAGTAGGCAGCCGTGCATGCAAAATTACCTCCTGTCTGTGCAGCGGAAAGGAGCTACTTAGAGCCCTTCTGTGTCTAATAATGGGGCTCAAAGGAGAGACAGCTTGGATACTGTGTATTGCTAATAACTGAAAAAGGTGCACTGGAGCCTGCATAAATAACTGTAACAGAAAGGGTTATAGCAATGCCTGTGAGGAATACAGAAACAAAAAGAGAACACTGAGCTGTGAAAAATAGTTCATACCCCACTTCTTTAAGGCTTTTTCATAAAATCCTAATTACACATGTGCAAATAATTCATTTATCAGTTTGGTGGCTGAACATAAAAAATACTTTCTAATATGTTTCACATCAACCTGAACAGATTTCTTTTCTTTTTGCTAACACAAAAAGCAGCATTAACAATATTTAGTGTTCAAGCACTTCTACATTTGCAAAAAAATATTTTGTAGCTGCATTTTTGTTGCTATTTTGTTTATTTGGTTTTTCTCTTAATAAATGAAGGAGAATTTGACTTCTGCAAGGAATGATCAATAAACTTTTATTTAAAAAAATAATTGAAATTTGATCCTAAAGTTCACAAACTACTTTGGTAGACCTAAAACTTTTCGTCTCATACAAAATTCTATTTTGAATGCAGGCACAATCTCCATTATTGAAAGCCTTTACTTTTTTCCCTCCTAATTTAACATCAGTAGAATTAATTCTTCTCTCATATAAGTGGAGCAATGTAGCTCTCACAGCCACAGGGTCCTGAATCAGCAAAGAACGTGATAAGGAATAATGATAAGGAACCTGAGAAGACATTTGTATTTCTGCTTGAAAATTAGGTCTACTTAAAAAAAATTAAATTTGCTAAACATCATTTCAGCAGCTCACTCCTGCCTCCTTTTCCATCTTACAACTGTGCAGTAACTTCCATATTCTTCCAAAATCTCTCTGTCCTGTTGAGGTTCCCTTAACACACACTGAAGGAGAAGCAATTGAGGGCAGTCTGTAAACTCCCAATCCACACTGCTGGCTCCTAAACTGAGAAGTCCTCAGGGTGCTTCTGATCTCCAAGGCCTAGACTGATGCTTTTGCCACAAGCTGTTTTTATCTTAGGCTTATCCCTGGCTGTCTAGAGCTCTCCCCACACTAATTATTGTGTGCATGAGATCCAGCAATATGGGCTAGATGAGACCCAAGGAGGACTTCAGTGAAGCTTGTAGCTCCTCTAGCTGGGTGAACCAGGATTTCTGAGCATTCCCATAGTGCAAACCTGCAGTTTGAGGAGTTGTGGACCATTCACATCCCGCCACCACCCCAGCAGTTAACTCCTTACCAAAAAGTAACTACAGGAGATACATAATAAGACAGTGATTGATGGTATCAGCAATTGAGAAAAATTGACTTTGTCACTTGGGAAAAATGTATTAACTGGAGAACAGGAAGAAAAAAGTATATAAAATAAATAGTTCCTTAGCAATCTTGGCTGCCACTGGTATCAACAGTTTCTAGGACTTTTTAAAAGGGATTGTGATTGCCATACTGCTTCAAGTTGTCCAAATTACTTTATATTCTTCCAGTTTCTTTACATTTTTCCTGATTTCAATTACGCATGAATTGTAGCTAAAGACAAGAGTAAAAACATTTCCCTTTACTTAGGGTGTGCAGGAGGAACCTCGGTTCAGGACACTGAAATCACAGCCAGATCCAGAGTCCTTTGTTAAAACCTGTTTTGGGAGAATCCTGTCCCCTGCTGCTGACTCTTTTATGTGCTGTTGCCTCTTTTCTGTGCTGCTGTTCTTGGCAAACTGGGCCTCCTCTCCCCTTCAGAGGGATACTCATCATATTCAATCTGGGAAATTCCTGTTCCTGAGAAAGGGAGGAGGCAGTCCTTGCTATCTGCTCTGCCAGCTCTGTGGGTAGTTCCTATTTCTCCTCTCTGTCTATTCAAGTTCAGGTATAGAAGACCCCTCTAAGCAGAGATGGTTGCTGCCTAAGTGCAGGTCAGTTTAAAACCACTCTAGTCTCTAGAGCTGTTGACTGAAATTTCACTGACTCTTTTGGGAGCTTCAACACCTAGCAAAGTTTTTTACATGTGAACACACAGGTTTAAGTGTCTTAATCTGAGAGTTGTGACTTGACGTTATGAATCTATGGCCTTTTATTTCAGAACAGCTTTACTCTGGCAGGTAGGACAGCCCAAGCATTTTGACCCTGTGACTGAAACTACTTTGCACCTGGAATTTAGAGCCATATAGGCTTAGATCTGAAGACTAGCTAGTTTAGGTAAGAATCTAGATGTTATTTCTGGATGCTACAAAATCTAAAATTGTGTATTAGAGTTATAGTAAGTAGGATCAGATGAGTTTAGAGCAAACAGAAAGAGCTGTCTGTGAGACTTCTGACTGAGCAAAAGTCTGGGTGCCAACATTCAACTGAAGTTTCTTGCAGAGATAAAAAGACTTGTATTTGTATCAAAGCCACTCATTCAAAACTATCCCACGCTGCCACAGCCATTCGGTAGTGCCCATGTATAATGATCCCAGTCTAGCTGCTGCACAAGGAGGTTCTATCACTGCAAAGGAGCCATTCAGCTTTCTCACACATAGTTTTTGAAAGGATGTCCAAGAGACACCTGTCACTGATGCTTTTACTCACCCTTGCAAGTAAGGTCGGAGTTACATTCACCAGAGATTGTGTGAGGACAACAAATTGTATCTTCCCAAGGTGTTTAATACATTTCTCCAACTTCTAGATTATCAGTCTGATAATCTTCCCTGGAAAATCAATGCACATAAAATGAATACATGCAGAAATGGCAGGAGCATTAAAAGAAGCAGAGTGAAAAGACTGTGAAAGAAATAGTACATTATATCTGACAAAAACATCTGTGAGTTCTAAAATGACATTTGAAAAGACATCAGAGGGGCAGGGAAAATGAGGTCTTTTCTGTCTGTTCTGACTACAACTCTAGTGAGAAAATTTTCCCTAACATAATAATCCTAGCAAAAAATCAGCTCTACAGAGCTGATCAGCTGCACCTTGAATTCCTTCAGTATGATGGCAAGCATTTTTTGCAGGTGAAGATGCAAGTTAGAAAGACCTTTAGTATGACAACCTGTGGCTTGTTGCAAACAGACTGACATTTTAGTAGGAGAAAAGTATAATTAAGTTGCAAGATTATTTTTCAAAAGAGAAAGACCTTATTCTAAAAGTGAAATTTACATAAACCAAGTGGTTCATCATGTTACCTTTTAATTCAACTATCAGTAAATTCAACTCCCACTCCCTCCTCAAAGAGTTTAAATCTGAAAAAGAAAGAACTGAAACTAACACACAAAAAAACTGTGGTAGGGAAACAGGCTGCATCATTACAAGGGTAAAGGAAATCATGCAAATCATCAATGAAATCCAGTGTCCTAAATTTACCTAGATTGTTGTACAAGATTTGGGGAGTTCACTGTAGGGCAGGCTTAGCCTCATGCTGTCCCCCAGAGTGAGGAGGTAACTGCTGATGTTCAAGGCCTGCTGAGAGCAGTGGCAGCACCTAAACAAGCTTGGACTCCAGGATTCCAGGTGGTGATGGCCCAGGCTAATTGCTGCCAGACACCCCCATCCGGAGTCTGCGTCTGCCAGAAAGGATCCCCCTGGTCCAGCAGAGATCCTCTGCACTGAAGCAGTCAGAAGTTTTGAGCTTGGGAAAAAATGTAAGGATGACAAAAAGATTTAAAAATTTTAGTAAAAGTACATCTATGAGCCAGGCAAAGTGCAGAGGAGAAAGGAGTTGGGAGAAGAACTGGATAATGAGTTATAAAGAAGAGACAATTTAACTGCACAATACTAAAAGACAAGCATCAACTTTAGAGGAAAAAAGACACTGAGGACTGGAACATTCCTACAAGTCATGGGTCAGTGCTGCATGTGACAGGAAAGAAGAATGATTCTTGTTTTGAAACCTGGTTCTTGCCCCTGAGTCCTCTTCACAGCATAACAGAAGGAAAAGTTGTTAAATGTTCAAAACAGCTGCTGCTGAGCTCTCCACTGTCTCACAGCATCCTCTGATCACTAAAATATATAAGCAGAAGCCCAGGTTCATTGCTAAGCAACAGACTTCTTAAACATATACCCAAATTCAAGTGTGTAACGAAATTCTGTTCATGTTAGTAGCACAGAGGCTTGTAAGTCAGTTTTAAATTCACATGAGTGTCTTGCTGAAGAGCAGTGGGGTATGAGGGTGGTTGTGTCTTTCCTGTGCTGGGGACCCCAGAGCTGAACACAGTACAGTTCTTCAGCTCTCCCTCTTCTGTAAGAAATGGGACACAATTTTTATATGTAAGTATATATGTATGTGTGTGTGCGTGTACAAATAACATATGCCATGTATACACAAATGTATGCATTTACACAGCTACTTACTTATGAACAAGACACCTGAGAAAAGGCAAATTAAGGGATCTTGCTGCTGTAGGACTTATTCTTCCTTACCCAGTATTCTCCCTACTATTTGTTACATTCAATTCTCACAAGACCGTGAAAATGAGTTTGTAAGCATTTGGAACCTGACAAGTGTGGTTCTGTTCAATCTCTCAAACGAAAAAGTAGTTTTTGTTGATGCTGAGAATCTGCAAAGAAATTAGTTGCTATAACAGACACTGACACTGTGTTAGAAATTTTGGGAGAAACTGATTCATGATATAAAAGTATCACATACATTCAAAGTTATTCTGTTCATGTGTACTAAAGTCTACTAAGGAAATTTATAAAAAATCCCAAGAGCCAGTAAAATGATGGCAGTGACAACCAGCTGGCCTCTGGGCAAACACCTTGATGACTGAGAGTGGCACCAAGGCTTTGCCAGCTCCTCTACAAGAGACAGGAAGAACAGCAAGAAATACAAAATCTCCCACAGATGGGTTCTTCTGCACCTCACTTCAGATGTCTGTAATGTAAATGCCTAAGTTTGAGGTAGCCATCCCCAGGCAATTTTACCTGGAGGTAAGACGTCTTTCCATTGCCAGATCCAGGGATCAGCCTGACTCATCAGATGCAAGCAATGTGTAATTATATAGCCTAATTGTGGTTGCAATTTTTCTGGTTTAACTTTGTTGTTTTAAAGTTTGGAGATCTGTTCAGTTCACTTGAACCACACCTGCTCAATTTGCAGTTTTAATATTTTGCCTCATGCTTTTATTTATTGACATAATGGTTATAATTATCACCCCACTTCAGTTAGCAATGGTTTTGATGTGGCTTCTGAGGGCTCAAAGTTGAGTGTACAGGGAACAATATTCTTTCCAAAAAAATGCTGATTTCGGCTTATGTAAAATATTTCACGCAAACATGAATGTCTTTCTGGAATAATCACTCTCTTCTCGTCTTGCAAGTAAAAGATACATCCAAGGAACCTCAATAAGAACAACAGTGTAGCTCTGATCAAAGCTAATCACAATGTAGTAGAAGTGATTTTTTCCCTCTATTTTCAGTGCAATTCCAAAATTATCTAATACTCACTTCAACAGATCTGAAATATATTTCATCTTGATCAAAGGCAAAAAAATTGCATATTCATGTCATCATTTCAATTGTTATCTTATACTAAATATTCATGTGTATTCTATCATAAAGTCCAATCATTTGGTTTTATTAGTAGACATAGCATAGGAATTAGCAGTTTAACCTTATCCATACAAATCATTTCCCATGTATAAAGATGAAACATCTAAAGGAGATCAATTAAAATTTTTCTTTTTTCAAGAATTCTGAAATATTTAGCTTCTTATCCCATTTCATATCTCAGAATTCCTTGAGAAATGGAAATTCAGATCAAGCCTGGTGAAGTTTTATGAGGGAAAGTAATATTCAGGTTCTCTGAAGTCTACTGAAATTCAGCTACAATCATTTGGATGAATCATGAAGAATTATTCTTTCTAAAAACTGGATGAATTTTTAAAGTTTTGTGACTGTGTCATTCCACTAAAAAATCCATATGAGTCAAAATAAACAAACTCCTTGAATAATTGTTTTTTTCTGAGAAGGTGTAAAAATGCAGTGTTATTTGCACAGAAGTAAAGGAAGTGATGATACTTCATTCAGGTCTTCCATCTGAGTGTCTCAATATGACTTGGAAAGGTAATAAATTTAAGTCTCAGAAAGATCAACCTGTTATTCGTATTTTCAGTAATTTTAGAAAATGGGAGTGAAAAATCAGTTAAATGGAAGCACTCAGAACAAAGTACTTAGATGTTATCTCAGACACCAATTACAAAGACCAAAGAGCAAAACCTTCCAGCTATCATTAGCACCACATGAGATCTTTTTACTAGGCTCATTTAAAACATAGACGTGCACCTAAATCCCTTCTCATGAAAAACATCTTCTTCTGCCTAAAATTTCCCTGAAGTATAAATGTTGAGGCACTGGTGTGCAAATGGAGCAATTAAAAGGAAGATTAAAAGAAATTTAAAGAATGTATTTCCTTCATAGCTACTCATAACTATTCCGAAGTTCCTCAGAGTCTCATTTAATTTCCCCAATGGATTTTTAGTCTTTTTCTAGTATCAATATCAGTCATGATCTCTCCCTGGAGAGTAACACATCTGTTCTCAGGGAAAAGAAGGGCAGACAGATACAGAGTTTCTTCTAAATCAAGCCAGAACTCGTTATGCATTTTGTTTTCCTTCTTGCATTCCCACAGCCATAGGAAAGATGTAGCAGGTAAAGAAGTACTCACTATGGAGAAAAAAATTACCAAGATTTTAAACTACAGTGAAGCTACGTAGTTCTTATGAAAGTCTGGTGTACGTAAATAAGCAGAACTCACATTTACTGGGGGGGAAAAAAAATATTTTTTTTTCTGATGGTAATTTAGGACTTTGCCTTTTTTTCACTGAAAGTAACAAAATAAATAATTGCTTTTAAGATTGAAGTGATCCCAAGCAGCCTACAGAGTTAGGGAATTTTGCAGAAGCAAAAGTTTTATGAAGAAAAATAGCTTTATATGCCCAAAAGAATGGCTTTATTTATTTGAAAATGTAATGACTTTAATCCTTGAGGGGTTACCTGAGCTCTCACCTCCCTAAAAAGCAAGCTATATGCAAGGAACCCAGAACTGATCCATTTTTACTTTAAAAGTTCTTTACAGCTCTAGCTTTTAATTGAACATCTCTGTTGCTGCTGATCAATATGATCTCTACAGTTGTCTCAAATACAAGTTGCAGCTAATGGAAATAGAAGAGTCAACAGTTAGGATTTTACTGCGAAAAGCTTTCCCAGCTGGATTAGCCAATAATAAAAGGTAGCACAACACTTTCTACCATCTTTGCTGGACAAACCTCTACATCCTACCTCCTAGAAAAAGATACAGTCACAGCCATACTTGTTTGATTTCTCCTACTTAGGTCCAGATGCTGAGGCAAAGTGAAACCTTCACCTCACATGGGGTGCAGAAACTCATGTCTCACAGGTGCAAATTTTGAGAACACCTGAGGCTCAAGACTTAGAATCTGTAGTTGTGTCCCTTCACTTAAAGACATACTGATACTGTGGGCTGTCAAATATTTGATTTGTATTCAGCAGCCTTATTTAATTGCCTTTAACAACTCTCCTATATGAGCAATTGTATAGTCATTCTCCTCTTAGACAATGCAACATATGGTGCCTAGGGAGTGCAGAGGAAAAGAGAGTTCTCCAGCTGTGAACCAGCAAAAGAGAAAGAGAAAGAAATATAAGGAAAAAACCAGACCATTCTTGGAATAGACTACAAAATGTGTGCAAAATACTTAACAGGATTTAAGAAATAAGGAAAAGACTGGAAAAATAAACTACAGAATAATGTACAAAAACCTTTCCAAGAAAAAACCCAGAGAAGCAAAGATCAGTTTACCATTGACATTGCTAAGAAATCCATGGCTGGAATATGGAGTTTATCCCTTTGTCGCTTCTTGACTTGCTACACTTCAATTTATGCTTGCTAATCTGTAACTCTTCGTCAAAAGGTTACAAAACATTGTCTTACCGGACTTGGAACTCAAAATTAGTCCATGCAGTTTGAAAATTTGGGAGCCCGTTTTCTGCCCAAAATTAAGCAATATAATGATGGTTATCTTACTAAGTATATGGTATCTTTCATGTACCAGAAAGAAAGAAAGAAAAGTAGAAGAGGCATTTACCCCAAATTGCTGGATGGACAATCGACCTCAACACTGTTTTAGTTTCAAGACTGGACTAAATCACATTTTATGCTCTCCTACCTTCTATAGAAGGTAGTTTATTTAAAACTTTCAAGAGTTTGTACTTTGTTTCCAAGATCTTAAAGTTCCAAACTGCAGCTGTATGAATGGAGTGCACCTCTTTACTGAGCTGTACTTCTGTCCCATTGCCAGCTGTAGATGGAGCAATAGGCAATTTCTTCTCAGGCACTTCTAACTGTTCAGGATGGGAAAAGAGAAACACCATGCTCATGATAACACTGTTGTGAATAGTAGTAATTTGCAAGGTGAAACATGACATCTTGTATGTCCTTCACTTCAAGTCGTTTGTGGGTTTGTGGATACTGCTTAGCACCAGACCTGACAGTTTTGGGCTTTGAGCAGTCCATTCAGATGACTGTATTGCTTTAGCCTTTGAAGGAAGCACTCAAGGTAGGTGGCTCCATGTCCTGGATAATAACCTCCAGTTACAGTAAGCTGAAAATGAAGGTGATGTGGTTAACATTTACAGAGCTCATAATAAGGGCATTCTCTAAGAGTCATTATGAGACACTGAAATAATCCTCCCGCTTTCCCAATCAGCAGCACAGCTCTCAACCATCCAGCTTTCACTAGCTCCCCATTGTTCTTCTGACAAGCATTGTAGCTCTTGCTCTCAGTATACATGGCTCAGTCAGTTTCCCCATTTAAGTTCCATGGAACAAAAAATTCTCACTTCCTTTTCAGAGCAAAAATCCAGGTAAATTTGGATTTCAGGGTACACAACCAGTGGATGAAATGAGACATATCTTAATCATCACCACTACTCTGCAGCGATCTTCAGAAAGTATGTCTTCTTCCCTGTACTCCACTCCTGCACCTTGGCATCATAGAATCACAGAAGGACCTAAGTTGGAAGGGACATCAAAGACCATCTCGTTCCAGTATATTCCAATATAATATAATGGATGATATATAATCCTTTACTCTAGAACCAAGAGAGACAACAGATCACTAACCCCTCTATAGTGAACAAATCTGTCTCAAGCATACCACCAAGGCTTAAAGTTTGAGTCAGGCATCATTTCCTTAGGAGTCTTGTTCCAACTAGCACATAAAAATGTTAAAAATTTATAACCTCTACCTAATTATCTGGTTTCACTTCTAGACACTGCCTTTGCCTGCTACTTTTTTGTATACATATATATGTTTATATTTATATAAATATCTAAGTTGTATCTTGATTTTCTTTTGATCATGTAAATAAATTATGGACAAGTCCTTCACTGTAACATATGAACACTTCATAAATTCTTACTTTTTTGATAAGAGGTGGCAATTGCAATCTGCTTTAATGTAATGTCTTCACTGTGAGAAAATAAAAATAGAAGTATCATACCCTATTCATTGCATTGAAAGTTTTAGTGTTTACATCTAGCTTAACTGGTAGCAATTAAAACTCTAGAAAACAGCCCTTAATAGCATTAAAAAGGTCTCTTTAGTTTCATTCCTTCAAATGTACATCAAACCCTCCAACTCCCTGTATAGTTCTGTTAAGCTGTTCTATAAATATGTGCTCTGTTGTCTGACAGTAAGGAAGGAAGAATTTTAGGCCAAATAAAAGTTGAGCTGCAATGTGACCATTGCAAAACACAGTACTGTGTGTAGGGGAAGGAGAAAGTTTTACTGTGAAGGCATCATGAAACTCAGCTGAAGCAAATCAGCTGAAGAATCACCATCCTGGTTTTAACAAGTCAGGTATCCAAACATGTCTTTTGACCCATGGAATATGAGCATGAAAACTTATCCCACAGTTTAGCAGCCCAAAAAAGCCTCTCACAATGTCACCTAAAAGCAGAATTGGATCATATTTCTGCTCATAACTGTTGGAGACAGTCAGATCTGTCGAGTAACAAAGAATGCACTGCTCTTCTAGTCCATGGAGATCCTGTGAACCTCTTTTTGAACCTACCTACATCCCCTGAAAGGCTGGACTTATAGTGAAGTGCAGATCTGAGAGGAAGAATTTTTGCTGGTTCTTCTACTTAAAAAGAAGCGTTAATTCCATGTTGTTTGAGCTTTAGCTGTGGTCTCTTCAGGATTTGAGACATACTGACTTCCTTAAATCCATAAGATTTATGTAAACTCGAGTGAGGTAAAACATAGATGCTATTATTCTCTAAAAGAACACCAAATAGGAGTACACATTGCCCTGGTCAGGCAGTTTGAACTGCCTGGTGCATGAAGGGCAATAAATAATTCTGCACTTGACATACCTTTTCCAAAGAGCACAGAATATCTGGTGTTAAACAAGCAATGGCAAATTATGCTGTATTACACTACACACAGATATGAACAGATGGTTTCATACATTAAAACAAAGGACAACTACTTGTTTGCATAAATTAAGATTTCATCTGGAGACATTACCTTCGTTCCTTTTTCTTTCCGAGCATCACCATGATATACCAACTCCTATCACTTGAGGAAAAACAGATTGTTAAAGACTAACATAAC
Source organism: Aphelocoma coerulescens (assembly GCF_041296385.1). Taxonomy (NCBI): domain Eukaryota; kingdom Metazoa; phylum Chordata; class Aves; order Passeriformes; family Corvidae; genus Aphelocoma; species Aphelocoma coerulescens. The sequence continues at coordinate 23,804,355 of NC_091014.1, read as the reverse complement.
ATTGTTTCAGAGCTCAGCAGAAGCTTAATCACACAATCAGCTTGGAGGTGCCTTTCCCTTTATGGGTAAATCAGGTCATGGATTTCTACATTCTTTGAGCAGCTGTATAGAACTTTGAAACTACTGGTCATTACCAAAGTTGTCATTTATTTGGATGTAATTTATGAGGTGCATACCAATATCTAGATATCCAAATAGTGTCTTTCTCTCTAGCGGAGTAAGAGAACAACTGGCTACAGGGTATATAACCCTTTTGTTGCAAATTGAAAAGCATCTGAGACCAGGAAAAAAGGGCAAACTCAAATGACCTCTGGACTCCAGACACTGGATTAGAAATATCAAATATTCCAGTCTATGTCTCTGTTGTCCTGACTAGTTATTGCCACAGAATTTAACATATCATGCAAGAACTCCCAAAGAAATGAAGTCTTCTGTCTATCTGAAGAGTTTTTTCCCCTTTCTCATATACTACATTGCAAAGAAGAATTAGGGATTATTATCATGAGGTCTTCAGAGTGTATAGCTCTAATAGCAAAATGCACCCTTCAGCACAATATAAAAGCCCAGGATAGATTGATTCCTGTAAAGCTGGAACGAATTATCATTGCTTAAGGTAAAATCTTCAGAAGTGCCTAAATTAGGCTGTTGAAGTCCCATTTTGAAAAATGACATAAGTACTTATAAACATAACTCCAATTGAAGCCTTATGATTACTGTAGCCTAATAGTTACTTCATTGCAGGTGAGCAGCAATAACTGCTACACTTAACCTGCTAAGCTCTGCAAATGAGGCTTAGGTGGCTCTTCCTTTTGCAGGTTAAGTACAGTCAAATTTTTATTACTTCCCATGTAGCACGCATGCTGCCTGTTATGAAGGCCTACTTGACACGTGGCAGAAGATTAAGTCATAGTAATTCACCATTAGCAAATGAAATCATGGGATTTCAGAGCTTATAAATATGTAAATTCAGCTCACGAGAGGTTTTTGACTCATAGCCTAAACAGAGCTTCACCCAGAAGTTCCTCCAACAATCCCACAGCAGCTCACTGAATAGATATCTGAATGCATTCTCTTGAAAGCTTGCTTTATCCTAAAAAATAGCTACAGATTTTTCAATTCTCTGAAATATTATTCCAAATGTTCTTACACACAGGCATGTATTTTAATATACTTCCAAAGAGTATATTTACTGTGACCCTGTGATTCTTTGTATTCCTTCATTTCTTCTACCTATGTCAGGCTACCCAAGTTTTCAAGTAGCTGTGTCTCTTCTTTGTGTGCATGCACACACACGTGTGTGTGTTAAAGCCACAAATTGTGAAGAGTGCACAAAGAAAAGACACATTAATGGGTTAATCATCCATCTAGAACCGTGTGTGGGTGGCTAAACAATTCATTTGAAATATTGCTCACTTCTCACCCACTCACAAAGGTGTTACTGAAGGCATGAATTCTCTTTCATATTTGGGAACAAAACAAGGCTTATTTTTTGGCTTTAATAAGAAATGCTAAAACCAGTGTGAGAACCCATCTTCTCAAATACACACAGAGTTCCCACAAGCATTTATGCAACATCTGCTGCTGTGGGCTGAGCTAGTAAACAGCAATGTTAATATGAACTAAAAATATAGTATTGTTAATAATACAAAGTAATAATGTGTTTCTACTGCTTAGGGCATCACAAGTCTATAACCTAAGGCAAAGGCTGCTTTTCATCTGGAGATGCAGAAAGAAGATAGCCACCTTTCTACAGCAGTAAATGTCATGCTTTGTAGAATTTTGGCTTCTCTGCTGCGGTGTGATTTTGTAAGTATGATGTATTCATTTGTTTTACATGTACTGCTCTGCACCTCAGAATGGATGCTGTGATCCAAAAGACATGTGTGAAGAACACTGGACTGATTGCAGAATCACATTACTTAAGTGAGAATATGCTGGATGTAAAGACTTGGTTTTCATTAACATGGTGAGCTTTTCTGACAAACTAGCTGCAACTGAATATCCTGCTTTAATAAGAAGTACACAGTACTCTCTATTTACAGAATTTGTTTCCAAATTGCTGCTGCAAGATAACAAAAGCTTATGAATCTTTTCTACTCCTCTGTAATAAAGTTCTCACTCAAACAGGCTTTAAAGGGAGCATCTTATATTGGTTTTGCTTTTCAGGTAAATATATATCACATATGATATAAAGCATGATTATCATCCTGGTTTTTTCTACCCTCTTTTATGGTTTTTAGGTATTTTTAGTTTTAAAAAAGCCATGATATTCAGAAAATGCAGAAAATTTTCAGAAAATAATTCTAAACCTGGTGGTTTCACCATTTCTGAATTGCATTGGTAAATTAAGAAGAATACTCCTGACACAGGGGAGGTATGCTTAGCCTTCAAAGTCAGGGAAGTACTGATTTAACTACATGGAGAAGCAACCCTAAGGCATTCTTTTTCAACAAGACACTGTCTTCCTGGAAGTCACTGCATGATAAAAACAAGCTCAAAGTGGTTTTTTGCACAAGGGTTGACATAATACAACTCTCCTCTATACTTTATTATGGTATCTTGATCATCTGTTCATAAGGTGGATACTGTGCACAACAGCAAAACTGTCTTTCAAGAGATCATTTTCTGGTTGACTCTTTCTTTACTCAGACATTCAGTTCTCCCCTACCTATGCTAACAAACAAGGAAACCCACTGAAACTATGTGTCTAAATGCAGCCCTGACCCTTCATTTTTATAAGTCCATCTACAGCACAGATCCAGTTCAAATTCAACTGGATTGAAAGGGAGTCTTTCCACTGTGATTTAGATCAGGGTATGTATCCTGGCTTGGACAGCTCATCTTTCTGTATAAAAGCCCTTCCAATTCCTTTCAAGTTTCCCTCTAAAAACATCTTTCTCTTCTATGAGAAGATATTCTGAAATATTCTCATTTTCTTCATGCTGCGAAATTACAGTATGTGGTCTTTATGAGCAGTGCATGATGCAACTGGCAAGTGTTAAATAGCTGGCCACCCACTGTGGAGTAATAGTGGATGGTAGCAAAAGCACAGTAAAAGTCCATCAAATAAAGGGCCAGAATTCCTTAGACAACAGTTAAAACCCCAGGGATAAAGCAGTCGAGCATCACTTCCTGCTTAAGATAGGTGACATTAGCGTCCAATGAAAACAGGCCGAGACACATAGGGAAAATGCAGACCAGATCCTGAGATCTAGATGTGAAGGCACCCCACGAGCTGCACTTGTTATCTGTCCACAAAACAATACATAAATCTGTAGTGCCGCCTGTTTGGGGGGGGGAAAAAGCACTATATAAAGCAGTTTATAATTTTTTACAGTTCCTCATTGCAGCTGGCGATTGCTAAAATAGATGATCTCATAGTCTGCTGTGTGGCTGCCAGATAGCTTGCATGCAGATAGATCCCTTTGTGCTGCAGACCATAGAAACCTGCATAAAATTGGCCTTCTTTCCTTAATAGAGCTGCATGAACAAAGATGAGTTTGTTGCTGACCAAGAACTGAAAGCTTTGTTTTATAAGACTCTCTGAATGTATTGCACTTTGCCAAAGGAAAAGGTTCTCTATCAAAAAGGAGAAAGAAAGGGGGGAGAGAGAAGGAAAGAGAGAAAGAGAGAAGGAAGGAAAGAAAGAGATAGAAAGAAAGAAAGGAGAAAGAAAAAGATAAAAAGCAGAAACCATACAAAGAAACACAGAAGTGTGCACTTCTGTGATGAATATTTGTGAGTAAAATGGGCTGAAACCTTTTTTTTTTTTTTTTTGAATAGTGGTCACATTTCTTGAGCTGAATAAAAATGAAAGCAAAAGGAACTTTAATTAATGGGATGCCTTTTGATTTGTAGAGCAAAACTGCCAGAGCAGATGTACCAGCAAAGAGGATTAGATTGTCCCTTCTCTGACACACTGAAAATTTCTTTTTCCCCTTGTAGTAACCCCCATTGAGGAGAGGCTCTCTTTAGTGTCTAAAATTCAGCACTGCTAAAGAAACTGTTGTATTTGGGTACAATGGGCAGCTCTCACAAGACTAGACAGAATATGTGAGGAGAGAGCTAATATTCCTTTAAATCCAAGTTTGATTCCGCTTCAGTATTTAGAAAAGCCTAAATAAAAGAGAATTTCTAAGTCTGAGTTCTTTCAAACCTCATCAAATATGTATTAAAGTGAACCCTGAAGCAGTCATGATGAACGTTCATCCTTTTTAAAAGGCTGAAGTAAGTTAAAGAAAGAATCTTGAACCTTTTTGTTTTTAATTTATATTAGTCTGTCAATTCACCTATTTCTGAGATCTTTGGCTGAAGTTCACCTTTGAGCAAGGTGGAATGATGAAGCACGAATGTAAGTGATGAATTTTATACACACAGATTAGGCCTGATTAACAAATTCCTTAGGTATTTGATTTTTAAATGTTTAAAATGCTGTATTTAAAACTCTAGTTTGAAGAAAAGCAGACCTCCACTTTACTTCTATTTATTTAACTTCCTTTGCACTAGCTGTGAGATAAGGTGTATATTAAAAATCTTTTTATATAGTGCTTGATTAGGTTCGTTTTGAATTTCTTCTGCATTGAGAAAAAATCCAAACAGATTGCATTGGAAATACATAAGTGGCTCAGCAGTTGACATGCTAAGGTGGTGAATGTACAAAAGCCTAATTTATCCAAAGAGAAGCTAAATGGCTGCAGGAATCGAAATAAATACTTTTCTTTTTTTTCATATATTATATTATTATATTATAAATAACACTCATTTAGTAAAGCAAATGTGTGCACAAGAAAGAGGGGCAATTACGCATTTTTCAGGCTACAGAGCTTATTTCTTGTTTTTTCATATCACCCCTGAAATGGAACAGGCACACAGGCCTTCAGTTTACATTTTTCTTCCTTTCCAAGGGATGGTAACTCTGGCCTACATCTATTCCTGCCTTAGTCAAAGGCTAACCTTGATGCAACCTTTTGTGAGGATGTGTCCCAAGTCATGATCTTATTGCTTACTGGTTCAGTAAGTGATAAAAATTACCATTTCCATCATGTTTACTTGCTCAGAACAGTTTCTATTGCCAAATGTCAAACAAAAATCAAAGCCCCAGTGTTTCCTTTTGTTAAAAAAGGCTTCTTCTGGTGCAGAACTTGGCCATGCATTGCTCTCCCACTGGGTAAGTTACTACATTGTTTAGGCTATGATCCTGACAAGTTCAAGTCCTAAGGAAACATTTTAAATGTGTTTTTTCTTCTTGCAAATCACAGCATAGATTATACTTGGCATAACACTCCTGCTGCTACTGTAGTGTCAGAAGCTTTATATTGGCATCAAAAGTATGTACAGCACCAGAGACCTATACGTCAACAGTGTGCTTATCATTGCCAAGGAATCAGGACTTTTATTTAGCTAACTGTAAATCTTGTAGAACACAAATCAAAACTCAATAAAGTAAACTGGCAAATCAAGTCACCAACTTTATAAATGTATTAAGTTCTTTTACCAAGTTCTCCCACATCAAGCCTCTGGATGGGATCCTGTGATGGTATGACCAGCATACCATTAGACAGCTTACCTCAAGGAAAGGGCTTACCAACATCAGCTGTTTCCCCTGTGTGCCTAGTTAATCTACAGTCCTTTCTTTCCACACTTATTTTATATAAAAACAGTGGGTAAAAATAAGAACGTGGCTATTTACCAGGAGTGCACTGCTCTTCCCTTCCCAGCAGGAAATTGCTTGGTTGTGTATTCAACTGTTGACCCTTACACCCAGCTTTGATATGCAGGGGAAAAAAAAAAAAGGGGGGGGGGGGGGGGGGGGGGCAGGGCAGGAGCTTAACAGTGTTACCTTTCAGAAAAAAAAAAGATGGGTATTCTATGAAATTTTTGTGTCCTCTGGACATTTGGTCCCTAAACAGTCCATTCTAAAACTAATCAGGTCATTACAGCACAGACATTTCACCACCCTGTAACAAAAATCCAAGATTGGCAGAGATAGGGATTGCAGTTCATATAGCACACAGAAGCAAAGAACCAATATGTAGGCTCATTTTATGTTAATAGCATTGCAATTAGCAACAAAATTGTGGTTGGGAAGTGATGGTGTACTAAAACTGTGATAATGATGAGAAGCAGAAGGTTCAGGCAGGGACTAAATTTTCTTTTTCCATAGAATTTGCTAGGTGTCACTAAGATTCTCTTAGTTTATTCCTCTTTCATTTTCAGCATGAATTTTCATGTACAATTTTATGGTGGATGCTTCAAATTTTATTTTAATGCAGTACAATTTATGGACATAAAGATAGATGGGCTATAAAATCATGCTTTTGTTTGTTTAACTGTAAGTATAATATTTATTAGGAAGGACAATATAGCTTTTTAATATCCAGCTACTGAAAGACCAACAAAACATGTCCTCCTTTATACTGGTTTTGTTATATGTGCAGTGACAGAACTAAACCCAGTATTTTGGGCTTGTGCATGGAAATTTAATTAGAAACAGAATGTAATGTGAATGAGTTTATCGCAGTCAGATTTCCATAACAGCATTACAAACACTTTACTTGCACTTGCTGCATAATTAAATTCATGATTCAGCCTGTTTCGTTAAATTGCATTCATGTCTACATATGCAAAGGCCTGATTCTTTTCCTTTTTTTGAAATTCAGGAGCAGGGTTAAGATGGAGCCAGTTAAATCAATGCTTACCTGTGAAGAATGACACTAATTTTTTTCCTTCTAATTTTTACTTTTTTAACTGTATCTTCCTTGGTTTGTAATAAATACACTTCTATACTCCAATACCTTAGCTTCACTACCATGATTTTTTTTAATTATTTTTTTAATGTACAGCATTATTGGCTATATTTAGAGAAGGTGAGATAAGGTAATGAATTATCTTTCTACTGATAAATTAATGCAGTATCTACTGATAGAGTAATGCAGCCCCTTTATGTTCCCATGTGTGTTTCTCCAATTAATGTTGCTCACTTGTTGTAGTCTAAGAACTAAGCAAGATTTCTTCTCCTTTAAACATCCCTCAAAAACTTGCCTTATTTGGTTTCTTTGTATTCAGCCTCATCCCAGTCTTATTGCCAGCACATCTCTATTAAACAAATTCCAGGGATTTCAATTCACTCTTAAGTCCAAACCCCATACAGTTGTAGTTCCATCATTTATCTAAACTTCAGTATATTCTAATTGATTCTGAAATTATTCATTCTGCAATTAATACCGTAGCTGCTAAAAATAGACTTTTTCTGTGATAGATCCTATTGTTTTTCTTTTGATCCTCCCATCAAACAGCTTTGCAGGTTTTGTGTTTATAGCCTGGGAACTAAGAGGGAGGCAATTTGTGTGTTACATGATTTGATTCTATCCTTGATAACTCATGTGTCATGCCAGGAATCAGAAAAAAGTTGACCATTAGACCTGTACCGGAGGTGTTCTTGCCTCCTTACTCATGTGTGACATGAGAATGATTAGCAAACTAAGACTGCCCCTCTCCAGCTGCATAGTCTCAGCATGACCACCGGTAAGTGAAGAGACATCAAACAGACATGGAAATGTGCATGCATGGAAAAAAATTCACAGTGGCTCTAGCTATGACTTTCAAATCAATTTGCAAAGCACAGAGCTGGGTTGTTAGTCAAATGTTATCCCATGAACAGCAAGGTATCTGAGGCAGGGCTACAAAAGCAGCTCTTGAAGGCTGCTGTCCTCAGTTGCTTAGGGTGAGTAGGACAAACAACAAGTGTTCTATCAAGAAGACACGTGGGCAGAAATTCCCAGGTAAAGGCTGAGGCAGAAGTAATAAGTGAGAGAGTGAAGGTGTTTTCCCTCAAGAAAGATAAACAAAGCAGGTGGGAGAAAGATCAGAGATCCACTTGTGTTGCTATGTGATGGCAAGACACAGAGGAAGAGCGTGTAGCCCTTTGCCATGCACAGCTCCTCTCGAGTACTGCAATATGAGGGCTAATATACTGTTTGCATACAGAGTGTATTCCATTCTCCCTTTTAATGGACAACAAACCTAATTGAGGCATGTAATTCAGGCATAGATCCACTCCACTTTGAGCACCTGCCAACAGTAGAAGGGAGCAGAAGAGGAACTCCTGAAAGGGGAAGGGCTCTGTCCCTCTACCCAGAGAACTTCATTTTCGCTTGTGTTCTTCACGCTGCACAGCCCTTTGCACCGTGCACCCTCAAGGGAGCAGAGTACACTGGTACCCAGGACACCACAGCACTGGGGGGCTGGTCACCCTGCAATAGGGTCTGAATGAAATCAAATCTTCCTCAGATAGAGAAGATCTGGATCCAGGGTTTCCTGTTTCCAAGAATAAATGGCAGTGTATGATACAGACTGCTGGTGGGAAATAGTTGTCTGTCACCTCAGCATGAGGGTAAGTGAGTGTCAAGAAGGTTTTTACAAGCTTTCCTTCGATGACATGTCTATGAAGATCAGTGTTTAAGGGGCTAGGTAGCTAGCTAAGCTGAAAAGATGTTACCCTGTTTCATCTGTTTTTCACAAATAAAGTTTTATTTCTATTTATCACAAGATCCAATTCTGACAACTTAAGCATCATTGAATAAGCACCTCGACTGGTGAACAAATCCATCAAAATCAACTGAATTTTCTCACATACTGAGGTTGAATTCAATATAACCCAGAGTAACAGAGTCACGATCTTCAAGAAAATATGAGTCAGTGTTACCCCCCTCCCAAATAAAAACAAAGAAACAAGCAAAACCAAAACAAATAAACCCCACTTATCAAAGACTTTCTGTTATTGAATCTTCCTCTTTTTAAGGGTCAATTATTCTGTAAAACGTGTCTTAAAAGAACTCTGCCATTTTCAAAATTTGCAGTTGCCATAAGCATACTTTATATCCCCGCATGAAAGGTCAGGACAGATTCTAAATTGGTATCAACTGGCAAAAATCCATGTGCTTCCATGGAGCTGAATCTATTTACATCAAATGCTTTCCTGGCCTTTTGAGAACAAGATTTTATTGTTGTTATTATTATTACCATTTTAAAGGCTACCAAGACAGCAACATTTACACAATTTGTTTCTTGAAACTTGCATTTGTAAAAAGAAAGCACCCTACTTTCTCTTCAGTAATTTTCTAATTAAATCCACATGGAGATAATTGCCACTTTAAGAATAATTGGGTATATATTCTTGTTCTTGGAAGCATGAAAAATTTTTCAGTGAATACGATGCAATGAAATGTCCTTTATAACAGGCTCAGTGGCTCTCACAACTAATTGTGACATTATATCATAGGGAAAAGTCCATAATGCTCCTCCAGCAGTGAATCAAAGAAACAAACATATTAATATATACACAAAACTTATCCTCAAGCTGAACCCCTGTCTCATGATCAGAGCCTGAATTTGCTGCTATGCCCACATTGAAAGGAACAGAATTCAGAATAGCGTCACAACAGCCATGTTTATCCAGAATGGATCAGGAGCATGTATTGTGTTTCCTTGGCTCCCACGTATAGAGATTTTGGGATTTACCCCTGCACTGCAGCCTCATGGTGTGCAGTAAAATGCCATTTACTCTGTCCAGGTGACCCTGCCTGTGGAGTGAGGAGACCCTCACTGCGATGGCAGAGTTCCTCCTGATAACAAACAAGTGTCTTGCTCTTGGGTTGAATTCCCATGTCTGCTCCTGCCCAAAAGCAGGACAAATTAACACTGGTCTGCAATTGCAGGTGCTCAGTTTTAGACAGGCTACCTGTTTCCAGGCAACACAGTGACCCTTTTTGTTCAGGGGTATTGCTTTGTTAGGTGTAATTGTATATACTGTCTCCACTTTAATCAGAGACACCTAGTAAATTATACAGGGAAGCATTTCACAGAGAGGAACACTGGCACCCTGAGAAACTCCAGCTGTTACTCAGCGATATTTATTATTCATATGCCATCCCTGTTTTTTGTATGGGGCACTTCACATTGCAACAAAGCAGAAAGAAAAGATGCTATCAGCTGACACCTTGCAACTCTGAATATAAAAGTTTACCTGTTCAATCCCATGCCCTTCAGACAGGTTGCTCTTGGCTTAATGGTGTTTTTGCTGCCTGGTGAATAGTTTGCAATACAGGATCAGATGAGCACAAGAAATTCTCTAGTCTAATATTAGGCTACATTTTTCTAATGGATAGCATAACACCTATGCAGTAATTTCTCCCTTGTTCTAGAAAAGGGTATAAGTATATGAGGTCAAGAAGAGTGTTACTTTCCATTGACAGCCAAAAGCAGGTACCCATGTGTCTGATCCAGTTGTGTTGTTAACTGAGGGTATTGGCAGGAGAAGTGGGAGATCATTACAGCTCATTGCTATTTTTGTACATGCAGCAAGCATGGAGAGAACAATAACGCAAAGGTAGAAGAATGAGGGGGAAAAAAAATCAAATTCCCCTTTCTTTCATTCTCATCTCTGGCTGACTTCTGCTCTGGGTGCTGTGGTACTAAAGAAAAGCTTGAAAGCCCAGAGACAGATCAACCCATCCACCAGCCCACAGCACCCTGATATCACAGGTTTTAAACAGAAAAATAGATAGACAGAAATATGAGCCCAGGTGACCTCCAGCCTGTTTGATTTCATGGCACAGCATATTGAATGAACATTCCCAGCCCCGTTAAATCATCTCTGATATTTTTCTAGGATATGCTTTATTGAAAACTGCACTTTTCAAAGATTGCACATTTGGTGACATCTTTTTGCCCACTGATAAGAGCTCTGCAGTCCAGGTAAGGATGGGTGTAAAGAGGAATATTTCCCACCTGCTGCAGAAAATGAGTAATGATTGATTAAATATAATTTGCATCACTTTAATTAAGCCTTCAGGTCTGTGGAATAAAACCATTGAATTCATGATTAACGGCCAAAACACATAACATTCTCTTCAAAGAACAAAGTGATGTACTATTCTGTGGAACACTGTGGATATAAGAGTGGGCAGGGCTGTGGTAAGTAAGTGAGAATTACAGTGCCATATGGCAGCAAAGCCCACACAGAAACAGCAGCTGCAAATCCACAACAGCAGCAGCAGCTGCTGGAAGGGTCTGAGGAACGGCAAACCCTTATAAAAGCCCTGGAATACATTATGATGTTGGGAGGGCCCACGCAGCTATAATTCTTCCTAGAGTTCTGAACATGGATTAATCATTCCTGCAGTGGAGTGCTGCAGGGTTGTAGTAGCAATTTCCTAGTTAGGACTCTTTTGACCCACAAGATCCTCTCATCTCTCTTGGCCATGTTTCTGTCCTCTGCCCATCCATCCTTCTTAAGATGTCTCCTGTGCTCTTATGACAGGAAAATAACCTTGTAAAACCAGTTCATTACTTAATCTGAAAGTTCCCTATATAGCTCTGCAATTAGGAGGTGGTTTAGGTGTGGCACACAACTAGCAAAGGAGCCTTGAGTCAGCTCTCAACCTCCAGTCTTTGGTCCCTCCTGGCTGCACCTACTTGTGGTGAAGGGGAAAGAGAGATACATGCAGATCAAACATTAAAGAACAACATTTTACCAGAGAGTTGCTTGACCCAAATAAATGTTGCAATAGCTTCTGTTATAAGTACATAAAAACCTATTACATTTCTAGCACCATAGAAGGAAAAAACCAGAAGGAAACACTACAGTGATTAAAACACAACCCTTTACAAAAGGAGCGTTTTAGATATGGTTTCCTATCTGTACGTTTCCAAACCTTTTAGAAAAGCAGCTTAACTTCAAGAAAATTCCCATCAAAGGCAAATCCATTGAAACACTGAATAACTTGTTCCTCTGCATAATTAGCCTCATCATAATATGCTAATCAATAGTAAATAATTGGTTTTTAATGGTTACCACTCTATAAAGCCTTTAATCATCCACAAACTTCCTGTAAATCATCACCATCTCCAACCAAGCAGTAATATACTCAGTAATAGCTCTAAAGCTCCATAAAAATCTTTGGTGATTTGAGCATCTAATCCAAGAAGCTCAACCTTGTCCCACCAAAGTCAGGTACTCAAAGCCTATTAGCATATTTGGATAATCAGTGTAGAGATGGGGATAAAGGCAGGTTTCACCCAAATTTACCAGCAGAGTTTGTCTTTTACATAGTTGTTTTTTTTCTTTTGCTTAAAAAACACATTTCAGTTCTGTTGAAAAATATTTATATCCCCATTTCATTTTGCATGTAGTACATAGGAGAAAAGGGTTCCATGTGGCAGCAGTGATCTTAACAGATGCTCCCCTTTGGGCAAATGGGCTTTTAATGGAAAAAGTGCTGAGCAAGATGCCAGTACCTTGTTTTGATGGAGCAAAATCATTCTGAAATGAAAGTTTAGTTTGTCTCCAGTGTACCTTATTTATGATGTCAGCTGTTAACCATTATCCTGCATAACGAGCAATGTTTAATTTTAAATATTCATATCAGATACAAAAACAGAAAACTGGAACTTAAATCAGTTAATAAGTACAGTCCATTAAATTGCCAACCTAACCCACGAAACAGCAGATTATAGCTGCAGCTTATTCTTCATCTGTCACTCATTTCTCTTAAGGGAAATGATGGTTGCTCTCTACATGGAGTCATCACTCAGACTCATGGGTGCCTGATGAACTGTGATGATTTGAACCTAGGAAACATAAAGAGCCAAGTCATTCATTACTTTCTCTTGTACACCACTTGTAGACAAGGTGCCAGCTGCAGGAAAATCTCTCTCTGCCTCACACTTGAGTTGCAATAGGCCTATTATTCAATGCCAGGCTATGGTTTCCTAACTTTTCCGGCATCAGCTTAATAGTAGCGTCAGCTGGGCATCATGCCATGTACATCAGCTATGCCTCATTTACCCTCCTGCTCCCAATTAGCTTGATCATGATGATAAAACCAGGAGAAAGACCTTTGGATAGAAGGCACATATTTATTTGGCCTACAGTCTAGTAAAAGGAAGGAAGGATGGGAAACTCATAAAGGGGAGGAAGCGTGGATTGTGATCTTGGCTGTTCAGCAAATGCTCTGCGTGACTGCCACTTCTCTCAGCCTTCTCTTATTCTTCCTCCCACAACTGGGATCATTTCTTTGCTTTGCTCATGGGAGTTTTCTGAGCCACTCAGATAGCACAGTGGCAAGACACAGAAATGACTATAAATAAAGGAGTCCAAGAACTTTAAATAACCCTGATGTTCACAGATCTACAGTTGCTTGCTGATGTCTCTTAATCAAAAATCTTTGCTGAATTTCACGTGATCATATTTTGTTTGCTGTGACTGTTAGGCTGTGAAGCAGCCATCTCAGTTGTAATCCAAAAAGCTGAATGTGGTTATTTTGGATAAAGGAGAGAAGCCTTCTACTTTAAGACCTTTGTGCTAGATAGAAGCCACAGCAATATAGCTGTGAGAGAGAAAGCTCTTTGATTCACCCAGCAAGTAGTGTTTGTGCTAGTACACAGGAGCAGACACCCCTTCATCTGGGATGCAAGCAGGGCTTACTATATGCTGGACAGGAAAGGAGAATTTGAAATTCCGTGCTGTTGACTCCATGGCATTATCTGGCAGAGGAAGAACAGATCTTTTAAATTAGAAGATCCTATATCTCCCTGTGATCCCAGTTCCAAGGCAGACAAATTGAGGAAGAGATGCTAAATACCTCTCCAACAACTACAAAGAAAATCTTCACCTAGAAATCTCTGTAAAGTTTAAGATTTCCTTCATTTTGGTCTTTTGGCCCATTTTCTTTAAGGTGTTGCCCATCCTCTAAAAAATACTTTCACCTACATGATTCATAGTCTTCTGAAGTGGGATGTTCTTTTTGAAGACAACGGAATTGAATTATTAATGTGTGAAGTTGTTCAGGAAATCTGTACCCAGTATAGTTGTGATAAACATTCAAGGCTAGCATAAGCACTCTGGAAATGCCAGCACCCAACACAGGAGATATTGCAGCCTCAGAGTATAGAGACACAGGAAGAGACAAGGTAAAAGTCCTGTCAAGATCAAATGTCAGCCCATTATAGGTCAGGGAAGGAGTGAAAGTCAGCTGCTTATCCCATCTGATCAGGTATAGTTCCTGTCTCTTCCCACCATCATTAAAATGGTCCAGTTCAGACCTGAAACAAGTCTTGTTTCCTCATTTGGGCCTCAGGCATTTGTCACGTGTGTGTCATTTTGGCTGTGACCCTCTATTCATCAAAATGAGTGACAGTGGAAGTGAAAGAGAATAAGAGAGAGATCAACATGTGATGCCATTTTATGCCATCTGGTGCTAAGTATGGGCATGCATATGGGAAAACACTATTTAGAAGGCTTCTTAAAATGTTTACCTACAAAGATCTACCAGTTCACTGCTGCAATCTTTCCTAGCAAGAATAATTCTCAGAATGATTATATCTTCTAAAGCTTGTGGTAGCATTTACACCTACATTATTTAAAAGCAATGTCCATATTCCACCTAAACAGGCTTTCTGTGGGAGGTACTGAATAGAGTGTAAATCGCTTACAATGCCTACATATTTGTACGTGACTATCATTCTCCTGATTCAAAGACTTTGAATTTGTTGTGCACAGCAAGAAGACATTCTACTATTTAGCTTCACTGAAAATTTTCAGCTATTTCTTAGAGGCTAAATCTAACTCAAAATCAAGTCTGTAGAAATTAATTTCATCTGCAATGTAGTAAACATCTTTGCCTATGTTCACTTTCACATTTCTTTGCAAATTGGAAAAATAACATATTTGTTTCTTTCTAGTAATCATAATTCCAGCCACATTTAAAATTAACCCCTGCTTTCTTTGAGAGTCTTAGGTTCTTATCCAGAAGACTGATTTTTCCTATTTGGAGAGTGCTTAGAAACACCCTATCTCATTCTAAGAGTCATGTGATCTCATCCCTCTTTAAAGCAACTATCCAAAATTTATACCCTGTGATGCCTTGAATATGTTCCTAACTTTTCTCACACAAATTAATAGCATTCACAGTTTATAGAACTGGGCACTGATTTTCTACATGACTATGTAATTGAAGTATATAACCTGCAGCAAACCATGAAAGTGAATAGATTTACTCTGCTGAAGATAAAAAAGACTATTCCTCTTATTAATGTCCCAAATCTTTATTTCACTACTGTGTGTATGATAGTATGTCAGTGGAAAAAAATATATTTCAGTTTCACTGAAAGCACTATTTTGAGTGCTTTTCATTTTTCCATCTGTAGACTTTCTACCAGGGCACTGCAGCCTCAAGCACTCTGTCATAATTCCTCAAATAATTAACAAGGAGATCATTTAAGCTGAGCAAGTCTCTGAATACACCCATTGCTCTCTAACATGGGAACATCTACAAAATGGGATGGCTGTGCAATGGCATTTGTACACAATATCAAGTAATCTGAAACACCATATGAAGAATATACCAAAAGTCACTGACAGGATGTCTCCTTTGCAGCCAAAAGAAAATGCTCGTTTTCAACTGAAATACGAAATGGAAGAAATGCTTGCTTTCTTAAAAAAAAAGTACTTTGGTGCCAAATATTTTAGGGATATTGTTGAAGAACAGTCCTTCCTCACATAGAGGTCATCCCTGTGATGCTGCCAAGTTCAGTGCCTGAGTGGATGATTTGCCAAGTAAGTGCCAGTTGTGTAATATATGCTGTAGCAGGCATGGAAGCAGATTTCACTTTCACACTCGCCTTCTGAATTGGCATTCTTTGACTCTTTTGTGCCAATGTTGCTTCTCTTTCCCATTCTGTGCCCCCTTTTTTTCACTGGAATGCCCTTTCCCCTCACATATAAGCTGAATGTCCCATTGTTTGCTACAAAACAAGAGTTGCTGAAGATGGATTTTATGAAAGTCACTCAGGAAAGACAGACTGTATTACTTTCTACATACCTTATTCACACGGTAACCCTACCAGGAGTACATTATTTTAAAAAACCCACTTATATTTTGTCACATGTAGTTGTCTACCTTATATAATGGGGAAAAAAATAGCTCCTCGTTCCTCTGGAGCTTTTCTTTCTCATACACGCTTTCTGTCTGCATGACTGTCTAAATTTTGCTTCAATTTTTTCTCTCCCAAATCTTGATTGTCTTCATATGTATTCCTTTTAGTTTGCAAATTTCTATGGTTTAGATAAATATTTTCCTACTCTTCAGTTCCTAACCATATGTTTTGAGTCAAGCCTCTTAACAACTCCACACAGAGTTTAAGCACTTCTTTCCAAATGCTGACACTTACGTGTGTCCTCGCAAGTAGTAAAACTGGATTTACCAAAGGCTTTACAATCAAGTCTTAGTAAGCAGGTTTATGCAATCAAATGATAGAAACTGTTTCACAATATTAGAAAGTTTCTGCAAGTTAAATGCAACTTCTAGCTCAACTGGTGCATGAGATTCCCATTTTGTATGCTGCTTTAAGTCCAAGCCCACTGTAGATGTTCTTCTTTGCTATGGGAGCAGGAAGGATAAGCAGGCTGAGCAGGGACATATCTTTAATGTCCTCCACCTACCTGTCAGAGGCCAGAGTAGGATATTAGCTTTGCATCCTTTGAAGTCTCAGAGGACTCCTTCCAAGAATCAAGAAGGGACTGGAGGACAATAATCACTCTGAGAGTTTGGATTTACATAGAGGTTGCGTCAGCTGCACAGGTCTTCACTTGTCAGTCAAGCAGTTGCATTAGTGAGGATGAGTGCTCTGATCCTGGGATAATCATTAGGTGTTTCAACTTAGATTGCATCTTTTTCTTTGTGGCCTAATCAAACTCAAGTTTCTTTTCCCTATTATTTCAGGATGTGTATATAGGCAACTACTGCCACTCAGCCAGTGCTTGGTCAAATGTTTAATACAATGACATGATGGGTTGTGGAATCTCTGAGTCATAATACCTTTACTGAATGTCTCTAAGCTGGACCATTTAAACTGTTCCCTAGCTCAGGAAAAACCACAGATGTTAAGTCAACTGAGTATCAAAGTCTTTTACGTATCTTTTAGCCAGAAGAAACAGAAGGGACCTCATTGTGCAGGACCCATCAAACCTCCAGGGATTGGTGAGATCCAATCAATACATGCTCTCAAGGGTGGCTGATGCCACTGCAGAGTGACTGCTCAGCAGTCTTATACCTGGCACATGCAGAGTTCTTTGGAATGCAATGAATTGGTCATGAGGAATTCTACTTAGGAGAATTTTTCTTTGGAGGCAAGTATTAGTTACTCATTTATTAATGTCTACTGACAATCAGACACAACAATAAAGACACCCTGCTGAAAAAAAGGGGGGAAAGACTTATTGAAATGTCTGGACAATGTTCTTTTTTGTTTCTACTGAGAGCAATGGCTTCATCTAAGCATATGTCAAAGTAAGCTGTAAAGATAAAGTGGTTAACACTCAGTTTAGACTCCCTTTCAGATTTCTCCATTTCAGGGTTCATGAACACACACAAACATAGGAACACTGTGTACAGCATTCATATGGGGAGAGAAGGGAATGAATTGAAACTCATTAATTTCTGTGGAAATGCTATTAATAAATAGGTCACCTCCTTCAAAAGGGAGGAGAAAGTCTGCAGATGCTAAACTTTGGAGTGCTTTGAATCACATTTTCCGTTGTGAAACACTGATAACTGCACTTTTCCATAACTTAAATCAGAAGAATTGCAGATGTAGCCATCTTCTATTCTTTTCAGGACTCTAAGAGACAAACAGAGACCTTGCACAAGCTTCCCAATATTACTCTGTAGAATTTGAATGTACAAGAGAACATTTAGAAGTTGAACTAGGTGAAAAAAAACAAATCAAACCAAACCAAACCAAAGCTTACAGGACACAGGAGAATGTATTCTTGTCTATGGAAAAATATATTTTATTCTGATATAAAATAAAAGTTTGTGACTCAATTTCTTAGTGAGAGATTTTATTTCTCTAGCTCTTCCTACAATAAATCAGTTTTTCTTTTTTAATAACCATTGTTTGTTAACTTCTTTACTATTAGAGATTGTAACAGGATGCTCAAATTATTTTATTCTTCCAGAGACTGTACTTAATCAGACACTTCACTGTATCTCGTTATTTCGACAGTTATATTACTCAATGTATTTAACATCAATGTCTAATTTGTTAAAGCATGGTGTCATGCATTGGTGGTTCTTCATAAGGAAAAATATAAGAACACAGCCAGATTTGTACATTTTCTCTATTTCTTAAATGAATTTTCCTAAATTCATGGGATGAACTAAAACATAAACGTTTAAGTATCATCTTTTCTGTAACTTTTCATAGCCAAACTTCATTAGAACAAATAACCAGCTCCTTCTCTCTTCCTCTCTTTCTCTTTCTCTCTCTCTCTCTTTCTTTTCCTCTTCCTTGTTCGTGCTATTATCCTCACCACCTTCCTTGTTCTTGTCCTCATCACCCTCTTTCTCTCCCTCTCCCTCTTTGACATCTCCTTTGCCTTCTTTTCTCAACACAGGTTAGACTCAATTTATGTCTAGGACCCATGAAGTTCTCCCAGATCTTTAAGGAGCCAAAAAGAGACTCAACCTGAGCCAAATTATGCAATAGGCTAAATGACACAAAAGGAGGTAACTCTCCACAAGGCTTCTGTGTGCTGACTCTTTCAAAGCTACAGCCCATGCCTGGAGATGACACTGACTTCCATCTTACTACATGCCAATACTGAAAGGGAAACTGCGCTTGCAGCTGGACTATTATTCTCAAAACCAGAAGAAAATTATGATAGGATAAATCTAGGTTTTTCTTCACCTAATAAGTGCAATGATTTTTTTTAAGAGTTTGAAAGTCACATAAAGTAAAATTAACTGGGATGTTAAATACAGAAGAAAAATTTTAGAAAAAATATGAGAAAAACTATTTGATCTAATGCTTGCTGTTGTTGCAGCTGTGCTGTAAGTAGCTTTCTTCATAAAAAGAAGAATTTATTTTTGCATGCCTGGAGCCTGCTCATGTTATTATCTGAAATGCAATAGTTGAAGCATAGGGGAGTGCAAATGTGAGGTGAAAAACTCCTAATACAATTCATTAGAGTATCTAAGCAACCAAGTGGAGGACTGGATGTGCTGTCTCATGGCCTTCTGAAACTTTATAGTACCTGCCACTCACCAGTGTGGCCCACTCTGACAACAGGTGAAAAAATAGAAAATTTGATAAATCTAACTTCAGGACAAGCAATACAATTAAGCTGTGCTTTAGCAAAATAGACCCATCATATAAAGTATTCATAAGAACGGCTACAGGCTGAGAAGAATAAACTTTCCATCTCTGCTTCATTCACCGTGATGTGCCTCTCACTGCTTTCTTCTCTTCTTCACCCCTAATTTCCCCTCCTCCTTCCCTTTTCAACTCCTAATTCTTTCACTGCTTCCTATTCAGGCCTTGCCCTCTGCATTCAGTTTCTGCTTCTCATTCCCCTTTGCCCACTACCCGCCCTGCCTGGTTCTTTTTGGGTTCAGTTCTTCTTACTTCAGGCTTTTATTTCTCTGAGGGATTTGAATAATCACTCCTTCTTTTTTGATCTCATTGTCGTCTCAAAAGGTTTTGCTGCCTTCCACCCTCTCCTCAAAAGGTAGGTTTCCAAAGAATGTATTCACTCCAGAAAGGAGGAAAGGGACCTCTGAAACTTACTGACCCTTCCTAAATTGGGTGCCCCATTGTGTATCACAAAATTAGGAATTTTTCTATTGTATGACAGTGTTAACTTTGTTAGAGAATTTCTTTTTTAATGAGCACATTAAAATCCTCCTTAGCCTTAAAAACACATAGCTCTGTCTACTAGTCTATCATGATTAATTTCTGTCTCCACTCAGCTGAGGGTCAGCTTTAACAAGGCCAATTTAGTAATACATTAAATTTTATGTAAAACATCAGGTGAAGGAGTAGTCTTACTAAAGGCCAAATAAATACTTTTGTAGTATAGGAACTGGGAATCCAAAACAAGGCTGATACATAGTTTATACCCTTGACTATGTTTTTAAAATGCCCCTCAAATCTAAAATCTGCAACCGAATGCCCTCGAATGCAACTATGCACAGCTGAGCATCTAATCACACTGCTTGAGCAGAGAAGTCTTTCATATATGTGCTTGTTCTTTGTAATAGGTCAGACCAAAGAACCAGACACAAACATCAGGTATTCCAGGAAAAAAATTGCTGTGGTACTTCAGAGTCATAACTACTGCAATAAATTAGAGAACAAGTCAAAAAATAAAATAAACAATTTTTTCAGCTATTATCAAACGCTGTCTCTTTTCACCATATGTAAAAAAAAGAAATAAAAGAAAATTCCCAGTGACCTAGCAAAGGCCACAAAACAAGGAGACCTTGAGTCAAACTTCTTCAAAGGTCAACCATACAGGCATAATATATTTAGTCAAGATTTTTTCTCCTTATGTATTCTTTCAATGGCAAACCACTGCAAGTTTTCTACAGACCTCGTAGCTAGGCAAGGAAATGTTAAAACATCCCTTTTTTTCCTGCAGCACCCAATCACCAGGGTACTAAACAAGCATTCCAAAATAAAATGAATGCAGAACCATATGGTGAGTTTTGCAGAAAAAGAATCGCTCATGCCTCTGCTCTGTACTACAGATGGTCTGATGGACAGCACATTTTTACTGCCTAGAAAAATGTGAAGACAATTCTGAAAATCTATTTATGGAACACTGTGCTTCTATTAGGCACAGGCATAGGTAGCCAGAGGGCACCTTTAAAGAGTTGCCATTTCTATTTTATATTCTGCTGCACATGTATTATCTGATCATGCAAACACCTTAGCAAATGGATAAGATATCTTTTGAACAATGCATTGCTGCATCCAGTCTTAAGACTACATTTGCTTCTATTACTTGCATCTCAGTTCCCAGAATTCTCATTTCTACCTGCAACACTGAGCCTATTGTTACTTGACCTTTTTGTGCATCAGTATGGCTATTTTGTCTTCTAAACTTGGTAAGCATGACTGCCTGGTCTTTTGAAGCAACGGTGGTCTTTAGTAGTTGCATAGTAGACACTTCTAACTCATCACCATAACTGCGGGATGTTAACTAGACTAAAAAAAAAAAAAAAAAACAACCAGCAACAAAAGTTAGTCCAAGATCTCTTTTCCTTTACATTTGCAATTTCCATCCATCTCAACAGTTTTCTCATTAATGGATAATGTAAACCAACAAGTACTTCTAACTTTAAGGTTTTCATTTATAGTTTTTTTTAACTACAGGACAGTAATGTCCAATATGTTAAATCTACAGATATCACAATATTGACAAATAGAATTCTACTGCAAAACATACATATTTCGATAAAATGTCTCAAAATTATCTCTTCACAAAACATAGGAACATTCATTTAACAACATAAAAGAATCACTCTCATGTCATCTGCCTGTGACCATAGTATTATGAATTTCAGTCTGCTCGCCATGAACTCAGAGGAAGAGAAATCCAGCCCATTCTCCCTCCTCCTCCTCTTTGCCCTTTGCAAGAATTTAAATAAGATTTCCATATCTACTTTTACCACTTAAATTCTGTTTCACAAATAAGTGGGTTTGTGTAAATGCAGATAGCACACAGTCACAGGCATTCCTGTTCTACATTATGTTTCAACTAGTTTGCATAATTTTCTCTTTAGGGATTCTTACAAAAAGAGACAGGGGGATGGAAGTCTGTTTTTTTACTCCTCAGCCATGAATTCCATCTGTTGTCATGGCACTGAATCCAGTGTTGAATAGCAGCCAGCATTGCTTTTGATGTTCTGTAGGATTAGTAGAGATGTCTGAAGTTATTGTGCAACCTAATTCATTGGAATAGCTCTACCTGAGCTTTATGCAAATGTTAATTTGCTAAATTAATAAATAAATATGGTATGCCACCAAAGTTCACATTCCGGGGGCAATTCTTTGGACTGGTACTATTTCTGTAATGACTCACATAAATTTTTTTTCAGTTATTCTCATTTCTACAAACACAAGTGAAAAGTCTGTAGCATTTTGTTAGAGGCAGTTCAAAAATAATATGGCCAATGAAATAGAACTGATGATCTGTAGCTGGTGAACTGATGAGGCAAGTTTTAGGTTTGTAATCTTCTAATCAAAATATTTATGATTTGGCTCTGCTTTTTACTTTGATATTTTCTATTGAGCTATCGAGAAAGTTACTATTGATTCTAAATACAGGGAAAGTCAAATATTCAATAATTAGAGATATTACTCAATGCTCAGAACATGCAGTTTGTCCTATTTCAGATCTTCAAATCTCTTGACACATATGAATCAGAACTTCAGAAAAGCCTATAGAGTAGAAGAGTGGGGTTTTTTTGTTTGTTTTTGTTTTCTTCAAAAGGTAAGTATCAGTGCTGCATAGGAGTTTTTTCTGACATTTCCAAAGAAAAACCAAAGGTTGTCAGTCTAACAATACCTTGTCCTGTTATGCACACACTTTGTAAAGATTTCCAAGTTGCAAAATGGAGTTTCTGGTGAAAACAAAGTACTTTTCACCTCGGCGTGAACTTGGGAAAAGGACATGTAAACAGCTTTCTGCAACAGATAATTACAAAGGGCAGCATGTGAACAGAACTCTGCTGCTTCTTTTCTGTCTCTAAGAAACCAAGTTTGCTTCTGCTTCTCAGGAAGTAGCCAGGTTATACTGGGACAGGGCAGTAGCTGGGGAAGAAGAGGTAGCAGTTGTCATCTCCTGTCCTCAATGGTCCTTCCCAGCAGGAGCAGCAAGCCTGTTTACAGTGCTGTTTCCTGAGGAGAAGCAGTCTAGCACTTCATCCTTGGAAAAGAAGCCTTCAGTTTTGCCTCTGCAGGTGAGAGGTTCTATCTCAGCTCTGTCCAGGAGAGTAGCCTGGTGGGTGGGTCTTTCTAACAGAAGTAGAAGATACAGGTCTAGGATGCAGAGCAGACTGTGTGGATTTGGTATCCCACTACAAAGGCCAGTGCCTTGCTACTGACTGTGCTTCAATAAAATGTTTTAGGGAGAGCTATCTTCCACTCTCTGCATCCTGAGAGGATAAATAGGAACTAGATATGAATTTTCTTCTCTAACTTCTGCAATGTTACTGTTCCGAAGCCCCTCAGGTTTATGCTGTTTCCAAACAAAAATAGCTCTTTTTTCCTTAAATTAATTATTTTCATATCAACTATTTGCACAGACTATATGGTATCTGAGAATGGCATTGGACTCTTATGAGTGTTTGGAAATTACCCTGGCTTTTTCACATGAGACCCTCTTTAAACAAAACCATGCAGCCAGCTCAGGTAGTGTTTATGTAGAGTAAATCCACTTATTTCAGTAGTAGTATCCTGAAGATACTTCAGTGCAAATTAATATGTTATTAAAGTAATTAATCAGCTTCTTATTTGAAATTCAAATACAGAATACAGATACATTGCCTTGCAGTCCAGCAGAAGTCTTCTGATGTTCCCCAAGGGAAAAGGTTAAGAATGACTGGACTTCTTGGGACAGGGGATGGAACAGAGAATAACAGTATGCTCTGCTGTGCAGGTGGGTTTCACCTGCAGATGTCTTGTCCTGACCGGTGAGCCAGTAAGGCTAAACTTTGTTAAATTTAGTGAAGTGAGGGAGCTTTAAAACTGCAGACACAAATACACAAAAAAGCACCTGCTGCAGAGTGAATAGAGGTAATTTCTTGTTTATTTTGAGAAAAAAATTAGCATGATTTAGTCTTTTGTGTGTGAACTGGAAGAAAGTGTCTGTTTTAAAAGAAGAAATCATCATGGCTCACAGTATTTTTTCTCATTTCTGTAAAGGCTTTTCACCCATATCTTCATTTTAGCCTATTAAATGCATGTTTCTTTTGTAGCTGGTGTATCAATGTCTGCACATATGCAACACAACACAAGATTGATTGGGAGAGGGCTGGACAGTAAATTGGTTTGGAAGAAGCACAGCTTAGCCTCTGGTGAGACAGAGTCCAGACAGTTACTTTACCAATACTTAAATCTCATTTCTTTGTGACACCTCCATCCCCAGCAGTGACAAACTGCAGTTGTGTGGCATGGGAATGGCATCAGCCTGGAAACTCTGCTGAGCATCAGCTGCAGCCCTGCTCACCTCTCTCTTCATCCTCTGGCAGATGCAATATGCTCAAATATTTGCTTTATGGGCTCTGTGTCCCCAGGGTTTGACCATCCTTCAGCAGGACAGAGAGATGACCATGGCTGGAGAGAGGGGTGTTAACTGCACCCTTGCTTTTCAGTGAAGAAGTGCTGAAGCAAACACAAATTACCGTATCTGGAGATGCTCTGCTCTGTTCTGCTGTGGGAGTCCCTTCTGCTGCTCCATAATATGAAGAGAGTGGTAGAGGACTGCCAGTGACAGCATTACAGTGACCCTGGTCCACGGTTAGCCATGGCTGGCTTTCTGGTTTCCATGCGCACAAAGGAAGGGGAGAAACAGAGAGGCCAAGAATCCAGAGTTCATTTGCAGGTTAGATTGAACATCATTGAGGTGAAAAATCTTTTCCTGATATGACAAATACCTGCATTAAGCATTCTGTGCAGAGCATACAATACAGACACATTTCATCTGTAGCCTGTAAAATTAAAGATTGCCTTTTCACTGATAATTTGGTTTATAAAACACATCCATTGTAGGCTCCTGGTGCACAGGTGCAGCATTGCTAGCTGAATTTGAGCCCGTGAGCAGCGTGGTAAGGAGGGATGCATATGTATTAGCACCAGGCTGTATCAGTGAAATTGCTTTCATTTTTCACTGTCGTAGTCCTGTGTGTTATACTGAGCTGCCCTTCAGGAAACAGAATTCCCTTGGTTCCCTTGGTGCCCAAAGGAAAAAGTCTCATCTAGTAAATAAGTATCATGCTATTTAGTTGTGTGAATTTTACTCAGTTTCATTTTTTAAGTTATTATTATCTCAGGTAACCATAGATAAGATATCCCTGCAGGAGAAACATTAGGTCCAAGGCCAGAATGATCTTTTCTTTTAAGGACCCTCTTTGGCCACTAAAACCTTTATCCTCCTTAAGGAGATCTAAGTCTCTTTGTTGAAGAAACACACAAAAGAGATGTTGAAGCACTATTTTTTCAGGGTTTTAGTAGACTACACTGTATTGTTTGCATTTTATTTGGCTTTACACTGCACTGAGAGTGTCTTCAGAGACAGAAATCTTGTTGATAAAAAGCACAATTGTCTAATCTGTCAGTCATGCTGATGGATGCTGTAGATATCTTGATATTATGGTTCTTATTATTGTCCGATGGAGCTTGAATATCAGCATAAAATTATATTTATAATGAAGTTGGGAGCAAACAGCAATTAATATGTACTATTAACAGGGTTTCAAAAAGTGGCAGGAAGCCTACTGAGCTCTCTTTTCACAATATATCACCAGAAAAAGTTTTATAGATAACCTGTTTTCAAAAGACAGAGACAGCAAGACAACGAGACAGATCTATCAAAGAAAAAGCATTTAGGGCAAGATTATGAAGTTGTTGAGCGCTTACATGTCAAATCCCATTGACTTCAACTCCTCATTAGCATGAGAATGAGTTGCACAGTTTGGCCTTTAGTGAGACAGTAGGCTTAAAAAATACACATTTGTCAACTTTCAGCTGAAGCACCTCATTAATACTAATTCTATTCAGATTACCCAGCTAAAAGAAAATGGAATAAAATACCTGCATGGGAGGTTTTTTCCTATGCATTTGTGTACACAGGAGTGAAATTCTGTTCAATTTATAGAATATAACTTCTACTCTAAGATTTTCAAAAATAGAATCACCATCTGCTGTATTTTACTCCTCAAAAGCTGAACCAATCTTTCTAAAAGTCATAACAATTTAGAATCCATTTCTGAAATGTGCACAGATTTCACAGGTATCATGAAATATTTCTTTCCTGTATAGAGAAACAGCGCAAGTATTACCAACAACTGAATATTCTTGGATAAAAACTGCCTTTAGTAAGTTTGCACTAGGAAAAAAATCTGTTCCTTGACATAAAAATAAATTACAGAGGGCTTTCCTTTACTCTCTAAGAATTAGTTCTTTCCTAAACATCTGAGGATTTTAGAATTACATGATGCAGATATGTTTTTTAAAGTTACTCAGGCAGTGAGAGGGAACATGTTGATTCAATAGCTCCTTTTTTGAGAAAATATCCTTCCTAATATCCTTGAAGCTATTATGTATGTGAGACAAACTAGACACCAAGGCCTGAATGTGTACTGGGGTAGTCAAACATTTCAGGGTAAACTTTTAGGGACCTCATCTCTTTCAGTAATCCCATGTTTTAATACACGATCCCAATTCAAGACTATTATTTCCTTTGAGGATTTCCACAAATGTTTTGGAAGGTCAGCATACACTTCCAGTTGTTTGTAGATAGAATCCAATTGTAGCTAAAGACACAAAAATAGAGGCATGGCTCTAGATTAAAACAAACAAACAAAAACCCCACAAACAAACAAAAAACCACAAACAAAAACCCAAACAAACTTTATAGAATTGTTTGTGTATGGTATTTAAGAGATAGTGAAGGAAAAAAACAGGCACATATGGCAGGAGGGGCGTGGGTTAGGTTATGTTTGATGATACACTTTTTAATCATTCCACCAGTGTTTTTCCTAATCTTTCTTGCTTGTCACTGTTAAGAAAGAACAACATATCCCACTATGTATTATTTCTCTGCATTTACTATTTGCCTTTCAAAAACATTTGTTGCTCGCTTGGACTCCAAAGGCAGAAGGAAGTGGCAGCATTTAAAAGCATAAGGACAGCACCTATTCTACTAACAATTTCAAAGCTCAACAGGAGTCTCCAAGTACTAAAGAAATTTAACCTGTAGCACACAGATGTATTTTTTGAAGTACAAGGGATTAGATTAAACCATGAACTCTTGGAAGCAAGGGAGCTGTACCACTGGCTCTACTAGAGGCCAGGCTTTCATCCTCATTGCATCCCATAGAAGATGTATAAATACAATCTGAGCCTGAATTGTCCCTCTGTAAGGACTCAATATTCTTATTTGAATGGAAATGAAGACAGTTTTGGAGTGGAGAGATGTAGTGCAACAGCACTGTCAATCCCATAACTAAAACTTGTGGTGCATTTTTACAGGTTTACCCTGGGACCAGACAAGGACTGTCTTACCCACACAGCTCCTGCTCTTGTCATTGTCCTACCTGAACCTTGTGAGAGCATTCCTCACAAGGAAATGGGTATATGGGGGTTATGTAGATAATGTAGGAAATATTAGGAAGAGAAAGGCCATCTGTATTTTCAGAGGCCTTCCTATTCCAGGCTCAACCTAGAGAAAGCATTATAAAGCCCATGCCAGAAGGGTAAAACCCATTGCTGGGTTTTACAGCAGCCATCTAGCACTTGTGGAAGAGAGGTATAGGGGCAATGGCATTTGAGCCCAGGCTTTTTAATTTTGCACAGTACAGTTCAGAAAAATTCATCTGTACTGAGGAAGAGTAATTTTTGTGCCTCTCAGTATAATTTTTAGCAGGTGCTAAGGTAGGGCAGGCACAGTCCAATACTACAAGTATGAATAAAATTATGTTTTGAATTTGAACTGGCCAATATTACAAAGGCCATGAGTAGAAGTGTTGCATTTTAAAGCATCACAGTTTATGTTACTGCAGTGCTTCACAGCCAGCTGACTAGTACAGAAGTCATGTACGCCCTAGAAAAGTGGTGAGGACAAAACAGCTATAAGATGAAAACCCTCCATTATTTAATGCTTTGAGTACAAAGAAACTGAATGCAAAATGTTTCAAATTCAGTCATTTACTTACAGTGTATACCAAGAAAATCTGAAGTTTATTTTAGTAAAAAGCCAAGGTGTTTTATAGCTACTGCACCTTTGTTACCTGTGTCAGTTGAACTTAATCCAACCCCTCAAGGTGTGAGTTACAAAAATTCATTAATTCTATGACAAATGTGCTTGTCCGTATCATAAACTGGTGGTGAGACTTACCTACATCTTAATAAAAAATATTAAAGGTGTGACCCTGTTTTCTGATATTCTGAGTTCTGATATCTGCACAATGTAAATTGTGCCTTTTCAGTTGATTTGAGAAGTTTACACAGTAAACCACAGATTTTATTCCGTCTTTGGTTTAACTGAATGTTTTCAGCATGTACTCTGAAAGTATGGAAAAGGGACCTGTTTTCACAGTCATACCTACTCTAGCTATGGAATTTTTCACACTGGTACACACAGCAAGTCCTTTAAGGCTAATTCCAACTTCAGGACAGCTAGAAGATAGGGGAAGTATTCTCAAGACTGACTGCCCAGCTCAGCATCCTGCAGGGTGAACTGGAGCACAAAGGCAGCTCACACCACTCTGGTGACATTGGTCACAGGGCAAGAAATGTTAAATTTTTTCCAAATATTTTAATTTTTTTCCATATTCCTGATTGTTTCTGGAGTCTGAAATCTAGTTTGAGATGACAAAATTCAAAAACAAATAAATAGTGTGGGAGCTTGCTGCACTATGCACACATACACACATGTACACATACAAACCTCCACCCTTCTCTCCACCCTTCCCAGTTAAAGTAGCTACCTTGCACATCAAAGATTGAAGGGTATTTTTGGTATATTCAAAAATCACTCAGGAGATGAACAAGCTTATTTGTTCCAAATGATGAAAGTTCAAAGTATTTCATTTATGCTAACAGTTCATTAGTGTAGCCACTCATGTGTGCTAATCCCACTTATTAAGCCTCCCTGTCTCCTATTAATAATAATTTAGCTAAATGGGAGATGTTTCAGCAAGAGTATTCCTACACTCATATATAATTATACTAGATATGGGTATAAAATCTTTATGATAATCTTCCTTTTCACAAAACCTTTAATCTAAACAGAGCTTGAAGTTGCCACAAACTACAGTAAGTGCTGCACAGGCTACGTTTGTCTGAAATACTGCTACTGAGCTATCTGTAGAGTGCTCATTTCCAAAAATCCCTATGTGACCAGATTAG
Source organism: Aphelocoma coerulescens (assembly GCF_041296385.1). Lineage (NCBI taxonomy): Eukaryota > Metazoa > Chordata > Aves > Passeriformes > Corvidae > Aphelocoma > Aphelocoma coerulescens. Next base: position 23,775,378 of record NC_091014.1, on the reverse strand, counting down.
CACTGGTATCTTTCCTGAGCAGATAGAAACCTGTACAGCAGAAAAACACTGGAATAGAACCCACAAAATCACTCACGCAGCTTAATGGGTCTCAGGACCTTCAGGCAAACTCTGGCAACAAAAAAGAGGGAGTGAACTTTGCAAAAGCAACTGAGAGAGGACTTGAGTGTCCTGTTATTGCCTTTGTAGGAGCTTCAGCTGCTTTACAAAAAGAGGCCATTTCCATCTTCAGCTGTTTCCAGAAGTGAGCTAATTGTCTGTACCTTGAGAGATGATTTAGACAAGACAGTTAAGCCTTGGCAGCCATGGTTGCCAGATCTGTTTTTAGGACCTGCTACACCTTTGTTCACCTCTACTATAAGTAGACAACTTTATGCTTCTCTGCTCCAAGTCAAAGAATATCCCATTTCTTCATCCTTTTCCATTAAAGTATGGCATCTTTCCTTTTTCCCCAGCACATTTCTGTCATCTTGTTGACATCTCAGTTTCCCACTCTCATACAGGGTAGCCCACCTTCACCATATATAGCATTTACACAATCAATCCCCAAACCACACAGTGCAAAAAGCCTGCCTTTCTCTCCATCCTCCTAAATCAGCCTACATGCTTTCTCTCCCAGCTGTCTCATGAGTGCCCAAATCCTATTCTGCCAAGCACCACAGCAGGATGATAGATATCTCTGCATCTCCACCAGCGAAGAAGGAGGAGGCCAAATAGAATAGAACATGCATGTTCCTAAGCACACAGAAGGACTGTGTCCTTGTGTCCTGGGTTGCAGTGTATTCTATTACCATCCTCATGAGCTGTTGAAATCAGGTGGGGCAGTGTTTCCTTGCCTCCTCCCCCCAGACTATCTTGCTGTTAATGGCCCATCATTGTCCCGCTGCATGACTCAGAGATAACTCCCTCCGGACCATCTTCTGTTAACGAGCCTAATCAACACTTGGCCTCATGACTCATTACCCCATTGTGAGATGCTCCACCCAGAGGGAGGAACCAAGCATCCCATCGTGGATATAACTGGGACTCTGAGCACCAAAGAGGGGACTCCACTGGACTTCCAGAGGACAGGAGCTACACAGCCACCGCTGGATTTTCTGAGGAAGAGCAGACCCCTTCTACTACAGGATCACCACTTCAGAGGATTGCAGTCACCATTCCACCAGACTGCTACCACTACCCTGCCTAATAGGGACTCAGGTTGTATCTTGACTCTGTTAGTATTTTCTTTTACTTTCTTTTCCTTTTCTTTAATTTCCATTAAATTGTTATTCTGACTTGGTGCCTCTCACTGGTTTGTTTTCAAACTAGTACACCTTGACTGGTGCATGGGCAACAGTCAGTCCTGCAGGGAGGATAGATACTGACCTGGAGAAAGAGGGAATGTCTGCCCATCCCTAACCTCTAAGAAGCACAGAACTTACCTCAGCCCATTAATCTTTCTCCAACAGCCAGACATCTGAAGGCAATATGGAATGAAACTCAACACCCATGCACTAACACCCCTTTGGGGATTTAGCTCCTAGCAGTTCCCTGAAGGCAACAAACCAGGGAAAAGATTCAGCTTGAAGATGATGCTTGAGCGCATGTACCCGTGTATTGGCATCTGGTGACACTCAAGATGAATGAATTTCATGCAACCCCTTACTGCCATAAGTCTCATCAAACTCCTGAGGCAGATCTAACATCCCAGCATGCAGGTCATTGAGGTTCTGAAATAGCACTAGATGCCCATATTTAGGAACTTGAATTGAGCCCTTAAATGTCTCTAAGTATGTGAGTTTTCTAAGTTCTCACGGTAAAATCCCAACTGAGGCACGCGATGGCATTCAGAGAGATATTCAACAGGTCCTGCAAAGCAGACACTGGTATTTGGTCAGCAAACACTGGCCAGTTCTCCATGACCTATATGGGGGCATAGTCATATTGGAGGCTCTTATATTTACATGTCCTTATTTGCAAACTATATCCTCCTCATCGAGATAATATAAAACAGAACCAGGAATTCGGCATGGGCTTTTCAAGGATAACCACAAAACAAGGGAGCTTACTGATTCTAGTGGGATGAAGTCATGTACTCTGACACTAAAAATTCACTCTAAGTATTTGCCCAATATTATACAATATTTCAAAACAGTGAAAGATCACAGTAGAAATTATAATACAGGCAATCACATGGGTCTTCACACACTACTGCTGATTCATAATGTCAACTGGGAATGTTTCAGTCAGCTTGATTAAAGTAAAAAATATTTATTGACCAACTATCTGCTAACACATGCAAGTCCCTTTATGCTCCTCATCAACATTTTCCCAAGAGTGTTCTCCCATCCTTCTTAATCTTTCCCTTTCTTCTCTGGTCTTCCTCTAGATAATCAACCAACCCTCATTTATTTTTCCCCATTTGTCCCAGTTTTGCTAAATACATATTCAAATTTGGTATTTTTGGTAGTTACCTAGGTAATCTTGACCTTACATGAGTTTACTGATACTGTTACCTAGGCACTGCTCACATTAAGAGTTCCTCTCCCCAAAAGACGCCACTATTGCCCTCCAACTATTGTGAATTTTGGTCAGCCCTCAACTCACGTAACCCTTAACCAGCTGTGAAATACAGCCAACCTTCACAGTACTATTTCTAACTTTTGACAGCTTTCCACTCTGCTGTTCATTATGTCCCACAAGAAAACGTCTCATGCCATGTTCAATTAGCTGAACCTCAAGCCAGGGCTCTGTCATCTCCCTGCATACCTTACACTTGGCTGCTTAGCTTTCACTTAATTGGTCCCTAACCTTCACCTTAATGATGAAACTTACTTAAGGATTTAGCTTTCTCCTGAAATTTAGTTCCATGGACATGTTTGCATTTTTTCCAGCTGCATTTTAAAATAAGCAAATGACATTTGATAAAAGCATAACCTAATGGCACACTCATTTATTGCAGGCAGAATTTTTTGATGGTCTGATGGTAAACACCACTGCTACCTTTTTTATCCTGGCACATTTAAATATGCCATAGTTTCTGTCATCAGTCAGCACCATACCTGTCATTGACAAGACCTCTGAATATTTCAGCTATCTGTGAAGAATGAACCTATAACAATGTAAGCCAAAAGTGTCATTTGGCTCAGAAAAAGCATCCATTATTTCCCCAGTGGTTAACAGGTCCCCACAAAACAGAAAAAGAGGACTGGTACACAATACTTCACCCAAGTAACCTGGTACTACTGACTAATCCTGAGTTCAGATTTACTAAGACTGATGGTACATGTGCATTTAGCAATCTTCTAAACTCCTTTTGGACAGTTCTTGAACTTTCATAAATACACTGAATCCAGAACACCACTGCCAAGGATTTTCCCAAGCCTGAATCTAATCACAGAAAGAACTTTAGAGTTGGAGTCTTTTCAAACTTGGCTTTGCTGCCAGCAGTTCTTCCTGTGGGACAAGTGAGTAGTCCCCATCTATGCTCTCCATGGTCTAATCTGGTTCTACAGACCTTGGTCGTGGTATGTTTCTCTTCCAGACTGAGAAATCTCAGACTCTCTTTTTCTTCCTCAAATATATTCCTTCTTGTTCCCTAAACATAGAAGCCATCTCACCTCATCCTTGACGTGTTCTTTGGAGAAGGTCACTGTTCTTTGGAGAAGAAAATTTTGGTATTTGAAGGTGTGTGATGATGAAAAAACCCCAAACAACAGAACCTAAGGAATAATTTTCTTTCAGTCATAATTAGAAATGTCAAGAAAGGAGAGGATTTATAGAGTGGCATAAGTAATGATATTGCCTATTTTGTTCTCTATTAAGAAATTTTTTGCCATTTTTTTGACGTCTACCAAGTAGTGAGCAAGACTTTTCATACAACTGTTTATCATAACCCCAAATACCAAATAGTGAGTGGCAAGAGTAATCTCAGATCTCATAATTTTCCTTTAGAATATAGAATTCTTTTATATACATGTGTCACATATTTCTTTGTATGTATTAAATTTGATATACTTGTTACCACAGTTGATAGGCAGCTCTGAAGTTTTCGTAGAAAACTAAGATAAATCTATGTTTTCTAAATAAATTTTGTTCAAATTTCAGAAGTTACTCTTTTTAACAGCAGATGTTCTGAAATCTTAAAAGCCTTTACAATGGAATGACCGCCAGAAATTCTTTTAGAATTAAGAAGGAACATTGTTTTATTTCGTTATTTCTTTCCCTACTTGGGAAACTTGGGCATTTTGCTTCCATTAGTAATAGTAAATTGGGCATTTACTAGAACCCAACATGTCTGCCTCTGTTTGTTTTTCCTATCAATGAACCAACAACATGTGGTACTATCAAAAGAAGGAGGAGTTGTGAATTTATTCTGTGGATACCTTGAATGCTGACAAATAGCTGCTATTTTTGATATGAGCTATGGCATATCAGCATACTTTTGTTGTTGTTTTGTTACTGTGTACTTTTATCCCCAGTTGAATAATAGATTTCAAAAATACTTATATATTTAAAAACTATGAGAATAATAGCAGTCATAGTATGCAAATCATTTCCATAATCTAAATAGCTTTTTACGCCAGTTAAATTGAAACATATATTTTAAATGTACTGCAATTTGCTATAAGAAAAAAAAAATAAAAAGGGGAAGAAATAAAATTATAAACATGTATTTAAGAAAAAAACCCCCATACTTCATTTTCCAGCAGTGAAGTATTCCCACCATTCAATATGCATTATTTGAAAACTCCTCTGTGCAGCATCATCAACAATGTTTACCCAAGCATTATGATTATGGTAAATTGTTCCAGGGAGTTCGTATCTATTGTGCTTGTAGGTCAGCACTTGCTGTAAGAAGAATGCCACCAAACTCACAAATAAAAGAGAAAAAAAATTACAAACGTGACATCAGCATAGGAAAAACTACTTGATAAGATCTGTGAATGTGCCAAAACAACTTGCTTTTGACTGGAATTGACCTGGTAGATCTTGGTTTAATGGCTTGTTCCAGAGAGATGCATTTATTTATTTATTTATTATTTACTATTAAATGGGCTATTGTTAAAGCCTGCTGCATATGTAGGAATGGGGTTTATTCTGCATGACCAACTGTTTGGGTCTATGCATGCCTTTAATCTATAGCTTAAGCATGCACTGCAGTTTTCTGTTACAGCTGGTGATGGGGTCAGTGGCTCTGACCCAGGAAGAGATGACCGGTCCAGGAAGATGGTCCCGAAAGGAATCGCTTTCCCGAGGCCCAGTGTCTTCCCTCAGCTGCTGGCAGAGGGGCCCTTGCAGAGGCTGTCAGCTCTTTAGTGATTATCAGCTCGTGATTCCAGCTCAGCTCTGCAGGGCACCTCCAGGCCAAGCCAGACCAGAGAGAGACGAGAAGGCCCGTGTGGCTGGTTCCGCACGAAGGCAGCTTTATTGTGGGTCCCCTCCAGTGAAGGGGAGAGCCAGGGACGAGAGCTCTCTCTGAGTCCCACAGGGGCAGAGGCCTTAGCTTTTATAGGGATACAGGGGATCGGTAAAGGCCAATGGGTTACAAAGAAATCTGCATAATGTCTCCTAAAGGATCGTGGGTCTGTCTTTTCTGGCCGTGACCAAAGAAGTGGTTGCCTTTCCAGGGAGTCCTGCTGGGCGATTGCAAAATCTCTTATCTCAGCAGAGATCCCTCCACGGCAGGGGCTGGGCATACCCCACAGTTTTCCATTTTGGATTGATGTTTTTGAAAGTATACATTTTGGTTTTATTTGTCCAAATTTCCTGTCAGGATGTACACTATCTTTAAAAGAAGGCAGGAGAAAAGGAGCCTTTTAATCATCAACACCACTGAAAACAGTGCCTTATTCTGCAGTAACTGACTGAAAGAATTTTCTTCACTGGCACAGAAAATGCCTCTTTACATTCCTTAATGAGACCTTTACCAGCGGTAAGAGCAGGAGGGGAAGGGGACACGTGAAATTGTAGGCACAGCTCACCGCGTGGGTGACATGAAAGACAGTAGGTGCCTTATGTGTCTCAAAGGGAAAGACCAAATTCAGTGCCTGGGTAGGCTGCAGAGGAGCTGGGGGTGGCTCTGCATGCCGCCACTGTCCCCAGCAGTAAGGCAGACCTGCTTCCATCTGGCCTTTCATAGAAAGCTGAGCAAAAGTCAAACCTCCCAGGAGGTCACACTACCCTGTGTTTGGAGACTGGGGGGGGGACGGGGGACGGGGGAATTGGACACTAAATAATTCACTCCTGCCCACTCTTCATTTATCATTTCAGGAGTTAGCCTTATCTGTCTCTGCGGGAAACTACTGTGTTGCTAACAGGTAACCAGGCAGTGGGATGATGTGCTAGTGTGGTCGAAGCTGCGCTTTGTGTTCCCAGGTTTACCTTTAATAATCCAAGCAGAAATGAACAGGAGTGTTAAACAGGACTATGAAACATTATTTTCATTTCCTCCTTTCATTTCTTTGCTGCATAGCAGGATGGAAAATAACCAAATGCCCCTAGAGGCATATCCATTTGTCTAGAACATAGGAAGGGATTTGCAACTGGAGTAAGAACATTTTACAACATGGTCATGGTTCTCACAGAGATGAAAACATAGTCAGAAACTCAGCCAGTGGTGTATCTTTTTTCACAGAAAGGTTTCATGTAGAAAAAATAGAACCAACCTTCATGAAATATGTTGGAAAGACTTGTACACAACAGGTGCTGAGTAGTAGCAGTGGGTGTCAAGTAGTAGTGTTGAGTGCTACATCGCAGAGAGGTAAATTGTGATCAAAAAGCCAAAAACAAGTATGAAGGAAATGCAGATAAATTTGACTGAGTGCTCATGCATGTATGAATGTGTGTGTGTATATATATATATACATATAAATATATATATATATACATAGATATAGATATATGACGTTCAAAATTTGCTTTTCAGTCCATCATTGCTTACTTCTCATACTCTACAAGCACTTTGCTCTGGTACATAGTGGGGTTAGAAGATCACTCTTCAGCAGACTTAATGAGGGGCACCTGTTTTGACACTTAAAGAATCAGCTAGATACAGACTGGTTTTGCCAAAAAAGACAGGGTTGGTAAGGAGATGTGGAGTTTATTTCAGAATCACCTGGCAAAGCTGGGAGAAACAGATATATAAGATTTCTAGTCCACAAACCTTTCATTTGCTTTGCCAGAAGACGTGGTGTTGCAGGCTTTTCCAGGGCTAGGCCAGACAGCTGTCTAAAAAACCAGGTTTAACCCCTGCTTTCTTTAGTGCATCCAACAATTCAGCTTTCTTCAACTGGTTCTTACAGGGAAGTAAAATAATAAAACTGGATTATGTGAATAGACTTTGTCTCTCACACAGCCCTTCCAAGAGTCTGATGGCACCTGGCTGCTATCAAACTGTCAAGTTTTGATCTTTTTGTGAGAGGAAAACATATACATGTACTGCCATTTGGTTTAGTTTTGAAAATCCATTGGGTTACATATTCTCTTTAGGAAAGGGCCAAAAAAGAGGTTCAAAGTCATCATTTTTCTTGTCTTTTTGTATTCTTGGAGGCAGATCAATTGGGAAAGTAATGCTTCAGACTAATTTTTAAAAAAGAAATAACACTAGATAGAGTGCAAAAAATGGAATTCATTTAAAATATGGAAAACCTGCTCACTGGTTTTTAATGATCTTGACACTCTAACATGCTGAACAAAATTGAGGCAGACAAAAACAGTCAGATTACTTTCATTTTTTTATCTTACTATTACCAAAACAAAAGTTTGAAATCCCTTGCTAAAACTTCTCCATGTAGGGGGGTATTTAATATTAAGCACCCCTGGGAATAAGTAAATGCTCTGAAGAAAACCAGTATTTTAACCTGGCAGATCTGACACATTTGATTTCAGCATGACTCCTAATGAATTTGGGTTTTGTATGATGTATCTGAACGATATTCCTAATGGTGGTAGTGACAGCGATTGCCAGGACATGTGTTTTGCACACACCTTTTAAATGTTTTGGGTTTACATGTGGATTTCTCCAGCAAACTAGAAACCAAAGATGGAAGCCCACCAAATTCTACTGTACCATACATATCAAGACATACTGGTGGTGTAGCAAAGGAAAGGGAAAGGAAAGAGAGGAGAGGAGAGGAGAGGAGAGGAGAGGAGAGGAGAGGAGAGGAGAGGAGAGGAGAGGAGAGGAGAGGAGAGGAGAGGAGAGGAGAGGAGAGGAGAGGAGAGGAGAGGAGAGGAGAGGAGAGGAGAGGAGAGGAGAGGAGAGGAGAGGAGAGGAGAGGAGAGGAGAGGAGAGGAGAGGAGAGGAGAGGAGAGGAGAGGAGAGGAGAGGAGAGGAGAGGAGAGGAGAGGAGAGGAGAGGAGAGGAGAGGAGAGGAGAGGAGAGGAGAGGAGAGGAGAGGAGAGGAGAGGAGAGGAGAGGAGAGGAGAGGAGAGGAGAGGAGAGGAGAGGAGAGGAGAGGAGAGGAGAGGAGAGGAGAGGAGAGGAGAGGAGAGGAGAGGAGAGGAGCATCTAAATCCAATCCTAAATCTAATCCAAAAATGGATTTGACAAATATGAAAGACATTGAAAATGAAAACAAGAGAAGAAGATAAATGCCACAAGAATTTGACATTATTGTGAAAAAAAAACCCATAAGGCACTCAAAGCTAGAAAAAAAAATTAAAAGCTCACAGAACCATGGAATGAATCACCCTGAAAATTAACAAGGTTGTCACAATACAAAGGGAAATACAGTATCAACACTGAGAAAAATTCATTTAGACTGATAAAAAATGTTGCAATTGATAAAAAGAGCAGATTTGGGGAAAATATTTAACATCAGGTGGGAAAAGTAAGCTGAACATAAAAGAAATTTTAAAACAAAAGGAAAGGCTTTTCAAAAGGAGAAAAGTTTTAAACAGTAACTAAACAGGGACCAGTTTCTCATCAAGATTTGCTAATGTTTCATAAAAGTACAAGTAGAAATATTGTGTGCTGAAAAAAAAGCTTTATGCAAATCCACAAAATATTTACTATACAGTATAGTGAGGAAAGTAAGCCATATTTTCATTGAGAAGTCATCAATAAGAATAGTAAGCTTTAAAGAAACAGAAATCTGAAATGTTAACTACAAGTCTATTTCACATCTGCTTGCTCCTGTCTCATGTTCTGGGTTACATATACTTCATGCAGGAGAGAGAGGAAGCAGTAATATAAATCATGATTGGAGCTAGTGAGCTGTTTTCTTTACACATTTGTTTACTTCCAAATTAATTGCTGTGAACTTGGCTTGTCACAGTACAAGCTAAAACATCATGAACTGACAGCTGAAGGCAAAGATGAAGCGTCACGCTGCCACAGCCAAGTGTTTCCTATACCACAGAAAGCTTTCTCCCCTGCCATTCCTCAGCTCAAGAACCAGAAGGGAATTGTAGCACTTGGCCTCTGTCCTTGTGTCTTTTCTAAACACTGACACCTATTCAAAGCAGCTGTAAAGTATTATCACATCAAGATATTATAATTTAATTCTTATTCTGACCAGATATGCATATTCACTGAAAGGCCAGAAATGAACCTTCTAATCCATCCTAATTATGTCTGTATTATAGGCAATAAAAAGCAGATGAGTTGCTTAGTGTAGGCATCTGTGGCCATGTTTTAAGGAGACTAAATTTTTGATGTAAAGGTTTGAAATAAAAGAGACTCTTAACACATTCACTGGGGATCTGTCTTAAATGTTAATCATTCACCTTGTAAAATATTATAGTGTATTACCTACTGAAAGTGAAAGTTAACTATAAGCATAATGGCCATGTCAGTCCAGAGTCTCCCTGTGTAGCAACTACTATGGAAAACTTGGAAATAGTAGTGCCCTCTGTGAATGCTGTGCTCAGCCTTCAATGTGGATGTGTTCACAATAGGTAACTTATTCATGGCACAAATAAAAAGGAATTATTAAAGAGACCCTGTAAGAAAGGAATACAGTGATCTATCTAAAGCTTTTCCAGCATGTACCTGGGGCAGCTAATGAGGTTAGCAGCTGTTAAGAGGAGGTCCTTTAGTCTTTTCAGACAGTCACAAACCTTTGGCCACAGCTGAGCACCTGGAGATTAGAAAGTCACCAAACTGCTCAAAAGCTGGTTCCAACACGGATAGAGGGGAAGCCTGGAAGTTGTTGCAAGCTTATGTGTACTTAGAAGCAACACAACTGAGTTATGTCTACCTATCATGTCGAGAGGAAAGCCAAGCAGAGGTACAACCTGAGAGTCAGGTATTATTGCAGGCTCTGGCTTTACACTGTACATTACAATGATACCTCCATATGTTACAGTAATACCTATACATACTGCTATGCAATACTGTATTATTCTCATTCCTACTGAGAAACTAAGCCATATTAGTTAATATAACACAAATATATTAACTATTTGTATTAGTATCTTGTCTTCCATATGTGTATCAGTGTGTTTGTGCATGCTTGTCTGTGCATGGGTTTGGAAACCACAATCATTTTTTCCTGGTATTTAGGTTCTTTTAATAACATGAAAATCAGCTGACGAAAATCTTTAACATTTCCCCTTAGGATAATCCTAAAATAGATTTTTATTAGTGAAGCTCAGCACATGGAGCTTGTTTCTTCCCATGATACCAAAAGTCCATTTAACAAGAACTGTCACTCAAGTTAAGCTTTTTCCTAATGAACCAACCTCTATTGTATTTAAACTCTGTAGTACCCTGAAAGATGCTGACCTTGCATGATAAGACATATCTACAGTCTGCTTTCCAAATACAATTGACTGCTTGAGCATCTTGGCACTCTCTCCTCTAACTTTTGTTCACACTGGAATTGCTATTTTGCTTAGTGTCAAGACAGCTCATATCCCAAACAGCCAGGTAAAGCAGGAGGATATTGAAATGAGAAACACACAGGAGGGGTTTTTGCTTTCTTTGAATGAGAAGCTGCAGATGCAGCTCCTGTGCCTGAAGACTGAGAGGCTCAGTAGAGCAGGGTACCTATAAAGCACCAAGTGTTTTTACACTTAAGTTGCCCACCATTAAAAGTCACATCACATCCGTGCAGAATAGACCGTTTCACTCGGATGCAAAGAGTATCACAAACACAGGGACCATTCACACGGCTCCTGGGCTGCACTTCGGCTGGGTTGAAGCCGAGGACCGTGTGTACCATCCAACGCTCCCAAAATCTCTTAACGTTTGTCAGGGGTGTTTCCAGCCCCCACTTATCTTTTCCCATGAGGGCTCAGCTCGGCGTGGGAAGGCAGGCGCTGCCCAAAGGGCAGGATGCCCACTCCCACCGGGTCGGGGTGCGTGCAGGGCAGGGAGAGTTCAGTCGGGGCCCCGCACCGGGCCCACGCGTGCTGCTCTGCATCCCCCCGGCCCGGTGTCCGCCCCGCCGCCCCGCACTTGCGAATACGCGGGACCTGGTGTTTGCTCGCCTTCATTTTTCACTTCTTATTTGGGTGGTTTGGGTGGGTTTTGCTTTCTTTTTTTTCTGGTCTTCTTTTGACTTCCCGCAGAAACAGTGCCAGTGCCTGCGCCCTGACCCACTTCTCCGTCGGATAATTATATTCCGCGGCTCCAGCCCCTTCCCCCGCTGCCACTCCAGTTCCCAGGGAACACGCAACTCCTCCAGTTCCCGGGGCAGGGAGCAGCCGGCAAATGGCACCTCCTTAGAGGCGGCTGCGCTCCCAGCGTCTCCGGTGCCCCGCGCCCGTTCCCACGACTGCCCATCGCGGTGCGCGCCCGCAACCGGGCCCCGACCCACGGCAGGGCGCTGGCCCGGGGCGATCGCTTCCAGACGGGGCCCTCCCCCTGGCTGCGGGCTCCGCGTGCCCCAGGTCGCACTGGCCGGCCGCGCACCTCGCTGACCTCGGAGACCCCCAAGAACCCGACAGCCCCCTCCCCTTCTCCGTCTCGAAATAAACTTTTCTTCCCACGCCGAGGGGAGGCTGGCGGTGTCTGGGGGGCTGCTCCCGCGCGGGGCCGCTCCCCCCCCGCCAGAGCTGCGTCCCAGTCCTCGGTCCCGGGGCCACGCTCTGCCCGCGGCGGCGTGAACCCCTCTCAGTCCCCAGGCCCCCGTTCACTCCCTCCTGCCTTTTGGGAGGGGCGGGGGGGGGATCTGCTGCTGCTCCCGCCCGCGGATGCGCGCCACCGCACTCGCCGCGCACAACGCCCCCCCCCCGCATCCCCCACCCCGCACCCCCCCACAGCCACATCCACACTCCCACGCACACCCTGACACGCACACACGCAGCCACCCTCACACACACCCTCACACACACTCTCTCACACGCGCGCACACGTGCGCGCCCGCCCAGCCGAGCGCGGTCTCCGCCCCCCCGCGCACACACATACACGGCACACGCACACGCACACGCACACACACGATACGTGCACACACTCGCGGCACACACATCAAGCGGACACCCGCGTACACGCACCCGCCCGGGCACACCGCGCTTCCCCGCAGCTCCCGCCATGCGCTGAGCGGAGCCGCGGCCCCGCAGCTCCCAGCGCCGCTGATCCCGCCCGCCCGCGGCGTGGGGGCGGCCGCCGGGCGCGGCCGCGGCGCGGAGCCGGATTCCCGCGGGGAAGAGGTGCAGCAGCCCGCGGAGGCAGGCGGGCGGGCAGGAGGCTGAGACAGCCGGACAGGCAGGCAGGCAGTCGGAAGGAGGCGAGGAACGATTTGGACATGCTCATTCTCGGGCGCTTGGTTGCCTGCATCCAGCTCATCTGTATCCTCAGAGTGGGTGAGTGATCTCTGCATGAATTCATCTTCGGGCTTCGGAACAACTTTTCTCCCCGGGCTCCGGTGGGTTTTGGTCTCTCTGATCCCTTTTGCTTAGGTATTGCAGGCGCAGTCCCTGTCTGTTCCACGCCGCGAAAACACGCTGTCAACACCACGGGTGGGAGCGTTTCTCCTACCCTTTTTACCTCAGCCGCCGGCCTCCGAGGATGCGCGGTACCCCACGCCACCCCCGGCACCGGCGGGCTGCTCCGGGCGGGGCTCGCCAGCCCACCTTGCCTCTCTGCTCCCCCAGTGCGCCCCGCCAAGCCCTCTCAGGGGTCCGGCCCCGCTGGGCTGCCTGCACCCGCGGGGGAGGGACCGGGTGGGGGCCGGTGACAGGGGGAGAGAGAAAATCCATGCCCGGCAATGCTGATATCGAGCTTCTTTGGGGACATGGGATGTGAGATGTTACTTTACGCTCTCGCATGAGCTGTTCCGAAGAGAAGGGGATGGTGCAAAATTTCACTTCAATAAAAGGACTCGTTCTCCCTGAACGGGTAACGTCAGTGGTTGCCCTAAACCATGCAAAATACCAGTCGTTTATTCACGTGGGACCCCACATACAGAATATGGATTCATATATAGATTTAGTAGGACTGCTTACATAACCAAATTCATTTTCAGCTCATGCAGACCTGTGCAACTGGAGTGCATTCTACAAATCATGCAGTGCCCTGTTACACGAGACGATGTTTATTATAACCAGCGTGAGTCACTTGATGCTGTTAGAAGTGCTCTCTTCAGTACGTCGTCAAATAAATTCTAGCAGCTTACGTGGTAGGGTTCGTATCTTGTTGGATAATCAATTTGAATTTATAAGCTTTTATCAAATAGATCACTAGAAAATACCAGTTGGCTGCTTGTATTTCAGTATGAGGAACTTGGGAGCCTCACCTCCATGTGTACAAAACCAGTCTTACAATAGGTCTGTGGTGACAAAGTAGTCACTAACCTACATTTGTCACCCAATAGGTGGTGCTGCTTCTGAAACCATGCAGCTCTATAAACAAAGATCGGGGTTAGGTTACTCGCAGTGAAAGCAATTTCGTACCAAGTTCTGCTAGTTAGAGAAAACTACTTTTTAAAATTTTATGAGGAAAAGTATTTTTGCCTCTTTTCAGAAAATACTGTGGAATGATTCAGCTATATATGTGATGAATGTAACTGACCTTCAGTTAAAACGTGTGATCTTTGTAAGGGCATTAATAACATTTTAATGTCACTTTTAAACTAACCTATTCCTAAAAATAGGGTGCTTACTCCAATTCTCTTAGTTCTAATAATTTTCTTGTACTATGGCAAAGAATGGCCTATTATAAAACTTTTGATAAGTTTTCATAATGTCTTTCTTACATTGCCAACCTGTTTCCTGAAATCAGATGTACTCTTGAGACTAAAGGAAAAAAATTAGCAGATGTTTTTACATTTGTGTGGAGGTATATGAAAATGCTTGAGAACAGATCAAGTATACAATGATATGATCATAATGTGATACAACTCTATTCAGTTTTGGAAAGAACTTCCCTATTCAGGTGATCCTATCACATTGGAAGCAATGAAAGACAAACATAACTTCTGTAACCTTTTGTTTTGTTTTGTTTTAAATAATGTCATCTAGCATCTTACTAGAAGTAAGCTGGTTTTATATAATGTAGTGGTTAGGTACTTGTTGTGTGTATGGATGTTATATTCATGAATTTACAAGATCTGACAGGTTGGGAAAAGATTTTCTACTCATACATAAGCTGTAAGTGCATCTACTTTTTGTTTCTCTAGACTGATACACTGTTGTTTTCAATCCTGACCTGAAGAGGACCCCCTTTCTAGATGTGATGGATTGATTTGGTCTCAATGATGCATCATTCTGAAGATTCATGTGCTAGACTTCTCAGTGTGTTCAACAGTATGATTGTTCCCAAGACTGAATACCCTGTACAAGCTATTAGGTAGATTTAATCAGATTTGATTTGAATATGTTCCTGTTTGAGTACCTCTCCATAACAAATATGCTATAATCTGATAGCATTAGTTCATAGAAACAAATACTTAGTCAGAATCCTGATATTATTTTCTTCTGTGGTTTTTGTTTGTTTGGGTTTTTTCATAAAAAATAGTATCAATTATTGCATACCACCAATGTATGGTTCCAAGGGTTTGGTGAGAGAGAAGAACTGGATGGGACTATCTGGCTCTTACCATTAAATATTTCTGGTGCAGAAGAAACCAGACCCACAGCTCTGTGAATGAATTGGTGCTGGAGAGCATGACAATCTGCCTTTGTGGAGCCTACACTTATTAGTATGAGGCTAGGCAATGTGTAGATCCCAGCCTCATTTGCTTGCAGTTTCAAAAAATGTACCAGACATCAGGTGGTCTGGTACAGAGCTTTATAAGTGGTCCTTCCTAGTGAATCTGACTGGGATATTTGCTGTTGATTTTGGGAGATTCATCAGGGAAATCTGTCTCATATGTGTCCAAAAAAGACAAGGCAGCCAGGACACCCTCGCTGAGGAATAAACTATTAGAGCAGATGAAGGCAAAAAGTTCTTCTGGGAATGACAAGACAGCAACAGTTCATTCTCTGTCTAACTGAAGAAATGCTTAGGAGCTTCTAACTTACCTGCTGAGTTATGAACAGCACCTTCCTTCAGTGTTACTGAAGCCAAGGAACTTGATTACATCAAGTACTGATGTAATTTTTTATGGAGCAGGGTACTGTGTGAGTACTCTCAGTGAGTGCCATTCAGTGAAACTTGTGGAGTGAGATGCTATTCAGTCACAAGTAAGAGCTCATAAGAAACCCTATGCAATTGTTTGTGAGCACTACTGTGTAGAGATTTCCTATTAAGATTTTTCTTTTACTAAGATTAAAGGGAAAAAACCCCAACCCTATATGGACAATTCACTTGGATTTTTACATTTTTATTTTAAATGAGAAATTTATGAATCTGTAATCTTCAGCCTGTATATGTCTCAGACTGAAGATATTCTTTGAAAATCTGCCCTGGCTTACTGATGTGTTCCATATAACCTGAAAGTCAATGAGGTGTGCCCTTTTGGTGCCTTTTGTGGCATTGTTCCTATGGAAATAGTATCTGGAGTCTTTTCAGTAAGTAGACTATTTATGAATCTGTGTAGGCAAGAAAATGTTCATAGAAAAAGGAACGTTTTAACAAATTACACTGTAATTGTGGTTAAATTTGAGTCAAAGAAGTGTAAATATTTAGGCAAGAGTTAAAAATATTCCATGCTCTCACTAGAAAAATGTATGGATAGTTTCCCCAAATAAGGTAAAAAATTTCTCTAGAATTAGCTGATCTGCATCTTACTACTATCACTGTCTGACCTCAACCAGGCTTTTGTGTTTCAAAATGCAAGTAATTAATCTCTAAATTTAATTAGTTGTGTCTCAGATTAATTTCTCACTATCTAGAAAATACCTCTCTCTCGTTTTTAGTTTTTTTCTGGCATCCCTGTGCCATGACTTTATTTGTACAAAGCTGGTAACAGTTCCCTAAATATTCTTGTTTTTCTTATACAGCTGACATCAGGACAGTATTTTCAAGCTATCAGGCAGCATGCACCTCACTATCAACATGAAAGCAACTTCTCTGCACTTTTTACTGGATGGTCACAACTAAAAATAGTGAGAATCTAAAGCACAGCACACTTTGGCTTCCTAGATCCAATCACACTGTGTGTTCATTCTCATGTCCACGTGTTTAGACTCAGTAAGCCCTTAGACTGCTAGAGGACTGTGGAATCAGATCCTTCTTTTTTGCACTAACCTCTTATTTTGACAATATTTTTGTAGGCCAGTTATTTGGCACACCTCAAACTGAATTGCATCACAGTAATAGTAATGTATATTACTGCTAATGCTTGAGCACATTTTACACTTAAGATTATATGTTCCTATGCATGATGATACATATGCATTTCTCCTATGGAGAAATTTAATCCTGCCATATCTAAAACATAAGAGCTAAAACAAAAAAAAAAAAGAATTTTAGAACTGATTTATTTTTATACTTTAACCATCTATATTATGACCATATATATGTTACGCATTTTTGTACCATAGACATTTATATATATCAAAATCTAAATATACAGTATGGATTTCTTTTAGGTTCAAATACTAGCAGGTATGAAAAGTGATGAAATGAATGTAATTTTAAAATTAATGTCAGTGTAGCCAAGTATTTACTCAGCACACTAGTCATCTGTAGGACATATCTAAAATAGTTATGTAATTTCCAACATTGAATCAATACAATTCATAAGGAGAGTTTTCTAAACTGCATTTGGCCTCACTTCATCTCTGAATTTACCCTTCTATCTGGATTCCTGGAGAGAAACTAAATACTATATATAAAAATAAGATGATAATTTGAAAACATAATTATAATCTGTCTTGTAAATTAGGATGTTAATTTATGAAAATAGGCACTTGACCATTTCTTAAGGAAGGCTATTTCCTAGATTTTCAGTGCTCATCATTTAAGTGGCCACTTCCCACTATGAGATCTCTAATTAGGAATTTAAGGGTGAACAGATTCTGTTCTTTCCCTGACAATTTCAATTCCTCTTCAAATGTGCTGTGCTTCTCAGTATTCCCCGTAGGGCCTAGAAGTCTGTGGCAGTTCCGGAGCCCCCAGCTCCCATTTAACAGCTCAGTTCTCACAGCTTCGTGCACCATTTATGTGGCTTTCCTGTACAAGACATCCTTTGGCTATTCAATAAGCTTCTTTTCCCATAAAGACAAAAGTTACCTTTTTGAATACATGTCAAGCCTTCTGTATTAGAAAGATGAATCTACAGGAAGAAAAGGACTTACAGTATTAAATAAACAAAATCCACTAAATGAAAGATAGCAAATATTTCAAAGAGGCTGGGACTATAAATGAGACTTGGCTCCTGCAGGTTGTTGAGGAACTGTTGGCAGCAGAATACTTTGGTAGGAAGGTATGGTGCAGGTTGCTTGTTGAATACAAATTACAAATACAAATTAGATGTTGGTCCACCAGTTCAGTCTTGAGGCTAAAGTGGAAATAACTGGAGATTTTAGAAACAAGGGGAGGGTTTATTTTGCTTGATTTGCATCACTGGCTAGTAATTGTGGCACTATCTGATAGAGGTGAAATAATAGACTTTTTAAGTAAAGCAGACACTGTGAAGTGTCACAGCTTATTCTAGATGAGGCATGCCTCTCAAAAGCTCCTGTTGCCTTTACATCTTGCCCATAGGCGACTTTGGTTTTCTTTGATCCACTGGAAGTAGCATATTTCATCCTACACATCAGTATTTTTCATTACTATTTGAAGACCCCAGGAGCTATTGTTTGAGTTAATTAATTTCAGAAATTGTGGTGAAAGTCACGAGGATGATGAAAGTCCTATCCTACATCTGATGAGGAAACCTCGGCAATGAAAGTAGGATGCCTGTGGAACTTAGGTGTTTGAACCCAGAATTTTAATCAGAAGGTTCCCTGACTCAGCTCGTACCTTGATGGCTTCCAGGGAAGCTTTCAGGCAGCCATAGTTTCTCTCCTGCATGTGCCCTAACCTGACCTTATCGTGTGCAGCTCAGTGCCTCTTTAAGTCCAAAGTTTCCTTGGATCCAAACCCAAATATCCTTTCAGATGACTTTCCTGAGCCTTAAGTCAGTAAGGTTCCCTAAATACATGCTGACAGAATCATGATCTGGCTGCTGCTGCTGCTTCTGTTTGGGACAAAGGACAAGATGGTGGCTGTGCCACCTTCTCATGTTGTAGCCCAGTCACTGAAGCATTTTACCAAGACAGTCTAGAGAGTCTGGACTCGTCTGAGATAAAGGGATTTGAACCTCCATCTTCTGTCTCCAAACATTAGGTTTTGTCAAATGAGAAGACTTTTCATACTTCTTGTGTAATATGAAACAATTTATCTTATTTTTAAAATTTTTTGTTAGAACAATATTTTGAGAGGATTCTGGACAAAATCTTGAAAGAGGGTTGCTAAGCAGTTGGAAACCACATCTATTTCAGGAATTTTTGGAGCTGGAAATGGAACCTGGGAGAGTTTGCAAGAAAATTTTCCAGCATATAAGTTTGCCTTTTTCTCACTGTCCACTTCAGGCTTCTGAAGCAAGGACTCTGAATTAGTAAGATACCACAGCAAGATAGAATGTACGAGGTCTTAGGACTGCTCCTACTCAGTATTTCATTATCTACTTGCTGGATACAATGCATAAATCACTACCCACGCATTTTCTCTGGTTGAGCAGATTTTGCTTGTTTCTTTAATAGTTCCAGATACTTATTTAAAGAAGGGAATTCTAGGTTGTACTCCTGAAAAATTAACCTCTCAAAGGTGGGCAAGCCTCAAGTGTATTTCCACCAACTCAGCATTTGACATCAGCTATCCTGGTCAGCTGAGTACCATTTGGGCAAGCCAGTTGCTTGTTACTGCACTCAGCTGCTTAGATCACCTAAAGACGGGGGAGCAGCCTGAACTTCAGGGCTCTGGAGCCTACTGCTGTTGTGTGACAGGTGGGTGATTCTGCTAAAGCCATCTTGCACTTGAGTTTTTGCACTTAAGTTTTTTTCTAAGTCAAGGCTATTTAATACATCCTTTGCACCACAGTTTCACATTCAGCAGCTAAAAAATAGGCTAGTTGTGGTTTGGCTACTTGCCGTATAAAAAGCACTATTTCCTTGTCTAGATTTTTACAGCATCCAGTTAGACATACAAGGTGATATGTTTGGTTTTTTCCTATTCCCCTTTATGTTTCACTAAACATAAAGAATGTAGTTACTTTGAAATTTTCTCTGTGATATTGAAATACTAAAGATCCTACTGTGCAGGTAGCATTCAGCAATTTGTATTTCTCTATGAAGATACTAGGACTTCACCTGAGCAGTGAGAGATTTTATTAAGAGTTTTTGAGAGCAGTATATCCATTAGTAATTTGGCTGTGAATTATCATCCTCATTGCCAAAAAACTTCTGCTAAATATTGGATTACCTGGAGGCTGAAATACAAAGTAGGTAACATTTGAAAAGGTATCCATCTTCACTGCCTCATTTATCTGTTTGCTGAGATATGATAAGAGTAAAGCAGTGAAGAGGTGGTTAAACGGTGACATGGAAAGGGCAAAATAAGAGATGTCCAGAGTACTTTTACTGTGTTAAAATCGTGTTACAAAAATTGGTGTTCAAAATCCTGTAAATTAAGGATGTTGCATAAAAATAAATCACATCAAATGAATCTTAGTGAAAGACATGGTTATGTAAATTCCCTAACAGAATGTGACAAAGAATTCCTGACTCATTTAAAATTTTCTTGGAAGTCATGGTAAGCTCTTTAATCAGGACAGATTTTTTTCTTGGCTTTTGATAAGCTATCCACACCAAATGAAATATTTTCCTGAAGAAAATTGAAGGATTTACTGAACTCATTGAGATTTAGACTGGTTTGTATCACAATTCTTCAGAATACATTTTTCCAAAAATAATGCTAGTTTTCAAAGCTGTCAGATCCTTAAAAAAGATAAATCTGTGATGTTCTGCAGGGGCAGCATATACCAAAGAAACTAAAAGCTTTTTGAAAGCTACAGCAAATATTTTGAGGAAAAATGAAGCCTTTAAAATCAGCGTTTAAAAAAAGACTTGATTCTTCAATTGCTTTATTTGCTGAACTCCATGATTTCAGCAGAAGTTCCCAAAAAGAAAAACATCTTCTTGCTGAGACTAAATAGCTAATGATCAAAGTAACAGCTGGCTTTATAAAAGGGACCTAATATTACTCCAGGCAATTTGTCTTCTGGCTCCATCCCCAAACTGACCAACTGTGTTTGATCTATTTCTAGCCATTTAGAAAAGTCATTTGGTTCCAAGTGTATGCCAGTTATTTCTGTCGCTTCCTTTTGTAACTCTTATTCTGATACGCATGTCTAAGTATGATAACTAACAAATATGTCAGGCTGGGACTTCCTGGGAGGCCCAGGAGCCTTCTTCCAGCTTCTTAGAGCATTCCAGCGACGTGTCTGTGACATGTCACACCAAATTGGTGCACTCACCACACAACCCATCTGCCTGTCATTTGCACAGAGTTTGGGGCAAGTCTTGTGTGGTCTGTGCCTACCTCCTTTATTAACTGTGAGTTTTGGTCGCTACCTTTGCATTTCATGTATCTTGCAATGTTGCAGAAAAACTTACTTTGGGTTGTCTTGTTGTTTTTTCTAACACACCTTGGGTTTGTGTTAAAAAAACCCTGTGTATCACTGTAGATCCACAGATCAGAGTAGTTACTTCTGGCTTATGTGCATAAATAAATCCTGGATGAGCACCAAGGGGAAAAAGTTCCAGAAGACCTCTTTAAGTTTTAGGATAGCGCTTATACAAACCCAAATGACTGTAAACTGGCAATGTGCAAATTTATACTGAAAATTCAAAGGAAGTTCCTAACCATTACAACAGTGGAATTCTGAAAAGTGTGTCCAATGTTAACAGTGGGATCAAAAAGCCAACCTGATATTTTTTTTTGGTAATTGTAGAGTACTACATTTTTTATGAGAGCCTGCGGCCCCTGAAGCAGGAGAGAACCCTGACAGTGATCTAGGAGTTCCTGTCAGTGAGTAGCATGGCACAAACTGTGCTACATAAGAAAACTGAGCAGTGTGCACCTGGCTGTGCCAGCCAGCTGCCCACCAAAACCACATAAACCAGTCATTGCTCATGATGGACTGGAGCATTTTTAAGCTGAGGTACTAAGGAGTGGGTGCTCACTTAGCATCTCAAGTACCCCTCAGCATTTCAAAATGCATACAGAAAAAGAAAGAAGTATATAAATAGGAGGCTATATATATCATAAATACAATACAAAGTCATGACACTTAAAAATTTGCATTTTGTGTTTTGCTTATTGTATTTTGGGGCTGTTGACCACTTGCTTTTTTAAATAAGATTACTTGTACAAGTACAAGGTAAGAAACCTCCTTTAAAGAAAGGGTTTTGAAATTGTGTTGTATGACTTCAGGGGCTAGTGGTAGAGTTAAAATACTAGCCAACTGAAAATCCTAGGGAGCTAGCTGGCAGTGTTCTCACTCTCTCACCTGATACAACTGTAGGAGATTTCAATTCATTTTATTTCTGTGTCAAATTTTGCACTGGCTGAATTCTGAAAGTATTCTCAGGCTCATCTGCCCATTTCTCATCAAACCTCTCCATGTCCACCTGTCATATTCTCATATAAATGGTTTGGCATCTCTGTCAGCCCCATTTCTCACTACATGCACATTTCTGCAAAGACACAGGCAGTTATGTGGTAGTTTACTCATGTAAAATTACTCCAACTTTGTGAGGGTTCTCATTGATTGGTTTCTGCACTCCTTTTAAAGTGTAATTCTTACATATCTGATACAATTCTTTCTCCCTGATTGTTCCTCCTCTTTTATTTGTGATGAAGAAAAAGGGATTTGTGTTTTGCTTACTGCTTTATCTGTGTGGTAAAAAATCAAACATAAATCAATATGTATTAGAATGAACAAAACACTGGGTAAAAAATGTAAATTCCTTATTTTTTTCTCTACAAGTTTTATTTTCTGCACTGCTGCCTAATCAATTTCAAAGGTTTATTTTTTGGTATGTCTTGATGAGAGACATAAAATATTTCTGTATTTAGAATATGTATTTGACCAGAGGTCAGGACAGTATTACATTCGACGTAATTCATTCAGAAATACTTAGACTAGAAATTTTTCTTTTAATCCATTTGTGAAAAATAGATCCATGAAAAATTCCTGAGGATTATGCAAAAATATCCTTTAATCTGAATCTTTTTTCAGTATTTTCTGGTTTGTGCTACCCACTGTGGGATTTGTAATGCATGAATCAGCAGACAAAGTATGTTTCAGTGTGGCAGTAGTCATCTCTGTCTGTATGGGAAGTTCCAAACTTTTTGTGTGAGGTGATAAGATTGTGACACAAAATCATCTAAAGATTTGTCTGAGCAGCGGCTGTACTCATGAAAAAGGAGGTTTAGATTAGATACTAGAAAAAAATTCTTCACTGAAGGGGTGGTCAGGCATTGAAACAGGCTGCCCAGGGTAGTGGTGGAGTCACTGTTCCTGGAAGTGCTTAAAAAACGTGTGGAGGTGGCACTTGGGGATATGATAAAGTGGTGGACTTTGTGGTTGGACTTGATGAGCTTAGAGGTTTTTTCCAACCTTAAAGATTCTATGGTTCCATGAAAAATGACAAAAGGAACAGATATGCCCTGTTGTTAGGAATACGTGCACATCTTTTATGATCCGATTAGCTTTTGCAACTATTCAAGTGTTTACTGTAGAAGAGATTCATCATAGTAAAATGTTTTGCAAGTGCAATTGAGAGCAGATTAAAAATGTCCTTATTGCCCTGCTGAATGGAAGAAGACAGGTTCATCTAAATCTGGTAAAGCTAATAAGGCAGTGATGCATAAAAAATAGTTTCAGGTTACATGTAGTCAAGTGAAATACAGGAAAATGTATATGGAGCAACCAGAAAATCTAGTCCTGTTTTTGGTGAATAAGGTAATATGAGTTAATCAGCTTTTTCTAATATGATCTACTCATTCTATCACAATTGTAAAGAGTGCATTTGAACAAAACTATAATACAGGTTTTCATGGTTTGCTTCATTAGTTAAATAATTCCTTGGATGTGCAAGAGCTTTTTGAAAGACATGTAACCCTGAAATCTGCTGTTCCGTTGAAAGCAACAGGAAATTCAACCTGCTCAGAGTATGATTAAATCAAAGGGGTTTCATCGTCTTTTAGTGCAACTCAGAATGCTGGGTGTGCATAGACTGAGACTCACAACAGCCAGCATGCCCTGTGCTGGGACATGCAAGCTTGGCTGGTAAAATAAAGATCAGTGTAGATAAAAAAGTGTGAAAAAATAACTAACTGGGACATGCCTCTTAGGGCCACATATTGGACATAACTATGCTGAAACATCTTGTTTAGATGGCTAGACTTGGGAAGTTCAGAATTGTTGATCTTACTACCCCTAAACCAGCTATACAATGCTAGTACTGGACACTTCCCATCATCACCTAACAATACAACATTTGCCAAAGGAGCAGGAGGTGGCAATCCTAAACCTTTCCCCTGTACCAGGGTTTGAACCACAGCTGTGGAGGGCAGTATGATCCACAGTATGACAGAGCACAGCAGGTGGGGATGGGCAACACTGTTAATCTGTACCAGGCTGAAGATGGGAATTGTAGATTGACATAGAAAACTTAAATATCCAGTCCAATGAGTGGGATAAGGTGGTTCAGTACAGCATTTCCAGGTGCTAGACTAGATTTTTTCCCCCTCTTCTTCACTGTACCCCTGCTACCCTGCTCCAGAGCAGCAGCTGCCACCGTGTGTGAGCAGCAAATCCCTGGTCTCCGCCTTCTGCTGTGGCTTCCTACCATCTTCCCCTGCTACACCCCCACAACACTGTCACTCTGTGGCTGCAGTAGGGATCTCTCTGCTGGGATGGACACAAATGTGCATTTGGCAGCCTGTACTGGCTGGGAAGGGCCTCTCTGTCTGTGATGGGCAGTGGGCAAGAAAATACATTCTGTAGGTTGGTTTAAAGCCTTGAGTCAGCAGCTGGACCATACTGGGTTATGTCTGTCATAAAAGGAGTGATGCATGGGATTCCAGTCCCTGCTATCCGATGTAAAAACCACCAGGATTTCTATTGTCTCTTGTAGTTTTGAAACCTGATGAAGAATGCTGCTGTATGTCTAGGTGTGGTCCATCTAGTGCTTATCTAGGTCTTCTGGGCATCTCTGAATGGTCACCTGCTTACCCTGCACCCATGAAGTCTCTGTATCTTTCAGTCTTGGACCAGTTGCTGATTTTTTTGTGTTGCAGAAGGTGAACCAGTTAGATACAAAAGTGGATTGTAACTCTCCCGGAAAATTGTGTAGCTGTACCGTTAGTCTGTGTAAGAAATGTATGCATTTGCACTGCCCCTGTTGGAATAGCAGGAGGTTTTCTGCCACAGGCAGGTATGGCAATGGAGTGAGCAACTGCTGCAGTGCCCTGGAAGAAAATACAGCATGTGCTCCTTTTTGTAGCAAATCAAATGCTTTGGATAGCATAGAGACAACAGATGCGTTTCCCTGGTGAGTCACTGAGCTTCCCTAAAGCCCCGTATCTCCAAGGCTTTCTGCTGAGGTGAAGCATATTACTCTGCTCCCAGTACAGGCAAGACCTTAAAGGCTTAGTCAAACCTGTAATTAATTAATTGTGTAAGACTTAGAAGATATTTCACTAGATGAGCACTAAGTCTGTTGCTAATGATTTCAAATATACGAAGCAACTTCCTAAAACCCTTTGAAATTGGCAATTATAATGTTCTGTCTTACACGGGAAAGCTTTGATCACTCCAGAGCAGGAAATAAATGCATGACTTAAACTGGAGAGATGCAGTGACAGAACAGCAGCAAACTGTGAAATACAGTGGCGTGGCAGAGAGCCAGAGGAAGATTTGCTGTTGCTCCTTCCAAAACCGATTTGAAGTCATTTTAGTGTTTCTGTGTTGCATAAATGACTGTGAAAGTCCTAGGAGGTCTGCAGTTGCATGTGCTTACAGTCTGAAGATAAGACTTGATTGAAGAATTTTTGCTTTCATGTTCTCTTCATTTTTTTTTTGGTTTTTTTTTTTTTTTAATTCCTATGCAATTACAAGGCTACATTCTGCCAGAGCTCTAGAAGCAAACCTAATGAAAATCTGACTAGTTCTATCACAGGTACTTAAATGTGATTCTTTTAAAAAAATGTTAAAGTATGTCTGAAAGCTTATTGTTTTCTGTTCAATGGTAGGAATACTTTGCAGAGAAACTAACTAGCTACAGTCTTGAAGCTTCATTTTTGCCACTGTGTTTTCTGAGAGCAAAACGTGAGCTCTATCTTCTGTACTTGACTAATCCTTGTTGTGGGTTTAGCAATGCCATCCACCAAATTGTTTCCCTAACTCACTCAATTTTTCATGAGGTCATTAAAATTAAGAAGGTTCTTAGGTATAAAGCAGTGTGGTATTTGCTTGTGAACTTTTTGCAGTTCCTCAAATAACTTTCAGTTATTAATATGTAGAAGAGAGAAAATAAGAACATTTTAAGAAAATAAAAATGCATTCTAAAAATACTCTGCTTTTAAGGATGTATGGGTTTTTTTAAAACTATTGTAGTGCTGTCACCTGCATATAATATGCACCTGCTGGAGGCATCTTCAGAAACGTTTATTTGCTTTGATTAATTGCATAATAAATTCTCCCTTGTGGCTGATTAAGTGAAAAATACCAGAAGTTGCTTCTTGAAGGAGCAAATACTATTTTAATGGTTTTATATCATAATGAAATAGTTACATCCAAGTAAAATGAGGGGGAAAAGATCTCTCTAATTGTCTATAAGCTTTCCACTGAGGGATTAAATGTTAGCACTGTGCCTATAGATGCAGTTCTAGTACACTTCAGATATTTTACAAAAAATTGGGAAACTTATAATTGGTTACTGGAAATACAACCATTTAAAATACACAATATATTTATTTCATTGTGTACACAGATTAATCCTTTAACTGGCCTTTTACATGTGTTGGATATTTATACAAAAATGAGATCTGAGGTTATACTGACATGTGGAGATGTTGTATAATCAGGGAATTGCTACCATTAATTATTTATGTATTGACAACATTTAAGTGCATCTGGCAGTGACCAGGGTTTCATTTTATAAGGTACCATGTGAACACAGAGCAGGAATATGACACCTGCTCTACAGAATTTAGAAATAAAATAACATACAGAACGAGAAGCTGATAGGACAGAGAAGACAGGAGTAAGTGCTAAGAAAAAGTCATGTATTAGTCAGCATAAAAAACAGATGAGCTGGTGAAGCAGCAATTAGTCATATCTTTTCTAGCTATTCCTGTGAGTACCCATTTTCAAAGAGGGATTTAAAAGGCCTGTCTCTGTTCTACCTCAGAAAGGTAGAGGTAGTAATACTTCACTCAAAGGTATTTTGTGTGAACAAGAGTACGTTCACATTTCTGAAGCTCTTTCAAGAGTGAAAAGATTGGCTCCAAGTCATAGGTTATAGGGCAGTGTCCCTCTGCAAGGACATGGTGCAGGGAACCTTTGCAGCCTCTGAGGACCCAACCTGTGTGTGAAGGCAGCTCCATTTGCAGTCCCTTGGAGTCCCTGGTGCAGCTCTTTGCATGCTGTGTCATCTCCAGGTAACACTTTGAGATGAGGAGAAGCGTTCACCTGGAGACCTGCTGTATCCTGATGATTCAATAGGAAACTGAAATCATGAGACCTTGGAACTGCACCTGGCAGTCTCAGCTCGAGCATGTCATTTTACCTTTGCTTGTTTGCTTCCTGCAAAGCTGAGATGATATACCCATGCTTTCTGACATCAGTTCAGGAACAAAAGTACTGCATACACATGAGAGTGCAGACGTATTACAGAGTGCACGTGGGCATGAGAGCAGCTAAGGTGTTCTGCTTTGTGTGAAAAAGGGAGCCCTTTCAGCCTGAGCACAGCCTTCCTAATGCTGTGTGACTTCACTTAGGGGAGACTGCATGTACATTTACACCTGAAAACACGAGTCAAAACAGCTGATCTGAACATTTAGCTTGTGGTGGATCCTCTGATCATAATCATAAATGGAGGTTCTCACCCTGTATGACCCACTGCTACTCAGAAACTATGGGCTGCAACAAGGTCTTGTACCTCATGGTCCCTGAATGTCAACATGGAGAAATGTGGCAGTATCAGGTAGGCATTTGGTGTGTAAAACAAAGCTCTAACATCTCACAAAAGGAACAATTATACTGCATGGGGATACCACTGATGTTATTTTATCTAATTGCTGTAATTTGCTGTTCATGTGAGGTGTGGTAGTACAGTCATAACATACTGAAAATTAGGTTTTCCTCAGGTGTAGCAGTCAGTAAAGCTTGTGTCCATGTGTCATGTTTGATGATAATAAAAGTAATGATACTATTTATCCTGTCTCATTTTTCTTCATTTATCATTCTTCTTCATGCTACAAAGGTAGCATGTGAGCACAGCTATAGGGGTGGTGGCTGTTGGCAGCTGCTTTCCATTAGCTGCCATCTCAGTTCCACAAGGTCTTGCAACACACATTTTCTAGGTGGTCCCTGGTGCTGAATGAATGGGTACAGCTTTTCTGTCTTATGCCCCCCATACTGCCACTTCATGGATCACCCTGCATGCTTCAGTGTTTGCTGCCAGTTACTACACTGCAGTGTCCTGATCCATTCTTGTCTGCAATTCTGACTTCAGGGATGTGATGCTCTGTGTCTGTTATTTGTACTTCAGAAATAAGTGTTGATTTCTAAGATGTGACCATAAGGCCAAGTACTGACGTGGAAAAAAGTTCTAAATTGCACAGGTTCAGTGGATGAAAACCTACATTGCTTTGTGTTCTCTCTTTAAAAAAATAGCAAATGTTAAAAAATGAATTGAAGGACCAGTCCAGATTTCTGTTGTCTCCTGGCAAGTGATAACTTACAGGGGAAAAAGAGTAAGAAAAGTGGTGGGCCCTGCTAACAAGAGGACGAGACTTAATGGTAGTTTCCAGAGTCCTTGCTCTAGAGTTTATAGGAGTCCCAGAGAGACTGAGAGAGTAAATGAAAGACAAGAACAGCAAAAATAAAGAAAGGGAGAAACAGGAAGGAGGGAGTGAAGAAGGGAGGGAGAAAGGAAGGAGTAAGTTTACAAATGAGACACATTTGCCACTTGTGCAGCTTCTCTTTCTCTCATGTTCTTTAATTGTGGTGCTGCTGCATTCTGCAACTACTCATCATTTGTAACTACTAGAAAAGGAGACTGGGGGAGTCAAATTATGCCTGCTGTGCCTTGTACAGCCATCACATCACCAAACCCAGAGTGAAATGAAATAAGTGAACCTAAGCTTTCAATCTCAGGTTTTTTCCACAACTGTTTTCCAGGTAGTGAGGAAGATGAAGAGGGTAATGCTACCAATTTCTTCTTCTTTTTTAATGAATGCATACAAGTGGAGTTTACTACAGAGCAATTTCTGAGGTGCTCATTCATCACAACAGAGAAAAAAGTTCAGAGCAAGAGCTGAGGAGTCTTCATTTGCTTCTAACAGGAACTGTTTATGTAACTTCCTCAGCATCATCACCACAGTGGTCTCTAAAGACCTGTAGGTGTGTAATACTTCCAGCCAGCATATGATGAATGAATTATAGAAAGATGCTTGTTGACACTTGCAAGGAGAGACTAAGTGATGAAACAAGAGCAGTGATGGGTTTGGGGAAGGAAGAGACACCACCCCCTGCCCCCTTACCCACACTTCCACACTGCCTTGGCCTTTGAGGCTGACCTTCAACCCCTCCTCCTTTCTCCCTCCTCATAGGGAACCTTATGCACTCCCCTTCCCTTCCTTCTCTTTCTGAGCCCCATATCTGGATGTGAAGCAGATTCCCCTCAGAAAATCCTACTCTTCTAGAAGAATGAACTGTTCTTGTTTTAGGGTAGGAGGGAGTACTGCAAAGCAGATTCTGGCTAATTGTCACTCACTGCCTGTGGCAAGCATCCATATCTGAGATTATCATATAAATTCTATTTGTACAACTTACAATCTCAATGCAGCTCAAATTCTATGGATTTGTTGGCAGTACTACAAGTAAATCATTATAATAGTTGCTAAAAAATGAGCATTGACAGTGATATTCAGGCTGTAATGACCACTGTAACCTAAAAAACTTCAAGGAGCTTTATTGTTTTCAAAAGGGAAATGTGTGTTCTTAGGCTGAAATGTAAGTTGGTTGGAATAGTACATTTCCTTTATAATGAATACATCCCAAACTAATGCTGCCTCCTTGAACAATCTGCAAACCCAAGATTTGATGGTAAAACTCACTGCTGCCTCTATGGAGAGGACACAGGTGTGTGTTACAGATTAAACAGGGGCTGCTGGTTTTCACCAAAATGTACAGACATTTGGTAGTAACTCTTTGTGGGGAAATATTTGAAGGGCAGTTAAAAAGCCTTGGATGTGTAAGGACCATGTTGGGAAGAGTTTTAGTGTGCAACAGGGAACAGACAGACTGGCATGGCAGTAAGTTCTGTAAGTTTAAGTTTTTTTCAGGGAAACAATATTTAGAAATAAGTTTCAGGTAAATTTCACAATTATTTTAATTGGAGAAAACAACTCTAAATTCTTTTTGATGCAATAACTATAATGAATACTATTTTAAGAATTCACCCAAGGCTCTAGTCATGAAAGAACATGTGCTTGACTGAGTTGCATTCACTCTATAAAATAAAACTGATGTTCTGCTTGCAGCTCTAAAGAGAAGATCTCCATTCTTTTTCCTCCATGCCAGAATTCCACGATGGGTGTGATGAGTATCCTAGTTTTCTGTGGGAAAAAAATCTAAAGAGAAGCAAGCTGTAATTTCCTATGGAAAACCAAAAATAAGTAAAGAAAGAAATTGACAGGAAAAAAAAGGCATGCTAGTGCAAACCTTTATCAAAAAAGAAAATTCTTCTGCTCAGTTCTAAAGTGTGTCCACAACATTTTTGATGTACATCTACTAGGCGTTACACTTTCCTGGTGTACATTGTACAACAAGTAAGTTTCTAAGAGCAGGGTAATATTAGGGTGTTGTGGTTTAACCCCAGCCAGCACTAAGCCCCTCGTAGCCACTTGCTCACTCCCCCATCAGCAGGATCATGGAGAGAATCAGAAGGATAAAAGTGAGAAAACTCATGGGTTGAGATAAAGACAGTTTAATAAGGAAAGCAAAAGCCCTACACACAAGCAAGTCAAAACAAGGAATTTTTCCTGCCTTTCCCATGGGCAGGCAAATGTTCAGCCATCCCCAGGAGAGCAGGGCTCCATCACACGTAAAGGTAACTTGGGAAAACAAATGCCATCACTCCAAACATTCCTCCCTTCTTCCTTCATCCCTCCACTTTGTATACTGAGCATGATGTCATAGGGTCTGGAATATCCCTTTGGTCAGTTGGGATCACGTGCTCTGACTGTGTCTCCTCCCAGCCCCCCATGCACCCCCAACTTCCTTACCAGCCTGGCAGTACAAATAGCAGAAGAGGCCTTGGTTCTGCACAAGCCCTGCCCAGCAATAACAAAAACATCTTTGTATTATCAAACCTGTGTTCAGCACAAATCCAAAACACAGCCCCATACCAGCCACTGTGAAGAAAATTAACTCTACCCCAGCCAAAACCAGGACATAGGGTAGGAACTAGTATCCAAGAGCTACTTCTGCATTTAAGTGGCTCACATGCTCAGAAAGAAATCAGAAAAAAGTTACCTGCTAATGCAAATGACCATATAGCAAACTAAATTTCAAGAAGAGGATTGATTCCAATTGCATATGGTCATCTGCTTTCTTTGATGTAGAAAAATATCCAAAACACAGCAAAAACTGTGGAGTAGTCAGCCCTTGCATGGGAATGACCTATTCAGCATACACCAGTGTAGCCTCTCAAGAACCATAAACATAAAAGTAGATATTAAGATACCAATAAAATAAAAAAACCCTTTTTTCCTACAATTATATTCTGTCATTGCCTTTCCTTTGAGTACTAATATGGAGTTCATAAGAAACTAGACACATTTTACTGAACTAATAAAATTTAATCCTAACATAAATGTACTAGTATATTGCCTATATAAGAGCAGTGAGCCAATTTGGCAATAAGCCAAGCACTGCTGGATAAATTGAAATGCAACTCTTTCATCACTGCTTGATTTAGCAATTAGTTGACATCAAACTAGGAAACATGCACTAGACAGAAAGTAAAGAATGTGATTTCTCCGTATTAATATTCTAAACTCTTTTATTGCATATCTATATAGTAGCCAGAATTAATACTGATGGGATTTCCTCTGTTTACTAAAAAAAAAAATCCCTAGTTATCTTAAAGTGTTATTTTGCAGTTACCTGGCACTCAGCATAGATAAAATATTCCTTCACCTTTCATCTAATTATGATGACATTAATAATGACAAGCCTTGAGAAAATAAGTGCATGACAATTAATAAAAAAAGTGGGTTAGATATGAGGGAATTTGTGTTTCTGATGATGACAGGGCTCAGCCTATAAATCACCAGTAAAAGAGGAGCATGCTGAGAAAAGACAACCATAAAGGTAAATTACGAAATCTAAATGAGACCCTGGGGACTAGGAAGATAATGATGTAAACCGAATCCGAGATGTGGGCTGAGGCACAAATGTATAGGTGAAAAGCAGAGCTTCAGTTTGATACAAGA
Source organism: Aphelocoma coerulescens (assembly GCF_041296385.1). Lineage (NCBI taxonomy): Eukaryota > Metazoa > Chordata > Aves > Passeriformes > Corvidae > Aphelocoma > Aphelocoma coerulescens. The sequence goes on along the minus strand of NC_091014.1, from coordinate 23,743,283 downwards.
AAAAGGAAATGTTTGAGAAGTTATCTGTGTGTTATATGTGGCCTCAGAGAACAATTAATCCATCATTCAGCTAACTGCTGACAGCTTGCTTTCGCTGGGGAGTTAATTTGATGGCAACCGCCTGCCTTTAGCTGTCGTTCTTATAGGAGCTGAGAAGCTTATTCCTGTCACAATCAGGCTTATTGAGCTCACCTAACGCCCAGCATGCACACAAATAGGGGTCTGCCACTCTGGGACAGAGAGAGCCACCAAGAGTGGACCAGAGAAATCAATGTGGCCATTAAAGAGGCTCTTGGTCAGCCCCCAAGATGGCCCCAGGAAGGGGATCTGAATGCTTTGGCAGCTGAGCCACCGCTAGCATCGATTTGTCAGTGACGCAGGAGCTTGTGCTAGCGGCACGTGGAGGGACGGCCCCCTGCACCGGGCTGGCCTTTGTGTGGCAAGTGTATGGGAGCAAGTTATATAGAGCAATTAAAACATTAGAAATCTGGAAATAGGTGCATATGAAGTGAAAGTTGGCCGGAAGGCTAAATGGACAGCTGAAACTTTCCAGCTGTAAAATAGAGCAAAATGGAAAGGAAAAATTAGGAAAGGAAGGAAAGAAGAAGGGAAATAAACTAGAAGACAGCAGAGTGAAGTTTGGGTCCTATCCTGAATTAACAAAGAACTTCTTCCAGAAGACTTTTGGGGTTTTTTTCAAAAGCTCTGGGGTTTTTTTGCACTTTGAGCTTCACATACATGCTATAGTTTTGATTCCCTTTTTTCTGGAAAGAGATATGAAACACTTGTGTCGTGTTTTGGAAAGGTATGGTGGTTTTGTTTTGGTCTTCAGCTAGGAAGTAAGCTTTACCAATGAAGAAATAAAAATGACCAGATACACACACTCTCTGGTCTTCTGCATGTTGACCTCAAAAGTGAATGGGTTCAGGTATTCATAAAAAGCCACGATCCTTTCATAATGCTACAATCTCTTACGAAAGCCTAGATACATTTACATAAAATTTGGAATTTACAGTAGAAGAATAGACCAATCCTATTTTCTTTCTTTCTAATCTGAGCTGTATGATGTGTTTGATTGATTCTGCCATGGGCCCTTTCCCCTGTCGCGCCTCAGAGTACAAGAAAGGGGAGAGTTAATGCTGATCCGCATATTCTGACCACTCAAGGACCAAAGATGCTCCTTTGGGATGAAGATGGAACTTTTTTCTAATGCAGACTTTGATACAATTATCTATTTCTTGTTGAATTCAATTACCTGTAACACGTGCCTCCTGAGAACTTTAAAAAGGCACTGTTTGCACAAGTTGTGTGTAGCCAGCACACCCCCAAGAGATGTGCCTTACTGTTCTAAAGAGAGCATTTACTTCCTGCTACTTTCATATGCCAGTGTCTTAAAGTGGGTGGGGAGTGGGGGAAGTTTAATTTCTCATTTTCTTTTCAAAACCCATGCTTTGGAAAGAGACAGTACTCTTCATCACAGATTATATATAACTTCAAATAATCAGCATTTGGAGCTTGGAAAATTTGCATTTCCTATAAATGAAACTATATATAATTTATATAATGCTTTTTCACAGAAAAACTATTTTCTTTCTATGGAAAGATACTTTGATGTAAGTACCTTGAAGCTCATGGTAAAACTGAAGTAACAAGTTAATGAAATGAAGTATCAGAGAATACTGTGTGAAGTATTGAATGTTGAATTGCAGAAAGCTATGTGGATATATGAAATATATTTATTATTATAGATATGGTATTTATGGACTGAAGAAAGATTTTTCCATTTTCTTCTTGTAATTATCGTCTATTCTGTGCATGTCCTTGCACAACAATCACTTAGAAACTCAGTACTTAGGTCTTTTTCAGATGAGTGTCAAGATACTTGATTTCTTTCCAAATTCGTTTTCAGAGTAGAACTTAAGGTACAACTTCAAGATTACCTTTGAAGTCCCAGACAGAGGTTACCACATTACGTGCACATATGATTATTGATGTCAGTTTCAGAATTCTAGAATTCTCTCATACACAGAATAAATTGTTGAACAATATACTTAGACTAACCAATGGCTCTTACTAAATTCCTTATTTTCCTTTACTAATAAATGTATTTTATCGTTTGGAAATCATTCTTAAACCCTGTATTGGGATGAGCAGATAATTTAGAGCATAAGAGGTGCTTTGCTTTAAAGGAGAATAGAGTAAGAGAAAAATTTCTTTCAGTTCATTTGTGGAAATTGTCTTCAATTCCAATATGTTGAACACATTTTAGATAATGAATTTTTTGTACTCTCAGATCATACCTGAACTTAATGATCTCATCAAAATCTGTGGCAACACTTCCTGTTTCTTTAATGAAGCTACGGTTTCTTGTGGAGAGGCTTGGGTGTGTAAGGGAGACAAGAAGGAACTTTACAGTTAAAACTATTATATGGTAGTCTGACTTAAAAGTAATTCAGGCCTTGTCAAAGAAACCAGCAATCAGCTGTGAACTCTGTAAAATTTCTGTCTTTAAATATAAAAGAGAGAGCTCTTCGGTTTGTAATTATCTTTATGGGCTATAAAAAATAGGCTCCAGAGAAAGAAAAGCATTTTCTTTCATTAAACCCCATGAGTACTGTTAGATGGACAGGATTTTACTATGAAAATATCAGTCAACTTAAAATCTCAGTGTGATTCTCTTAGGAAAAATCCCACAGATATATATTTCATTATTGAAAATTCCTCCACTTGTACACAGCAGAGTCATAGGGAAGGTTTTGTAGGAGCAGAGGCTGATGAATAAGATTTGGAAACCAGCAGAGTGAGGGTTTTGTGGAGGGAAGACATGATGTCAATTAGCCATAGATGGACTCAGAGGGGTGGAAGACTGAAAATTAGATGGCAATAAACTCAGAAATATAAACTGAAGCATTTTGGACAGACTGTGCATTGCTCAGTGCCTTTGGAGTAAGAGATTGTTCAGGTAAGACACTGACCTTCATGCTGTAACATACCCTTGACCAGAAGGTTAGCCCAACAGGACTAATCCAGATTCCTCATAAAGATCTGGTTTTCTCTTCCAGTGGCATGTGGTACCAGCAGGTGTATTCCTGCTTCTCAGGGAAACGTTTTGAAAAGGATTCATGGCATTTAGGTGCACAATATCCTGCAGTAGGAGCATTTTAATTTGGAAGTATTGAATGTCCCAAGGCCTTTTTCTTAAAATTAATTCCTTGTTATGATATATAAACATAGTTACAGTAAATTGAGTAGCTGGGAGACCTTTTCCTGGCCTCTCCTCTGATTTCAGAGTCCTTGGATGCAAAATTGCAGTGGTGTCTTATAGACCAAAACTGATTTCAGCGATATGTTTCAAACAAAAAAAATGGGACTGAGGAGAACAGAAGTACCCTCTTTATGTTTGTAAGTCTAGTCATGGCAAGGTCAGCAAAGCCAGGCTGCGTTGAGTTAGCCAAGTGAAGGTATTACATGTTCGTTTTACTTTATGTGTGACAGATGGACTCCTGTGACTTGCAGAGTAACTTTTGGACATAAAAAGTTCACTGTTATGGCATAGCAGAGTGGCATTTTTATTGCACATAGGATATTCCCAAACTGTTTTAATTTTGCAGCTACTTAATCTAAGGTAGTTGGGTAGTGACTATTTATTTTAAAAGATCATTTCAGACTGTTACCTAAAATATTTTTTCCTTGCTGTTTAACTAATTTGAAGGTTTTTTACTCTAAACTGTATTTTAGGAGGAAAAAGTATGTTTGAAACGTTCATCGCAATAGCCATGTCAGTGAAAGCTTGGCTGCCTGTTTTCTCTGCAGACTTATGTAAATTTTCAGGGACCTTGTGTGAATGGAAGGAGTCTGAATTTGTGTCCATGGTAATCTGTTCAATGTGTAGAGGAAGTTACAATGGCCTTAACCCATGAAAAGGATCAGTTGTTTTCATGGAAAGCAGTCAAGACATGCTTTGAATTCAGATAGTCAACTTAATCAGAGCTGGACTTTGTTTTGTAAGGGTTTCTCTTTGAAAAAGCTGAATGCTGGTCACCTGCTACAATCAAAATATATCATTCATCTGTAAAGGGGCATAAAAATTTAACAGTTAGCTGAAGAATGGATACATCCCTGAAACAAAGGAAAAAACGTCCTGCAGTTATTTGCAGTCTCTGCCTGGGCATGTAGAAGCATGAAAATGCCACAGTCATCCGGGCTCATTACCTGCCTTCAGCCATGGGCAGCTGAGTTAGTTCATACTGCGCTTCTTTAGGACTGGGAATTGAGCAGCACTTGTCCTCACTGCCTTCCTGGGTGTGGTGAAAGTCCTGCCTGGGCAGGAGTGGTCAGCACACCTGATAGGCAAGACACAGATGGGTTTGAGCAAATGTGGGAATTCAAAGTCATGTGTCAGCCATCAGAGGACATAACAAGAGTTCAAGTCTAGTCCTCCACCTCATCCTGACTTTCCTCAGACAAAATGATTTTGCTGGTACAGCTTACAGCCCTGGTAAGAATAAAGTGATTGAAACTATATTCCTCTTTTGTCTTTATTCAAAGAAATCATATATAGCATTTGGGGTTTTTTTCCTGCATTTAAATGAAACTACAGTACAAATATTAGGAGAAGTATTGTTAGGCAACCTATGTTTATTTGGCTACTCAGCAGAGATTTAATTTGAAAGACTGAATAATCCTTGTCTCAGTTTAATCTGTTTCAACTAGTGAAAGTAAAAGATCCTTCTGCTCCATATCTTAATAAATCTGTTGCAGAATATTTCCAGAGATTAATGGTAGATTTGTATTAGGGACGGCTCGCTTTCAATGATAAGGATGACAGAGTTAAAAATAGTAAATACAATAATGGAAGAAAATAAACAGTTCATTGTATATAATTCATGCAAGGTTTTTTTTTTTTTTGCAGTATCTATCAAGTGCTGCTTGAACATTTTTCACAACACACAGCTAACACACCAGTGTTAGCTAAATAAATTTGCCGTATTGTTGCATGAAGCTGCATTTAGAGAGCATTGTAACTACATTTCTTGGCCTTTCTTGAAAATGTCATTACCCAACAACTTCACAGTGGGAAGAGGCAAATCTTTCAATGCAGAGCACTGAATTAAGACAGCAAGGATAGTTGGTACTTACCCCTAATCAATTTAAGAGCTGTAAATTCCTGGAATTATTTTTGTAAGAACCACTGTGCCCTGTGCTTGTCCACCAGTGGAGGTGTTTGGACGTAAAACCTGTAATGGGAAACTTGGTAACTGCTCAAGGCATAAGAGACAAGACTATTGGTGGACAATCACAGTGTAAGCAACAACAAAATCTCATCCAGGCAGAGGAAAAACACTTAAGTACTGTAGTGGCTGGCATTGTTACTGGACATTTAAGTTTTCTTTCTCCACAGGAGCAGACAATAGCAACAAGGATTTCCTTAAAAGTTGCAACAAAAGATAAGAGCATAGGCAGAGCTATACTAGTTAGGGAGTATCTCAGATGTCTTTACAGGAGGCATAGGGATCAATGGCCAGATCAGGCTATTCTCTTCCTTCTCCACGTCAAACACAATTGGATAAAGCAGAATGTCTATAAACTGTTCAGGGGAAAAAGCCATATTAGCAATAGTAGTCACTTAAATAAAACTTTGTAGAGTAATTGGGTTTTGAGAATGAACTGTACAGTGAGGAATCATGGAACTGGAGCATTTCAAAATGCTATTGCCCACAATATAAAGGGTGTACTCTGCAGTGTTGGTTAGGCCAAAATCTGTTCTACCCTACTCTCTTACAAGGGCAGTGAAAGACAGTATTGTCTAAAACCAGCATTTGCTCTTTGAACAAGGTGGATATTGCAACACAAAAGTAAGCATCATGTGATCCCGGTTCTATAAGGTAGCTGCAACTGATGGATCTGAGATTTTTCCTTTTATTAGGAATATCACTTCACAGTCATGTTTTGTGTCCCTGATGGAATTTCAGAGTCCTAAGGGGGACATTGCTTAACAGCATCTGGGGACACAGTCCTGTGAATTGAAGCAAGGGAAGAGTCAGTCATATCGCTTTCTCCAGCCAGCTTCTCAAAGGTAACTTCGTTGTTTACCTGGATATAAAAGTAGAATAGTAAGTGATATTTATTTTAAGTTTAAATAGTAGTTGCATTTCATCTAGGACAAATGCTGCCACTGTTTCAAACACCATGGATCATTCACATGCAGTATGCAAGTAGTAGGAATAGCCATGTTGGGTCATCCCTGAATTCAGTATTGTGTGACAGGCTGGAGCAGATATTTCAGAAGAATGGGTATGAAATCATACAGTAGGTAGTGAAAAACTCCCCAATCTTTTCTTGTATTTCTCATCTATGCCAAGTACCTTTCAAAATGTACTGTGATAAGACCAAGTATTCCTGATATCCTTATAGTTATTTCAGTCTTCATTTAGCTGTTATTCTGAACAGTTTCTTGCAGTGATAATTGCCGAGACAGATATGAATAAAGTGAATCATTTCAGTGCTTTTCTTACTTTCAGTCTCCTCGTTAATGCCCCCAGGTGTTCTTGTTCTTCCAAAGAGATGGGAACAAAAGTTCACAGTCTTCATCTTAGAAACATTCATTATTCTTTATATTTGTTTTCTTTCCAAAACAAGCATTCTTAACTTATTCCATCTCCTTGATCTAGAACTTTTCCATGGGACCACTTTCATCAATGTTCCCTCTAACCCATGTTATTGTGCTTAATTGTTTTCAAGAAGGCAAGTTCAGTACAGAATGCAGTTTTCCAGATAAAGCTACACTGATGATTTTTTCTAAAGGGGCAATAATATTTTTTCTTCACCATTTCTCAAATATTTCCGAATTTCTGTTTGGACTCCAGCTATACACTGAGTTAAGATTGGTTTCGCTGTCCAGGGATGCCCTGGCCTATGCTATCAGCTGATAAAGTTAATTGGAAACCCAACAAAGTAAAAGCAGGGGTTTTTTTCAGTGACTTTTTTTCAATTACTTTTTGCTGCTACATCTGTCAAAGCTAATCATCATTTGGCCTTATTACACATTTACCTTGCCTGCTACAGCTCTTTGAACTTCTTGAAACCATAGTTTTAGCCAATCTGATTAAATTGCAAAAAATTAAATTAAAATAGATTAAATGTTGTGCATCACATTTTGCTATATCCTCTTGGATCTTGTAACTGTTTCTCTTCCTGGAAAGTTAGTAGACATTTTGAAGAAATGTTGTATTGCTATTTTGGGGAACTTTTAAAAAAGCTTGTGTAAAGGTAGGTGTCAGTATACTATTTTGCCACCCTTGCTGTCCCTTGAACATTAATTCAAATTTTGGTGCCATCATCACCCTTTAATGGCTCATCTGCTGTTCACTGGGTGACTTGTGTGCTGTACATAATAGAAGAAAAGCCTTGGCTTGTTTGTGTTCAAGAGGTACTTTTCAGATTTGCAACATCAGTGTTACTCTAAGCTTTGTCCTGCTGGGCCATTTGCCCATTTTACGTGGGCCCACTGAGGTCATACTGGTTTGTTACATTGTGCTGGTTATTTCATCCTGCTCCCCCTTAGGAATTCAATTCGCTTTTCTTTTCTAGCCTTTGTGACATAGTTGCATGTATGCATAGTTATATATAAAATATGTATTTGTATTTATATGTATTTTATGTAAATATGTATATAGTATGTCTATTATTAGGGCTCCAACTTGTTCTTATAGAGTCATGTTCCTTTCCTCTCAGCAGTTATATTTTCCCCTAGGCAGTCTCCAGTGCCTAGAAGTTTAAACCTTCCTTGCTCACTCAAAGAAGTGAGTTTTAGCACTCTGTTCATTTCGTCTGTTTGGGCCTGCACCCTCAAATTGAAGTATTTATCAGGAAAGAGGCAGTGAGAGAGCTTCTTCTAAGACCATATGTAAACTTCCAGGCCGTTCCCTATTCATAACTCTGCATTACTAGGCGTGATATGTAAGTCAGGCTTCCTCCCTAGCACAATGGCAGAAGTGTCTAAATGGCTCCAGGACAAAGCGCCCTAATTATGTGCCCAGCGAGTATTCACAGAAGACACTCTGAATCCAGCCTATTGAAGTTTTTCCCTGTACCATAAAACCTTTATATAAATATTCATAAGAGAGAGGGGGACAGGCAGACAGGCTTCACAAGCTGCTAATTAATGCCTTTACCCACGGTTTTATTGCTCTACACCTAAACTAAGGACAGGCTGCGTTTATCAAGGGCTTTGAGGATTTGGGGAGCCTGCAGTGGGAGTTCAGTGTTAAAATTCCTTTCTGGTATGAATTGTTCATCCCTGAAGAGCCAAAACTTCTTACTTCTGTTGGAAGTCGAGATCTGACCTGGCAAAGTGTTTAAGCAGGTGAATTCCCAATGTGGGAATGACTTTATCAGTCCTGGTGTAAATTCACAAGCTGCTTTACTGTATTGAAACCTAAGTGCGAGATTCAAGCATGCTCATGCTACTAACTTACTATTCCTTTTTAGAAAATGTTTTCCTGATTCTCGTTGCTGTTAATTAATGGAGCAATTAATTAATTTATTAGTTGGCTATAAAAATAATTCAATCCTGGTACATGAGTCATTGCAAGTTTTTCTAGTTAGGTACGTTGTATTTTATTTCCTCACATTTCAGTGTTTAGTTTGTAATACAAATTTGCCTATGAATCACAGTAACATTTCCAGGCTAACAGATTTTCATTTCAAAGATTTAATTTCTCACTATGAGAAAGTCGCAGTCAATTTGCAGTTGGTTATTGAGTGCTGACAGCTGACTGCCACAAGTATGAACCTTTCGGTTGTATTGAACTAATGGGAGCCTAGGAGGAGTGCTGCAACAGGATTCTCAGTTCAGACTGTGTTACACACAGTGTAGGATTGCAAGTAACAAGAGGTCAGGACCTCCATTTTGTGGTTCAGTGCACAAATTAAGGCTTTTCATGGAGTGCCACCACCACCTGACACCTGTGAAAATGCTTTTTACTGCCTTAGCTAAAGATTGGATTATATGGGAAAATGGTTATTGCAGGAAGGTGAAATTTCATGTTTACAGTGATTTTTCAAGCCATGTTTCTGTCATCTTATGGGGCTATTATTTCCGCATTTTGGAACAAATCTTGCTCAACTCAGTTTATCTCCCCTGACAGAATCCAACAGGCATTAGAACTGAAAGAACATTAACAATGTTGTGGGTTTGTTTTTCTGAAATCACGAATCTGCATTGTCTGCTATTACTGTTATGTAAAATGGGCATAAAGTAGACATTAGGAGGATGGGTAGGTGATGGTTGTGTGCCACTGTATAGTAGTTTTGTGTTCTGTCTGCATTCATGTGGGCCTTATAGAGCTTCCCAGTAAGATTTACCATCCCATCCCAAGGTGAAGAGCATCTTGATTAAATACAAATGAGAAAGATACATGAATATGTAGATCACGCAAAACATCTGATCAAAACATCTCATTCTCTACTTCCAAATATTATTAGTATCTGAATTCCAAAATTGTCACTGAAGTTCCAATTTTGTGGATGATTGGTACAGGACTAGGATGAGATTCCTCTTTCCTTCCTGGTGCTTTCTTGGACATACATAAACCATGAGATAGACTTTGACCCCAAAACTATATCAAATGGTAGCTACAGAGTAGAAAACAAGTTATTGAAGAGAATTAAAAATGAAAGCAAGGAAAGAAATGTGAAGAAAATAGATTTTTAATCGGCCTGACCTTATTTTGTTTGATATCCGCCCCCCTCCCTTTTTTTTTTCAATTAAATCAGTATCAGAAAAGAAAAAAATCAAGTGTCAATATTGCTGTAGTTAGCTACAATAAACCTCCAGGAACAATCAGTACACCATGTTGTTTTCAGCAGTCTGTGAAAGTAAAAATATTGTTCTGTAGAACAATACAGCGTATTTGTGTATGTTTGATGAAGTAGAGGACCAGATACTGAGCATTTGCTTTTTAAAACATGAGTAAAACATGCTGGTCAGCAAAAGTCTAGTGTGAGCTCTAAGTGCCTGGATTGTATGAAAATACAGCAGTGGTGTGGCACTCTACCTACACGGTGCAGGAGTTGGCCCAACAGAAGAAAGCTTAGATCATCCTCTGGAATTTCAAGCTATGCCCCTTTTTTGGTACTCTTTTATTTTTATTTGACTTCCCAAAGTAATAAAAAGAGGCTAAAACAATGTCATTTAATCTGTCCATATTGACTTAGAAATTTTTGAAATTAACTTCTGAATAGCTGAAGTGAAATGATAAAATGACATCCCACCAAAAGCAGAGGCCATATTATTTAAACTTGGGACTGTGTGTCCTTGGTAGCTCTGAGATCTGTACAAGGATTATGGGAACCTCAGCCCCATCCAACAGCACCAGACCCTCATCAAACAGTCAGCCCCTTCCAACTGCCACTTTCTCTGAGCAAAGCTCAAGGATCTGGGAAAAACTCTTGCTGAGGGCACTAAATTTTTTTTCTGACCTATGTGACAAGTACTTCTTTTTCCAGTAATTTCCTGGGTTTTGTGGTGCCATAGAGGTTAAATTCAATATACATTTCAAATACATTGTGGTGAAATCTCACTTAGAGATTGTACTTAGACTGTACTTAGAGTCAACAGGTAGGGTTCAGCCTATTCAGCAGTGAATTTCCAAAGGCTTTTGTAATTTTATACAGCAGGAGTCAGACTGAAAAGTGACTCTTAGGCAAAAGACAGACACCCAAGTCCAAAGTTATCCAAGTCCTGAAAACGCTGAGAAATAGATGCCTGACTTTACAGATACTTCACTTCTTCCCCTGAAAGTCTCCTGAATGCTTAAAATTCTGCTTTAGAGTTTGCTGAGAATTTCTTAGTCTGGATAGCATGGAGCAGCCTGGAGTTTAGTTCATGTCTAACACATATTTCTAACACATATTTAAAAATTAATGATCTTTCAGAAATCCTTTACAAATTAAATGTTATCAGAATAGGTTAAAAAACACATTTGTAGTGTTAAGCTCCATGTAAGGTATTACTGACACTAAATCTCCTTTTCACTACATCCTACTGGCTTGAAAACTCCAGGAACATCAGGAGACAGGTTCTTCTTCCTCTTACTGGGGAGAGGTGAATCTATGGGGCAGCTGCTCCTTAAGACCACCCAAAAGGCAAGTACAAGGCACCTGCAGGGACAGAGGGAAGGTACTGCCCTCTGCTCATGGTGAGGGGATCAGAGGTCCTGTGAGGTAAAAGGCAGCATAGATTTTGGTTCCTCACCTCAGTGTATTGTTAAATACAATATTGTGAATGAGTTTTAAAGTAATTGCATTATTGTGATTATTTTCTCTGTGATCTCCCTTATGCCACTATATTAATAATTCTGCTGCATTCTAGTAAGAAAAGAAAATTATTAAAAAATCATAACACAAACCCATAAATCGTGTGTCTTTGTTTTGACTTTGGTTTGTGTTTCTAGTATGCCAGTGTTTGTCACATTTTTCTCTGTTGTTTCTATCGGTCATGAGACACTGTTTTCTTTTGCAAATGATGTGTTTCTGTGATGAGTTGCAATAAGGAAATGGCTAAAGGAAAAGAGTAAACATGAGGTTTAAAACATGATGTTGTCATAAGGAAGAGCAATATGTGTGTGTATGTATTTATTTACCCCTTTTTGACAAATCCTTATAGATATATCCAGACATACTGGTGCACATATATAATATAACTGTTAGGATTTGTCAAAAAATGGCAGGTTGTGTATTTGATTACGTGTTTTGTTTTCATTATGTTCATATATTTGTTATGAAATAGAGACAGATAATTTTAGACATATGCAGTTGCTATTGGGTTTTCATGATGGGCTTTGGGATTTTTCAGTCTTGATGTTGTGGTTTCCTTAAGGGAGTAGAATGATGTTGGTGTTGTTTTATAACAGGTATGTGGCATAATCCCTAGACTTATTTGAGTATTTATAAGAAAATCAACTAAGGCAACATCTCTCTTCCCCATGGTTATTGAAAAGTACTTTCATTGAGACTGTAATATGACTGGAAGGATGAGGGTTGAGTAGACTTTGCAATTCCAACATGAAATAAATGGGAAAGGAAAATTTGTAATAATTAAAGACTTCCTCCTGTAAGGAATATCTTTCTCTTAATACCCCCTCCACCAAAATCTTCAAAGGGTCCAGTGTAAGGCTGTTCATTCAGGTCCCCAAGATGATTTTAGCTATTTAAATATTCTGCAAAAGACAAAATTTCTAACAGTTTGACTTCACAGTCCCCACTGTGCTAAAAAAAGCATTTAGTTCAGTAAATGCTCCTTTGAGGTGATTTGCGTAGGGTCTACTCTCAAGAGTTTTAAATAAATATTGCCAAAGATTTAGAGATTTACTGGTTAGTAGCTGCTAATATTAACAGGCAGAGAGGCATTGAAGAAATGTAGTAATATAAAAAAACCAGCTTTCCAAAAGCCAGTTAAATGTGAACCCTGGGATTTTGGATATAGGAGTTAAATTTGTTTTATTTTTCATTGCACTTTTATTGCAATGTTTCTTGTTTTCTGTAAAGGGAATTGTGAATGTTTTTACACTTTGGTGTGAAATGTAAGAAGCAAAGCACATATTCTTCATTCCTAATTATATTTATTGCAGTACTTCACACAGATATTGGGATTATTGAAGTTTTTGGAATACCTAGAATGTTGAAGAGGATTATGCAAATAAAATTAAGTTACCTTTGCTATTTATGTTTAAACAAAGTTCAGTTATATTTATCTCTTTCTTTCTTCTCTGGTACTGCTATAAGAGAAATAAATTAATTTTGAAATCAAATGCTTATAGTTTCCCTGACTTGATTCAATTCATGTCTGGCCTGGATTTACTTTTTATTTGTATGATTCCATGAATTTACATGTGTTGCATTAAAAGACTCCCTGGGTATGGGGAAAAGAATCTGGGTAGCAGCCGATTTATAGAAAAGTGTGTCTTAGGAATCACTCCTTGGTACATGCTTTTTTTAATATAATTTCCAATTTCTATCATAAACACCACCTTGCCTCCGCTCATACATGGGACAATGGTGTAACACTTCTGTGGGAATTACAGTCCTCTTAAGTCCTTCCCGGTTTTGGCTTTGGACATATTTTTCGGTGCTTCAGCAGCAATCAATTCCTGTAGTTTTGCAGGTCTATCTCATTCTAGGTCCTTAAATTATTAATAAATCTTTGTGTTTAGCCTGAGGGCTTCAGAGGCACTTAATTTCACTCACATGTGCCTGTTCAAAGATAAACCCTGGTAAGTACCACTCTCCCATCTAAAAGCTGTCCTCTTACTTGGTCTCAGTGGGCAGACACCTGAGTGCTACATCAGTGATGAGAGAAGCCTTAAAGCTTGCTGTAGATAATGCTTCAGCTGTTGGCCAGTGGCTGTGTGGGAGGCTGAACGCTGTCAGACTGTTTGGGTGTGCAAGATCCCAAGTGCAAGGACACATCTGACATTTCCTACTACTTTCCCTGTAGTCAGAGTGAAGGTGGCAGCCCATAATTTAACCATGTTGAATCATACCCTAGAGTATCCCTCCCAATTTCCACTGACTGATTAGGAATTTCAGGGCCCGTCTAAACTTCAGCAAGTAAAATTCCAGAGGAGTAGAACCTAAATTGGTCAAACTGGAGTCCTTGTTATGTTTGCATATAGAAATGCACTGGAAAATTGTGATTAAATGTGATTTATAAACCTTAGTGGATGCCATAGGTATTATATTTGTAATTCCTGGCAGTATTCACTGTAAAGCTGTGACAGGTGAAGTAAGCAGTGTGCCTATTAATACTCTGGTGCTTAATAATAGCTACTTTTAAATTAAAACAGTCGATCTTTTTCTTCTAATTTTTTTTTTTAATTACAATTTGTGTTAGTAAATAAACACAACAATGGCCAAGTTGTAAGAAGAGTTTTATTTTGGCTTTATATTTAGTGCAGGAAAAGTCTCACTTGTCAATCTGTATTGGAATGAACAGCCTACACTCAAGTGTGATGGAGAGGACTGACTCTCTTTATTTACCCAGTCATGTACCAAAGCCTGAAATAAGTCTACACAGAAGAAACTGTAGGTAAAAAAAGATTTTTAAATTTCACTAGGGGTGTGAGAGTTCTCAGACAGGTCTTGACAGAAGACTTAGACACTTTGACATTCAGGGAGAAAGAATATGTGAAGTTGTAGTGGTGGGTTATTAAAGTATTTTTTGTGTTTTTAAGAATTTTGCAAATGGCATTACAGAATTAAATACATTCATAAGAAGAGAGAGACCTTACTCAGGCAAATGTAGATCATTCTGTTAAAGGGATTTATAGTTAGCTACTGTCTTTTAAAACATCAAGACTGTTAACAGGTTGTGCTCTGAATCTTTTCATTTCCTCTGTCAGTATAAATCAAGAGTTATTTCAGTTGAGGCAATGAAGCTACACCATCATGAGATCAATGAAAGATACAGAAGTGGATCCTGTGACCTTCCTGTCAATGAAAGAGGCTAAAATAAGTAAATTAAAATTGTTGAAGAAGCAATCCATTTATCATCAGATGTGATTTTGCAGTTTTGCTCTGCTTAACATTCTCATAAGCAGAACATGTATAATGAAACTCTATCCAATCGTTTTAATTGTATTCTTTTCATATTTGACAAGCACCAAGCATCTCTTTTGTTAATTACATGTAGCTTCTTTTTTTAAATTTATTGTTATGCCATTTTTGCAGTTTGTCTTCCTTTCTTTGACGTCTTTGCAGCAATTTTGTCTGGTGTCCCCCTTCTTAACCACTAGCCATGCAGAGATTCTCTTTCAGTTACCCTGTATAAGCATTGCTATTACTGTACCATTTCAGTTTGTTCTACAATTCCTAATTCTTCTCCAGTGAAGACGTGTGTATCTTAATCTACAAATAAGCCACTTGCCTGGTTACTTGTCTGATAATAACCAATGCCAGCTGATGAGGCAAGTGGATTAAAAGAGGGCAAATATGCAATGAGAATTTCCCAGTATAATCCTCCCAATTTCAGCAATGGACTTAGTGAGCCAAAAGTGGTATCACTGGGTTTAAGAAGTGTTTGTGGATTTCTCCTTCACAGATTTTTAAATCATTTCCAAACCTGTGTAATCCTGTGTAATTCATAGCTTCCCTCTCTGCAGTCAGTAATACCAGTGTACATAGCTGAGCTCTCATGAGACACAATTTGCTTGAAACAAGAACTCCTGTATTTCTCAAAGAGAAAATTATCACATTTTTCAGCGACTGCTCATCCTGGCTGGTATTCTGAGAGTTCCTATGCACTTCCTTGGCCTAAGAACCATGCATTGAATCTTCCTTATGTAAATTGGAATTTTAATAACAACAAAACCTTTATCTCCATGACTGTAATACATTGCTATTATCCACTTATACAGATGAATGCTTATACTTTAGAATCTATCCTCTTTGCTCTCAAATTAGATTTTAGGAGGAAAGTATTGAATGGACCATGTATTCCAGGACCAAATCATGTTTGTAATCTAAATGCATAGCTGATAGTGTCTACACATACTGTACATGCAGAACATCAATGTCCCATTTGTAGATCTCACTAATGCTGACATTACTTAATGTGTCCCAGTTCCCATAAATAAGTCATTCTGGTGTCAGAATCATAAATGCCAGCTCCACTGCAGGTGCAGCTCACAAGTTCAGGCTGAGTGGAGGTAAAACCACAAGAAGGTTGTCCCTTTTTCCTCTTGAGTCTGGCAGCTGGTATGTCTTGACACTGCTGTGGCACAAAGGACATAAGGGGTAAAATTACAGCATCCTGGTACAAATCTCAGTCCCAGATTACGCCTGAGCCTGTGTCCTTTGTAGCAAAGCAGCACGTTGAGTGCAGCATCCCCAGTCTCTTGAGCACTGTCCTTAAAAAGCCCTTTATACCAAGGCTTAGGAGGGGGATCTCTAGTGCATACGTGGGGCTTGTTGCCTCAGCATCTCTGAGAGGAATTGCCCCAACAGCATTCAGAGGTTTAAGGTCCCATTTCCTCTTCTCTGACTCATTTTTCTGGCACAGAGTGTCAAATCAAGAGGATCTCCCTCACAGTCAATTCTTTCTGTTAATCATTAAAGGTATTAATTTTTCACCTTTAGATATGCATAAAAATTAGGAGGATTAGAATGTTTCATTCACAGCACTAAATCAAAAGCAACTCAGCTGAGGCCAGTAAGTACAAAAGGAGTATCAGACTCATGTCAGAAAGAAAATCTGGTTATTTATATGTTTTAATCTGGAAAACGTATCTACAAGATCTTATTACTCCTAGCACTATGTTTTAACCAGAGATCATGTTTTCTCTTTGCCCTTGAGACTGAACATGAGACAGGGTTAGACACAAATCAGTCACTCCCGCTACCCACCATGAATAGCAGGGAAGCGTTTGCCGCCATTATTTCTGATTTCATGGGCCTTGAGCACTGGGGCACATACTGTTTCAACTGAATATAAAAAAGAAACAAGTCTTACAGCCTCACACAGAAACATTTGACTTTGAAGGAGGGTAGTAAAAGAGGGCGGTGGGGGAGGGGAAGCACTTAATGATATCTTGCATGTCTCCTTAATAGGCATAGAAAGATAACCATAAAACTGTTTAAAACATGATCCTGAAACCAAGCTGCCCTGTTCTGTGAGTAAATCAACAATTTATTGATACATTTTCAATCTCTTCCTGGAAAAAAAAGAATATTTAGTATTTTTTGCTTCATAAAGCAGCACCTCATCCAATAAAATTCAAACTATTTTAGGCACTGTCTGGAGATGTCAGGCAGTGTCTCAGGAGTCATGCAGACTGTCAAGCTGATCAAGCTCAATCGCTATCATAGATTTATGTATAAAACCCCAGACTTGACATCAGTTTTGCCTTCTTTTTTTTTGTGAAGATGTTCTTCCCATCTTCATTTAAATTAAATGCAAGAAATTTAAATACAGTATTTAAGCAGAAGTACCTGCTGTCATATATCATCAGCAAAAGGGATGCAAATTTGTTAACTTTAAACAAAATAAAACAAACTAAAAAATAAAATAATTTCCATCCAGCTGGTCTCTACAGTGACAGTTGACACAGCAGTAGAATGCATGGTTGTGTTTCCCAGGGCAATTTACACCAGCAGCTCAAGGAACAATTGCTGCACGGCTTGTCCTCACACTCACACAGCACTTTCCTCTGCCACTCATGCTAGCTACGATTCTTCAGTCATTTCCCAGATGAAATTTGGTTTTCTTCCCCAGTTTTGCCACATATTTAAAGTGTAAAGAGACAAGACCAAAACCACAGAGAGTCCCTGCAGATGCAAGAAGGTTCATGGCTGTGAGTGTGCTGTGGAGGGGCTGTGGGCACACAGTTGGCGAATAACAGAGGAAAGAAGGTGTATCAACACTTCCTGGAATCTTTAAAGATTTTCTGTAAGATTTTCTGGGTCTATAAGTATGTAATGCACCAAACAAAGTGAACCTTGCCCTATTTTTTTTCTTCTCCATTGAAACCATCACTCTTTGTTCATCAGAATTCCCTGTGAAATTTAAAAAGCAGTGGGAAGTTCTCTTGCCCAGCCCCTGCTTAGTTTGCATGTGACTGATCAACTGATTGTGGGAAGTAACAATTAGGACAATGGATAAAGGAGGAAACTGGAGATGTCAACTAACAGCTGTGAATCACAGCTTACACAGCTTTCTTTTCCATAATTAATTGAAGGAGCAGGCACAATGCACATTGACTTGGAAATGTGGTCCGAAGACAACTTCGGTGCATATAAATCCTTTTCCACTGCCCTTACTTACCTGTGAGGTTTGCTCTTAGTCATGAGTGAATGTTGTGAATTGTTACAAGGGATAGTTCAGGGGTTTTTGGCAGGCAGGGAGAAGAGAAAAATATTAAAGGGCAGTCACATCACATGGAGGAGGCAGAAGTCTGGTGAAGTTAATGAAACATGGACTTCAGATAGGTAGCAGAAAGTCACTGTAAGACACACAAACACGTGTAAACTTGCAAATAACAATTATGATTTAACATCCTGTAATCAGTACTACCTTTCTGCATGAAATGAAAAGAAATGGATATTATGAAACTGTTTCATTAAATTATTTATTGCAGAGTATGAGCTGAATTCTATGGCATTTTCTCAAGGAAGCAATCCATATATGTGTTTAACATGCTCGAGGGCAAATACTTCTTGGATAATTTGTATTGTACTTCTCTAGAACAGTAATGAGGTTGGTTAACATTATGGCTCTTGAAATGACAGCCTCAAAAAACCTGTATCTGCAATTCACATGCTTTAGTGATTATTCGGGGGCATAGTCATCTATTTGCCCATATCACTGTGTTGCTAGAATTGCCCTAGAACTGGCATAAAAAGAATAACAGTGACGGTTATTCAGTAGTCAGAGTAAGTCAATGAGCATTTATACAGTTAGATATTTCTTTCTAGAAAAATACAACATCATTTAAAAGTAACTAGTATCTAACCTTCTCTCTCCATCAAATTTATGGACATATAAGTAATCTCAATTACTTTATCTATAATTATGCCAATGATAGAGCACAATGAAATGATATTTTAGAATATTTTATTCATTATCTTTATCATTTATCTTGTATCAGCAGTATGAAGTTACAGAAAACATGTAAAGTCATGACCACACTGAAGCAAAGTTTAATTCTCATTGACATCCTAGTTTTCTAGAATGGTTCTTTCTAAAGGACATCACGAAAGAGGATTTCTTTGTGAGAGAGTTGCATTAATTTTAAAAGAGGAGGAATGGCTGTGGGAAGGAAGGAAGGAAGGAAGGAAGGAAGGAAGGAAGGAAGGAAGGAAGGAAGGAAGGAAGGAAGGAAGGAAGGAAGGAAGGAAGGAAGGAAGGAAGGAAGGAAGGATTGGAAATCCTCTGTTTGCTTTGCTTGTGTCCTTAATATGCTACAGTGTTAATGATATTTATATTCTGTTAACCAGTATTTATCATTTGAGGTCCAAGATAAAGACAGAGTAAATTATTAATTGGTAATTAAAGCGGTGATTTTCTTGTTGGAGGGGGGTGTGTCATCAACACTTCAAGGTCCTATCAGGCTTCTGGTTTTAATACTGCAATTTCATTACTATTTTGCAGATTTGGTGTACGGATACTATAGACAACAGAGGAAATTGATTGAAGAGATTGATTGGTCGTATACAGGTAAGCAGAACTGTCTATTGAATAACTTAAATTTGATATTTTTTGTGTTCGTTGTTGCAACTTTAAGAGCCTCGTGTCTGTATACTGCTTACCATATGCCTAAACTATTGCTAAAGTGCAGGAAATGGAATATTAAAAGTATGGGAACTTTACAATAGGAGAGTACTTTCATCTATTTAGATTAGTATTTTAATCTATTTAGGAATAGATTACATCTATCACTTTTGGAAAGAGAAAGTCCCCATCGTTAAAACCTCAGCCTGAGACCTGACTTATTTGAAGGCTGTGCCAGTAAATTGTTAGGTGCTCATTTATCATCTGAACATTACTGTTCTAGCAAACCTGAAAAGTAGACAGAGAGGCTGAAACAAGGCACTGCACATTATGTGGGAAAGAACCTATCCATATACTGCATGTGAACTTCTACTCTGTGCTTCTGAGCACTTGAGCATCCTTTCTAAGTCCCACCCTGACTCTCCTAAAAACTCAGTCACTTGGTCTCTCCATTTGCATGAGTAAGAAAGATATGCCCTGAAATTCTGCATGACTGTTGCCTCATTAAAGACGAACAATGGGAAATTCACAATTAGCCTCTTACATTCTTATATGTAAGTCAAGTACTTTCAGTAATACTGAAAAGGTAATTTTGTTGTAGATGTCTTTTGCCCAACATGTAGGAAGTGACTTCTTATGGATGTGTGTAGACACTTACATTTTAAATTGCTTAACTTAACTGTTAAGTTTCAAAAACACCAAACTATGAAAAATAAGGACTGTCAAATTTCAGTCTTTCATAAATTGGATTCAATACATGTTCCTGTAGTTAAGGAAAATTAAACTATTCTTTTTATTTCTCTCACTCTCTTTCTCATTTTCAAGACAGTTTTTATCTTCTAGTGTAAAGCATATCTAACAAGTTTTAAGCCTAGAGAGAATTGAAACAGGCTAGTCATAAACCCTTCAAAATGAGATTTATAATGAAAACTCCCACTTACACAGATTGTAGTGACAAAATTCAAGCATAAGATCAATCAATACAGTATTTCATGTTCAAAATTGATCCATTTTTTAATATTGTAGTTAGAGGACTGCAGGGATAAACATCCTGAATTCCTGGTGACCAGAGGGCAATCTTTAAAGGATAGCAAATGGGGTCTATTTAGGGTATCAGAGGATACAGCTCTTCCCTAGGTTGCACAGAGCACCCATGCACTTTACAGCTGCTGCAGCATCCACAGTTCACCCTTGATGGATATTTTGTATGGAAAAATAGCACAGACTTGGCATGTCAGATGGTCCATACCTGTTGTTTCTCTCCCTTAACGTGTGAGGTACCTGTGTGTAGTCATCTCAATTCATGTGCTTTGCTCTAGTGTCTCCACTGTTGGCAAAGCCCTTCTTCCTATTCAGACCTGTACAGGAGCCCTGCTTAGCACTGTGAGCCCTGCCCAGCATCCTGCTGCTCCTGCAGCCTCCTGCCCAAGGTGCGTCCTGCCCTGCTTCTGCTGCCTCACCAGGCCCTCTGCTGCACAAGCTCTGTGTGCCCCCAGCATTCTTAACACAGCTGACTCCATTCCTGGCCCAAAGCTTTTGGGGAAGGCTGCATGTAAATCAGGCACTCAGAGCTTAGGGCTAGCAACCAAGTGGCAAGCTGAGTGTTACGGGATGCTTTGCTGAAGTACCAGGTAATTGGTTCATGGCATAAGGCAGAATACACAAACTCAGCTCTCACTAATAAAAAGACAGTCTTCCTGAATGTGAATAAAAATTACAGATTTTAACACTGTGTTTTGGAGGCATAGAAGTCTAGAGACTGAAGCACATAGGTTTTGATCTCTTTCATTTATAATAAATTATTTAATTCCTGAGGCAGGCAGTGTGAGGTACTGCATGCATAACCTCTGTACCCAGCACAGGCTTATGGTTGTGAGGCACAGACCAACATGCACATTTCTGAATGGATGAACTACACTTTAGCAGTACATTTTTTCCTCAGACACCAGTTATATTCTTCTGTCTTACAACCCGAAAGACTGAATGTGAAAAATTTCACTGAAAGTGAAAAATTAGACTCAATGTGCCAATGAAGTGTTTTGAATGAGCCTGGGGATCCTGCAACCATGGAGTCTAATCTACCATGGGTAAGAGAAATCCAACTGGCTTGGTAAATTAAACTGAGTTTGAGCAGGTGTAATTCTCTGTATCAAATAAGAAATTTCAGATACCTTAGCCACAGTGGGTCAATACACTCCTTTGCTGGGATGGTGCTGTGAGATCAAAGTAAAATGGAACTAGAGAGTCTTACCTGTTAAAATCATCCAATTTCTTAGGGTGAAGTTTCATAATAAAGCAATTTCACACACTGGAAATTAAAGTGAGTCATCATCAGATTTTGCCTCTTGGGTGAACATATAATGAAATCATAAATGCTACTGGAAACGTTTTGTAATACTTCTAAGGGCTCTGTTTTAAGCCATGGACAAAGCTTGCATTTACAAGCATTAATTTAATTTTTTGTGTCCTGACTTTGCATGTATTTGCATAAACAAATACAATGTTAAAGAACTGGAAGGTGCAAGTTCTTGTTACAGATGCATCCATTTTTTTCTGGAACAAGGGGATCCTGAAGCTAGCCTATTTGTAAAAATTATTTTAAGAACCTTTCATTGTATTTTTCATTAAAACAGTAATATATATTTTTAAAAATATCATGAATATTTTCAAAGGATATCATATGGCAAAAAGTGAATCCAGCCATTTTTTGTTCTAGAAAAACCCGGTGTACTGGGAAAATTTGATTTCCTTAAATCAGTTACATGCTAATTGATAAGCAAAGGTCATTTAGACAGTATTTAACTGTACTACTAAGTTTGGTCATTCAAATATTATTTCAAAGCATAAAACAAGTAATAGGAGATTCAGTCCCTTTCTGTCATAGAGGTGAAAGTTTGATTTTTTTTTGGTGCTTTGCTTATCTGCATTTTTCTTGGCAGTAGGAATGATATAATGCTCTTTTCTGGTTCTGTTTGTTTTTGATTTTAACATGGCTGTTTGATAGTAGTCAAAGGTCCAAGTCTAAAAGCTCGCATGTAAAACTGGCAAGTGATACCACAAATTAAGATTTTGTTTTTTTCCCCAGTGAAATGTTTTTCTGTTGGGTTTCACTCTTGGGATTTTTGTTCTTGTTCACAACAAACAAGTTATGTGCTTTAGGGGAAAAAAAACCACAGCTGAAATTTGTTAAAAGCAAGAGATTCTAAACAGTCTTCCAGGAATTACCAAAGCCAAGGGTTTTAAACGTTTTTAAAAATTGAATGTATTCCGTAAATGAATACCATAGTTGGATCGGTGTCCTTTGCCTCACCATGTAGGAGTGTTATGTTCAGCCTGTGCTGCCATTTATTATGTGATACGCTGTTACACAATTGCCTTGTAAATACTGGCAACTCTCATCTTGAGGAAAGGGTAATTTTAGTATAAACTGATTGGTCTCCAGGTATTCAAAGAACGTTTTTTATGTGCAAGCAACATCTGACTAATATTTCCTTTTTCTCTGGGGAGAAGCATCATAAATCACAGAATCACAGTATAATTTAGGTTTGAAGGGGCCCTTGGAGATCATGTGGTTCCAGCCTCAGCTCAAAGAAGAACGAACTTCAAAACTGAAACAGGGGAAGTATTCAAAATCTCCAAAGAAGGAGATGCTGCAATTTGGTCAATGTGTTCTACTGTTATTTTGAAGACATTTTTTCTTTACTCAGCTGTGATATGTCTTATTGCAACTTGTGGCCATTGCCTCTCATCCTTTCCTTGAGCACTGCTCTGTAGATTGCCTTTGCATAGCAGGAGGACTTCAGCTAAGTTCCCTCTCCCAGCTTAAGCTTCAGCAAACTCAGGTGCCTCAGCCTCTCCTCGTACACGATATACTCCAGCCCCCAGCCCATCTCAGCGGCCCTTAGTTTGTAAATATACATCTCATACTGGGTTCAGGAGGAAACCAAAACTGGACTCTGCATTCTCGATGTCACCTCACTGGTGTGCCATAGAGGGAAAAAGTCACTTCCCTCATCCTGCTGGCCGCGCTCTTGCTAAGGTAGCCCAGGACAGCATTTGTCTTCCTGACTGCAAAGGCACTCTGCTGACACACACACAACTCATTGCCCATCAGGATTATTAATTACGATATTCCCAGATAATTTTTACTATCTGGTGTTTCTCAGTAGTAATGTATAGTTATGATGCTCTTCTGGTGCTTGCACCAATGCTTCCTTCAGTAGCAATGCCTAAATGTAATGATTTCTTTGTTTTGTTCCCCCGTCGAACTAACTGAACTAATCTTGTTAAACCTGAAATTGTTACATTTTTGTGTCTGTTTCAACAGCCTCCTGGGGATATTCCCCTAGTTTATCCTTCCCATTGCTATTGCTACACAGACAAAACTTCAGTTGTTTTTGAAAGGCTGGGTTTGCCGCTCCAAGTGCCATAAATTTGTGGTGATTGCTTTAAATCTTCATGCCTGTAGTTTGGCTCAGAAATTAAAATGGCCTTTGTTTTCAGTGCAGGTACTGAGACAATGCAATTTTCTTTCTTGCCTGAACAAGATCTAATATTTTAATTTTAAATGTTCTATCATATTTAAATACTGAGGAGATTCTTTTTCAAAGTCACTGCTCATGAAGTTTATGGAAAATTATGTTGTTGCTAATATCTGTAACAATGTATGTGTGTATTTCGGTTTTCACTCAGCCTAAAAAGTGAGGAAGAATCTGCCCCATCTCAGCTGTGGCTGAACAGAATGATTTTAACATTGATAGCTAATTCTGCTTATTCTATAAAATGTCTACTGCTTCTGCTACCCCCCAGTTTGGTCCAGGTAAAGTGGAAAATTTGAGGCTTTCCCCTCATCCTCACCATGTCTCCATGTTCAGCAGCCATCTGCTGGGAGCATGGACAAGGTCAGGCATGCAGGTGCTGCTCCCTGCCCTGCAGCTACAGTGAAGGAGAGGCTGTGCTGATGAGTTTGTGTGAGCGTGGGCATGGTGCATGCTCCTGTGAGACTGCTCCAGGAAAAGGGCAAAGGGAGTCAGGAGGGAAGGGCAGGGGTTTGGGTCCTGGCCATCACCTTCCAGGGTGCAGCATGATAGGTGAGCCATTTTGTGAGCCAAATCCTGACAGTCGGCCCGTGTGGGATAGTGGGATGCACCAGCAGGAGCCTGCTGGAGGTGGGATCCAGGATCTGCCTCCTGAACCAACTGCTTTAATGGACAGTTCTACCAGAGCACACTAAAACGTCTCCAAGAGAGGCTGGGTCAAGAACTGGTTAAACCTTCTGCTTTCAGTGGCTAGATAAAACTGTGTTCTGGGGAGATGATGCACACCAAATGAAGTTTTTTCCTTGCTAAGTAATTACCATGGCAGTATCAGCATAACTTCATGAGATGATCCAGTCTTTTTATGACCTCCCGCAAAATACATGGGTTTGTGCTTTGTATATAACCAGGTATAATCATGACTGATGTGCTGTACCCATTGTGGCTAATAAAGAAAAGCCTATGCTCTTGGGCTGTGTGGATTCCTTCAATAAAAGGTGCAGCATAAGAAATGAAAATAACATTCTTTTATTAATTCATAAAAGTAGTTCTGCAGAGGGTCTTTTCTTTTTTAATAGACCTTATGCTTCAGAGGATGTCATACCTTTTCTTGCATGATAGCTCATTAAATGTATTTATAACCCCCAGATCACACAGTCACTCGTGCTTCCAGTGTTTTGTCACTAAATTCACAGGACTGCTAATTAAAAAGCCTATTACATTGTTATTGTTTTTGGAAGCTGATGATTCCACAGCAGAAATGACATAGTTAAGCATCTGTTTGCATCAAAGGGACAAGGTGTCCTCAAGTGAAAAGCCACATGCTGGCATTTCTGGCCATCAAGAAATCTCTTTTAAGATATCTCAGTGTACTGAATCAACAGCACAAAGCATGTTATTCAACACAAAGATGTCTATTCAGTATATCTGTGGATTTTGAATTCATATAAGATTATATGATTCAGAAGTCTGTTTACAAGAAGCTTTCTTTTCAATGAAGAAAGCTGATCTTTGAGCAGTAGAAAGCTATTAGCAGCAAAGTGGAATTCATTTCACTTTCATTCAGTAATATTTCCAGGATAAATTGAGTGGAAAACTTTTCAAGGGATTTTGGGGGGGGGAAGTAGGAGAATTGGACCCCAAATTCACAGAATTTTTAAAGTTGGATGCTTGTAGGACAGGTGTGAAGAACTGCATATTGGTATTCATATTTGCCTCATCATTGCTAAATTATAGCATTTTTTATTTTAATTAATACTGAAGTATGAGTTTGACAAAGTTTTCTAGTAAGAAAGTCAGATAAGACTGTTCCTTCCTCCATCTCAATCCTTTAATGGTATAAACAAAGGAAACCACTGGGTCATTTTCACAAAGTGCAAAGCAACTTTTTCTGAGCATCATCTAGATTTTTCAAACACAAGGTTGGTTTCTGAAGTACAGAAGTCTAAGTGTAAGGTATTTGCATAGTGTGGCACTGCTGTTATGCCAAGGTCTGTCCAGGGGTAAGAAAGATGTAGAAACATCCCATCAAGTAAATGCATTTGGAAATGAAAAGCTTTTTCATGACTGCTGTCTTTGAGAATATACCAAAGTAAAATGGAAAAAGCAAATTTTGAATATCTCACAGTAGACTGCAGCCTCTGGCTAAGCCTCTTTGCCCTTCAAAATGATTGTAAAAGTATCCTTATGCACATACTACCGAATTATTTCTCATTTACAAGTGCATTCAATCTATGCTGCAGTAGGAAGGTTATGTTCTTGGGGACTACTTGCTTACCAAATGCACAGATGATTACTTTGAGATCATCACCTCCATATCAAGATGATCTATGGATTTGTGAAGTTTAGAGTCAGCAAATAATTCTCACATTGCTTACGTTTACAGAAGGCCTTGTTTAATTATCTGCTACCTGCAGTTTGTTTAGGACTTCCTTCCTGACATTTTCACTCAAAGGCTATTCTGCTGTATTTATAACAGGTTTTTTTCCTGATGAATTCAAACCCCACTCATTTCAGCATGCACAGTCTGATAATACTGAATAAATAATTCTTTGCCATTTACTGAAAAATTTGAAGCCGTTCTTGACCTTGCTGTATCTCATTAATTCAACAGATATCAAACCCTTCTAGATAGATTTTCCATGTAATGTTCTTTAACCCATAAGCGTTAAAGCAGTCCCCCAAAAGGCTTGTTTAGACAAGTCTGTGACAGAAGGAAGATGAAGTGGACAAGGAAGGATCCTGAGCTGGAGGGGACAGTGCAGTTTGACTTCTCTCTTGACAGCACAAGGACCTCCTGTAGGCTCAGGTGCCCCTGAGCACTGGAACGGGCTCCTCAGGGAAGTGGTCACAGCACCAAGCCTGTCTGAATTCGAGAAGCATCTGGACAACACTCTCGGGCACATGGTGTGATTCTTGAGGTGTCCTGCACAGTGCAAGGATTTGGTTTCAATGATCCTGATGGGTCCCTTCCAACTCAGCATATTCTGTGGTTCTGTGAATCCACAGCCTCCACAAGCTCAGGGAGTGATGTGGGCTTGGCATGTTGCGAGTGTGCTTGGTGTAGCTGGGGGAAGCATAGGAGGGGCAGCACATTCTATTTCAGTTTCTAAATTTTGAATGCTAAATTACTGCAAATTACTGTAAACAAATTTTTGTGCTGTACTATGGAATTTCATATTCAAATGTTAAAACTTTTCCCCCCCCCCAAAAAAAAAAAATCCAAAACTTTTCAATTTGGGAAGCTAGGGAAACCTATCAGCATTTCTGTCTTGGAAAATTCAGCATTTGCCACTAGATTTATCAGCTGAACTGTTCCTTCAGTCATTCAATTGCCAAGATCACAGAATTTCAGTTCTGAGCATCTCTTCCAGCTGAGAAAAATGCACAAGTCCTTTTTGTGAGAAGCCAGGTCTCTCTGCATACATATTTAGCTATGCTTCAACAGTTGTGCTTGCAACAAACTCCATAAACAAGCTGTGATGGCCTCTTTCTGCTCTCTTCCAAGAGCTTTCTATATAAGAGAGTAAACTGTGGCTTGATCTGATATTGCCTGGCGTTGATCCTGTTTTAGGAGCCACAGAAACAATTGACTGTCTTCTTTCATCCTTAATCATAGATGCTGCATTTGAAACCTAAGCTGTTTTCCCTCTGTCAGTGGTACCTCTGTCAGTGCACTTTATCTGATGAAAACTGTTATAACAAGAGGCATTTTCAAAGGGTAGTTAAGAAAATTAAGGTATTAAAAATGTAAAAGCAAGAGAGGGATAATGTGTTGAATGCTAGGAAGAAGAATCATTTACATGTAAGGACTTGGAAATTTGTTTCCCAGCTTCTGGTATTTCCCTAGCTGTGTAAGGAGTCAATTCAGGGCTTGGGTGCCTGGCTATAGTCTGATTATAATTATTTTTACTGGGTTAGTGGCATAAACAACTCCACAACAACAAATACACAATTTTATATTACCCTGCATGATTAACTGAAAGGAAAAACTGAAAAAAATACTGTTTCTGGAGTATTTAGGAATATTGGGTCTATGATTCATAAATTCTTTTCTCCTGTTCCAGAAGAGTGGATTTTCTGCCTGCTTGTACAGGTTTTGACCACTTTGCATATACACAGAACAGTATGATCAAGTTCTGTTATATTTTTTCCTGTTGTTTTTCAGGAAAGCAAATATTTATGGCCAGAGTTCTAGTCAGTGAAAAATCACAACTAAGAGGTTTTTTATTATTATTATTCAAATGTAATTTCTTGAATGCTAGCTTTACAGTAGGGCTATGGTGTGTGTGAACAGAGGAACAGTAGCACAATACCTGTTTAATCTGTATTTCACTTGCTTTCTGAGTATCCAAAACTGATGGGAGGTGACCAGCAGTCTTAAGGAGCAGGAACATACTTTCAAAAAGGCAGGCATTCATTTTTTTCAGCTGTAAGTACCCACTTCAAACAGATTCAGTACATTATCATGGCTAAGCTTTACCAACACATTTAGCCACCAAGATGAGACCTGTACACCTGCCAGTCCTAATGTGATGTGTATCTGATCAAAATGAGAGCAGTACTTGTTCTCCTCTGTGTGAAAGCAACTGATGATAATCCGTTGCAGTGGCTTGATCACACACCTGAAACTCCCTTTGAAATCATTTGTTTTTTTCTTAGAGAAGCTGTGGAGCATGTGCTCAAAAGAGCTTTTCTGGATGACTTCCTGTGTCTCCTCACTTCATCCCATTCTCAAATGAAATCTTCCTATCTTTTCCCTTTCCTTTCCTTGTCATTCCATGACACTTTTTGTCATATTGCTTTATTTCTTCTCTTTGAGTGCAGCCACGACTTGTTTCCCTTTTGCATAATAAAATTCATCTTTTTCCCACTATCAAATAATCATGTAGGGTTTTGTTGCCTACTTCTCCCTGACGTTCTTAATGGCTCCATGAAGTAACTGTCAGTTTGCCACTTTGTCTCCTGTGTTTCTGGAAAAAGTTTTCTCCCAAGTAACTAATGGAGAAAGAGCTGGCTGAGTGTTTCCATGGCTATCTTGCAGTCTCTCCCAGCTGCCTTTTCCTAGATGCCAGAGCCACCCTCCAGCGTGGTTACCGTGGTGCATTCAGCCGGCTCGCCTGCAGGGGTTCAGCAGAGCCTGCACACCCACTGCACGTTTTATAGGGACATACAAGGAGGGAAGGTTCTTACCTGCTGTGTCACAATTAAATAGAACATATCAAACAGTACTTATTGGTGCATGTTCTGTGTAAGATTTGCTTCAATTTAGCAGCATAAAATCCATTCAGTCAGTTAAGGATATTCTCTTTGCCCCTCCATTTGTGACAGTAGTGGTACATCTATAGATGTGTTACAAGTCACATACATAAACCTGCTGGTGAGCTTGCCAGCACAACAGGTCATGAATGTAGGTGCTGATCGAGAACAGTGAAATTTATACTGTGCTGTATTCATTAACTACCTTCTATAAAAAGATTTTAAGGTGTTTTCTCTTTCCTTATAATTTATCATTCAATCTGAAATACTGTTATTAGCAAAAGAAACTTTTCATCAATATGGTTTCCTGATGTGAAAGTCAATATAAATAAAGTACATCCTGCATCCATCCATTGGAAAACATGATTTTTTAAACCTCAGGTTTTTACCTAGCAATCTGTAGATAGATTTGTAGCTGAAATAATAAAATCCTTTTTAAAATGCCAACAGATATTGAAGTTTACCTTGAAATTCCATGCAACTGAGCAATAATGTTGTTTCTAAAATACATCATTGACTTCAATAACAAGTTTCAAACATAAATATGAATAAATGCCTTTGTTCCAAATAATAAGTTACTAGTAAGTTTTGTTCCAGCCAGTCACTTGTTTCAGGTTAAGTTGGTCATATTCTCTTAAACAAATGGTTAGGTAGACTGTAAACACATTGCAGCAGATTCAGTGATCATACAAAGAAGAGCTCTGAACTACAGTGTACTTTGATCTGTCTCCTTGATAAATGTTTTATATAAAGAAAATATTCTTCTCCCAGTTGCTCAGCTTTATGCTCAGCGAATGGAGTGGGATTTTCCAGTGTGATTAGCTCCTTTAATTGAATGTTCAGGTTTTTGTTGTTGGTACCATATATGAACTCCCCAACTCCAACACTCCTGCTACAGGCAATCATGTCATCTAACTCTTCCATAAAATTAATTGAAATCTTTTTTTAAAATAGGTGAAATATTTTGCTTCATAGTTTCACTGAAAGACTATCTCAGAAACCCATTTTTTACTTTTCATGGAATCATAGAACCAGTTAGATTGGAAAAGTCCTTTAAGACCATTGAGACCAGCTGTTAACCTAACACTGCCAAGTACCCCACTAAACCACGTCCCTAAGCGAAACATCTTTTAAATACGTCCAGGAATGGTAACACAGCCACTTCCCTGGATAGCCTTTTCCAGTACTTGAAGTTTTTCTAATACCCAATCTGAACCTCCCCTGATGCAACTTGAGACCATTTCATCTTGTCCTGTCACTTGTTACCTCGGAGAAGAGACTGACCCCCACCTGGCTGCAACCTCCTTTCAGGGACTTGCAGAGTGGCAAATTCTACCTTCAGTCTCCTTTTCTCCAGAATAAACATGCCCAGCTCCCTCAACCCCTTCTCATCAGACTTGTGCTCCAGACCCTTTAGCAGCTTTGTCGCCCTTCTCTGGACACACTCACGCACCTCAATGGTTTTTTTTGTAGTGAGGGGCCCAAAACTGGACACAGGATTCAAGGTGCGGCCTCTCCAGTGTCCAGTACAGGGGGCCACTCCCTCCCCTGGTCCTGGCTACACTATTTCTGATATAGGCCAAGATGCCATTGCCCTTCTTGGCCACCTGGGCACAGGCTGGATCATGTTCAGGTGGCTGTCAGCACCCCCAGGTCCTTTTCCACTGGGCTGCTGTCCAGCCACTCTTCTCCCAAGCTGGAACATTGCATGGGGTTGTTGTGACCCAAGGGCAGGACTTGGTGCTTTGTCTTGTTGAACCTCATCCAGTTGCCCTTGGCCCATTGATGCAGCCTGCCCAGATCCCTCTGCAGAACCTTCCTGCCCCTCAGCAGATCGACAGTCTGGCCCAGCTTGGTGTCATCTGCAAACTGACTGAGGGTGCACTTGATCCCTTCATTCAGATGATCAGTTAAGATATTAAACACTGAACTGAACCCTGGGGAACCCCACTTGTGACTGGCTGCCAACTGGGTTTTGCTCCTTTCACCACCACTCTTTGCACTTGGCCAGCCAAACTGATTTGGATTTCCAGGCTAGCTGTATTAGTGGACCACTGAGATAATCTGGTTCTTCTGGTAGAATTGATTGGTTGGTTGGTTTTTTGTTCTTTAGGGAGTTTCTTTGTATTGGCAAAATTTACCTGCACTGATATCCCTTTCCTGTTAGTTTTTTAAGTTAAATCACAATAATCTGGTCTCTTGTCCCCCTTCGATCATTGCTCTAGCTTTATTTGCTCATTCATGTTTCAGCTAAAATTATTTTGTCTTCAGCAGGGTGACTAGTATCTCATCCACTTATCCTGGATGAACTGTCTGCAGGACTTTTTGCAGAGACATTAGTACATTATTATCTTTATTAGGAGTTGCATGGTTAGAGCTTCAGTACACACTTGCCCTTCTGTCATGCTGTTTACAGCCCTCTGAGACTGTCAGACATGGTCTGATTCTCCTCCTCCCCCATGCTTTTCCTATGTTGAGATTCTTATTAGTAACAAAAACTCCCACTACTGGTCTAAATGTATCATTTTACAAATTGCATTGTTGAATTTCATGTCGTATTTAATGCTGTTTTTCCCATATGTTATGGTGTGTTTTCACATGTCATGTCTTCGGTAGGTGAAATTAGCAGAACTGAGAATCTCCAGAGCTTCCTGCACACACACAGCCTAGTACTTCCTATTTAGTGCTGCTTGCTGTTTTTCTTCTTTTCTCATGGGGAAAGTACTGAGTTACTAGTACTGGGTGGTAACAGTAACAAGATACTATGGTAACAATTTGGTGTATTTACTGATCTGTTCATCACAATTAAACAATTACAGATTTTCTGGTTTTGCAGACACTTTTAGTTATCCCTCCCTTCCTCCCTCCCTCCCTCCCTCCCTTCCTTCCTTCCTTCTTCCTCCCTCCCTCCCTCCCTCCCTCCCTCCCTCCCTTCCTCCCTTCCTCCCTCCCTCCCTCCCTCCCTTCCTTCCTTCCTTCCTTCCTTCCTTCCTTCCTTCCTTCCTTCCTTCCTTCCTTCCTTCCTTCCTTCCTTCCTTCCTTCCTTCCTTCCTTCCTTCCTTCCTTCCTTCCTTCCTTCCTTCCTTCCTTCCTTCCTTCCTTCCTTCCTTCCTTCCTTCCTTCCTTCCTTCCTTCCTTCCTTCCTTCCTTCCTTCCTTCCTTCCTTCCTTCCTTCCTTCCTTCCTTCCTTCCTTCCTTCCTTCCTTCCTTCCTCCCTCCCTCCCTCCCTCCCTCCCTCCCTCCCTTCCTCCCTCCCTCCCTCCCTCCCTCCCTCCCTTCCTTCCTCCCTTCCTCCCTTCCTTCCTTCCTTCCTTCCTTCCTTCCTTCCTTCCTTCCTTCCTTCCTTCCTTCCTTCCTTCCTTCCTTCCTTCCTTCCTTCCTTCCTTCCTTCCTTCCTTCCTTCCTTCCTTCCTTCCTTCCTTCCTTCCTTCCTTCCTTCCTTCCTTCCTTCCTTCCTTCCTTCCTTCCCTTTCTTTATTTCCTTCCTTCCCTTTCTTTATTTCCTTCCTTCCTTCCTTCCTTCCCTTTCTTTATTTCCTTTCTTTCTTCCATGATATCTCCATTTAGAAATCACCTAAATAGTCATCTGTGTTCTCATTCAAATTCTACAGGAAAATTCAGCCTCACTCTAGCTCCACCACCTTTATGATCATGAGTCAATATAAGGAAGTTGGCTTATAAATGTTCTATATCCTAGGTGAAATATCACTTATGTTGTAAGTTTGTTTCCTGTTCAAACATCATTAGTTGCAATGATTTATACTCTAAAAAAAAGTATCCACTTAGTAGCTTTATTATGCTATCACCCATAGATAAATCTCTTTGATAAATTGCTGTGTAAATAATGTTTAAATTGTTGCTATGTAGGTACACAATTTTACAACTGCTAATAATTACCTATACTTTAATTTCAAACTTCAGTCTTACAGATCTTACAGAACTAAAGCCAACTGAAATCAGTGAAAAAGATATCCCTTAACTTAAACTTCAAATCAGTCCTACCTTATAGTTATGACCAATTTATATCACATTAACAGTGGAGTGTGTTTCTAAACAAAATTTATACATGTAGATCTTAGCAGTGATGGAGCAGGCAGGAAAAATACTGAGAAATGGAGTGCAAATATTTATTCTACTTTCCATGTGTAAAAATTATTGAATTACTTAAAAAATTATCACAGCAAAACTAGAAGTATTTGGCAGTTAGGTGAGGAATTGCTCCATAATACGAATGGCAATTAGCTGTTGCCATGCAGATTCCTCATTATTTTGCATTCTAAGAGAAATTACAAGCATATTCGCTTTATTCTGCAAAGCTGATTATCAGTGAAAATTAATGTTGATGTTTAATTGTCATTCAACTTCATATTTAATACTTCTCTAAGATGAATGGCTAACTTTATACTTTCCAGAGCTACTGTTTGAGTCTATGGTAGTACCAGATTCAAATTAATGCAAGCAAATACAGCTTTTTCTACACAAAGAATGATGGAGATTTTTACAAAATTAATGGTAATGTGAGAATAGAAAATAGTTTCATAAAGTCTTTCAAAACATGTGCAAGAAACATCCCTAAATGTGATACTAGATGTGATATTCTTCACTATTTTCATTAGTATCTCAGATAACAAAAGGGAGGGCATTTGCAAATTCATGGAAGACGCCATGCTGGAAGTTGCAAGAATTTTGGGTGACATAGTAAGAATTCAAAATGAACTTGAGAAATGTTCTGAAATTAATCACATAGAATTTGTAAATAAAATGGTAACAGCAAGCACAAATTAATCCCACCAGGAAAGAAAATCAAACATGTAAATGCAAAATGGGTACTGGCTGGTTAGGTGGCTGTATGACAGTTAGCCATAATTGCATCTGAATTAACAATATGTTGTCGTTGCAGAAAAGGCAGTCCCATTTTGAGGTGAATTAACAGGAATGACGTATAAGGCATGGGAGGCAATTATTCTGCTCTACTTGTCACTAGGAAGATCTCAGCTGTACTTTGTGTTTATCCTTGGGCTGCACACTTGTAGAAAAGACAGTGACAAATTGAGAGAAGGAGCAGAGAAGAACCAGAAAGAATGATTGGTGTCTAAGAAAGCCCAAAGTCCTTGGAAGATAACTGAAGGAAATACGTTAGTGTAAAAAAGGGGGTTAGGATAATATTTTTCAAATATTTAAAAGTTGTCAGCTGCTCTCAATTCCACTGAAGTGACAAGGTTGAATCAGTTTAATCTGTAGATGAAAAGGCTGAGGTGCAACAATAGGAAAATCTAACTGTGAGAATAACTCTGGTCAGGCTGCTTAGGAAGGCTGTGGAATCGCTCTTATTGAAGTTCTTTCAAAAAAATGGGAAAGTCAAGCATTAGTGAGAGATTATTAAATCTGATTATACTTGATCCTGTAATGAAGGAAAGGACTCAGATGACCTTTCAGTCTTGCACATCTGTGATGCTTTGGGGCAATGTAAGACCCAATTTAATCATCTTTCAAACAGCACCTCTTGTATATGTTGTTGCTTAGACAAAGAGAATACTACCAACCATTCCTGAAATTACCCATATTTTTAAACCTTCACTACTTTGTTAATCATTAAACATTTGTCTGAGAAAATTATTTTCTATGCTAGGTCATTTCCTAAATTTTGACATTTTGAGACTGTGGGAGGAAGGCCTGCAGGGAGCATTCCAGACAAAAATATGGGGTTTTATAAGGAGACGCAGAAAAACATGCAAGTTCTCTCTTCTGGGAAAAAAAAGGCACAAAATTTTCTCTGAAAGCCTGATATGTCCTTATATTGGATCTAGACTCTGGAAGGATGAGGTAGCTTTTGTTTTATCAACTCAGTTTCTGTATAAGACAAGTGTTTCTTGGGCAAGCTCTTGACACTCTGCCCTTACGTGAAATATTTGTTGAAATAATTTAATGTTATCTGGGTGATTTAGATTACTGTAATTATTTTGAATGGAATTGCAGTAGGATCCAGTAGGATGGAAACCTCTGTCTGAGAAATTAAATTCTTAAGTCACTCTGACTTGTTTCTGGGGCTTGTCTGATTTGCATACAATTCAAATTTAACATTGAAGATTTCTTCTAACTCTAAGTTCATAACTTTTTGTGGGTTTTATCAATCACTTACTCTTCCAAAACTTCTGGATGCCTTTTTAAAACCCAAAATAATTTGCTTTTCTTTGGACATTTGTTGCAGACAATTTGAGATTGAATTGATTTGATTTAATTTAATTTGATTTAATTTTCTATCTCTTGGACTGCTGCACGCCTGCAGTCAGAACGCTGAAGTCAGGCAGCATTTTCTTTCTTGTGCCACTGAGCAGCTCAGATCATCTGGACTGTCAGCAGCTGGAATATACTGACTTCACTGTCAGAGGAGCCCAAGGGTTGACTAGTCTGCATTTGCACTGCTTTTATCCTGTTCTGCATTCGTGGGCTCTGTGGACTAGCAGGGCCCGAGTCCACAGAGCCCACAAATAGTTGAGTCACCTATTCACTCAACTAGAAGTTTCCAGTGGCTGCTTTGTATTTGTTCTAGCACTCACATTTTATGTTAATGAGATAATATCAGAAATCAGCTTTTCCAGCCTGCTGTCTCAGAACACCTCCAACAGCTTCCTTCAGCAGCATCGCTGTGCATCACTGGTGCTCACACATTTGTTGTTGGTGAATCACTTTCTTTTATGTCACACTTTTTCCCTTTCTGCCTAGCTGAAACAATCCTTACAATATTCCCCGAAGTAACTGCACTGTGGCGTATAATGAATCCATATCCCTATGAGGATAATGCTAGGTTTCTTTTTTGTGTCATAATGATACCACATAATGGAGCCAGAACCTATGCCTAGAGATGGAACAGTTAAAAACAAAACCCACCCAACAAGGGCAGATCTAGAAAAAACAATTGCAGTCACTTTTTAAAATGTCAGGCTTGCATCCACCTATCCTCACAAACTTTTTGTATGTTCTTTAAAAACACAAACTACTTTCTGTTTTCTGAGCAGCCCAGATCAGTAATGTGAACCTGTAAACTTTTTGCATGTTTTTGTTGTATATTATGAGTACATTTAAGCAGATGCTCTTTTAGCCTAAGATACATTTATATACGCATTTAGGATCTGATTCTAGCTATGCAGTCCCTTGAGGTTACTGGAAATTTAAGACACTGCAATTTACAGGCCTATGCACTTTGCTGATTTGAAGGCAGAGGTGCAGTCAGGAAAAAAATTTAGCTGCCACTTCTAAAACATCTTTCTTCTTCCCTCTGACATATTTCTATAACCCATGGAGTGACTATTCTAGCTGCCAGGAACCACTGGGGTATTTTCTGGCAGCAGAGCACAGAAGTGCTGGTGTGTATGAGGAGCAGGGCTGTCTATCTCTGCATAAGGGCATCATGTTCATCAGGCTCAAGTATCACTTGTCCTCTTTTTTATTTTCAAATGAAGCATCCACTGGTATTAATTAGTTAAAGTGAAATTAAATACACAATCAAGCAGTACTTTTCCATTAAAAATGCCCTTTGGGGATACATTCGGTTTTCTTTTCACACGTTTGTGCTCTCCATGTTACACATTCCACATAAATTTGCAGCTTAGAGTCTACAGAGTTGCAGGTTCTTACATGAACTGTAACTAGTCTTATCTAACCTTGTACAGCTCCTTTCTTCTTCCCACTGTATGCTGAAATTTTCCTGCAAATTAGCACAGCTCACTGGAATCGAGGTTCCAGATGAAGCTTCCCCACCTCTCAGATTAGATTATCTCTGAGTAAAAGGCAAAATCAAGACCTAAAAGGAGAGACAAAACTTCGGACTTTTCTCTTGTCCTCCTTTCCCTACCCTAAATGCTGAAACCACAAAGTGAAGTCAGGCTTCTTTTCACCTTGAGACCAGAGGTCTCTTGCTGCCCAGAGGCTATAGCAGCCCACCCTTTTTGGAAAGGATGGACACTTGTCTCTTTTACTCGTTAGGCCTTTTCTCAGTATCTTGGTGTAACTCCTTCAGGAAGAATAAACCCAAAAATTCAAGTCACTGCTTCCTCAGCCAGTGCTCTAATAACTGGTGCAGATGCAGTGGAATATGATCTGTGGCCACCATCCCCACTTCCATTAAGAGAAAATTGGTTGGACATTTTGGACTGACCTTTAAAAGGTGCCAGCCTTCAATATAGCCAGTGAAGAGAAAAAGGCAATTAATTTGTGAACACTGGCTGTCCCCCTTCAAGTCCTTTTGCCTTCGGCTGCGTAGCGTATTTTGCCAGATGCATTAGATATATTGCATTGAGCCTGTGCACTGCTGCAGAGAGGTGGCCAGAAACTTCTGTACATGTTCCCCCTCAGTTTCTTCTTTTTGTTTGAGTAAAACAATGTCATGTGGATGTTCATGAGAAAGCATCCTCTAAAAATAGACAATGTGATGTCGAATGACAAATGTGCTCCTTTGAACCAAGTAATCTGATTTTCTTGAAAATGACTGACCAGGTTTTGATTTGTCAATGAGCATCCTTTAAATTATATGCAGGGCAGCAAACCTGCAGTTTAAAAGCCAAAATCTTAAGCAGAAATGCAGCTTATGAAACGTTTAAATTACTAAATATTTCTCAAAAGTTATTTATATATCCACTTTTTGGTTTTCCTTCTCTGCTGCAGTGAAGGCTGTTTTCACATTCCACAGCTCACATAGGAGGCTATGCAAGAAGTTAGTAATAAAATATTGATGTTGTCGTCCCACAGGACATATTGTTTATAGCGTCACAGATGCAGTTAACATCTCAGATCAATAGAGCAATTTTAAAAAAACCTCTTTTTAAAGCAGCAATTGGAGTATGATTATAGTTGTCCACAGTAGTTATATCATACAGCAAATTAGGAAATATATGTCAGGACCCATTATTCTAATGGGAGTCTTGTAAGATTTTTAAACAATGTAAGTAGATGCAGATTTGCAAACTGATGACCCTTTTTGAAAAAATACCCTCAGTGGGGAGGAGAGAACAAAAATATTGTTGGCTTGAACATGGCTGTCAAGTTAATGCTTCACAGGAGGCCACAGTACTAATCACCCTTCTTGAATGCAAGTTCTTCATTTCTTTAGCTCCCTCATAAGTTATCCCTTAAGCACTCATTAGACCACTGCAGCTGAAAATTGGGAAATTTGCTTTCAATGTCAGCTACCACCATTTCAGTCCTTTCAAGATACAAAAGAGACAACAGTATACTGTCGATGACACTTTGTTTCCTGCAGTATTTGTAAAGAAGCATTTTGTTTTCAAAGCCAATTAAAATGGAGTAAGATCTTACATATTTATGCTCCAGAAAATGCCCAGTGTGTACAGGGGTTAGAACTATTAAAATTATAAAGCACAGGACTGGAAATTCTCTATCCTAAATGGCCATTTAAGTAGCACATCTGGAGAAAGACAGCTGCCAAATTTTTAGCAATCAGCAGCAGCATCATTAACAAGGGAACCATTGTGATATGTGTAATGGCAGTATTTATTTTATGCAACTAAGAGTTTGTCCTAATATCAAATTGAATTATGTACTAAATTTAAGGTAAGATCAAGCTTTACAGTCTTCCAATGGGCTCTACTTAGTATCAAAGAGGGAGTTGTCAGACCTAATCTGAAGGGGTGAGTTTATGCAGATATACAGCTGCAGTCAAGTCAAAGGACATGGGAATGCAGAGTGGGCAAGGGCAGGGAGTAAAGCTCCCTTAGTGCTCTGTGACTGCAAGCTGAGGATTATTTGAACAGTCATCAAGTGTTCTCAGGAGACGTATTTTAATTAAATTCTGCTCAGCTAAGAAGTTGGACAAGGACACAATTGTCAACAAAAATCCCTCCATGATGAGAGACTGAATGCCAGCATCATGAGACCCTCACAGTGTCCCTCAGTATTTCACTTTGGTGGCATAGCTGTAATATTACAGGTTGACAGTGCAGAAGCAAGAACAATACGTGCCTACTGATGTTGCCAATGTGTTCATGGAATATGATTTTCCAAGCTGTGGAGTACTGTGCTTGACTCATCTCACAAATGAGAGGGGCCCGGGATGGCCATGTAGAATACTTGTAATTTCATGGAATATGATTTTCCAAGCTGTGGAGTACTGTGCTTGACTCATCTCACAAATGAGAGGGGCCCGGGATGGCCATGTAGAATACTTGTAATACCTCAGGAGCTCTTAGCTCTGATAGAGTTTATGTAGTTCTGGTGAAGACATTTTCTTTCTGACTTGATTTAACAAGTCCATGTAATTTTTTTCTTTACAAGGTTCAGCATAATGGGAAAAGACTAATGCTGTCTATCTTTGTCAGTGATTTAGAAGATGGGGCAGAGTGGACCCTCAGCAAGATTGCTGATGATGTAAAACTCTGAGGAGTGCCGAGGGACCTCATCGGACTAGAGAAATGGGCTGACAGGAACCTCATGAAGTTGAACACAGGAAGTGCAAAGTCCTGCACCTGGGAAGGAAGATCCTTAGGCATCAGCATGTGCTGGGGGACAACCATCTGGAAAGCAGCTTTGCAGAAAAGGACGTGGGAGTCCTGGTGGTCATGAGTCAACAATGTGCCCTTGCAGAAAAAAAAGGTTAATGTTGACCTGGGCTGCATCAGGAAGAGTGATGCCAGCAGGAAGGGGGAGGTGATCCTTCCCCTGTACTCATCCCTGGTGAGGCCACACCTGGAGTACTGTTCTGGACTCCTCAGTACAGGAGTCACAGATGTATTGATGGTGCTCTGAGCAACATGGTCTAGTGAAAGGTGCCCCAGCCCATAGCAGAGGGGTTGGAACTAGAGGATTCTGAGGTTCCTTCTAACCCAAGCCATTCTGTGATTCTGTGATTAGAGAGAGTCCAGAGAAGACAACAGGCAGAAGCTGAAACACAGGAGGTTCCCTTTAAACTTTGGGAAACACTTTTTTCCTGTGACAGGGATTGAGCACTGGCACAGGTTGTCCAGAATTGTGGAGTCTCCATGCCTGAAGATATTCAAAAGCCATCTGGACATGGTCCTGGGTAACTGGCTTTAGATGACCTGGTTTGAGCAGGGGAGTTGTACAATGAGCCCCCAAGATCCATGCCACCCTCAACCATTCTGTAGTTCTGTGATTCCAAGTGAGACTCTCACACAAAAGACAGATCATTATTAAACCAGAGAAGGAAGGAAGTAGAAGAACATGGCAAGCTAAGAGATGATAAGGGTGAGTGAGTTTCAATACAAGTTTGCAATGGTAAATCTCCACAGAATAAGGGTTTCAAAGACAACAGTGAGTCAAGGAACTCTTTATCAGAACTGCAGTGTGACAGGATATTAGCAAAAGTACAGGCAATATAGAAAAGAAATCATTTTCAGTAGATCTCCTGTGACTCACAGTCACAAACTGGCAGTATTTTCTAGGAAGTCAAAAACATATTTTCTTTGCAGTAACTACACTCACTGAGTCTTCTGGATTTGATGTTACCCCTCAGGGAGGTAGGCTGTACTGAAAACAAAAGATTCTGGGTATTATTCCAAGATAGAGCTTGTTCTCATGAAGGGAAAAGTTGTTGTTGCTTACAGCAGAGAGAAATTATTTTCAAAGACTTCACAATTACATATGCAAGAATCTGTCTCTGCATTTTCTCACAAACTTTCATTTACATAGTTCTTTCGCCTTGCTTTCCCACCCCCAAGCTCCCACCTTCTTCTAAGGTGATATGTTATTCACTATTTTAGAATTGATGCAGAAGAATCACATAATTCACCTATAGGGTTTTCGTTAAGTCCCTCAGACTGAAATCTCTGTGTAAATGTTGTGCAAGTTGTTCAAGAATGAGATTAACCTTTTCATATCTTCAAAACTATACCAAGAGATGGAAATTCAGCACTTTGGGTTTACTATGTCTTGCCTGTGTGATATGTGTTAGCTAGAAACTCAGGTCTTGTATCTTGCTTTAAAGATTATAACCTTTTGCCACATTTTCAACCCCGATTGTAATCAATTCCTACATTAGTCATCCACAGCTACCCTAATTAGGGAGAAGTCATACACAGGTCCTCAAAGAATTAGAGAGAGAGAAGAAACTGATATACTGTGGTGTAGAGTACACATGGTAAGCAAAAGAGAAATTCTTACAGAAGAATAGTATTTCAAAACAGTAAGTGGTTGGCTTACACTTTGCATAAACTGTTTGAGGTTTCTTCTCTGATTTTCCTGGTTATTTTTCATGTGTCCTGGTTTTAGCTTGGATGCAGTTAATTTTCTGCTTAGTAGCTGCTACAGTGCTGTGTTTTGAATTTATTATGAGAGTACTGTTAATAACACACTGATGTTTTAGTTGTTGCAGAGTAGTGCTTACCTTAAGTCAAGGGTTTTTCAGTTTCCCATGCTCTGCCAGTGAGGAGGTGCAAAGAAGCTGTGAGGAAGCACAGCTAGGACAGGTGACCCAAACTGGCCAAAGTGGTATTCCCTACCACAGACCATCAGGCTCAGTCTATAAGCTGAGGGGAGTTGGCTGGGAGCCAATTGCTGCTGGGGAACAGGGTCAGTGGGTGATAGCGAGTTTATTGTGCATCATTTGTTTCTCTTGGGTTTTATTCCTCTCTTTCTCTCCTTTTTACTATTATCATTAGTATTATTAATATTACTATTGCAATTTACCATAATTTCCAATTAAACTGTTCATATCTCAACCCATGAGTTTTACTGTTTTTCTGATATCTTTTCCATCCCACTGGGGTGTGGGGAGTGAGCGAACATCTGCGTGGTATTTAGTTGTTGGTTGGGATTAAATCATGACAATGCAATCTGATTTTCTTGTTTGAGAATATAGTAATTAGGCATCATAATCTGATGCAGACTTAGGTCAATAGAGATTTTGTGACTTTGATCACAAAGAGGAAAATTTTTCACAATCAAAACAGTCAGAAATGAAATAATCTCCCCAGGGAAGTGGTGGATTTCCCATCATGGACACTTGTAAGATTCAGCTGGACAGGGTGCTGGGCCATCTTTTCTAGACTGTGCTTTTGCTAAGAAAAGTTGAACCAGATGATCACTGAGGTCCCTTCAGACCTAACGTTCTATGGTTCTATGATTAAATAGTTATGGAACTGTGTCAGAAAACTCTAAATGCATGCAGTGCTATTTGTTGCCATATTAAATGCACTAGCCATTGAGCTGCAATAGCAAATGTAAAACAGCTAGAAACTGATTATACTTAATAATTTTTAACAATTACCTGCTCTAATTGCATTAGTAATAGTGGAGTTTGATTTGCTACAGACATATGATCTATTTATATGAACAGACTAATGATTCACGAGGTGTTTTGTGGCCATCAGTATGTTCTGTGACCAGAGCAGCTGAATGTGCACATCAATCTGGTTGTGGGGCTGAGACCTAATTCAAATGGGAACCAAAACACCAGAGAAATACTACAGAAGAAATAGACTCTGATTTAGGGGTTATATGTGCCAGTGGAAGCTACATGAGGAATTTTGCAGTAAGTTGCTGCAGATTTCTTAAGTGCACAAAGGTTTAATGTGTCCCATTGTAATAGTGCTGATGGTAGGGAAGATATATCTTCTTTAAGTTCACAATTCAAGGTTAGGCACCTACATTAGGCACATAAATAGGCACAAGGGGGAATTATTTCCTTCAGAATACACCAGTTAGCAGAAAGGTGCCTGCCTCAGCCCATTTGTGTCATCCCTGCTCTTTCCCTGCTGAATGCTCCTGCTGCTGGGGTACAAAATCAGCCATCCCTCTCCTTATCTTCTTAAGGCCCAATGGCACTTGAATTTTTAGCCTTACCATGTCGTAGCATTGGCAGAATGAGTAA
Source organism: Aphelocoma coerulescens (assembly GCF_041296385.1). NCBI lineage: Eukaryota > Metazoa > Chordata > Aves > Passeriformes > Corvidae > Aphelocoma > Aphelocoma coerulescens. The sequence goes on along the minus strand of NC_091014.1, from coordinate 23,700,382 downwards.
AGATGACTTGCTCTCTTTTCCTTTTAACTATTTTCAGGCCTTGTCATGGAAAATGGAAAATAGGGATGGTGAATAATTTTCTTTTGGCTGAAGAGCATGCTCAACCCACATTGTGCCAAATACGCTCCTGGCTGTAACTGCTGGGATATTGTATTAAAATGAGCAGGAGGTGCAGCTGCAGGACTTTGCTTTCCTCTTGGTGCTGTTGGCCGTGTGCTCTGAGGGTCACTAGGCCCATACCAGCTGGATCTGTGCCTTGGGAAACTGGCAAGGGGTGATGAGTCTGTGTATCCAAAATGGGCTTTGATTTTGATTCCTCAGCTTAGTCAAATTGGCAGTGTCTTAGGGCACAAACAGTAATAGAATATTTAGGGGAGCTTTTTGTGAAATTTGGATATCTATGAACTCTAATGTGACTTGGTCTCTTGAACTTTATTAACTGCAATTCAGTTAGGTGCACAGTAGACATCTACTGGGGAGATTTTGTCCTAACAGCTTACAGACCTGCCTCAGTTGTGGCTGTCCAACTCTTTGCAGACTGAATGGACAAGATTCTTGTCTGAAAACTTTTAGTCTGGAGTAATTCAGTATATGTAAGTGTGTTTTCAAAATAGCATTTACATTCAAGATAACATGTTTCAGGTAGTATAATTTTTTTCCTGAGGGTAAAATTGATACTTTCCAACAAGAGTGAAAATGGAAGGACAAGCAACAATAGATAAAATTTCATTATAATTTAATCTGCCCCTACAAATCAAGAAGTGTTTGGATTCTTCAGTACTGGGGAGTGCTTGGTACTGAAGTTACCTGTGTGCATTCCGTCCCCTCTGCGGACTTGCTAATATCCTTTATGTGAGTGATAGCATAATTCTGTGCAGAAGAAAATGACTGTTCTGCCCTGGGGAGACACTTCATGATTAGTTGATGTTAGTCAGTCAGGAATACCACGTGTTACTTGTGCCATAGTAACTTCTTGGTTAAAGTATATAAAAGGACCAAGAACCATTCCTTTAATTTATTCCACCGTGATAAAGTATGCTAGATCTCTTCCTGCTTAAATGGTTTATTTAGGAAAAAGAAAAAAATGCAGTGTTTGCAGGTGTAAAAAGTGTGCTCTATATCCCTGGCTAATAATGTGACAGAAATAAGAAACGTGATCTTTAGATCCTCTTCCACTTTCCTATGTGTATATATGAAAAAATATTTTCTTTCTCCATGGAGAAATGACAAAGAAAAATTATTATACCAGTCTTCATGGAAGAAGATTGCACATTAGGTTGTCTAATTATGTGTTTTAGCTGTGGATTAAAAAAAAAAGTACTAAACTGTTTAAGAGTTTAGTGAATTTAAATTTAATATTGATATGAAAACTTCCCCACTCTGAACTTTTCTCTTAGATGGAGTAGTTAGGCAAGAGTTTGTATTTGTTTCTCAACACAAGCAGTGCGATGAATTCTTCATTTCAGAAAATATGAAGTAAAAAGCTCTGCTCCTAAGAGCAGCAAGACATTTTAAGCAAGTTTTATCACAATGAGGCTAAAGAAGGTACAAGAACTTACAGGCTGATTGAGATAGATGTGAGACTGCAGCTGCCCAAAGATGCATGAATTGTGTACCTCTGTCACACTCAATGCTGCTTCGATCCTCATTTCAAACATTTTCCATTGTAGGAGAGAATGGAGAAGCTGTAAAGGAAAGTCCTGCCAAAGGCAGCAAGTTCCCAATCTGAGGTGGATTGCACCTACTGCTCAATAGCTTTTAGCTCTGTGCTCTTGAAAATAACTACTCAGCATTGAAAGTGACCTTGAGAGTTCTTAATACTGAAAGGTTTTAAAAGATGGTTAGGATTTTTTATACATTTGCAAAGGAAAAGGAGAGATTTGCACAACTTGTTTTTGCAAAAAGTACTTGAAAGAAATACCTACTGTGTAATTTACATAATGCTGTTATCACGTCAAGACTGGGTAAAACGTCTCTCAGTGGAAGAGTGTTTTTGAGGATAATCTCAAAAAAGTCTTATCAGATAATAGTATTATTTAAACTTAACATGGAATATTATCAGAGCAACAGTTATGTACATCCACTGACATTGCTATGGCAGTTCTGAAAGTATCTATTACAAAGGTGTTGAATAAAATGTAAACATAATGGTAATGCTGAAATTATACTCAGTCCAAATAAAATAATGCCATTAGTGAAGGAAGGTTTGTGTAATGTTAGGAAGGGGTTGTTTTTTAACATTTTTCTAAGGATTTTCTTTTATTTTGGGGAGATAAGGGAAAGAGAATTTAAGGTTTTAGCTATTATAGTCAAAAAGCCTTGGCAAAAGGGCATTTTATGAACTAGAATTGTCTTTCCAAAATAGAAAATAAAATATGATAAGCAATTGTGTAGATAAGCACACATAAGCTATGGCTCTGTGTAAGAAATCCATATGGCTCAATATAATATTGTATAACACATTCCTGCCCATCATCTCCTCTTATCCTTACCATTATGCAAACAGAATGTGTATTGAAATTCCCACAGAAGTGTGATACAAAATCCTGCTAAAATATGCTAAAAGTAATCCAGATTTCCTATGGTATTATGTTCTTCTGGAGACATGTAGGAGCTTCATTTTATAAAAATTGCAACTCTGTGAAAATGAGAACCTGGGGAGCAAAAAACCAGAGTTACGGGCATGTCCTTTTGGACACTAGGGTAATTTGTCTTCAGGCAGCCTCTGGGGCTCACTGGCCAGTCATGTAATCCAGTAGTCTTTTATACTTATATTTGTCTTGCTTTGGTTTATAACTATCTAGTCCTTGCTTTTTATGTTATTCTTTACAGTTGAAATAAATGCCTTTTTGCTATTCACAGTTAAATGCTGATCTTTTTCATAGCTATTTGTGGGACTTCTGCATTCACAGTTCCACTACTGTTGTTCAATACTGATTTTTTATATATTCACAGCTAATCTGATTCAAAGCCCAGAGAACCTACTTCTGGGTTATTTATATAATTCAGCAGGCTTTGGATCAGAACTCATGACTGTGGCCTTTATGAAATGTATTATTCTTCTGACAGGCTAGTGCTGACCAAAGTTATTTTCCTAGGTGATAGCAACATAGTAATCCATGTGTTTGATAACAGGGAAAAGTGTCCCTATGCTATACCACAACAGGACCTCATGGAACTGAACAGACTGCCTGCTAACATTTAATGGTCCAAGAGGGAGGGAGAATAGAGGGAAGAAAGCAGGGGAAAGGACAGAAGAAAGAAAGAGAAAAGGAGAGAGGTCATACCACAATAGAAAAGGAAACTGTATTGATTTTCCTAGTGAAAGCCAATATTGTTAGATCTGTGAGCTGAGAAGGAGATTATATACTGTTTTCTAAAATTCACCATTGCTTCTGTACAGAGTGCCTGGTTCTGTCACCCAAGATAATTTCTAAAATACAGTCAAGTCTACTTTGTAGTAATGAGGAGAGAAAAGTGAAGACTGACTTAGTGCTGTAATGCAAGTCATTAGACTTAAATGGTGATCTGTACTCTAGCAAAAATGAGGTTTCTTGCCACTGAAGATGAGTTTCATTGTGCTCATCTCCTGGGACTGCATGAACTATCGCTTATCAAACAGGTGCTAAATGTTGTACTTGAAGTAGATTATAGCTTCCTCTTTCTTTGCTCCAGCTGAGAGTCCTTTAAAGTGCTTTTTTTTTTGGCCTGTTTAAAGTTGGTGCTACCTTTGCATCTACACAATTTCTTTCATATGCAGCCATTCCGCTTCTCATAAAATGGTACTTGCATGATATGGGGAAGAGGGAGATACCACCATAAGCTTCGTTTATGTCCATGTTTACCAACAAAAAGACAATAAACATCCACTTGTTCTATGCACAGTAGTCATATATTAGGGAGTAAGCTCTACTTCTAGGAAGTACAGATGAACTGCTCATGCACCATGTTTGAAAAATGTTGCTTTCATGTTGCAAATCAAGGGTGGCTTTAAGGGACAAAGCCTGTGACTGTCCCATTTTATTTTTCCTTCCCTGCTAGCAGCATGTGAAACAGCTGAAAAACAGGTGGGGAGTCCTATTCTTGTGGGAGACCAGACACTCTCAGGTAGGAGACCAAAGGTTGCCATGACACATTGACAGCTAATTAAAATATGTGTACGTTATATGAAAATAAGCCATAGGCCATGTTTCCTGGTACTTATTTCTTAGTCTAAGAATGAGTCAGCCATGTATTCCAGTTCTGTTTTCAGCTCTGGTTATTTGTGATCTTGGAATGATCTTTGTCACTCAACACTGTTGTATTCAGTTTCATGCTTTAAAGTGTTACTGAAGGTAAAGGAAATAACTTCTACAACCTGAATTCCTTGAACAAGGTTAGAAGTATTCAGGACTTCCAATTAGGGCTTCATAAATTGTCAAGAATTAAATAAAGCAGGAAGAAGAATGTGGTACTTTTTATTGGACATTTTCTCATTTGGCACTGTACCAAACTTCCTTCCTTAATACTTAGTTGAAAAATATTGCTTAGATCATAACACTACAGTAATTATAAAAAATTATGTGGCAAGTTTTCATTATATATAACTACATGATTCTCTGTATGCAGATTCAGCAGCAATGAGATGAGAATAATGGAAAAGAGTTACCTTAAAAGGCTAACTGAATTTCTCCCATAATCCTTTTCCTAGTCTGGACAGCTATCCTATTGAGTTCCCTGCAGATGGAGCATCTCTGATAATCTGTATTTCTCTAGCACAAAAGTATTTGATTGTGTATTTTCTAACTAGCCTGAAATGGCCATATCTTTTAGGCAATGAAAGAAGAGAAACAGCAAACAGTTTCTATTATGAAAGAAAGCTGTCCACTGGCATTCATCCTCCTATGCATTATGCTCAGTAATTCACTTAGTCTGACTATGAATCATCAGACTGACTCCCAGGAAGAAAAAATACCAAATAGCCACTGTTTTAATAATACTGATTACAGTTTTCCACTGTATTTCAACAACTGTTGCTTATTCTATCTGGGGATAAAGTGAAAAAAACAAAACATTTTTTCTCACTTGGTTGTTTTTTGACTACTTTATTGAGCAATGTCTCCATGACTGTAGATATGAAGAAAGCATAAATTTTATGTTCAAAAAATAAGCAAACAAAAAATGGAAGAAAGAGCCATAATCTGAAGATAGCAAAATGTTTCATCGGTATTTTTCTGACACATCTCCTATGACAGATTTTAATAAGAGGTGAGTGGTCTAGGACATTTTAAATGAGGAACAGGAAAGATTAACATAATAGGGCTCAGCTGAATACAGGTTAGTGCTGTGCCATCTTTCGGGTATTCTCATAGATAATCCATGTTTGTGTGTACGTAGGCACAATGCACAAGATACAGTTTAGGTAAGCTGATATTTAGATACAAAAATGACAAATAAGGTGTTAAATGGAATAATAGATTAGATGTTTTGGCTTACATGAATGCATCTGGTTGAAAAGCAGCTAGAATTTTCTGTTGGTTCTGTTTGCTTTATTTGAGATATTACACCCCACAGTAAGAAAATATGTTGAAGTAATTTGTCACTGTATGAGTGCCAGAAAAGGTCCATGGGATAAATATTATTTGACTTGTGCTCATTTAAAAGCAAGTTACTTTATTTGTGTTGAATTTTGAGGGTTTAAGTACTATTAAATGCTTCTGGATTTATTCTGTGGGCTGCCTCTCTTTAACCAAACCAGTACAATTTTATTTTTGAAAACTTGACCAAGATGTTGGCAAGAAATCCAGTCTTGGAAAACCTCCAAGCAACTACATCACTGAGACAGGCATAATAAATGGCTAAGCCCAAACCTGGAAGCCAAAACTCCTTCTTTGTAGTTACAAATCTGTCTGGACAAGTAATTTCATCCATTAAATTCAGGGCTTTTCCAATCTTAAGAATTTTTATAAAATTACAAGACTGATTGTGGTCAGGGCCTTGGAGGATTAGAGACTGAGTTGTGCAACTTTTAGTTTAATAACAGAGACATCTGTATTTTAAAGTTCAGAGCAATATTGATTCAGCATCTAATTTTAAACTTTGTCCCAGTACAAGTACGCATATCTTTTTGTAGCCTTATTTCTGGTTTTTCATATCTTAGCTAAAATATGTTTGCTTAAAAAAATAATGGAAATCACTTAACACTTCAAAGTGATAAGTCAATAACATTTTTAATAAGGCAAATCCATTATAAACAGTCCACACAGAGAGGTTATCTTTAATCTCCTATGTGTGTCCAATCTATGTTTATAGAAGTAATTTTAACATCATGAAAGCATAAGCTGATGAAAAATGGAGAGGAAAAAATTAAGTAGAGGTGAAGAATCCATCTCTCTTTTCTGCTTTCTTTCATCCATAAATTAAACCCTAGGATTCACATCAATTTAATTAAAGGTCTTCCTTGAGCCTTTTTTTCTCCAGGCTAAACAGTCCCACCTCCCTCAGCTGCTCCTAGTAAGACTTGGACTCCAGACCCTTCAGACTCCAGCAGCTCTGTTGCCCTTCTCTGGACACACTCCAATACCTCTATTTCTTTCTTTCAGGGAGAGCTGAAGTGGAAGCCAAAAGGAGAATTGGATGCTTGTTGTAGGGATGGGATCACAGGGACCAAGGTTGAGGAGCAGAGTTAGATGTGAACATTTCCTAGAAAGAAAGGCTAGGAAAATTTTCTTCAGACATTCTGCCCTGGACAAGAGTGGTAAAGGTTATGGTATAGGTAGGCCTCCATTTAATCTACTTTGTTCAGGTTTATTTCCATTCTTTGTGAATTGCCAGTTACTTCTTCAGATCTGACACCTTTGACAAACATTCTTCCTCTGTGCACTCTTCAAGATTTATTGTGCATATTTTTGTTCTCCTCAGATGTCCAAAGCACAGTTTGGGAGAATTCATTTTCAAACAATATTTTTCAAAATGGTTGGCACAGCTTTGATTTATGATTTCCATCATAACATCTATAGTAAAACAATCTGCTCTTGTTTAAAAACATTCTGTTCTTTCACTTTTACTTTGGCTTTCAGCAAGATAAGTAAAATGCAGCAGTTTCACCACCTGCTGCCTACACCAGGTGAATTTATGTTAACATTTTAGTTCAGATCAGGAGTGGACTTTTGAAGCAAATCTCCTGTCTGCACCCCACTTACAAGGCTTTGGTTTGCAAGATAGAGTTGTCTCACAGTGTGTGGCATGGGTTCATCTTAACTGGTACCAAACAAGAGTTGTGTTGCAGGAAAGTACCTTATACCCTTCAGCAGCCATGGGCATTCAGCCCATAGAACCAGACAGAGCTAGACTGAGGTAAAAACCTTCTGAAAAACATATGGTATGGACATCTGGTCCTCAGCCTCAACTGTTTCATTTTATAAAGCCGCTCGTATTGTTCAGCACTATTTGCTAATATAGACACAACCAGTATCTGCTCCAGCATTTGCAGCATTCATGCATAGACATGTATTTTGCTGCTCAAATGTAATTTGGGTCATCATGAGCAGACTCCAGTTCTCCACTCCTTCTCAGACTCCATTCCTTATGGGATTCCCCTTGCTCCTGCCCCAGATCAAACCCTGCCATTGATTTCCTGTACATTTTACTCCATAATTTTTATCAATGCTACAACTACATACTGTCTTCTGGGATGAGAAAAGATTATAATTTTTATCACTAAGTGCATGTTAGGACTTTGTTTATTACACACTGAGCCACAGGTAATGACTATCAAATTGAAGAACTTAAGTTCTGCATAAAAACCAGAAAATACAAAACTATGGAAGTTGGAAGGAGATTATAGTTTCTCTAATTTTAATTTACTTGTTTTTATTAAACACGATCACACATAGTAGAGAATTTAAAGACAAGGGACAATGCAATAATGGCATTCATCAAAAGAAGCATGGAAGGAGGTTCCCAAAAGCACTGTAGAGGGAAAAAGAAAAGAGTAGTGTTTTCAGTCAGTTCTAATGTCAGTGACGGAAAGAGAAGAATGACAGAAATGCGTGTTGGAAAAAGATTTTTGATGGTGTTCTGAAGGAGAGACTGCAGGTGAGCTGGGGGATTGGGTATGTCAGTGGAAAGCATGGAGATTTCTACTGCCTTGGGGCAGCTGCAGGAGTCTGGGGAAGTGTTTGGCTTTGGCAAAAGGAGCAAAAGAAATAGAGCATGGAGTAGGGGGTGCAGCTTAACTCCAAGGGATGGCCATGGGCAGCCATCTCAGCCCAAGCTGGCAGAAACGTGACAGGGAGAGCTTTAAAGAGTTTACTGCAGCTTGGAAAATCACTGAGCTGCCTAAAATCAGAGTTGCAAACAGGAGCCTGTTTGCAATGATGAACAGGCCAAGCTGAGAATTGTTGTTTCTGTGCTTTCTGACCCTGTTTGGAGGCTTTTCTGTTTGAAAGTTAATTATTCTAATTTATATATTTTTTCATTGTCTTTCATGGTATTAAAAGCCTTCAATATTTGTCTGAAAATTCACTATAGAAGATCTGAACAGATTAATCTCCAAGTATTGGTTGACTTGAGCTCAGAATTTCTTAAGGGAAGCTTTTGAAAGAGATGAAATATTAGCCACTCTTTTCTTGTGAAAGTACATTACAAATCAGGATATTCCATTATTTTTCCGGGTGATAAATTATAACTGACAACTAAAGTCCAGGACAAGTCTGATTTGAGGAGATGAAAGCTTACCCAGTGTGCCATTTCTAGTGGGACCAGTGCTTGCTTGGTACAGGGCCCTAGTTCCCACCTGTAGGTTACTCCCATTCATAAGCCTGTCACTTGAACTCACTTTAGGTCGTTTGACTGTTGTGCCTGACAGTTTCTTCTGTTGCTGTTTGCAAGCAGTAAATGTGTTTGTATACCATCTGCAGTAATTCTGATGCAGCAAGGTGATACTGGTAACTCACTTGACTTGTACTTGCTCAATAATTTAGTTCAGGTTTCTTTCTAGCTAGCTGGCTATCCCGGTGAGCATCTCATATTACTGCCTATTGTCATGGTTACAGCACTGGCTGTAACTCTTCTCCCCTCTCTGAGTTTTCTGTGTGCAATACGAGAGCTGTCCTTGCCTGGAGTACAAGATAACAGGTCTTTGCTGACAGACTTGTATGTGCCACACTGGCCTGTAAATGAGTGTTGGTTTATTTCAACATACCTAATAGAATTCAAATATATGCACTGCATACACTAATATTAGTTCTTAACTATTAGCAAGTGGGAAGTTAACTGAAGTAATTCCATTTTCTTACATCTGTGCAGTTAACTCTTGGTTTTAATTAGCATTTTGAAATGTTACCAGAATTCCCTGTCAGGAAAAAAAATCTATATTTACAAACACATTAACATACACAAAAATATTGTGCTATTTATGTTAGTATGTTATATAAACAAAAGATTGTCATAGCCGCTGCTAATGCATCATACTGATTTGTGGAGTGCTTGTTCATTTCTTGAAAGTAATCAAGTCTTTGGTGAAGGATATGCTGTCTGTGTCCCTACTCCGTGTCTGGAGTGGCCCCAGTGAAATGCCACGCAGCCCCTGTGCCCTGGAGAAGGCCCTTGCTGCAGCACAGGAGCTCCTCTCTGCCGGCGGCTGCGGAGGGAGACAGATGGCTGGAGTGGGAGTGCACAGCCCTCCGCGGGCACAGGCGGGCCGGGCCATACAGCCGGGCTCTCAGACACAGCATCACTCATTTTTCTTCCCTTTCCAGAGTGAATTCCGTTTACCTTTACCCCTCTGTGTAAGGAATTCTTAAAACATCTTACTCCTTCTTTATATTTAAAAACCTTACTGAATAGATGACTTCATTGAGCAAAAGGAGCACTAACATTGGTATGATTAAAAGTTATTTGGAAAGGATAGTTTTCCCCAATTCCCATAGTTTTTTGCATGCTGATTCCTTTCGTCTAAAAGCTTTTTTCATTTTATGTACGTTGTTCATGAAGGTTTTGTTGTTGTTTTATTCTTTCCTTAGAGATTCATAAGAATGTATGTGTTGATGTCTAGAGTGTTCAGAGTGTGACTTAACTGTTGAAGGTAGGAATCAGTGGTAGGTGTGTTAAATATTGCTACAGACAAAGTCTAAAAGAAGGGCAGGTACTCTGATCTTAGACTGCAAACTGTGTTTTAACATTATCACAATAAAAAATATATGGATGCCATTTTGGGTTTAAATGTATTTACCCCAAATGTTTTGATTTCTAGGAACTCTGAACCAAAAGAACTGGGGCAAGAAATACTCTGCCTGTAATGGTGCCAAACAATCACCTATTAATATAGATGGAGACCTTACCCAAGTTAATGTGAATCTGAAGAAACTTAAATTCCATGGATGGGAAAAGGAAACTTTGGAAGATACTTTCATTCGCAACACTGGCAAAACAGGTACAAAAGTCAGATTTCATGTTTGGAGTTAAGAGGTCAGAAAAGTGATATAGGACAAAGAACCAACCAAAGACTTTTGATGGATCATTTTTATTTCACTTAGCTGGTACATTCTGAATTTATCTATTAAATAAATAAACACAAAAGCGATTACAGTAGCTAAATGAAACAGAAATCACACAAACAAAAATTAGGTGCATGCACAGATACAGCCAAAGCAATCACATCGTGACTATCATCCCATCATGGCACGTCACTGAAGCTAAACAATAAGTTGGCATTTGCTGTGAAATTATGGTAATTATTAGTACATATCCAGAGTCTGCACTGGGTAGGCAAAAATTATTTTTTAAAAGTATGAGTAAGTTACCCACTCATCTGAAAGCACTTAATGGATGAGTTGAAGTTACAAAAAACTCAGGTTGGGATTCATCTCACCTACATATGTCACATATAATATAGAAATGTTCATCTGACTTACTCACATAGACACCTTCTAACAGTCAAAGAAGAGAAATAGGTGCTTTCATGGTCTGATTTGTCTTACCAATCTTAGAAATGTATTTTAGAAAGAAGTGATTTATACCTACAAGTGCCTATTTCTCCCAGCCATGAAAAAAAGCTTACGGTGTCATCTGAATTGTCAGACAAATCTTTTTACAACCACTTATAAATCCAGGAAAGCAGTAACTAAAAGCTGCTTGTTAGAAGTATAGTACTGTTCCTTGGTTTGGGCATAGGTGTGGGAAGGTATCACTTAACAACTGTCTTTGACCTTCTACCAGTTCCAGGGGGACCCCTAGATCAACCTTTTTGTTTAGTTTGGCTTAGTTCAGTTCAGTTCAGTTCAGTTTAGCATCATTGTTCCTAATTTCTGTGCTTAGCTCTGTCATGTACTTCCTGCATACCATACACAGATCACTTACTTCCCTCTTGCCCTACTAGCTGAGATAAATAGTCCTTTGTCTTTTCAAGATGCCCCTGAGAAAACGTTCTTTAAAGTCCTTAAAAGTGAACTGAGCTCTTTCTCATCTGCAGCAATTCAGATATTATATGAGGGACTGCTAAGCTTGTTTAAATGGTCTTTAAGGTTTTGAGGAAAGGAATGCAGTGAAACTGAGATCCATTAGTGCTCTTTTATCAAGAAGTCAAGCAGTTCACAGTCGCTGGAGGTGAGAAAGCCAAAATGTGGGGCTTCAGTCTATCCCACCCTGCTCATTCTCTCCAGAAGACAAAGGCTCTGTCCCATCTACAGTTTGTGTATAGCTATGTCTAGCTGAAAACCTGTCATTGCTTTTTCCCATGGGAGACAGTTCCACAGCTAAGGAGTCTTATGTCAGGACAGTCCTCCTAGGAACTGGCTGAAATATTCTTCTGTCATGTTGCCTCATGATTTGTATATAGAATTATGGTAGAAATGGGGGGCAGGTGTGTATTTTCCTTTTTGTTAAAAACAGAGGTGCTTTCAGGAAAGTATATATTTCAGGAATTTATTTTCTTAGACAGCCAGTTGGTGTCTAGACCAGCTTTTTAGTGTAGTTCTATGTTTAGTTTCAGATAAGAAGAAACAAGTGCACTTCATTAAATTATTATTTTATGAATTATAGCATGAAATTAAACGTACTTCTCCATGCTAGTAGTGAATTACCACACTTACTACTTAGTTTAAGTAATCAATTTCCTGTCAAATTGCTTATGAAATACAGAGAAATAAGTGTATCATGTTTATCTTCTAGCACCTAATACTGAAATATGAGAGTTATAGATGCCTTGGCTGGCTTTTATATTGACACTCCTTTTTTTCCCTCTTTCTCAATTTGTTCAGTGGAAATTAATCTGACAAGCGATTATTATGTGAGTGGAGGTGGATTAGACACCATATTCAAAGCAAGCAAGATCACTTTTCACTGGGGAAAATGCAACGCATCATCAGATGGATCAGAACATAGTTTAGAAGGACAAAAATTTCCTCTTGAGGTAAAGTCCAGAATTGATTTTGATGATTTCAACAGTTTGGTGTTCTGCAACATTAGTACTCTACAAAATTCCTTTGTTTATCTCTTAAGTCTATTTGCAAATATAACCATTCACTTAAATCCAAATTAATAATAAATGATGCATTATAGAAGGGCAGTTTAAGGTGTTAGTGGCATGTTGAGAATGTCTAAACTGCATTTTTGCACATCTTCTAAGATTATATTAGATGTCAGTTCTACTAATCTGACAAAGCTCCCACTAAAAGTTAAGCTCCTACAAGTTTGGCCCATCATCCCCTCATCAGTTCATTGTTTAAAGTGTAAATGGACTTCTCAAAGTCAGAGCTTTGCTGAGAGCCCATGGAAGCTGCTGGGCCTCGCAGAGACAAAGTGTGGCCCATGTTGCTGGGCTGGAAAGAGCTGGCAGTGGTGTGCCAAGAGCCAGATGAGCACGTCCTGGGTGCAACCACACTGACAGGCAACTGGGCCAGTGTTCTCCTGGCTGGTTTGGCAGAATGGGTTGCAGCAGCATGGGAGTGGGGTGGAGGAGAGGAGCAACTCTTGCTGGGATGTACAAAGGCCAAACTTTCTTCCCTCAACATGGCATTGTTTCATTTTCCAGTTAAAAGGAGGTAGTTGTGGCACGCAACTGTCCTGTTCCTCATTCCAAGGATTTTTAACTTCTATGTGAAAGCAAAGCAACAGTGCCAGGGCTGGCCTATACATGGGGGAGAGTGGTAAACCAGGAGCAATCCCTGGACAGTGTCATTTCTTTTACCTCATTAGCCACTTAAAAATTCCCAATCACACTCCATCTGTCATGACAAGGCATCAGAGAGTACTCTCTTCCATCATCATCTGAGGGAAAGCTAGTAGGAGCAGGTCACTCCCCCATATATGTTGGTCACCCAGCACTGGATAAGATTTCCACCTGTGTTCGGAGAAAGAGAGAAAGGGGTGCAACAAAATCAATGCTCATGACAGCAGACAGATGTGGGCTCAAAATGCCTGGTAATGTTATATTACCAATGCTTCTCCACACTTGCAGCAAGGCAGATGCAGTAGAGACATATTATTCATGTTTTATCACTGATGTCAAGATTCATCTCATCAAGTACTCTAGATCAGGTGTCTCATTATCTCAGCTTACTGTATTATCCATGCAAAGCATTGTGCTCCTTGAAAGGGTAATTGCTGCATCCTTAATAGTTTTCCAGGAGAGGTTGTTTTTACGCAGCTAAATGTTGATGAGTTCTGTTCTGTATCCTCAGATAATGCAAACAAGATAGGTAAAAAATCCCTATATTTGTATTCAGATTTTTTGTTTGGATGGGTTTTTTCCTCAAAATGGGAATATAAATAATTGCTTAATTTTTAAAAAAATTTTTATATGTAACATTTGAATATATTTTTAATTGCAGATGCAAATCTACTGCTATGATGCAGATCAGTTTACAGATTTTGAAGAAGCAGTTAAAGGAAGTGGAAAGTTAAGAGCTTTATCAATTTTGTTTGAGGTAAACAAAATATATCTTTGTGTCATTTAATAGCCTTGAAACACAGCAGATGTTCAAACTGAATTTAACTGGTTCCAGTATGCGATCACTGAGTTAAAAAATCGCATGTATCTTTCTAATTGGTTCTTGCAGAAAAGCAAATGGGCAAAATACATTGGTTTGACTTTAAATAATCCATAATTTTGGTGCTAACTTTCAATTTTGTTTTTGTGAAGCCTGTACTGTTAAAATATGCAATTTCTTTTTAACAGATTGGACTAGAAGATAATCCAGATTATAATCCAATCATTAATGGAGTAGATAGCGTTAGTCGTTTTGGTAAGTTTGCTTTCATGTTTTATTGCTTACTGGTTAACTAAATTCCACTTCAGTGTGATTATGAAACCTTTAAGACATTGAGGAGCATGGTTGTATATTGCTCAGTCATGTCTATTTTGTTAGAAATTATAGAAATCATCTGGGTAGACTGGAGTACGGGACAATCACCACCCACATGAAATCTAACATAAACAAGTGCCAGATTCTGCTCCTGGGAAAGGGTAATCCCGGTTATATAAACAAACTGGGGAATTAGAGCCTGAAGAACACAACAACCCTTTGGAAAAAGATTTGGGGTTTGGTTTAATGGAAAATTGAATTTGAGTCAGCAGTACCCTGGCAGCCAGGAGGGCCAGCCCTGTCCTGGGGTGCAGCTGGGCAAGGGAGGGGATTGTCCCTCTCTGCTCTGCACTGGGTCAGCCTCACCTTGAGTGCTGGGGGCAGTTTTGGGTGCCTCAGTGTAAGAAGGACATCAGCCTCTTGGAGTGCATCCAGAGGAGGGCAACCAAGATTGTGAAAGATCTTGAAGATTTGTAAGGAGTGTCTGAGGTCACTTTGTTCAGCTTGGAGAAGGGTGCCTCGTCACTGTCAATGACTTCTTTAAGTGGGGCAACAGAGAGGCATTTGCTGATCTCTGTGGTGACCAGTGATAGGACATGAAGAAATGGCATGAAGCTGTGCTAGAAGTTCAGACTGGGCAGTAGAAAAGGCCCTTCACTGAGATGGTGATCTGTGACTGGAACAGTCTCCCCAGAGAAGTAAGTGGTCATGGCACCAAGCATCTGGATAATGCTCTTAGTCATATTGTTTAGTTTTAGGTAGTCCTTTGAGGAGCAAGGAGTTGGATGTGATGATCCTCATACATATCTTCCAACTTGAGATAGTTCATGTTTCTCTGATTTATTTACCCCAAGACTGTGTGTTACAATGGAAGTGTAAATGAATACATATAACTTAAAATGAGAAATTTGTAACTATTTAAATTCTAAATCCAGATAAATCTGATTTATTATGTAAATCTTCTTAATCATACATCTTAGAATTTTTATATCTGGTTGGAAGCCAGATAAGACTGTTGTAACTATCCAAGAAAGTTCTTACAAGAGTGAGACTGTCAGGATATCAGAAGACTCAGAGGAGACATATTTTTTTTTCAGTAGCTCCTGTGTAAATCCGAAAAAATCCAAATGTATTTTATTGGTAGTGATTGCTTATCAGGACACATGAAGTTCAGTGTGGTACGTGAAGAGATCTGGGCTGCGTTTCTAATCCAGTTTCATGGTGTCTTTGCAGAAGAAAAAATATGAATGAGCACTGTCTTGAACCAGGGATATGTTCTTATATCATGTCCATGACTTTAAGGAAACCTTGTCTCAGTTTTCCTTTAAGTAATGGTGCTTGGGCTCCTTTAGATTGGTAGGTTGAAAATGTAAAAAGCTGTTTCAAAAGCTCTCAAAACTATGACACTAAAATCAATATTTTTTTCCTCTGGAAAACAGGCACTATTCAAAAACTGTAAAAGGAAGCACCTTTCATAAGTTAGAAAGACAGAGGAGGTGGAAATATAAAGTAGTAGATTCATTACTTTTGTGTATCATCTTCTGTGAAACAAAAAGGAGAACTAGTAATACATCAAGACAGATGCTGTCCTACAGCCTTGGAAGGAGCTGTAAAACTGTCAGCAGCAAGATGCAAGATAAAGTCACTACATGGCACTTCAACAATGCTTAGAATATAATTTTCCTGAATAAAATGCAAATGACCTCAGGAAATTCAGGTCATGACTAAATCAAGTTGTTTCTTCTGAAGAAAAGTGAATAGCACACAATCTGTCCTTGTCTGTGATGTACATAAATTGTCCTTGTCAGTCATATCTGTATTGTGCTTATTTGAATCACAGTTGCTGAGTTCTCAAGCTCTGCAGAGGAGCTCTCCTGTTCCTTATAGACAAATTTTCTGTTTTTCATCATTCTTTGTAGGTGTTTGATTTTAGAATCTAGGCTGTCAGTCTCATTAAAGGGTATTCTAAAATCCAAAGTTGCAAAATGTATGGCAGGATTCTTGTTATGAGTGAGAAGTTTCATGTCCCCAGCCATCTATATAAAATGGATTTCATTTTTACTGAGGGAGGAATGGGTTAACTAGACATACCAGATAGCAACGATAGCTCTGTTTGAAGGTTGATTAACATTTTGACAGGAGAAATGGAAGGATGTTCTTTGCTCGATGCTGCTGAATGTTCCCTCTTCATGATACATGAATGAGAGAGAGGGGAAAAGTCAGCTCCTAAACCCTAACTCAGTAGAAAAGTCAAGTGTAGAGAAAAGCATCACTTGGAGTAAACTGCTAATGCAATTTGCTGCTCTCACCAAATTTGTAAGGAATTATGAATAGGTCAGAAATCTGTACAGGGCTGAAGAAGTGAGATACCTGTAAAAGCATAAGTTTATGCACAGTCTGGAAATTTATTAGATATTCAGAAATGAGTACTTACCAATTAGGGAGAAACTTGAAATGAGTAACTTTAGACTGAAATAAGGTGTATAAGGATCTACACTATTCCAAGGTGTGAAAGGCAGCATTTTTTTGGATGCACCAGACAATAAAGCAGATAATTGTCACAGACTGAAAAAGTCTGCCTTGCTGAAGTTGTTACCATTTATGCCAATTTTTGTTGCTGGACCCTACTGCCATACCAGCAGACCCTTAGCTTTCTGTGGAAGGACTCCCAGCAGTCCCGCATGCTTACTTCTAGCTGACAAGGTACCAGGTAAACTGCTGACTGAAAGATGTGATATTATTTTCACAGAACAATAAACATTTGCATTGTTTGCTGATTTGTGTAAAGCTGTTACAGGTTTTCATTATATTATCAGCATTTAAAAAATAAACCCTGATCCTCAGAAATTCTGCTTCTGCAATCATGAGTAATATTAACCTTCACATCTAACATGGCAACAGTTCCCCTGGCAGTGATTTTCTGCAGCACTTTGGATCCTGCAAAAAACTCAACAACTTGATTAAATTCAGGGAGAGTTTGAAGCCCTGTCATGAGACCTAGAACAAAGATTTAACTAAATTTATTCTTCAAAATTCGAGAGTGAGACAAAGGTTTGGCACCTTGCAGGTAAGCTTATGGTGAGAAAATTCTTGTGAACCAATTAAAATTACTCTGTTTGTTACTGGAGTAACTCACTACACCTTCCCAAGTAAACAAAGTTGGGATTGAGCTGTACTTTTTCAAACTAAATAGAAGACTTCATGATTTATTTGTCTGCTAGTCTCTCTGGAGATTAAATTTTGAAAAGCTGCAAAAGTGTTCCTATAATGGTAGCTCTCTTGGAGAGTGTGATTTCTATTTATTAATTGCTTCTGTAGTATTTTGACTATCTGACTCTATTTTTCTTTTTTATTTTTTAGGAAAACAGGCCGCCTTAGAACCGTTTATTTTGCTGAATCTTTTGCCGAACGCAACAGACAAATATTACACTTATAATGGGTCTCTATCAGCTCCTCCATGCTCTGAAACAGTTGAATGGATTGTGTTTAAAGATACCATAAGTATTTCTGAAAACCAGGTAATTTGTTTAATGTAGTAAAACCAAAAAATTATATATATATATATATATATATACATATATATGTATATATATACCAAAGAAAAGCATTTGCCATGTATATGGTAGAAGCATTCATTGCCAGCCCAACAAGAAAGCTTTTCTTTTATCTAGTTAGAAGTCTTTCGTGATGCCATTAAATTAGAAAACATGTATATTAATTGTGTTATCTTTTTACCTTTTTTTTAGTTTAGTAGTAGAATCTGATCTTGTCTTAAAATAGGGTAAGAACATATTCCAGGCTGTCTGGACTTTGAGCTCAGATAAAGAGGAGTATGAAACACCTTTTGGATATTCCCCCAGCCAAATGGTGGTGCTGGGCAGAGCATAGCTCCAACAGCAGAGTGGTTGAAAATTATTTGTGGAGTAAACCATTAGATATGCTGATAGTACAGAAGAACAGAAGTTCAGTGCCATGCAGGATAACTCAACTGTGAGACTTTGTCCAACATCTTTTCCTCAGAGTTTTTTCCTATTAGCAGAATCTGGTCAATTTTTATGACTTCTAACTTCTTTTTTTCCTCTCCTCTTCTAGTTAGCTGTATTCTGTGAAGTGCTTACAATGCAGCAGTCTGGCTATGTTATGCTGATGGACTACCTGCAAAACAACTTCAGGGAACAGCAATATAAGTTCTTTGGGCAAGTGTTTTCCTCTTACACTGGACAAGAAGAAATTCATGAAGCAGGTACTTACTGAACAGTCATTCCTTTCTTCACAAGTTAAAAGACGATTTTCAGTAAAAGATTCATCCAAGTATGAAGTTACTCATTTTAAATTGTGTAGAAAGTAGCACACTGTGCTATTAGTCATAAATCTATCACTTCAGAGGAAAAAACAGCAATCATAAAACATGTCAGATTAAATGGAGTGGAAAATTAAATGCTTTGTCTTGACCAAGCATTCAGAGAAGATCACATCAGTTCAAGCTTCCTTACATTGCCATTTTAATGTGTTTCAGACTTCAACAAAGCTGCCTTTTCAGAGACTGCAAGAGAATTTTGTTTTACAAACCCATTTGGTTCTTTATCATGTAGTGTGGATGCTTTTCCAACAGAGACTGAAGTGATGTCACCAAATTAATTCCGTGTAGTTTGCTTAGAAAGTGATAGATGGAGAGAATTCCAGAAGCCAGATTCTGTTCTTAGTCTTACCTTAAACTTCAGGGAAATTTGTGAAGGTTATGTGACCAAAACAGTACATTGTATAATGGGAAACAAGTTCTAGAACTGAATATGGAAGTCAACGATTCCTATACTAACAAGCACAAAGGAATATATAGGAAACATCTAAACTGGAAGCACTATGTTGCTACTTGCATGGGAATTCCTGTAGATTCTTTAACTCAATTGCACTGAACTGTGTTTAATCAGACATAAACAAATGACTTAAGCATGTACTATAGGTGTAGTCCAGATTAGAAGTGTGGTTTCACACACATACTTTTACGTATTTATGTGCACACACATGTATAGATGCACACAAATGCAACTATAGGATTTGTTTAATGCAGAACGTTAGGGAAGTGTTTATATTTTCACCTCCATTTTAAAATAAATTAAATTTAAAAAGCTTAGGAATCATTAAACAGAAATGCTCAGATGTAGGAGCTGTAATATGAATGCCGAAGTCTACAGGAGTCAATAGACTTACAAACTTATTCATATTAAATATTGCATAGTAGTCAACAGAAAAAAGTAATCTTTTTAATCCCTTTAGAGGACACATGAGAAATGCCAAGACTGGTTATTACTCAGGTAGATAACTGAAAAATTATTTTGTGTTGTGAAACCTAGAATCCCAGTTTTCTCCCATTGCATTCAGTGTAGATTCTCATTAGGCAGTAGGATTAAATGCTTGATTAATTGCTATTGTTAGGACATGACATTTCTTCAGTAGAACTAAGTTTTCTTAGAAAAGCTAGAAGTGTCTTTCTATTCCATTATAAACTAATTTCAGCAAAATATTTTCAGGAATTTTCTCACAGTGACATCCCCAACATTTTTGGTGTACAAACACGGTCCCCTTAGGGGCATGGGAGATGCTTCATTCCCCACGCCTGCCTAGTAATGTATGTAATTTCCCTATGTGGTATGTATGTATCAATTTAAGAAGATTAAAATAGCTAATCCTTACAGCCATACTTGAAGATTCACCTAAAAAAAAGTGTTTTGAAGTTGTAATGCTTAATCTCACCAACCTCAGCTGGCATGCAAATTCATTTATAATAGAAATCATTGTTTATTCCTGTAAACCTAAGAACCAAACCTGGCTGCTGGGCACATTGGGTGACTTTCTATCTGCTCCACCCTTCTGGTAAGGCCCTGGGAGTAAGGGCAGAAACCTAACTCTTGTTTATCTTCTTGGATTTAGTAGAGGTATAAATAATAATGGGTTCTTAAAATTCAAGACTGACAATATATATTGATAAAAAGTATTAGTCAGCCTGTTTTCCCATGAGAAATACAACTATGTAAAGTTCAGCAGCTTAGTTAAATTGTCTTGTGAGACATGGGGTCAGGACTCGTGCGTTTGCCCTTTCACATTCTTCAGTCAACATGACTTCACTATAAATTCTCAGATCCTCAGATTCTATCCAGATGTGTGCGTGGGACACTTCCACTGGCACAGTGTGCGGGGTGCAGGTGTCCAGGCATTGGCAGTGGTGGGTACAGGGGTGGCCTCTGTGAGGAGAGCCCAGGGCTGCCCCAAGTCAGACACAGACGGTTCCAGCTGGCTCCAACCCACCCATCTCAGGGCACTGAGAGCCATGGTGGAGACACCTCTGGGAAAGCAAAGCTGCATAGCAGTGAGCAGTGAGGGAAACCTGAGAGAAACGGCTCTGTGACACCCAGGTGAGAGAAGGAAGAAGGGGAGGAGGTGCTCCACTGGCAGAGCAGAGATTCCCCTGCAGCCCATGGTGAAACTGTGGTGAAGCAGTCTATCCTGCAGCAGACTATGGAACCCCCATGCAGGAGCAGGCTCCTGTCTGGAGGTGTGGTTTGTGGAGAGGAGCCCATGCAGGAGCAGGTTATCTGTCAGGTCTCTGACCCCGGGAGGACCCACAGTGTAGCAGTCTGTTCCTGAAAGACTGTGCGGAGGCTGGAAAAAATCATGAAAGACTATCCTGTGGATGGATGCTGGATGGATACACTGGAGCAGAGGAACAGCATGAGGAAGGAGCAGCAGAGTCAAAGTGTTACAAGTTGACCACAATTCCCCTTCCTTATTCTCCTGTACCACTGGGAGTGGAGAGGTGGAAGAGTCAGGAGTGAAGTTCTGCCTGGGAGGAAAGAAAGAGTGGAGAGGTGTCAGTGGTTTTGTTTTTGTTTCTCACTATCCTACTCTATTTTTATTGGTGATAAATTTCCTCAAGTCAAGCCTGTTTTACCCATGATGATGGTTGGCAAGCGACCTCTGTCTTTATCTTGACCCATCAGCTTTTCCATCTTACTTTCTTCCACTTCCCTGCTGAGGAGGTGGAGTGGGCGAGTGACTGGGTGGGCACCTGGTGGCCAGCCAAGGTCAGCCTAGCACACGTCTACTGTGCTGCTCCACCTCTATCCCAAAGAGTAGATTGGGAATATTAAAAAATTGCTTATTGTCACACACTGCCAGTGATCCTCAAAGCCCCTGAATATCCTAATGTAAACGACATGATTTCATGGCTTCAACAATTGAAAAGTTGCATTTAAAATATAATCTCAAACCCATATTTAGCTAAAAGTAGAAGAGAGCAACAAATGTGGGGGGAAAAAAGGCCAAATTTGGGCAGCTTGTAAAGGTCTTCTGGTCAAAAACACAGCCCAGGCAGTTTTTGGCAATGATTTGGGTGATGTACCCCAGTGGTTCCCCATGATGCAATTACATTTAGTTGAAAATTTCTTAAGTTACATGGGTAGCATTTTATTCCACAGAAGAATAAGCAAAGTTAGGTGCATTACCATGACATATGATATGCAAAACCAGAATCTAAGTATTCACATGAAGAAAGCAAAGACTTGGATTCAAGTCCAGCAGGGGTTTGAGTAGGCCTCTGACTTCCTGTGAATTTTCTGCTATTTTGTATTTTGCTGCTTATGACCTGTAATCGAGTTTAATGTTTGTGGCTTCAGACTAGTAACAGACTTAAGAACTCCCTTTCTTGCAGTTTCTTTGCTCAGATTTTCTAAAAGTCAGTATCAAAGCAGAAGTACTTAATTAGGTAAGTTGCCATGTGGTCTCCTTTCTTCTTCTAGTCTCTGGAGAAGGAAAATGGGAAAAGGCAGAAGCAAAGTACTTCTGTGTTACTGACTAGTAGAAAAGAAAAGGGAACAGCAGGATGATTTATGAAGTGACATCAGAAGAAGGGCAAGAGACAACATTTTGGGAAGAAATGGAGGTGAAATAATATGTAGATGATTGTCATGTAGCAATATTGTTGGTCATTGCTGATATGGACATCAAAAGGAGAACAAAAAGGAAGACTTTTTTTCTTGGGAAAAAATAGAAGAACCATCTGGAAAAGGAAAAAAGAAAACAAAGAAATAACACTGGAAGCACCAGCCTTGTACCTTTAAAAGTTTTATAATGCTGCTCTATAAGTCTGAATACAGACACAGATTTCAGAACCAAATACACTCATAAGCAAAAAAGATGAAGGGAGGAAAAAGGACTGTAGAGAAGAGTTTGGAATACAGAGAAGCTTGGTGTTTATATTATAAAAAAGCGTTTTGACAAGAATTTTAAACACCTTTGAAAAGAAGTATCTGAGTACTCCTTAGGTTCATTGAAAAAGAACGAAATCTGTTTAAATCGTCTCTCTTAATGCTCAGAATTGAGAAGGGAATCATCTTTGCTGGTCTAATGATTTCTTTTTGCCATCTGGTGGAAATGGGGAGGAATGATAAATTTTAGGAATGGAATGGAATGGAATGGAATGGAATGGAATGGAATGGAATGGAATGGAATGGAATGTGCACAACATGAGTTTTTTGTTTTAATTTGCTCTTCCTTTGCATCAATTAAAATAATTAAGTGTAATTAATAAAATGGTGTATCAATTGTATAGCACAATAAATTCAAAACCTGGCAACAGAATTCAACTAAACTACACAGACTAACACTGCCGCTACTATTAGCTTGCTCACACAAACACAAAAATTAAAAAAGCCTTGCTGCTTATTTTCCACTGACTATCTCAGACCGGAGCTGCTCCGAACTGCCCATCTTCCCTGCAGAACGGGAGAAACGCTTTTTACAAATATTTTGGAGGGGCTTGACTTCCCCCTTGTGTTCAAAAGGCAAAATGCAAAGCTACAGGACTTCACTTTCAAAATGCAGCATTGTCCCCCAAAGCGTTGAGGCATCTTGGTGTTTGCTTCCTTTTAGAGAACTCCGAAGGATCTGCAATTGTTTTCTTAGTTAGCTAAATAGATTTTCGTTACTTACTTTGTCTGGATACTCATATCTTGCTCTAAAGAGATTATGAGATTTAAAAAATGTCTCCTCATTTATTCCAGATGGGGAGTGACTGTGTAATTGCTTGTGCAAAAGTCAAGCTAAAAACATAATAACAAGCCTTAAAATATAATAACATGGAATCACTACTGCTTATGTAACAATTAACTTGTTCCTATTTGCCTTTTTTCTCTTCTTTAAGTACTTATAAAAAGATGTAAGCATCCTTGAGGGGAAATTCAGGTGTGATAGCTTCACCTTTAACCATTAAAAACAATCTACTATAGATTAGACTATTATAGCTAATGAGAGAGTATGCAGCTCTTCTAGTTCTACTTTGATAGAGCTATAAAGACAGAATTATTGAGATTTTTTTCTTTCCCAGGAGAGATACAAGAATCTTTATGTTTTATCATTTATATTTTATTTCTTAGGAACTGGATACTAATATTTCACAAAATATGGTATAAGAGGCAGGGAGAGGAGACTCAGTACTCAAATTTACTTGCTTTTGGAAATCTAGTGTTAAAATACTGGTTCTGTTTATAGTGGCATGGCATCTCAAATATTTTAGTAGAAAGCTAAAAATGAGGCACACGAAAGACTTTCATTAGTTTTCCCAGGAGGTAGTTCAAGATTTTAGTAGAGTCACTTGTACCATTTAATAAATACCATATTCTTTCCTCTTTTCTTTCTTCCAGTTTGCAGCTCAGAACCTGAAAATGTTCAATCTGATCCAAAGAATTATACTAGTCTTCTTGTAACGTGGGAAAGACCTCGTGTTGTATACGACACCACAATTGAGAGATTTGCTGTCTTTTATCAACAGCTGGATGGAGAAGACCAGACTAAGCACGAGTTTCTGACAGATGGGTATCAGGACTTGGTAACTGTAAACTTTTCAATTTTCATAAAAAGGGATGGTGGCATAACAACTCACTGTTAATTTTCTTGAGGGACTAAACTGTAACTGGGACCCAATTGAAGAGAAATTTTCTCATTTTTTGGCTGTAAAGCCACAAAGACAATTTAAAATAAAATTAGAAGCTTCTCTTTTCCAGAACAGGGAAAAACTCTACAGTTTGCTGCTTTGATTTGCCTGTACTTGCCATGACCATGTCAATCACAGAGCTCTTTAGCCATAAAACCCTTTGTCAGTTAACAGTGATCTGTACTTCATTGCTCATGGATGTGAAAGAATGACCTGCACAAGCAACTAATGAGATTCAATTCAATCATACTGCTATAAATATTAAGTTACTGATTACAGCTTCGTGGTATTTTACTAATGAGATGTGTTCCTCTAACCTTCTTTAAAGACTCATAACTTATCAGACATAATGTTACCTAAACTTGTGTCCAGCACTAAATAGTTATTGGGTTTGGTATCCTCCATGTAAAAACTCACGAGATTTTTTTTTAAGTTGACTGAAAACCATTTGTGACAGTAAAACATAAAAAGCACACATTATAGTACTAGAAGAACGGAGCTTTTTGGTTCATAAGAAAATTGTGTTATGAAATATTAACATTTTCAAATACTTGATACTTATTTGCAAGTAAATGGTTAAATGTGTTTTTTTTCTTTTAGGGGGCTATTCTAAATAATTTGCTGCCCAATACAAGTTATGTTCTTCAGATAGTTGCTGTTTGCTCTAATGGTCTGTATGGAAAATACAGTGACCAAGTCATTGTTGATATGCCTTTAGAGGACACAGGTAAGTGCTCTTTTGAGTTTAACAATCACTTTTAGATGAAAAATCTGTATTTGAAGAAGGAGTTTGTTTGCAAACCAGATAAATGCATGACTTTCAAATTATGCTAAAATGAAATTTCAAAATCGCTGCAGTTAACCTTCAGCATGTTCCTTGCTAATGATATTTTACATTATGTAATTCCTTGTAAGAATTACCTATAAAAAACTGCATGTTAATTTTTTTAATTCTAAGAATATTCTGAAAATCACCTACTTGATTTCAAATCTCACAAGTGTATCTTTTAGATATGGAGGGAAATAAAACCATGTTTGGATTATTTCTCTATAGTTCAAGCATCCTCTCAAAATTAATCCACACAGCCAAAGTCTTAAGGAATCAAGTAATACAACCACAATATATGATTTATAAGCCTATATTAATGATTTTGAAATTTGATTTCTTATGAATACTTGGAGTTTGATTTCAAAAGACTTGTGATGATGGAATTCCCTTGCTTCTTAATGCTGCCTCGCAAAAAAATCAAAAGACCTAACAAACAAATCTTAATGATTTCACAGCCAGATTTGCTTCTTCTGCCTATGAAATAATTTGAAACTATAGCATGAAGCTTGATCTTGTCCTTAATAATTCCTTAAATTCGGTATAAGCTTTAGCATCAGATTCAGTTCTTATGAAAGTGAGTGAGGGCTGTGTTTTTAATTAAGCACCCTGTAATTAATCATAGAAAAAAATCAAATGCTTTTTGATCATGCTAGGAACTATTTTTTCATCTAAGGACCTGGATTTTGTTGTTTGTGTATGTAGTCTGTAAATTCAGTTTTACACTTATGTATGTGTGTTTAGCCACAGCAAGGTCATTAGTGATGTTGTGGTGAACTTGGGAAAACTGGACAGTTTTTCATTTCAAGGGAGCCACATTCCTTTACAGTGAGAGAGAGTGTGATTCTCAACAATCTCTACCACATGAATTCTGGACTAATAAGGGTAATAGGCTTGTAATAGAGTGGGTTTGTCTGTAGGAGGAGGACACAGCATCAGGTATAGTACATATACACTTAATAAAGATTTAACTTGTCTTTCAAACACAGTGTATTATGAATAATGGTTTTTGGGGCCTTAGGCTAATATATACCAGAATTTTCCTATTTCTCTTTAGTTTTCTAAAATGTCCACAACAAGGTTCTGACATTCTGCCTGACATTTCACTCTTCTGCCTACCTTTTATCCATCTCTTAGATAGTATATTCTTCCACTTACTTTCCAGAATTTGCTGGATTCCTGTTTGAAGAATTTTCTCAGATGAGAGTTCATCTACACACCCCACATCCATTTCTACATGGAATGACAAATAAGCAGCATAGTGTTATCATCATTAAACAATAGTTCAACAAACCAAGTCAGTACAGTGCTGCTATCACAGCTGTAAAACCTCTGAAAATATATTTTGCAAAACAAAACCCAATACAGGTGATATCCAGAGGACAAACATCCCTCCTACTGCTGTATCCCTGCTGAAAAGATGAGTTGCATATCACCCTTCTGTGTTCCATGACTCCCTTTGGAAGGAACCGTGGGTGCAGAGGCAGGGAGAGAGACAGGAGCACTGGGGTGGGCAGGCACTGTCAGTGCACCTGTGGTGCAAGCAGATGCTGCTGGGGAACAGGCTCAGCAAGAGGATGAGGAGGCATTGGGCAGCCTGTGGCTGGCCAGCAGTGCAGATCCAGCCACCCAGCACAGCATCCCTGCTGTATTCCTGCTGAAGTCATGCAAAACAGGGGCTTTGCATTCATTCTGGTAGAAGGAAGAGTGAGGGAAATACATACTGGAAAATTAATTTCACCTTCCAGTATCAGCAGAAATTTCTCTCAGATTTGCATGCTCAGACAAGAGAATTTGGTACAATAAATGCTACAGTTCATACTGTGTTATATTTGTTATAATAAATGTTGTATATCAGACTGAAGGTCTGATACTCTCAAGATTTTTTACACAGAAAAACCATTAATTTCTACTTCAATACTTTAAATTTTAAACAATACAAATAAAAAGAGAGCAAAGGTTTTAAATAAAAATTAAATGCCAAAATGCATATTTTCCTGTTTCACAAAAAACCCCAAAAGTTTCATTGACATGCTTCCTGTCTGAAGCGGACACAAAGTTTTTAAATCTATTTTGGTTCTTTTATTTTGGCACTTCCACAGTGGTACCAATGAAAGCACTGAATAAAGAAAATTCAGGGAAAAATTTCTCTCATGTAATTAGTATGATTCCTAAGAGTGTACATTGCTCTATAAATAAGTTGTTTACCTGCTGTGTCAACTCTGGATACAATTTTAAAATATGCAAAAAACTTCCATTAATTTCTAATATTAATGTTTATTTGCATACTTACTTTTACTAATTATTTATATCTGAATTAACTGTTGCAAATATTTCAAATATTTTCACATTTAATTTTAATATACCTAACATTAAACAACAGACATATGAGAATGTAGATATCTGATAAGAAAGATTTGTTCAGAGCAGCTTGCTGATTACAACTATAACATCAAACTGGTTTTGTGATCTGCTTTATAGATCTTGAGGCAAAAGGGGATTTCTTGGAGCTCCTGCTTGGGAATTTATGAAAGAAAAGTTATCTTCACCGTGAAGACATGAAATAAAGTTGACACACATAAAGCTTAAATTAAATCTTTCCTTTTCAAGAATTATGCTGAGTAATCCAGTTTAATTAAGATGAAATTCACTACAGTCACCTCCAGATCAATTAGTCTTCATGTTAAGAGCTAAAGCAAGGCATGAGTCATGCAGAGCCATTAGATGGGCCCTTTTCCAGGAAAATTCTATCCTTGGAATGGCTGCTTCTAATGAGATCTGGTATTCAAAAAGCTCAAGACCATTGTTTTAGGCTTTCATTTTTGAGATACTCACAAATGTGTCTCTCATGCCTTCTCCCCACCCAGTCTGGTGCCTCCCATATGCAGTTAGTGAGGGCTCTGCAGGCTCTGGTCAACCACAGACCCAAGACTCTTGTTCTCAACAGTGCTTTGTAAGAGGAAGGACCTCTTTGGGGCCATGCTCTGCCTCAGTTTGTGGAAGCCTCAGGAGCCGTAATGTAATGACATTGGGCAGGCTATCACAGTGGAGACCTCTGCTCTTTGGGTTTTTCCTGAACTCTTCAGAATGGCAGCCCTTCACCTTGTGTGTGTGTGTGTGCACACTAAAATTTTTTCCAGTTAGTCTTCACTTAGTAAAAGCAAACAAATGCACTTAGTGATGTAGCTACAAAATCTCCGTTGAAAATTTAGGGAATCGTGTACAGAGTACTTTAGTCAGCTTTGATAAAAATCCAACCTTTATTTACAAGTTATTCACCTGCTGTTAGAATTGGATTTCAAATAACTATATAATGTGTGCTTTGACTCTCTAGATAACGTCTGTATAGAACTGAAGGTTATGCAATAGTTTGTTGTGTAGCTAATACTGGTGGTACTTACATGCTTTTGCTGACACAGGAAAGGAAAAATAAGACTATAACTCCCCACTCCTGTTCCTTTGTGTAGACTTCAGTTGGTGTTTGTCAAAAAATACCCAACGTGTTGGGATACAGCTCTCAAATGCTGTCTCCTGCCTGGCAGCTCATGCTGTCAGCAATGCTTTGTGAGAGTCTAACTATGCAACTTCTTTGTAACTCGTCTTTGTGATTTTTGTCTTAAAAAAGCACTAAGCATATATTAAATGTCTGATCTAGGGGATGATTTTTTCTAATTTTTTCTGATAAAAGTAGAAATCTGAAAACTGATTTAATCAAAAGAAACAGGCTTTACTTTTGTTCTTGCCATGCCATTTATTACATTAGTCAGTACAGATATGAAAAGAGTTTATGCTGTGCACATTATTCTACGATTATAAATCACATTGTTTAAAGAGATTTTTTAAATATTTGCATTGAACATCCAAATGTAGGGAAATAGTTACCTTTTCTGTATTTGTTCTATCGTTTCTCCATCTGTCATTAAAATGGACTATGAAAAGACCTCTACAGAACTCTCTAACTAATTACTTAATTATTTTATTTTAAAATGTATACTATAGAATAATCAATATGTGGTTCCAGAAAAAAATAAACAAGCTTGTTCATCAACCTACATCAATGGGTTGTTTTTTGGAGGGTGCGGCTCTTCACCTTGGATGGGGGATGTTAATATATTTCTGTAATCTCCTGTCAAATCAAAAGTTCATCAACAGAACTAACAGAACTCCTGTAAGTGTGTGTCTCTCATACTTTTGACAAATAAATTTTCTATTACCATCCAAATTTAAATATTCTTTATAAAGTTCCTGAAGATTTACTGGGTTTTGTTAATATACAGTTTATATATATATATATATGTATGTATATATGTATGTTAATGCCTCTCCACTGAGAAAACAGTAAGAAACTGTAGTTTCCTGCTGGTGGAATTTGAGAGCATATGCCCTTCTGTATACTCTAGCACAATCAGTAAAGTTTGTTTTTCTGACTGAGTCTGATTAAAGCTCAACTCAAGAATAGTGACCACAAAAACATTGGATAGAATTTCTCTGTATTAAAAAAAATTTTTAGAGAAGTCTGTTGAGTACATAGTACATGATATGGGTCTATTGTGGGAAGGAATTCAAACTAATGTCAATATTTGATTCATATCATTGAGAAGCCAGGGAATATCATTATCTCGTCCACCCCTTCCTCCCCTCCGCTCCCCTCCCCACCCTGCCCCAGAGCCTCATAGGCCTCAGGAGTCAGAGGTAAGATAATTTTTTATCTATCTAGCTAATGAAAGGTCAGTTCTGTACTTGGTAATTTATAGATGTTTGTTACTAAAGGACAATTTGTGAAGATTTTGTGCAGCACTGCTTAGTCAAAATTTGTTTGCATGTATAATCTACAAATACAACTGTGTGAGCTTATTAGTTTGATAAACTTCATCTAGTGTACGGTGCATATAGGACATCTCAATTTGTTTTGGAGGGTAGACATGGAAAGACCAAAGAGAATACAAATTAAGTCATAGATCCACATCTGACACTGCAAAAATGAGAAATACAGAGATGACATCTTTATTCAAGTGTATTGAAGAAACTACATTTGGGAATTGTGGAGGACATGCAGACATGGGGCTGTGTGTGATGCTGTTGTTAGAATCCCTCTCCAGGGTAAGAGATTGGCATTTTGACCTAGTGCAAATCAGCCCTCAGAATATGTGTTAGCACTTGTGTGCAGACAGAGTGCTAGAACATGGCTTAGGAGAAAGCCTTAGAAAGACTCAGAATGGGAATGGGCCTTTTTATGGACCAAAGGAGAGGTAAGATGCTCTTAGTGCTGTGGAAGCAGTGTTAGATTTCCTCACTGAAGACCTGTGTCGGTTCCTACCAGAGTTGGATGTTTCTTTCAACCTGCTTTGAAGCCTCTCTTGCTGACCACTGTCAGAAGTACGACACTGGATTTGGCCAAAAAGAGAGAAAGAAGGCAAGAGACTACCTCTAAATTTGGAGAGAAGGATTTTCAACTGGGTTGTAGGAGATTAATTTCTTCAACCCGTTTCAGCTGGGTTTTATTTATGAAAATTGGGAATCCCTCAAAAGCCTCTAGAGCAGTTCTTCACAGAGCATGCACTACCTGTTTATTAGGAACTTTTTCTGGGATGTGATACAACTGGCTTCATGTCTTTACATTAAGTCAAATAGGTTGGGATTTTAAAAAAGGCTGTAAGCACTGGAAGGGTGGGTCTCTTTGGTCTGCCCTGATGGAGGCATGCAGCCTGCTGCATACTGAGTATGATGGCATTGCTGTTGCTCTAGTACCTAAGCCCAAGCCTGGGTGCACAAACAGGGAATTTTCTATATGAAAATTATAGAACAGATTATTTTACAAGTCTATCTTCAGAGCT
Source organism: Aphelocoma coerulescens (assembly GCF_041296385.1). Taxonomy (NCBI): domain Eukaryota; kingdom Metazoa; phylum Chordata; class Aves; order Passeriformes; family Corvidae; genus Aphelocoma; species Aphelocoma coerulescens. Next base: position 23,669,452 of record NC_091014.1, on the reverse strand, counting down.
TTCAGGTTTAATGTAGAGAAATAGTTGACCCCTGACTTACTGTTTTTCTCTCGTGTGTTTCTGCATTAAACTGTACTTCTCATTGAAAATGTTCTTGTAAACTTGGCTTTCCCCAGCCAACATGTGTCTCCTCCAAAAGTGCAAGTCCTATGGCATGAAAATAGAGCCAGATTAAACTGTTGTGGCTGAATGTGTCCTGTCTAGATGAGTGAGCATTGCTACCCTTATTCCTCAGTCCAGGGGGTTGGCCACTTCTCCAAGCACAATCTTACAAAAAAATCTTAGACATGGTCTCAATAAGCATATTAATTAATTAATTAATTAATCAGTTGAGTCATTGCAGAATTAAGAATTCTGTCTGTCTAAAATTGTGGATGATACGGTGTGTATTTTTGTTTTATAGAGGCTGACCTCATTCCTGAACTGAGTGAAGCTGAAGAATATGAGGTATAACATTCATTTATTTTTTAAAAGAGTATTTAAAATAAATACATTTCAACTAGATTGAAATTATATTCTGTGAAAGTTTACAAAACTATGTCACCAATTGAGTGTATTATCTGCATTTATGTATACATATATGTATGTGCATATATAGCTTTTGAGCTATATTCCTCCCTAGGTAACTCTGGAGATAGCTCAGTATTTCTCTGGGGCTGGAGATACATGGTGAATAAAGGATATCAGAGAATATTCCTAAATATTTTTTTAATGGGGCATTAGTTTAAAATCACCCTTCTGTGAAGTCTGACAGAATTGTTCATTTAGCAGAATCAAAGCTGCCATCCAGTGTTAGGCTTTTTAGTTAAAGAGAAGTTTGATTTTTCCTTGCTTGTGATGGTCTTACCATGTAGTAAATTAAAGTAAGGGAGGATGATGGTTGTGCTGGAGAGCGAGATTCAAGGGTGTCTGCTATCAGTGTGCTGTGAACTCAAAAATTCTTGGAGGTTCATTTGCTTCTTGAACTTCAGGTTGACCTTTTTGTTAAAGTATAGCTCTGTTTTACAAAATTTTTGATGATTTTATGATAACCTTTGGAGGCTATATTCAGTAAATAGGTTTCTGGTATCCCAGCAAGAAGAGATGTAAACATACCATAATTAAGTTTTTAACAGTCTCTAGTACCAACTTTGCAACATGACAGTTACTTCAGTAAGACATTTGACAAGTGATATCAAGTAATCCCTCAGAATTTTTAATTTATAGTTTCAGTCTATGACCACAATATTCTCCCTGCATGACAAGTCCTTTCAGTTAAATAGACAGCCTGTGCTTACCTGTGTATTTACCCTCTCTTGCATTTGTAGACGCTGAGTAACCAGTAATATCAATTTCTCTCTTGTTGTAAGCTATGTATCTAGATTATGATATTGCATCTGTTAGTTGCCAGTGAACATCAACTGATTTTTACTTGAACCAAGAAAGTTTAAAAGTGCATACATTGCCTTGCAGAAATTAGATCTTTAGAAACAAGGGTCTGTCCAGTCCAGCCCGGGTTTGAAGACACACAGTCTTGGTGCTGCTGTCCCTATATTTTAGGTATCTAGTCCTTAGAAGGAAATCAAAACCTGAGAGTCATGTCTGAAGTACCTTATGTTGTGTGAGTGCTTGAGAGGTTTCTGTTCAAAGAGGGACTGCAGTGTGAAGCCCAGCTCTAGCCCTTGCTCTGGTGGGACTGGGTAAAAGCTCACAACTCCTGTTTGCTGAGTGCCTCAGTCAATAATGTATTCAGCAGCTCTTTATCTTGGGCACGTTCCTTCAAAGGCTGTTCATTTTTTATATTCTTCTCCCTGCTGTGCCCTGTTCCATGCAGGAATGGAAGATCTACTCAACCTAAACTATAGTGGAAACTGAGGAGTTGTTAGATTGATAACTGTGCCTATCTCCTATCTACTGGGAGTTTTCTCTCAGCATTATGCTTTTGAATAAAAACCAGTGGCATTTCCACTGCATCACCAAGCCAGATCTTCAAAAAAGAAAAAGAAACTATTTTGCAAGAGGCTCTGTGCCACTCTGTCTCTTAGGGCTATGTGTGCCTGTCAAATCAAGTTCCTTCAGAAACTGAAACTGTCCCTCAGTATAGATTGCAGATTGTGCTGGGACAGGTTCACTTCTGGTGCAGCTCTAGATGGGGGAACAGCCCAGAGCCACAGGGGCTGCTGTGTCTAGGTCAAAACAAAAATGCTTGCTGAGCAAGTTAGGTGTTTCAATGTTGTCTTTTGATTTGATGCAGGAAAAGCTGGAGAGGGAACAAAAAGGTTTGACTTTAGATCCTCAAGTACTGCCTAAATCCTGATTGCATTCAGGCATGTAATTTTTTTTTCTTTCGGATACATTCTTAAAAGGCAAAACTCTAACACAGATTTTGCACAAAGCATTGCTATTCATCATCATTCATGTTCAGAAAACAAAGGGTCATAACAGGACTAGGGAATATGACTCAGAACACTTGTGAAACTCTTACAGTCATGCTGAAGATCCTGAAATCTTCTTTTCCGGAAAACTCTGAAGATTGAGCAGCATTGAGGTCATAAATATATTTTACAAATTCTGTTCTTATTATTACAGTTTAATTGCCATCAGGATATTAGTACAAACCTCTAGGACATTCTGATAGCAAAACTATTTTTCATTGCTGTGTATACAGTACATACTATATATTGCATATACAATTGCATTTTATTAGGAAAGAGTTAGAGTTTTTTTAATAAAGTAAATAAATACTGTGAGTGATTTTTGCCTGTCAAACACAATTAAAGTTACACAGTATTGAAGAAGTTGTTGGGACACAGTATTTTTCTGTTTTTATTGCCAATACGTAATATTTTTCAAGATAGAAGAAGATACCTGTTCTTGCAGTTAATACTTTGGTTTAAGACCAAAGTGTCTTCTCAAGTGTTGTCCTGTTTTATGGATGCAGGAAGGCGTATTATTACAGTTTTAGTTTTCATTCATGTACAGAGTCTATAAACATTTTTAATTGTCTTCGGCTATGATATTTTTTTCAAAGGATGAAGTTGATGAAAGGCAAACAGAGGTGGATGAAGAAACTGCAGTGGTTCCTAGCACTGACAGTACAGTGAACCAATTGAGGAGAGATTTTCAGGTGATTACATCCAGCTACAGTCAAGAAAAAATGGGAACAAAACCCAGTGAAGCTAAAGCAAATAGATACTTTACAAGAGAAGAATTGCATGGTAAGGATAATGTTTTCAAAGCAGTTTATTATGCTACTTCTCCACCTATTGGTGAAATTTCTGAAGAGGAAGATCCTTTTTCGGAATCCCAAACAGTTGCTGGAAGTCCTCCTCAACTCATTGACTCTACCAAAGGCAGAGAAGAAGAGTATATTTATCTTTCTTCAGGCACCGAGCCAACAAGAATAACCACTACTGGCCACAGTGATGAAGATTTCTTACTGTCTCCTTTTAAGCCTCATCAGGAATCTGATGACTTTTGGAGTTCAGTTCCTACCACTTCTTCATCACAGCTGGTTACAGAGGAGACCTCCCAAGAAGATGCCCTTCCTTCAGGAAGTCCAGATATAAGTGTGCATGATGTTCTTTCCCCAGGCTCCATTAAATATGTTTCAGAAGGTGTAGCACCCTCAAGCTCTGATGAGCCTCCAAAGCATACTTCCACTGATGGAAATTTGTGGTTTCATAATGCTACAGCTCCAACAACTCAATCTGTTGATGCATCGCCTAGCAGGCAGTTGTCTCAGACCAGTTACACTGATGCTTATGTAGAGGGATTAAAGCCAACTACAGTGCCCTATTCAAGCAGCCCAGTCGTTTCACGAGACACTTCAGATGCGGATTTAGAATTGCCACATTATTCTACTTTTGCTTTCTCCTCTGCTGAATTATCACCTCACTCTATCTCTTCAAGCTCTGGAGAATATGGTTCTGCTTCTGCTGCCAGTGAGGTACTCTCTCAGACAACTCAGCCAGTCTATAATGGTGAGATACCTCTTCAACCTTCCTACAGTAGTGAAGTGTTTCCTCTAGTCACCCCTTTATTGTTTGACTCTCAGATGCTCGACACTACCCCTGCTACATCAGATAGTGATGTGACCTTGCATGCTACACCTGTATTTCCCAGTGTTGATGTGTCATTTGAACCCACCCTGTCTTCCTATGATGATGTACCTTTGCTTACATTTTCCTCTGCTTCCTCCAGTAGTAAAATGTTTCACCGTTTGTATACAGTTTCTCAAATGTTTCCACAAAGTGCTACTCCAGCTGTTGCAAGTGATAAGGTGTCCCTGCATGCTTCTTTGACGTTGGCAGAGGGTGATCCATTAATACAGCCAAGCCTTGCTCAATATGCTGATGTGGTGTCACATCAGACCACTCATGCTGCTTCGGAGACACTGATATTTGGTCATGATAGAACTCACATATTTTCTCAAGTTGAACCATCCAGCAGTGATTTAAATATGCATGTACTACCTACAATGTCTGAACTTCCTTATGCTTTGTCTGGTAATGTGGGCTCCCTCCAAAGCTTTACTGTTTCCTATGACTCTGCAGAATTTGTGCATGATTCTGTTGACATATTTCGTCAAGATCCTTTATTTAGCAGCTATAACAATGTACTGGTGCATAAACCTTCTTCTGTAATATCACAAGCTGATACTTTGCTGCAGCCTACACGCTCTCTATCTAGTGACACGGATTGGTCTGAAGCGTACTCTGGTAGTGAGTCCCTTTTGCCTGATACAGATACTTTGACGGTACTTAACGTTTCCTCCTCTGATTCTGTTGATGAGATTCCATATGAATCATCTGGGTTTAGTGATGTTAATAGGATGCTTCAAAAAGGTGATATTATATATGGAGATGAGAGAGAACTGAAAATTTCCTCCTCTTTAAGTGAAATGGCTTCCAGTGCTGAAAGTAAAGTGATACATGAACTTTCTACATCTGTTTCTAACAATGTTGTAATTGAGCAGAATATGTCTCTGCAAGAAAACCCACTTCCTGTTTCTAGCACAAAGGGAATCCTTCCAGTCTCTCTTGCTTTTCCCACTACTAAGATATTTGATCACGATATTAGTAAACTTACAGAAAAGCACCTTTCTGTTCAGCCTTTGCATGTTACAACTCCGGCCTTTGATGACACTTTGCTTAAACCTATGCTTAGTGCAAGCTCAGATCAAGCTCTCTCTGTCCCTGCTTATAGCAAAATGTTATCCTCGACTCAGCTGTACTTTTATGAGACCTCAGCTACATTAAATAATGAAGCATTACTGCAGTCCTCCTTCCAATCTCCTGGTGATGGCACTCTGCTTAACACAGCTGCAGTTGTGCCTAGTGATCCAATATTGGCTGAAAGCTCAAGGGTTCAAAAAGATAGTTCTACATTTGACCAAATATTGCATCAAATGGCACCAGGTTCTGCTACAACTGAAAGCAAGCTGCATTCTACATCTGCACCTTCTGTTGCTGATATGATGTCAAACACTTTTAGTAAGCCCACAGCGTCACTTCAAGGTTTATCGGTTTCTTATGGAAGTGAGAAATATGTTTCCTCCAGTTTATTTAACAGTGAAGATGTTGAGAAGGTTATGCCTTCGTTGTACAGTAGTGATGTTTCATTCCAGCTGACCAGTTTAGAAAACACAAATGTCTTTCCCCCCCAGGCAGCAAATGCTGTAACAACTCCCTTCCTAACAGGTGACACATCATCACATGTAGCTACTCCTACAGACAGCCATATGTCTTCAAGTGTTTTTGAAAGAAGTGAGGCTGCCAGTGCCTCTTCAAGTTCCTCACTTGGTTTTGATCCTGTTCATATGCCTGCAGTTGTTTCTGGTTCTGATGTGTTCATTCATCACACTCTTCCTTTACCAAATATACTTATTTCAGTTACGGCTGTTCCTCCCAAAAGTGAGATCCCTGTAACTTTGCATAGGTTGCTGGTTCCTTCTAGAGAATCCTCTGGGTTGTCTCCCAGTGTCATGTCCAGTACTGATTTGTGGTCTTCTGTAGTTGAGGATGACTACGATGAATATGATGATGGTTTCCCTGTAAGTAACTGCATCTCATGCACTTCCCATAGAGAAGATCAGGATATGTTAGTAGAGGATCAAAATACAAAGGTAAACAACGACAAGTCTCAGAGTAACCTAATTATAAGTTCATATTCTGAGAAACCTGAAGAAGAGAAGTTTTCTACTGCTGCATCTGACAGTCAGATAAACCGTGCCATCGACAGACGTAATTATACATCCATGCCAACTTTGACAGCAAGTGTGATACCCAAGAAGCACAACGACCTGAAAATTTTGGAGAACCACATTCAGACTTCTAGTGTCCAGTTCCAAAACACATCAGAATCTAAGTCTTGGGCTGTTTTGACAAGTGATGAAGAAAGTGGTTCTGGCCAAGGTACCTCAGATAGCCTTAACGATAATGAAACTTCAACAGATTTCAGTTTTCCTGACCATAACGAGAGAGACACTGAAGGGGCAATTGAAGCAGGTAACTCAGAATTAACTCCTGGATCATCACAGTCATCAACCTCATCTGTTACTAGTGATCACTCATCAGTATTCAACATCTCTGAGGCAGGTTAGTTATGGATAAGATTAATGAATACCATGGGAAGCTGTGAGGGGATACTTTCGTGCCATAGAGAACAAGCAGGTTTATCTACAGATAATAAAGGGAGAAAGTAACAGTGCCAATGGGTGTGATTAAAGAAGCATTGGGGAACAGGGGTGCATACTGAGCTGGTTATTTGTGAATGCTACTTCTGGCTACTTAAAACTGCACCTGAAATATTCTTCATTAAAATGATTGATGCTCTGCTTTTGGATAGATGCATACTGTCAGCAGAAGTTGAGTGGTGCAAAATCTAAAACCAGAATCAGTGCTAATTGTTTAATTTTTGTTTTAAAGGTTTGAGAGAGACTTAGGTTCTCTGTTAAGTTCTCTGTACAAAGACAAGTGCTGCCCTTATGGAAATAACACCAGAGGAAATCATGCCTCCGCCAGAGGAAACATACCCCTGATAGTCTCTTTTAAACTTAGAGCAGCACTTTTTTTTTTTGTGTTTTCTAAGAGGTTGAACAAGGAAGAAGATGCTGCTTTGATTCTGATTCATATGTACTCATAAAAACATTAATTTTTATTCTGTGTATGCCACTTTCAGATGCAGAACTTTTGTGCCAGATTTGTATATTCCCAGAGTAAAGCCAGATTCTCCTCTACCTGTTTATATTTAATGCTATTTTCCTATTTATTCCTCTTAAAGTCAGCGAGAGTATTTGTGACCCATGATTCCAAGGATGAAGTCAGAAATCAGAATTGATAACCCATTTCCTTTGTATTTGAAAATGCACTGTGGAAAATCTGAAGTATTCAGACACATAATCTTCATTGCTTCTTGTGTTAAAGAATTTAAAATCAAAGAATCAAGTCAAAAATAATCTATGATCTTTGAAAAAAAAACCCAAAGAAACAACAAACAAGCTTGAATTGGTATTTTAGAAAATAAATTGAACTTCTGTTATGTACTTGCAGCATCTGTAGAGGGCAGTATCATTCAACTAAACCCACTAAGGAATGGAATCCACAAAGCGTGGGAAGGTTTCGGCCCAGTCCTACAAATAAATACACAGTTGAATTACATAAGGTTGTATACCTCATGAGCAACAGAATACTAATATGAAAAGGTGGTAAATTGGCACTCGGTATAGTTTGGGCTAGTAGAATGTGAAAAATAGAAAATAAAAATTAAAAGAAAATAGAAAACATTGAAATTACTAGGAGTCCTAACAAGGTAGGTGTTACAAAATTGTAACATTACTGATTAGTAAGTGGATTAGTTCACTGATAAGTAGTTACCACTTTGTGTAAAATACATAAAATTCCTTCAAAAATAAGCAAAAATAACCTTAATATTTCAAAACCTATCTTATTGGTAGGAATAAGTGTTGGCGTAAGATACTAGAGTTTATGTAATGGGTGTCATTTGAATTTTTACCAATAGTAACTCAAAAAGGATTATAGAGTACTGGAGAAGGAGGAGTACAACAGACTTAGTTTGTCTTCTAGATATTATTGAAAGACACTCTACAGTATCATTTCATGTGCATTACTTTTTTCCAACACATGATGCTAAATACTGGCTTTTAATAAACTGAAAATTCAATTTCAACATGTCTGACATGGTCTCCTGTAAATCAAAGACATATTTGCTAAATTAAATTATAAACAAATGAAACAAAAAAAAAAAGAATATCTCACCTGAGAACTTATTTATACATTGCAGTGGATGTTGCAGAAATTGGTGAAATATCTTCTTGTTGTGACCATTAGAGAAAAAAAACATCATTTAAACTTTTTCCCAGTCTTGTAGTTGTTGATGCATAATTATGCTTGTTCTGAACTAGGATTTTTTCCTTAAGACCTCTATGACTACCTAAGCCTTTCAGCTTCTTTTGAGAAACTAAGGCAAATTAATAGAAAGAAATATGCAAAGGGTTCAAACACATCAGTTATTAGAAATCAAAAAAATCTACTATAGCTGAGACTGCCTCTTCAGCTGCCATCATTGGAGTGATGGCCAAGTAGGCAAGAAACCTCCTGTTACAGAAGTCTTGCACTTCATTCCCCATAGGAGGAATCCTAATAGAATATGGTCATGAAGTTTGAAGGAACCCTGTCATCACACAGGTAGCATTGGATTTTATATTGGATTTTATGCTGTGGATTAGTCCAGAGTTGGATAAGCAAGTCTGACTGTTTCAAAGGGATCATACTGTGTTTTCTCATGCATACACATAGTTCTTCTCTGAAATCAATAGGAAGTATCAACCAAGAGAAACTTGGAGAATTTTCAGGAGCAACTTTGTGCCTTCAATTACTTTGCCCACTGAGCTGCAGAATTTAAAGCGAAGTGATTGATATGGGTGTTAAAGAGTATTTTGAATTAAAACCAAGAAGACATCTGCAAAATCAGAGCCTAGACCTTTTTGCACATAAATTTCTGAAAGCCTCTAAACTCAAGAAAATGGAAACAAATAGAGCTGCCTAGAAATCTGTACTTTGTGAAGCCATTTGTTTTTTGACATCTTATTTAGAGCATGTAATTTGCTGTCTTTTTTTCTTTCCAGATCCAACTCCATTCCTTCCTCCCTTTGTGTACAAGCTTTTTTTTCATGTAGAATTGGTCTCTTGAAATCCCAATGGAGTGCAGATGTTTTCTATACAGCAAAATTCTGCTCTTATACAGAAAATTCATTGAAGTAGGACTGTTCACAAAAGCAGAAAACATTCTAGGGGTTTAATTCTAACAAGCACAAAAGTGCTTATTTCTGCATTTTAACTCAGTTAATGCTCACAGGAGACCACACATATTGAAATAAATCCATTTTTTTATGTTAACATCACAACTTTAAAATGTTTACTTCTTGAGGTACGACCAAAGCTAAAAATACAGTGTTGATGTTGTCCACCATTGTGTTTCCTTCTTTAATAAAATTAGAAAATATATTGTTTTAATTTTCATACAGATTCCTATGTCTAAATATTTCTTTCATCTAGCATTATATGACTCACAGAAATATGAAACTAAAGCAATATCTAAATAATAATTTGATCACCTGTAAAGATGGAGGTGGGAAATTTAATTGTGGCTCCAGTAGAGTTGAGAGAGGCAATTGGATTCAAAGGAAGCAGAATGTATCCATAAAGCAATTTATAGAATGGGCAGTGGATAAAAATACAGAAAGCTAAACTGCAATACAGCCAGCACATAAGGACTATTGCAAGATAGTTTTCATACTAACCTGTTAGCCAGAGAAGTGACTTGCATTATATGACTATCAGTTTAATATCAATTCCAGTGTACATTCCAATATTATGTATTCAGATTTCTTAACTCATTTGGCTTTCAGCTAATAAAACAAATTAAAATAAAAAAAAAATTTTCTTCTGAATTTTAACAACAGTCTGCTATTCTTACAAAGAAAAGTCTCCACTGCTGGAAGGCTGAGTCACATAAGCTTGAACACTTTGCTTTACCCTCTATCTGCTTATCTTCTGTAAGCTGGTTTGCAAATGTATAAACTTTCTGCAGTACATAGTAAAAAATAGAGGTAAGTGATATTAAGTAGGCCCATTATAAGACACATTCACTTGTGCTGTGCATTTCTCAGAATTTAAACATGGACTGTTTCAATTTTCTCTGACTGCAGAGGCAAGTAATATTAGCCATGAGTCTCGTATTGGTCTAGCTGAGAGTCTGGAATCAGAGAAGAAGACAGTTATACCACTTGTGGTCGTATCAGCCCTGACTTTTATCTGTCTAGTGATTCTTGTGGGTATTCTCATTTACTGGAGGTAAGTTGTTTTTTGGTTGATCTTTTTTTCAGTTCTAAAGAGCTCTGATTTCAAAAATGTGATTGGCATTATTGAGCTAGTTTAGGAGGGAGACTGGATCTTGTCTCTTACCATGTCTTCATATTGCTCTGTGTCATAAAGAGGACAAAATAAGGTGATTTCTGTCCAAAATACTCAACTGCATTTTTTTTTTTTTTTTGGTGAGGGTTTAACCACTTCAAATAGTTTATATTGGGAGACTGTAGTAAACAATAACTTGTGATTGATGCCTAGAAACCAAGTGACTCAACAGAGCACTGGGAAATGCAAGAGGGAGAAGGAAAATAAATATCATGGCATGGGGCTATTTACTATCTTTCCAATCCTTTAACCATTGAAAAAGGTAGATACCAATTTAGAATGAGAATCTATGGTCCTCAACAGGAGTATGTAAATAAGCAATTCATATGGCACTGTAGGAGTGTGCTGTAGCTGACACTGTGTAGAAGACAGAAAGGGGATGATGATACTGTAATAGTGCAACTGTTTGAAGGTCACTTACTGAGTAGCTCTTAGGATGTCCTGTGGTTAAAAAGTCATTCTCCTTTGTGATTCTGCCAAACCAAAATTAGCCCTCCAGCCTTTCAAAGCTTTAGTGGATAACTATGGATGTGTTTCATGTGCACACATGTGCTGAGGTTTTTCTCATGGACATGTTTCTCTGTGGCTTGATAAATTGATAAGCCAATAAAAAAAATACTATAAAGAGAATTGATGGTTAAAAGAAGCCATAATAACATAATCAGGAAGAGCAAAAAACTGTATCCACACTGTGCAATAAAACAGACCAGCTAGCATGGCACAGGTATCTTCCATACGGCTGAAGTCACTTCCCTCACAGAGGATAAAAACAGAGTGGCTGCATTCACAACGCTTACTGGGGATGGCCTCTGCCCTGTGCTAACCCCAAACTGTGTCAAGCATTGTGTGAAATATTGCAAGTTGGCCTGAACTAAAAATGTACCAGGAACCTCATCAGCCACATGACAGTATGTGGCAATGCTCAAGGCTTTGTCACTCTTCCACTGGTTCTAGTTAAAGACAGTCTTCCTAGGGGCATGCCTGCTTTCAAAACCTTTGCACAGTCCTAAGACTTTCTCAAGTGTGCAGGTTGTCAGGGAGGAAATGCTGTGGTGGGCCAGAAACGTTGTGTGGGGAAATAAGCTGCAAAAACTTCTGCTGCTTCAGTGATTGGCTGGAAGCTGATCCTGCTTCTGCTGTGCTAACACATAAACTAGCAGCCAGAAACAGGACCTTGCTCTTACAGGGACTGTATAAAGAAGTGGGAAGTCTTCCAAACATCTCCTTCCAGATGCCTCCAGAGCCTGTTTCTTCTTCCTTCAGCCCAAATAATCCTGCTTAATCTAAAATGAAAAATAGCTAGAGAACCAGTAACTTTGGCCCTTTCCAAACTACTGACTACTGTTATCTCTAGGCTGTAGTGTCAGGGTTGTGCTTACTGACTTTTCTTCTAGTCTCCTGACACCGGTTTTCTGTCGGCGTATCAGGGTGTGTTCCACATGGGTACAGAACACATTCCATCCCTGAACAGACTAGGCTGGAGAATGAGTTCAAGCTTCCTTGGTTTCAGGCAAGTGTGCTAGTGAGTTAGACAGCCTTTGCCATGGCTAAAGACACTTGAACAATGAACCTTGAGAAAGATTTCTTCTGCTTTTCAAAGTAGTAGTTAATTGCCACAATAATTGCACAACTCATTTCTTAGTTTATGCCTAGTTGTATAACTATATTCTCCATCCCAAGATTTCCAGCTAACCACTTGCATACTGAGACTCTTTCCCTGTCATTCATGTTATGCAACATGATTGTTCATATTCATCTTCCAAAGGGTTTCATCCCTGATGCTGAACAGTGTTTGAAATCTCTTCTATCTGCCAAAGAAGGCCATGCATTTAAAGACCCAGATTGTACAATGCAGTTCTAGTAATCCTACACGTTACAAGCTTGTTTTTGTCAAATAACATCGTGTTCATTTTGTATTCTTTCTCTGGGAATGAACAATTCTGTAAAACAGGTCTTTCAAAATAAAACAAAAATCCCGTTAGCAATAATATCTTCTTGACTTGAATCTAATCTTTTGTGCATTTCTTGTGCACTACAAAATAAAATATGGAGCTTTTTTATTGTTAATCCTCAAAATTCTCTTGGCATTATGATAACACCAGTAACTATTTCTTATTTCAGAGTAATGCAACATAAAGACTATGCATTGTAGGTAGGACTTTGCAGCCCTCTTTCAAAGTTGCCAAAACACTCACCTCTTTTTAGAATCTGGAAAAAAATCAGAATATTAACTTCATTGCTATGCAGATTTTATTAAGCCTGGGAAATACTAGTAGAAAGTCTGTAAGATTTTTCTAATAGTTTGTTTTGAAATAATTGCTGTTATATGTTAATATTTCCTTTTATAATGCACCTTTTTTTTTTCCTAATTTGGGCCAATTACTTTCATTTATTAAAGTTCATAAAAACATTTAGGTTTACGAGGAGTTATTCTATATTCCTTTTGCAACATAAGTCCAAAAAAAAAGCATTGGTCATAGCTGGTCATTTGAGTGTATAGTGTTTAGGGTTGTTTCCACTATTAGCTCTTTATTTGAATGTGCAAAAGTTGTGTTATTTGGTGGAAAACCAAATGACTACCAAGAGCAACAAGTTCCAGTCTCTCAAGGTTAAAGAACGGAAAAATTATTTATTTCTTCATTTTAATGACTTGTATCAGAAAAATAATTCTGTACCATCTGTTGTTTGGGTTTGGGTTTTGGGTTTTTTTTTTAAATGAAATTGTTAATCAGCACTTGAGAAAATTCCTCAATCTCTTCACTATCTCATTAGGCATAATTTCAATCTTTTTTGATAGATATTTATTTCTCTGACAAGGATGAAAACTTCTAATGGCAATATTGTCTAAAGATTGAATAATTACCAGTAGGAAAATGCACAATTTTTAACTACTCTGGCTTCATGTATCTTTTGTAATTCAAGCAATTTTCAAGCAATGTCATTTTCCTTTCATTTCTTCATCATGATTAAGATTACAGTAGAATAAATAAGGAGATTCTTTGCCCTGTTTAGTGGCCTTGCTGTCCAGATAGACTTTTTTTAATAGCTTTAGAGAGAATTTTCTGTCCAAATCTAGAGTCTATCCATTGCTTTCAGTATCTGTCTACTTTCTGAGTTCTTGCAGCAGAGATGTGGCAGGAATACCTGAATGTGCTTGCTCTGTTCTTTTCTTGGTGGCTTCATTATTACCATTTTGCTTAATTATTCGTGTTTGTGCAGATCAGTTTTTACAATGTTTATTGTAAGAAGAGCATGGAGAATAGTGGCATGGTAAGAGTTATCAGTAGGAGTTGTACCATTCAAAATTCTTTCTCAACAAACATCGTAGTAAATCGTAGTAAAAGACCATAATAACATGAACCACTAACTGCTAATGCACTTGCAGGTCCATTTGCATCTACAGACATACTGAGTATCAGCTGCCTGTCATGCAGCCTGTTAGACATTTCGTGATAGCAAAACTTCAGAAGTTACCAACTTGATGACAGACAACACCCTGAGCCGTTATTTGAATTTTAGTTTTCCTCTACCACCCTATATCTTTGAAACATACCTGTCAGAGAATGCTCATTTTCTTATCCATGATTTGAGCTCATGCCTTGAGTCCTGTGATAAGTTTATAGAAAGAAAGTTGAGAATCCTCTCTAAGGATCATTAAACTTGCACATGCAGAAACATTAAAATCAGATTTCAATATACAGAGACCACACTCATTCATCTGTAAAGGAAAAACTTCTCAACAGTGTGGCATCTCATAAATAAAAGTGTTAATAAAATCTGACAATTAAAATTCCAGTTGACAAACACATAAAAATTAATTGCAGCTATTTAAAAATTGAACAATTGGCATCCATTAAGGATCCACTTAAAGATCATTTGGCTCCATCAGATCTTTAAATTATCTGAACATTAAAAAAAAAAAAATCTAATAAGTGTTTGAGACCTACTGGCAGATAATGCTGTGAGCTCAAAAGAACTGAAGTTCTCAGAGAAAGATGGAATCATGCCTCTAAGACCATTCTGCATGAGCAGCAGAAGTGCAAACACATCCTCTCACAGATGCCTCTGCCTTGCAGAGTTCAGCTCCCTTCCTGAGTCCCTGGGCAGGAACTCTGCACACACGCACAGTCCCATGAGCACGGGGCTCTTTGCCTGCCTCGGTGACAGTCCCAGCCAGGCTCTGAGCTGTGCCTGCCCCAGGGCAGAAGTAGGCACACATTCTCAGCCAAGGTCCAGGGGCCTGAATGATAGAAAATCTATGTCCCCCACAGTCTGAGGCTTAGTCTTGTAGTCCCAAGTCGCTCCCATTGAAGTGCTCATTCAGGTCTAGTATCCCTCCTGTCAGACAGAAGTGCTGCTGCTGCTGCCATGCAGATCCAGACACTGTAATTAATTCAATGGTTTAGCACTGCCCCCATATATAAAGTGTGTTTTTGAACAAGTGCAGTGTCTAAATTACAAATTACAGTTTTAGGTTGGAGATCTAAATGCTGTGATGAAAGGTGTAAATTAAATAATCAGGTTATTGAGTGATGGGACCTTTGTCTGGAAGTTTGAAATAGTCATCACTTTTTTCATTAACAACAAGTGATAATTAACAAGATGTGAGTATTAACATTAGATTTAGTCATGAAGGCTTTCAGTGCTGATGCAGAAGCAGATGGAGTGCCTATTTATGAGTCTCAATACAGGTTAAGTCAACTGCTATGAATTTGTCTCCCAAATGTGCTAAGGGTGTAATTTATTTTGAGCCATAATTAACTTGTTAAAGATTAAAAATACATTGGCTCAGTGAGGGATAATGAGTGTATGGCATAATATGAGGACGTTTTAAGTACAGCTTTAGATGTGAAAGTCATTATGCTAATTAAATTCTTTATAGCTCAATCTTCTCTCACGCAAATAGGTGACAACATTAGTCCATAAACCTTGCATGGGATGGGTGTTTACCAGCAGTAGACATTTGTGGGGAGGACACTTTTTGGGTTTGGAGCTTTAGCATCAGACTGGTTGGCATCTTTGGTTGGTGCAGTTTTTAATAAACACAATACAGCATTCACTGTGCCCAGCAGACAGGGCCAGACTTTCCAGTGTTTAATGATTTGAAGACTTTGGTACCTGCCTGTCTCAGAAACATTTCACAGAGTTCTGATACTAACTCTTGAGTCTTATGCTAGCATTGAGACAGCCTCTCTCACCTCAGCAGCCACTAACTCTAATGCTAGAGATGCCTTAAAAT
This sequence comes from Aphelocoma coerulescens, assembly GCF_041296385.1. Taxonomy (NCBI): domain Eukaryota; kingdom Metazoa; phylum Chordata; class Aves; order Passeriformes; family Corvidae; genus Aphelocoma; species Aphelocoma coerulescens. Next base: position 23,653,738 of record NC_091014.1, on the reverse strand, counting down.
TTAGCAGGGTGTTCCCAGGTACCTTGGTGTCCTTGGTCTGCATCTGAAATTGCCATTTCTAAGTAAAATCAAGTACATAACAGATAGTATTGCTGCAAATTTCTCATGCAAAGCCAAAGCTTCTCTGTGAACATCACAAATACGCTTTTAGAGAATTCTAGCTGGACTTCAGGTTTAATTGTCATGAGAGTCACTGGAACTATTTTGCATGCCTCAGTTTTCCGTTTTAGGTAGCTGTCTGCTTTTTCTTGTGTTTTAAGAGAATCTGTATTGTACACTGATAGAAAATTCCCAACACATTCTGAGAATATGGGCATGTTTCCCAGCGGCTTAATTCAAATAAGCTTACCAAAGTCTTTATTATCTACATTAATGGTTCTGGAAAGAATGACAACAGCCACATATTCCCTATATATTTCTCAAATTATCTTCAAATTTTATTTCTGCTTATAACAGTTATATGAGGGGTTTTATGACTGCAGTGATACAAGAATGCTACAGAATTTAAAATAACAGTAATTATACAAAGTAGCAAACAATCATACAATAGTTTCAGCCAACAGCTTTGAAGAAGCAGAATCTTGTAAATATAAAATGAGATTAGTATTTTCATGGTGCATATTTTTAAATTTAATGTTTAGTGAATAATAATCTTAACAAAGTTAAGATTGTTATTAGCATGTCTAATCATATGTAAATTTTTTAATTAAAGAGGCTTTGCAATGCTTACAGCAACAGTTGGTTATTCATTCCTTTGAATAGCTTGGATTCTTAACAGATGCTATTCCTATAATCTTCACATCTGGATTACAGCACAGATACAAATAACATTGTGGGTCATAGTTAAGATTGATTCCATTTGTATTCATACTTCAATGTTTTGGCAACAAAGCTGGCATCTCCTGGAGTTAGAAATTCCCCTGTTTTGGGCTGTCAACTTTGGGAAGCCCTCCTTAGTTAAGGTGTCGCTCAGTGTTGTGAGTACAATATGAAAAGTTGTTTAGCCCCAGTCATAGTAGTTCTAGAGCCACTGTTTTGGCTGTTACAGGGCGTGTTGTCTATTGCATCTATTGGTAGCATCTATTGATGAATTATCAGATCTAGTCTCCTACACTGCTCCATTTTCAGGCTAGCATCATTACATGAAAGGGAACAGTAATTATTCAAGTGAATTTAGGTAAGTAAGGAAGACAGTGGCATTTTTTGTACTTGGAGCTGTGCAGCATCTACAGTAGCTCCTGGTGCAGAGTTTCTGTTTCAGCTGTCACTATGTCTGATGTGTGCTCTATCTTCTGCTTCTGGTATAGGTAAAGATGCATGAGCTATGTAATTTGCTGAGATAATGTAGTATCTTCCTGTTGTATGCATAATTTGGTGATGTGCTGGGGGAATATTTATATTATAGCAGTAGTATTAGACATTCCATGAAAATTGGTTTTCAGAATCATGATTTTGCTTTCTGACTCAATAATGCCAGAATATGTTTTGGTGGGGTTTTGTTGTTTCTTTTTTATTTTCTTTTTTTTTTTAATATTTTTTTATTTTTATTCCTCTCTAGGAAATGTTTCCAGACTGCTCATTTTTATTTAGAAGATAATACATCACCTCGAGTGATTTCTGCTCCCCCAGCTCCAATCTTCCCAGTCTCAGGTATTTCTGGCAACTGTTCTGTGGATTGGTGTTAGCTGTTGGAAGATGCTGCTTTATATGTGTCAATATGAATTCTTCATATATTGTAACATCTGTAAACCAGAGATTTGTAACCTCTTGTACAAGTCTGTGTAAACAGGTACACTTGACATTGGCAGACTGATGTTATTAATAGTCTCTTCTATAGGTAACACAGAAGACAAATATCCTCAGCTTACAGAGTTGCCTCAAGGATACTCTGCCTTGTAGCCATTTGAAGTGTAGCCTCACTAGAGTGGCTGCTCATGTAGCCATCTGAGCCACCCTAAATAGCTCTAGAGGATAACACCAGCAACATATTCTGTTGTGTTTCTGCCTTTAATTGGATTTGTCACCTGTGTATAGAACATGTCCTATTCTTTTTACCAGGAGGATGAGGATATGCCTCATCTGTCTGCATTTCACTTGCAATTACAGCGTGTTCTTACACTTACATATTTTACTTGCATAATTACGATGGTAAAGTTCTGTGAACCTCTCATGAAAATAATACAGAAGTTCAGAATATTATTAGCATCTTCTGATCCTATATCCACCACATTTATTTGGAGAAACTGTTTCCTTCCTTTCCTCAGAGAGTATCAGAGGAGCACGTGCAGCCTCACAGGTTTTTCAGTCTGTGTAGAATGAGATAGATTAATTTCATTCATCTATTTAAACCCTAAATAGATTAATCCTGAAGCATATCCTAAGCCACATTATCACCTATGAGACAAGGATATCTTGTTCCACAAGTAATGTTTTTGCAAACTGTGCTATTACACTAGGAGATGGATTTCCATGGAATGACTAAAGGAAGAAAAATCAGCCCTTTTGTGAATAACTAGTAAACAGATCTAATTAAATAAATCCTAAACATTAGGCTTCCATTGTAACTGAATTGTAGATATCTTCAAATGCATCTTGTATGGATTGCTGTTGTTAGGAGATGCACAACCTTTAACTAAATGGTTGAAAAGCAGAGATATAGCTTGATTTCAGAAAACATGATTATATATGAATGTCAAGCAATCATTATAGGAAATGTCTGCTTTAATTCTCCGTCATTAACTATATTGCATTACAACTGCATAATTTTCTTACACTTTTTCCTGACCAGCTCACCTCAGGGAGAAAGTGTTTTCCATTGTCATAATTGCACTTACAGTTTTTCTGGGTGCCTGAAATACATGTTTTGAAGCTGGAGGTTTTCCTTCTGAAATGCTGATAAATATTAAAGAGAAATTTTTTTCTAAGTGACTGAAGATACACAAAATATTTTATGGAAAAAGCTGCAAGCACTGAGGAAATAGTTTTATTTTGCGTGCAACAGATGTCAAGTGAACAGTCACTACGTTTTCTATTGCACAAGTGTTTCAACAGTGTAATTTTACAATTGCATCTAATTACAATGTAATACTAGAAAAGAGTGTAGGGCAGGAAGAGTGTTTTGCAACTGCTAAGTTCAATTCTTATGGCTGTGACCAAAAGCACACTCCACAGGTCTCATTATATATAAAGTTTTCCTTCCATAGAGTTTCATTGGCAGAGAAAGGAGAGCTGCAGTTATTCACAGAAAATGCCATGGCACTTCACAGTACAATTCAAAGATGCATTCAAATAATAATGAATCACAGAGTAGTATTCAGATCCACTATCAAACTCTCAGTAGTTTGAAGTGATACCTGACATCCAGATATAAAATATGTTCCTGGATTCAGAAGTGATTGAATTGGGAGATTTGCATGGGCAAAGAAACAAAACCTATTTCTCCATTATTGTACTCACTCTTCGGGTCATTTACTTTCCCTTCTGGTTTTGCATTTGCATATCATTAGGATAAACCCTTCATGCAAGGTTTCATTTCCAAAGTGTGAAGATTGTGTTACACATTTGTTCAGCTTCTCTTAGGCTTGACTGGATAAATTCACTTTTTGTATTCAGATCCAGTCATGTAAGTGGAAGACCAGATGGATCTTGGTACAAATCAACAAATTCTTGGTAACTGAAAGATAAAATTATTAGGTGGGCTAAATGCTAAACATCTGTTGATGTGAATAACAGGTCCTTGTTCAATGGTTCTGACGTTTTGTTCGCATATGAAATAGTGATGAAATTACAGATTGTGAAATAAACATATTTTTAACCATGAAAGGCTTTAAAAAAAAAACCCAACAAAATTATTTTTCAGTACCAAAACTAAGTGAAATAATGCCATCCTTTAGCAGATAATTAGCAAACAGATGACTTTGTTTACACAGCATATTTGCAGTAAAGAGAAGACTGAAAGTCCCAAAGGTTTTTGATGTGATTCCTGATGCATATTCTACACAAGTGGTTTTTTGTATTTTTCTAAAGTAAAATGGAGATGTTACATTAATCACACTTATGCCTTGAGAATGTAGATTTGTTCTTTGTGGGTAGCCAAGAAGTCTTAAACATAAATCTTGCATTTAAAACTTGAAATGTGAAGCCTGATGTGAAAATCTGTGGTCAGTACTGCCATGATCAGACATAAGATTATTATCAATTGGTAATCATAGAATCATAAGGAGAACGGGGAGAAATTTCTGTACTGAAGGTAGTCACTAATGCAGTAAAAGATGAAAATTATTGCTGTTTACTTTGGATGCCAGTGCAAACATGCAACTGTAAATTAATATGAAACTACTGGCATAATGCTGCTTTAATTTAGTAGGCTTGGGACTATGCAGCTTGTCCATGTACTGCATCTGAGTTCCAGTGCAACACTAATCAGCGCGAAGCACCCAGACAACTCAGCCTAATCATTCCTACTTTATCAGTTATATTCAGAGCTCTGCTCTCTACCTTTGAGAGCAAAGAGCTAATCCTCCCATATCTCCATGACTTCACAGGGAATTTTGTGTGTTCTTCTGTTTAACAGAAAAGCTCATCATCTTGCAGAATCAGCACCTTGATTTGGGGGGCTTACAGACAGAGCAAGACCTAGCAAGGCATTTTCTTTGTCTTCTTTCCAAATAATAATTTAGAAATATTCAAGTGTTAGGTAACTATTTTAGAAATGTTAATGGCATAAAGGAATGTTGTAATATTTTGGGAGTTGTATATCCAAAGTTCATGCCAAGAATTTTATTTCAGGATGTTTTGTGGATTGCCTACATATAAACTTCATTATATGTCACTGGCTTTTTATTCTACATAAATATACTTTTTGTCTTTTCCCACCCCTAAGATGATGTTGGAGCAATTCCAATAAAGCATTTTCCAAAACATGTTGCAGATTTACATGCAAGTAATGGTTTTTCTGAAGAATTTGAGGTATGGCTCTATGATGTCATCTTTTACTTAGCACGTACAAATAATGTTAAGTTTAAATGCCTGGAAACAAAAATGGGGGCATTGCATTCTGACTTGGGCATCAATTTCATGAATGCATGAAATAACACAATAAATGTGAGTGCTTTGAGCCCAGTATGGAGTTTATGCATAAAGCCTAGGGAGATTCCTAAAAGCTACCAGGACTGGTACAAATGGGAATGTTTATTATTGTGATAAAATACTGAACAATTGTGTGAATAAACTATGCAAAGATAATGCAATGTATATGGTTTATCAGACACAGTGATAGATCTAAAGCTTTTCCAATACTAATGACAATTGAATTTTGCAGAAGCTACCCACATTTGCTTGTTCCATTTACAGAGAAAATAAAATGGAAGTAAAAATGAGTACACGTGGCAAGACTTCTGATTAACAGGGGAGCTAATGTAGTCTTCATATGTGGTAGTGAAAGCTTTACAGTTCCTTTCCTAAAGTATATGGTTCATAAGAGGTATTTGAAAATGTTAAAAAATATGCTCTAATCATGTAATGTTACTATCACCATATGTAACTAATGATCTTCATTGTTTTTCACACTCGTGTATTGCAAACAATTTAAAGATGGATATGTTCTAACTTAATTGACATAAACATTAAAACCCCAAATACCGTAATGAAAGCTGTACCATCAGCAATTTTTACAAGAGATTTGAAACAAAATCAGTCAGTTGGGATGGGAACAAGTTTTTTAACTGGGCTATGTTAATTTAAAATACAATTGTAATATTCCTATTGCAAAAACAATAAGGAAAGTAAAAAATTCAGAGTTTTGCATCTTTAGGTTTTGCTTTTGTTTCCCCAGCCAATGTATTGTGATCTAGTCGACCAAAAATTCCATGTCCTTCACATAACCTTCATCAGCATTTCTTCTTCAATTCATTTAACATTCAGAATATCCATTTGATTGTGGGACCAAATTTGTAAATACTTGTGAATTTCCAGTACATATTCATATACTACACATGTGCATATGCACTGATGGGACTGGGCTCCAGCTCAACTAGCTATTAATGAGAGCAGATCTTGAAGGACTGTGTGTAAATACAATGGATACAAAGTTCTGTCACCATTAGTGAGTACAGCAATACAAAAATCAGATTATTCATTCTAAATTGATCTTTTCCTACAATTTTACTTTTCCTAAATTACAGAAGTGATCTAAAGACAAAATATAGTGGGTGTCACCAAACTACAGCAGCACCATCTGACATATTTCATGCTAGTTTTAACTATTACCAAAAAAAGTCAGTGTCCTCATCATTTCTTGGTGATCCTTTTTCTGCTTTGTGCACTACTCCAGAATTAGTGTCCAGTTCTTTTCTCTACTGATAGAAAACTTAGAAGATTGGGAAAAACTGAAATACAGTAATTGTCTTTGCAGAGTTAGCATACATTTGAAGAGTACAAAGGTGGTTCAGATTTTTTGGGGGGGGGGAGGGTAGCAAGTTTTTTTTATATTACTACAAAATAACTAATTTAAAATCTAATTTTTAGACTGACAACCACTTTTTATACATATATTTAAGTAGATTAAGGTCATTGACGTTAAAATGAATTATAAAAAGTGTTGGGAAACATCGTTAGTACTTTTAGTGATGGCAATATATTTGCTATTTAACAGTGTGGGCCTTATAAATGCTTGAGTTTCCTGTCAACTAAAGTAATCAGTAAAATGAATTATTAATTTTGTGAGTCTTAGAGAGTTTGTGCCTGTCTTCTCAAGCCTGTCTCTCTTTATAAAATTGTTGAAATTGCTGGCAGCCAGAGTGAGGGCTGTAACTCTGTCTTTCCCCAGAGTACTCTGAGGCTGGCTGAACAGCACACAGTCCTGCTTCAGTGGAGGTTTTGCAGCTGAATGCAGAGAGCAAAAGCATTCCCCAGAGAAACTGATGCATTCATAAGGACCAATAAAAATTCCAATGAACTGTTAAATTTGCAGATAATCTGGCTAAAGTCTGTGGTGTTGCTCATATGTACAAGCTTTCACTGGCCTAAGATCTAACATTAAAGATAGGAAAAGAGATGCCATCATTTTAACTGGGAAAATTAGCTCGTTTCCTTTAGGAGTTTTGTCAAAATACACAGTTTTGTTGTTATTATGGATATATTGCATGACCATAACTGTTTTCCATATAGTAATTGTAATTTATATAAACACTTATCCATTTGTTCTGTGCTGTGGAATTTGATTTTTTTTACTTTTTTTGCATTCATTCCCTCATTAGACACTGAAAGAGTTTTATCAGGTAAGGAATTATTTCACTGCATTTTTTTTTAGCAATGAAGTAGTTGTAAAATATCATAGATAATTGGGTGTAAGGTTGTGGTTCTTTTCATGCTTACTTACTGTATTTAAAGACATTTTATGTATCTTAATACTTACTAAAGTATGGCATACTTTTTTTTCAGGAAATCCAGAGCTGTACTGTAGATCTAGGTATTACATCAGACAGCTCTAATCACCCTGACAACAAGAATAAGAATAGATACATAAACATTGTTGCTTGTAAGTAAAAGCATTACTTGTTGTTTTGTGCAAGAAATAATTACAGAAAGTATAGATTTATATGTTATTAGTGGGAGCAAAAATACTTCTACACTGAAACCTCCAGCTACTGTTCAGCAAAGTGCCCCTTGGAGAGGAGTTAGCATGAGATTTCACATCTATTCAAGTTAAGCCTCTGACATTCTGCTGCTTTGATGAGCATGTGTCAGCAAGACATATTCGTGTCTTCTGCGATGACCCAAAGGGAGTTGGGAGATTTCATTATAATGCCATTAGAAAGCCTAAGAAGCTGTGTTTTGATTGTCAAAATTAATTCATCTTTGATTTAGAATAATGGTGATTTATTGTCTCTGTGAGCTTCAAAATCCCTGGATATATTTACTGTCACATATAAATATGAATGTTCTGGTTTTATGTTGTATTGTGCCTGGCAACAATGTAATACATCATCTTCATTAGCCAGTACACTTGTTTTTCTTCTCTGAAACACTATTCAGTTTTGTTAATAGCTCTTTCAAGCTGTTGCCTCTGGGTTTTTGATCATTTGGTGGCTCAATATTTTTTTTAACTCTCCATTGCATTTTGACTTTGTTCTGATTACAAGAAAGGTCTAGATAAATATATATCTTCAGCATTCAGCATCACTAAAGCTTAATAGAAAAAGTGACAGAGTCAGCTGCCTGGCAGAAGACAATGTAAACCAGCAACAGGAAATGACAATCCCCCTGGCTAAAGATGTCTCTAAAGGGACAAAAACTCAGGGATTTTCCTCTGCCACTCTTGTTTGTAGCTGGTCATACAAAATGTGCCAGCCCAGGGGCTGTTTATTATTAAAGAGCAGTACAGAGGCAGCTTAGGGCAGCTGGAGTAGCAAGAATTGTCCTCTGTAAGCGACTCAAGTGTAGTTCCTACAATTGGTGCAGCCTACAGAACGTTTCAGCTCACCCTGATGTAGCCACTGCTGATGCTTCAGATGACCAGCATTTTCAAAGTCCCATTGCTCTCCAGTGTTCTTTTAACTTGGAATTAAAGTTCCTCAACAATGGTGCCTGCTGTCATTTTGAGACATCCCACTGCGCAGATTTGGCAGTCATGACACAGGACTTATGGAAGACCTATACAGATTTACAGGCAGCAGCTAGAGGCCATAGGGGAAATACATCTTAGTGCCTAAAATGATCCGAGGTGCTGCTACTCAGGCCACTAGATTCTGAATCCCTTCAAACTTTGGAGCTATTACTTGATTTTTCTGCAAATTAGAATTTTGAAGCTGATTCATACCTAAGGAAAGATGTTTGCATATGTGATTGTATTGGTCTTATGCATTGTAAAAATACACCTCATTATTTTTACAAGAAAGAATATATTTCTTACCAAAAATTGCTTATTTTCTCCCTTGTTTTACTGCAGATGATCATACTAGGGTTAAATTAGCCCAGCTTGCAGAAAAGGATGGAAAACTGACTGATTACATTAATGCCAACTATGTCGATGTAAGTGCCTTTTCCTATCTACTGGCCTATTGATCTGTCAGTATTTTCTGTAAAGAAAAATATGTTTGGAGATGAATAGGTTTAATTCAAAAGAAGTATCACAATATTACAGATTTTGTTAAAAAAACTTTTGTAGTCTAAGTTAAGCCTACGAAGTTAAAGCAGAGGGAAAATGCCAATTCTTTCTTGAATCCGTCTTCATATTGTAGCAGCTGCAGCTTAATGAAGGGCATTTTTAAAGAAAAAATATCCAGTCACATCTGAGTCATTTTAGAGGTATATCTCATCTGAGTGGTTAATTCTCCCCTCTGAGGTAATCTCATGAGAGGAAGAGTCCATTTATCTGAGAGCCTCACCAAGGCACCATTACCGGTTTTCATTACATAGGTATTTACACGTGAGTGATCATGATTCATTTTTTAAACCACTTTTGTAACACATCTCATAATCACTATCATATCAATGTTCTGCCTGAACACAGGCATTTGAACATACATATCCTATTTGTTGGAATTATAAATATTGACATAACAGTTGTATTCATATGTTATCTGATACCACAGGGTTTCTGCAATTTCAATAGTTAAAAACGTAAAAGTGCTTAAAAGGTTTTCAGAGTCTTTAAAAATTAATACATTAAATGTCATGTACACCTCCCCACCTCCTTTTGCTCATGGACAGTGATTTGACAAGTGTCATTTCTTATATTTCAATTTAGGGCTACAACAAGCCAAAAGCCTACATTGCAGCTCAAGGGCCACTAAAATCAACAGCAGAAGATTTCTGGAGAATGATATGGGAACATAACGTAGAAGTTATTGTGATGATAACTAATCTCATTGAGAAAGGAAGGGTATGAGTACCTTTGTCTGTTTTTTATTTCTCTGATGTTGGTAGATCTACCTGTAGCAAACTCCTGTCTTTTAAAAATCTGGTTTTGTCATTTATTGAACAAAAATCAATAGTTTGTAGTAGTTGCTTGTACTAGGACTGGCTATGGAAGTATAAAGTTGAGGATTTGTAGTATGAAACTAAAGAAAATATTCAATAAGTCTTGAAAATACCATGTTCTAACCACAAAAAAAATCTTATCCTGAAAAAAAGACTTCTTATATATAATGAAAGTGGATAGACTGTGGACTTTGTGCCACATTCTGCTACCAATCTGCTTGCCATCATGCTCTTTGTCAGGGTTGCCTTTGACCATGGAAAGGAGAAGAACATAGTTCAGGTGAACTTTTCTGGAAATTCACTGTCTGCTCCCTGTTAACATCCTTTACTCCCAGTTCCTTTCCTACTACATGACTAGACACACATTTGTCCAGTGAGACAAAAAGAGGTCAAACCCCATCACAGGGTGTGTGTTTCTCTGGTTATGTGGTGCAAGTATACATGTACCCTGGGGTCACATGAGGACACATTGCATCACACTTGCCGCACACTGGCAGCAGTGCCTAAAATGAATGTAAATCTTACCATACAACCTAAAAAGCATCTCTCAGATATACAGACACAGCAATTGCAGATGAGGGCTGTCCTAGGAGTACCACTTCATTCATAACACCATGCTATAAACAAACACTCTTCTAATACTCTTAGAGAAGGCTATATGACTACCCAGCCAAAAGGCTGGACACATCACAGCTCTCTGCTGTGTGTTCTAGCCATACACAGGCTCACTCTTAACCTGGCTACCAGTTATAAATATTCTCTGCCTATACTATAAACTAATCAAAAGCCACATACAATTCTACTGACTTGGATGTATTCCTATTTTTCCTATAGATCATGTTGTTTTCTTTAGTTTTTAGAGTGTCTATAGAATGGAAAGTTCCACAACATTAGACCCCTTCAACTCTGATAGTATGATTTAAACTTCTTTTTTGGAGTATTCCAAATAAAGAGCATCTTTGCACAGCCAAAATAATTGTTACTTGTTCTCCTGCACAGAAGATCATGTCTATTTATAAACTGGGTATATTGACAGTTGCTGTACAGTTTTGTGCTTTACTGTGCTCTTAAATTTGAATATTTTGGCTTACTAGTTTGACATTTTAGGAGGTTTTTTGTCTATTTTTTATTTTCTTTTTAACAGAGAAAATGTGACCAGTACTGGCCTGCCGAAGGTAGTGAAGAATATGGGAACTTCTTGGTTACTCAGAAGAGTGTTCATGTACTTGCCTATTACACTGTGAGGAATTTTACTCTTAGAAACACCAAGATCAAAAAGGTTTGTAGCATCCTGAAAACAGAGGTGGGCGAAAGGAAGTCTTAAAAGATGCTCAGGATATTTTTAAGGCAGTTGACAACTCTTTCTGCTGTATATGTAAAGCCGAATCCTGTAGGTCTCAGCCAGCCAAGATGCTTGTCAACTTCAGTTAATTTGACCAGATGAATAAACTCAGAAAACTGTAGGACCATCAGAGAAAAAGCACTGATCAAATTGGAGAGCTGATGTGGATTTTGCCTGTCTGGGTAGCAGGACGATACATTTTCAGAAAGAGAGCAACTTGAAGAAAACATGGTATGAGTTAAACTATCCACCTCAGCTCTCCGTTTTCCTTTTTAAAGACATGTGAATCCGCACTTATTTTTATTGTAACCAGAACCAGCATGCTCTCTCAGCAGGGTGATGTTAGTTACTTTGAGAACAATTCTGAAAACTTAATTTATTCCAGCCACATAAATGTCTGAGACATCTAGTCTCTCACCGCCCCTGCATAATTAATACATAACGTGCAGCATTTACTATCAATTAATTTATTCTGCCTATTTTAGGAATGAATCTTTGAATGAGGTTACCTGCTTTCTGAAGGAATCCCTGCCTCTGAGTTGCCATGGAGGAAGGGAGCTTAGAAAAGCAGCCTAGACAGGGCTACTTACCTTGTAGACCACTAAAGCTGGGTGAGATGAATCCTACTCTTTCTGTTCACTCAGCAGAGGAGCAGAGTGGCAGGAAGAGCTGGTGACTCTTGAGAGCATCTGTAATATGTTATCCCTCCAGTGCTCATAGTCTTTCTCTATGACTTCCTAAGAGACAGTGTCAGGTCATTTTTCCACACAGTGGGCAAGCTGGTGAGACAGAAGCACTGGCCCTTCCCCTTCTCTTTGAAGGCTAGAATATTCAGAGCCAGTTCAACAGCTATTAGGTACGGAGATAAAATAAAGGAAGATATGGGCTGCTTACATGTGGAATTATGTTTCTGTTGCAGGGTTCCCAGAAGGGGAGGTCTAGTGGACGCATAGTGACTCAGTACCATTATACCCAGTGGCCTGACATGGGTGTTCCAGAATACACACTGCCCGTTCTCACCTTTGTGCGGAAGGCATCGCATGCGAAGCGCCACGCTGTTGGGCCTGTTGTGGTTCATTGCAGGTGTGGTTTTTAGTCCTGTAAGGTTCACTCCACTTTTGTTTTGCAGAAAAAATAATTTCTCAGTGGGTAAAGCAAAATTTCACTCTTGCATTTAACAATTCTTGATGGAGTAAGATTAATTTCTTAGCTGATATTCTTATCTGATATTTCTCTCCTTCGTAAGGCCAACTAATCAACTGTCTGTGCCACTTCTGTAAATCCGTAAATCTCCATAAACAAGATGATGCTGCTCTGCACTATGTTCTTTTTCTTTTTTTGCAAAAGTGCTTTTACTTTTTTTTTTTTTCCACATTTCTGTACTGCTCTCCTGAATGCTATGAGCTTACCAGATACATGTGTGGGGATAAATGTTTCATTTCTGCAAATATATCATTAGGATGCTTTTGGCTCATGCTTTCTTTGGTGCAGGGATACTCTGTAATCCTAAGAGGAGCTCTGTGCACAAGAGAAGACTCACTCTATTCCTGGCTGAACTACAACTGCTGTTTTTAACATTACTCTGGGCTCTAGCAGTCATTTGCAACGGAGGAGCATTCTGGGGAACGGTTGAGGTCTGCATGTGCCGCAGTGTGCAGGCAGGTGTTCTGTCAGTGCTCACTAAAACTGGCAGCTCAGGGAAAATTGGTTAAAAAGGGCTTGTAGGACCTGGAATGACTTCACAATGCCCATGAAGGACCGGGTTGTTGTAAAATATATAAGCAGGTTCTGGTTTTCCGCTGTAGTACCTCACCTTTGATGGAACATTTGGAAAGAGAACCTCCTCATGAATTCTGTCCTTCTGGAGCTGACTCTGAGAAAGCGAACAGGTAAAGTCACCTCACAAATGCTGCAAATGAAGATATTTTATTTGTGGGATGATCTAATCTGACATCTGTTTTTAGCTTGGAAAATGAAAATTCCGTATCTTGTTGTTCTGCTGCTATTTACATCCTGCCTGTTCTTGGGAAATTCAAAATGTCAAGCCTGAGATTGCTGAGATATCAGCAGTACATTAGGAGTCAATTAAATTCAGTTTTTAAAAAGTGAATAGTGGTAAGTCATGTGGCTTCAGTCAGACCTCTCCCTTGGGTCGTAGGCATAACTCACCTCCGTCTGTAGGCAGTTTTGTACATTTTTTAGCTAACCTGACCACATGCACTATGGAATTTCAACGGAATCATCTCATGTTGGAAATGTAACTTTTATTTATATTCACAGGCTATATGGAAGACACAAATGATGAGATGTATGAAACTTATTTTAGCTATTTTTATTTGGTACTTTTCATGTTTTTTCTTTCATAACAAGTACAGATGGTGTCTGGTAATCTTTGTACTTCTTTGTGTCTAACAGGGTATTAACAAGCTGGACCTTTGAATTTCATATCATACTTATTTAGACAGTTTATTACAGCAATCTAAGCTCACACTACCTATGCTCTGTGCCCTCTCTGTGGCAGAAATGAGATGACTGAATTAGCATGTATGGACTGAGCTGGATCTGCCCAGAGGGGACCATGCAGGCCCAGCACGGTGCTGCTCTCAAGTTACATGTACAGTACACATAATGCTCCTTCATATCCTAGAGGGGAATTACAAGTGACTATTTTATAAAAGAAAGTTTTTCTTTAATTTTGTGATACGACTGGTTTTATACTACATTAATCAGAGTTCATAACAGGAATGAGTTGATTAACCCTTACTTCTCCATTTTCTATTTTTAAAAAGGTTTTCAACAATTCCTTGCCATCTTAGCTTTGTTTAAGAGTGCTAAGCTTTTTTCTCTTACAGATATACTCTCAACAGTTCTGCCATTTCCTGGGGTTTATCTTTGAAATCTCCTATAATGTAATGGGTGGAATAATGCAGCTTTTGCTTTAAAGTGCTGTTTTGACATAGAGGAATTTGAACACATTAAGTGTGCCCAAATGCTGACATATACCACCTTTTGTAGATATACTTGGCAAAGTATCCTAAGGCATATCAGAAGCCTGAAAATGGCAGACCTGCAAGAAACCCCTTAGTTCTATTTCAGCCAGCAGTTTAAAAATCATTTGAGAAAATAGTCTTTAGGCCTATTCTTGCACAAAGAAAAAAGATTACTATTGGCCTCGAACCTTTAGCAAAGTATATTGTATAATAAATTCATTTGCAGAGGGAAATATTCTCTATGCCGCAGTTTGTTGAAAAAACTGTGTATGGAACAGTTCTTTCCACTAGTGTTTTACTTCAGGCTCAAGACTGGATTTTTGTTTTATAGTGCTGGTGTTGGAAGGACAGGCACATACATAGTGTTAGACAGCATGCTACAGCAAATTCAGCATGAAGGGACAGTCAACATATTTGGATTCTTAAAACACATACGTACCCAAAGGAACTACTTGGTGCAGACTGAGGTAAGAATAAAATATAAATAGCATGAGACTATTACAAACTATTTCTGATTGCAGGAGGAGAGATGATGCAGTGCTCTTTTTGGCATCACCAGACAGACAGAAACCGGTCACCAGACTGGGTGGGATTTTCCCTTTTGCTTGCCTTGGTTTTATAGAGACATCCTTCTAGGCATGCTTAGAGCAGTGCACTAGAAATTACCTTTCTGTGGGCTCTTGTCTGTTTATTAAGGAGGACTCAGAAGGAAGCCTTTATAAATCATGCTTCCCACAGTAGGGCTTTCTTGGCAGGACTTGTATTTTTGTCACAGAGCTTTTTGAGGAAGCACCATTATCAGGTGTTCAGATCTTCACTGAACCTCATCAAACAGTTTATATTAGGCAATAAAATACGGGGAAAAAACCTGTTCCAGACAGAAAATTACATATAGATGCTTTAAACTGAAGATTATATATAAAATATTGAAAGACCAAGAGAAAACAGTAAGGGCAACAGCAGGGCATTTGAAAGTCTATTTCAGGTTTCAGGAACAGGTCTTTAGATTCCCCAGTGCCTTTTAACAGAAAAAAAAGTTAATCAACAGCTAGGGCACTTGTTCCAAAGGATGTGAGGGAGAAAATAGAGGATAGCAGTAAGAACTAGGGGCAGGACTGGCTTGAAAATTTGACTTAAGGCTGTGCTTGCATTTTTAACTCTATTCTGTTAATGTGAGATATCACAGTTGTGAGGATTTGGTATTATATCATATATATATGTGTGTATGTATGTATTGCAAGTATAATTGTCAATTGTGCTTGTAAATGCGTACTGTCACTGGAGAGGGACAGCCTTTGTGGTAGAGGATCACATTTGAGAAAACCTCTGAAAAAATACTGACCACATCAGAAGTGGCAGCTTAACCAGAGGTATCTAGAGGAATCTGAAAATCATGAGAGCTCAGAGGTTTGGTTTTGTTTTCCTAGGAGCAATACATCTTCATTCATGATGCACTGGTCGAAGCAATACTCAGTAAAGAAACAGAAGTCCTTGAGACTCACATTCATGCCTATGTTAATGCTCTCTTGATACCTGGACCAACAGGAAAGACCAGACTGGAGAAACAATTCAAGGTGAGCTCTCTGAGATAGTAGTGTGAAAATCTTTAGGTTTTTAAACCCTGAATGACTTAAAAGTAAGTATCTCAACATAACTTCCATCAGCTTTCTCTACCTAAAATTTAACTGCTGAGCCTAAATTCAGATTAAATGTACTGAACGAATGCAGTCAGTTGGGACAGAAGAATTATTTTCATACTCTTAAACAAGGAATCCAGCAAAAAAAGCCACAAAGAAGAGATCATGAGAAATAGGACAGTAAATAGATTTTGGAAACTCTTAACTGCATGCCTCTGAAGAAAGATCTCAAAGGTAAAAATGTCTGGAAAGATACTATTCTGGCAAATACATCATTAACTATATTGATCAATCAGTGTACAGCACTGGCTAGATGACAGACTTCACCTTCAAAGATATGCTTATTGATCTAGGATTTAAGAATAATTTGAACTGCTAAGAACAGTGAAGAAAAAATATTCTGGTGACTTGCTAAGTAGTTTAGACAGATAAGTAGATAACTACAGTTAAGGGAGACAGCAAACCTGCAATATATGCACCCTTCTGTTTAATGCAGCTTATGAAGGAATGGCTTTTCTACAGTTACCTGACTTTTTTTTAACTTCATTGTTTCAGTTGCTGAGCCAGTCTAACACACAGCAGTGTGATTATTCGACTGCACTCAAACAGTGTAACAGAGAAAAGAACCGAACCTCATCTATCATTCCTGGTAAGCTTGATCAAATCCTCATCAAGAACTGAAGGCATCTGCATTGGTTTGGAGCAATGTTTTGTAAAGTACTTGAAAAAGTACTTTTTGAAAAGAAGTGCTTTAAGAATTATGCACAGGAAAATAAAATAGATGGCTGGATAGCCCTTTATTCTGATTGATTGAGCTCAGGGTTATCATTACTGTGAGATGTGAGATAATTTCTATAGTATTATAAGTCATTGCAACATATTTATGAATTCATAATTTTTTACAGTGGAAAGATCTAGAGTGGGTATCTCATCACTATCTGGTGAAGGCACAGACTACATCAATGCTTCCTATATTATGGTAAGTTATTTAATATATTGGTGAAAAACAATGCACAGCTGTTTCCAGAGCTGCCATGTGGCTGAGTTAGGGTGGCAAAATCCTGATTTTGAAAGCTGCTTTCTTCCATTATTCACTCTGCTTGAAAGAGTTACTTCCCCCAGGAAGTACTATTACCATTATTACTGGTCTTAAGTTTGGTAAAGTGCATTGCATTTTAACAATCTGTGGAAAGAGAAATCACATTGTAGTTTCAAAAACTGTTAAAGCTAAATGCCAGTTATGGGAAGATCTTTTGAGATGAAATAAGTGTGTTAAATAACTAGTTAGTTTTCAATGGCTGTACTGTGGTTTGCCTTCGTACCTGCTCATCCTACAGAGCTTTTGCAACTGGCATAGCCTAGGATACCACAGTTCATCAGCTTTCCATTATCTTTTTGTTCTCTGGGTTTTGTTCAACTCTCTCCCCCTTCAATAGCTGAGAGGGAGGAGTAAATGCCTCCTGGACATTCAGGAAAGAAATGGGAAAGCTCTCTGCCATGGTATGTGTACATGATCTTTCAGGTACATTACTGCATAGGAACTCTCTTTTCTGGTAGGAGTTTGATCTATCTGTATAAATTAAGAAACTGCTTGGGATTTTTGCAGCTCTTTCAAGTATTCTTTTATTTGGTTCAGGTAGTCAGTCATTTTTATTATGAGTTGCCTCTTTGAGTCTGCTCTGATCTCTTTTGTCCTTTTTTTATCATGGTTTTTTTTGAAGTTTCAAAAATTGTTTCAGTGTAATTGAATTTATTCTTTTCCCATGGAAAATACTTCCATGGAAGTTTTATATTTTTCTAATATTTGCAGGAAACTAAAGAAGGAACAAGTGTGCAATGCATTTTCTAGGTTCTTGCTCTGTCCACTAGAAGCTTCCTTAAAGCATTAATACTTGGGTAGCAATTCTGAGTCTGTCTTTTTTTTTTTTTGGTAGGGTTATTATCAAAGTAATGAATTCATTATTACTCAGCATCCCTTACTACACACTATCAAGGATTTCTGGAGAATGATATGGGACCATAATGCCCAGTTAATAGTCATGCTTCCTGATAGCCAGAATATGGTGAGTTCTGTGTCTGATTGTTATGGGTTTATGCATGAATTTTATTAGTATTACCATTTTGAAATATGCAGGATATGAGAAAATATCTTGCATTCTGCAAAACACAGTTAAAAATTAATAACACCAAACTGAGTGTAAAATCCCCAAGTCATCTAGCAGAAATCTGGAAATCCTTGTCTAGGCAGATTTGTGATTGGATTGAAAAAGTATTAAATCAGTCCTGTACAATTTATAAAAGGAGCCAAACAGCACAAGTAACCATTATGCAAGGTTAGGTTTTGCTCCACAACTTCTTAGTTGTAATATGGCTTCTTAGCCATTATTAGGTAAGGGCAGAAGTGTGAGGTTGTTTCTCGCACGACAGCAGCTGGTGGGACCTGGGCAGGGCCAGGACCACCAGTGGCCAAGCATTTCTCACATGTAAAAGAAGCCCTTGGGGTGCACGAGTGGCCAGGACCACTGCCAGCAGGGTGGGCACACAGGGCATGGGGCAGCAGTTCCTGCAGAAGGGTGGGCAGGAAGGGCACTGAAGCGCTGCCAGCTTGACCAGGGAGCAGTAGTACCCACCCAGCAGACAGCCACGGCCTCTCTGCGCTCTGCATCCACCACAACTGGAACCCACCCCAATTTCCCTGAAACACACACGACAGGCAGACAGGACACATGACAAGGAGCATTCCCTATCCATCTGACCATTTTGGTTATTCAAGCTATTAGAGGATTTTCTTTAAAAAACCCATCTCTCTTTGTTTCTGTTGTCAAACAGAAAGGATGCTCCGATGAGAACCTTTTTCTGCACTTTCAGATCATTCCAGGACCACACATACATTACAACACACCAGCTAAGTTTATCCTGTGACCATGGGCTATGCGCAGCACAGCACAGCCTGAAGGCCAGGCTGGATGTGTGGCACAAGGTAGCACTGCAGGTTCATTGCTGAATGGGTCCACAGGGTACATTGGTCTTCTGGTCAGGATCACTGCAGAGGTGTTTGAAAACCATCATTTTGCCATTGTTAAACCACTCAAAATTTGATTTGTCAATTTAAATCTAGATGGCTGGATTGATTATATACATGACACATTATTTATTATATTAGATTTTGTGTTGTAAGAGCTCAACATTACTTACTTTTATGACTTCATTTTTTTTTCCTGGAGGCTGAAGATGAATTTGTGTACTGGCCAAACAAAGATGAGCCTATAAACTGTGAGAGTTTCAAAGTCACTATGATTGCTGAAGAACACAAGTGTCTGTCTAACGAGGAGAAGCTCATAATCCAAGACTTCATTTTAGAAGCTACACAGGTAACACTGTCATAAACGTGACTCAGGACTTGATTTGTTAAAGGTAATGCCCACATCTTCTTACATTTTTGATGTTAAATGACAGATAAAAAAATCCATGCTCTAGGAACATCCACGGAGGGAGTAACGTCTATAAGGTAATATGATGACAAATGAAATAGTCCAACCTCCACTGCAGTGGGGTTCTGCATCTGGAGACTGGAGCTGGAACAAGGTGACAGAAAAGAATAAAGAAAGTCAATCTTTTACAAAATTGACTTATGGAGGTTTTTGTTTGGTTTTTTTTTTATCATTTAGGATGACTATGTACTTGAAGTGAGGCATTTTCAGTGTCCAAAATGGCCAAATCCTGATAGTCCTATTAGTAAAACTTTTGAACTGATCAGCATCATCAAAGAGGAAGCTTCCAACCGTGATGGGCCCATGATTGTACATGATGAGTAAGAACTGCACTTTTCTGTTTGTTTTGTTGCTTTTCTGTAGAATCATCCTTTCACTGAGTAAAAGCTGCTGAAACAAGGCACAGTCTGCACTTAACAATAGTGGTAATGCTTCTGTTCCAGCTGCATCAACAAGAGAAACATTTTTATTTTATCATACTTCATTTCAGTTTTATCATTTTGATACTCTGGATGGTTATCAGATAGGTTGCTGGAGAGGAAACCAGTTAAGACTTCATTGTCTTTTACTGAAAGAATTAACAGTTTCAATGAGGCACCTTGCCCTTCTCCAGCTGTCCAATAATGGCAAAAAATAACAAAATCTTGAAACACTGAAGGTCCCAAGGCCTTCAGGATTTGGTTAGTAGAGGGTTGTAGAGAAATAACTCTAAGAAGCTGTAGCCAGGTGCCGTGAAAGTTGTTTTAAGCCAATGCTGGGCAGACCAGCATGACAGAAATTCATCTTACCAGTTTGCCCCAGAATTTGTAATTTCTTCAGATATAAAACCTGATCCAGTTTCTAGAGCTTTGTTTTGTTTTACTTTACAAAGGCATGGAGGGGTGACAGCAGGCACTTTCTGTGCATTAACAACTCTGATGCATCAACTGGAAAATGAGAATTCAGTGGATGTTTACCACGTAGCAAAGATGATAAATCTGATGAGGCCTGGAGTCTTTACCGACATTGTAAGTAATAATGTGCACCTTTTTTTCCTATGTGTGACATTATTAGCGTGCTTAGATCCTAGGGCAACATTACTGAACTATTCACATCTTAATTTCTGCATGTATTAATGAAAATTGTCTTCCAGGGGTGCTGTAGAAAAAGAAATCTTCTGGATTCTGGAAAGAATTCAGATAAAAAAAAGAAGGAGAAAAAAGCCAGCAGACAAACAGTAACCCTAATCCTGTCCCCAAATTTGCAATTGAATTTAACAAGGATCAGACTCAGCATATATTTCTTCAAAAATACAGCTTTTTATCCTACCTGTACTGTGGTCCCTAATGACATGCTGTACATTGTATACAGGGGGAGCCATTAGTCAGAAAATAATAAAGCTGCTAAGTAACGCAATAAATCCTGGAGCACAGTACATTAACAGACTGGCACATCAGCTGTTAATTAATTTTGAGTAACAGTGTCACAAGATAACTCTTTCTGCCAGCATCCTGAGTGTATTCTCTTTTCTTCTCCAGGAACAGTACCAGTTTCTGTACAAGGCTATTCTCAGCCTTGTCAGCACAAGACAAGAAGAAAACCCCTCAGCATCGATGGACAGTAATGGCTCAGCTTTACCTGATGGAAATGCAGCTGAAAGTTTAGAATCTTTAGTTTAATTAACACATCAGATTAAGCATACACATCACTGCATCACACCAATCACACCTGGAGTTTACCATTATTATTTTCAGTTTTATACCTTGGGTGGGGAAAATCTGTCCAGTCAGTATATATATAATCAGATCCCAACCATTGCTCAAACCAAGTCATTTCTGTTATATATGACTTTACTGTGGAACTTTTATCATCAACAATGCGTGCCTTTTCTCAAAAGATTTATTGTAATACGTTGTTACATCTGGACTAACTTGATTGACTTTTACAGTGTTTCTAATAATTGAATTGTGGTATGTTTTTTCAGTATTAGTTTTTTTGATTTATCTGGCTTTACTTTTAACTTAAAATTACCATATTTATAGATGTTAGGGAATCCTCAATTACAAACATGTCATGGGTTTCGTATTTGGTTTATTTGCTGTATTTATAACAATTTACATTTGCTAGAAATGCAACTTTTAATACAGTAGAATGTAAATAAAATCCTGTTCTACATAACATTCAACATTTTAAGACATTTAGACATTTAGAATAGTAATCTGATACTTACTGTAAATACTGCTACTTCTGTAGTGATCCATGGACCAAATTTATATTTATAATTGTAGATTTTTATATTTTACTACAGAGTCAGTTTTCTAGTTCTGTGTAATTGCCTTGTTAAAATGATGTAGTCAGTATGGTTTTATTTTAACAAAGACTTCTGATATATAATTGTGCATCTTAAGCAATTTACCTTCATATAGCTGCATGTGATTTTAACTTTTGTGGGAACTAGAAATCATCTGTTTTGAAATGAAAAGTTTTTATGAGAATAACACTGTACTTGGCATTGTTAAATTGTTTTTACCCTGGTATTGCAAAAATAAATATAAATATTCCAGTCTGTGCTTAGTATTCTTCCACATACAGTATACAGTCTTCACTGCCATGCAGGAGAGCTTTTACTTACAAGAGCAAGGACTTAAGGCTGATCTGCAGACAGCTGCTCTTCCCATGGAATCTGCAAGTTCAGGAGACACTCATAGAAAACTTTTCTGTTTTTTAATCTCTGCTCCACTCCTACCCATACCTATAGCGTCCACATTAGCTCCTTTTTTAGTGTCTCCTCCCACATCTTCCAGTCTGGTCACACACGGGTTAATGGGCTGTTGCAGGTGTCCCAATTGCCTTAGCTGGCCCCTCCCAAGACACCTCCCTGCTGGCTTGGCTTCAGATCATTGATTCAGCTGCTGAGCTCTTTGCTGCTGCCTCCTTTGGCGAGGCAACAGCCAAACTTTGGGAAGCAATAAAGCAAGGAATCTCTGCAGGAACGAAAGCAGAATGCTTCAAGTTGGCCTCAATCATTTTCTGTAACCTTCCAAACTGGCAAGAAAAGAGACTGCTTGTACTGAAGGTTGCACCACGAGGGGCTGGAGGAGCCCAGAACAGAGTAAGATACTTGTTTAAAACTAGCATGGGCAGTGAGACCAACTATTTTGTCACTTTATACAGTTTATACAGTAGCTATGTAGAAATATTGAGAGCAGAAATACTGTTCTGGAGTAAAATGCACAGAAAATAATGGACCTTTTCTGAGGTGAAAACTAAGCATGGAAAAAGACAGGCCTGATGTGGGCTTGGAGATTTTAGTTGATTGATTCCTAGAGTAGGCATGTGTAAGGGAGCTCAGTGTGTCAGCAGATAGATCTAGACCTCCTCAGCATTGTGTGATTGAGGATAGGTGGAGCCGCAACAAAGCCAAAATGAATTTAGATTTGGAAGAATCTAAAGAGCAGAATCTTTAAAGAATCCTCATACTGTTGACACATGAGTGTGAAGGTCCGACAAGGAGACAGACTGGCACAGAATGTCAAAATAGCTAGCAGTAAGGCAGACTTTTTCATGCTCTTGTCCTCTTTCATTACAAGAAAAATAATCATATAGACAAAACAATGTATCACAGAACCACAGGGATGGTGTAAGTTTGGAAGGGACCACTGGAGGTCATCTAGCCCATGTAACATAGCGGGGTTTTGTAAAACTGTGTTATAATATTAATGTGCTTAAATTCTCTTTTACTTTTGACACTTTCTTTCTAACCACAGCAGTTCAGTCCAAGAGGTTAGGGAGTGGTTGAGTCCATTGGACTTGGGACCCTCGACGTTTCCCCTTCCCCATCCACTGCATGCAGGATGATTCTCCTGTAAGCCCAAAGGCCCTGTGCAGGTCCAGCCAGGGAATATGCAGTGCCCATGTTCCACACAGGGAGACACGTGCACAGGATGGTAGAAATAGGATTCATGACACAGAGAATAGGACTAGGATTTAAGAAGGAGGCAGGACAGAGGGCCATGGTCAGGCACAGGGCATGAATGGGTAAAGGGTCTGGCCAGCAGCCAGCACATATATGTAAGCACCTTTTACCCCTCTTCTCTCCTTGTTCCTGTGCTTAGAACTGCTCTCCTTAGTGCCTCTGTTTCTCCAACCATTTCTATCCCTTTGCAGATGAAAAAAGTTCTTACCTAATTACTTTCATGGGTCTTAGCTTTGTTACGCCATACCCAAGCGTGAAACCTCAGATGCTGCTGCTTAGATCATCTCGGCTATAATGGTGTTATCCAGTTCCCTGGTATTTCTCACATCACAAGCTTTTCTTTCCAAAAGGTCTCTAATACTGTCCCTGCTGGGCTCCGTGGGCTCCCGCGTGCCCCCACAGACGCACGGGTGGGTTCAGTGTTACAGTCGGTAGCAAAGAGCCGAGAAGGGCATTTGTGTGCGTTCCGGCAGGAGCATTTATTGCTGCTACACTGCCGAAGGGTGCAGACGCAAATACCAACATGATCCCGAAACTCACAGTTTTATCTGGGGACGGGGAAAAGGCGGGATCAGGGAACGGGGACCAATGGGGAAGCTCTGGGGGAGTGACGAGGGGTAGAGGCTGAAGCCAACCGGGGAATCCAAACTGGGATAGATTAACATAACAGAACAAGCATCCTGGGAGAAGCCTTTCTGGTCACCCTAACATAAAGTGGTTCTTGTGGTACTAGGGACTTGTCTTACTGAAAGCTCTCTGTCCCTTGTAATGTATGTTCACCGGCCACCACAGCTCTCCACCAGAGCTTGGCCTTCCCTCACATAACTCCCCATTAACTGCCCGTGTAGCACCACAAGACTTTATGGCCCACTTCCTAACTCCTGTTAGCTGCTCACTCTTGCTCTCTCCAGCAAGTTTCTCAGAATTTGTGCAGGTAGTTGAGCCTTGGGCCAGGGGTGCCAGCCATGTGCCCGTAGATACAAGTATTCATCTCTAGTTCAAAGCCATAATTAGTTCATTAAATAATTCAGAGGCTACCTACTTTCCTGGGCCAAAACATCTTTATTCAGGTTTTGCACTTTTTTTTTTTTTTTTTTTTTTTTTTTATCCTGTGGTCCTTGCCATGGTTGCATATTGGCTACTACTGAAGTTCAGGAAGAACAGGACTGAGATAGGACTCCTAAGTGCAAGCAAACATGCAATGTATCCTTAGTGGAGTTAAATGCCTTCAAGAATAGGATCTAGAACTATTTTCTTATTACATTTGTGGAGTTGGGGAGTTGACAGGAGTTAAAAATGTGCATAACAGGCTCATTGCCCCAAGTGATGGACATTTTTGTAAGAATTACACATACATATTTTTCAGAGTGTTCAGGCACAAATTTGGTGCATACAAATGTGTGCAATGGTTGTGCTTTGAGAAAGGGATTATCCTCTTTTTCAGGTGGCCTGAGGGTTCCTTACTACTTCCTCTGAAGCACTCAGATTTGCTGACACACTCCATTTGCACATCTAGGCTAACAAGGACAGCAATATTATATACTTCCCCCTTCTCAGTCAAAAATTATAGAAACAGTTTTTGATATCTGAATGTCTAGGGGTGTACATACCAGAGAGGTTAATTGTGATCTTATGGCCATTTGCAAACCATATTCCATAACCTTATTAGCAGATACTATACTTCTGCACTTCACCCCATTAGCACAACAAGAGAAACTGTAGTGCTCATGTGCTACTTATTCAGCCTTTTCTTCTGGAAAACTGGCTTATTGCCTCACATATCAAATAAAAAGCATGAAGGTGACTTCTGCTAATTTATTTACAGGTTCATATAGTTGTAGATACAAAGTAATTTTTAGGCTAATTAATTCGGTTTTTTCAAGCATCTGTGGACCAAAAGCAAAAAAGGAATCCTCCTTTCTAAATTCCCATCTTGATATAACTGTTCCTTTCAACCTAAATGTTTTGCAGACATTTTAAAATTGTAATCCAAGGAATCAGCTGTCATTCAAGGTTTCTTCCAGAGATGTTTGTAATCACATTCATCATCTTAGCATGCTGACAAGTTATTTAAAACATAAATGCTTAAGATAATCTCTTTACTCACACATATTGGTTCTGATCTAGAAAAAAAATAAGAATCATAAAAAAAATCTTCTATAATCTTTAACTGTGATGGATTACAGATTTTAATAAATGCGTGTCAGTTCCTCTCTCAGACAAAGTCCATATTCTAATTAATTTTTTTCTTGTAATCCAAGCTACAGACTCAAAAGACATATAGCCTGCTTTTTCGAACTGGGTCAAGTGTGGAGAAGATGTTATGTATCTCTGGCAAGAAGTAAGATATTAATAAACAACATCAGGTTAAGCTTTTTTCTTTACATAGCTGTAAGTTATGTGTGACAAGGAAAACTTGATTAGTGATCTTCCTTCTAAGAAATCAGAAAAGAGTTGAGAGTTTAAAAAAAAAGAAGAAAACAAGTAATTTACTATCACCAACTTTTTAGTGATTGTGATGTGGAGATTTAATACCTATGGAAAAGCTTTACAAAAATCAGCAGTAAGTAAGGAACAAAAGTCATAAAAACTCATCACTATCAGCACCACAACAAATTAGCTCAAGACCTTAGTATGGACTTCAAAAATCAGTTGACAAAACTTGTTAGCAATGTTTTATCACAGTGCTTTACCTAGCTTTACAGTTCTTTGCTATGTCCTAGGATAATGTGTGTAATTTCAGAAAG
This sequence comes from Aphelocoma coerulescens, assembly GCF_041296385.1. Classification (NCBI taxonomy): domain Eukaryota; kingdom Metazoa; phylum Chordata; class Aves; order Passeriformes; family Corvidae; genus Aphelocoma; species Aphelocoma coerulescens. Next base: position 23,627,595 of record NC_091014.1, on the reverse strand, counting down.
GTTGAAATTCTCTGTGATAAATGCTTACTTCAAGATGAGTTTAGCAAAGTTAAACGCATTTCTCTCTCATTCTGGAGCATAAACAAAGCAAGGCTGGGGATGAGAGGAGCACTGTTGTCCTGTTGGGGTTAAAAACAGAAACAAAGGCCCCACTGCTACCTGGAGTCTAAGGTATCATAGGTTACAGTCCTGGTTTTCACTCCTTTCCTGCAGCAAGGCCCATGTCTGACCATCCACTTGTCACAGGTTTGTGCTTTGGTGGATTACGGTTTCAAAGGGACAAGAAAGAAGGGAAGTCTCTCTCACAATATTTGGCCACATAATGTCTGACTCCCCTCCATTTCCAAATTGAATTCTTTCCTTTCGAAGCCAAAACAAGTGAGGGGAAAAAAAAAAACCCTTCTTATGGAATGGAATTCTTATGGCTTGTGGAATTAATTCCTTTGTTTCAGGAAAGTCACAACCTGTACATAGTAGTTTAGTAAGAATATATTTGAGATGGTATGATTTGCCTTGATAAATTCTGCTAGACACTCATAGCTAAATTTCTTTTTTTCTCCCCCTCCTCTTTGTAGTTTTCCAGCCTAATCACAACCACTAGAGTCCATTTTTTCCCCCCTTAAACAGCTATTTTGCTATGAGCTTACACCCTTTTCTGGCAGTGTCACTTTTGTACTCCAGTCCCTCCAAGGGATATAATTCTCACTTGTAGGAATATCTGGGGCTGAGAGCATGCAAAACACAGAGGCAGAGAAGTCAGTCTGAGTGTAATGGGGCTCAAGCACCTCCATCTCAGAAAGAAACTGTGATCTTACATGTCATGAAGGGCTGTCAATAGCATAAATTCCAAAATGAAAAAATGAGAGACACCCAGTGAAACAATCTGTTCCTTGAAGCCCCATGTGAACAAAGAGTTTAAGAGCCTGTCAGCACAGGCAGTGGTAGCAGAAGCCATGTATTCAGCTGACCAAAGTCCTCAAGCTGAGACAGGCTGTGAGACACCAAGGTTTCATGCCTTCCTGAGGCACAGGAGAAATCATACTTCTGCTGTTCTGTAGCTTACCACTTCAGTAGTTGTCCTTATGCCCAAGAAAAAAAGTGCTAAAAAACCACAAATCTCTTAAGATTATAGATGAAAATTATCTAGATACAGATATACATACATATATATATATATATATATATATATATATAAATATAGAGATGGGCATGTTTAAACAACCCTTGAAGTCCTCTCCTGAGTCTAGCAAGCAGTATGCAAAGGTATTTCATGCACATAGAAAAGTCCATGTGTAGGCATCCTTTCAATATAACCATCTATGCCAAATCCCATTCAGGTACATATTATTGGACTGTAAAGATGACATGACAACAAAACAGAGGATTTCAGATTTATTTTTCAAGCAATATTGTGTATAAGATACAATTATCTTTCCAGTAATATGCAAAGAGAACTGAGAAGTATAATCTTCATTAAAAAAGATAGGCAATAAACTCATTTAAGTCTAAACATAGAAAACAAAATGCAGCATTGCACTGGGAAATAGAAATATATTCCAATATAAAGTTTTTCAAAAATAGTACCAGTGCTTCTTGAAGAAAACACTGCACTGCTCATTCTTTAATGCTCGAAAAATATTAGATACTTTTTTAAAATTCTGATTTTCATCTCATACTGCAGTTCCAAGGCAGAAAAGCAAGTATGGTGCATGCATATAGACAGAGGCACAACTCCGTGGTTGTGTATTTGTGGGCTAAGGAAGGGAACAGAGAATTCTCAAGTAAAATCCTGGTCTCACCAAACACTGTACTGGAAGGAACCAGCAGAGACAAGTATAACTTTAAACCTTAGTTGTAGGCCATTAATGTACCTGGAGAAGGAGGAGGCAGCAGAGAGCAGAACATTCATTGCAGGCTCCATCCTTACCCCGGCTGCATACACCAGACAGACAACAGACCAACAGCCTGTAAGGTCAGTGGGAAGCAAAACAACTTTGTGGAGACAGGATTTTGTGTGATATATGCATGGCACTGTAACAGAATCCAAATATGGCATTGCATTACAAAAGCAGTGGTTCAGTATAAAACGTCCTTCTCTTTCACAGTAACACTCTGCCCTTCATTCTCCATTCTCCCTTTGGCTCCTTTCACTTAACTCTGTTGTGGTTGCTACTTCATTGCATGTGCACAAAGAAAATCCAAATCCTGAGTAGCAAAACTTGGAGATCAAAACTTGAATTATTGTTATGGCTGCTTTTCCTACCATGCAAAATGACACCTGGAATTCCAGCCTCTCAAAACTGTGATTACAGCACTGCTTCTCAGGAAGGAAAAGGCTGTGCATTTATCAGCAAAGTGCACTTGTGAGCAAAGCTGAAAGCAGACAGCTTCCTGCATCAGTATTCAGCTTTAGAAAAGGGAAGCTCTAGGCAGCTGCACAGGTACCAGTGCAAATACAACCTGCCCACAGCATTACACCTCACAGACCTGACTGGTGAAGTCTAAGCCATGCTTTAATTGAAAGGTAGTGCAGAAATCCCTAAGCAAAAGCCAGAGAAGCAGCCCTGAAACGAAAGGAGGCAGCTGGTGCTATGTTGCAGAGAAGCTGCACTTGGGCTAAAGTTCAGTTCTGGACTGATGTGGCTAAACTGCAGCTAGAGCAGGGCTGACACATCTGTCAGCACAGCACTCAGCAGCAAATGAGCTGTTACGCTCCATCAGTCTAAAGTGGCACTGTATTGAGTAGTAGGCATAGGTTCCCAAGTGAACGCTTCAAAACCTTGAAGCTAACTCAAAAAGTGGCAATTTAAACCTCTAAACCTAGTGCATTTCAAAGCTGCATATACTACACAATGTATTCCCTTTGTAACAGTACTTAAACTGGATGAGGCATGCAGTATAAGTGGGAAGAGTAAACATGTCATTTGGAGCATCTTCTAGGCACATTAACTGTGTTGTATTTCAGATTGCCCTTCCTAGCTGCAGAGCTCAATGCTAATGTGCTCTCTCCACAGCACAAGGCAACATGTAACAGCAGGTATTTCAATATATTGCAACCAGCTTCCACTCTGTAATAAGAAAGGGTGGGGGGGGAAGCTTGCTTTAATCTTCTTCCCTCCTCCAATTAATTTAAATTTACATTCATTATAAAGTGATTAAAAAATATTAAGATCTAGGTTTCAAATGTTTAAGAACGGAACATTTTCAAGATTTAAAAGGATCTTATTTGTTAGTAGTGCAGAATTTCTAAACTATTTTTTGCATATTGTTATTGTGAAAACACTCATTAATATTGCTAAAGTGAAAGGGACAACCAGACTTAAAATTTAAGTATCATTTTCATCTCCATTTTTTGGAAAAATTATTTTTACCACATGAACAATCAAACTTCATCAATAGAGTTCATTACCCAGACTTTTCCACCACAAAATAATCCACTATTAGATTTTTTTCAGCTTAAATTTGTCACAATAATAACCCTATACACTGAGAAGATAAACTCTAATAACAAAAAAAAAGCCCTTCTGAGATATTGTAGAAAAAATAAAAGGAAAGATCCGATTGATGCTGAAACATGTACATGAAAGATTAACAATTTTAAGAGGAAAACATCACCATTTGTGAGTATCTACAGTTTCTACCTCAAAGCCGGGTGGCAGGTTTTATGGAAGGCAACGTTTGCGTATGAAATGGCAAGTGCTGCCTTTAGCTGGTCCAAACTGAGATTCCAGAAGGGGAGGTGGGGGAACCAAAAAAAGCCAAAACTTGATTAAATCCACTGCTTTCAGTTACTGTTTGATAATGCTGTGGGTACTGTACAGAATGCCTTCTGCCCGAACACGTTCAAGTATTGGCCCATAAACATTCTTTGTCAGAGGTATGACCATGCCTTTGGAAGTTATTTCACCTGAAATAAAGGTATTAAAAAAACAGTGTTAGTGCTCCACTGGGTTTATTGGAATGGCTTTGGTAGCTGCACAGTGGGGCTTCTGTGGGCAAGGTGGGAGCTGCTGTGCTGGACACAGTCAGATCCAGGCACAGGGAAGCACTGAGTCCCTCAGCCATGGGTGGGGCAACTCAGGGAATATTTATTTAAGAAAGGGCAAGGCGCTGAACAGCAGTGAGGAAAGAAGTGTGAGAAACAGCCCTGCAACACCAGTGCCAGAGAAAGGGAGGGTGGAAGTGCATCAGGCACTGGGGCAGAGATTTCCCTGCAGCCCCTGGTGGAGATCCAGCTGGAGGAGAGGAAAAGCATGAAAAAGGAGCAGCAGAGAGAAGCTGTTACGGACTGATCACAGGCCCCTGTTGCCCAGCCCCCTGCACTGCTCAGGAGAGAGGCAAGAGGCTGAGAAGTGAACAGAGAGTGAATTTGAGCCTGGGAGAGCAAAGCAGGGAGAAGGATGTTGGTTTAGTTTCTCTCTTTTTTTGCATTATTCAAACCTGTTTTAATTGGAAATAAAGTAAAATAATTTTTCTTTCAAGCTGAGCCTGTTTTGCCTATTACAGTAACTGGTGAGTGATCTCCCTATCTTTATCTCAAATTAGGAGCTTTTACATCTTGTTTTCTCCCCCTGTTGAGGAGGAGTGAAAGAATAGCTGAGTGGGCATCTGGCAACCAGCCAAGGGGAACCCAGAACAAATGCAAAGATCAATATGCAAATTATATAAATTTTGATTTTAAAAAATTTTTGCATATATTTACATGTGCAGATTTAAAAATCCTGGCATTGTGTTCTCACACAGCCTCAGTACTGTATCAAAGAATATGGAAAACAAGTTTGAAACACAGTGGTATACACAGCTTGAACTTAATTCACAGAACTCTGAAACTGCAGTTTGATGAAAAGTATCTAAACTTCAAAAGTGTGAATTGTTTTTTTTAAAAAGAACAACAACAAAAAAACCCCCAAAGTTTTGCTCATTTCAGTTAGCCAGGAGAAGAAAGTTCTAAAGATTAAGAGCAAGGAAGGGGAAATCACAGTATTTCTTTCAACAGTGATGGCTAGGAGGAGTTTGACTGCTTATAACAACATGCTTAGGTAATATGCCCCAAGCCTCAAATTTCATCAATCCAGAAAGTAGCAGTGGAAGTTGCTAGTTTATTCAGCATAGGTATAGGTTCACTGTAGCATAATCAATTATAATTTATCACGCTAAAGGTTTCCTCTACACTAGTGTAACATTTAATATTAAATGACTTTAAAATCTTTGTGGATTAAGCAGTAAATTAAGAGTTGTCATTGAACATCTGAACATCCAAACATGCAGATTAAAAATTCCTGTAAAGAAGACAGTCAGAGTCTGACAAATTTTTAAAAATATACATAAATATACTTCAGAAACACTACATATTTACTTTCTAGAGGCAGGAAGATACAGAGGATTGAAATACAGTTACTGAAGTTGGAATAGCCACTTACCATCTAGAACCATTTTAGCAGCAATAGCCGCGGGGTATCCTACTGTTTTAGCCATTGCAGAATATCCTTTGTTATCCCCATAGACAACCAGATCAATAAATTTGTCTTCCAAATGACCAGAAGGATGCCTGAGACCTATTTCACTTCTCATAACAATCATATCTCTCTCTCCAGTGCCTAAGAGAAAAGCACACAAACTATTCGTTACTTGTATTTCAGCCACATCAAGACAAGGTTCCTGAGGAGCCAGGCACTACACATTCACAGCATGGATGTCATGGAAGTGACTGAAGGCAAGGACTATTAAGGAGCACAAAATACTAGGATCAAACTAAAAGTGTAACAGGGAAAGAAAAGGATAAATTGGGGAAGTAGGGGACATCACAATACATTAAAAAATGTATCATGAAGGTTTATTAATGAAGGTGAGCAAACAAATCCAATTAAGGCTTATAAAAGATATTGCCTTGTTCCATTCAAACCCATGAAAAAGAACACATACCAAAGGGCAGCTTCGTCTCCATGTGCTTTGCAAGAGCCCCTACAATGGAATCTGCTGCTGGAACCGGTTCATCTCCCAATAAACCTAACCTGGCAGAAGAAATGAGAATGTCTTATATCATTGCCTATCAACAGTTTCATCATAGTTTTTTAATTTCCACTTGTTCAGCATACCAGTTTAACAGTCTCAACATGAACCAAAATGGCTGGAATTGCAAACATTTCTTCTTTTTTTAACTTTAAAAATCATTGGAACATTTTACCATTCCACTGCTTCCAGCTGATTTTTGTCCTTTTCCAGTTTGCTAAATACAGCTTCTTTAAGAACATGGTGCTCAGCAGGTGACTTAATTCCAACCAGTTTGCACATGAGTTCTTTCTGTGTTAAAAAAAAAAGGTTCATGAAGGCCTGACATCTCTTCCCACTCCATCTCATTCAAGGTTGTTAAGAACCAGCTGCTCCACTAAGATCTGTTAAAATTCAGGACTTCAGAGAAGACAGGTTATGTGTACAGGGAAAGTGAGAAAGTTTGAGAATTTTAATCACAGCAGGTGAAAATAGGGCTCATCTTTTCCTAAAAGACTTTGTACCCCACCCCTCAGCTGCTTCCCCCTACATTTTAGTTTTATCCCTTCCTCTGGCAGCAAAGAAAGAACATAGAAACTTGCATAAACAAGGGACACTAGGAGAATGTTAGGATGAAAGAGAAGCCACCTGGAGACTGACTGAGTCAAAAACTTAAGAGATAGGATATCTTTCAGTTGGTTTACAAACGGAGAATGTCCCTTTCAGAAGGAAGAAAACAGACTGATGAGATGAACAAGACTCTGGCAATCCTGGGAGTATTACCAAAGAGCTTTCTCACTATATTTGTGCATATGTGAAGGCCATTTTGTGCTACCTAGATGCTAATTATTTCTTGCTTCATTCACAGCAAGGTGGATAATAAAGAGAACTACAAGCAAGATATGAAACAAGCAAGAACTCCAGAGTCCATTTGGAGCTCAGGTTAGCCCATATCTTCTACTTTCCTGGTAGAGTTAATAAAGGGAAAATACCAAGATGTAAAAACATCACTAACAAAATCTTTGCTGTGAGAATGATACATTTATAGCTATTTCTACAGATTACCTAACACTGTATTCTTATCATAGGCTTGAAGAACTGGAAATTCCAGCCATCTTTACAAAGAAAACTTGAAAATATCAACCCTAAAATTGAAAGTAGACCAAAATAATCTCAAAAAAAAAAAAAAAAAAAAAAAAAAGAAAGTAATTCCCATATGGCAGCCCAAAATCTCCTGGAGTTTGCTCACCTTCCCAATACTGTATGTTAGTCAGAGACAAGAAAGACTGTGCCCTCTTCACCTTCTACCTTCTTGGCTCTGAGAACACTCATGACATTCTTAACTGGAAATAATGACATCATCAGAAAAATACTGTGTTGTTCAAAGACCATCACACAGCACAAGCCTGCTGGTTTTCTCCAGATAAATGCTTAAAAAAGCACAAATATGAAGACAGATCTGAGTTTTGCTCATCTGAGTAATAAACAGTTATTTTCTCTTTCTTCCCTTTTGTGTTTGCAAAAGGGAAGAAAATTTTCTCAGAAGACAGAGAAACAGACCTGACAAGTAATAAGTCATTTGTCAGTGCAGCTCTGTTCACCCCATACTGAAATATGAAATTCCCTGTTTGTCCACAGAGACAACCAAAATGTTGATTGTCAAATGTAACACCAGTCATGCCTTGGCTGAGATAAATATAAATTGAGGCACACAAAATCAAGACAGAAAAGCAACATAATAGAAGACCAAAAAAATGCTTGTACAGAATTTTAATAGAAAAAAAGATTTTAATATGCACAATCTCTTACTTCTTGATGCCCTAAAAAAAAAAAAACTTTTACACTGAAGATCATGAGCCAGTAGCAATATGGACACTGCAAACTCAGACACTGAGTTGACTGTGACTAACAAAAAACATAAGAAAATTCATAAAAATATGGCCATGGCTTTGTCTAGCTGAGTCCTGAAAACGTCCAGTGACAAACACTCCAGAATCTATCAGGGAACCTGTTCCAGCACCTTATTACAACCCTGCTGAAGAAAACTTTCCTAATTTCCAGGGGGAAAAAATCAAAGATCAGGATGCAATACAAGATTCCCATTGCTAAGTACAGCCAAGTCTAGCAATAAGAAAACCATCAATAAAACAGAGGAAAGAAGGCAGAGTATAGAGTAACTCACCCAGGTTAGAGGTGGTGTAGTTGACCTTAGTAAAGGATAAGGATCTGGGTTAATTAACCCTAGTTTTACAAAGCCTCCCATAGTTCTGGAGTATCCCTGAAATAAAAGAATAACACCATTAGATATAATAATCACTTGAAACTGAGGTATTTCTCCTTGGTTTGAATGTAGTGATAGACACAACCATGGCAGTGTTAAGTCTTATTCTCTTGGGAAGTCAGCCACAATAACCTGATGCCAGTGAGGTGCCACAGAGTGGTGTCTTCCCCAGCCCCTCTCCACCCCTTCACTACTTTTCAATCTTTTTTAATGGCTTATTCTCTTATCAATACTTCCATGGCAAGTACCATTGGTTCCTGAGATCAAAGGGCTCAGCTGGCCAGCAGTAGTTGACACCCCAGCCCATCACTACAGACAGAGTTGTATCAGCCAGCTGGCCCATAAACGAACTACTGAATACAGACAGCACAAGGCAGAACTCTGCTCACCAGTTTCACACCACTGGGATTGTGTGGACATCACATTGGCTGATTTTAAAGATAAGAATCCTGGGTGTTTGATTCTCATCTTCAGGAATATCAGACAGACAAACAGCGGTAAAATGGTATTTAAAATAACTGCAAAGCTTGCATTAGGCTGCACAACAAAAGAAGTCTCAACTGATTTCTGCTTACTTTGGTTTGTATCCCATTAACATTCCCACACAGCTGCTGGATACCTGAGAGCACTTACATGCAAAGTGACTAGAAACATTAAAAAGCAGAATGGAGGAAATAAAGCACCTGAAAGAAGACTAATTAAATTAGGAGTCACTTCCACCAGCACTAGGTTATCAGCTCAGATGGCCTTGCAGTGAGATTCTTCTGGGTGATACCTCTTTTTAAACTGACTCCATTAGCTATCTAAACTTAATCTCCAAAAAGGCACTTTCAGGAGATGACTGCCTCCTCAGTGAACAGATTGCTTTCTGGTCTGCAGCACAGCAGCATGTGCAAAGGGCCAACACTAACTTCTGCCCTGCTCAGCACTCTGTGCTGGCGTGGCAAACCCTTCCCAACAACCCTACCAACATCACCCCAGCCCAAAGTGCTGGCCCTGCTTTGGGGGTTAAGAAAACAGCACTAACCACAGAAACAGCATTCTTGCAGCACACTGACAACCCCTTGGCTTGTCACCCTGACCTTTTGCAGTTCCTTGTGTTAACACATACAAAACAAGAAAGTTTTACCAGGCATCAAATGGAAGAATAGATATTGTCATATTAAGATTTCATTATGAGATAGACGCCTCCCACATGTTTCTACATTCTGAAAAAGAGATTGTATCTAGACTGACAAAAAGAGAGCTATTACAGATTATAACCCTTTTCCCCCCATCTGGCCTTCCATCTTCTTCCATGTTTTCATCTAAGCAAGCCTCCCTCCCTCCCAGAAATAGAGAAAAAATTCTGTTGTATTGCAACAGAGGAATTAAGACAAAAAGGACATACACTTCCTCAAGTTATGGATAAATAACAATAACTTAAACCCTGACATAAACCTTAACAGACATAATACAACATCCATAAAAGCTTTTTCAAGCCTTCAATATGGTTTTAGGTTTATTACTCCTTAATGTATATTGACTGAAAAAATAAAAGAAAATCTGAAAGAAAAAATGTTTTGTTTTGATTCTGCTTTGTACACCTAACGAAAGGAAAAGAGTTGATCAGTTAGAAGGAAAACACATTTATCTCTTAACATTTTACTTAGCTGACCAAAATTATAAAGCTTCTCAAATTAAAGATTTCTGGTTACTTAATGAGAAACGTCCACAGATTGATGGAAAATAATAATTTTCTGTAAAATTTTTACATTATGTTTTTCACGGGAATATAAGAAAATGGAATTATTTCATTTTTAAAAATCCTCTATTGATCTGACACCAGGTACAGAGCCAGAATAAAAAGAACACAGACTATGCATGACAACTGGCCAACTGTCTAAAAACAAATAAAAGTCTTTTTCCATTTTGCAACAAAAACCTGTTAAATACAGCAAGTAAAGCTACATTTAAAAAGAATTAGATAAGTGCTTTCTGTTATCTCTCAGCTGGGATAACGGGGACCTCATAAATAGCAAGTGCAGAGCCATAAAGGGCTGAGATTTAAATACACAGTTTTCTTGAACTTTACAACATTCATCTCTTGATGAAAACAATAATTACTAATGATAACACCAAGAACTTACTTTGTATCTTAAGGTGCCCCTCAGTAAAGTGCGAGCTGTCTGAATACCATATGGCTCAGCATATTTTGTGCTGTCTCTGTTAGGAAAACCTTCAAGGTTTAACCCTGGGAAAAAGTCCATTGGAGTAACAGAATCCAGTAACGCTCCTCCAGGTGGAATATTGATAATCTAAAGTTTGTGAAAGAACAGCAAATATTATTTTGGTGCAGTCTTATTCAACTTATTTCAGAACAGAAAAGATAAAGTATGCTCAAAACCAGGAAAAACATGTTTGGTCTTGCAAGTGCAAATAAAGACCCAATCTAAATAAAGCAGTTGCCCAAGCCATTTAATCATATGTGTGCAGGAAGAGCATGCATTGTGTCAGCCATTATTAAGCAAAGGTCTAAAACAAGCCATGTTCTTCTCACAAACACTGTTAATTCCTGTTGCACTTATATTAAAGTGGCAGGTTCCCATTTCACTTACATTAATGGCATTTTGGAGCATGCCCCAAACTCCACCAGTGTAAAGCGAGATTCTGCCCATGAGCTCCCTGCATTTTTGTCAAATAATTTATTACCTTGTTTAGGTTTCATTTGGGTTTTTATATATGGGAGAGAAGGAAAATAAAAACAGAACAATGGGTGTTTGTTCATTCTTTTAAAAATTAAAATAAATCAAGTGATATTACACAGATATAACATTACTGCCCATGTGTATCTTTACTTGAGGCTGCAAAGCACAGAGAGAATTCACCACCGAAGGAAAACAAAAAAATGGGTGACTAGTTCTATTATCACTCCCAGCCACAGCCTTGAACCCTGCTTCGTTCAAGCAGCTAAAGCCCAGATCTGCTATGCAGCATCAATACAAACTCATTTTCTGATTTTTAAGCAAGGGGAAGAGGTTTACTTATAGAAGAAATACTAAAGCAGTGAAGCCTGCAGAAATGCCGAAAGGCAAGACATTGTGTGAAAGAATCCTACACAATGGTCAAAGACATAAGTATTTAACGGCAAGGAGGAAAAATTGCAAAATTTACTGACCAGCTCACCTAGTCTTCTCATAATAAATCATTCATATGCATGCTCTAGTTTTTCATAGCAATGGCTGATCCAGCTCAGAATTAAGTAAGAAATATTTTAACATTTTCCAAGAATACTTTTCATCTGAAACTTATACTTTGCTGCTTTTTAAATAATGGTCCAATGTAAAATTCCAGAATTTCTCCTTTCTTACTTCCATAAGAACAGTAGAGCACCAAAATGTCATGACAAAATATTTTGGAAGATTACATTTCAAAAGATTTCTAAGTTTTTGGAGATCAAAGAGTTTTAGGTAATTACCTAAACTTTACAGTGGTTATACAAGGCAGTCTCCTTGATAATTGCAGTAACTACTCTGAGCAAGTTAGAGTGGAAATAGATAGGAAAGAAGAAACGTGATAGTGGCTTGCAATAGCCTTGCACAAATCAATTACAAAGTTTCCATAAAACAGAAGCAGTGACATTTATGAGGTTAAGCCTAATGACAAACAGCAAAACAGAGCTTGTATAAAATACACCAAAAAGCATTTCATAAAACCCACTCAGTGGGTTACTGGTATTACACATTTCACCAAAAGAAAAAGGAATCAAGGGTTCTGCTATGCACTGTGCAAGTACAAAATGAAGCAATTTGGGTTATGAACACAACTAGATAGGAAAGCACTCTCACCTTTGTTTCACAGGGCCAAAGACAGGGCAATCAAGTGGCAAAAGCAGCACCCAAGGAATGGAAACTAAACCCAGAAAAATCAACTCCAATCCAGTGCTTTAGCCATTAGAACAAATTCCTTCCTGACAATCAGTTTCCACATAGTAAGAATTAATGTGGCAGCGACCAGGCATCATCATGCTCCAAACATAGGACTAAGTGATTTATGCAGCTGGCTTAGGCAACTGACTGCCACTGGCTTGAAAGTAAACACAGCATCTTACAAGTCCCGATTCCTTCCTTAGCCAAATACCACCTTTTTGTCCGGTTTTAAATGAAAATGTTCACGTTACTTCACCTCTCCATCTTTTAAATACGTAGCAGGCTGAACTGTATTCAGCAACACTCCTTGTGGACTCCAGCTGAACTTGTATCTCAGAGGATTGTCAGAGTGCTCTGGAGCTGGTAGGCCACCGCAGAAAGAAGTGTATGATATAACCTGTTCGATTCATCCACAGGAAAGAAACAGTGAAGAGAAGACAGATCAGGATGCATACAGATCTACCCTGCAGAACCCCCATCAGTTCTGAAAATTTCTGTTGACATTATCCCCAAGATAATGGGGGCCAGATCAGAAGAAACTACAGGGGGGAGAGGAAAACTACAGGCACTGCCTGTAAAGGAAAGAAAACCAAACATACACTGGGGCAAGGCCATCTTAGTTGGCTCACCAAGTGAATTAGTAGCTATGAAACTCAATGCATCAGAAAAAGTAAGATGTCCAGAGTCTGTTATACATCAGTGATGTGCTCAGTACCTGCATGGTGTTAAAAGAACAACTTTACTAATATAATCTTGGCAGAACTACACACTACCAGCTAACCTTACCGTAGCACCAACTTCCTTCGCCTTGTCAATACATTCCATTGCCAACATGTGGTCAAGACCAGGATCCAAACCCATTTCACTGACCACTGTAATACCAGCAGCTTCTACACTAAAAACAACAGAAATACAGAGCCATCAGAATATCCACTATTACTGGCCTTTTATTCTGTAAATCTGCCCAACAAGGGCCCAGTGAACCTTCCCCAACACAGTAAATTCTGGGCTCTGCCCGCAGCTTGTGGGAAAAAAAGAAACAGAAGCAGATGTTAAAACCTGGACAGTGACAACAGACTAATAGCCTTTAACCTTTGTTTCTCTTATTTCTCTGCAACACCTAGATGTTGGTGGAAAACAAAATTTCTACCAGATACTCCATATCCCACAATCTCCTGGACAGCATTATAAAGCAGGAAGGTAGTAATGCAGAGGGCAGCACAGAGCTAGTCATAATTGCCCTAAAGAGCTCCTACAAGGAAGAGAGATTAAAAGGTCTACTTCCCAAATTACAAGTATTTGGAGGTTTTTTTTCCTAATAGTTGCCTACAGTACCAGAGAAATTCACTTATCACCACAAATTTATTTTATTTTCAAAATCAGTTTGTCTTTTGACAAATGAGAAGTGCCCTTGCAAAATTTCTTTCTTCCTGAGAAAAAATTACCTCAGTAAGAATGGTAGGAGAGGCCCCCAAATATCCCTCACTTTCTGCAACACTGGTTCTCTACCTGTCTAGCTTTTTCTGTTTTATCTTTTGTAATGACACAGCATGTACAATTCTCACTTCACTTGAATGCACTTCAGATTTTCCAGTACTGTGACTGAGAGGAGCACCTAGATGAAGCTCCATGCTCAAAACAACTTCCAAGCATATAACAAGTACAACAACAGAAACATTAGAGTAGTTAGAGTTGTTATCTGAAAATAATACAGTGGGCATATCCAAAAGAAGAGCATGAAGGAGGAGATTACTGTAGATCCAACAAGCCAAGAGTAAGTTTTTATTAGGGAAAGGCACAGGATGACAAACAAGCTTGCTGGTAGAGTAGGACAGCCCAACTTGAAATCAGCTTGAAATCAGCCCAGATCAAACAACAGGTCTGAGGGAAAAGGAAAAGGCACATTTACATCAGGTAGTTGGATACAGGCAGAAAAATACATTGCATTATTTAGAGCATTAGTCTCACCAGGTATGCACTCATTCCTCCACTCTGCCACATGCACCTTTGGGAAAGTTACTTGGTCCTCCATCACAGAAAGGGAAGCAGAAGGAATGCAGACAGCAGTAATTCACAATAAGTGTTGCAGGTGTAACAGACTGAAAAATATTCAGATAATGCACTAAAGAAGGAAGCAACACCAGGGAGATGCTACTTTCACACCTACCTCTCCTGAAGTTCTTTCATGGCTGGTGTTAAGTAGCTGGCTGTTACCAAGTTCACTTTGTTGTCAATACATTTCTTAGCAACAAAAGGATGTGCTGAATAAGGCAGCAAACTACAAATGAAGGAGAATCATGCAACATCAAAATACGACCAGTTACTTATCCTGTCACTGGGAAGATGCTCAAATGTTTGTTGAATGCCTACAAAAGAGCTCAAGTAATAGCTCAAAAACACAGTCATACCTGCCTTGCCCTGAGCAGTTTCATACCTATGAAAGTGAAACACTACCCTATCGGGACAGCATTGTTGTATGCACTCAGAAAAGGGCACTGAACAATAGGGGAGTCATTCTTGAGACAGCATCTTTTGTCACACTTCTCTGTAAACCACAAACCACTGACCTCTTTCCAAAGACATCTAAACAAGTATGCTAGAGGTCTAGAAGATGCAAAACTGCAAAACCATCCTTGAGAAAGCTTGCATTACAAAGATCTTGGTGAAGCACTTTGTGAAAAGCATGCTCTACCTGGAACGGAAACAACATTCATGATAGCCGTGGCAAAAGAAACAAAATGGCAAAGACTATGAAGCTCCTTCCCTGTATCAATATCTGGAATGAGTTCTTTCTTAACGGGATATTCAGGAGAAAATACCAAGATGTCAGAATTTTGCCTCCTCTTGTGAACATGCAAATTTGACCCCAGGGTCACATATGTTTGTGGATGCAACTGACCCTTCATACTAACAAGGGAGTCCATTTAACTGGTAAAGACTTCTGAAGAAATCAAAATCCCTTTTAAAGTTCTGATGCCCCACTACATGAGAAGGCAGCAGCCAGTTACAACTACTTACATGTACAAATATGACCCCACTTCTTGGCCATTAGAAAAAAAGTTACCATGTAATCAACTAGGAGAAAGAAGAAGCATGATTTAGGGTTGAGCCTTGTAGGAACCCAGAGTGCCGAGAATATTTCTCTGCCTGTTTTTAAGGGTTCTTACCCCCCTGAACAACACTGTTTTAACCTCCAACCTTGGAAAAAATTACCAACGATCAGACAGGAACTAGAAAATACAGTGGTGTGAATTAGGTGATAGACTACTATGTAAGATTGTCACACGGTGAAAAATTTAGAGGTTTTGGGCTTCTCTTTGTAGTAAATAGATAATAGTAAAAAGTATCAAAATGGAGGATTGTTGTTGTTCTCTAAACCTTCTTCTCCTTCTTCTACTACTCCATGTTCTGCAGTAAAAGCAGTTTGGAATGACTGGATAGAGAACTCCGCAGTTCCTGACCCTGTTACTGGATAATTGGTAGGAAAGTGAAAATAATGTACGTTTTTAGTAATCGTTGGTTAAATTATCTTTAAAAGACTGTGTAAATCTTGATAATTAGAGACTTCTCTCCTGCTTTCTGTGCTCTGTGCTGTACCTGGGTCACTCTAGTGGCTCTGTTCCTCTGATAAGACTTAATAAACAACTATCCAGCAGCATTGAAACTCCAGGAAAAGTCTTGGTTTATCTTTGAAACTCCTTGCAAGGACTTTTAGAAAATTCTCTCCCATCAGGAGGGATTTGATTTATGGCACCGTTCAGTGTCAAGCTTATCATGTTTTACACAGAATTCTGACCTGATCACAAGGTTGTGTTTCTTCACCAAAGAGGACAGCTCTTCCTCATTCTTAAGGACATCCATATGAACTGGAGTAATATTTCTGTACTTTTTTGTCAGTTGTTCAAGTTGTTCCTTCATGACAGATACTGTTTTAAAAGTAAAACAATAAACTGTTACTTAAAGATGAAGCCAAGTCCAAAGCACACCCATGTATAATTGTGCTATATTTCCCAAAGAGAAACAGTTGCACGCATGTGTTTCTTCACTAACAGCTGAGAAAAAAATCAGGCATTTAGTAAACAAACGTGTTCAAAAAAACTTACTCAATCCCTCATTCCACATAGCTATGCATTCATAGATAAATCTCTGTTTCAGTACACTTTAACAGAATTCCTATTTACAGTCAAGAACAGCTTAATAGTCTAAAGCAAAATCAATTCACATCTACCACCATTTTTAACATGACAATGATAGAAACATTAAGCTTTAGCTTAGGTCAAGTGCAAAAGTTCCAGATTCAAACAGACTAGTTTTAATATTTACCTATGGCTTAGTCCTACCAATCTCAAATATGATATTATAACTAAAAGGGATAAACCCAGTCTCTGCCTGCCTTCACTTCACTACCCTTGTAAAGAAAACAGGACTGAAAAAGACCCATGAGAACACAACCAGTATTTGCCACCTCTGACTGGTTTCCTGTCCCAGCTCACCATGCTGCCAGCACAAGCCAAAGAGAACAAAAAAGGAGTGGCCAAAGAAGACAGCAGGTGGGGCACAGGCTTCTGGGGAATTAAAAGCCATCTGCACTTACCATTATAAGGAAAGCAGAACTGAAAAAGAGAACCACAGTAATACAACCAGTATTTGCTACATCTGACTAATTTCCTTTCCCAGCTCACCATGCTGCCAGCACAAACCAGAGAACACAGCCAGGAAAAAGGAATGGTCGAAGAAGGCAGCAGGTGGGGCACAAGCTTATGGAGAATTAAAAGCATCTGTGCCTCTAAGTTAGGGCCTTATTTCCCTATGGCCTTTCCACAGTCAGTGGGAAATAAACATTACCAGAGGGTGATTATACCCTACTAATCAAAGTGTATTGAGGGAAAGGGGCTAGGCAAAATCATCTACAAATTCAAACTAAAAAAAGTTGATTGCATTAAGGTTTCCCAATTTAAATTTTCATCATTTGGATTTAAAGTGATGTAGCCTAAAAGTAGGAAACCAAGCATGGCACTGTGTTTTGTGTTTTCTACACCTACTTGCCTGCTGTCAAATACTAAACAAGTAATATCTTCATGTCTCTTTCCTTCCGTGCTATTTGTGTGTGTGTGCTGTAGAAACTGCATGTTTTTAAGCTACTCAGATAAGAGGCAATGTTTGCTCAGTGCTTGGCAAAATAGATCTTCCAGTTCACCTGGTTTCCCTTCCTGCCACTGCACTGCAGGGAGTGGAGACAACCTCTGTAGTAATGAGGGGATGGGCACTGCATATTGTTGTAATCCTTCCCTCTTCACTACTTCAGGCAGCGCTTACAAGGGTGCAGCTTTCCTAGATTTCCCCTCTTCTTCATAGTAAATCTTTTTTCCAGGGGTTAAAAATACTATGGTTATCACCATGAAGGGTAGCAAAAGCAGCCAAGTATGAAAGTAGCATGAAGGAAAAAAAAAAAAAATCGAAGCAATAACAACAACAATCAACAACAATAAAACTGTAAGTTTTAAGGGAAACCACCTCCCACAATGTATCTTTCAGGCAATAAGGCAATACAGCCTGAGTTTTAAATCTGAAGTCACAGAATCAGGGTAAAGTCATCATTAAGAGGATACAGAAAAGGATTACTGAGATGCCCAGCCTGAAATATGCTACAGATAAAACCAAAAGAGAGGAATAAACAAGTAAGCATTTAGTGCTTATGGAAGAATCAGGGTCTGAAGTTTTATTACCATGACACTGGTTATAAGAACAGCTGTTACTTCACTCATACAGATGTCTATAAAAACATTTTCATCTCTTTGTTGTGTGAGGCTGAAAACACAGCAAAACACCAACAAAGTGACTGATTATCTACAAAACCAATCCCCAGCCCAAAGCAGGTTAGAAGGAAAAATACTTCTAATTTCCCTACAGGTTACACATGCAAACAGTTAACTTTTAACATGGCTATGTCCTTTTCAAATCAATTGTATAAATTCAAAATGCTCACAAAGCTACAAAATCCTTTTCTGCTGTGCATAATAACAAAGATTTTCTTTATCTGTTCTCAGAGCCACATCCATTTATTATTTATGAGAAAGGTTTTGCCACAGACATAATAGTGAAATTAAAACAAACAAATTCTTACATACCAACTGTGATGTCAATGTTGGAATCTCTAGTGAGATATTCAACCACAGGCCCAGAAACATAGCCAGATCCGAGCAACAAAACCCTCTTCTCATCACCCATCTTCAGTGCCTGAGCCTGTTCCCTAGAAGGTGTTACAGGCAAAATTTAAAATGACACAGAAGGAAACTGTAAGCAGCCAAGGTTAACAGAAGTATTATTTTAGTAGGTCTACAAACCAAGAGCCCTACTCAGACCAAGAGTCAAGTTCCTAGCTATCTGATCCAGGACTGTCTAGCACTGCTTCCGTTCTTCTGCTGCATAATTTCTAGTTTGTTTCATGTAACATAAACACGACCAAGTCCATTGACACTCCCACTGCTTCTCCAATTGCTTCTAGCTGTTCATCAAAACTTTCCTCAGTTGTATTTTTCCCAATGGCCAAATTACTGTAACCTGACCACTTGAGGACTACCAATGTCGTGTCAGGCTGTCAGAAAGGGATTCCAGGCTCTGCCTTGCTCCCTTTCCATCACAGGTTACTGCTAAAGTACACAAAAATCATGCTGGTGAAAGCATATTTTGTGTAAATTACACTAGGTTCATACTAGTCCTTCACAGGAATGTGATAGTCAATAAAAGTCAAATAAAAGTTAATGCCCAACTAAGAAATCAACACTGCAGACAAGGACTCAGATTTCAAAACCATCACAGAGTGTTTCAACCTAACTACTATTACTCTCATAAATAAATTTAAGTAGGTCTTCTGTTGACTTTCAATATAAAATGCATTCACATCAGATTCTGCATTTCTTTCTGCCAACCAGAATAATGCACTTAACAGTTGTTTAAATATGCTCTCAGAAATGCATAAATTATAGTAGGAATGCACATTTTGGTTGTTTATAATTATTTTTCCTTTTAGCTTAAATTTGCATTAAGCTGTAAAGTCAGGATTGTGAAACTCTAACATATGATGACCACATAGATAAAAACTATTTAGCAAATGTTCCAGTTTGGCCAAATTTAGAAATATATCCTCTGAGAGAAGGCACAACCACCCCTCCCCCACCAGGTTCGGGGAAAAAATAAATTTTCCTCGAAGGAAAGTGAAGGAGATAAAACTATTTATTTAACAAACACACGGGAAAGGAAAATAATGCTAAATAATAAAATCTCTTGCTGTGGAGAAAAAAACCTGGGAAAAAGTGTCAGAGTCGTCCTTTGGTCTCCTTGGAGCTGGGGCTTGGCCCAGGGCCAGGCCCTCTGTGCCCAGTGGAAAGTCCTCCTGATGTGCTCTGAGGTTGAAAAGCAGTCCAGTAGCAAAGGGAGACAATCCAAAATCCCAGGGAAGGAAAAATTCAACTTTCAGTCTCTCTCCAGAGAAAAGGAAACTGAAACAACTGGCCAAAAGCTGACTGGAAAGCAGCAAGCCGGGTGCTTCCTCCCTCCCCTGCCACAGCTGGGCAGAAACTGCTATCTCTGTGTGACCTTGAACAAGCTGCAAACTGCTTTGAGAAAGTTTTGCTCAGTTTTTCCTTTCCCCTCTCAGGCTCAGTTTAGAGGCATAGAAAGGCACAAAGTTAATTTATGGGCACAGAGCAGCGACATGGTATACACATCATAAAGTCACCCCAGGACAGCAAATAAAAAGAATTCTTAGAACACTTCTTATTTTTGAAGAAAGCTGTTTTCACTGCCCTACTGTTTAATCTAATTAATGGAGAATGAGGTTTGGCTTTATTTATCCCATACCCTGAAAATAAATTTCAATAAATAGATAGGACTTTCAAAGATACAGTCTCATGGGAATCTTCATAAACATATAAGCAAGGTCCTCGTTTCCCCTTTGTCCACTAAGAGTTTATACCAGCATCGCAGATTATGTCTCATAAAGAATCCTGACCTCTAGCTGACGATGTCCACTCTGCTGAAACCTGCTGACCTTAGAAGAGGACCAAACATATGTCTACTAAATAATATTTGGTTCAAATGTTTTCGAGGCTTCTCATGGCATCCAAAAGCCAATGTTGTGTTTTTTCATTTCAAAAATTGCCATAACAGTGATAGATGATGTTGAAGCTTCCCAGGGCAATCCCTGACAGCAAGACAAGAAGACTGTTGCCCAACCTAAAGCATGGCAGGAAGTATCTGAGTACATTTAGGGGCACAAGGGCTCAAACAATAGCACTGAAAGACTACTCTGAGTGAAGAGAGTTAAATCAATACCAAATACATCTGTATCATCTGTCTGAAGCACATTCCAGCCTACTGTATCAGTACTGTAAAGTTTGAATTAAATCCCAAAAATTTCAGATGTTCCATCCTCCTTCCCTCCTATTTCAGAGACTTTTTTTAAAGTCATTCTTTTCAGATCATTAAATCTCTATTGTATGTATCAATGTATCAACTCTCTAATCAAAATTATTACTATAGATTACTGGAAATTTTTGCTTTCATAAAAATTTTACAGATCTGATTTTTTCAAAAATTAAATCATTATTTAATACACTCACAGAAAGCCTTCTAAGACCATCATATCCTTTCATATGGCAACCCCAAGGACTTTCCTCCTCCTCCTATCAATTCTAATAGAACACCTTCCATAGCTGTACCTTTATGGGCAGGGGAAGAGAAGAATTCCTCTCCATGCTTTAGGGAGCAGAAGAGGTAGGGAGTGTTAATGAAGGGAACATTCCTATATGAAAGCAAGCTGGATTTTGCAATCCATTTGTAACATTTATTAAAAACTTTTCTAGTGTCTAGAATGAAGTCACACTTGAATCAAACACTGCATGTTTACTCTAGGACAGGCAAAAACATGAGGTGCCAAATGACCCATAAAGTATGGGAACAGAATCTACACAGCTCCAGATTATGCCTATTCCTTATAAATGAGTTTAAATAATTCAGTTACATTAATCTATATACAAATAACAATAACATTGTTAATGTGATGTGCCTTTGCAGCTGTGGGTGAGAAAGCAGTAGCAGCCAAGAAGCCAGTAAGGGTGCAAAGATGTAGATGAGTTTGTTTGGTAAATCTAATGGCACCCAAGACAGTTCAGCTCATACAGTCTGGCTGTTCTATGTCTGAAGTACTGACAGACTTGAAGAACTATTGGCAATTAGTCTAAATAGAACCCTCCAAAACTAAACTGGACACCACACAGTACTTTGTTAGAGAGAAAACAAGCCACATAACTCCTACGGGCTCTCAACGAGAGCTAAACCATCTCTAGCTAAACCATCACATCCTAAGCAGTTAAACCTGCTTTCATGTGCATCACCTCTGAAGTTGGCAAAATAAAGGAGGGTATTAATAGCAGGTTCTGCTTTTCTGACAGCTAAGTGAACACCACCAATGGACAAATGAATATCACATGCAACACACAGATCTGCAGAAATATCAAAAATCTACCCACAAAAACACCTTTGGGAATGAAGTCACCAGATTCTCATGGTAGTTCACACAAGACCATGCAAGTGATTATGGAGGAAGCTAAAAAAAAAAATCAGATCATTGCAATGTGTGAGGAAAAAAAAAATTCTTATTGAGATGACCTCTTAAGGGGGTCTATCAAGGAGCGCAGAACAAAAATCACTATGAGCTGGAGCTTCTGAGAAGCATTATTTAGTGTGGAAAATGCACCCATAGTTCATCACGCACAAGTTCATAACCAGAAGTCCCAAAGTTCCCGAAGGAAATTGGAGGGCTTTGAGATGCTGAAGTCAACACACTATGCTTTTAGTGCATAGTCCATGCAGTGCTTATGGTCAGAACAATTTAAGTTTTTATATGATGTACAGTGCAGCTGTCACTGACCATGAACATTAACCCACTTATTGTGAAATTAGCATTTTTCATATGTAAACTATAGATGTTTGTTAATAGTAAGGGGCAAGGGGAAGGGAAAGGATTTCAAAGTTATTTGTACTTTTGTTAACTTAATTCGCTCAAGTCTACCACTGGCACATAACTGCTGTGACAGGGTGTGGATGAAGTGGTAGCTGAAGCTGTAGGTACATGAATATAACAAAAAGTCTGAGAGTCTCAGAGTCTCCCCAATACATCCAGTCACAGAACAGTGCTACCCAGCACAGTACTTGAGCCATAAAAGAAGTAACTAGATTCAAGGTATATTCAAGAGCCTTTGCTTTCAGCCATCCCTTTCAAATGACTGTATATTACATCCATTTCAAAAGGGCAAGGAGTAACAGAGTAATACGAGCACGTGGCTGTTTTCTGCCTCTGGTAAAACAGTTTTCATAATGCAAGAAAGAGAAAAATGACCACTTTCTCAGCTTCAATATAAGTTAGTAACATGTTTTAATGATTTAGGCAATGTGCAATAAAGAAATAAGATCATCAAGCTAGAAGACACTTAGACACAGTGCAATATAGATGCATTCCAGCAAGACACAACAATAAATGAATGCAAAAGGGGAGACAGAATGCAGACAAGGTGACTTTTTAAATCCTGAACCAAATAAACTTTAAGAACCAACATTACCTGCTCTCTCTCAGTTTCTGGATATATTGATACTTAGGTGTCAGTGCGCCATTGGATGCAATCACTGCCTGGAAACATATGAAACAAATTTTGAGGGCTTTATGTATCTGTATGTTTCAAAGCAGGGGAAGACAATAAGAGTGCCAAACTGCAAAACTTACATCTCGAACAACAGGTGAGTAATTCTGTTTTTCAAGAGGTTCTGAGCCTTCTGATAACAGCTGTGGAGACAAGTTATTTCAAATCAGGTCATTTTATTACCAAATATTTTTCAAAGTAAAATGTTAAGATTTTAAGTAACATTTAAATGCATGCAACAATGCCAATATCTTGTACATTTGAAATACTTCTGGCCGCAACCAGCATCACTTGACTTTTAGGAAAATACAGGCATTCAAACAGGAGTCTGACTGTGAGGGATTGTTGAGTGCCCAAGAAAATCAGACGTATACATCTACTGCAGGGTCCAGAAGCAATGTACTACCTGCCAGAGGCTGTTTCCTGCCTACAGAAAGTGTTCTTGACAAATCCCTAAGACATCCAGGTCACTCATGTCTCATTCACATGTTGCCTTTTCAAAGGATTGCCTCAAGACTTCAAAAGCTTTTTTCTTGTTTTGAAGTACAAAGTCAGTTATGTTCTACAGCAGATTCCTTTTGAATCTATACAGGAGACCAGAAAAGCAATAAACAAGCACACCGAATTCTGAGCCTTTTACCTTCTTGTCAGATACATAAGACCTTACCATCTCTTCAATATAAGGGAAAAGCATATCCCCAAAATACTCTGTTGCTTCTATAGGAAGCTGAGCTGGCAGATTGTCAATGGAACACATCAGAATCCCTGAGCCTTCAACACTGAAAGAGAGAAAATAGCTTTTCTCAACTACTTCTTAGTACCTGAAAGGTAGCACCTTTCAGAAGTGTTTTAAATGCATGATTTTTTCAATGTAACGTTTCACTCTAAAAGTTACAATGGAAAACAATAAAAAGTAAGGGCTCTCCCACCTGTCATGAGTAATATGCTGGTCAGCATCATACATACAAAATGGGTTGTCAATTGTTGTACACTCAGTCATAAATTCTATAGATCCTCCAGTATCTGCTGAAATGTCACATATCGCCAGAAGTCTAAAGCAATTAAAATAAAAAGACCATGGAATAGAGCATTATACAAATTACTAAGAAACACAGGTATAAAAGGACAAAAGTGAACAGGAAATAAAAGAAATGCCAGAAGATCTATCCGACTTGTAGCCTCCTTCATCTCAACCCATTTAGAAGTCAACAAAACACAAACAATGGTATCCAGAAATACAATGGAAATCCGGTGCTAGGTTTACATTCATATCAACAGCATCCAGCTTCATGGAGAGAAAGACTGACAGAATCCATTCACCCATGATCTTTTTTCTCCATGCCATGTGCTGCTAATACCTCCCGTTCATTTTCCATCTACCAATTCCCTCAAGCTGTGCCTGGTCAGTCCTGCATGAAACTAACTTCCCCATCATAAAGGGAAGCCTGAAGAAGTAGCTGCCTCCTACCAGTTCAGAGATAGCAGGCGCAGGTGGAGCATTCATTAGCCTAATGCACAACCTCTGGCTCCACTGAAGGTTAACTTTTCAATTCTTTATTTGTCATGTGAGAGAAAGAAAGGTGTCAAGAGCTAGCAGAGAAGAGACTTAATTCCTCACCAGGATATATTTCCTCAAATCTATGACAGGGCTATTAGAGAAAGGGTGGCTCCCACCCACGCTGAGAGGAGACTAACCCTTGATTTGCACCCCACATTCTATCCTTAAAACTATTTAGGGTTGTGAAGCATTTCCACTACTTGCTGCAGAAATAAGAGGTGCTAAGGAACAGTTATTGAACTTGTACAAGCCAAATGACAGCATAGGAAGAACCTTCCCATAAACTCTGCTCAGGCATAGAAACTTCTACCAATACTGGTGCTGTAGGTACATTCCCAGATATCACACTTTTGTTTGTATTGGGTTCTGTATGAAGATCAGTGGCAGAACTACCTCTGCAGAAAGACAGCTGATTCCTATCAGTCATTTGTACTGAGATGTTTTCAAAAACTACAAACTGAAAACAAGACTGCAAAGCACAAAACAACAAGAGCAAAATCAATGGGGCACCGTAAAACATGCAAGAAGGAACAATGTAAAAGAAACAGAATCATTTACTAGATACTGTGGTAAAACTGCCTAACATTACACATTAATCATGGTGCTGCAAAATTGTTACAAGTGAAATGAGGAGTCTTACTTGTGTGGTAATTCAGGACAGCCATCCGTTGCAGCAGCAGCAGATTTAACTGGCACCAGCAGCTTCTGAGTGTCCTGCCGACTCAGTAAGCGAGGAGTATTCTGTTCCCAGTATATGCCATTAATTAAACAAGTTGTGTAGGGTGCAACCTGCAAAGAAAGTTACAGATGCCTGATGTTCTCACCTAGAACTTTAAGAAGCTGAAAGCACCTGGTCTAGCATTTTAAGTTAATGCCCTCTCAGTGAATATGCAAAAGTGTAGTGACTACAAACACTCTGTGGAAAACCTTTCATAAAAGAACAGAAGAAATGCTCACATCAATGTGAAAGCGAGAAATGTAATTTTCTGGATGTTTATCATAGTCTGCTGGATCATATAGTCCATCATGTTTCCTTACAAGATGATGATGACGACTTAACACTGTTCCATAAACTTTCCTGAGGTCTGAAGTTTAAAAAAAAAAAAATTAGCTCTTATACTTTGACAAAAAGGGTTCCAATATTTTCAATCACTATTGTCACTGCATACCTCCAGATCTGGAAACTTCCTTTAACTCATGTGGTTCCACAAACTCACATGGGAGAGCACTGAACATTTCTTGAGCGCCCTAAAACCATGAAGTAGGATTTAGAATAAGTAGACCATAAATGTAATGTAACACTGCTCATTTGGTGTTTGAAAACAAATATAAAAATGCCACAAACAATCTGACAGCACTGCCAGAGAACATCTTCAGAGATGTACACACTGTTTCACACATACTCCTGCTTACCCAAAACTAAGCTGCCTGAGCATTATGTGCAAGGAATTTACATCATTCCCCACTACTGCAGAATGCCTAAACCACAATCCAATGCCTGGTTCTTATTTCTAATGGCTGCGCTGGGAGGCCTCAACTCAGCCACAACAGAGAGTTTTGCTGCCACTCTGAGCAGCTTCTCTTTAGGAAAGATCCCTGAAGCCACTCCTCATCAACCAGGCTGTTCTAAAGGCCAAGAACTAGAAGATTACTTCCACAATGAGCTGTGATCACAACCAAAAGCTTTTCAGACACACAATCCTTTTGGCTAGAAAGAACATATTTATGCAGGCAATGATTTCACTTTATAGCTGGAGCCTTAACTGCCTAAAACAGGGGTAAGTCTTTTCCCTGTGCCACAGAAAATAGCCCTGAGGTCCACTACTTGTAAGCCAAGTCAATTCTATACAGATATAAAAACTCAGCAAGTGTTGGAAAAAATTATTCTTTCCCCCATGCTTTAATGAAATGATTCAACATACCTTGTGAGCACAGAATCAAGAGGGGGGAGAGAGTGGGACAGAAATCATGCAGGTTGGAAAGGAGACAGGAGCAGTAAGATTTAATCCATGTTTCATGATAAGAAGTTACCATGTCAGCCTTGGCAGGCACTATCTCAGACATTTTAGTTTATGGTACTTAAAAATAGTTACTGGCAAAGGAAAATGTGAAGTCCAAGCAAACAAAATGAACCCATCAACCCATTTAACCTGATACACATCAAATGCCAAGAATTTCTATTAACAATAATATAGCATTTCATCTTGAAGACAATTCTTACCTTAGAAACATTACCAGTGCCTGTAAACACAAATGTTAAGGGCCCCACTGACTTTGGCATCAGTCCCAGTGAAATTTCATACCCGGCATCCCGTACTGCCTGCACAGCCTGACTGCTATTCCTGTAGTTATGTGCCATCCCAATGTGCTGAAATCAAAGGCACAGAACCATCAAGATATTTTCCATATTCAAATACAGATAATTAGCAGATGCCAAAAGGTTATTTAGCTAAAGAAAAATACATACACACATACTCTTACCATGAAAGGAGTGTGATGACCCAGGGCTAAAAATCGTAAACCCAACCCATGCAGAATGTTGATCATTCCTGTGGTTAAAAAAAAAAAAATAATCGGACCATCAGTCTTAACTACAAATATGCACAGTTAGAAACTGCAGAGACAGACTGAAGCCTCAAATCATCCCGGATATGTTTTCCCATGTTTTTATATTAATACTTTACTTCTAAAGAAAGTCTACATAAAACCAGAGAAGGAGAAATTTAATAGCAGACCTTAAACTTGCTCTTGGCCCATTATGCATTTAAGCAGTATTTAACATTCAGATATCCTTTTATGAGGTGTATCCACATTACCAGATTCCAAAGAAGGAAATAGAAGAGTCTCCTGAAGAAACAGCATTGAAGCTCAGTAGAAAGAAATTAGAGCCACGCCTCACAAAAAAGAGATTTAATGCATAACAGTGACAAACAGATGTTGTTCAAGCTCTCGGGATGGACAGCAGCCCTTTTTTTTTATCAAAAGCCTAATCAGTTGATCTCTTGATCTTTAGTCTGCTCCAGATTAGTTCAATGGACAAACAGGACTTCAAGACAACAACAAAAAATATTAGGTTTGTCAGGAATCCACATGACTGTTTGACATGCCATCTCAGGAAAGTAGGAGGCACAAACTGGAATGGAAAAATGCTGTTAAAAGCAATAATTAAAAATGCAGTTAAAAACACATTGCAAGCCTCAACTTTCAGGAAGCACAGACAACCAGAAGTATTACAGGAAGTCACTTGTTGCAAGCCTGCCTTTACTTTATACACTATACCTGCTACACCAGCCCACTTTCCAAAGGCCACAACTCGCATTCCTTTATGATCAACCATTTTTTCATAGTCAAACAGTCGAATTTCCTGAAAATACACAGCAAACTGAGTATTAACATTTTCAGTGGATGCAGTTTGTGGCACGTTGTTCTCCCAGGAGCTACCTTTTCACACGCCTTTGTCATTCTTCATGATAAAGTCTGATGGGTAAGATAAGATAGGCAAATGTAACAGGAGTTAAGTATAAAACCACAACAGTTGCACTGAATTCTTGTTTTGAAGACTCACTGCACTGCCCATGCCCTCTTTGCACAGAGCTCTCCAGCGTGCCACTCCAGCAGCTGCAGGCCTATTCACATCCTCTGCCAAGAGGCTGCTCATTTCTGAGTGAACTGGCTGCCTTCCTCTAAAATGGCCAATATGCACTCCAGCTTAGTAACTTTCCAACAACTCCTCATGCTCAGAGAGAAAGAGCCTTTCTTGAGCACACCATGCTCACAATTCATCTGCCTTACACACATGAAGAGAGTAACACTGCAAACACAAGATCCTCTGAGCAAGAAATACTCAGTTTCAGGAAAGGGTACTGGAAACTGTCCTCATCATCCATCCACAAGTATGTGTGCTGGAAGTAACTATACTAGGCAGCAAGCTTTTGATCACACTTAAGCATTCCGTTTCCACCCCATGTTAACTGACAATGGCCTTCAAAATGACACAATTTACCTGTCTTAAAATCTCATCCAAAAGGGGCATGTTTGCCTCTTGGGCTTTAATAGTGTGAGAGAAGAAGGCATAGTTCTTTTTGGGGATTAATTTGTCCTCCGGAGGTCTCTTCACACCTATTATCAGAGAAGCCTCAGAAATATCTTCTTGAATAATGGCACCTGCTTTGACGTACTCCTATGAAATAGAAAAATCAAAGAAAATTTCTCTGTGTTTTTTCACATTCAGATCTCAGCATATTAGCAACTAGAATAGAGGAAAATTAAATAATTCTTCCAAGCAGAAACAAGTTACTGCATGTGATACATTCACAAAATTCTTCGATAAAGAGGTATCAAGTATTAAATTGAATTACCATGCTATTATCCTATTATATGAGGCCAAACTATAATTATGTGTTAGTAAAATACTTCATCTTAAATTTACAGACTACAAAAAGGATATTTTACTAAATTTAAAGTACCCTGTAGTATTGCAATAATGAACAGTCCTTTGTAAGGTGTTCAAATACTTGGAAATACGTTTAGAGAAATATGAAAAATTCAAAAATATGAAGACTGATGACATGTGATTTTATAAAATTGTATAAGTCTAAATCCAAGCTGAAGAATATTTCTAAGGAAATATGTTTACATAGGATGATCTGTGCTCTGATGAAAAAAGCACTGTGCCTTAATTAAAAGGTGGTATGTGCAAGTAATCACTAATTCCCCATTTTTGTTTCAATTTCTACCTGTTTTATCAGTTATCTTACAACACAGCATTACTGCTGCTACAAGAACAGTAAAAGCTCTCTGTCCTGAAACTCACAGAATTAAAGAAAAAAAAATCTCTCTTCATTTCATATGAGAAAAGGGATTGAAGCAAGAGTGGAATTCACCAGATTCATCTTTCCTGTTCTTTTAAGAAATACAGGTGGTTTTTAGAGATCTTGCCTTCATACAAACAGAAGACAAAAACAACAATGTTAAAGGAATTCCCAAGTTTCCACTTCAAGAGAACCTAGAACTTCTAGGGAGAGTGATGACAGGACAAGAAAGAAATAAAAACAACTCCAAAAATCCACCATGGTGCCAACATTACGTTAAAAGGCTAAACAAACTGTTCTTTTTCCTTTCCACTAGCAAATGACTCCTCATTTAGCAACAAAATTGAATGTTTCTGGGAGGATTTTTTAATATGTTTTCTCATTAATAGCCTTTGAATATTATTTCTCCTATGTACTGTGGTTAACAACTGAACTATGGTTTTGCTTTTGTCTCTCAAAATGGGACCTTACCCTTTCATGGATGGCTCTCCGGTTTGACGGCTGCACCAAGACCTTGTATCCCATCTTTGTCAATTCCTTAACATGCTTTGGTGCTAGAGGTGCTCTTCTTTCCCATGCATTGACATCTTCCCTCCTGATTGCCAGCACAGACTTACGATGATGCCAACACTTAGCATGGTGGAACACACACCTACCATTTGTGTGACTAAAGGCTCGGAGCATGGTAAAGCCTGATGGCAGCAAAGACAAATTAATAAAATAATACAGGTACATGTACAATTCAGACAATGTTTGTACAAAAGTTCTGGTCTCCTTTAGCATCTGCTGTAAAACACAATCCAGATACTTCATACTCTAGTTGCACCTTACTTTTGTGAGACATGAATTCAATTTCCATTAACTTTGTTGCATCTTGATCTGATGAGGTGTCCTTACAAATTTTCAATTTTACTAGTTGTTTTGATTACTGAAAAGGAAGGCTTTTAATGTGTCCTATTCAGCAAATTTTTAACTACAAGGCTTTAAAAGAATTCTGGAAACTTAAAATTACCAATTATATTCATTTGCCATCATAAACATGCAAAGACCATCAAAACTTGCATCAAGAACAGTCAGAAGTAACAAACACACAGAAAGAAAGCAGAATACAGGCTATATGGCAAGCAGTTGATTCAAAGAGAAAGCCCAACACTAAGTATTTTTACACAGCTAATTCTTACACAGGCCAAAAATGGAAGATAAGGCCAAGACCTTAACTACTGCCTAGCAGTCAGCATATGTGTGGCCAGGAACAACAGGTTTTCTCCCTAATACAAATTTTCTGCAAAGTGGAAAAGCTTCACTTGGACAGATTCCTAGGACCTGCGGAGGAAAACCCCTTTATTTTCTGTCTCATCCTCTTCACTCCCAGTGAAGCCTACTGTTTCCTTCTGCAGGGACACTGTCAGGTCCAGCATCAAGTACCCAGGAGCCTAAGGCCTTCAGCTACTTATGCAATTAAAAGATGTGAATCTCAGAGATAAGCTTCAGAGATGTGAACTTTGTTTCCAACACAATTTTAACTGAAAATACATGAATCACTGTATCTGAATCACTTGGAAAATCCTGTTTGTCCTCATGCCTCAAACTTGTAATATCTCTATACACCTAAAGACTTCAGAGCTCCTGTTTAACTCCAGGCTTGCTGAAACAGAGGGACTAGCGCATGAAGGAAGGCAAGGACAGAAGCACACAGTCATCTACAATAGCTCCAAGTGTGGTCTTCCTACCATTGCTACATTTTTCCACCAGCAGAGGTTACTGTACCAAAGTTGAAGGTATTTTGTGACACTTCTCTTCAGCATGGTAAGAAGGTTCTCAAAGAGCATGATGATGCCCCTCAGAAAAGAGGAAGCCTTGTCACACTATGTCACTATCTCTGCACTCTAAAATATAACCATGAGAGCAGTTCATACTAAAACACTGCACCTCATACCCAAGCCTGCAGTGAAGCTAATTTCCCTCTCACAGAAGACTTGCACAAGGAGAGAAGTGACGCCTTCCAGCAGAAGTGCACTGCCCTGCACTGGGATCGTGGGCGCCCGGGCAGGGAGCAAACAGTCGGGTGACCTCTGGCAGGCTGGAAGTTGGTCTGCATGCCTCCCGGGGTATGCTGAGGCTCAGCCACAGAGATATCCATATCCCCTTGTAAAAGTGAAACTAGCTTTAGCATTGCAAGCCCGCAGAGCCGGGAACCCTTCCCGGCCTCCCCAACACGTCGAGTGACCGCGGGGCCGCACCGCGCCGGTCCCTGCTGGCCCGTGCTGGGAGCGGGTGACCCCACCCCGAGCATCACCGGGGCTAAGACAGTGCCAAGCTGCACAGCGAGGGGCCTCCCGCAAGCAGGGGCGACGCGCGGGAGGGGAAAAAATCCCTGGGGAGCGTCAGGGAAAGGCAGAGAGGCGGCGGGCAGGGGGAGAAGCGGTGTGAGCGAGGGCGGAGGGCAGCGGGCAGCGCTCGCTGGCGCCCGGAGCGCCCGGAGCGCCGTACCTACCTCGGGCAGCGGGGCGGCGGCAGGCACGGCCGTGCGGCCCCGCTCCCTCCTCCGGCCGATGTCCGGCGGCGCCGCCGCCCCCGCCGCAGCCAACCGCGAGCCGGGCGCGGGATACACCTCCCTGCCCGCCAATGGCGCGGCCCCGGCACGCCCGCCCGCGCCCCCCGCCCCGGGAGGGCCAGCTTCTAGGAAATGCACGGAGGAGCCCATTTACGGGAACTGGACAGGAAACATCCCGGCAAGCCAGCGGAGCGAGCTTGGAGGAGGCACTTGCCTGAACTTAATGCTGTTCGGAGAGGAGAGGACTTCCTTTGCCAAGAGCTGTCGGCTGTGAATATTCCCTGGGAGTTTGAAACTTTTACTAGGCCACAAGCCTTTCCAATGGGCATGTTACACAGATAACATACGTGTCCCTATGTTGCCTCCTATGTCGTATGTTCTGCTTTGGCCACGAGCCAAATGCTTAGAGCACTACTCAAAAATTGAGAGCTGTTTTCCAAGTTGCAGGGTCATTTGAAATGCTGACTGAAAAACGTGTTGGAAGCATAAGCATGAGCAAATTGGGGTTTCTAGGGCAAGTCTCCTTCAGCTTTTTACATTGGAAGATACTATCTGTAAATTACGCCTTATATCTGAGGGGTCTCATATCTGAGCCACCACTGAATGCTCTAACTACTGTGATGGTGATGAAAAACTTTTAAAAAGTTACCGCTGTCCTTTGTGAGGCCTGTGACATTATCTAGACATCTATAGGATTGACTCCTGTAGATGAGAAGGATAGGTTGATTCCTAATTATAGAGTGTTGCTTGGATATATGCAGTGTTGCAGCTCCGGTCAGCTCTGCAAACACAGAACTGGATTTTACAAAACAGTGGCTAAAACCATTTTTTAACACCAAAGCATTTCACTTTCAACATATTTCTGTTTGCAAGAACATTTAGAGACTCCTTCATGTGTATATAAAAGAGACTTTGCTTTAAGCTAAAACTCTATACACATGACTGTCTCGGTTTGAAAAACAGGTGTCTGCTAAGGAAGGCAGGAGCCTCCCTTGGAGTGGCAGAGATAACCCCTTTCCCTCTGAGTTATTATAATTTTGAAATCAAGGGTCTTTAGGCAAAGATGTGGGAAATAGGAATAACAGTTCTTTACTATATATATATATATATATATATATATATATATATATATATAACTAGTCAAACAAAACAGCAACAACTATGACAGTAACAGCAAACACAAACCCAGTCCCAGCCTTCTCGGCTGTCAGGCTATTTCCCCTCGGGTGCAGTTCCGCTCGCAGCCGACAGGGATCGCTGGTGGCTCCCGGTGAGCAGGGCAGGTGCGATGGCTCCCCCGCAGCTGCAGGGGGCGCTCCGGAGCGAGCTCGGGGAACACGCGGCACCGGTGCCCTGGGATCCCGGGGAAGGATGGAACAAAGGAGCTTCACAAACCGGTGGGCAGCTGGTCCCGGTTCCCGGAAACAGCAGGCTGGACTGGTAGGCTGGAGTGGCAGGCACAAACACAAATCCCGGGTGGCAGAGGAGATGTATCCAAAAGGGGAACCCCCCGGGGCTCCAGGCAGGCAGGGTAAGCACGGCTACAGCGTAGCGAAGGCTCGAAGCAGCAGCGGGGCGGGCGGCCACAGCCCAGCCTCCAGCAGGGCAGGGAAAAGCAGCTTTGGGATCCCCGGTGTTGTTCCCAGCAGAAAGGAAAGACGCCGAAAACGGGAACCAGCAGCTCTTCTCTCCGCGGCTTCTCCCTCCAGACGCTGAGAGCCAACTCAACTGCCCGCCAGGTGAGAACAAAAGCCTGGACGGGCCCTTTTGTCTTTCTTAAGTATGGCTATCTCCTCTCAAGTATGGCCATTTATCTCCTAGCAACATGCTATGGGAAAAAATTCCTTTAACAGAAAAAAAACTAGGACTAAACTGAAACCCCAACATTATCCACCCCGAATTTTTTTCCATACTAACATGTTACATGAAACTTAACTTTTTAACCATATAAATACAAGCATCACCTAAATTATATACATATGTACATGCTGATACTGATACAAGTACAGAGCCATGGGTAGTTCACCCTAAAACAAGGTCCCCTTGCGGTATGCATCGGGTCTCTCCATCCCTTTGCATCACCCACCAGGTACAACCTGGTCCCTGAGCAAAAACAACCCCACGGATGGGTTTGCCTTTGCTCAAGGCAGACTTTACCCAAACAGTTTTTCCAAGCATACCTCTCATGTGCACCACTGGAACCTTATCCCCATCTGTTGTTTGTAGGGGTTCGGATTGGGCAGGGCCGGCTCGGCTGGTGGAGCCTCGGGTGTTAACTAACCAGGTGGCTTTTGCTAAATGCACCTCCCAGTTTTTGAAACTCCCCCCACCCAGTGCCTTCAAGGTGGTTTTAAGCAGTCCATTACACCGCTCAACCTTCCCAGCTGCTGGTGCATGGTAAGGGATGTGGTACACCCACTCAATGCCATGTTCTCTAGCCCAGGTGTTTATAAGGCTGTTCTTGAAGTGAGTCCCATTGTCAGATTCAATCCTCTCAGGGGTACCATGCCTCCAAAGGACTTGCTTTTCAAGGCCCAGGATGGTGTTCCGGGCAGTAGCGTGAGGCACAGGGTAGGTCTCCAGCCATCCTGTGGTGGCTTCTACCATTGTGAGCACATGGCGCTTGCCTTGGCGGGTTTGAGGCAGTGTGATGTAATCAACCTGCCAGGCCTCCCCATACTTGTATTTGGACCACCGCCCACCATACCACAGGGGCTTCACCCGCTTGGCCTGCTTGATCGCAGCGCATGTCTCACAGTCATGGATCACCTGGGAGATACTGTCCATGGTCAGATCCACCCCTCGGTCTCGTGCCCACTTATAGGTGGCATCTCTGCCCTGATGGCCTGAGGCATCATGGGCCCATCGAGCTAGGAACAACTCTCCTTTATGTTGCCAATCCAGGTCTATCTGGGACACCTCTATTTTCGCAGCCTGATCTACCTGCTTGTTATTACGATGTTCTTCATTAGCCCGGCTCTTGGGAATGTGAGCATCTACATGACGGACCTTCACAGATAGCTTCTCTACTCGAGCGGCAATGTCTTTCCACTCCTCAGCAGCCCAGATTGGTTTTCCTCTGCGCTGCCATTTTGCCTTATTCCACCTTTCCAGCCAACCCCACAGAGCATTGGCTACCATCCATGAATCAGTGTAAAGGTAGAGCTTTGGCCACTTCTCTCTTTCAGCAATGTCCAGAGCTAATTGAACGGCTTTGAGTTCAGCAAATTGGCTCGATCCACCTTCTCCTTCCGTAGCCTGTGCAACTTGTCGTGTGGGGCTCCATACAGCGGCTTTCCATTTCCGGCTAGCGCCTACAATTCGGCAGGAACCATCAGTGAAGAGGGCATATTGTTTTTCACTCTCTGGTAGCTCGTTATACGGTGGGGCTTCTTCGGCACGCGTCACCTGCTCCTCTTCTTCTTCAGAAGATAACCCAAAAGTCTCACCTTCTGGCCAGTTCGTAATTATTTCCAAGATCCCAGGGCGACTTGGGTTTCCAATTCGGGCGCGCTGCGTGATGAGGGCGATCCATTTGCTCCAAGTAGCATCGGTGGCGTGATGCGTGGAGGGAACCTTTCCTTTGAACATCCACCCCAGCACCGGTAGTCGGGGTGCCAGGAGGAGTTGTGCCTCAGTTCCAATTACCTCTGAGGCAGCTTGGACTCCTTCATAAGCTGCCAAGATTTCTTTCTCTGTGGGAGTGTAGTTGGCTTCGGACCCTCTGTAGCTTCGGCTCCAGAATCCCAGCGGTCGGCCACGAGTCTCACCAGGCACCTTCTGCCAGAGGCTCCAGGACAGACCATTGTTCCCGGCTGCAGAGTAGAGCACGTTCTTCACCTCTGGTCCTGTCCTGACTGGGCCAAGGGCTACGGCGTGAGCGATTTCCTGCTTGATCTGGGCAAAGGCTTGCTGTTGTTCTGGGCCCCAGTGGAAATCGTTCTTCTTGCGGGTAACCAGGTAGAGAGGGCTCACAATCTGGCTGTACTCAGGAATGTGCATCCTCCAGAAACCTATGGCGCCTAGGAAAGCTTGTGTTTCCTTCTTGTTGGTTGGTGGAGACATCGCAGTGATCTTATTGATGACCTCAGTGGGAATCTGACGCCGTCCATCTTGCCACTTCACTCCCAGGAACTGGATCTCTCGGGCAGGCCCCTTGACTTTGCTCTTCTTGATGGCGAAACCAGCTTTTAGGAGAATTTGGATTATTCTCTCTCCTTTCTCAAACACTTCTGTTGCGGTGTTCCCCCACACAATGATGTCATCAATGTACTGCAGATGTTCTGGGGCCTCACCCTTTTCCAGTGCAGCCTGGATCAGTCCATGGCAGATGGTGGGACTGTGCTTCCACCCCTGGGGCAGTCGGTTCCAGGTGTACTGCACACCCCTCCAGGTGAAAGCAAACTGAGGCCTGCACTCTGCTGCCAGAGGAATGGAGAAAAATGCATTGGCAATGTCAATAGTGGCATACCACTTCGCTGCTTTGGACTCCAGCTCATACTGGAGCTCCAACATGTCCGGCACAGCAGCGCTCAGTGGTGGAGTCACTTCATTCAAGCCACGATAGTCCACAGTCAATCTCCATTCCCCATCAGACTTGCGCACAGGCCAAATGGGGCTGTTGAAGGGTGAGTGGGTCTTGCTGACCACCCCTTGGCTCTCCAGCTCACGAATCATCTTGTGGATGGGAATCACAGCATCTCGATTTGTCCGGTACTGCCGGCGGTGCACTGTCGAGGTGGCAATTGGCACTCGTTGCTCTTCCACTTTCAGGAGCCCAACTGCAGAAGGATTCTCAGACAGTCCGGACAGGGTGTTCAACTGCCTAATGCCCTCTGCCTCCACAGCAGCAATCCCAAATGCCCACCTGAGTCCCTTTGGGTCTTTGTAATAACCATTCCGGAGGAAGTCTATGCCCAGAATACATGGGGCCTCTGGACCGGTCACAATTGGATGCTTTTGCCACTCCTTCCCAGTCAGGCTCACCTCAGCTTCCAAAAGGGTCAACTGCTGTGATCCCCCAGTCACCCCAGCAATGGATACAGGTTCTGCCCCCACATGTCCCGATGGCATTAAAGTACACTGTGCCCCAGTATCAACCAATGCATCATATTTTTGTGGCTCTGATGTGCCAGGCCATCGGATCCACACCGTCCAGAAAACCCGGTTCTCCCGTGCCTCTTCCTGGCTAGAGGCAGGGCCCCTCTAGCCCTGGTTATCATTCTTTCCCTGGGCATACATACTAGAGGTACCTTCGAGGGGATCTGACATATCATCCTCCTGTCTGTAATACCTGGCAGCTCGGTCACGGGAGGCTGAGGCTACTTTCACCTTAGCGGAACCCCCTCGGTTAGTGCCTCCCTCCTTGAGTTCACGCACCCGCGCTGCCAGGACAGAAGTGGGTTTCCCATCCCACCTTCTCATGTCTTCCCCATGCTCACACAGGAAAAACCACAGCTCAGCTCGTGGGGTGTACCCTCTCTCTCTCGCAGGGGGACGACGGGCTCTGACCTGGGGGCCTGTGACTCGCACTGGTGCCACACTGACCTTCCTCATCTCCTCCATCTCCTCCCTCATTTCCTTCCTCATCTCCTTCATCTCCTCTTTGAGGTCCTGGACCACAGCAGAGACATGAGCTTTCAGTGGACCATTGACCATGCTGTCATAATTCCTGAGCTTGTTGGCAACAGAGCCCACTGTTTCTCGGTTATTGTCAGCATCAATGGTTGCAATGAAGGTGGTGTATTGCGATGGCCCTAGTCTTGCCAGGTTCCACATCATCTGTCCTGTGCACCTGACCTTATCGGGGTCATTACCGTGCTGTCCATCCCTCCCAAAGAGTACCTCTAATACTGCCACCTCTCTTAGCTGCTGGATCCCTTCCTCAAGTGTCTTCCACTGCATTCTATGATGGTACTCCTGCATTCTTTCTTTGTGAATGAACCTTTCTCTCACACTCATTAAGAGCCGGTCCCAGAGAGAAAGGGGCCCTGGCTCCCTCACAAATACCTGGTTCACACCTGGGTCCTGGGTCAACGATCCCAGATACCTTGCCTCACCACTATCCAATTGCACACTTGTGCCCATCTCCTGGCATATCTCCTTGCGCACCTGGCCCATCTCCTGGCACATCTCCTGCATCCCTTTCGCCAGTACCCCCACCCATTTCGGGTAGTCCATTTCTGAGGTGGGCTGTTGGGCGGTATCTGGCTGTGGGGAAGGGTCTCTAGTGTCTGGGGCTGTGTCAGGCTCTGGGGCTGAATCAGGCTCTGGGGTAGGATCTCTAGTGTCTGGGGCCGTGTCAGGTTCCGGGGCAGGATCAGGCTCTGGGGTAGGAACTTTACTCTCTGGGGCCATGTCAGGTTTTGGGGCAGGATCAGGCTCTGGGGCAGGATCTCTAGTCTCTAGGGCTGGTGTCTGGGTAGTTATCCAAGCCAATCTCAACTTATCCTTGAATGCTAAATAGAGTAGGCCTACCAGCAGCAGGTGGTTAGTATTCAGAGGGAATCTAAACCCTTCGAAAATTGATGGGGTGGGTCCAAATAACTGGTTGAGGGGTTGGGGGAAAACTTCCCCTGGTGTCATTTCCTCACAGAAGGTACCATTGTTAACATAACCCCAAAAACATGCGCTCAGTGTGTGATAGCCATTTATCCACGTGCCCACATTCCGGAGGAAGTTAAAAACCCATGAATTCCTCACCTTCTCGACCCATAGCACAAGCTGGATAACAGCAATGGTAGCCTTAGTCAGAGGACCCATATTCAAGTAAGGAGCTGCAAAGGGGAAGAATATAGCCACGGCCACATGCCACCCGAACCAGGGCAAAGTAGACCACATAGTGCTGCCTACCAAGGTTCCTATATCCAACACACCAAATTAAGTTATCCAGGAACTGTTATTCCTTTTTCACCTCTCTCTCTTAATGCCCTCAGGCCCCACGTTGGGCGCCAAGATCTGTCTCGGTTTGAAAAACAGGTGTCTGCTAAGGAAGGCAGGAGCCTCCCTTGGAGTGGCAGAGATAACCCCTTTCCCTCTGAGTTATTATAATTTTGAAATCAAGGGTCTTTAGGCAAAGATGTGGGAAATAGGAATAACAGTTCTTTACTATATATATATATATATATATATATATATATATATATATAACTAGTCAAACAAAACAGCAACAACTATGACAGTAACAGCAAACACAAACCCAGTCCCAGCCTTCTCGGCTGTCAGGCTATTTCCCCTCGGGTGCAGTTCCGCTCGCAGCCGACAGGGATCGCTGGTGGCTCCCGGTGAGCAGGGCAGGTGCGATGGCTCCCCCGCAGCTGCAGGGGGCGCTCCGGAGCGAGCTCGGGGAACACGCGGCACCGGTGCCCTGGGATCCCGGGGAAGGATGGAACAAAGGAGCTTCACAAACCGGTGGGCAGCTGGTCCCGGTTCCCGGAAACAGCAGGCTGGACTGGTAGGCTGGAGTGGCAGGCACAAACACAAATCCCGGGTGGCAGAGGAGATGTATCCAAAAGGGGAACCCCCCGGGGCTCCAGGCAGACAGGGTAAGCACGGCTACAGCGTAGCGAAGGCTCGAAGCAGCAGCGGGGCGGGCGGCCACAGCCCAGCCTCCAGCAGGGCAGGGAAAAGCAGCTTTGGGATCCCCGGTGTTGTTCCCAGCAGAAAGGAAAGACGCCGAAAACGGGAACCAGCAGCTCTTCTCTCCGCGGCTTCTCCCTCCAGACGCTGAGAGCCAACTCAACTGCCCGCCAGGTGAGAACAAAAGCCTGGACGGGCCCTTTTGTCTTTCTTAAGTATGGCTATCTCCTCTCAAGTATGGCCATTTATCTCCTAGCAACATGCTATGGGAAAAAATTCCTTTAACAGAAAAAAAACTAGGACTAAACTGAAACCCCAACAATGACTTTGCTTGGGGTCAAAGTATTTTTTGTGTCATTTGAAAATTATTGAGGTTTGTACGTTTTAGTTTACTGATGCTTTTGAATGTTCTTCTAGGGTAAGGAAGTTCCAGGCTGGGCCAAAACAGTCAGCAAACCAAAGATCATCCTTCTTCAGTCACAGATATATACTTGGTGACTCTGGCTTTATCCAGCAGAAAAACTCTTAAGTGCAAGCAAGAAGAGCAGAACAAATAAGGACGTGACTGAGATACTGCCAAAATGCCGTTTGGAGAGTTGATTTCTGCCACATATTTGCCATCCCTCGGAAGGGAGATTGAAAATTTTATCAGCACCATTTGAGTCTCTTCCTGCATCCAAAACAGACCAGGAGAACTGCACTCCAAAAGTGCCCATTATGCTTCAAAGAGAAAAAGGCAGCCTAAGCAAAGAGCATGAACTCATGCCGTGGCAATGTAAAGCCAGGTAAGGGGAATCCCACTTGCACTGTACTGTGCTCTGGATAGGGAAGATGGAATGGCTTAAAAGGAATAAAACAAATCTGAAATTCAGACTTTACAAAAACATACTAATATGGAATTAGAGCTGTTTTCTGTAATAAATACCTTCTGGTCTGTGTAGATTGTGATTCCATCTGTCTGAAAAACCCTAATTATAAGGTCTAATTCTTACTCAGCTGGAATGCTTTTTACTCAGCACTGTGGGGGAAGTGCTGACTTCCATTATGGTAACAATAAACTCCCAGAACACACAGAGAGAGGTGGACTTCATAGATTTTATTCTTAAACTATCACGTATAAATCTTGAATCTGTTGAAGTCAATGAAAAACTCACACCAACTTCTGCTGGGATAGGGTTTCTCCCCATGTCTCAAGTGAACAGGGGATTTGATGTCCTGAAGAGATTATTGCAGACTGTGTATCTACCTCTCAAACTCTTGTTTCTCCTTTAATTCTGGTTTTATACTGCAGAGATCAAGAAGTTCCAAGAAGCTTTCAGGCTTTCAGTCAGAATGAGGCTATTGAAAAACATGACCTTTTATTCAAAAGCCACTACCTGCAGTGGCTGTTGACTGCCACTGTGAATACTGACCTCACAGCAGAGTACTAGACATCACGGAACAGCACAGTGTTGTGTTCTCTACAATCATGTAGAGAGTATTTTTACATTCCTATTGCCCAGTGGGGAAAATTGCCTTCTCAGCATCCCCAAAGAAAGACCTTCTAATTTTAGTAACGCCTAAGATGTAGGATATATCTGTTCACATTCACAAACACTAGAATTCACAGTAGCATCATTTATATTCTTGTTCACTTTAGAGCTTTGCCTTTCACATTCATATTGCATACTGAGATTGCTGCATCAAATTGAGATACCTTTTTAAGTCATTCTCATAATCCTTAAGACATCATGTAAGTATTTTTAAATGGCTGTGTAAATAAGCCTAAACACAGAAAATAACAGCCTGTGATATCAGGTTAGTCAGCAAATTAGTGAATTGACTCATTAGAAGACAAGTACCAGGTTCATTGCAAGAAACCACAGCAGCTCAGCTAAAATAATCTGACATACTTTCATAAAAATCTTCATTGAGTCAATTAATTAGACTTACCAATGCTCTCGCCAGTAGGGCTTTCAAGTCAATAACAATCTACCACTAAGTATGGATCCATGGCATGAATAAAATCAAAACTCATTTTGAGAGAATCAGGGGTTACTGCTTAAAGAGTCCATTAAAGCAGTTGTGCTGGAGCTGTGTTAAAAGTGCAACCTTGCTCTTGGGCTCCTTCAGCAAATAATGGCAGTCACTGCCTTAGCTCCTGCCAGTGACGTTTGTTAGGAAGAGCTGAACTTCTGAAAAAAAATTGCAAGAAAACTCAAAACTTTTTTCCATTTCTGTGCCATTAGTGTCTTTCTTTATCAGTTTGGCAGTAGGAGAATGTGTATTGTTCACATTTTAATGCTGATAAAAATGGCACAAAATTGTGGTCCAGCCCACAATTCACATTCAGACCAGTGCCAGACCAGATGTCCAGGACTTCTTCGCTAATATTTTTTTGCAAGATTTCTTGGTTCTTTATGCACCTTTAAAATTAGAGATACAAAAATTATTTTAACAAAACCATTAAAACAGTAGGAAGTATGTAACATGTATAGTGACAGGTTCTAGACCAGCACAGCTGTCTTTAAACCAAGAAATAAAAGAGAACTACTCTGCCTGAAAACAAAAAATAGCTACTTCTTTCATAAGGCTACTTCTCATTCTTCAGTACAAGTCAGCGGACTTAAAAAACTGGTGGAGTGTGGAGGCACAAGACCAAAGTGGGATGGGGACAGGAAGAGGAGATGTCTGCTTAGGCCACAATTGCTGATTTAAAAAAAAAAAAAAATACTGAGGCTATTGTCTCAGTATGGTGGGTTTTGACATCCATTGAGAAGGATGTCCCAAACTAGATTCTCAATCTACTCTTGCATGTGATCAGAGCATATCCAAGGGCCAGCTGGCTTTCAAATCACTTCTGGGTGACTTCTGGGTGTTATAATAATGTTCTGGGCATTATAATAGTAATGACATGATTGTTAACTGTAAACTAATATACACTAGGGATCCTGAATAGTCATGTAAGTGTAACAAAGCTTG
The DNA here is from genome assembly GCF_041296385.1 of Aphelocoma coerulescens. Classification (NCBI taxonomy): domain Eukaryota; kingdom Metazoa; phylum Chordata; class Aves; order Passeriformes; family Corvidae; genus Aphelocoma; species Aphelocoma coerulescens. Next base: position 23,585,259 of record NC_091014.1, on the reverse strand, counting down.
CCTTGCCTTCCCATCAATGTATCTATACAGATTCCTTTCACTCCACCAACTGGAAGAGTGCAGTGGAGATGAAAAACAGCCTTCCATAGAGGGAATATGAAGGCCATAAACAGGAACTAGACTAAAAAATATAATGCCATGAAGATTTTCCTACCTTGGTAACCCACCTGTTTTACTATGTGAATTTTACAACCTTGCAGCCAATTCCACCTGCCCAGGAATCTGCCCAGGAGCCTGAGACAAAAACTGCTTCTTTTGTGCTACCCTTTAAAACTTACTTTTATATGACATAAATACATCATAAAACACACCATTAACCAAGGCACATTATCTTTCTATGCAATTTTCAATATTTAGATCTTAAATCTGGTGTGGATAAAAACACTATAGAAAAAAGGATAGACCCACCACACGACTGTATGCAACCACATTTATATGCACATACAACCACATGCATTTATACACACTCAGTGTCTTCATCTTCTTTGGGAAAACATTTAAACTACAACCAGTGGACACATTTGAGAATAAAAAATATACTGAAAGCTAGTGTGCAACTTAAGTTCTTTAGTATGAATGAAAGAATTAAAAGCTTTATACTGTGTTTATAAAATCAAATCTTTGTATCTTGGCTCTGTACATCCCATATCATAAGATAACAACTAGGTCCATAACAATAAAAGTCTACCATTACAACATTACCTTGATTTCAATTCCTGGACAGAATAACAATAACAAAAGCAAAAACAAAAGCAAAAACAAAAGAAAAGAAAAAAACCCAGCCCTTGAGGTAGTAGCAATGACTTAAATAGGTTGGTTCTGAGTAGCTCTTTCACAAGAAAATGTAAATACTTATCATTTTATCATTTAAAAGAAGGGTATGATAGTGAATCAAATAAGGCTGCCTTTGAGTTCCCAAATTAAATATTGTTTATGCAATTATAAAATCTTTGAGTGACCTCATAAATTTTTAGTGATTGGGATATTGTTTTAATATTGATATAGAATTCAAGTTACTAATGTCTCTGACTTTATTTGGCAAAATAGAAGAAAACATTCATCTATTAGGAAAATCAAGATGGAGAAGAGAAGCATGAATTAACTGACTTAAAAGGAAATGGTTTTGCCACTAAAAGAGATTCTACTAAACCATCAAAATCAAGGTGCAGGATGCAACTCCACTTGTAAATGGGCAATAACAAAGCAATAAAAATCTCAAGAATCTTTTTCTCTCTCTCTTTCAAATATTAGAAACCAAACGACATTTCCAAAGAATTAAACAACAAACTCCATGATCCTTTTAACAAGAGTGCATTGTTCTTCTGATGTGAGGACTTACAGTTTACGTATTTATTACAGTATGCATAAAAAAAACGTACATGCTTTCCTTTCAGCAATGTTCCTGGAGACTTCAAATCCGTAAGACACTGAAGGAGAGGATATATAACAGAGTTAAACATACTTCATATGAGCTCTTTGAAGCATTTAACCACGTCCTATCTGCTCTTTTTCCTGAAATACCTAAAGACATACTATAGTTAGTCTCTCCTCCAGATATGACACTCAAAAATTGTTAAGTAAATCAGGGTTTCAAGTACAGTCATACTGTTCCCTTGAGATCCAAGGGACCCAATTCTCAGTTATATCTGCATCCTTTTAACCACTTTGCAATGTAGTGGGCTTCTAAAACCCTTCAAATATATAGAAACAACCCTCTGAAAATAACCTTTCTTTAAGGAGTTTCCTTTTCTGATGCATTACTGCAATAGGGCTCCAGGGCATCCCTCTCCCCAGAGCCCTGTGCCAGGAGACAGAGCAGCAGGTGGTAGCTGACACAGGAGCATGCCAGGATTTTATTTGGCATCTGGTGATCTAGAACTCTGCTCTGGTTTCCAGGCCTCATGCAGAGTGCTTTATACATTTACATAATGCTGATGGAGAATTTGTTCATTTCTCCATAGTGATCATGGAGGGGAAAAAAAAGCAGGAGCCAAATCTTACGGTGACAAAAGCATCCGTGACACCTTATTCATCAGTGGGACCCTTTCACTATGTACCTGAAGGAATGAAAACGTGGCATGACACACTAGAGTTTGTTTTCCAAAACAGAGTATAATATAGTATTTTGGTCTGCATCTGACTGAATATTATAATGCTTTAGGAGAGTACTTTGCCAGACTTGAGAAACTGGAGAGAATTTTTTTTATAAACGCATGCATATGTGTGGATATGTATAGTGTGTGCATACAGAGAGACCATCTTCTGAATTTGATTAAAGTAACATAACCCAACAATTTTGCTTTCCTGGAGGAAATCATGGTAGTTGATAACAGAATCAAAGAATCAGTTGGTAGGAAAAGACCATTAAGATCTTCAAATTCATCATAAATGCGTTATACTCTATATGTGATAACTGACAAGAGTGGTTGTCAGAGTCCTGAATATAACAGAAAGAACATACTTTGGTGTAATAACTGTTCAGAAATGGAAAGGAATAAAGAAATTACCGAAGTGAAGTGTTTTCCAATATTTTTTTCCAATGTTTCTCAACAAAATAGTTCAAAGATTTTGATCATTAAATTTGAAATAATCTTGCATTAGCAAAAATTAATCTTGCATTTTTATTTTGAATTATTATTACCTTTCCAAAATAAAATTACTTAATTTGATAAATAAAAGGTTATAGAATAATAAACATCAAAATGTTTGGGTTTTTAAAAATTTGGGATAGCCATGGAAAAACTCAGTTAAAATAACACCAAGTCTGAGTTATTCAGGTTAATCCAGACAGGTTAATATTGAAAAACGAGTCTCCAGAGGGCAGGAAATGTACCATTTAAGTGACAGGTCTCAGAAACCTCCAACTATGATGAACTGAATTTTGTTCCATGCAATTCCTCCCTAACATAAAGCCAAGGGATTTAACTGATGTTCAGTGAACTAGCAGCTGAGGCAGTGTCAAGCATTACCCATCTCCAAGGGATGTTATGCTCTGCCAGCTCTAGTGTGAAAGCAGGGTATTCCCAGAACAGTGGTAAAACACAAAGGACTACTGCAAGGAAACTTGTCAGAGTGAGTTTCAATTCTGTCAGGTTATCTTGCCTTAAAAAAAAAAAAAAAATAATAATAAAAAAAAATTACTTGAGAAATTTAGAAATACAAAGGAATGTGATTTTTAATCCCCTCACATTGGAACAAATTCAATGCATAGCATTGGCTGCTGGCTGGCTCTGGTGAAGACCTCCCTCAGAGGTCCTCAGAGGAATGAGGATCTGGCAATAGGCAAAATTCTCGCCAGCAGCACACAGCTACATCGCCAGCAGGGTAATTACAAAACCAGAGAGGAATAGTCTTTAGTGACAGCCATAAATGAGATTTGTCAAAAATCAAGAAATCTTTGCCATATGTAAGAAAGAAGGATGTTCGTTCTCAAAACATGTGAACAGATGAGATTTCTTACCAGTTTTCAAACAGGATATAATGTGTGTGATGGGGAAAACATTTCCATTGCAATAGTTTGAAGTGCTGGTATGTATATCTAATGAAATCCATGTGCTGCCACTTTGCCAGCTCTTCTCAGCAATACTGAATACTTCCACTTGATGGCACCAAATTTTTTTTTTTAACCTTAGCACAAAATAATTCTCTAACGAGATTCTGAATTCTGAGGAGATAATCAGGAAAAAATATTTATTTTATGCTTTCTTTTGAGCACATTTCTTTTCTTAAAAATCTGGACTGTTTATAAGAATTGCAGAGAATTTCTTACAGTGTCTTTGTCTCTTCTATTTGACCATGACAGTTATTCAAACTACCTATTTTTTTCCCCCAGTGCTTAGAGAGTATCTTCCTTAAGTGATGAAAAGGTCACGTTATCATATTGTTATGAGCCAGCTCCTGAAAGTGGATGAATGATGTATTTTAAGATAAATTTTGTTTCTGGCCCAATCCTGGAAGCTCCATATGCATTTGCTTGTTTTAAAAAAGAAAAACACTGATACAGATCATACCAAAATAAGAGGCAATTTTTTAAGGGCTGAGTACCAACTTTGATTCTTAACCTAAATTACCTGTTTATTACCTATTACTATTAATTACTGACTAGTGATTCTCCAATAGCTTTAAGTACTTTAAAAACAACTTTTAAACACTGCTTTGTTGTTCTGTTTAGGCACTAGGAGTGTAAACCAACAAAACTGTAGTTTCAATAGTTGTCCAGTTATTGGGAATTTCACAAGCTTCAGACAATGTCGGAATCATGTACAGTGCACCAGATAATAATAGATGGGATACTGGATAACATTAGATTACAGTAAACATCCATTTCTTGTTCCTCATCTCCTCTTGTGACAGTAAGGAGGGGGGTATGGCAGGGCTGAGTCCTTTGTCTGTGCAACACCTGCATGGGGAGGGGAGGATGATGTGGTTCATGACTAAACCTCCCAAGTACTACAGTGACATGAGTGATGCACAGAACCATCCATTCCGGTTCTACAACTGCAAACAAGCATTTTAGCCACATATAATGATATCTGTAATGTTTCTGTCTATGAAACAGAGAATGTGGTGCAGCATTGGGGTTTGGAAGGATGAGAGGCACAGTTCTCTATTAGGGAGAGGACTGGGAAGCAGGGACAGAACAGTTTTGTGCATGTCCTCATCCAAAATTAGGGTACTAGTTAAGGGGTTTCTAGGCAAAAGGTAATACCAAAATTCTTCTTCCAGAGACTGCATTTTTAGGTCTTGTAGGAGTAGACTCTGCAATGTGTGGTCTGCACAGACATTGTGTACATGTGCAGTAGAGAGCCCTTAGGATGTGCTGTATTTATTGTGCAGGTGCAAATCAGCTGCTTAGTGTGTAAAGCAGGGCTGACACTTGCCAGATACATCCGATTCACCGAGTGCCAGCAACAGAGCTTCTCTGTGCATACACATGTAGGTACTGTCACTTAGATGTTCAGACACGCAGCATGATTGAAGCTACTGTCACTGCCATGAGCAGGCTGCTGGATATCCAAAGGTCTCACTTAACTTATAGGAAAGAGTGCTTCTATGTAAAAGCCTGGGTAGAGATTGCTTTCATCTACAAATCTCCTTTCCCTTCTGCCACCTGTTTTCTTTCCCTGCTCTCAAGGTCCAAACTTCTCAGCTGAGTCCTGAGTCAACCTCTAAAGGACTCTTCTGATCTATAAGATTTAAAGGATTATCCAATACGACTTATCTACTGCCAGTTCACAAATCTATAATGAGACTGATTTCTTATTTTCTTCAGAAGTATCTTTCAACTCTAATTTCCACAAGATTTCTTTCTCTACTGTGAGAAAGTAAGCCATTTACCCAGTCCTGGATGTTAAGATTTCCACACAATCTTAGCTCCATTTGAGACCTACTTTTGAGGTCAAACCTCTCTCTTTGAGGATATGAACATTTCAACTATCTGGGGTTCTTGGACCAGGAACTGAACCCAGTCACTAAAACAAGTATCTTTCATGGGCTGGTTTTCCTCCTTTCCATTCTAGAAGAACAGTATGGAAGAAAGTTCAGTCCTACAAACATGTAAGAACAGCACTATTCATAACATTAAGTTATTATTTTAAGCAAGTGATCTTTCGTTATTTCTCTCTAATTGCAACTAACTATAAAAAATCCCAAGCTTTTCACTTTTTCATTTTACTTCATGCTCTTCTGTCATTTCTTACCTGCACATTACTGTTATTCAATTACTACATGATATTTCTAGTGTTTCATATTCTGTTAGAACCTGAAAAAAATTGATGAGGAAATCCAAGAGCCTGTGAAAAGAGCACGAGCCTCCTTTCTGGCTCTGGAAAATACAAAGAGTAATCATTACTAGCTAAAGCTTTATTAGAGATGAAAAATAGCAGCTGGGAGCAATATTTCTCTTTTCCTCACCTAGAGGAAAAAAACTCCTGGCACCATAGCATCCTTCCAAGGCACTTCAGCTATCTAGCATCCAGCTCAAAGCAGCTTCTCTGGAGGCAGAGATCCTGCAAAGGCGTGTCAGCCCCAGCACACACTCCAGAGCTGCCATTCTGATGAACTATATGGGATTTAATTTAGAGAGGTACTTCCTCTAGGACAGAGGTCTGACAGCCAAACTCATTTTCTATGGTCAAATTAATCTCACTTAAACCCTTCATTTTCCCTGTTTAATAGAGGCTGGTCATGTTAGTCTTAACTCACAATTAAACCAGAAATTATTAACATCACACAGAAAGAAACCAAACTCAAAAATGCTCTTTTTCCTCTGGTATTCCAACAGCTACATTTGTCTGAGTAGTATCCTGACCACATACCTATTATTTACCTCTCATGTGTTAACAATCATTTACTTCTGTTCCACACAAATTCTGCATCATGTCATTTTTATTACTAAAAATTATTTTAAATTAAAAATGGAGTCATGGAGCAAAGAGAAAAGCTGCATGCCAATGCCAAATAATTTTGCAAGCATCCTATGCATAAACCTCCATAGCCTCTGGTTTTTGTCACGCATACTTTGTGTTTAATTGTGGTTATGAAGTTACTAGGAAATTACTGTCACTGCTTAGATTCTGTACTATTCTGGCTGTAAGACACGGTCTTGTACGCTTTTTGTTAAAGGATATTTCTGATATAGTTTTAATAACCACACTCAAATCTAGGTGCTAGTCTAAGTTTAGAGACATGATCTGGGCCATTTTGCATCCATATTAACTACAGTGGAAAAGCTCAATAATGACCAGGAACCCTCCATGTTTTACCTTTCCCAGATGGGAAGCTAGCTGACCCTCTCCAAGGCAGGTGTAGAAGATGCCTGACATGTGGGCAGTAGGGATAAGCTCAGACTTTGGGCTTCAGTAGGAGTTTAAGCCCTGAAGTACCATGGGCATGAACCAAGGTCCAAGAAAACATATTTTTAACTTTTGGACTCAGTGATCTTACAGGTCTTTCCAACCTTAATGAAACTACAGTTCTATGATATTCAAATTCCTGATTATTCACAGGCTTTTCAGAGTATCCATCTATAATTCTCCATTGCTCTAAGTGATCTCATCAAGATGTCATAGTATCACTAGAAAAAAAATTATCTGACCATGGTTCTTGTGGAGACTAGTGCCAGAAGTGTGTTCTTCAAGGACTTAAGAAAACAGAAGCTGCTGAAGAGAGATGAAGTGGAAAGAGTTAATGATGTTAATCTGTGCAGGATCTAACTAAGTGTCTGCAATCCAGGAAGCTGCTCATTTCTGAAGAGTATTGGGCAAAAAGACAGAGATGTTGGAAGAGCAAGGGTCTCAAGAGGCAAGCACACTGAAGGAGAGAGGGAAAAAATCAGATAGGTTGTTTATGCCATTTGATTCTTATTGTTTTGTCAGGGAAAAGGCCCTTCATACAAAGAAGAATGTTCTGTGAGAGAAACAGGAACAAACAGAGGCAGTTAGTGAGTGGGTAACCCAGTCATACCTACTAATACAAGACAGCTATTTCACTGATAAATGTGACACGGTGATGATAAAGATCACAGGAGGATGACACTCAAAAGAAATACAAAAGAAATCAATATCATAGGACAACTTCATATTAGAAAAAATAATCATTGGAAAGCCATAAAAAGCTATTCAGAACAGCAGAGATAAATACTCACTAGCACCAGATGAATACATAGTATAAAACAGAAAGGTAGTACCTGCAAATAATTATGCACACGCAAAATGCAGCAGTATGGCACCAGACATTTTAATGTAGAAACAGAACCAAGTTGCAAAGGCAAAGACGTTGCAGATTTTTAGCAGATATGGATTGCATCATGCAGGAAAGAAACATGTATCATCAGGGAAGCTATGTACAAAGTGATACAAAGCAAAACATTTTACATTAGCACCCGGCGCAGACAAACAGATAAACAGGTCATACAGGGCACAAAGCTGAAGAACATTTCCAAAAAAAAAGTAGTATAGAAGCAGTGCAACTATCTTCCTTTTGGCTACTATACAAACTGGGAACTGCTTTGTAGTAAAACATATGCAAATATCTAAACAGATCTAGCAGGGGGGAAAAGACATTTAAAATAGATGTTGAAATGAAAATAAGATGAATCTGTTGAGAAATAAGGTAGGTAAAGTTTAGTTCATACCATACGATTATTATATTTTGGAAAGTTTTATTAAGAGGATATATAACACAGAAGGCACAGAAAGAAAATTCTACCAATGGAAAAGTCTGGTTTTCCATGCAGGAAGACATGCTTGCAAACAGAGCACATGAAGGGATGATGTGTTTGCTAAAACACCTACTGGTAAAGGACATCTCGCAGCTGGAAGTAAAAAAAATTTAAAACAGAGGGTATTGTTGTTGTTATTAGCAAGAATAATTAGTCATAGCATTTCTGAGTGCCATCTATTTTCTGAAGAAGGCTTAGTAGGTGGGTGGAATTAAGTAATTGGTGCTTGTGATTGTGTGCCTACCACAAAGGCACAGGAAGGTGTTACTCAGCCAGTTCAGCACTGGCTTCTTTCAACTGTAGGCATATAACCCAAGTGATTATCACTAATCCTTCCATACACAATTTTTAAAAAAGAAAGAAAAAAGAAAAAGCACATCTAAAGCAAAGTTCATGAAATCAGTTTTAGAGGAGGTGGATCATGCTCTGGAAACGCTTATTTCTCTTCAGTGACTTTAAGAGGAGTCTGGAAAATTAGACTGTGAACAGTTTCTGTTAGGAAAGATTAAAGTCAGACAAAACACCAGAAGAAATGCTTTCAAATAATTTGATGTATCTGTTGGACAAAATATCTGAAACAAATTTATGTATTTTGAAATCTTGCTTGTAACACTAGTTTAGTTTGAATATTTCTAAGTTGTTTTCCCTTGCTGCAAGCGCTTTGATCCAGGACAGTATGTTAGGTCAGGTCCATCACTTTTTACAGAATTAGTGACACTAAATACTGAGAAGTGAAGACACTGAAAAATAAATATAACAGTTTTCTAGAAGCTGCTTCAGGCCTGTGTTATCACACCAGACAGCAGCAAGAACATGGTACCGTGTCTGAGTGGACCATATTGTTGAAGATGTCCTAGCTACTTGCAGCTTCTTTAAGTTTCCATCCAGTCTTCCCTTCAGCACTTCTCAGAAAAATAGGGAGTGGACTGCAGCCTTGGGCATGCTCTATATGCCCAGCACAGGATTTTTTCCTGTAGTTGTACAATACATCCAACCCTTCCATTCAAACACCACCTGAATTGCATAAGCACAGGCTGCTTTTTATTAGTAAGTAAAACATGCACTGGACAGCTTTGCAAGCACTTAACCTAGTTGGCAAGAAAAACACAGAAAACAACCTGTATTTATATTACTAAATTTTCTTACTGGCCAAAAAGAGAGTAGCTGCATCCAACCAGCCCAGTGGGAATGGTCCCTGATCAATACTAATCCTTAACTGTGTTTGGGAATTGTTTGTCTGGCCCTCACTAATCCATGCTAGTGACTGGACTAACAGCTGAGTTTCAGTGCCCAAGAGGGTTCCCCCAGATCCATACAACTCTTTTGGAACTAGCCAGTCAGTATTCATGGTTGTGTGCAAAACCTGTACAGTTTTCCTTTCGCTAAAGGAGGGTCTGTGGCTCCATGACAGTGTTATTTATGCCGGTTTCCATTCTGATAGTGCATTGAGAACGAGAACTTCATGCAAACTGAGGGCTCATGTGCAAGGGTACCTGGCAGAACCAGGGACTCAGGCTGGGTGGTGAGTAAGACACAGGTCTCTACAGGAATGCACAAAGCTCCAGACCAAAATGACTGTATGGCTACCGACTTGAATGAGTATACACAAAGTACTTTTTTCCTCCATATGTGTGTGTGAGGGAGAAAGGGGGTGGGGAGTAAAAATTACCTACTTATGTAAAGGGAAATTATGAGAAAAACAAGTTTGTAATCTTGGGTTTTCCCAAAAACCTCCCGCTGAATTTCCACTGTTTCCTTTCAATTGCCAGCCACAGAAAACAATTGCTTAAATCTCTGCCCTTCACATCTAAATCATCAAGAAAAGATTAAGCTCAATTGGATTTCACAGAGATGACAGGATCTGTCAGTAACTTTAACAATGAAGATTTTCTCCTATGTCTAGTTTTACATGCCAAGTTTCTTTCTGCTTAGCTACGGTCTTAGACATGATCAGTGTAATTCCAGTGCAAAAGCCTTACACAGACTTCAAAGCAGGGAGGGGTCTGTTTTGTCTTACAGTTTTATAACTAGAACAGGTGTTCTAGTCACCCAGCTCACCATCATGAGGAGCATGCTCCTCTTAATTAAGAGAGTCTATCATTCAAGGATATCTTATTATGACCCACTTTTGGCTTTAATATGGGCAAATAGAAAATGATAGCATTAGTGGTCAGATTGGGATTTAAAAATCAACCCACAGTTTTGGATTCCATCTGTCTTCCTTGACAACAGGTTCCTTCACTGGTGTGATGAAGGTTGAGGTTAGAAGGAGCCAATAATAAAATATTTTCTCAACTCATAGATACTGAATCCTTGCATATTTCTGTATGTCAACAATTGGGAAAATCTCCTGCCTTGGGAAAGTAAAGGAACAAAACAAATGGAAATGATACTCACTACCAAGGATCACACAGGGGCTCAGTCTTGACAGTGCACACCAAAAAACTTGAATACTGAGGAATCTATCAGCAAAAAGCTCAAAGACAACCTGAGTTAGATTCCTAAGAATCAACTCACATTTCAAACACTCCCTTTTACTGGATGATAGCATGTACTATATGTCCCAGGAAAATTAGCAATTCTTTTACAGTGTTATTAGTGTTAATAGCTAATGAACTACAAAAGCAACAGACACCTGTGGAATTGGGGGTTTTTTCTGATTGATTCATTTAAGTTTAATCTTAATTTGTTTCTGTTTCACTGAGAAGCTGCTACCTTATTCTGAGCTATAACTGTGGCAGTTAGAAGCAGTATCCCATTGTGAGTATGAGGCTGATTGCAAGGTACATCTGCAGTGGAATGACATTGCCCAGACATCTGTTGAAGAGATCAGACTACTAACCCCAAAAATGCAGGATTATCCATAAATATTTATTTGGCAGCACATTCTGAAATAGACTATAGCATGGTAACATTTGATGGGTGGGAAACACTGTGTCCCTTACTTATTATACCCACAACTGTTGATGCCCAAACATTTTAGCTCAGTTGGTCAGAGCACAGTGCTAATAATGCCAAGGTTGTGGGTTCAACCCCCTTATGGGCCATTCATTGAAGAGTTGGACTTGGTGATCCTTGTGGGTCCCTTCCAACTCAAATTATTCTGTGATTCTGTGATTTTTACCAGTATAAATGAAATATTTAGATTTTTGGGGCACACTTTCATCTTTCCCTCCATCTGTCTTCAGAACGCTTATATTTGGATTTTAACATAATGTTTTCCCAAAACAATTACATACAAAAGTGGACAATATTTCAGCATATCCATATAATCATCTTTCAAATACCCATGTCTCACACTGATTCAATTGAAGTTGGTGGCAAAATGTAAGTTCCATGAAGCTTCTGTCTGAACTTTTAATAAAAGTAAGTTGCTTCATTAAAACCTGCACAGCAGTTTTCAGTATTATATAAAATTTGAGACGTGGATTTAAAAAATATATCTAAATTGTGAAAATTTTCTGCTGGATATACTGAATAATTCATTTTACAATAACACAGAATACAATGGTGTGTCACCAGATTTTTTTAGAAAGAGTAACAGAATAAAACTGTAAGATACTTGAGAACATCCAGATCAGTTTGGATATGGTGTTCCTGACAGCTTGGAAAGCCCTTTGGAAATGGAAAATTATTAGTTGCAAACTGAGGTACCATAAACCATTTTTTACTTCTGTAGATTGCTGATAACACAGGATAATTGTCTTTCAAAAATTTTTTATTTGATTGGTTGGGCTTGAAGGAGAGAAGGGTTGTTTTTTTTCATTCCATTTAATAGGATTTAAATTCCAATCTCAGGAAAAAAACAAAAGCCAATCTTCAACACAAAAAAAAAATCTGTCTCCCAAGTTCCAGAAACCTTCAGTGGGATCAGCACAATATAATTTTACATTGCCTTCTCAGTACCACAGCCTGGCAGAAGCCTCAGTGCTTGACATCAAGGGTCTCCAAATACAGTTCTTCACTAAGAGAGGAGCACACAGCCTACAAGTGCAGCTGCCACATTGAGGAGGTGTCAGATGACTTACAATGAGTTTACCCTGGCACATGGGCTGCCAGTTAATGCAGGTCCCCAGCATGGGGAAGAGACAAGAAAACAGGAGTGTGTCTGCAGTCATTGCCACCAGCTCATCTCACTGTCAGGTTCATATCTGATCCAGCCCTAGCAATCTTGAGACCACCATGAGACTCCTCTTGGCTTCCCAGGGATGGGTATAAAGGTATGGTGGCTCTCAAACATTTGAAGAAAGTGATAGGTATCCAAGTGTCAAGAAGGCCCTCTTCACTTGTTGCAAATGTTTGATGTATAAAGCAAGAAGTATTCCTTTTTATGTGAATTCATAAAATCCAAAGTGGGCAATATGGGGAAGTTTTTATAGCCACATTTTCTTATGCTAGCCTTCGCAAAGTAAATACACTTACACTCCACTGCTATTATTTTCAAATACTAATTTTTGTTGGAAAGGTACAGGTATCCAAAAGAAATTCCTCTCCAAGGAAGATACTTTTTCAAAAGCAAACCAAGAACAGGTTTCCTGATTATCCCAAACAGTTGTAAAGTTTTAACAATTCAATAAAATCAAATTAATTTGGGGATATTTCTTAAAGAGATGGAAAAAGTCTCTTATACATTTAATTTTTCTGCACTGAAGAATCTGGAACTTTTCTGTTACCTCAGCTGTGCTATTAGAAATGACAACTGCTTTGACATTACCTGCAGCAGGTATAGCCTATCTGCCCAGGCACTTTGCTAGGCTGGAAAGTCTTCACAGTTGAATACAGCCACAGCCATGGGCTCCAGAAAGAGTCATTCCAGCCTGCATTGATGAGAGCTGAAGGTTTCTTAAAATCTACCAGGTGCAAGCAAGAGTGGCGTTTGACAATGAAATCTATCAATTGTCAAAATTCAGCTCATCCAGCAGGAAAATGTCCTTAATCTGCACAACACAAGATGGACTATACTCAGATCCAAGGTAAAAGCTGAAAACAAGAAAGCTACACAATATTCTACATGACAGTATTTTTCAGCTCTCTTTAAAATGAGACATTGTGCAGCCAGGAATGCAAGACACAGAGCTGCCAGTGATTACACCACATACTGACTAGGCAGCAGGACTGGGATCTCATCTGTGCTTCCAAAGCTGCTTGAAAACTGTATGTGTGCTCAACAGCACCCAGCTAGAACAACAGCTCTGTTCCCTCTGATTACCTGACCCAGGAGGGCAGGGAAAGGAGTCCTTTTTGGTCACTGTCCTGCTGGCCACATCAGTGTATTCATGTCAGATGCACAGCAAACTAGGAGGCTTGGAGAGTGCTTTCACTCAACATACTCCGTGACCAAAGGACTAGGATGGTCTCCTGCAATGCAGATGTTGGTGTTAAGAGTCAGCCAAGCAAAGCAGGGCACAGATTCAGGCTATGTGCGTAAGTAACCTTGCCACCAAATTGTGCAAAAAGTAGTCACTATCACCATATGCTGGAATTTCATCTTGTTCACCCAGAAGACATAATAGAGAATAATGCTTCAGCAACTGGATTGCTTCAGGAGGCTGCTAGAACTGCAGACTATATGCACTAAAGGTAGCACCTAACAAGGAAGGGACTGAGTCCCTTTTTCATGCTGCTAGAGGCACCTATTGTGGGAGTGTGTTTGTTTAGTTCAGTCCGGGTCTCCCCCCTATGTTCTGTAAGTTTGGTGTACCCCACTTGGCACCCCCCCTGTTTTATTTAAATCACCCTGTCTGTCATTATTATCTCCTCCCAGGACCCTGTCTGTCACTCTGCCACCCGTCCCAGGCTTCTGGAAAGTTCTAGCCAGGAGGCCAGGTGAATGGTCCTGGGAAAGGAGTCCCTCCCTTCCCCTGTTATAGTTGGTTCCCTTATGTGTCCCTCGTTCTGCTTGCCGCACCCTTTCCTTCCCTGCTTGGTTGTTCTGTACAACCCCCCCATTCCCCCCCCGCCATAAAATGCCCCGGCGCGCCATCGGCAGGTGCTCTGGGTTGGGCACCCCTGGTGGTTGAGGTCCCCCCGTTCGGAGGACCAATAAACTTTCTGGATTTAACCCAACTCTGAGCCTGCCCCCTTTCCTCCGCCGTCTGCCTGCATCGCCGCGGTGCCTTGGAAGGACCCACGAGCCAGACCTCTGATCCCTCCGATATCAGAGGCTGGCCCCCGTTGCCTGCTGTGTCCCGATCTGACCGGGCTGAGTGGGAACTGTTCCCAGAGGACACAACGGCAACCTATATCTCTCCATTGATGGTATAGAAAATACAAACATTTATGTTCGTTTACTTCGTGTTAAAATGCCCAAAGTCATAAGCACTGTGCAAGGTAGACAGGCTGGTTTGACTCACACCTTGAGTAAGATTTTTCTGAATTGAACTTTGCTAACAAGGAAACAAAAATCTGGAAAACAAAATTATTCATAACCAAATTACTCCATGTGGCATGTAGCAACCACTTTATTATAAAAAGGGGTGAGGGAGTAACTATATCTAAACATTGGATAAGACAGTGGGACACTTTACAAGTTGGTGCTTCATGCTCCGTAGGAAATGAAAACAAAAAGCTGAAGAGATCTGTAAAAGAAGCAGATGGCTTGTATGAAGAACATGACCAACAAAGCTGGCTGGGAAAGCAGGAATGCTGGCTAACGAACAATCTCATAATTCCAGAAATTATCTTCATTTGTGCACTAGGGTGAACCCAAGATCTTTCAAAAGTATTGCAGCCCCACTCTGAGTAACCAACAGTCCTTTTCTGACACTTAATTCCCAGAATCTGGAATATCAGAAACCTAGGGACTGGGCAAGGCTCCTGAGATGTTTGACACCCAGTTAAATTAAATTATTTATATCTTCCTATGAGTTGCTTAAGCATAGTAGGATAGTTTTTAATTAAGCCACTTCTAAAAAGGCTTCTCTTGTAAACTAGGTACTGAACACCTGTCACAGGACCAATCATGTGCTGCAGATTTGGGACCTCCATCCAATCTCCCACTCCCTCCCTGATCCTATGACTTTTTGACATTCATCCAAAGAGAAGCAGTCCACGGAAAGCAGAGGTAGATACTCTGATTTTATAATACGGGACAGGTGCTCCTGAAGTGCTTGAAAGCACGTGAAGCAGAAGGGGCGTTTGAATGTGAGCATGACCCCCGCAGGCAAGAACCCAACCCAGCAGACTCTTCCTTGCCCTTAAGCTGGTTATCTCTGGTTTGAAGAAAATTGCTCCCAATAGAGCAAGTTTTTATATTAATGTTTCATCAACATCTACTTATAAATTTCTACAGTGATTTATAAATGCTGATTTGTCAAATAAATTTCTACAAAAAATTATTCAGAAAAAAAGACCTTATAAGGTCTTTTACACCCTCCGTAATTAGTATAGAGAGATGTAAGTCAAGATTAGTAAATGCAACTTGGCTGTGTTGTATTCCTTTTCTTACATAAATTAAAGTAGCTCTTTGCACGCTGTAACTTTCACAAGTCAGTATGCAGTGCAATAACATTCAGCAACAGGCAAGATTTAGAACAATTGCTGATTGCTTTCTCAAGAAACATGAGTTTTGCATTGATGAGGACTCAGCTGCCTGTCTTGTGGCAGTTTTGTTTTGGGGTAACTCAGTCTCTGCTCTAGTTATAATACTTATCTAGTTTACTATTTTCACAAAGAAAATGTAACTGTACACTGCATTTCTAAAGGTATGTGAGAAGCAGCACACTCCACAAGAACAGAAGGAGCACTGTTTGTAGAGAAGGGTGTCTCTGCTTCTCAGAACTTGCAGATCAAAACAGTCCATGACTTAATTATATGAAATCATAATAATTACACGTTGCCCACAAAAGTAATTATGAATTTGTTTTGGTCTTTACCTGAAAGTTCTAGCCAGTGCTACTGCAGCTTTTCAAACTGGATAAATTTTAAATGTATGCCATGAAAATGTCATCTAAATTAAACTCGCTGTGTCTCTTGCACTGCTTCATGCAATGCAGTAGCATTACTGGACATAAGCGACCATTGGCCCTCCGCTTTTAGTGTTCAGTTAAAGCAGCCCAAAGTGGTTTTAAAAAACATATTCTTGTTTATGATATGCAGATTGATGTATTTGCTGGCAAACAAAAGAGCAAATGGTTATGATTCCTGCATTCCTCAATTTAGCAGGAAATATAGTGTTCCTTTTAAAATATAGTAGGTTAAAAAGTAAGATTTCAATTTCTTTTTTATTTTCTGGTGAACACAGGAAAAAAGCATGATTTATTGAGGTGTTTCTTACGTAGTGCTAAATATTTTTCTAAAAATATTGAGGTTCAGATTTTGTTTAACTTCTTCAGCACACATTGCTTTACAAATTTTTGCTTGTTCAGAAAAAAAAATCACCTGAACTTATTTATTGTCCAAGAGTTTTCCATTATTATTGTTTAGAAAGAAAGTTCTTGTTCAAGGTTATTTTTATAAAATCTGAGTTAGGCAAGGTTTTTATGTGGAGGCATACACTCTTTAGATGTTTCACAGTAATATCAAGAGGTTAACAGGTAGTTTAGAAATATTTTGAAAAGGTTTCTCTTTTTGTCATCTGTTGTATTTAATCCCTATAAGCTAAAGTACTGTGAATCAAGGTTTCTCTTGCATGTCATGTCAGTCTGCAACTGAATCTTATAGTCCCATCCCTGAAAATAAAAACATACCTGTACTGTTGCAGATAAGTTGCTCGTGCTTACATTTGCAAAGTATCGCTCTTCCATTTTGCACACAAAATAAAACATACTGTGTATTAATTTGTCATATAATTATTCAGAAAAAAAAAAAAAAAAACAAAACCAGAAAAGCAGCTTCTCTATGTATTTTAATTCATTGGAAACTGAAGATGATTTTTTAGAATTCACACAATAATGGTGCTGAAATATTAACCATCTCTAACACAGAAAGGGAGGAGTTTTCATATTTCCATGGGCATGGTTATTGGATTTAATACTGTGCCGGATCAAATAGGCAAGGATTTGACGACAACAGAGTGATCGAACAGTGGAGCCATTAAATAACTTCCATGGAAGCTTCAAAGGAGGGCCAAAGATAGACACACCTTGTACTTCTTAATACAACCAGAAGTTTTAAAAAGAGAAGTCTTGTATTATTTCCAGAGTTGCAGATTACTGAAGCAAAAGGATTTTCTGCAAACTCATGGGACTAAGGGTGAGTCCAGCCATCTGTTGCTGAGGGTCGCAGTGTGCTTGCAGCCCCTAAGTGGTCATTCAGAAGTCATCCAGCCTGTAGCCTCGGGCCAGGAAGAGAAAGGGGACCCAGCGCAGAGTGGAGCTGTAGCTGCCACTACTTTTGCTGGAGAGGTGGGAGTTATTACTAAATAGTTACTACTACAGTGGCTAGCAGGGTACAACACAATTCTTCCTCCATGAGGGTGGTACCTGATCAGACCAGTAGCTAAACAGCCAGTGGGTGGAAAGATTTACATAATTTAAGAGTTATAACTATTTTATATCAGCATGTCAAAATCCCAGGAGCAAATTGGTCCCTTTTTTCTTTACCAAGCTCCAAAGAACAAAATGGTGACTGTCCCATTCTAAGTATGGCAGAGGAGGTACAGAGTAGGAGCATTTCCTAATTGCTAGTTTTCAAGCACTGTAGGAATAAAATGTCCTGCTACTGAGCTGCGGCCAACATGCCTTCCATTTGAGATGGCTCCAAGTGAACTTACTGAACTTTGTTTAACCTCTCCTTTTTCACCACTGTATTTATAAAGACTGGGAGTAAAAAAGTGATTAAAAATAATAACAGAAATTATTTTAAAAACACTTCCTTAACTAAATATTGTCCAATATTCATTTTGGGCACCTTAAGATATGCTGGATTTCTATATAACTTCCCATGAAGTACAGAATGATTTTAGAAGCTATTAAGGAGCTGTGGACTTAGTTTACATTTTGGCATGCATGGGTTTTTAAAAAAAAAAAAAAACAAAAAACAAAAAACCAAAAACACCACCACCACCCCCACAGCAACCAAAAAAACCCAAACATTTTCACTAATATCTTTGGGGCTTTTTTCCTTTTTTGGGGGAGCCGCGGGGCGGGGGCGGGGCGGGGCAAGGGAGAGGATTTTTTTTCTGTTATTGAGGACGGTCTGGTCATGAATAAAGCACTAGCAAAACTAAGTCAGTACCATTTCAGCTTCAGAAGGAGCTTTGATGCTGTGAGAAGATCCTGCTGTGCTGTATTTTATTTCTACAGCAATATACAACAGCTTTGGTAATTCTGGTAGCCCTTTCAGATACATGACAGTCTCAGTACTGACACATGTTAACAAAACTGTAGCATCTGACAAGCACAGAAGAAATTCAGTCCCATCTGAGAACTCCTGGGTGGGAATGAGAGTAGAGGGCAACAGCTCCTCCTTTAGAAGGGCTCTCTGCTGCAGGGTCCCATGGGCACCAGACTTGTCTCCCTTTCATTCAACACTGAAGTGAAGCTGTTGTGATTGGTGGGGGGGGTGGGCTACACTGCAGTCAGGATGCTAATGCTCAGCTCTGCTGCTCCGGATTTTAGCACATCCAGACACACCAAGGCTCTTCTCCTCCCAGCATCCATGAGGGACTGGTAGAATGAGGCTGAGCAGTTGTCACACAGAATATGGATGATACGGCAGTGATGCTGATTGGCACACAGAAATGAGAACATATAACCTTTCCTTTAGGTACAGATGGCTCCATTTCTCCTATAAAAATTATTCCCATTAAAAAAAATTAAAATTATTAAATCTTGTCTGTAGTAAGGGGAGCTGATAATAGTCATGTCAAATACAGCTACATCAAATTATAGCTTTTGTCTCTCATGATGATTTCAATAGCTTTGAATTGCCTCAGACCATTAACTAGAAATTCACTTGACCTGAGATTATTCTTGAAAGAGAGGAAATGAAAGGTAATTCTGTGCAGGCCTTCCAAGACATGAATTAATACCAGTCTTTGACACAAACATGGTTTTATATAGTGAAATAACAAATGAGCTATCCTCATCTCCCTGTTAAGTCCCACATCTGTAGTGTTTACCCGAAGAAATCTAGGAAGATAAATGCTTATCCATGCTCATCACTGAGTTTCTCTGCTTCACCTTGGAATAAAGCTAGAGTACCTCATTTCCACTCCATATCAAAACATGGTCACCCCTGCATGCACATTCCTTAGCAAAATATTGTTCTTCATCAGGAAGACATGGAAGAACCCAGATCATGCAGCTACTGCAGATCTTTTACAGGAGAAAAGGCAAAAAAAAATTACTGTTTATAAACCTGTAAATGGTCTGTGGTCAAGCAACATTGGAAATTCTTTCTTCTCTACCATGAAAAAGGGAGAAATTACAGCTTCTGCACGGGGAGGACTGAGCCCTCATTTTTCCTGACACTTAGAAAACAATCTGAAGGAATAAAATTGAGTGCAGGATTGCCAGACATCTTGGTAACCAGTGCACATAATCTCCAGTAGTATAATCAGGCCTCATGTATGTGTTTGATTTGAAACTGATGTTATGTGCTCATCACAAAATTACCAGATTATATTGCCCTTTTGTTTCACCATATATTTACATTCACATCCCTTTGTCATTATATAAAATACTTTTGGGACTATTCCAGTATTCCTGCAGTGTTTGAATAATTTTGAACTGGTTAAAAAAGTTGTAAAATTAAGATACTTAGCAAGGCCAAGTATAGCTGCAGTACCTTGTAGTATCACACTTGCTCAGCAATAAGAAAATAAAGTTGGACTTCTTCAATAAGAAAGCAAGCTGGGCTTCTGCTTTGAATTATTTCCTTCAAGGAGAGGCTCAGAGGAATGGCACACCCGCATCAATTCAGTGGGATCTTTTGGACATCTTACCTTTCATTATATGTTGCAAAAGTTTTCCTCTTAACTAGCAACACACTGCAGCCACCTGATTAGGGAGAAATTTATCTGTGTTCAAACCAGAATGACACTCTTCTAGTCCCAGGATCCGAGCAGAGCTGAAGAGAAGTGCCCAGAGGGACGAATCGTCAAAGGACACCTGCTCTGCCGCCACAGCTCTACAGGAGCCTCTCCTCCCTACCCCGCTTCATCCCGACTTCCAGCTTACCCAGGGTCACTTTGAGGGGTGTCTCGCCTCCCCTTCTTGATGCCCCTGCTCCCACAGTCCCCGGGAAAAGTGGGGAGCGGCTCCCGGTTTCCCCAAGGTCTCCGAAGGGGAGACCCGCTCCAGAGGGAGGCCGCACGTCGCTGCACAGACAGCGCGTGTCAGCGGGTGCACGGAGGTCCCTCCATCCAAATCATTGGCCGCTCTTCCCCTGGAGCAGGGGAAAAGCGGCCCCCGCGGGGCTGAGCCCTGCCGGGGTGCCGCGGGGTCTGCCCGAGCTGTGGATCTGACCTGTTGCTTTGCTTTTTACACGCAGAACCGCCTGCCAAAGAGATTGCCGCGGTAATCTGAGATGTGTGAAAGGAGAGAGATGCTCTTCCCCTCTCAGCCGCTTTCAAAGGAGCACGGTGGAGACTAGAGCCGCCAGCCCCAGCTTTGAGGACCACACCTGCTGGTTGCGAGCACCCCCGGGGGGGGGGGGGGGCGTCCCAGGCGGGGCGGCGGGAGCGCCGGCTGCAAGGCGATAGCCCTCTCTTGGGTGTAACGCGTTAGCTACGATTGTAAACCTCGGTGCCTCGCTCCTCACCAAAAGCCAAAACCTTGGGAGGGTTCCAGGTGCTACAAAATCTGGGCGGGACCAGATGCCACATCGCCCTTTCTTGCAGGGCTTACTCTGGGGCAGACCCGCAGGCGCTCCTTACAGTAGGTCCCCCGACTGGGGCAACCCCCCAGCGCCTGTGGGGCACCCGTCGCTTCTCCTCGGACCGCCACGCTTCGCCGCCTTCGGCCCCTGCCCCGGAGTGAAGCACGGCCCGGCTCCCTGTCCGGGAAGAACCCTCGAGCCTCAGGGGGCCTGCGGGCCCAGCCCTGAGGGAGCAGAGGGAGGTGAGCGGGCCCGCCTGCCCTTCCCGGGGGGTATCACCCGTTTTCCATGCCTGGTTCTGTTACCCCAGGAGCGGTATAATCCCAGACACCCCCTCCCGCCGCTCCTCAGGCGGCCACCGACGGGCGGGCTTCGCTTTCAAGGATCGGCTTGGCAGAGTCTGCTGAGCAGCTAATAACATAACAACCCTGCTTTGATCAATTCGAACTAATTACCCCTCTTAATTAAAGTCTTTAGCGGTTGTTTCAGTGTTTTGGCAAGGACGAGGAAGAGCTTTGCCGTGCGGCAGCGCCAAAGCCGCGCTCCCCGCCCGCCCGTCCGCGCCGCAGCCCCCGCCGTCGCAGTCACTCCTTGGCAAAGGTTTATTTCCATCAGGTCAACGAATTCTTTTTTTTTTTTTTCTCCACGTGCAAGAATCAATGAGAAATTCAAATCAGTACATAGAGAACAGTTCTGTCCATATAGATACGATATTCAGGGAGAGAGGGAGAGGAGGAAACCAAGAAGGTTGGGATAACCAGCAGGCAGCGGAGGCAGGGCAGGATCAACACAAGGGGAATATATATACATCGAAATAATTAAAGTAGTGCAGCGTTTCCGGCTCGGGTAATACAGATTCCCAAATAAATACAGCAGAAATTGGCTTGGCGCTTTTTCTTTCTTTTTTTTTTTTAACCATCTCTTCACCTGAGATGCAACGGCAACAACAAAAAAAATAGTCTTTAAAGAACAAAGGAAAAAATTTAAAAAAAATAGGAAACAACCTGTCCCATTAACGTTAGTGGCGATATAGACCATAATACACAAAACCGCTTAACAGGTGCATGCAAAGAGGCGGTGGGGCTCGCACCGGCCGAGCCGGCGGCCGCCCCTCACGGCTGGAGCGGCGGCGGGCCCTGCAGCAGCGGCCCGGGCGGGGGCAGCGGGTCCGGCCCCCCCAGCTCGGCGGGGGGCCGGGGCAGTCCCAGGGCGCTGTCATGCAGCTTACGGACGTGCTTCTTGAGATCAAAGTTCCTGCAGAAGCCTTTGCCGCAGGTGGGGCAGGTGAAGGGCTTCTTGTCGTTGTGGGTGTGCATGTGGAAGGTCAGATTGTACACCTGGTGAAAAGCCTTGTTGCAGATATTGCACTTGAACTGCTTCTCCCCGCTGTGAGTCAGCTTGTGGTTTTTGTAATTGCCTGGGAATGAGACAAGAAGGGCAAATGGACCTGGGTTTGAAAGACAGACACTGAAAGGACGAGGAAAATATAAAAAATCCCCAAACTCTGTCCCATCATCAGAGCCCAGTTTTAGGATAAAACGACCGCAGATACCCGCCTTCTCCCCATCCTCCCCGCGGCTGTTAACAGACAAGGCAAGATTTACAGATGTTAACAGACAAGATCGAATAAACCAAAGTCAGGACAGTTGCAGAAATAAACCCCCTGCGTTTAGACTTCACAGCAACGCGTGAGGGTAAAGCAGCTGAATTCTTGTATTTTGAGGGGGGGAATAAGAGGCAAATTCGTTTGCCGAACCGCGCTGGAGCTGCATGTTGCGGTGCGGGGAGAACAGGCGATTCCCGCGGGATGACTGTCCCGCGCTCCCCCCCGGAACGAGACCTCTGCCCCGCTCCGTGGGCCAGGACATGTGTCGGGGCTAGCCATACTTAAAATTAACCTAAATATCTAACAATAAAACTAGGAAACAAAATTAACTCCCCACCACCCTCCCTGTCGCAAATTGTCCCGACACTTGACCTGGCTTGGGGAGGGGGAAGCTGGGAAAGAGAGTGGGTGCTGGAGACCGGTACCTTTCTGGTGAAATCCTTTGCCACAAAATTCACAGACAAATGGTTTGTAGCCGGCATGTATTCGCGTGTGCGTGTTCAGGGTCGAGCTCCGGTTAAAAGCTTTGCCGCACTGGTTGCACTTGTGTGGCTTTTCCTGGAGGAAAACAAACACCAAGTCACGGCTTGTTGGCCGTCTTGCGGGGTCTGTGTTCTGTTTCGCGGGGTTTATGAGCTGGTTAGTGGAGTCTGTGTGTTTAACTGACGGCTCGCAGCTGCCGGTGCGGGGCACCCCGCGGTACCTACCGCGCTTGGGGCAAACGAAATCCTCCCGTGGCTGCGGATTGGCCGCCCCCCACGCCGCTGTCTCGGACAACGCCGAGCTCCCCAAAAAAAGGTGAGCGGACGGTCGGGCAGGGAGGAAGAGACAGAGGATGGGCTCACCTGGGTGTGGATGATCTTGTGCCGGCAGAGCGTGCTCGCCTGTCTGAAGCCCTTCCCGCAAACTTTGCAAACAAAGGGTCTGGCTCCCGTGTGCACCGGCATATGGCGCGTTAAGTTATAATGTGCATTAAATACCTTGGAAGAGAAAGCAGACAATAAAATAAAATTGCGATTAGAAGGTAAGAGTGCGGAGGGGGAGCCGTCGTTTAAAAATCAAGCAAGCAAGCGACCGACAACCGGCGGACAGACGGACGGGGACAGGAGGCTGGGGAAGGGAGGCGGGGTACGGCGCTACTTGCCTTTCCACAAACTTCACACGTGAAAACTTTGGGTTTGCTGCTCGGGGAGCCGCGGCTGAACTCCGACGTCTTATAGGCGATTTTTTCCGAAAGGATCTGAGCACTTTCTTTCATGTAGTGCTGCAACTGAGCCTGCGATAAGTCCTTGAAGGCCAACCCCGCCGGGTACTTGTCCACGGTCGGCAGCACCAGCTTGTTCCGCTCCGCCAGGTAAGCCTTGGGCTGCGGGTGCAAGGGAGAGCTGAGGAAATAAGAAGCCACCGGGTGGATGTTGACACTGGAGGACGGGTGACAGGGGCTGTCGCCTCGGTTGAAATAGCACAGGGCTCCCATGGCGTGGAAGGAGGAGTGATTGACCACTCGGGGTCTTACCAGTTTGTACTGCTGCAAGGGCAGGGCATCGCGGGGGAAATCTCCTTTCAAGCTCAGGGCACAGTTCAAGAGATCGCCGCAGCTAAAGGAGGGCGAGGAAGAGGAATCTACCTGAGCCTTCCTGGGTTCCTCTCCGGCCACCGCCGCTTTGGGCAGGGTGTCGTACGCCACCGGGACAAAGGGGATCATGCAGGGGATGGAGGAGTTGAGGTGCAGCGGGTGCTTGGGGTCGCCTTTGGCCACGGAGCCATGGAGGAGCTGCGGGACAGGGATGGAGCGGGGCTCTGGAGTCCGCGCCATGATGCGCTCAATGGAGAAGGCGAGTGGCTTGGGCGTGCTGATCATGTTGCTCCTGGCAGACAGGCTTTCTCTGGACGGAGGTGTCGTTAGGATTTTGGTCGCGGTGTGGTTGCCACTATTGTCCATGGCTGAATTGCATTTGTTCTCCCGGTTTGAGCCGCTCTGGTAGACGCCTCTTCTTTTTTTTTTTTTTTTTTTTTTTCCTTTCTTTTTTTTTTTTTTTTTTCCCTCCCTCTCCTCTCTCTCTCTCTTTCACTTTCTCTGCCCCTTTCCTTGTTACTGATCTGCGACGAGGGAGACCAGCATCGCCGCCGCCACCATCACCACAGCCTCCGCCGCCGGCGGAACCAGCCTTCTCAGTCCAGTGGACTCATGCCAGCCCATCACAGTTTACTTTGGCGCACCAATGACTCGGGACAATCGCTACTTATTTCTATCAATAGAAAGTGTTGTGTCAATAACGCAGCCAAGATCTCGCCAATCGTTAACTTCCAAGAGGAGAAGGTAAACTAGATAATTGCTCAATTCGCTTCCAACAGTCAACAGGAAAAGTTTTTCCCCCCCCTCCAGCAAGCGGCTACTTTTCATTGGCGCCCGCGCCTCCCCCGCCCAGGGAAGGAGGTGGCTCTCCCTCCTTCTCGCCTCTCTCCCCTCTGCCTCCCTCCCTCTCTCTTTTTATTATTATTATTTGCAATCTGCTTAGCCAGGCTTTAGAGGCCAAGCAAATCCGAGATCAATTTTCTTGTTCGGCTTTAAATGACATCATCTAAAATCATTGTCCAAGTGCTAAATAGGGATGTGAAACTCAATTCAAGGGCAAGCGCCAGGGTGTTTGTCAAACAAGGTGCTGCAGAAGAAGCGGCTGGAGGGGAAGCTGTTTGTTTCCTTGCCACTTTCCAGCCCTAGCTCTTTGTGCGTGCGTACGTGTGTGTGTCTGAGGGAGGGAGGGAAATGGCTGCTCTGCTCCTGGGACTGCTCCTGGGACTGCTCACTGCTTTAAAGAACAAGGTCAGGTGGCGGCGAGCTTTTGGAAAACACAGTAGACAAATAAACGGGGGACTTGCAACAAGCAGACGGCGAGACCAGCGCGTGGGGATGCAGGAACCTCCTGGGCCAAATGGAACGAGTGCTTGGGAGCAAAAGGATGATTCAAAACCTGGGGCAGGGGAAGAGAAGAAAAAGGAGGTAGGAAGAAGGAGTGCCTTTTAAATCTGAAGCATTATTTATATTTAAATTTCTTTATATATATCTACATATGCAGCCTGCATATGCACTAAGTATAGCTTCTGTGTCCTTATATAAGACATACACAACACAAATACCAAGAACTCAGGGTTGGCATAGATACGTGAAGGAATATACAGTTCACACACTGTGTACAGGAGTATATGCACGTAAACGGAGGCAATCCCCATGTATTTAATAGAAGCCTGACGGCCCTGTTCGGGGCCGGCAGCGCCAGCGGGCGTTCGTCCTTACAGCGAAGCGGGGGTGGTCGGGGAGATGAGAGGGGCTGCGGTGGGTACAGGACTTTCTGTGTTCCCGCCCACCCCACCATCCCACAGTTCAGGCTCAGGACAAGGTCCCGTTCCTTCCGCAGGCCTGCTGATCACTCGACTGGTGACTGAGAGGCCGCTACCGAAATTACCCAGGAGAAGCCAAAGGGTTTCTCCGTCCCTGCCACCCCCGAGAGCGAGCAGCCAGGCCGCGTTCCTCGGAGGAGGGACCCATGCAGCAGCTTCCATTTCAGAGGTCCAGCATTGCCCTTCTTCGAGGCAGGGGGAGAGAGACAGGAGATCTCGGGTTTGTTAATGGAGAGAAGCCTCCAGCGAGGCAGGGAGGCCCGACCCCCACTGCTCGGGTACCAGCCCAGGAACCGGCAAATGGCAGTGTCTCCCCCCGCAGCCACCGGCCCAGGACAACCCTCTTGCGGGGAAGTAAGAGCAGGGAGGAAGGGCTTGGGGCCCAGGGAGAAAGGGAGGGAGAGTTGGGGAGAAGGAAGGAGGGATGTAGGGAGGCATCCTTGCCCCCGGCGCTGTGACCTGGCCGATGCGGCCTGAAGCCACCGCGGCTCCATTTGAGGAGAGCAAGGCAGCGGCTGTTCCACGACGGTACCTCCGCGGCCGGGAGCTGCGGGGCACGGAGGAAGAGAATGTCCTGCGGTCCCCAGAACGGACGTCGAACGACGGGCCGTGGCCCGGGCACTACTCTCTGCATACCCTGCGACCCCCGTGTCCGCCCCGTCCCTCCGGTGTCCCGTAGCGCAGGCGAGCGACAAGGCCGGGGCTGGCTTCGGGACGTGTCGGGATGGACACAGCCGTGCGGGCTAGCATGAGGCGGAGGAAGGACGGGATACTTGCTGGGCCGTGCGGGGACTCCGTCTGCGATGCCTCGCTCCAGCCCTGCTCCCTGTTTTCCCCGGATCTAGGTGGGGGGCCGCTAACTGGGGCTGTACCGCTCACCTGCTTCTCCCCCGCAATTCCCCGTGGCAGGTGGGTCAGGACGTTAAGACCGTAATTGCTGCCTCGGATCGGGTTGCTGCAGCCGCCCCCCTCTTACCCGTAGGAAGGAGGGATCGTGGACTTGCGAGGGTCCGGAGCCGTGCCCCCCCCAGCGCTGTGAGAGGCAGCTGCCCCGGGCTGCCCGCTTCTCCGGAGTGTCGGTGTCTCTCTCGTACTTTGTGTCCGCCAGAGGAGAATTTCCTCCTTCAGAGCAATTTACATTTAATTCAATCTAGGCAAATTTCCTCTTGATTGGTGCTGAAGAAGGGAATTATTGTTGAGTGGGTTTTAGAGGCTTCAAATCCCATATACTTAATATGTTAACAGCTTGTTCTTAACTGGTCTTTTTGGGATTGACTTTTTGACATGTGTTTGAAAGTAAAATACGTAGTGTCATTTGAGCAGGGTAAATATCCCAAAGCAGCAATTACAGCCCTGCCATTGCAATTATACTGGTCTCCTCAATGTTGAGATACACTTTTGGAGAAGCGGTAGCTTTATTATCCGTTACTTCCTTACGGATATACCTCCCTTTCTTTCAGTACCTCTCACGAAAACTTATGTTAATGCCTGATTTTTCAGTAGCGATCTAAAAGCAGCATTTTTTTGGAAAGGAGAGGAGGCTTCATCCTGTTCTGTCTCCGAGATGGAGCCTTGCTAGATGCTTGCTGGTGTTGCTCGCAATATAGAAAGGGTTACTAAAATCAACCTCAACATATCCTTTTAGTCCTGTCCTGAACTTTGCCTTGCTCTCTCGGACCACATCTTTTTATGTTTCACGTATCTGCCGAGCCGCAAATATCCTGCTGGTGCAAGGTTGTTTTTCCCGAGGCAGGGAGATTTACAGGCTCTGAAGGTGGCAGTACGGAACCTCTCGGCCGGTTTCTTTTAGGGAGCACGGCGGGCCCGGGCTCCCTCCAGTCTGGCAGCACGTACCAAGTCCCAGCAGAAGGGGTTGGGGAGGGAAGGAGCAGGCCGGCCGGCCTCCCAGAGTTACAAACCGTCTCAGGAATTAAGGGCAAAAGTTTTGTCTCGAGTTGATTTCGTGCTCTGCCCGGGAAAGCTGCTGTTCTCTTTTTCCCCGTAATCGGCTTTGTGTTTCATTCGTTCCTAAGCTATGTTCTTGATATTGCTCACTTGCATTATTATCATAACGTATCTCTACATGCACTCAAAATCCGAGTCACCGGCGAATTCATCTCGTGGTCAGGATTACTCCAATCCGATCCCAGAAGCGATTAGAAGGAGGTAAAATACCGCCTTAGAGCCTAATCTTTAATTTCTTCCTCCTTAATAAAATGAATAATTCCATTGCGTTTTTAAGTAAAAAATGAATTGAAAAGGATAATAACTCCGCTAACCTTCTGTTGCGTGTATGAATATTTTCCTGGGAGTGTTCTACCGCAACTCTGCTGCCCGAGGGGGCTGCTCCCTCCGTGCGCTCGGAGCTGGCACCTCACGACCGGGTAAGGGCAGGGACGGCAACGTCCCGCCTGGCTCCGGGACGCCTCTGGGCACCCCGAGCGTGGAGGGAACCAGGGAGGTTACAAAACACCCTTCTGGCCACGACATCGGCGGACCCGACGGCGGCTGGACAAACCCCGATTACAATTATTAGTGTTGTAATAGTTGTCATTAATAGTGACACTACCGGGACTCGCTGCTAAAGGTCCGGTTTGCTCTCGCTGCGCATCAGCCCGAGACATTCCCTCCCGGGCCGCCGGATTTGTGAAGAGGCGATGTACCCCGACACGGAGCAGGGGCGCCGTGCTCCCTCAGCCGCACCGCCGCCGAGCGCTGCGCGCACGTCCCCGCCGCCCGCCCGCCCGCAGACCCCGCCGCGGCGGAACGCTTGGCCCTGGTTTGTTAAAATTGGGAATTAGTGCCTGGCTGCTGCGGTGCTGGAGGGCTCGCTGTTCATTCCTACTCAGGGCTTGTTGTTTACTGTCTTTTGAAGGGAAGTAAAAGTATAAGCGGCGGAGTTACAGCGGGGGGAAGTGGACCAGCCGCCGTCACAGTTTATCAGCCGGCGCTGGGGGAGATCCCGCGCCGCCGTCCTTTTCTGGGGGGATCTGCTGCTACCGCCACCTGCCCGGCTGCTGAGGTGGCGGACGCAGCTCCCTGGCCCACCCGACCCCGACCCCGGCCGTGGCCCCTGCCCCGGCTCCGGTTCTGCTCGGCGGCAGAGCCCGGGTACACCTCGCAGCAGCCTCGGGCTCTGCTGTTTCTGGAGCGTGGGCAAAGGCGCTTGGCCTTTCCCAGCTTTTAAGTTGTAACATTCGCGTTTTCTCCACTGATAATTTCTCCGGTGGAAGAAAATAATATAAATGTGTGTGTGCGTGTGTACACACCTTCGGAGACTACGTCTAGTCTTCCCATACGGTGAGTGTGTGCTGGCATCCTTCTGTAGCAGTTCCACGGCAAGCAAAAGAATAAAGTATTGCTATTTGTAACCGAATCCATCACAGAAGAAAAACAGTTGACACTGACCCACAAAATACAAGTGTTCCCGGAGGTAAAAAAAAGTTTGGCAGTACAGTACATTTTGTACAGACCTTCCTAAACCGAAAACCAAACTGGTGCAAATTAAGCCTTTTCACATATAAAGCCTTTAATCACATATAAATGAAATTACAAGTGACCCTCTAAAGTAGCGCTTCCGGCCCTCCCGTAATTCACGCGAGCGATTTGGCTAAGTGTGCCAGCTCCGAACGTGGACTGCAGCTATCACGTCTAATCTAATCAGTCCGCCTGTGAGGGGACCCAGCGGTGTCATCAACTCCAAAGGGCCCTTGGTGGAAGTGGCTGGGAGAGGCCAGCGGCAGCTGGAGCCATGAATGACACTTTCTCATTTGTTCCTTTCCCAGTTCAACAAATGTTTAGCCCCGTTACTGCTAAATGAACGCCTCGCGCTCTTTGGCTGGGGGAAGCTATTTATTTTTAAGATTCCTGAATAGGATCAGGAGCAATTAACTTATTTTTTGTTTCCGTTTTCTGTCAGTGTATTGGGAAGTAACCTGGAGCAAAGCAAAGAGCTGGTCGCTGTGTGGGCGCCTGTGTGCTGTTTTCCCGGCACCGGGGTGCGCCGAGCTCGTCATGGCGACAGGAAGGTGTCCGCCGGACACGGAGCGGGACAAAACCCTGCTCGTTTACGGTGGGACCTGTTTCGATGTGCCGCTGCTGAGAGAAGGGGAGAAGCCAAGTGAGAAACGTGAAAATAAGAACGAAAGTAGGAGTCGTGCCCTGTCGCAGCCGCTGCTGGATGGAGCCCGGGGAGGGTTCCCCACCTTCTCGGCTGCTCGCTCGGAGCCCCTACCCGGGCACAGACACAGGGGACAACTGAGCAACTCGGAACGGAGCGGGGAGGAAGAGAAGGGGGGGCATGACACCACAATACACCTGCTAAGGCAAAAACCATAAACTTTTTCTGTGTGTGTGATTGATTTTTCATGTTTGTTTGTTTGTTTAGCTGCGTTTTCTTCCCCCAGTCTCTGTTAAAACAACCAGCGCCCGTGCCGGAGGGAGGCCGGCCGTGGTGTCTCTGCGGGTCTCACGGGCGTCCCGGGTTCCGTCCGTTTCGCACAGAAGAAGTCCCGGTCCCCCCACGGCTGCCCCGCCGCTGCCGCGCGGCTTCCGCCGTCTGCTCCGTGCTCCTTTGCTGGCAGTCAAACACCTGATTGAACCCTCTTCGGTAGGTGCCTAAGGGCACTCTCTGTGCAGGAACCATCCTCACAGCCTTATACTCCCTCCCCAGCCCGCCGCACTCATCGCCGTGTCCCTCGTGGAGCCGCACTTGATGCCCATTCCGAAGTTGACACTGGTACCCGCCCCCCCCCGGCCTCTGCCCCGGGAGTCTGCTGTGTCCCAGGAGGAGTTTCCCAAAAACTTGGAAACATCCGGCACCTGACCCGAGATTCCCCCGGGAGCCCAGGAAGCGTTGTGTGGGTGCCGTGTCCACAGGAGCACGGAGGGAGGGAGGTCGCTCCGCTGGGCGCCTTCGATGAGCACCGGTGTCCCGGGAGCCACTCGCCCTCTATGTCTGGCTATTCCTCCAAAGCTGCGCCGGTTCCTGCGCCGGGGGCTGCCCGCCCTCCGCTCCCGGTCGGGATTAAAGGGAGGGGCGGCTCTACAAGCACCAGTCTCGGCGGCGGGACCCGCCGGTGCGAGCTGAAAGGGCGCAGCCTGAGCTGGCCGGGGCGGAGGCTTTGCTTGCCTGGAGGTGAGAGGCTCAGTGCCCCAAAGTCGCCCTGCCGTCGCGGTGGTTCCCCCAGCCGCTGCCTTGCCTTGCCTATCACCTCCTTGTCCGGGCTAAGCGACAGGCAGGAGGAGCGGGCTCTTGGCCCCAGGCACCCTTTGCCCGTCGGCGGGACACCTGCGAGCATCGCTCGCAGCGCGGGGCACGCACCTGGTCGCGGCTTCTTCTGGTTCGGCTTCTAAAGCCTCTTTTATGCCATTAAGACTTAGGGGGAATGAATTAAACGAGACCGCTCCTGCCCCCTTCCTGAGGGCTCCCTGCACTCCGTGCCTGCTCAAGGAAGAGTAGCTGTGCCCCCGGAGACCCCCGCAGCCCCGGGAGAGCGCGGCGGGCGCGCCGCTGGCTGCCTCGCACAAAGGCGTTCAGCGAGCGGCGATGCCGTCCGCTCGGGACGGGCACACAGCTCCACTTAAACACCTAAGATGTAGAGGCGGCCCCTGCGCCCTCCCAGGGCACTGCCCTGGCTGCAGGAGCCGACGGTGCCTAACGCCGGGAGCTGTCACGCAGGTCACTCACTGGCCTTCTCAAGCTTCACGTTGGTTCACGGTTTCACAAATCTAGATACTAAAAATATCCTTGAATTCGAAAGAAACTGAAGGACCTTTGAAGCACTGTCTTTTCTGTACCTGTCTTCCACCGATGTCTGCTGTGCTGTGTCTTCAACAATAACTTATCCCAGGCTTAGTGTCTGAGTTAATTTATCTTTCCCAAACATCTTGTAACTTCTTCATGCTTATATCATCAGTGTCCTTTGGGGTTTTTTTGTTTGGTTGGTTTTTCGTTTGTTTGGGGTTTTTTGTTTTGTTTTTTACTGTTTCTTTATTATCATCATCTTTCTTTTGGATTTTTGTTTGTTTTTAGCATTTCCTTACTCAGCTCCATCTTACTGACTAATATTTCTTGCAAGTACTGCATGCAGAAGAAACCGTATAGCAAAATGCTTGACGAGGGGTGTACGTGTATAATGCTTTGTGAAATTTGAGTAACTCAGGCCCACTTCAAGCCACAAAAAGTCATAGCCTTGTTCAGGTGGGTTTTTTCTTAATTTTTAAAAAATATGTCAGGATGTAGACAGGGTTAACTGCTCCCTAAGGCAAAAGGAGCTGAGAGGGTCTCCCCCCATCTGCCTGGACAAGGCCCCACCAGTCAGGGTCAGTCCCACCACACCCTCCCAGGGAGCAAGGCAGGGGAAGAGGCGGTGGCAACCCCGAGATCAGATCACTAACATGTTTGTGATGGTCACAAGGGTCTGAAGTCAATCTTTGGGTCAGGTTCTGGACAAAGAGTGCTCATAAACAAGCACAGGTGGGGCTGTAGTGAGGTGACAATCCAGCACTCCTCTCCCATCACTGGGGCAGAGGCTGGCAGCCCTGGACAGAGCTGAGGTTGAGTCCCTGGACAAAAGCTGTGGGTGGGTGTCCCAGGTGTGGCCCATCAGGACCATGATGGCCTATAATCTCCCGAGGACCTAACAGGTGAAATTACTACAATCTACTCTGTAATTGTCCAAACTGATAAGGGAGAGTCGTTTGCCTAATCAGGAAATCCTTCTTGGCATGGGGGCAGCTTGGGACAGAGGAAAAGCCCAAAGAGGAGGTGAGTGCAAATCACTGTATCCCGCAGGGCTGGGCAGGGAGGCTAATGCCAGGTCACTCTCTGTTGAAGGAAATAGACCCATCACTTATCTCCTAGGCTGTGCTGGTGACAGGCACTTCTGTCCTGGTGTTTCCAGGTCCCACTCCAGCTCCCTATGATGTTAGTGGCTTGCTAGGGATAGTGTTCAATTTTGATATTGCTTCCTACTCTTGTGTCACCTTGGAACTTTAAAAATCTAATGCTTTCTAGTGAAAGCCCTGCACAGACCTGGCACAACCCTGCACTAGGAGGCCTTGGCAAGCACTGCAGGGCCACTGCAGTGATACCTGCCTTCACCTCTTTACACCTGGCTTCTCCACAGGCACCTCTGCAGGGTCTCAGGAATGTAAAGATGGGGAGAGGGGAAGCAGAGAGGGAGACTTTTGCAGAGACACAGCTCCCTCTGTGCCTGACTGACACTGATCTCTCTGCCACGTTGGGTTTGGGAGATGGGTGTTACATTGGACAGCCTGGCTTCCTCTGCACCCTGCTGTCTGCCACAGCCAGACTGGGGCTGAGGCTGCAGCTCCTGCCCAGACAGGTTATCCCTTACCAAGTCTGGGTCTCAGCCAGAGTCCCAAATGGCCCTTTGTCAGCTTCCACACACCAGCACAACTAGGATAAATGACAGGAAAGGAAATATGCAACTCTTTTACTGCTATGAAAACCTAAATCAGCAAACCCATCTAGGAGCCTGGTAATAGGGGAAAATACTGCTGGGGCTCCAGCCCAGCAGAGATGGTGATGAAAAGCTGAGCAGAATGGTCTTCCTTACCAGCTCCCAGTTCTTCCTTTTAGCTGAATTCACCTCAGCTCATGTGATGATTAGGTTGGTTTGCCACAGCAAAAAATTACCACTTAGGGATTTCTCCCTATACACCTAGGAGAAGTGTAACTTGCCCTTCCCTGCTTGGCTGAGCTTCCAAGTGTGCCGAAAGCCACTTTCCCTGCAGCTCTCATTCTCGGTTCCTGCAGCCCTGAATACTTGCAATAGACCCCTGAAGTCCTACAGACTGTTCTTGCAGGGAAACCCCACATCACCCTTGCAAACTCTCACCAGTCCCTCAGTAAAGCCCCTCAGGTGTAATGCTATGGCTCAATAAGGACCTCAGCAACCTATATAACTTCTTTGGGTGTCATCTGTGTTCTGATTTTGTGTACACAAACTGAGGAATCAGTCATGCTCCCACCAAAAAAAAAAAAAAAAGCTGCTGTACTTTTTGTAAGCTGTGTGAGTTTTGACTGATGAAAATTTGAATTCTTTCCAGTTCATACTGAGGGCATCAAAAAACAAGCAGTGGGCCCTGTCTGTTCATCTGCTATTGAGAGGTTTTTGTTTGCTTTTTTCATTTATCAAGGCATTGTGTCCTTGGATACTTGTTTGCTATATATAGCTGCTCTATAAAAGAAATATATTTGCTATAAATCACTATATAAATGAAATAATCTTTCAAAAAACTCATTCTCATGAGGAATCATACAATGGTTCAAATTGTTTGAAATATTGAAAACATCTTTTAATTGTAGAATTCTATACAAACTTGGGTAGATACGTAAATGGCCACGACAAAATGTGTTCTTATTGCCTGAAAATTTTCACAGAAATACAAACATAGATGGCAAGCTTACTGACATCCAACAGGATGAGATATCTTCAAACTTGCAAAATGAATAGACATAACACTCCTAAGCAGTTTGTGTTTGACTGTCCTTGAAGTTCTTTGTACTTACATACCAACCTCAATATACAAAGAACCAAGATTAAAATTTTTAATGCACGTCACATAGTAATGTAAAATTAAGCACAAAAAAGGTAAACAAATTGTAATCCTGAAAATACACTATTTTTTTACCTAGGGCATTGACTCATTCCAAGAATGGTTTCCTGTATAGTTGTATTTTAAGTGAGACACACATCTTGTTTCTGCACAGGACATCAATATCAGATGGAGATACAAGAACGAATGGTAGCAAACAAAAGGGAAAGAAACATAATCACAAGTGAAACTCAAAACTTCATGCCAGTGTTCTTGCAGCCCTAAGCAAAGCTATACATAAAAATATGCTACAACCATTATTCTCAAAAAGTCCTTGGCACTTTTCCTCTGATAATCTTACTTTCTTTTTTAATGGAGCAAATTATATTTCTGCACCGATATCATAAGGCAAAACTATAAATGCATTAACAAGGACAAGTTTCCAAAAAACCCCAAGGCAAAGATAAACCCCACCCTCAGACCATCACCCCTCATCTCTGAATGCTTTGTGAAATAAAATCATCCTTCCTCCTCATCACTGTCTTTCATTGTAATGCCCTGAAGTCCTCCTGCATCAGTGACTGAGACTGTGGCTTCCTCCACGGTCAGACGGCTGTGCACGGTGTCGTAGGTTTTGCTGTTCAGCGTCCCCTCCAGAACTCCTTGCAACCTGAAGTCTCGGTAGGTTTTCTGTGGCAAAAGTAAAACATCCTGAATTGGACTCCAGCAAGTCTGAGTACTGCTAGCATGGCAGCGGCCAGCTTTAGTCCTCCTGCAGGTTAGGGACTTACCGCTTTGATAAGGATTTTGCGGTCTTAGTTTTTGGGCTGCATGAGTTTTCTACAAACTCTAGAGATTCTAATTTGCTGGTCATTCTATTAAGAGATTGTCTTTTGTGCTACAGCTTACACTAACTGCTGATTTCTCAGTAACTTCCATTTGTTACATTTATTCAATAAGAAACCAGCTGAGAATTTCTCTAAATACCTATTGAAATGTGAATTTGACTACAGGTAGTCCAGTTCTGTCATTTCACAGAAAATGTAAATGCCGGACCTTTTCCTCATAGGGGAATTTTATTTATCTTCAACTTTATCTTTACATTTATATGCCAAATATGGAAAAATAATGATTATACCATATTATAATATATACTCTATGAATGAATATAGATTATGATCTATACTATAGTGTCATAATTTCTCAGGTGACTACTTAGTTGATTTACATTCCAAGTCTCTGTGACTTAGAATGTAAATAATTTTGACTTACATTCTAAGTCATTTTGATTTGCATCTACTTTTTTTTTTCACTTCAGAAGATTTTGTTTCCCTTGTATTCATCCTTGCTATGAACCAGCAGATACCACTTTCTTTGTTGATTTTCCATCATGTAAGAATTTTGAGTGCTATTGTTTTATTCATCAATGCTATGTTCAAGTAAGCACATGGAAAAATCACCTGCATACTTTATTTTTAAGCTGTAACACATTTGAAATAATCTTTCCTGATGTTACCCTTAAAGGCTTAAAAAGGACAAGTTGATCTAGGTAGTTTCTTATTTTATGTACACTATCACTACAAATTCTGAATGTTTTGGAGGAGAATATGGGGAAAAGAAAATGGAAGATAATTAAGGGCTATCAGGCCCATTCCTCTGCCTGAGGAGAAGACTATGTACAACCCTTAGAGAAAGAAAAGGTTTGATCTTGTTTCACTCAATATTTCAGAGAACTGCAAAAGACCACTCTTAAAATGGGTAACATTCAGTTGGGAGGTTTTTTTTCTGCCACTATGATGATTATTTAAACCTTGCTTGAATCACTGCAACTGAGATTTATTTGACTTTCACAGGTCAACGTCAGAGTCAATGGATGCAGCTTATGTTTTGCTCACGCACTCCTGCGAGTACCCCGCCTGGTCTTTTTCAAGTGTCACCATTGCATTCCCTTTTTGTAACACTGTGCATTCAATTTGCTTTGATGCTGTTAATGGGTCCTACAGCAATTTCCTTCAGTTTTACATTGTATTCTTCCCATTCTCAGACCAGCACTCTGGGGTTCAGACATTGCTCTTCTCTTGACATAGTTTTGCAGGATAATAATGTTCACTTCCAAGCTTAATTTTTCATTTCTCCCTAACTTTCTTGGTCCTTGACCCTTCTTTAGTCACATCCCTCTGCACGTGTCTCAGATATCTAATGAAACCCTTATGCCATCATAAGCCTTTAAAGAGACTAAAGGGAACAATCTTTCTTCTTCTAGTCTTTCTTAATAATGCCACTACTCTTGTTGCATCCAAATCTGAAAGAATGATATTTCTCTTACTCATCC
Organism: Aphelocoma coerulescens; assembly: GCF_041296385.1. Taxonomy (NCBI): domain Eukaryota; kingdom Metazoa; phylum Chordata; class Aves; order Passeriformes; family Corvidae; genus Aphelocoma; species Aphelocoma coerulescens. The sequence goes on along the minus strand of NC_091014.1, from coordinate 23,548,374 downwards.
TGTGTCCTTCAAAAATGACTTCCTACTTATTTGGGTTTGGGGTTTATTTATTTACTTATTTTTAATTTTTAAAATTTATTTTATTTTGTATTTTTTCTTTAAATATTTTCAAGCAGTGACAGGAACAATACAGCTTCCTAGATTTTTTTCCTTTTTTTTTTTTTTTTTTCTTTTTCCTAAAGCAAACAGAAAAGTGCCTTCATTCACTCTAGTTTGGAGGAACTGTGCCTCCCCACATGTCTCTCCCCAGCTTGGCTGCAGCAGGAAAAGTTTCTTATGATACTCTACTTTGAACCATTGTTTTGTATTTCCCAGCAGCCTCCTGTCTGCTGAGTTCCTATTTTACTGGTTCTATCTTCTTCACCCACCAAAACCAAAGCCTGCACAATGTTCTGTTTTCCAGAACCAACATGATTGACGTAATCTTCTTCACTCTTTAATATCCACAGAAGGTGCCATGGAATAACACAGTTGAGCATAGCAAATCAGGTATATGGGCACAGAAAGGCCACTGCCAGAAGCAGTATTTCCACCTCCAGCAGGAGCCTCCTGCTTTTGAACAAGGCTAACCAGTGTGCCAGGTGGCAGAGGGAAGGTGGATTGGCAGTGCTGCTCATTCACCTGAAATTCAGTTTTATAAGAGCTTCCTTTAATCTGCCTGATGATATTTCTCTTGTACAACTTAGTCTGCCCATTCTTAGATCTCATGGGGCACTGGTTTTAGACCCCCTAACACCTATCTTTTTCCTCAGAGGATGACAACTACCTTGGAAAGGGACTTTTTACAAGGGCATGTAGTGATAGAACAAGAGGGAATGGATTCAAACTGAGAGTATGATTAGATTAGATATTCCTAGAAGTCTTTACTGTGAGGATGGTGAGGCACTGGAACAGGTTGCCCAGGTAAGTCGTGGATACTCCATCCCTGGAAGTCTTCAAGGCCAGGCTGGATGGAGTTCTGAGCAGCCTGGTCTAGTGAGAGGTGTCCCTGTCCATGGCAGAGGGGTTGGAACTATATGATCTTTCAGGTCCCTTCCAACCCAAACCATTTTATCATTCTATGATTCACTTGAGAATAGCTTTAAACCTTTCACAAGAGCCATTAATTTCAACAAGGAATAGCAAACTGCTTTTGCTGTTTGGACCCACAACCTAGTGAAGAGCCAAATCCTGCTTCCAGAGAAAGCAGTTAAGGTCAAAAAGAGCAAAGCTAAGCTTGGGTGTTTCAGGGAGTCATGATGCCATTGTTATTGACTGTTTTCTTGCATTTCTCTCTGTTCTGTTCCTTTTTGGCTAGTGAATCCTGAAAGTTGCAGTTGCAATTCTGGTGACCACAAGTTAAAATGCTTCTGACTTTACAGTCTTGCATGAACTTCATGAGAAAATATTTTGAAAAAACCCAAGTCACCACTGACAACAGGTGTCTCTTACTCCACATTTGTACAGATAACAAGAATGTCCAAAGTTAAACAAGAACAGAATTAAAAGAAAAAAAATCTGAATTGGTTTTCTGTCTCTTGCCTAAGGGTATCAACTAAGATCTGAAAGGGAGCTAGGAGGAAACTTTCTTTTATGGAAGGTTAACCCATAATTGCCTATTTCAAGGCATATTACACTTTGCTCAGAAGCATTTGACATTGGGCAATGTAAATGACTGAGGACTGAACTGGAGGGATTGGTATTTCTGTTCATACTTATCCCTGAGTATGAAAGACTAGAAAATGTTATCTAATAAACTGAATACCATTTTCAATTAAACCTAGTAATTACATATGCATAAAAAAGAAAAGTTCCTTTTTTTTAGGAGAAGGGGTAAAATGGAGAAGGAACACTATTGAAATTATTCAGTAAACAAAAATTAAAATTTTTGGTAAACCAAAAAATCAGTAACAAGACAGACAATAATTTACTAAGAATAATCATACAACAATGCTGTACAGCTAGCTGTAAAATTTCTTGGAATGATTTTAATTGTCCCCGAGTCCAGAATTTATGACAAATAATAGTGCACATATAATTAACACGGAAAGTTTTATTAAGCTATTTTACTTCTGGAATTTGCTACAACTGTGGGAAAAAAAATCCCAACATAAAACTACATAAGTTTACAAATTTATTCCACATTTTCTAACTTTTGGAGTGATCATCCATGTTATTACTTTATTACTTTTCTCTCTTTACTATGCAGTCTAATGCAAACACATTTTATTTACCTTCACTATCTTGATGAGAGTCTTCAGCTGGTAGATGTGAAGCTGAACGTCTAATCTATCAGCCAACCACATACATATGACTTTCATGGAGTTGCTATACCATTGCTGAAAAGAAGGATAAAAAAAACCAACAACAAACACCACCAAATAACACTGCAGTATTCATTTAACAGATTTGGTAATGAGAGGGAATGAAACACTTTGAAATGATCACAGATCAGCACTTGAAGTCAACAATGATATAATTTCCTGTTACGAGAATTGCATGGGTCAGTAGGAAATCAAATAACTTGACCTAGACCATTCTTTACATGAATTAGCACCTGCCATTTTATCTTTCAGTTACAACATGTTCAAGCAAAATAGTGTTATGCACTTTGTTATCTGTCAGTGAGAATGGATATTAAAGATACAATTACAGGAGAGAATTGACAGCTAAAACAGCAAGGATAAAAACAGGTAGGGTATCTTGAGAGAGAATTTACAATGACTAGATTTTTCAATCCAAACAGGAAAACAGTATCAGAGAATAAGGAATTTGTCTTTTTTATTTTTTTTTTACTGACTTCATCATTAAGAAAAAAAAAAGCAGAAATCCATGGAAACTGTATTTAAGTAAGATCAAAACACCACTCCACCCTTCCCAAAATAATCATATTAAGGTTTTGATTTACATTATTTACTAATTATAATGACAGCCTACCTTATTTCCTTTTTATGTCTTAGGCAGGGGTATGTTTTCACTCAACACTTCACAAATGGATGGGTTAAGAATAAGCCCTCTGCTGTTGGTGTCTATGTTACTGTAAAAAAATGCTCAGTTCCAAATAGCTACTGTAATAGTTCTTTCAAATTAACTGGATTAGAAGAGATTTTACTAAATATAGTTGTAGCATTTTTCTTCCCCCTCCTGTAAAATCACAACCAGATGTCATTTAGTCAGACTGTAAAAAGGAAGGGATTTCTTTTTTTAATTTTAACAGTGAGAGATTAACAGAGTTTGTGTCATACCTCTGTTTCTAGTCTCTTTTCCCACAGGAAAGAGGCTTAAATTCTTTTCTAATAAAATTTCCTGTGTCTTCGCAAAATACAGCGATATGCAAAGAGAGGAAATCATGTGTGTATTTTAAAATGCAGCATGTTAGGCAAGGTATATTTTGTGAAAGTAATTCAAAGAAAGTATCTAACATCTCATTAGCCACCTCCACATTAACAAATAAAATAAAATATATACTGAAAATATGAAGACAAATTACTTGCTACTGGATGTAACAGAAGAAAGAATTCTTCCATCAAAATGTAAAGTCTCTGTAAAAAGCTTGAAAGACATACAGTAAATAACTACAAATACCTTTTCCTTACAGGTAACCATCTCATTACATTCTAACTATCAGTTTTAAGATGTTTGAAATTAGATATTAATATAATAATTCTTCTGTTTATTTTTTTTGAATGTGTTAAATTGCATTTTAATTATAAATCACTGGAAATAAATTACTTTTACCTTTTTAGAGTTTCTCCTATTAATTTACTATTTTGCAGAAGTGAAAAAAACGCACCACGAAAAAGGCAGATAGCTACATATTTGGTAAAAGTAGTTTAATTTATTCACTAAAATGTGGGACTGAGTGGATATCCATAAAATACTGTTTTTTAAATCACTGAATGACATTCTTATCCTATTTACATTATTTAATCCAAAACATTCATGCTGATATTGATTTCCTTTGTAAGTACCTGCAAAATATTTTTAATGTGACAGAGTTGTTACTAAGTGGTAGCTGTAAACTGTATGACAGGTTTTGTATGTATACAGATGTCTAGAAAATAAAATATGATTGTGCTTATTAATTGGGGAACTCTATTGATCTAAATAAACATAAAAATTCCTACATCAAACATTCTACCCAAATGCAATAAGATAAGCCAAAAAACTGTATTATCACTCAGACTCTACTGTTTGAAAACGGATATTCTTCCATAAGAGAAATCCAGTAATGCATCCATGATGTATCTTTCTGTACCAAGTAGAAAGCAGAACAGGCTCAAACTTGCTCAGATGAACAAACTACAGACAGGATTGAAAATTCTGAGACTGATTTTCCTATGCAACAATACTGAACAGTGACAGATTACTGACAATAGACTGTTCCAGTTTTCTGGCAAAATGTGTTTTAAAGCCCAGCCAAGTAACTTAGGATGGACGCAGTAAAACTTTGACTCTCCCTGCATACCTGTGATATTCTTACATGCACTGAAAACAAAGCTAAGACATTGGAGGAAATTAATTTTCTATTCAACTTTATGAATGAAACCAATACGTTTTCCTGACTAGCTTTGATGCATTAAACCTTCAGTACATATGGTTAATTTGGTGATTGTGAAATGATATAGAGTACTTGCTCTTCTGTCAACATACCTTGTTCAGAAAAAATATAACTGCTATTTTATTAGAAAAAATGCATTTTTATTTTTAATTGTCACGGTATTTTTAATAAAAATCACATCCAGTATATTTTTAGAATCCTCCCAGAGGTACTTGTGGGTAGGATTTTTGTTCAGGACTGGTCTTATATCCACTAGTTTTGAGGACTTAGTATAGGCTGAAGCTGTACAAACATAAATCTGCAAGACTTCATATCAAGAAAAAAATATTTCCCTATAACTTCTTTCTGGAGTCTGTTAAAAAAGACAGCATTGCAAATTCCTGTCAGAGAATCCAAGGCCACGTTTTGACAACCATGAGCATGTTACAGAGGCAGGGATGGATCTACTGTGGCTGATGGGAATCTATTGCAAACCCCAAAACTTGAGTGATTAGATAATTGTCCTGAGATTATCCAGTTAAAACAACAACAAAAACAACAACCAGTTGCTTCTAACTGGTTTTAAGAAAAAGTAATTTTCCCATTGGTAACAACAGCAGTGAAAGGACAATGCATCTCTTGCAGATGTTCATTATATGGTACTACTGCCACACTCTTTGCTGTTCTCTATGCAAGAGTAAAGCAGTAAGTGCTTATGTATTTTTTCCAAATCAGCAAATAACAGCAGCCAACCACTTTAACAAAAATGTTTGCCTCGCTATTTCCTCCTCTCTCCTCATTCATAGCCCATCCAGCTCCTGTAAGGGCATGCATTACTCACTTCATTTTCCTGAGATACCTCTTTCAAAGTAAAAAATAAGAGAAAAGGAAAGGCTAGGGTTGACTCTGTGAGACCCTTGTATTTATTCACACTTATTGTGCATGACTGTACACTGGTAAATCATATTAGCAGCCCGTCTCCCCATCAAGCTGCTACTTGCTTTCCAGCCCTGGGAAGGTTCAACAAATCAACAGGAGCACGGAAAACAGAACATCAGTCTAATCTAGTGTTTAAGGTGAAGTTTTCAAACCCAATCTAAGAAGATCTTTAGAGCAAGCAACAAGCTGAAGGGCTCAGAAGGTGGTATTGACAATGAAAGAGTGTTGAAATATTGAGAAGCGCAGCACTTGTGCATTTTTAATAACAAGAGGGTCAACAAGGACACAGCTCCCTCAGTGCCAATAGTTGCCACACCAGGGCTATAAACGCTCTCAGTTCATCAGATTTCTTAAACAGTTCATCAGCTTTCTTAAACACCCTAAACCCCCTCAGCAGACCTTTAGTCTTAAATTAACAAACCAAAGCAATGAAAGAGGGTGCAGCTTGAATGGCCAGCATTGATCCCCAACGGGGCTCGGCGCAGCTACAGGCACTGAAAAACTCGTTCCATTGTCAGGAGGAATTGACAAACCTCCTCGCCTAAATAGTCCAGCTCAGGCGGGCTGGAGGCACGCAGCTGTAAAGGGCTCCCCTCGCCCCGCTCCCAGCGCTCACAATGCGCCAGGCATGAGCTCTTTGTCAGGCCCAGACTCTGCAATTTTCTAACAAGGATTAAAGTTGTTTCTCGGCAGGGCTAGTGAAAAGCGATTTAGCAACATACCGTGCTTTCTTCAGGCAAGTTAAAGAGAAGTAGTTAAGGAATTTCATTATTCTGCTGATCGGTGGAAATACAAAACAAATATATGAAATATTCACCATCTTTCTGGGTGCCTGAGCTATAACATTTGCAGAACGGTTCAATTAAATATAACACTTATCGGCTGAAAGCAAGCACTTCAAATTTATTTTAGAAGTTTTATAAAAAGGTGCAGCTGTTTGCCACCTGGAAGGAGGCTCAATACATAGCAATACACAATGGTTTAGTCCTTCTAGGGCTGGTATCCCTAACGCCTAAGACACAAGACCCCGTTGAGTTTCTATACCTTGACTGCTCTTGATAAATGGGCATCGTCATAATGCTTTCTCTGCTGAGTATGGCAGGGGGAACAGCTTTACTAGGAACTGCATTTTATGTTCCTGCAGAAGCCTTTATCGCAATATTGATCAGGAATTTAGTCACTCAGACAACAACTGGATGTTTGTACTTCCTTTGGCTTTAGTTGCCCTACCAGAAACAGTAACAAAAAGTGTACTTCTCACTGAAGACATTGTACACCAAATGCAGCACAAGCTAAAATGAGAAAATAACAATGAGTTGAATAAGACATAACATGAGCATGTTAAAATTTAAGGACAAAATTGCCTAGTTTTTATTAAAGGACAGTGCTATTATATTGCTTCAAGTTTATGATAGAAAGCATCAGTAGCATATCAAGGAACTTTCAGGACATTAAAAAAAATGTTAAATGGTGAAAAAATAAAAAAGTTATTCCTTAAAAACACAAAGAGCAAAAGCTGAAAAAAGGTCCTGATTTAAGTTTCATAATTTATTACCCTTTCTGCAAAATATGAATAGTCATACTGACTTCCTCTGTTGAGTGTTAGTGAGGGACACAAATGTAATTTGTAAGGCTTTTGAAAATACTCTGAGGTTTAGAAGGTATAGATGTATTTCCAAGTTTAGTTACAGATATCATCCACTTAAATGAGAATTTTTACCTGAGCAATGATGAGTTCATGTTCTTCTGAAAGCTGTAAAGTCTTGGCAACTCTGAAATCACAAATCACCCCCCCCCGCCACCTGTCTCTTCCCCTTCCAACTTGGGGAAGGATTTTCCAGCCTGTGGGCCACCATAATACATCAGAAGGTATGTATACACAGGAATACCAAAACAGGAAATGAAGTAAGAACATGTAATTAATATTCAAAATATCTAGCTTGCAACTAAATATTTTTCATTTCTGAAAAACCTATAAAGCAACAAGGAAGCAACTTTGCAAAAGGCATTTGTGCTTTCCCCTCAGGCTTAGGTAGTCTTTTGATTAAGAAAGCCTGAGAAACCTTTGAAGAATGAAGTAAGTGCAGGTAGACAGAAAATTCAGTGTATCAAAATGTAGATATTTTGTTTGTTCTCTCTTTCCAGCCTCTCAATTCTGATTCCTGACATGCACAATTTATGAACTGTTTAAAATATCAATTTCTTCTAATGGAGGGAGACAGAAGTCTGACTAGTGAGGTACTGCCCTCCCACCAATTCCCTGGGAGGAACTAATTATCTCCTCAGTGTCTTTTCTTTTCTGGATTGCACTGGTCATAGATGTGCACCAGTCTGTGAGGCACTTCCAGTCACATTTCCAGTGAAAAACTCTGTCAGTGACCAGGAAAATTAAAGAACAGAAGCTGGGAAACCTGAGAGAAGAGAACGCTTTTATGTCAGAGCTTTCCCATCCCGCTATCAGCTCCACATGGCTTCCCATGACAGCCACTGCCATTCTGCAACATGTTATCCAGCCCCACAAGGATGTGGTTTCTCATCATACCTGGCGTCACAGTGCTACAACATAAAATGCTGAGCTAGGTTTCACTCTCTGAGAACCCAAGTTTACAGTGCCAGCCCTGGAAAAACATTCTCACCAAAATCCAGAATTTTGCCTTCATGAGAAGTCCATGCAAAGGTGATTTTCTTTTTTTTTTTTTTTGGTGTGTCTGTGAGTTTTATCTTTATTGCTCTCAATCAACAGAGATTTCTATGGTACTGAGATGTTCTTCTGCAGTAGTGCCAGTAAGAGACAGCTGGCAGATATGGTCAGTTAGCTGGCCTCTGACTGCAGAAATAAAAATTTTATCATCTCCAGATACAACAGAATTTTCAAGTACACTTGTAGCCTGGTTATTCTTACAGCTACCCTAATGTTGCTGGCTCTTTTTTTTTTTTTTTTTGTGAGACCAGTCTTCCTGTTTAAGACATCAAAGAAGTTTGTATTATTTCTCTGAAACGTGAAAAATTTCTCCACCTTTTGATTCAATGCACAGCTATGACTGGAGAAAAAGAATTATGTGGCATAAATTTTATAGCAAAGGGACTATTGGGGAAAGAGCTGACACGTAACTGTGCTGAGACAGAACTGCAACTCCTTTTAATGGGCACTGATCAAGCACTGCTTCACATGTGCATTCACTACATGTATATTTCCACAGGATATCTTACTTTTACTGTTATTTAAAACATAAAAATACAATCAATACAACTATTAAAGCTGAAACTGTCCTTTAGTATACTTCAGCATCTATCCAGTAATAATGTAAATCCTTTAGTAGGCAGATATCAGACCTGGAAAGCTTGGGAAGCTTACTTTTGCTTGAAAGCAGATGTCCACAAAGGAGAACACTATTGGTTTGTGGGGGTCATCATGATGCCACCACATTTATTCCTTTTGCACCATTTTTTCCCCTAGGAACTTTCATTTAAGATAAATTGAAAGAAATTAAGATTAAACTAGCATGAGTGGAAAACCCACGGAGTTGGCTTTGTTGAAACCATGGGACTAGCAGGCAGGACAAACAAATGAATCTTTTTCTCTATATAAAAAAAATCAGATATTTTAAAGCCTTTGATCTGGAAAATGCAAATGACTAAATCAATATTGGGTCAAATGCAAAAACTCTATTCCCCATTTTGCTACAGTCCCTTCCTACATTTTCATTCAAGGACTTGTCCAGAAGTCCTCCCATTGCTGCGTTGCTTACTTCTGCTGTAATGCTCCTGGTTTGCCTCACAAGCTCCTACTTTGCACAGAGCCTCTGACACATTCCTCTTTCACCTCACCAGTGTCTTACAATCCTAATGCTTGGCACCATTTATCTAGGCATCTTCCTGGAAACATCTCAGGCTTTCATCCAGCTTCCGTGTTTTTCTTCCTCCTCTGGGCCTGGAACACTAAGCCAAGTTTTGAACTTTGTCTTAGGAATGTGCAAAAATGTTGATAGCCTAAATTACAGGTATCAGGAAAGGAGAGGTGAGAAAGGAATCAGACACCACCTTCTGCTTCAACACTCATACTTCTTCTGATACAGGGATCAGGACCAAGATTTCTTTAGTTTAGTAATCTGAAATGACAAACTCTGTTTGGGTACATCCCCCCTGCCTTTTTTTTTATTTTTTCCTACCCTCTCTACACTCCAGCCCCCAAGGTTTTGGGTTTTTTTTAAATCATTATAGCAGATTTAAGAACTTGCCTCATGCACTCTTCTTGGCCAAGGAAGAAAATTTTTCTTTCTTCCAGGAGGATGCTTCCTTTGACTTTCTTCTGCCTTTCCTTTTTTTTTTGTGCTATTACTCCAGCCTTCCAGGAAGCTCAGAAAACATTTTCTTTTTCTTAAGAAGAAATACTTTAGTCTCTAGTCAGTCTCTTTTCTGCCTATTTGAATGAAGGATTCCCACTGCCACTCCCAAAGCAATCAGGAGAAAAGGGAAAGGAGCTCAACAGAAAAAGGAACCCAAACCTTGGCAGAAAAATGTTGTTCAGAAAGACTTAAGATGACAAACAAGTGAACAGTTATTGGATGGGATATTTTGGTGATACAAGGAAACAAAATTAGTTTTCATAAATCAATAAGGAGAAGAAATGAAAAACCATGGCTCATTTAAAAGCATATTAAGCATCTTTGAAATTCCTGATCAAAAAGGATATAGTTCTGAAATAACAAAGAGCATGTAACATATGAAAAACTTATCTTTTAGAAGGAAAGTTATTTTCTTTGTATTTTTGCCTTCTAATTAGAAGATGGATAGTTGCTATGGAACTGCTGCCAATTTACAAATAAATATACACTTTTAATGCAAAATATACTGTACTCATCTTCCCCTGAATTACATATTGGTTGTTAAACACCAATTCACAATATTTATGCTACTGTATAATGTTTGTGACCTTCATTTTTTTTCTGGCTTCTTCACATATGGCAGATAAGCTGGGAAACTGGAAGTTTGCAAAATTAGACAGACGTAACTTCCTTCCATATCTGGACATATGTAATGTTATTGTTCTGATTTTAAACAGTAGGTACTAACACGATGCTCATGACTGCGAGAGACTAACAGTACAAACAGTTTCTCTGCTCCACTCTGCATATGCACTGCATCCGTGAACAAAACTTCCACAGGTTATTCCGGTGCTAAAATTCTGTGGAGCAAACAGTGTCAGTCTTGCTACACTGTGTGTTGTGTTGCAATTTGGGTATATCCACAAGCATCCTCCAAGGCACAGAACAGGGAACATCACTTGAGTGACCCTGAAATGAAAGCCAGCTTGGATCCTCAAAATATACAAATTAACATGATACAAAATGACCAAGTTGTTACTCATTGTAACACTTGCCCCTTGCTATCAGGCTCTAGTGCTAAAAGCCCTACAAATGTACTTAGCTGTACAAATGCTAAGCAGTCTTCCTAAGTGCACATCTAACGTTAAGAATCATTGAATGGTTTGAGCTGGAAGTGACATTAAATATCATCCAGTTCCAATCTTCCTACCATGGGCAGGCATGCCACCCACCAGATCAGGTTGCTCAAGGTCCCATCCAACCCGACCTTCAACACTTTCGGGGATGTGGCATCTCCAGCCTCTTCCAGGCAACTTGTTCCAGTGCCTCACCACCCTCTGAGTAAGTACTTTCTTTCTAACATCTAATCTAAACCTGCACTCTCTGAGCTTAAAACCATTGTCCCATGTCGTGTTGCTACATATCCAAATAAAAAGTCCCTCTCCCTCCCTTTTATAAGCCCCCTAACGGTACTGGAAGGCTGCTCTAAGGTCGCCCTAGAGCCTTCTCTTCTCCAGACTGAACAACCCCAGCTCTCCCAGCCTGTCTTGTATCATCTTTGTGGCCCTCAGTAAGGTTAAAGGTCTGGGCTCACCCTGCCTGTAAAGTATGTAATCCAGACACCCATCTCTGCTTTTTCCCACTCATCCAGAACTCCCTAGGGAGTTCTCACTCCCTGGAGTGAGATATCATCAAAGGGACCACAGGAGGAGACCTCCTGTTAGCTGCATCCCTCCCGTAAAGTAAGAATATTCTTCATCTCAGTACCAAAAGGGAGATAGGCTGAAATTGGGTCAGCATCTGTGCTGTAGCTTTTACACTCATATTAGTAGTTTTTGTCCTAGAATTTTCTGCTTAGACTCCCTGCTCCCTGTGGAGTGAGTCCAAGTACATATTTTACAGTATTTAAACATTCTGAGTGAATATTTACAGGCAGCTCATTTCTTTGCACCTCATCAGTCCTGACTCATCCATTTACTCTTTATGTTACTGCAGTGCCATGTGCTGGGGCTGGATGTAGCTGTGAATCTGACAGGGATATGCACACTGCTGGAGCTACTCCTCTCTTACACCACATCGATTGGGCACTACACTGAGTTGCCCTAATGTGCAGCAGAGGTCCAGCCTCCTGCCTCCCTCTTGCTTCTCTCCTCCCCTTTCTCTTTGGACAAAATGTCCTTGCACTGGGCAGGTGCCTGGTTTGCTCCTTTCCATCCCTGACCCTGTTGCCTGTGAACACTCTTTCAGCTATGTAGATTTACAGCTGTGTTGGGGTTTTTGAGATGAATTTTCTGTGCATTATTTTTACTTTTTTTCCTTGCTCTTTGAGTGCACTATAATGCAAAAGAAAGTCAATGCAATGTGAAATAAGAAAATATACAGTGAAACACCTGAAAATTGTTTAAAGGAAATCATCTCTATATAGTTCAATACTTCTGCAAATTTAAATCAGTGCTAAAGCTTCAGTTTCCCATGATCAAATATGTGAAGAAGCTCTTTCCACTGACAAATCTGTGTCAGAGCACTCTGCAGCATCCTTACCTATTCTGATTCGCAGCATAGCAACCTTTTTCTGTTATGCCTGACTCATTTTAGTAAAACTAGATTATTCTTATGGTTTCTGGCACTATTTTTCTTGTAATATGATCAACAATATGGTTGTGTGTCTATTTGTGAACACTTGGGCAGAGTTTTATTTTCCTTTTTCAACTAAGCTTGACCCAAATGAAATACAAGCATAAACATCAAACCTGCAAGTAAGGTTTGAGAAGCCACAAGGTCCTCCTGCTGTTTATATGTGTGTGAATTACAGTACATCAAGAAATCAATATTCCCTAGATGGTGCTTGTGCCTGGCACTTCATGGTGAACAAACATTAGGTAAGACAATATAAATGGTACAATCCTTATTGATTTCTCTTGACTGTGTAGAATGTGAAAGCTGCAGCCACAGTTAACACTTACTGACAGACTCATCTAAAGTTTCAGTGCTATTTTATATTTTTATAGTTGTCCACGCTCAATTGATTCTATTAAGTTGCTGGACACATTTCAAGCCATCTAGATAAGAAGAAAAAGTGCAGTGCCTGGAATGAGATGCTGCTACTTTATGCCTAGCAGGATAAAAAGGTTAAAGGACTAAATTGTGCCTGGATGTTGGAAGGAGTTCTCTTTCATTAGATAGAATTGTTATTGTTTTTAGTGAATGGATATTGTGAGTGATGGATAGATGCATTTAACTAAGTTAATAAATGAATGAATAGTATATACCAGAAATGCATATGAGGGAATTGTACTGGAAGCTCTCAATATTATAGCCCCTCCCCAAACAAACATGCAAAACCCCCTTGTAGTTCTATTTGATTGAAAAAATTCCCTCAGGGAAAAAAAAATCAGATAGGCTTTAAAATATTAAGTTTGGGCTTTTTTTTCCTCCCCATTTTTCCTCTTGTGACTCGTAACACTCATTTAAAATTTCTTTTTAAGAGAAATTTATATATTGTTCTTTATTTTCTTTCCAAAAAGTGAGCTTCTCACACAAGCCAGGGAAATTAGGGAGCAGGACAGGGTAAGGAATTCTGAGTATCAGGCTATGGGTTTTAGTGCCCTAAAAATAATCTTCTATTTCCCTTTTATACCCAGACAGTGCATTTAGCAAGGTATCAGAATATCTATTTCATAGTTTCTTACTCCCTTGCAGGAAAAATTTAAGTAACATGACTGAATTGGTGTGTAAAAGGTGTCAGACATCCATTCCATGAATATTAAATGCACACTGGACTATGAGATATTTAATGTCTTGAGAAAATAATTTTTATATCTTTCTGGGTTGTGTGCACCAAACACAACAACAACAAAATGGAAATTCAAGAACTAAAAACGGCACAAAAAATGAAGATGTGAAAGCGTATCATATCAAAACCATATAAAATACAGTCATTGTGTTATGCCATTGTGTTTCTCTAGAGAAAACACTATCAGCTACAGTATAAAATACCCTACAAAGTGCTGGATATTCTGATCCTGAAGCAACGAACTCTTAAGCACATGCTTTACTTTAAGTGTGTTGTGGTCCTATTGATTTCAACAGTAGTGAGCTTTGCTGCAGTTATAGCAGCATAATCAGCACCCTCCAAGAGTGGGCACTCTTTCTCTCAGCATAATCCAGAAAAAAAAAAATCAAAGAAAACTTCTACACTATATGAAATCTGATAGAGGTTACATTTTTCAGATTTCAAATGAACTATTTTTCTTTTATAGAGATTGTTACCTTGAAAAATGAGGCAAGTCTATTTGAAAACATCAGGAACAATTTAGTGAACTTTAAAAAGACTTTGAACAGTGAATTTGCAAGATGTTGCTTCCATCTTGCAGAAGAGTTTCCTATATTTGAACGTCAATATAATTCACTTTTTCAGTGACATTGTCTACAGTCTTCTTTAAAATTCTTTTACCAAAAAAGAAACAACTGTTTCAAAATTACAAAAAATTCTGTTAGATCATGAGATGACTGCAGAGTGGTTCTCGTATCACGAGCTTTCTATTTTCCCTATAAAATAAGAGACGTAATTAAAGATGAGTTAAGACTTTGGTGAAAATCTAAAGAGCATCGGCAAATCTGAGCACTGCTCAGCTTTTCAATTGCTTTTCTACTTCTCAGTTCTTTTAAATGGTTTTCTATGGCAGGAACATTTTTCTTAATTAGTCACAGCTAATTACTGTTCTGGCATAGACAAGTAATCAGAAATGTCAGAGCTGCAAGGCTACATCTCCCTAATCCTTTGATAATAATTTAGCCTCCTGGGAGGGCCTCAAGCTGCAGTAAGTAGTGGCTGACAATAAGGCAAAATTAGGTGGGCAGCAGACCATTAGGATAGAAAAATAAAAAGCACTACCAAATCCTGCTGAGCACCATCAGGCAACTAACTACACTGCCAGATGAGGTGCCTGTTTAAGCCTGTGTTGTTAATTAGCTGATTCTACCAGACCTGCCACATATGTCCAGGTGCATCATGCAAAGATGTGTATTTCTGGGTTTGCGCCAAAGGACAATTTTGCACTGTGATCAAATTTCAAGAATCTGAGAAAGAAGCCCACATATTTCTTGAAGATTACTCTGAGTTATCAAAAGAAATAAGAAGATCAACAAGCTACAATCCATTTTTTTTAGTATTTTTTTAAGTAATTAGGCACGGTCCTCTCACGTTTCTGAGAGGTTAATACAAACACAGCTTTTGATTCAAATGTGGCCTTTAACCAAGTAGACCTTTTATCAAATCACACACTTGCAAATAATTACATAACAACAAAAGTGAAGATTACTTATTAAAATTAGCGTGACAGGAAGTAATTTGAGAATAAGGAAAAAAAAATCACAATTGAAGTTTTCTAGAAAAACATTGTTGAATACTAAATACTACAAAAATGGTGCTTTTGAAGTAGACATAAACAGCACAAGGAGTTGGTACTACTGAAAACTCAATTTAAATTAAGTGTTCCTCTTGGCTGTGTAACACCATGATTTGCACATTTTTAAACACTTTTTTTTTTGGTAAGAGGTCAGAAAACCTATAGAAATTAGGCAACTGAATAAAGCATTTACTAAATATATGCTTGTAGATATGATGGCAAACAGAAATTAGTCTAATTAGTACTTCATATCTCCCTTTAGCCATAGAGCAGAGTACATGACACAATAATCTTTGAAGAATAATTAAGACCTCAAATTATCTCAAGTACATCATTGAATTTGAATTGTCCATCCCTGCTACTAATGGAAAATAAAAATAATGGTTGGAATATGGGAACACCACTAGCATTTAATAAACATTCCAGACAAAATACAAGCAGTTTTTCAACAGAAAAAGAATATCACATTACATCTGAACCTTTGAAATACAAAGGCCAAAACCAGCTATGTAAATCTGGAGTGCTTAAGCTTTTAAACTGCTCATAAAGACATTCAGTCTTTCTGCACTCCAAAGACAGTTGTATTAGTTCCCTGCCATTTACATCTCTTACACAGCTTGTTGAATTGTTACCATGCATGAGGCCACAGCCTCCAGGAAGTCCTCCCACATGGGCAGTCCCTCCAAAGTCAACAGGAATACTGCATCAAACCACAAGAGGAGATGGGCAACCAGGGCCAAAGCCAGTATCTCCTCACAGGTGCCATCTTGTACAAGATAACTAAGGGCACCTCTTTGCCAGTCCTGACTTTTTCAAGATGTGCACTCTGACTATTTTATGTGTTTATGGTACACTTCGGAAGAGCTTTCCCAGAAATTAAATCCTAAAAAAATTGGAAACCCTTTCAGTTGTACCAATGGCTGAACACTGATGCATTAAAGCTGGTCTCTGAACCCAATCTTTATTTCTCAGAGCAGCAATCACTTATTGCATAAAGATTTCATTGCATATATAGTCTTAATAAAACTGGAATCATGCATCTGTTTACACCGTAAGTTTTCCACAACAGACACAAATATAACCTGTTATATAGTGCTCTCAAGGGCAAATACACCAAGAAGGAATCTGAAGCAAAAATGTCCGGAATGATTTTTTTCTGTGTTCAAACAGGAATATCCATACTTCATGTGCAATTCACAGGTACAAGAAAGTGAGAATCTACCCAGGTGGCACTCAGGAACTACACATTACTACAGAAAGTAAGTATTGCATCAATGTTTTAACAGAGCTCTCTGTGAAATTAAAAAAATGCTTTTCAAAGAGGTTTGTCAACAAAATCCAATTTTGTTTAAAGGAAATAGTTTTTAATGTACAAGTCCAATGTATATTAAAATTCTCAGAAGTTCAAGATTTACTAGTCCCCTCTTAAAAATTCTAGTAGAAACATGAATCTAAGTCTAGTCAATGGGAATAACCTGGCATGTTTATGGACACAGCACTGCATTTATCAAAGTTAATGGTAAAACACCTATTGATTTTGAGAAGGTAGAACCAGATCACATGGGAATTCCATAGTTGGATATTTTTAAAATATAATAATTTTTTGATCGATATACAGCACTGTTTTTTGACAGACTACACAGATGCTCTTGCATCATCCATGAAACAGATTATAAATAAGAGAGGCATTAATAATACTTAGTAATAATTTCTATTTAGTCTAGGTTTGTGTAATTATATTCTAAATATTTAATTTTTTCATTGACCAACTTGATTTAGTCTTTTCTGAAAACAAGTATTTTTAAAATTATTTACAAAAAAATAAAATTCAAGTAATATACTGTTTCTAAAACATTAACCCAGAGCTATTGCAGAGCTTAATCATGTGCAACAGACTACAAAAATTCCAAGTGCTCTTTAAGAAATGTGATGTTAAAAACAAACACTTCTCTCCATCGCCCTGCCTCAACCATAAGCTGTAACTGCATGAGAGTAGGAGATAAATGTCCTGAGTCCCTGTGACAGAAGGAATTTGACAAGCAAAATTCCCAGCTGATTTTAGGAAGAAGACCATGTCTGATACTGCAAAGGAAGGCAAAAATTCCCATGTCTCTGATAAACTGACCAAGTGAAAAATCTTTGTGACTTCAGACCTGGTGACCACTTTTGAGAACAAGAAGGTGGCACACTGACCTGGGAGAGATCAATGCTACCAGGAGCACCTGGACATATTGCTGTGCCTGCTGTCTATAGCCCTTATGGAGGAGGTAGTAATGAAATGTATCAAGAAGCTGAGTTTTTCAGAGGAAATGAAGGAAAAAAAAATTCACCTTGGTTCTGCTGCATGATCATAAGATGGACTGAAGCACAAGACTTTAATGGTTTAAAAGTGTTGCAGAAGAAACTACCAGCCCAGTCTTTTTTTCAAAGTCACTGGAGATTTGAACCTCTTTCATATTTAAGGATTCATACCACAAGTTTAAATTCCATTCTCCTTATTTTTGTATTTTGTATAGCATGGCACTGCTTTTCCAGGCTTACCAAGCACCATATAAAACACCACTTATTTTTTTGTCTTCTCTCCACTTTGAGACTTCTCAGGTAGAACAAAAATTGTACAACTCCTAGCCTTAACATATAGTGACTCACTGGCAGGCATTTGTACTTGTATCAATGCTATTCTTGAATTTAAATGATCTTTGTTTTGTACAAAACTTCGTGTGATATACATGCTGTTTGCTTGGTCACTGTTGACAGTTGCTGGCATCTAGCAGCCCTGGATGAAGTCAGTGAAATCTGTGCAAAAATAGCTTGCAATTATGCATTTCTGGGGGATTAAAATAGTGTCTGAGGCCTGATCCTGTCTATGTTAGTAATTAAGACCTCTAGCACACAGAACAGTCAGGTTTTTTGTTATTCTGGATGAGGTTTTTCCCTGGCTGAAGCACAGGAAAGTGTACTTTTCATCTTTCACTTGGCTGATGATTACTTAGCTGATACTAATTGAGTGTGTTTTAAGAGGAAATAAACTGTGATCTACAACTCTAGCCAGTCCAATGGCTTCAAGTATATTTGCATAAAAATGTGAATATATTTTATTATTTCTATTGAAATATAACTTGATAGATTTGAATTTATAAAAAGAGTACATAGGTTTTCTTAAAGCAATAATTTAAAAAAACCCTTCCAAAAATCATGTGCAAAATATTGCTCAGTCATAATGTTCTAAATCTGAATTAATGTCAGGAAAGGTGAATTAACAGAGAGAGATGACTTTGTTTTAAATTTCTGCATCCTATGAGCCTCCTTACTTGTTAATGCTCTTATCTGCATCTGTCCAGTCAGTTATATCTCCCACTGTGATGTTACATAGAATTGTGATACCACCATGCAGAAAGAAAAATAAAGACACAAATAGATATTTGATACACAAAATACAAATCACGTACCTCTTTTTAGTTTTCTTACAGATACAAGCACTGGTCATGGCAGCATACAATGTATACTACTGAGTAAAAGGGGACAAAAATGGGTTTGCAAACTCAAAGGAAAGTGCTGTATCAGAACTTGCATCCATACAGGAGATGCCTTCTTGTGCTGAAAAGCTTAATTGCTGAAATGAAATTCGGAAGAGGTCCTTAACCCACATTAACCCAGCCCTGCTGAAGCCCTGTCCTTGTGTTAGTGGTAAGCCAAAACCATTCCAGGAACTGTGCTGGTGACTCAGTGGTGTGCAGGATCCCTTGACAGTTCTCACGCCTGGGCCCAGGCCCTGGCCAGTGCACCCTGTGGACACAGTCTGAGACTCAGACCCATCCCACTACATCAAAAAAGTCAACGTGGTCTCTCCAGTGAGAGTTAGACTTGGCCTTAGGCAGATAATTTTATTAACATGCAGAAAATGACAACATAAGCAAAAATAACCCCAAAGAAAAACAAAAAAATAGAAACTTGAAAATGAAACATATGCTTGCAGATTCACTGCAAAAGCAAACTGAAGCAGAAGTTGCTAATATGGTTTTAGTACTTTGTGAAGGTGCCAGCTGGATGGATGATAATTTTTCTACCCCTGCAGGGCATCAAAGCTTTTATAAAATCATTCTTTTCACACATATTAGCACTTAGCTTATTAAAACAGATGATACTTTTTTTTTTTTTTTGTAAAGATGCCTGGGAGTGTCTGGAAATATAAAATCTGAGAGTTAAGTCTTATTTTGACCACCCAGTCTAACAAACAACAAACACTGACATGACATACCATGGCTGAGAGTCTATGTTATGGGACATTCTGTGACTGCCACAACTGTAGTGTCACAGTAAAGGCTGTGAATTGCTGTTATGAAAACATTTGCTGTAACTTGCATAATTAAATGAAACTGCAAGCAAAGCTTTCTAAAATACTTAGGAGATGACACATATAAATACATTTCAAAGTCTATATTCCGTTCCAGAATTAGTTTTGTAATAAATTCCATTTCACAGTGCTAGAGATGACTTCTTTCCATGTTCAAATTCCTATATAATTGTGACTGAGATAATTGTCACGTAAACTGATCCAAGCTTATCATTAAATAACTTTTATTTTACATATATTTTACATGTGTAGGGTTTTAAATTTATACAGAAGGTACTATTTCAGCTGCCTACAGCTTCTCCTTCAGGCAATTAAGGAAAGGACATACTAGACATAAATTAGTGGTCAGAACTTGAGTGAACTGAAATGTGATCATTTCTAACAAAAAGATGAGGAATCAGGGCAAAGGAATGAATGGAAGAAGGCTGCAGAAGTTATTATCAAAACTGAGGGAAATTACTGCATGCACCTTGAGGATGAAGATTACTCTGAACTTGCAGAAATCAGATTAGAATTTTGAAAATGAGTTTGAAAATTTAATAAATGGTTATAAAGTCAACTTTAAGAAATAGAAGTCTTAAACTGGAAATCCATACAACAAAATTATAAAAGTCATTCCACAGAAGGACCAGTCTAACCCACAGATGTACCTGGCATCTGTATACTCTTTCTGCACACAAGCAGGCAGTGATGTGCAAAACTTCTTAATTAAGGGGAAGTAGTTCTACAATGGAATTCACAAACCACACCAATCCAATTCTCTCCATTAATGAATTCAAAATCAAAAGACGGAATATAATTCAACTACTCACATTGCAAAAATTACTACTTCAAAAAATAGTCTTCTACCAATTTTATTTCTGCCTTCTAGCACTTAAAAGTTTCATGCAGAATTTAAAGAAAGGCCACCCTTGACAGCTGAAGCTTGTAAATAATGAGCAAAAGAAAAAATTATCAACAGAGAATGTCTAAACACCTTGTTGAACATCAAAGTCCAGCTTATCCCTTCTGATGTAGTAGCGATACCAGAAAACTTTGCAAGTGTAGTTACTTACATCAAATAACTTCTCTATGTACATTTCCTCATTGACCTTTTCTCGAAGGATATCCTGGTTTTGCCGAACAAACATAATGTAGGTGTCTGCTAGATCCATTCCCGGTTTCTGTGAAGACAAAAAGTGAGGGGAGAAAGTAACAGGAAGGGAAAGACAGACCCTTCAACAACTGAGACTCAGAAGAAGTTAAACATAATGAAAACAAATGCTACAATGTTCACAAATGTATAAACTGTATTAACAAAACCTGCTGGGAATTCTGGTTACTTAACATGTCCAGGAGGTTTCACTATCAATATAGTTCTATGCATTTTAATTTATGGATGCTTTGGGTCATAAATCCACATTGCCATATGCAATTGAAGGAACTCTTGGCTCTGGCAACATCAATGGTAAACTTGGACATCTTCCCCTCTTTTTGTTGGTGAGGCTTTCATGGATCGCCACTCCAGCCTGAGTGCAGAGATCCAAATCCTGCTATCATATTCAGAAAATGCTTTAAAATAGCATTCAGTTCCTTTTTCATTGACTAAGATTTCTTGTAATTATTATTTCCAATCTACAGCTGAATTTTGTGTTTGAGCTCAGCTTCAACTAACTGCAATCCAAACTAAGTTCAAGCACATCCCTGAGAGCAACAGCATAAAAAGGCTGTTTTGAGTGTAGTCCTGTACCATTATATTTTGTAAACTGTTGCACTGGTGCAGTCAGCCCACAGGATGGCCAGGGCAGGAGAAAGGACCAACATTTTTCCCTTCTTGTACCGATTTATGTTCTGTATGAATAGCAGAGTAGGCATAATTTTTATACCACACCCGCAAACATGAGCCAGGCTAGGATATGTTGTGTGTATGTGATAGTACATCTGGACAGGCACAGTGGTGGCTGAAACTGCTCTCTGCTGTCCAGCTGTGACTTCTGGATCTCCATAGTCATGGAAAGTTGTTCCACACCAACACTCCTAACAGCCTGCAACATGCCCTTTACTGGCAGTGTATGCAGCGCTGGTAAGGAGTTCACTTTTTTCTAACAGGAACAAAGAATGCACATAGGCACTTTGGAAAGTCTTCTGCAAATGCCCTCTGTGTGAGCAAGCTGGTAGAAGTATTACTCCCAAATAACAGCTTATAATGCTCCTGGCATGCAAAAGAATGCTAAGTTTTATAATACTTCATAGCAAGCCCTAACATAGGCCTTAACATTTATAAAGGATCCAGATTTTGCTAAGACTCCATACAGAATAATTAATAGTTCTAGGGAAGGAGGACAAAAGCATTTATACCCATGCCCTGAATTCCCAAGCATAAGACATGTCTATTTCTCAGAAACTGTTGTCTGAAAACAGCATACAAACAACACTGTAAAATATTTAGCCTATTTTAAAAGCCTGTATGGATGAACATGCTCATATGGTTAAAATATTAAATATAATTTTATATTAAGGCTTCCTTTCTAGTCTGCAAGTGAATATTCAACTTCAAATTTTCCTTATTTCTTATTACCTTGTATGTAATATTTTGTAATGTATATGAATAAGTCTGAGCACAAGAAGGAAGGAGAGGTGCAACATGTCCATACTATACCTTGTCCTGAAACTGCTGTCATCCTATTACAGTAATAGGATGACAGCATTCTCTCCTCAAAGCTTCAGTGAGTGAAACCTCCTGGATTATGAGGTTCAAGTCGTTTTATCCTGAATCTACCACAGACATTTAGAGGAATATACTCCAAAATAAAAAGATTTTAATTTATAGGTGTGCATATATGGCAGTTTCATTTTCTAAAAGTAACCATTAAATATAGAATGATGGCCAGCTTTAACACTTGTAGCATCTCCAAAACTCACAGTGAAAACCTGAAATATCTCCTGCACACTTGGATTGGTCATTCCAGAGGCAATGAAATCTCATTGCAAAAACTTATCCCATCTATATATGCTTAGATGAAACTCTTAAGAGGAAAGCAGGACCAATGATACTTACATCTGCATCACACACCTCAATCCTAAGCATAGAATAAAAATGTAAGATTTCAATAGACAAAACATTTTTCTGTTGGAAAACCTGATTGACAGAAATCAATAGATTTCCTTCATAAAAAAGTACCTTCACTAAAATGTGACAGAAATACTTTTCTATTAAGACAAATCACAAAGTGAAGCAGATTTAGAACAGAAAACTCCATATTTTACCTTAGTATACTCATTTGTGATGGCACAAGAGAATACAATCGGCAGTGAAACCATATGTACTTTCTAAAACCTGATACAGAATTTACAGGAATTGGACTAGAGTTAAGTTGGAGGAATAATGGAAAAATATTTTGAAATCTTCAGAGATGGGTGAAGGAGATAATCTAGCAAATGAAAGGCTGATTATAGTTCTTGAGCATATATAGTGAAATGTATTAATGAATCTTCCACTGAATTCTCAAACCTAGTGGTTCTCCAATTAATAGAACTTTTTCTTTTACTAAGTTCAATAAAAATGTTCATCTTGCAGATAGCCAAAGCAAGAAAAGTAACATTTCCCATCAGCATTAACTCTCCCTTATCTTTGAGATGTTTACCTAGTCTTGAAGCTGTGACATATGGGAATTTCACACCTAGTGAATATATTTTCATGTAGCTTGTGGCACAGGAGTGTAATCATTAAAAAGAATATACACAAGTAAGAGTAACTGCAACAGCTGGTGACATTTACCAATTAGAATTACAGTTCTTTAAAACACTTCATCCTTCTTAATGTGTGCAGGATAATTATCTTTGAAATTGCTGTGGAAAAAAAAATTAATTTTCCTTTTAAACAGTGTCTGACTACAGTAGAAGTAAGTCTGGGTAAGGCAGATTATCAATACCCCGAGGCATAACTCTGTTTTAAACCTCACCAAAATCACCGAAGGTTAACCATCTTTGCTCGTGGTGGGCAAAGTACACATTAAACATTGAATGAACCAACAGTATACCAAATACTTCATTATCTCTTCATATTACATGCACTGAATTTATTTGTTTTCTCCAAACATGTGGAAGAAGAAAAAAAAAGCTACTATAAGCATCAAAATAGCTTTATTGCTGTACATTTAACGTATTAACTTTTTTTAAATAGGGATTATATATTATTTGGAAACCTCTGATTACATGATCCTCTACTGATCTGTTTTAAATTATTAAGCATCAGAAAAAACCCAAGTTAACACAGAATTAAACAAACAAACAACAACTAAGAAATGTAATGTACCTTAGAAGACAAACAAATAGAAACTGAGATAAAGTTTAAGTAACTGCCACAGGGGGCATTTAATTGCAAAGACTAAAGCATTCCAGTCTCCACATCTATACTCAATATGAAAAAAATCTCTGAATCTCTGGCAGAACATCTGCTGAAGTTAATAAGCGTTATTTGCACATCTTTGGGAGAAAATTTTAACCTGGTATATTACCCAGATAAGTATAAAAAAGATTGTCTGAAAGTTTCCCCACGAAAAAAGGTGGGCTTTTATATAATAGATAGAAAGTTATTATAAGTTTGTTTTATTCAGAACAGCAGACAAGATGTTTTGCCTATCTGAAAATGAAAGAGAAGCAGACAAAGAGATGAATAGAGAAACTGGAAACACAAAGACATCAAATAAAATACCAGGAAATTAGGAGTTGTAAATAGGGTTACTTTGTCACTGGTTACACAAGTAACTGAATACACTGGCGAGTGAATGAGTTTAAACAAGGGTGTAGGCTTCAGCACATTCTTTTTTAGGGTTAATCACTAGTTAACCTGGCAAGATGAACATGCTGTTTGGGAAAAAAAAAATTTAAAAATCCTTGTTAATTATATACTGAAGTGCTCTTACTTCCTGCTGCTGCACCTAATCCCACAGGTGCAGGTTGTCTCTTACTATTCACTGGTAGGTGGGTCCTGACTGCCAGGCACTTTTTCTTAGCAATAAATTCAGATAAAGAAGAAATAGCTTAATTTTCCCTATTTGAACAGGAAAACAGTATCACAGAGTCCATGTAACAAGGAGGCAAATGTTAAAATACATTATTTCACTTTCCACGATGCAGTAGAAGCTGTTCTATGATTGACATGCATGCCTCCCACTTGCAATATTTGCCTGAAGCACCTAGTGAGAAGTAATGCTGCATTTCCTTAGTTTCCAGGCATTCTAATATTTTGCTGCTGAAAGATTGTAATGGGTTTAATGCTGCCACTAATATTAGGCATTTTCCTACAGGAGAGCTACACCCAAGTTTCTGAACAGCATTTTGCAATGCAACAGTCTGGCACAATTCTCAGTGAAAATCACGTACATTTGTAATGCTTGAGTTATGTTTATTCTCACTTTGACATTTGTCACAGAACATTTCTTAGCATCAGAGAGTATTAAATGAACTTGTGTTACCAAAAACCAAGAAACTAGTTTTACTGATTGCTATCCTGCCAAAGCATTAATGTTTCAAAGAGAACAGATGCTAGAGACTAACTATACAAGAAAAAACTTCATCCAGTTTTGTGTTTGCTCTTCTCTCCACCTCTTTTCCCTCCCCTGCATCCTGGAGGGAGTAATTTTAACTACAGCGTGGATGTAACAATGAAATGAAAAGGAGTGATGATCTGGAGGGGGCTATTGTGAGGAACACTGGAGCTCCTTATTCAGTGTCCACCACTAAATGAAAGAGCATGGTGGAAAATTTTATTGCCTGAAAGTCCTTCTCTAAATACTGCAAGGCTCATCACTTGGGCTTTGGAATAACAGAATTAAAATACCATTAAAATATTTTTGGAATAAAAACTACCAGTATTCATGGCTAGATCATCATCCTCTTCATTTCTTACAAAATTAAATACATAAGCTAGGCAGGAAGGTGCACAATTTGCATAATCAGTCTATTATAAAGGTAACATTTTAATTTCACATGGTTACGAAAGAAATTATTTTGTTTAAATGAAAAAATGCAATGCATTTTCCTCTCTCTCAAAAACATCTTGAAAAAAAAAAGCAACTTTGGCAAAGAGGAAATGTCTGTATTTTGAGAAGTGTCATGGAAAATTTAAACTATCATTCTGCAAGCATTTACACAAACATCTTTTCATATAGTTTCATTACATTCATGGGGCAACACAGGCATGCAAATGTCTGCACCAGGATTTTGATTTTTAGTGCAAAAGGTCTTCAAAAAATACCACACCCCTATGACACATTTGGGTATTAGAATACGCTTCCCTCCCTGCCACCAAAAGTTGTATTTTACTATGTTATTTTAGCTTTCCTACTCATTAATAGTCATCCTTCTGATTGCTGTTTAAGAGGTATCAAAAATACTGCTGACTTACAACAGATGCTGCAAGGATTTCCCTCCAATTCTACAATAGCTTGTTTTCACAGATCAGAAAACAGAAGGGCCAGTTCCCAGGTCTGGGTATACAGAGGAGGAGGAAGCCAAGAGAAGCCCTAAGCATAAGGATAATGACTCATCTGTGGTCTTTATTTCTAAATAGAGTTCTCCAAGAAAATACAGCTTAAAAATGACTAGCACAGTTTGACCACACCCGAATAAACACTTATTTCCCTCAAAAAGACTTTCGCTTCTTAAAACCAGCTAAATGAAGCCATGCAGTACAAGTGTGATATTTGAAAACGAAGGTATCTGGAAGGTCCCCATGTGCATCTGCCTGGTAGGAGGCAGAGTTCCTTCTTTGGCCTCTACAAGACCCCATAAGTCAAATGCTGGCACATGTGTGAGGCCCCTTTTCATACCTTTGATCCGCACATAAAGGCAAGAGTGGAGCGAGAGGGCTGGCATTGTGCGAGCTGTGCACTGCTGTCAGCCCTGGCTCCTTCAAATGGCCTCTCTGCACTTGGTATGACAGGTGGCCCATATGAAGAGAGGGAGGATTAGGTTCCTTCTGTGCCCTCTAAGTAACTGGCATAGATTACTGGCTCCTACAAAGGGATTTAAACATACCTTTCTGAACAAAAAGCAGTATACACATAAGCATGTAACTGGATGCTCAATTTGTATGAGTAATTGCTCTGGTTGTATTTGTCAATGCAGCAAATGTGTATAGAAATGACCAGCTAAGGACACAATTATTTGTATGCAAAACTGACTTACATGATGAGAAATTGAACACAATGAAATTATCTAGATGATTAAGTAATAATAACCATTTGAGATTAACAACATACTTTTTTTTACCTCAATTTTACAGCATTCTTTCCCTATTCTCATTAATTAACTTGCTTTGTGAACAGAATATTAAAAAAAAAAGGAAAAATATTAGGCTGTACTTCTACATCTCCTATGGATTGCATGGACTTTAAGAGAAACTACTGAAGGGTTATAGTGGATTTGGATGAGCTGTGTATTCAAATCAGCTTCTGCATTCCCAGTTATCAAAACAGCTTTAAGAAGAGAACCAATGTCATCCTCCATGCACTACTTGTAACATTTATGTTATTTTCCTCAAACATTTGGTTTCTTTCACGTGCACATCAGCCACATTTTTTTCCACTGCAGAGCCTTGTGTACCGTGATAATTACCAATAAGAAGAGCATAACAGCAACTAGATTTTTTCAGTATTATTTTTAGGAAATCACAAGACATCATAGTTATTCTTCTTAGTCTGGGTAGTCTTGCATAGTTGGGGAAAGCAATGAGAGCTCCTTGGGACTGCATACGTCCCACTTCTTAAAGGGCATTCTGAAAAATTAAGGGTTATGCTGTATGTTTTCTTAAACAGTTAAAAAATCCACAAAACCACCTTTTATTTTTTCTTCTTTTGGATGTAATTAATCATAATTCTCTGTCAAGATTAATGAAGGGAAGGGTACACAGCAAAGATAGGTAGCACTTTTACTAATCTATCTGCTAAATGGACCACAAGTCTATGTCTATCTTTCCCACCCTGGTCCTGAGAAATGGAGGGATGCAGTCTAGGGAGTGTGCACCTTCATGTCCAACTATTTATTGTCTAAACCCTTCCTCAATATTAATAGAATTAACCCTTTCCTCAAAATGACCCAGAATCATCCAGGAATGTCTTCCTTCTTTTTGAATAATTTACTATTTTTATTTATCTTTGATTTAACTTTTTAATCTCCTTTACCTCTTATCCTCTCTCTGAAACATTTTGCTCAGTACTACCTTCATTTTCTTCTAACATATTTTTTGTCTAGTTATTTTTATTTCACTAGCATCCAGCATATTTTTCACTGTTTCCCAAATCCTGGTAATCAAAGATCAAAAACTCTGTCAAATCCAAACACTCAAAAAAACACCCCCAAACTCCCTGCCCCCCCTTCTCCCCTAGATGCACCAAGTGATCTCATTCAGATGGAGGTGGGTCACAGGGGCAGAATGCCATTGTCTAACACACTGCAAGTCTGCACATATTTGTAACTACATCAAAAGAAAGAACTGACTGTGGTCACTTTTAAGTAACTTTCACATATGCAGCTATATGGAAAGGAAGTACATGAAGAGATTTTATAACATATTAGGTCAAAATAAAACCACAAGGCATTTAATTAGCTTCAGTGCAGGCTTGCTAGGTTACCATCACACTACCAAGAGCTCAGTGTACATTCCTCCCTGTGTGCTGCCCCTCACTCCACTTCTCACTTCAGCTGTGAGCTAAGGTGATGACCTTGTGATGTGAGGACTTTCAGCCTCCTCTTGCAGCTGGAAGTTTTTACTTTAACCTGACTGTGATGTCAGGCCATATTCAGACTGGACAGCTGCTGTCAGTTGTGACAGTAAGGGCAGAAAAATATTTTTATTAGAGTATGATAGTAGATTTTCCATATTACCTGAAAGAAGTCAATGAATTTCTAGTTTGTCCACTTCTTGGCCTCAACTGCATCTTCACAACAAGAGAAAGAATGTGAAGAAGCAAAATCAAATCCCAGCCAATGAAAATCTTTCAATCCAGGTAAAAAGCCCTACAGAATTTGGAAAACCTTTGTCTGGTCAGATCCACAGCCTCTCTCAAGTACAGTTTACATTTGTAGTTTACAGTTGTGGCCCTACAATCCAGTTTACATGTTGGGCTGTGAGAAAGGTGTGTGAGAAAGCTGGAAAGTGAAGACAGGATAATAATGCAAGGATCCTGACAGCCTGTCTATAATTTGGTCCTTTCTTCAAGCCAAGCACCATCATTCAGTGAATGCGAGAAGGGCAGTGGGGCTCCAGCAACCATCTCCCTGCTCTGCCTCCCTCTTTCTCTGGAACAGTAAGTGCATCCCTATGTGACTCAATCTGCAATATTCCCCTGAACTTGTGGCAAAGGTTTCAGTCTCGTTTTTATTGTGAACTTCAACATCAATGTATCCAGGCCAATGGTAAAAGACTTTGTTGTCTCCTCCTCACAGATACCCTATGTAATTTGGAGAGTTTTCCATATTACCTGAAAGAAGTCAATGAATTTCTAGTTTGTCCACTAATTTTTTCTTTAGGCCTTTGGGTCTTAAGTGCCTCACCAAGGACCTTTTGTGGCTGCTCTACAGCACAATAGATGAACAAGAGGTAAATTAAATTAACTGGATTTGATATGAGGTCATTCCTTTGAATGAAAGATTGAGCCTACTTTTTTCTTTTTTTATAAAACAAAAGAGCACTTATAAAGGTAAAAAAAATCCACGCAACAAAATAAAAAAAAAGTCTGAAAACATCATCTGAAAACAACAGAAATACTACAATTATGAATAACACAAATATAAAGACAGCAAAATAACAAATTCCAGAAACAGAAGTTTTTCCTTTAATTTAACATGCACAAATTGAAAAAAAAAATCATTTAAGCTTGTATTTTTCAGGATAGAACTGCTGAAGGTTTTGCTGGCCACCACACAGTTTAGCATATGTGGCATTCATCTGTATTTTAATTTAATATTTTTAATTTACATAGTAACTGTCACATATGTAGTAATTGTGGTCTCTTTTTGCTATGCTTAGAAAATAAGATTCTTTAAGAACTGCATTAAAAAGGGATGAGAATGCAGACTTATGAGAGAACAAGGGATATTGACAGTGAAAATGACATTATTACACAACTTCTTCGCTTATTTAAAGAAAAGATATTCTACTATCATACTCTAATAAAAATATTTTAACAGCTGGATTTTGACTTTATGTATAAAAGAACTCCAGCAGTTACCCCTTTATTTTTTACTTATAGCACACAAACACTGCACAACCAATGGTAAATCAAGTGGAGATTGAGCAAGCAAGGGGTTAAATAAACAAAGTCGAGTCCTGAAATAAGAAATCAAGAAATAATGGATATTCAAGTACGAATCTTTTACTTGTTGCCAATACTGCACATTTGAACAATTTATCCAAATTATGGAAAGACCCCCACAAAAGAGTATCTAAGTTACAATCCTCACTCTTCCACAACTGAAAAAGTGCATTGAGAATACGCTTTCCATGGTTTGCTTTGAGAGTTTTGCACAAGGGAAATGAAATGTCCTCTCAAGGTTGTAGTGGCTGTTTAAATATTCTATGTAAAGCTATAACAAATCTCTGTAGGAAAGCAAAATGTCAACAATAAAAAAGTGAGCTAAAGCCCCCCGAATTTCTGAATTATTATGAACACTAAAATAAACAAATCTAAAAGGGTTATACTTACCGGAACATCAACATATTTGGCAGCTGCTTTTACCTTTAGAAAATTAAGCATAAAAAACACAGTAAGTATTTATTACTACAAATTTCACATAATTTCAGAATTATGCACAGAAAGAAGAACAGAACCTTTGAGAATCCAAACACTTACAGTGAATGAAACTAATGATGAGAAGAAAGTACCTTCATCATATCTTGACAATTTAGACAGCACACCTTCTAACACTGAAACAACCTGGAGGAAAAGCACAGAGAAAAATCTAAATGCACGGTGTGAAAATTAAATATTTGGAATGAGAATGTGAATTTTTCTTTCTCATATTTGTATTGATCAGCAGGGCAACACGAACTGTAAATCTGATCTCCATCTCACAAAGTGCTGAAATCAAAGACAACCTTCTTTTTGCAGCTTCACTTTTTGATCAAGCAGATGGAAACTGCTGAGCCACTGTAGAAATAGAAATCCAACGCAAAGTTTCTCCTGAGGTGGGCCTGCTTCCAACACAACATTGCTGCCTCTAGAAAGTGGTTGAATATAGCAGTGTGTGTACCCAGCAGGTATTCTGGGTAGAAATCACATGCTACTTTCTAGGACCACAGCTTCAAAGATGATGGAGCACAGTTGCTAAAGGTGGTTATCTTGATATTATGTTTCTCTTATCTTTGCTATTAAATAGAAAACCAGCTCTGATTTCACCTGAAAGTGTAATAACACTGGTTTTCTGTCAGGAGCATGAGCTGTTGAGCTGCAACGTGGCCAAGAAGGAGGCAAGAAAATGTATGCCTGAAGTCTCTGCTGTGGTGTGGTTTCTCTCCCCTGTACTTTCACCTGCTATTCTCTGAGTAGTGTGACTCCTTAGTAAGAGGAATGAATAGGTGTTTTTGCCAAAATTTCTTTCTGACCGAAAGAAAAAATCTTATTAACAGCATTACATACAGCTTTAATGTTTGAACACCCCCAAATTTGCCTTAAAGCAAATTCCCTTCTCACATCCCTCTGTGATGTTGCTCAAGTAATTCACAGTATATAACATAAAATACCTGTCAGCCATTGTATTCATGCACGTTTATTTTACACATATAAATTGCGCTCCACTTTATATAAAGATTGTTTTAAAAGTCATCCCTTGCTCCCAACACAGTCATTCCCACAACTAAGAGTATCATTTTATGAGTGTGAGGACAGAACAAAATTCCATCTGGCATGCTGTTAATGGGCCCTGTAACAGTGTCACAACAGTGTCACCTCCAGAGGAACTGAGATCATCACTTTGCAATAAGCCCTGCTTTTAACAGTTCAAGGAGCAGGAGCAAGTGCAAACCTACATTTGTCATTTATCAATCTAACCTGTCATATTTACAGTGATTAATTAAGACACCGGCACATAGGCGCCAATCAAAAAATAAATCCACATCACAAAAGAGAGTGGCAGTTGTTTCTGCACCGCCTTTATTAGACCAAATACCAGCTCTCTGCTTTGCAGTTGCATTCCTGTAAGAAGCTGCTGTTCATACTTTAAGTCATTTTATCTTATTGACAAGGATTCTTTCTGCAGAAAAGTGTTCAACTTTATTGTGCAAAGGTCTACTATGGAAAAGGCTGATCTCATAAACAACATGGGGTCTGCAGTGCCAACATATGAATCTGACACAAGTGGGACACAAAATAATGGAGAGCAAAACATTTCAGTGTCAAGGATGTCTGTTTAAACAAAAGGCTAAGTTATGTAGCTGGAAACTTGTTTTCCGAGATGTCAATGTATGGACTTGTGAAACTCTAAGAGCATTTCTGTGCATACCTCACATTCTATGAACTGGTTACCCTGACACACACTGTGCTTTGTTTCAATGTTTTGTGCTATTCCTGTGATTTTTTTAAATGCTTTAGACTGGTACGCAGCTAAAAACAATGACTGAAATGCTTATTCCACTTGGACACAAAGGAGACAATACAGAGGTAAAGGCTAAAAAATAATGAAAATACATTAGATGCAAAAGATGAATGCATATGGCTATCATGCACACTGAAGGGCATTTTTTTTGGCTAAAACCAAGAGTTTAACATTAGCCTTCCTCTGTACCTCAGAATCAGGATGTCACTGGTATTTCACGTCTCAAGCGAGGAGACACTGGTTAAGCTTCCAGTGATCAGCCAATGACATGGAATATTTGCTTCCTATTTTGAGATTTCAATCTCTGTTGTTACTGTGATAACTAATAATGCAAATCCCTCTGTATTGACAGCAATTGTCTCTAGAATTTCTTGTACATAAATCCAGAAGGAATATGACTATTTTCTTCCTTTTTTATAATCTCAGATATTAAGAAAAAAAAAATCAAAAATTTTAACCTTTAATAGTATGATTTGTTCTGATTAAACTCCCCTTTCTTCCTCTTCCTTTCCAATAACATTAAAATCATAAACTGGAAGATTAGTTGGGAGCCATGGTAGGCAACATGTAAAACTTAAAATTGTTGAGCTGAATTGCTTGTAGCTATGTTTATGTCAAAACCTCCCTTTGGACCAAAAATGTGTGGTTTCTACACAGTTATTAATAAATGGACTAATTTTGTTTAAACTTCTGTAATGATCCTACAAAGCCTTCCTCTTCAACTGATGGGTGCCAATCCAAAAGCAGATTCCCACCCTCCATCCCCCCCAGCAAGCTGCGACAAGCAAAAATGAAGGCATGATGAAAATATGACCCGAGTCTTACTTTTTGTCACTAACTCGTAAATTGTAAATATATGGCTCATTTATCCTACTTTGAAAAACGGGTATTTCTGGGTAGTTTGCCATGCATAGATAATAAAACTTCTTATAAAATCCTTCTTTTCTGTCATTATTTGCTGTGCTCTTCAAACTATTGGGGATGGAAACCTTAAGACTTTTACTGGAGTAGAGGTGCTACAGAAAGACAAGACTTTGAAGTTTTCTTCACTTATTCTCCAAGTCCTTATATCATGTCAAAACATTTTCTTTTTAAATATAAAAGCCTGCAAAATAAATTTTAAGAAACAACAACTTATAAAACATTTTTAATTAAACAGTTTGTGGACCAAAATATCATTAAAAAGTTAAACTGAAACTCTGGATGTCCACTTCTAAATACAATATTTAAATACTAAGTGATAGGAAGAAAGTTCTCATGTAAGAAACTTAAAAAAACTAACACATGGTATTATGTGAGACAATATTGACAAAATTTAGTCCTACCAGTTCTAATAGCTGCTAGCATTTCATATCTACAAAAGAAAAAGAGTGCAACCTTATCTCAGTAGTAGATTGCATAGAAATTGTTCACTCAATTGTTATAAAATTTAATTTTGTAAATTCAGTACTATTTTCACAAGTTGTGTTTACAAATCATGTTGTCCTCCACAATTTTCCTGTGTGTAGAAAAACTGTGTGATATTTGAAGA
This sequence comes from Aphelocoma coerulescens, assembly GCF_041296385.1. Taxonomy (NCBI): domain Eukaryota; kingdom Metazoa; phylum Chordata; class Aves; order Passeriformes; family Corvidae; genus Aphelocoma; species Aphelocoma coerulescens. The sequence continues at coordinate 23,514,722 of NC_091014.1, read as the reverse complement.
CATCTCCAAAGTTCAACCATTTTCTGCTGTATTAGAAATTAAAATGTAAATAATTTTACCTTTGAAACAAGAAGTGAAATAATTTCTTTAACAGTTTCTTCAATCAAGTCATCTATTTTTGAATGGTATTGTTGCTGTATTTCAAGAGATAAAAAAGCATTAGCATGTATATGAACACACACTTTTGTCATAAGTCATAAATGGTGCAAAGCTGATAACCCTGCCAGATCAGATTTATTTAAAATTATCATTTTGAACATCAGAAGAACAAACCCTTGAAAATGATCCACCCAATCAACAGTTTCTTACATTCTGTGTGGAAAATTTTCCCATGTACACTGTTGAGTTAAGCAGCTAATGGGGTTATTATTTAGATGAATTGAGTTCTTATACTTATTCAGGCGAAGGAATGTGAAGGATACTTTTTGTCTTCTCCTATATAATTAAGGTGGCCATGTATTTTTTTCTAAAGGGTTGGTTTAGCTGGAGAAGCAAAAAGACTAGAATAAGATTTAATTAATACAGCATTTCATGTCTGACAACTCTCATTCATAAGTTATTTTAAATGTCCTCTAGAAATAAAATGAGCTCCAATTGTTCATCCTGAAAGAGCCTTTTGGTTAGCACAGTGAGCTTCAGTTTATACAAATCTTACAATATGCTCAAGCAAGGGCAAAATTAAAGTTTCATCAACAAAGCAGAATAGATGGTAACAAATTAATAGGCCATAGAAGGCGTAATAAAACAGACTTCATTCTCCATAGACTTTAGCTTTTTCATAAAGAAGGTACCTTTAAGTAAATGCTTTTAAAATAAATCTGAAAGACTTTTTAGATAATCCTACCGAGTTCCCTTCTGAAATTAATAGGAACTAGGGATCCCATTCTGTCAAGGAGGCACATCAATTTAAACAGTAATTCTTCCTTTAGAAACATTTATGTGACAGCAAAGACTGTCCCCAATAGCCACTTCACAGAAAATGTGACTTGTAAAGACTAACCCTATCTTCCTAGTTCAAGACTACTTGGAACAGCTAACAGTATAATGCTTGGAGTAAAAGTACTGAGGTCAGTGTAAACATTAGCCTAACTTAGTAGCTGCCACCTGAATAGTTTTCAGAGTCCTAAGTTTTTAAAGGCTATTTTTCATCCATTTCAGAGTTGCCATACAAACCAAAACATTTGATCTGCTGAATATTTTTAGGAATGATTTTCTAAAGAGCACAGGTATTGAACTTGGGTTTAAATTAAGAGAAAATAAAACCATGAGACGTGTTTGTTCACATATACGTGTCTGCTACAGGTACCAACACCAAACGTTAATTTTTGCTTTTTATTTCTTTTAAAGTTTAAAAACACTTGGAACATGTAAATACGCAACTCAGGCAAACAACTGGGATCACATTGGAACAGTAAAAGAGCATATTAGAAATACATCAAAGAACTTTCTACATTTTCATATATATTATATTCCAACCACATTAATGCCTTGACCAATATAAAATTGTCGTGATCTGCTAAGGAGTCTAATCACCCCAAAGAGTGTGTGATATCTGTTGCTTACAAGTCTTCACAAGGCAATGGTTTCTTACTCTCTGGAAACTATAAACAATTATTCTCCCACTGATGAATGACAAAACTATACATACTCCTATGATCTATGAAAAACAGTCGTCCCTCCCAGAAAGTGTCTGCAGCTTTATCTCCACAGTACATTAAATTAATGGATTTATGTAAGATCAGTTCCTGTATTTTTTGGTTTTTTTCTTCTATTTTTTTCTCTTTTTTTTCTCACAACAAAGCAAATACAATTTTGTAGAATTGAAGTATAAACAGTAACTTCACTTCCGAACAAGGAATAACCAAGAAATGAACCAAGCTTTTCAAAAACCACAAGGTTCTAAAATCATGACATTTCTTTAGAAATAGTTTTTAAATTACACTAATCTGATTTTTTTTCATTATTTATTTTGAAAACCATGAGATCACAAATATTCTAACCCACTCCTCTCCAGTGCTAACTTCCTCTAAAACAGTAACAACCCTCAGCAAAACAAAACTTCAGATCCCGTGGAAGATGATTTGACTCCAGGCTTTAAGAATGTGGCTGAACTTTGGCTCCTAGTGGACTGGCAGACAGTGCAGGGGGATAATCCAGAGCAGGCAAGAAGAATGGCATATCCTGGAGAAGGGGCTTATGCCATCTGTCTGCAGGTCACTAGAGGTACTGATATTGCCTGTACCCAAAGCAGCATGTGCAAGTGTGTGTTTGCAGGTTACTGCTTGCACACACATGAAAGGTGAAATGGCAGCATCAGCTCAGATCAAGAGTTGATAGCTGTGGTTTACTTCTGATGAGCCTCACTGAGAGGTGAAAGAATTCAAAACTTTGGGACCTGGTAAGACAGGACACTGGGTATGAAAAGCAGAAAAGTGAAGACTTCATCTGGAATCATCTTGGAAGATGAACAAGGAAAGAACTGAGAAGCTGATGATCAGTTTGTTGCACGGTCAGACTGTAAAGGAATTTTGAGGGCCTGGCTAGCAAATTAACATGAAAAGCAATATTACCATTTAAAATAAAAAGTGGTTGTTAATATTAAACAAAAAAGATGTAAATCAAAAAAACAATGAAAAGACACTTACCCATTGACTAGCAAACTGGTTCATGTCACGGAAAATCAAAAGGAAAAATAAAGATGACAGGGTATAACAGGAAAATGATGAATGTCTCATTGAATTAGAAAAAAAAAGACAATTACATCGAATATGCTAACTTGAAAAGATCAGTCAATGAAATGAAGAACACAGTATAGAAATGCAAAAATCAACTGAGAAAAATATGCCCAAAAAATGTAATTGTGAAGGTGCCTAAAGCAGACATACATTTTCTGTTGCCAAATTCTGAAAAATGTTTTTACCATCTCTCCAAAACCAAATCAAACAACTTACAAACCAAATTACTTGCTATTGCATTAGCACAGAAAGAACAGTTTTAATTTTTTGCTGGTGGTCTCACCAATCTACATAGCATACCCTTTTAATTTCACAGATTATTCCTTCTGAGAGTGACAACATGGGAGCGACAGAAGTCAGTGAAGTTTACATATCCTTCAAAAGCACATCAGTGCTCCACTGTGGAGTACCTGGCAGCAGACTACTGCCAAAATGGTCCCTGTCCTTGGAGACCAAATTAAAAAAACCCATTAAATTACCTGATTATTTCTTTCCTCTATTTTCAGCATATTCCTAGGCATGAATGCTGTGTCTATAACCCATTAAAACCAAACCGTACTCATTTAAAACCTGTCTGCAAAGCACAATATTTTGGCTGCATTTTACTATTACAAAAGAGTCCTGAAGTGGGCTCTTTTTCTGTTGCAACCCAAGAGAAATTCCTGGAGGGGTTGTGAGTCAAGAAATCCTCTGAATGTTCAACAGACTCACAGGTCAAAGCAAACAAATTACAGAAGCACTCTGTGTGTTCTCTGGTGGAAGATGAGGGGTTGTGTCTTGCATGACGCTTCTAGGGATCAGCTGATGCACACTTCTGTCCAAACAGAGCTATGTGACACATCTCAGTTAGCTTGAAATTAATCCAAGGACAGTCTCCAGTGTGAGATGCTTCAGATCAACCAAACACAGGAATTAAACATACTAAATTCCACTTACCTCTTGCCCCGCATCCAGTATGCAGAGTTTAGCTGTCTGCTTTTTGGCATCAACTAGGACGTTAAACATTGTACACAGAGAAGAAGGGATACGCAAGTCTGTTGATTTGTTTATCTTTTGCAGCTTCACCTCAAATGCAATTCTTGTTCTGTTTATTAAGACAAAATTTGTAATATGAGTATCTCTGATAATTCTGAACAACCACTGTAAACGTGTATGAATCTTACTGAACATGTTGGCTTAACAATGTACCTATGCACGAGAACATTTTAGAATTAAAATTCTGTAAATCCAGAAGATCAACCTTTCAATAAACAATTGCATTGATGGTTTCAAGGTTCTGCCCTTCTTCAGTGAATTCAGTTGAACAATAAAAGTATTATCTTCTTGCTTTCTAGATAACAATATGTTTCCTTGTGTGATGACTGAGAACAATTTAAAGCAATGAAAATACCCCTCATTTTCCAGATTTTTTATGCTAAAATGCAGTTTATTGTATAAAATGCTTACTTCTAAGAAATATAATGAAAAAGTCCTCTTCTGGCTTCAATGGAAATAGAATTTTAATAAAGAAAATGAGTTTACTCTTAAGAAAATATTAATATGTATATTGAAAATTAAGACATATCAGGAGATACATAACATAAACACCCTATTTTCTTCTCACATCAGTGTAAATAACGAGCAATGTCACTGAAATAAACTATAATTCAGCATACCTAACCATAAAAATGTTTTATTTCCATCATTATTCTTAAATGTGGGTACCAGAAATTCAACAGTATTTTTAGAAGATGGGAACAGAAGAATCCTATTTTCCATTTTAAAAATTCTTAAGATCATATAAATATCACAAGAGGAGCTGTAATAGAAGAATTCCATCATTTTTTTCTGAGTTGCTACTCTAATCTTTATTACCTGACATACAGTATCTTTGACCACAGTAAAACATCATTGGTGTATTAAAATTGGTATGTTATGTATTGTCTAAAATATTAAAATATTTTATAGTCCTGTTGATAAGATTGTAAAGATTTTTTTTAGGCTCAAAATCAATATAATCCATGTATTATTAACACTGAATCTCTTTGCTACTCTGTCTATGGTTTTTTTAGACTAAGATTATACTAATAATCATCCAGCCCTTTAAGATTTCACCATTTTTCTAAGATTTCACCATTTTTCTAAGATTTCACCATTTTTCTAAGATTTCTTAGATAACCAAAACTGACTGAGCCTCTATGCCAAATTCTTTAGAACAGATGGATGGCTTTAATGTTAGTGTTTCCTACTTTTCTTTGTTAGAACTTTAACTTGAATACATTCCCTGTATCATTCCCCTTTCATAATCAAATAGAAATGTTCTTTTAAATGTTTCTGTTTTTTTAATCATGATTTCTGCAGCTCTAGCAACAGGCTCATACTGTAAGCCTGAGACTGTCCTTTTTCCTACTGTGTTTAGAGAAAGTAATGCAACACTGCGCCATCTATAAAGGTTCTCTGTTTCTTTAGACTTATCAGTATTGTAAATTTTATGATTAATACAATGAAATTACAAAATTTATTTTTCCCTATTCTATTATTTTTTTTAAAATCTGTGTTTTTATGCATGCAGATTAAGTTTTCTGAAGCACCTAATTGTAGGTCTCCGTAAATTTTCTAGACATAGAGATACTTCTTCTAAACTCAGTGATATTTACTGAAAGCTATAGCAGAGGTCTTTTCAGATCACCTGTATTAAATTTAAAAGAATATACCAACAATGCTAAGATACAGCTCAAGAAGAAACAGCACTACATTTTCTGTAATTTCCAGAAGCTTAGCACTATAAAACTTAGTTTTGGTTGGATGATTTTCAGCCAGCCTTCTTCTATTTGTTGTATAAATGCAGAAATACTGTATACTTTATGGTTTGTAACATATTTCTTAGGGACAGTGCTCTAAAATTGACAAAATAATATTATTAACTGAACATGAAGAATAATGTAGTAAAGGGGGAGGGAAATGTGCAAAAAGATTTCTTCTAGCAGAATTCTGAGTTTTGTTAATATTTGCCACAAATATGGAATAGAAAAAAACCCCAACTTGGTTTATTCATTTCCAAGGGTCTATTCACAACAGATATAGAAATTCTCCTTGCTATTTCCTAGATGTTGCCAAATTGCTGATTGCCAGATGCTGGGAAAGAAACACAAGTCATGATCTCTTTTAGAGTTGCCCTGATTCCTGTGACAGGACTCTGGTATAGATAAACCTCTGCAAGCCAGCATGACCCCTCCTGTTAATTTTCAAATCTCTCCCAATTTTTAAGTGGTCATTTCCACTATACCTTTTAACGCAGGCTTCTATCATGTCAGTGGCCATGAGTTTAAGTCTCTGCTCTAAATGGTGGGCAAATTCTGGTTCTGGCCAGTGAAGATCAAAAACAAACATCTGCAGAGCATCCAGTTTCCAGAAAAGATCTTCTGATGTAGCTGATCCATTGCTATAAGAAACAACAAAAAAAAAAGCCCCCCAGAAACAGAAGATAAATGTATGGATGTCTGACCCAGTTGCCACATAATTAAGGTAATAAGATTTCCTTATCACACATCCTTCACCTCCCTGTTTCTTTTAGCACAGTTGCTCTTATTTCAAAAATGGAAAATGGTAGTGGGAAACTTAAAATAACTCCCCTTAGGGTGAAAAAAGGAAAGTATTTCTCATTTATTAACTGAGAAATATGGCAGGCTAGAGAGGTAAATGGGATGTTAGGGAGCATGGAAAATGAAGCAGCTCAAGTTTCAGATCAAGATAGGAAAAATACAGGGTACAAGAATAGTAAGGATCTTTTCAACATACTGAAGACTTTGTGCATATATTTTCTTGCCTTCATAACTCTGGTAGATAAGTCTACCAAATAAATGAGGATGCTAGTAGTAATACTGTAAAAGAGACAACCAGACAAATAGTCCCTTGATAAATGCTCATGAATTCTAACTGAGGGAATAGCATCAGATCTGGGTGGAAAAAAAAGGAGAAGAGAAACTCCTTAAAGAAACTTGTGTACAAACAAAACCAGGGGATTAATATGGCTCTGTGCCATCTCAGATCATCCATAATGTTTTAAAGTGATTCTTCAAATGACTGCTAAATTTAAATACATTTGTTTGCGGTAAAATACAACTAAACTTAGTAAGTTCATTAACACTTCCCCTGTCAATGCAGATTAATTACATTTATTATTTATTACATTAATTACATACACAACATGTGCTGTACTTCAATGCCTGAATTACTGTTTAAGGTCAATGCATACTACACAACATGGAATTCCAGGATGTGAGTGACACAACCAACCAAAAATCAGCCTGACAGTCCCAATTCAGATCCAAATAGTTTAAATACATCACTACTATCATTTTGTTTCTTCTGCCTCATGACAAAAGAACAGAATTATCAAAGTGTTAAGTGACCCCCAGCTCTCATGGAAGGAATCAGTGAGCACTGTATGTGCTCAGGACAGAGGAGGGTCAGATTCAAAACCAAAGGAAGCAACCAGAAAGGACCTCTAATATCTGACCAGCTAATGCACCCCTCAGACAGCAGCACCACCACTGGCTCACACCGGGTTACCTGAGGCAGTGGGCAGTGAGGTGAATTAAAGCCCAGCTCATGTTCAGGGCTCTGAAGTGGCAGCAGGGATGCAGCAGGAGCACTGCTTCAGTCTCACACCTCCATGCACCACCTTCCAGACACACCCACATGCCCCTTGCTCCACTGCCTTAATGCTACCAGAGCCACTTTCATACATTACTAAGTTTAATTAAGGAATAGAAAGAAAAACAACCAAAACTTCTGGAAAATTTATAATCCTGTTAGACTGGTTTTTAAGTCATGTGACAAGCAAATATTGAAGATATCATTGCATCTGCTGTGTACACTGGCAGTGTGTGAAGCTGTAGATGCTTTGTTATAGACCTTATCTGATTCAAAAGTGACTACATTGATTTTTGAGATGATTGGGGTAAAAGAATGAGACAAATTATATGGGGATAGAAATGGGACAATCTCAGTATTTATATAACTGTTGATAAAAACACATATTTTCTAGAAAAGAAACCAAACTTTCTCAAAAAACAAAACTAACCATTTCCATTATCAGATTATACAATTTAACCTTTTTTTATTCTCCCATAGTTGTTTCTTTTTCATCTGATGGAATTCCAAAGGAAATTCTTTAGGATTCAGGAAGACTAATGTATTCATAACAACATAAATGCATTCTTATACACATTTACTACTTTGTTTACTATTAAATTGCAGTAGCCACTTAATTTTGTTTAATTAGACTACCAAATAAAGTTTTGCAATTATAATAAATGTAATAACAGGCACAGGTTCATGGAAGAATTAATTCAGTGAGAAACACTAATTAATTTGTTCTCTTTTCATATAATTTTGAGCTTGCATTCTTCAATTTTTTATTCAGCATTGTCCAATGACACTTGAATTTGATTAACATATTATACTAATAAGACAAGGAAGGAAAATAAAGTGCTGCAACAGAAATTGTTTGTTCCCAGTTCACACATTCAAACACAAATGTCTAATTTATTTGCTAAATGCTGCAAAAGAAGAGCTAAACTCAGATTTTACCTCCTCCTGGCACAAGAGTAATTCCTACATTCAAATCAAGCCTGAATCTATATCCATAACTTCAGAACCATTTTTTTTTTTTTTGTGAAGGGACATGACACATTCTTGGCTATTGAAAAGTTTTTATTTTCATATTTATGGTAAAGCTACTTCAGTCTAAAGAAGGGAATAAACTGCTCTACCAGGAATCTGAAGTGACACTCTTTGTTTAAAAACTATATTTAATAGTTTCCACAGTTTTAAAATTAAGCACAAACTCTACTTCTTTGCTGGCCAAAATTTAACCTTTCAGATGCTGTCTAGTTGTCCTTTCTTATTAATTGGGTTATGGCAGTAAGAGAAGGTTACCAGTGATTAAAAGAGGTAAATATTATGCACATCCTGTTAAATTCCCATTTTTTCTAATGGGAATTTAACTTTGCATTTGGTCACACTTTGACTGGGAGAGTGGACCAGGTATTTCCAGAGGTCTCTTTTAAATTATTTTATGGCTTTATGCCTTGCATCATACTGAACACAGCAAAAAAAGATCCAAGACAATGTTTCTCCAAGAACCTGCAGCATATCAAATTTAGGAGTTGCATGCAGCCTCCTAGGCATGCAGCCTTAATTCACTTCTTATACATTGACAGCTGAAAGAGGCAGCTTCTCACTGGGCTTGCCAGGTACCTAAGAAGTAGCAATTAGTCAAACAGTCCACTAATAAAGTACACGGGTTGTAAGATATACCCACACATGACTTCAATAGATGCAGAATAAATAATTTCTTGCCTACATATGAAACTCCATAGGGTGGCTTGGGATATGAAAATATAAACATTAAATATCTAAGAGTATTATCAATCAACCAAAAGATTCAAAAGCAGCTGGCTTCATTTCTTCTATAATTTACCAAGGGCAGTGACGGTCATTTTACAAATTACTCCAATTATTATTTTTTTAAAGTTACTACTGAGATACTACCAACTAGCATTTTGTGAGGACCTCTTACAAAACACAGCACAAGCTCTACATCCCTTGTGAGCCCCCAGCTTGTGAACTCCAGCTTTACATTCTTTATGCTGCTTCAAGATATTTATGTTCAGGGCTCAGAAGGTTAATTGAGAATTTCTTCAACAGAACAGGATTTTCAATAATTCCAGCATCAGTTGCACTCAGCCCCATCTCTCTACTTTTCACCAGCAGATGAGGGGGAAGGATGGAGCAGAACTTTTTCAAGTATCAGTTAGTGTAAAGTCCCTCAAAGATATTGGGAAAAGAGCTACCCCATGACTTCTCTTAGCTCAGGAGTGAGGCAACCTAAGGATCAAGCAACAAAAACCAAGTTCCTTGAGTCTTTGTTCTTACTTCATAGTCAGAAGGAAAGAAACATTTGGAAATGTTTGGAAGGAAAGAAATTTGCCCCACAATACACATTTGTCTTCCAGAAAGCTCAATAGGACCAAGCTATATTCAAAACTCCTTATTCCATTGAAAGCAGATCAGTCAGATTTCACTATGCCATCAGTCTTATGGTTATACTTTTAAATACCCATCCTTAAAAATGCAGGCCATGGTCTCCAACCACTTTACTGGAGGTAAGCTCTATGACAGGAATGTATGTGGCACTGCAGACACAACCCCTCAGAATAGAGATGAAACATGGCCTCCTGAGTCATTCAGCACTCACAAACACACAGAGAGCTCAGACACATTCACACCAGCTCCCTTATATCACTATTGGAGCACTGTGACTGCTCCAGCCTTGTCTCTCTCATCACTCATTATAGCTGAGCCATAGCAGGAACAACAAAAATGACACATTTCCTTTGATGTTGCCTCTTCTGGGTGGAAGACAAGACAGGACTATTCTGCTGTAAAAATATATCTTATTTCAGGTTTCCCCAGCCTCAAGTTTTCCTGAAGCTGATGTTGTAAACTGGCACCAGATAGCAACAGACAACCTCAGGTCTGTATCTACAATATCTCTGGTCAGTGACACTATGTCATGTCTGGACTGAAAAGAACAATCTATAAATTAAACCATAAACAATTAAAATCACCCACAAATCTAACTTAAAATGATATTTAAAATACGAAGAGCAATTTAAGATAGTATATTTGAATTAATGAATAAGTAAGGAAAAACTAGTTGTGGCTGATTGAAAGCTATTACAGAATATTCAAACATTTTTGCTTGTTAAGATTATCTTCAGCCAAATGGAAGAGTAATTCACAGTGCTCTGCATGTCTAGCCAATGTGTCCTCTGAGTTGTCTTCTCCAGAGACCAATCAAGAAAAACAGACTACTCCTCGTAACAATTTTCCCTTTTCATATCTCACTTTCCAATGCCCAAAAAGAACTGGAAAAAAGGCAATGATCTTTCTAAATGCTGTTATAAGTAGCTTATATTTACTGCTCCAACACATACGATGAAGGAGGAAAAAAGAAACAATTAATTAAAAAATATAAACAATTGTTGCTAGTAATGTTCAAGAGAATTGTAGCAACTTTAAAGTGAAAATGGGGAAAATCTATTTTCTCTATTTTCATCAATAAAGCACAAAAAGGGATGCCCAACTGTGAATATATTTTCACTTCTTTCTCTTCAGCAAAAGTTCTTAGGTAGGCACATAACAGCTCTATTGAATATGAAGGTTCTTAAACATGAACTTGAGAGCATGGACACAAACATTAGTAAAGTTTGGAGAATATTAAATCTCTTTGTATTACAGATAAAAGAGACACATGACTTCAGCAAACCTTTAATGCAGTTGGCTCACAGACTGCTCATTCTCATTCTTTTTGACTCTAGATTCTTCATTGTGTAATTCAGATTGATAATGATTAATTAGCCAAAATCATCACTTCCAAAGAGAAAGAGGAAAGTCCCACAGAACTCTGTGACAGACATTGTCATCTTCTTGCCAAATCATCAGTTTTGTGGCCGGGAGGAGGGAGCACAGTGAAATGGGAAAGACTTGGGGGAGTCAGTGAAAAGAAGGAGTCTACCTGGGCTCCTGAATTTACATGCCTCTGCTGACTATATGTGTAACTCACTGTACCCCTCTAGTCCATCTAAGCTGGGGTGTGCATCACACTGAAAAGGAAAACTGTCAGGAAACTAGGTTTTGCTTAGCTGGTATTAGAGTGTATGTATTGGGTTACTCCCTGTTGAAGAACTTAACTAGTAAGTGTGTTCTCCCTGAAAAAGATGGGATGGGAGAAGAGGAGAAAATAAAACCCTCCTCCTTTCTTTCACATAATAGTGAAAGTAAATCACTTCCTCTGCCAGGAACTGAGCCACTGTTACCGGCAGGAAAAAGGAAATTCCTTAGCATGGGAGGAGGAGCAAGTGGCTTGAAGTGGTTTTGCCTTTTCTTTTTTTACCCAAATACAGGACTATTCTAAAAATTTACTTGGCTCTTCCATAGAATGCAGATAGGCTGATTCTTAAAATAGTGCCTGAATACCAGAGTGTTACAAAGCTACCTTAATGCTACCTACAATCGAGACTGTAAATTCATACACATTTTATAAAATATAACCTCAAAGCTCTATTTTTTGGGGAAAGAACATGAAGAGGTGCCTCCACCAGAGCCAGCGCCATGGCAGACCTCTTCTTGAATGCTGTGAGGGGTGGCTGAAAGGGCATGATGGACTTACAAAGGTCACAACTGCAGTGAAGACACTGCTCATCCCCACTTCTCTTGAAAAGCAGCAGAATGACAGCTACTTCTGGCGAGTGTTTACAGCATGTCAACCTCACTGCTCACCAAATTCTAGGAAAACCTCCCTGGTTAGTTTAGGATTTTATGTATACTGTCTCATACATACCATGAAACTAAATACAAGAACGTGTGCAAGGGGGATGAGCCCATGGCTGAATTTCACTATACTTGTACGTGTTTTGACAACACAGTCTAGGAATATATTGCTTCACCAAACCCTTCATTTTGGAAAGATCTACTACTATAATCCTCCAACCAGAATCTGTATTAATTATAAATTCAATATTCAAAATACATAAATTTTCCTCTATACAAGTTATTTTTACAGGATGAGGCTGCCAGAAATCAGACTGCAAGAAGAGCACTTCCAAGATTAGCAAATCTTAACTCTGAAAGCTATTCTTTAAAAAAAAAGTGACCTTTGAAAACCTGGGGATAACAGAAAGGAATTTGAGTTGCAGAAAGCCAATTAGTTTGTGTTCAAAGTTGAAATGACTTGCATAAGCACATCAGGAGAAAGCTAGCATTACTATAGTAAACACAAAAGGTACCAAAGCCAAGGATTAAGAGGAATTCTGTCACTTTTTAGGGGAATTAACAGCAGAACAACAATCATAGTACTCCCTTTTTACAAGGAGTCACACGGAAAAGACAAGAGATAATGGGTTCAAGTTACTTCTGGGGAGTTTCTGATTAGAAAGAAGAGGAAATTTTTCACAATGAGGACAATCAGCCATTGGAGTCATCTCCCCCAGAAGAAATGGTGGATTCCCAACATTGGACATTTTAAAAATTTGTCTGGATAGGGTGCTGGGCCATACTAGACCATGCTTTTGCCAGGAAGAGTTGGATGAGATGATCCTTGAGGTCCCTTTTAACATGGTATTCTACAATTGTATGAACTCTTGCAGAGATAGATCTAATGCTATTTAGGAGTCTGTCATAAAACTTGAAAACACAACACTTGTCTTGAAATAATATTATAAACCTATGTGTTTTGAATGTGTGTTTTTTGGAATCTTTCACATTCATGCTTTCCAATATAACCTTTGCTAAAATAAGGTTCTTCTTGAGCCTTTCCCTAACATATATTAATGTGTCCTCACACAGGAATCTGACCTGTAACTATGGGAATATTTCCACAGAGCAGGGTGCATATACTCTATATTTTTTTTTAGGAAAAGAGCACTGAAATATTGGGCAAAATCAGAAAGAAGTATTTTTTTTTTCTCAAGCAGACAAAGAAACAGATGTAATTTTATTCTTGTACTTATTAACATGTTACCATTTTCCTGTAACATGGATACTTAATCTAATGACAATATTTGCAATCAATGATTTTCAGAACCAATACAAAATGAGTTAATCAAACCCATGCAAAAATATAATGGGCTGCCTTATTTTACAAAACCACAATGTAAAATCAATTATCCTAAAGGCTCCCCACTGCTTATTAATTCAGAAGAGTCATTAGGTTGTTTAGAGTATTAAACATCATTCCTGCTATGACAGACCTTTGCCAAGTTGATTTTCTACATTATCAGGTTTAAGACTGCTACATTTTAATGCACTAGAAAGCGCAACTCACTAACAGTCCATGCTTGGCTCACTCCCAAGAAACAACAGTTTCCAACTAAGAGATGATAAATACCATGCAATCCAAATACAGCTGCACAGAACACTAGCAAGGCCATGCAGAGCTGACATACAGTCAGAAAGTTATTGAAGAATACACACGTGGAGTCATACAAAGAAGTCATCCAGGTTGGTGTAGTAAAGCTAGGTATTTGTGGAAGATTAAGAGGCAAACTTGGAACTTTTGGAAGAGCTACATTAGGAAGACTGTTGGTGATGCTCCTGTGAAGAAATAAACAATGTAGGAATACAATAAAAAATAGAATATTTAGAGGACAACAGGGGAGAACCCCTTATTAGACAGAAAGCTATAGGCAGGTGCTTTGTTCAGATTTTGTAAAAAGGACTTACTTGACAGGTTGCCATGACTCTTGCTCAAGACCTCTGTGAATGGACTGAGCAATTGATGATTCCATGAGATCAATGTAGCGGACGACCATGGGAACAAAAATTTCTTGCAAGTGCTTGTGAAACTTTCCATTGCACAAAAGTGCTTTAAAAAAACAAAAAGACAAAAATTTCAGACCTTTTGTTATAGGAAGAAGTATATCTTAAAATGTTTTAGTACACAAAAGCATTATAAGAAAAAAATCCAGCTTGTGTAGGATATACAGTTCAGAAAAGGTACATGAAGTGTTCCATCAGGACGGTGCAGTACATTTCAAACTGTCAGTGTAATGAAAACTAGGTACTTACTGAAGTTCTTTACTGAACCAGAACCTTTTTGCATCTTCTTAAAATTAACAATATGCTTTGCTGAATCTAAGCATTAGCAATTTTGTTCATTTCTTCTACACCAAGACAGGACAAAAAATACCCAAAGCAAAAAAAACCCAAAACTATTTGAATGTCATTCATAAGCAGTAAAATATTACCTACTTCACAGATGGGACTTACTACATGAAAAACTGTATAGACATGCAAACTGAACATGCTCAAAACATGAAAATTAGTTTGCCACCACCACTGCTTGTCCCTGTATTCCCTGAAGTCTTCTCTCAGCAAATGCTAACTCTTAGCACACTAATATCCTGTCCCACCAAGGGAATATATGTTTCATGTTTTCAATGTGTCTGTGTTCACCCATTAATCTAGCACTGCTGCTAGGACCTATAAGAATATTCCCATGTGCATATGAAAATCATAGAAGCTCAGCCACAGCGAGAAATTTTCATGACCTTGGCAACCCTTGTTTTGTCTCATCTGTATTCTGTTGTTTTAAATTCTTTTGTGGGTTTCTCCTCCCACCTATTCTGGCATACAGGCTTCTTGTATGACTGGATGAGCACCAAAATTACATCTTGAGGAGGCTTCCTCCTCTTCCTAAGAAGACCAGCCTGGGTCACAGGGCTCACTCTGGACATCATCCTTTAAAATTACAATCCCTTTTGTTCTACTACCAATGCCAACTCCATGTCTAACATGTCAAAAGAGTTTCTATAACTTCCAAAAAACTATTTTGCCTTCCATTCCTGAATGATGTTCAGCCCAAACTGAACCTAGGAGAGAGGACGACAATGGGGAAAACGTGCCATCAAGCTTCAGTGCCCTATTTCTACGTGTATTGCAAGAAGTGCCCTTGTTGCTGAATGTCTGGACACTATGTTACTTCTTTTTCTTGAATACAATGATCTGGAAGCAAAAATTATTTTCTTGAAAACACCCTTGTAGAGTAATAGGAAATTTTGTATCAATCACCTTTACCTAAGGAAACAATATTATGCAATCAACTCTCTCTGGTTTGTGTAACTGCCTTTCTTGCTAAGAATTTTGAAACTTTCAGCTAATTTCAACCACTTTAGAGACAGGGGTAGAGATATCAGATATCAGATATATGAATTTTTATAAAAACAGGCAGCTAGGTAGCAGGCAGAGATTATTAGGGTTTCCACTGAGAAAAAGGCAGAGGTGTAGGATCATCTCTTTATTAATCACTTGAGAATCCACCCTTGAGAGCACCTGTGAGTCCGTTACAAACATGATCCATTATTTACACTGCTCCTCAAAATAACTGTTAACTAGTTAGTTCTGGCTTATTATTTATATATCAGGAATTCAAAACAGTGCCATTTTTCTCTATTTATAATTATCTTCTACATCTGAAAATTACAGCACCTGTTACCAGCAACAAAGGACTGAGGAGGATTTGGATATTAGTACAAAAGTTGCACAGTAAACAGCTGATGAGCATTGCCTCTAAGAAACAAAAGGTTGCTGGCATCCATTTGCATATTAGGCTGAGTTTTCAAGGCAACTTTGAGCTGAAAAATAACAACAAGAATACAACTGTGCCAATTAAATCAATCTTGCTGCTTTATAGTGAACCAATGAAGGACTGTAACTAATCAGGCAATCACAGTTACTTGAAGGGATAAGCTTGTAGTTTAGTATTTTCTGAGCACACCACAGAAATGCTCTGCTATAAGCCCTGCTCTGGCAATTACAGTAATGAAGCCTCATGGGCAGGAGGCTGAGTCTTGTTATTTCAAAGTCAGCATGAAATTTTAAGAAGTTACAGGCAAAAAGGTGTTCAACTTAAAAAGCTGAATCATTTTCCTAATATCATGACACCAGTCTTTACAGGGAAGTGAAATTTTCTAAAATTATGCCAAGACTTATAGTTATTTCACCTCCACAGAAATCCCTCTGTGTATGTGGGTACACTCACAAGAGAACTGTCTTGGATCAACAACTCTGTGAGCATTCTGTTTTCCCAGGGTTCAGGACATGGCAGCTCTGATTTACCCATCTGGAGATCTCCATCAAGGATTAATTCAGGGCAGAGAAAGAACTCAGAGCACGGGGATAAGTGATATAGCTGAGTATCATCATCAGACTCATGGTACTCTACCCTCTGATTAAAACTGATCTTGCCAAAAGGTACCACCTGTGCATCAAAGCAGATGGGAAACAAGAGATCCTTCAGGAAAATGCCGTACTTCAAATCCCTCAACTACCACTTGTCTTCAAAGATTTGTAGCTTAATTCTCCATTGTCTTTTCAATATAGACACCCCACACCCTCTTCATATGAGCCATCTCATATTCACACAAGCAACAATAAAATGAAAGCCTATGCCAGAGCAAGGTAATGCACAGGGAACGTTAAAGGAAAACACATTACAGGAACAGAAACAGAACCCCAAAGCAGATATTCTTGAAATATTGAAGTTGAAGAAGAAAACTATTAATTTTGTTTCCATATTAAGAAATAAATTAGCTGAAAGATATTAAAATATGACAAGAACATATTAGAGATGAAAACTAAAGTCTAGTTATCCAGTAGTGGAATGAGGTTTCATCTCTAACAGTAGGAAACAAATCTACTGTGCTTGTGTACAACAGAAGCTGTGAGGCTTCTATTCCTTTTACTTAAACAGGCACATCTTAGGAGTTGTCCTGGAGTGAGCATGTTATGCTGTGCTCAAGATCTTCTGCAGAATCAAAGGCAAGGAGGAATGATACAGATTAACATGAGTGTCTTTTTCCCTGACAAAATTAGAACTCTGTCAGACTGTCTATAATTATCCTGCTTTTCATAGGATTCTCTGGAAAACATCACTTGAATTTTCTGGCATACTTAAAATCCAAAATAAGAAAGAGTGAATTTCAAGAAGGAAATATCCTTGAGGGTCCAGATTATATTTGTAGCAATTAAAACTTAACCAATGACATGTGAAAAGAAAGTTTATATTCCCATGCATTTGCTGTTTATATTACATTCTGCCTCCACACAGAATTTCTTAATCAGCTGGTTAAATTGCAGTGAAAATTGCAAGTGTCCCAATTTATATAGAAATTATCTTGTACTTTTTCACATAAGACACGTTTTAAAAGTGAATTTTAGAGGTTTACTTTGTGAAAGCAAGGTTAAAATTTATTTAATCTTTAAAAGATAGAGTGACATAAACAGGTTATTGCACAGTTTACCTCTGTGTAGAAGTCCCATTAGGAAAAAAAGATTATTGGATATTCTGGTAAGGAATAATGCAGCTTGAGTTAACTCTCAGTATCAGTAACTGAGACATGTAGCTCTTATCTGAATGCAGATTATGATTTCAAAGCAGCTCCTAATAGGACTGAGTCCCTGATCTACGAAAAGATTCCTACTCCAGTGAATGAGAAGTGTAAGATTTGAGGTGAGATATTCGTGTGGGTATAAAGTTTGCTCTGATTACCTTAAGTCCAAGTTGTTTTCTAACTCTACCCTTTAGTTTAGGATAGGGTATAATGTTATCCATAAATTCTAGTACAAAAGTGGTACACAGACTGTAACAAAGCAGGAAGATGATGATTCTGTCTTTGGTGGTGTTTGCCACTCTGCTACTACCAACAGCAATAGTGGAAAAAACGTATCAGAGAATTCCTGTTTGAAGTCAATAACTATAATTATGGCAATGGCTTTCAAAAGGCTAACACTCAACATGCTGTTTTTCCTAAATCAGCTTCATCACACTGTCTGCCCGTTAGAGCAGACTGTGGCAGTGTTAGAGCAGGTGCACAGACATTCCACTGAGTAACACTCGATGGAGAATGAAGACTATGAGTTAACTTTATAATACTCCTAGTTTTGACTAGGTAGCAATGCAATAGTGCTGAGAAATAGCACAGCACATAGTGTCAGTGACACTTGGAGAGAAAACTTGGCAAGGAAAGCATCAGAATACTGAATGTGGAGTTGGAAAACCTCTAATATGAGCAAAATATATAGACACTTCATCTAACTAGGCATATGCCATTAAAAGATATCTCTCACACCATGTTAAATGAAGAGGAATTATTATATGTCTTTTGGCACTAAAAACCAGATTAATCTGAATAATTAAACAACTACAGAAAGTAAACTGCCCTCTAAAGCAGGCCCCTTAACGACACAATTTATAAGCTCTGTGGACAAAAATTAACATGGTCACTACAGAAAATGAGACACAATCCTGGGTCAACTATGTTCTTCTTCCCTCTATGAATATCTAATTCTGGAAAAAAAAAATTGCTATCATAGAGAGAGATATATATGAATATATATATATGTATATATCTATACATAATATATATGTTTATATATAGACATATATATATATAAATACTGCTATCACTGTACAATCTGCAAAGCTTTACAGAATCAGGCATAATTGAGTATGAACAATAGCAACTCTGGAGATCATTAAAATGAATATTATAAAAGCAGGTACAATATTTTTTTCAAATATTTACAATTTGAAAAATCACAACAAATTTATCTTTAATCTATTATTCATCTCCACAGTGAACATAATTTTTTAAGTCACTTTTTGTAGTTAGGTCTCATGAGAAAAGCAGAAATATTTTACAAGATGGGAAGATCATCCTCCTCCCTCCCTCCATTTCTTAAAGTTCTTCAGTTAGACTAAACGGGAATGCAATCACTGAAGTACTCTTCCTTGTGGAATGAGGTCAGAAAAAAATGGAGACTCTTCGGGTGACACAAAATGGAGTCCTTCATGAAAGAAATGAGACGCTTCATTTAGGACTTCCCCATCCTCCCCTCTCTTCATGAAAAATCATACACAATACTGGAAAATGCATTTTTTTCTCACTGTTAATTGAATATTGACTTTGAAGTATTCACCTTGAATCTTGCACAGTGTTTTTTACACTGTGTAAAATAGCACATTCACTATTTTTTGAATAGCCATGAATATCAATTTTCATTATCTCAGAGTTTCTGTAATATTATACTTTAGTGACATAGTTATAAAAATAGTTTTACATATAAGTTTTTTTAATGCTGTAAGTGTAAGATTGTTTCTTTATTGTTAGGAGTTCTCTCATGTCAGGTTTATGTGAAAACTGATTCATGCACCAAAGATTTAGAGCTCATTTAATGCTCTTGATATAGAATAACATGCAAGTGTCAGTCCTCCAAATTTCAGTGAAGATTAACCTAATATGCAACATGGTGACCTAACAGTTCTTCATTTGAAAGAAGTATGAAAAGTAATCTCTGATATAGCCAGAGAGTGAGAATAACCCAGTGGGATTTCCACCTCTTCATTTCCTAATGAGTTTTTTGATAATGAGAGGTGACTTTGCCAGTCACTGTGGGCTCTATTATGGCTAATTTACTCCACTTCACTCTCCTTGTTAATTATTAACACTAGCCTTTTTATCCTCATGAGACCACATTCCAGTTTTTCCCTTTTTAGATTTTTTTTTCTAAATATATCTTTATGAAGGTGATAGTTTTCAGGAAAAGATTTTCACTTAGGGTGAAGTCAGAATTATTGATTTTACCTTGGAAGACTGTAAAATTAATTATATAAGCATGGGAAGCTCTTGCTAATGCTTTCAATGCAGTTACAAGGTGAAAAGGCTGTTAATTAAAGAATAAGCACTGAGGTATGTTCCACCTGGGAATCAGTTCTTGGTAGAACGGTCACTTGCCACTTGCTAACATGTCCCCTGATTAATAGGTGACTAATTTCCATGGTTGCTTTCCAGTAGTTCTGGGGAAAAAAAAGAAGTGTGTAATTTTCCAGATGGCTTTCACTTGCCAGAAACTGTCATTTAATATATCTATTACCATTAGGGAATTACTGAAATTGGTATACAGGTGTGATATTTCATACAACAGTTGTTTCATATCCTTCAGTTAAAGTTTTACAATATTTGTAATAATTGCTTTAACATGAAAGTTTTCATAAAATATCTTTCATAAGCCTATTCTAGTAATTTAGCATTATTATCCACTTAATCTTTTAAGGAAAGAAAAATCAGTAGCCTATCAGCAATCTCTTTCATGTGAGGACAGCCCTTGTTTGCTTCTACCATTTCTCTCAGGTTGGAACCAAAGCTCAAAGGAACACAAATGACACAAAAATACAGTTAGAACTGATGTCACAAATCCTTCTTGTAAGACTACTGTAAAATACCTACACAGCTTGCAGAAATCAAAGAATTGTCTTAAGTTCATGTAACATCACAACTAGAGACGTGCTTCCTAAACTGAAAATGTATGATGGTAGGAAAATAGGCTGAATATCACATCTGAATATAGGCTTCACATTGTTAATCTGGATTTTAGATGATCAGGCACCACTTGAAGTAGTGCACAGTCTACCATTCAGGAGTCTAGCTCTTCTGAGATCTGCATTAAGATTGAAAAATTCCTGCACCCTTTTGGGCAACCTTCTGAATTGCCATCATGGCAATTTTAATAAGTTTCTGAAGCTGCAGTTGGCCCAACAAAGGATCCAAACAGAACATTCGTTCTGTGTATTTTGTTCCATTCATGCTAAGACTACTATACCTTTAACAGACATAACTAGTCTGAAAGTAGTTTAGAAGGCTTAGAAGGAAATATAAACCACAACTTTATTTAAGCAGTATGGAATAAATGCAGACTATCAATACCTCTTACACTACTTGTACATTATTGATTCAAAACTGAGTAATTTGTGAATACCAAACGGCTAATGCATTGCCAGAATAAGGACTGAAATGGCTCAAGGATAGAGAGAAACTGCTCAGCTTGCAGGAAATGGAGCACCAGGATATGTACCATAAAAACAGGCATTGTCACTTTTATTTTGAGCATTATATTATTTAGAAACACATTTCTAAGGTGTGGGTGCATTGAACAATCTTATGCAAGCAGTATGTAAAAAAAAATTAAGATCTTACTGTCATTTCTGAGGGCATTATTCAGCAGCTGGAAAAGTGGGAAGCTGTCCCAGGAGTCCTGTGGCTGTGCCTGAAGTGCTGAATCCATATCAACAGAATACAGAGACAAAAACTTCTCTGCATGCTCAGCCAACAATTCTGGCCACCAAGCAAATGCCTGAAAACATGACAAAATTGAATTACTGAACATGAGTCAAAGCAAAGAGATGTGTTCTATCTATGGCAGAATACATCTGGGTGTGTCATGTCATGTCCTGTCACATTTGGGGTGGAGGAATGGGCCAAGTGAAAAATGTGAAAATATTTTATAAAAATTTGCATCGAAAAATTTAAGAAATCAAGCAGATTATTCTGGGAAACGTGATATGATAAGAATAAATATATAACGCCAAAAAAAAAAACAAAAAAGGGAGTATAAATACCTGCAACTCTTTGTGAGAGAGCAAAGAAAAGCATGAAGGCCTCATCCTTGAAAAAATGACTGTATATGTTTCTTTTGATTTCATAAAATTCTAAAGCAGATGGATTTATTTTTTAAATAAATCTTTATGAATACATTTTGCATTCATTTGGTAATCAGAAAGGATGGTTTTAGTGTGAAATTTTATTCCTTGAAGTCTAAGGGGGTTTTTTAACAGCTAGAGCTTGATGTTAATTCCTATTTTTGCCTTAAAGATGTTGGCTTCTTCTGAGCAAGACATCCAGTTTTCCTTCTGCAAATGTTATAAATCTTTAAAAGTTCACTAATGTCTGTACGCATTTTCAGTAATTTAACATGTTTTCTCTGGCAAAAATTTATATTCTTAGGTAATCCTAGCCTTAAAGAAGATAAATAATCTGTGAAAAATATTGTCAGCAAGTAAAGCCAGCTCTGCATTAAAGACATATAACAATTGTACCTTTTTACCATCACATAAATCTAGGCTTTTAAAAGTCAGTATTGGAGCTGAGCATTGGATCAAGGGGAGCTCTGTGATCCTGCAGTTAAAGATGAAGGTGAAGGGAGTTTATGAACTAGGATGAATATCAAATCCTGCTGAGAGAGTTTTGCTCAGAGTTTATAAAAATGTCTGACAGTGAGAAATACCCACACACGCAACACAGGAAGATGTAATTGCTTTCAAACTTATTCTACTCATTTTGAATATATAATTCTGAATATTTTTGAGTCGCCAGCATGGAACACATGTAGCTTGATCTACATAAGAGCTGAGTCCCTATAACTTCAAAAAAATTCACAGAAATCTTCACTTGCATTTATGAAATGTAGGCCCTGGGTAGTGCAGAATTATGTACTCAGGTTTGAAAGGCACCAAATAAAAGACAACTTCTCTAAAGTGGTCTACAAATGTGTTTTTGCATTGTGGACTTTCTGATGACTGCCTGTAGTTCTTTTTGACATAGGGCAAAAGGAGAAATGATGAATTGACAAAAGGTTTTAAAGAAATGCTGAGCATCCTCTGCTATTGAAAAGTACTTAGTGCGCTGCAGTGACAGGACTGAAGGATGACAATTGGCACCATAGTAAGGAGGACAGATGAGGCTTCAAAAACTTTTGCAAGAGTTTGAAATGGAGTCTTTTTCATCAAACTGGTAGAAGTTTCTTATTAATAAACCCTGTTTAAATAGGAGTTCATTAAAGGAACAGACTCCTTATTCTAGAAAATAACTATATGAAAATAGAAAATGTATATAGGCACTGGCAGGTGACCCTTCTAAGCAAGCAAATATTGCCAAAATTTCAAAACAAAGCAAAAACAAAACTAGAAAATGAACACATTTTCTCTCCATTTCTTTCCTCTTTGTAAACAACACTTTGAACCCAGACAGAAATTCTTCTGACTCTCTCAAGAGCTATGCATCATTACTCAGGCAGCAAGAAAGAAGAATAGAAAAAGTTACAGATAAATGTAACAGCACAGTTGTTAGGGATAATAACAGGCTAAAAGCAATTAGCAATTGGTGACACACATTCTAGAACAAAAACATTGACAGGATTAAAGGAAGAATGGAGGTCTTAGATTCTAGAAAGACACACAAATGTGACTATGCAACACCAGAAAACATCACAACAGTTTACGCTACATGTTCAATGCACAGTTCCATGCTATAAGCAGAGAAAAACAATGCTTAGTTCATCAGGAATCACATACCTCTCTTCCCTTTGGGAATCCCCGAAATTTGTAAATGTTATGAATTTTTAAAAAAGAAAAAAAAAATCTAGTATTAAAAAATGTGATATATTATTTTACAGATTACTGATCCTTTTCGTCAGCTGTAGCATCAAACACTGAGCATTTCCATAACATTACGATGTGAAGTCACCATACTTAATATTTACTTTTGAGTAGGGAATGTATAATTCAGCAATCTTTTTCTCACATATATTTTAATATAGAAATTCTGTATGCTCTATAAATTTCAGTGAAATTGAACACTTATTACACGAACAAAGGAAGGGGAAAATAGTCTTAGCATTATCTTTATTCTTTTCAAGGTACCTTAGATAAGATTGCAAACTTTTGCTGAATAAATTTTTCTGAAGGCACATGCAATCTATTTACCCTTCTGAAAAATGCCACATCTCTGACTGCAAATAAGTACAGCAAGCAATCTTTGAACAGAGATATTTAATCATATGTGTATGACTTGATTTGGGTTCTGTTTCTGTGTTCTTTTCCACAGAAGTCCAATATTCTTACATTCATGCAGGTCCTCAAAAGACAAAGACCACAATATATACATTTTATTAAGTAATCATTACACTGTAACATAGTGGCAACAGTAGTGTAGAACAGGACCTCCAGGGAATTAATTTCAAATCATCAAAACAGCTGTTTCTTCAGTATAAGATAAAACAACTATAACAAGTTCACACATGACAGATGTAAGCTAAAAATCAGATTCCATAGTGTGATATAAAACCAGATGTTTTGAATGATCATATTTTATAACTGTATATACTAAATAATGTTTATCCCTTTGCATATTTTCCAAAAAAATATTTATTGAGTTTTTTGAGAACATTTTAAAAACAATTTCCTGAACCTTAGAAAACTGTATTTATTAATTAAATTTCAATAATATATACAAGTGTATCTGGGCAAGTTAAATGTTGTAATTTCTTGATATAAGAGGTGCCAGAATTCTAGCTATTATGGTTTCTGTATCATGAAGCAAAAGATATGAAAGTAAGAAACATAAAACTGTTCTATTTCATTTCTTCTACCTTACAATGACATTTTTAAAAGCACAAGTTTACAAGCATACTTTTCCAATCAGCAGAAGAGCAATGGGAATGAGATTATGATAACTATAATTATTTTTGTACCTATAATTTAGATTTATACAGCATGATGAAAACCAACATTCAGTCATATTTTCTTTCTATTTTGAACGAGAGGTGAAAAGTTGGAAGGAACGGCTGTATAAGGCTATGAATGTTTTCCATACCATTTCACCACCTCCAGCACAAAGATGCTTTCTCTTTTTTATGCTCTTTAATTTTCATTTCTAAACCTACAGTTCATTCAAGCGAATTCAAGTAGAGTTTTATTTCACTTCACTTTTCATAAACGTCAAGTTTCTTATTCCTCTGTAAATGTGAACTGCCTTAAACATATGTCAGATAGTAAAACTAAAATGTTTCTTGACAGACTTGCTTTGCATCAGGGGAGAGAAAATCTAGGAAAAAACCATTCTCTACAGCAAATGCAATTACAGCCTCACCTCTGAATGATGCTCTTCATTTTGCTGCAATACTTCGATACAGAGTTCTGCAAGGTGAAGAACCTCTTCCAGTTTTCTAGCAGGTGTTGCTTGATTCATGGTCTCTGTATGAATATAAAATATAAACCAAAATTGCTTTAGTTACGAATATGATTTACAGTTAAGAGAAAACGATGTCAGAAACTAATGGGAATGGTGCAAACTGACAAGTTTCTAAAGTATAAGAAATTTCAAGTGTTAAGGATAATAATTTAATACACATAAACAGCGCTGAATGTCCGGATCACTAAAAAGAGAAAATAATTCACAAAAGCATCACTGGTCATCGTAAACATTATCTGATTTAATATGAGAGAAATAACAGGTGCATCAGTGTATTAGATGCTCAACTTTTGCAATAAGGAAGTTCTTTTTCTCTCCAAGGCCATATATACAAAGACAGCAGATAGTGGAGATGTTTTTTGTTATTGTCAGTACAATGTCATTCTCACCAGATGACTCATTACTGTCATCAGCAATATTCGTACCTTTTGCAGCAGTCAAAAATTCCAAATGTTTCATCAAAAGAAGACATTCAATTTTAGACATATTTAAAAATAAGAAAAGTGAAAACCACAATAATTCATACAACTAATTTCTAATAACTAATTATTCAAATAACTAATTTTCTCCCTGTTGTTTATCAGTAACGGTGAATCTGCATTCTTTTCAGTACCATAGTGAAAAGCAGCATTATGAAATAAGGATCTTATAACAGAATTAACACAAGCCTGCTAAAAATTCCACCTAAAAGAAGCACAAATGCAGAAGTTACAAATGACATGAGGCTCACTCATTTTACCCAGTAGACTTCAAAAAGAAAGGAAACAACAAAGGTAAACCAAATGTAACTAAAATACTTACAGGGAAATTAAACAACCATTAGTTTGAAATAAAAAAAAAATCATAGCAGTAGATTTCACAAAGAATCACAGGAGATAAGGGAAGAGTCCAACAGAATTTTTTTACAAACATATTTTAATCAGTAATTTGTCCAACTACATATTGAATAAATTTGAATCGTTAGGGATAACTTCAGCACTAGCTATTATAGCTTGTTTACCTAAAAAAGCTCTTGTTGCTAAGCATAAATCATGAGATGGTGAAAATGATGTACAATATAATCAGATATAAAGTATCACATTAACCAGGTTTGCAGAGGACTTATAAAGCTGATATCAAGGTCACTGAGGGTTTCAGGAATTCTATTTCTGATTTTTTGTGCATTTTTATGGATCAAGTGGATAGCAAATCATGTGAATACACATCTTCATATGCAGAAAATTCTGCTGACATTTCTTTCCCACTTTGCATTCATCATGACAAAGAACATTATCAGATTAATTAAACAATAATCTCCTTGGTGTTAGTAAGAATGTCAATCTGCATGCAACAAATATTTTTAACACTTAATATTTCTAGCAAGTCAAAGCAACATTCCAGAACTTGTCCAGTTCTCCAGCACTAGCACACTAATGCATATAACAGTGATGAAATATATAGCTTTGATGCAATTTTGGAAGAAACACTGGATTAGAATCTCCAGCAAACATCTACTTCAAAGTGACTAAAACCCCACATTGTTTTCATGCAAAAGCCAAGCAGGCAAATTAGTTACTGAAGCAACTACAAAGAATTTTTTAAAATCTTATTAAAAGAGTCCACATAACCAAATGTGTTGGAATAGTTCTTTTTTCCAAAACCAGGATTTAACTCAAGAAAGAGTTAGTGTAGGAACATGGTTCAAGCACAAAGCACACACGAGACACAAAACTACATTTATAATGCCAAGATCACCATTACCAAT
Source organism: Aphelocoma coerulescens (assembly GCF_041296385.1). Classification (NCBI taxonomy): domain Eukaryota; kingdom Metazoa; phylum Chordata; class Aves; order Passeriformes; family Corvidae; genus Aphelocoma; species Aphelocoma coerulescens. The sequence goes on along the minus strand of NC_091014.1, from coordinate 23,487,831 downwards.
ACTGTACTGTGTTGCATTTACAATTTTTATACTGTACAATGATTACATGAATACAACAACAACAACCATATTGAATCAAGTGAGATTAGAAAGGATCAGACAAGTGCCTATTATTTAGGTTATATTATAAAGACTACTATTGGACTCAGACTAAACCAGTGGTTTCTACACTTATCCTGGACTGAAATTACTCTTTCTTCTAGCAGTCAGTGTACTCCCCTCCTTGAACACACAGCAAGTACAATTCATACAGGTAATATACATCACTAACAGTGTCACTGATGTTAATGAGTCTTAGGAATAAACCAGTGATATTAATACAGAGCATGACTGGAACATCTGACTTCAGCATAAACAACTCATTTTATTACAAACTTGGCCTGATATTCATTACCTCACCACTAACCAAGCAAACAAAATAATTGCATTCATAATTGCATATATTCCTAATGAAATGAAATAAGCTGTAAAATATTCAAAAATTATATCCTAGAAGGGCTCCTCTAAATTATTAAGAAAGTAATTCTAATAATTATATTGAATTTCATGTTGCATTTTTGCACTGGAGTAAATTCACTTATTCCACACCTGCAATTAGCTCATGATGGTCTAAAAATGGCTATTGAACAAGTATCATTATCACTAGGGAGAGTAGGAGAAAAAAGATTTACCACCTGTGAGATTATCCTGCTCCACCACTGTGATAAGATCACCATGAAGAGAAATATGGTCTCAGGCAAGTACCATTTGCCAAGAACAAGGCATTAAGGAAATGCAGTTCTGGTCATCTGTGCTGAAGTGATGGATTTTGATCAGGAATGGAAAGGAAAGGAGTTTTTTTGTTGTGTTTGTCTCAAAGGCATCATAAGCCTAATAAAATGATGGATGAAAGAGAGGATCAGAAATGCTCACAGGCAATGTGGGAATACAGTGTCCCCAAAGTGGAACCACTTGGGAAGAAGAAGACTTACCTATGATCAGGGATGATGCTGGCAGATGAATAAATCAGCCATGATAAATTATTTAAACTAGACATTTTAAAGTTTTCAGTCATTGTGGGACTAATGTTCAGGAACATTTTTTTTCAATAGGATTATCGTGTTTAGGAGGAAAAATAGTAGGAAAACTATAAATACAGCTTTAAATTGAGTATGGCAGGTCTCCAATTGATGTTTCATGGCAGGAATGAGTAAAAATGTGGGACATACTAGTCTGAATGAACTCCAATTTCAGATTTCCATGAAACTCACCGTGTTATTGACTAGTTTACACTGAAGCTATTTATTACAAGCTAAAAACATGCAAATTACTCTTAATGTTTCTACCTTTTTAAAAACCATATTTTAAAACCAATATTTTATAACCAATATTTTAAAAACCATAATTTTCGTAGAAGACTTGTTCAAAAGAAAAGGTGGCAGAGAATTGCACTCAGTCTGCATCCTCAGATAAATATAATTTTTTTTGTTTACTTATTCATGGAATAAATCAGTACATGCAATTTCTTTTGCATGATATAGACTTCCCTACATTTCACTTAAGCTTCATCTAAAGCTCCCTTTCCCATCTGTAAGTTACCACATCAGCTAGCCATTTTTCTCTGTAACTAAGGACCTTCCACATTCTAGGGAATATGTCTTATGGATATCCACCATTTACATGTGTATATACACAAGGGGCTATGAAGTAATTTGAGAAATAAAGAATGAAATATTAACTTTTTTTTTCTTTACCAAGCAAGTAGTGTATACAAAATATGAGTAGCAATGAATTCCTATTTGGAAATTTTAGAACCTTCAAAACACCTGAGCAAAATACTGTGCTTGTCTTTGAAAGCATAAAAGAATTACAGGAATGGAAATCTGTACTGTCAGTTTTCATTATATTCATGATGTCTTTCTTCCCACAATTACTGAAGGTTGTTAAGATGTGTTTACACTGCTCAAACTTACAAGTTGCAGCAGGAGTCGAGTCAGTAAATATGCTGCTTGACATCTTTTAGAAAATAAACAGAAAAAGCCATCAATCATCTGTTTTCAGCTTCACGTTCTGCCAAAATGAAAAAGCAAACCAGGCTTTGCAAATAATGGATGTTTTCTCAAGTGTGCATTACCAGTGAGTCACATAGGTGCCGAGAAAATATTGTTAAATGAGCTAAGTTAACTGAGTGAACCGCTACTGAAATGAAAAAGTGACTGCTTCATGAACCAACAGAGCCTCGGGCCACAAGGGACTGTCAGATCATCCAGTCTCACCTCCTGCGTCACACAGGTCAGGGAACTTCTCCCCAGTCCTCCTTTCTTGAGACAATCAGGATGTCTAAAACCTGACAACAGTGTGTCTAAAACCTAACTTAAGCTTGCTTTCCACAAGAGAGTTTATCCTTGAAGAGAAATGCACAGTTTACCTCTTCCATTTTCTCCCCAGCATGTAAGCTGTTGAACATGTGTGATTAATTTCTCATTGACATTTGCTGAGCACAGGAATCTGCTGATTAAAGAGGCATTTTTTTCTTGGTTAAGAACACAGTGCAACTAGGAGACTCCTGTCTCTGGCCTGCCAGTCTCCAGTGACACAGCATATAGCCCTTACTTGTTTTCTCTGCCTCATATTTCATCCTTCCCCCCTTTTCTTCAAACAAGCATGTCCAGAACAAGACACTCAGGAAAGTCAACCTGTCTCCAGTCAGAGGTATTGGAAAAAAGGCAAGCATGCTGAGAAGCCCCCAAGTTCACAGCCTCAGCGGGCTTACAGTAAAGCAGGACATAGTGCAACTGATAATACAGACACATCATGATTTGAGCTTTACAGACCCAACTCTGGTCCAGCAGGGCCCATGCATTTGGTCTTTTTAACAAGTGAAACCTGCAAGATACTCACTCTGAAGAGTTAACCCCAAACTGGTATCACCTACCCACGGATTATTTAGATTTGACTGTGCTGAATTTTTGTGCAATTTCTCCCTGAATTAAGTCTGCATGAAACAGTAAGGAGGTAGATCTGGAAGGCCATTCCGTATTTTTCTGGTTTAAAAAAAAAAATCTGACCTTATATGAATAGTGGGATTTAGCTTTAATTAGGAAGCTGAAACCAGTCTTTCCATAATTGCTTTCTATGATTTCAATAGCATTTTAAATTTTAGGAGCAAAAAAAAGGAATTAATTACAATTATTAGCTAAGTACAGAAAGATTATGAGATTTGTAAAAAGTTAAGAGTTTACATCTCCTAGTCCACAATCTACCATTTTATTGAGCCACACTACAGTATTTTCAGTTTTTTAAAATTTATCATAGCATTCAATGAAATTACCCTCACAGGTGGGGTTTTTTGGTTGGTTTTTTTTTGGGGTTTTTTTTTGGTTTTTTTTCAAAAAAGGGAATCTTGGTTTATGGAAAAGCATAGAAATAGCAAAATTTAAAAGGTAAAAGCAGAAGAAAAATCTCATTTTTTACAGCTGATCATCAAAGCACTTAATATATGATTCTTTGTATTCTGATTTTGGCAACATAGACACGAGCAGTCAGTATTTTCCTTCTTTTCCTCACTTCTAATTTCACTTCAAAGGGGGAAAGAACTAATATTCTTCCTGATACTGTAGAATAAAACTCAGAGATAACAAACATGGCAAACTGCAAGGCTTCATGAATAACAATAACTGAATAGGTGAATAACTCACCTATTAGATGGAGAGAAAACTGGCACTTGAAAATGCAGACTTAGTAAAAAGTATTTTTAAAAAACCAGAATATTCTAAGACTAAATTTTAGAGACTTACTGAAAAATGACAACAAGAAATCTAATGCTGGCATGTAAGGAGAAGGGAAAAGAGATGTTAAAAATTATTAACTGAAACAAAAATTGAAGAAATCACTAACTGGGGACATAAAATGAACAGAAAATAGAATAAAATGTAACAGATTTGCAAAGGTAGGTTGAACTAGACTTGTGCAGTAGCTTTTCTAGATAAGATATTTTTGTATAAAAGAAACTCAGTAGATCTCATCTATTCTGACTTTAATAAAGCATTTGATACTGTGCCTCATGGGAAAACTACCAGTTTAGCTGAAGAAAATGAGGATTAAAAAAGAAACTGTGTGTGGGATAAAGAAGATGCCTCAAGTGAAAGGCAACAGGCAGTGCTGAGAAAGAGCAAAAAATGGATTCTTGAGAGATTCCTTGAAGATCCATCTTAGCTTCCTTAATATTTTCACCAGGGACTTTAGAGTAAATATTAGGAGGACAATGACAACACAAATGTGTAAAACATGGGAAATAGATGCAGTAAAAAGAATTGGGTAATTCCAAAGAATGGAAGAGAGAAACATATTAAAATACCTTCAAGAGTTAAAGGAAAACATATTAAAATACTTTAAGAAGGGGCAATACATTTTGACACACGAACAGCAATAAACATTTTCTATAAACTGGGAATATGTCATCTCAAAATGATGAAAACTCTGAAGACTGGGTTGAATTAACTTTTCACAGAAGGGCTGTGTGACACAAGCATGATACAGACATCAGAACTCATGTTCCTTGACTATATTAGATAAAATGTTTCTGGTATAACAGTACTGCTAGTACTGTGCAAGGCATCTCACAGGGATGACTTTGCACAGTTCTTGTCACCAGCATTCAAGAAGGGGGAATTCAAACTTTAATAGAGAAGGACTCCTGAAATGATAAAAATGAAGAATAGGAGGCTACTTAGAGATAACGTGATGAAAGCCTAAGTCGCATGAGTATAAAACTCTTGTCTAGAAATGTATCATAGGGTGTGGAAGAAATGGAGATGATGAAATGCTAATGAAGGATGGAACTATCCCTCCCTCACTTGGGATACAGGACAAGGTTAGCGTGCTAATTTTTGGGAATTAGTTTTACTGTAAAGGTGATGATACACCTGTAGAGCAAATAGAACTTGAAATGATTTTCACATGGGTGAAACAGGGGACCGGAAAGGGGAAGCACAGTGACAAAGACTGCCTCAGCCCTACTGCTAAAGGAGGATGTAGGTGTATTTACAAAGGCGTACCAGGATACGGACCTAAAAAACCAGAGATTCTTTTACAGACCTCTGCTCCAAGACTGGAATCAGGGATGTTTATGCACATCCTCCTTTCCATTTAGTTGCACAACAGAGACCAAGAAGGTTCTATGCTGCTGTGCAATTCATCCACTTTTCTTTGTTCAGTGAAATGAACATGCATGGAGAGCTTTAATCAAGTCCTCTCCAGGTAAATGACTCTCTCCACTTGCCTTCTCAGCTTCAATGATATTTGTAGTGTTCTTCTTTTTAAGCCAGACAGATCCTTCTGAGCCTTGAGGGCATTTACATACTACCCTTCCTTTAGAAACTTGTATGTAATGAGTACATTAGCCATCCTTGTCTTAAAACCCAGCAAACTTTTGAGTTCCTCCTGATGTTCTCTTGTATGGAGTTAATATTTATTCAGCCTCCAGCAGTCTTTCTGATAGAAACAAATTTTGGGATGACAACTGATTTGTCTTTGAGCAATTGTACACTACACAGCAACTATTCGCTCCAATTTTAATGCAATTTATTCTTACTCCTTTTATTCAACCTATTTGGCAGAAAGAGCCCATTATACTGAGTTACCCCAGTCTTTTAAAAAGAGTGAGTTATAAGACAACTGCCCTGTAATTCAAATCTTTATCATCTGTCTATTGCCTCAGAAATTACTATCTATGGACAATGAAAGATACTGACTGCCCTGTTTGCTTTACAGACATTTACCACTTTAATCCCTAACCCATCCTTTTATATCTGCACAGCAAGATAATGCCCCTCTGCTGAAAAATGTATTTATGTGTAAGTTTCTGTCTTTTCTCAGGCCATAACAGCAGTAATAGCAGAGTTAATTAGTCCTCAGCCATTCAGATTTCAATGGGGCAAAATATTAACTTCTGAGAAGGAATAAATAATGCATTTTAGTACTCTGTGTGCACGGATGTGTATAAAATATAAGTAAAAAATAAGAAGTCTGTATAAGAAAGGCCATCTTTTTTGAAGGAGAGAAAACAGGTGAGGGAGCCATGCAAATTTCTATAGGCTCTTCATAGGAAGTATGCAAAATGCATATGAAGAATGGTGTTGGTCTCTGGTCTCAGAATCTGGCAGGTCCATTTATGTTCAACATTATCTATAGGAAGAGTTAATGTAAGTTAAATACTGAATAAGACATGCCATACACAAAATGATTTAAAAAGTACTTTCAGCTAGTGAAGTCTCAAAGGCAGCATATGCTGAAATGAAAATGGCTCATACTTAAAAAGAGGTTTTCATATATTGATGCTGTGATTCATATCCTTGACAAATTATAAACCCTTGCTGCAAACTACCAGAGCATTATATGAGACTTCTTAGATATAGTTCAAAATTATAATAGTAGGTTTCCTGTTATTCTCTTTATAATGGTAATGGCACTCACTGAGCAAATTAGATACTCCATGAGAAATTCAGCTGTACATGTAATAAGGAATGACATGCTGAACCCTGTATAATTGCCACGGCAAATGTAATTTTATTTAAAAAATCTGTTTCATATTCATAACAGTACAATGACAGGGAGATGCTAAATAAAATGTCATCCTGACTGTAAACAAATACTGTTGATGGAAGTGCTGCTTACACCACTATGTTTGCCATTAAGAAAGTAACCACTGTTTTTGGGAAACATTCAGAGTCTTGTTCAATTGAGACTGTGAAAATGAGAGCACTTGGGGAATAGACCTGGGAACCTGACAACCACACTGCTGAGAAAGGATTCTCACAACAAAAAAAATTTGCATATTCACCTCCGTATTACCTAACAAGGACACTCCTGCAATTCAAGATTCATTATCAGTATCTAGTGCACAAGTTAAAGTGTAAATAATAGTTATCTAGAAATAGTTTTTCCTTATTTTCCACAAAAGCACAATATATGGTATTAGGGCTAAGCATACTGTACATCAAGTTCATTATGAAATCTGTAGGAGTGCAGCTAGAGACAGCAACAGGAGTAGGATTTGCCCCTAAAATGTCATTTTATTGGGATTCCTCTCAGTGGCTTTGTCTTTTGCATTAGAGAAATGTGTTCAATGCTACAAAAAATTCTGGTGGACACAGTCTATCTACTCCTTTCAATAAAATTATTTTTTTTCCGACTTTCTGAGTTTCTGCACTTTTAGTCAGACCGGTGTTACAGCGGGGATTCTGTAACATGATGTATCAAACCAGGAGTCCCGTGGAAAAGAAATATCTATGGCCGGACTCTTGGTAGATGTTTCAGAGATGTTTATTTCTCCAGGTGCATGGCCGGGCTCTGCCCAGGAACTGCTCAATCACAGGACCCGAGGGTCCTTTGCCCGCGCAGGGGAACACAAAACAACCAATGCGGAACGAGGCTGGGCAGGAGCAGGGAAACACTGTGCCTCCCCCCAGGGCCCCTCTCCCAGGGCTACATGGCGGGGGGGAAGGGACCCCGACAGAACTGGTATTTAATTAAGCAACTAAATTATAAACACAGCCTATAAACCTCTAGCTTCAGCCAGCTCATACAGTGCATTTCCATTTACTCACTGTATGTGATTGGCTTTTCTCTCATCCATTCTCTAATCTAGTTATTTGCCAAGTCGCTTAAGGGACAACTTCGCTATCCTAAGATGGGCAATGGTTTCTTTCAAAGCATGGAGAAACCTAATGTAAAATGACTAAAATCAGGTACAGCCCTTTCTCTTTTTCTTTTTTATTTTTTTCCTATGCCTGTAACTATGTCATCTGTGCTTAATGGTGTGGGTTTCTGACATAAAGAGCCTGAGGAAAACTAAGATTAGCAATGGCACAAGGAGTATTTGTACTTGAGGTGATAAACGTTGTATAAAAGTGTATATATTGTATAAAAGTCCACAGGCGAGGTTTTAGAGTGCAAAGGTGAAAGGAAACAATTCTAACATTTTTTCATTTCACAAATTGTTTTCAATTGTTTGTGAATTTCTAATTTGAAGAGATATTTTCTTTAATACCTACAGGCATGAAAATTTTAAATGGGATATTTGTGCTATCTAGCTTTAGGCATCTTACCGAGAAGGGAAACTGTCTTTAGGGTATTGTGTAATTGATGGTATGAGATAGGTCCTTTCACAGAGAAATTGTTGAAGGACCCTCAGAGCACTCTGAGTCCCCTGCCTCAGGAACCTCTCCCTGTTGATTGGAGGGGTCAGCAGATTGTCTGAGCAATATGAGCTCCCATCAACTCATCCTAACAGACTGTGGCACGAATATCCATCCCACTAGTGCATTCCCTGCTCTCTTTTTTAAAACTTACAAATAGATATCCTATTTACAGGGCATTTAAAGCTTTTAAACAAAAAACAGTGGAAGTCTTGGAAATCTGTGGAATTTTTTGACTCTTCAGTTACAGACACAGTTGCTAAAAAATGTAGTTTTAGTAATTTGCTGGTAATTTTCAAGCCCCTCATTGGCAAGGAGCTCCTCTTTGAACTACATTCATGCGAATTTGTAGTCATCAGGCCAGTCTGTCCTTCCAGATGGAAAATCAGTTCATCACCAGCTCAATGCCCCTTCCCATAACTGTGGCTGATACTATTTGTGAAACCCAACAAAGCACCCCAATCAATCCTCCTTTGGGTAAGTATGTCAGGTAAGACAAAGCAGTGCACAGCTCTATCTCACAGAACAGATATGCACAATCCCTCATACTTCTACACTCAACAGCAAATACTATCTCAGCTGTGCTCTTTGTATGATGATTTTTAAATATTGGGATATAAGAACTCAAAACCCACTCCCTGTACTATAGGAGAACATACACCATATCATCATCATGAAATTAGGAACACAAAGAACTACCATCCTTGTAACCCTCAGCTGTATCTAGAAAAAGAAACTTATCACTAAAGCAAGCTGTATCAGAGAAATATAAAACCAGTTTTACAAGATTTTTTTTCCCATGAAGAGTTTCATTAATAAACTGAGCAATCCTGTTATGAAACAGATACAATTTTTGCAGAGGACTATGAAATTACATTTCTCTAAATACACAAACTGATTGTGAATTTAACAAAATTAAACTTTTCTGCATCATTTAGTTATACTTTCACAGAAAATACAATTTCATCATATTCCAAAACACAAAGTTAGCTAAACTGCAAATAAATACGTACATCATAATTAAGTATCAGTGTAAATACATGGGCTATACTACACCAAAATTGATTTTAATATTCACAAATGTTCTGGTATCTTGATATTGTTCAAATCAAGAAAAAGAAAAAGAATAACAACAGACACAACACACCACATCTGTAATTCATGCAGACATGCACACAAATAGTAATCACCTGAGTCCTTTTCTGCTGTTGCTAAATAAAAAAAAAATAGGGAAAGAAAAAACATCAGTACAGAAATAAAACTCATATAATTAGGGAAGAATAAATATCATATAAGGAGTTCAAATATTCTTAAAACCTTTAGTACATCAAACAAGTGATGGGTTTTGTCATGTGAGGGAGAAATGGTGCATGTTTTTGAGTAATATATTTGCATTTACTAGTCCTATATAGTCTTTATTTCAAACTCAGGCACTGAGCTTGCAGCCATATTGCACCTGGGAATTTAGAAACATATATGATATTAAAAGAATATAAGAAAGTAAAAATATGAGAATATTATTTGTATTAGAACCTTCTTTGTAACTCTACTTTTTAGGTATTTGCTATTGGTCTATAGCTGATATTATCTTGTAATAGTTACATTTTGACTAACTGATATGATGTTGTTCACTGAAGAAATATTCAAAGGACAAAAATCTCCAAAATGGCTGCCAGCCATATTTGAGGACATAAGAAATATTATAAAGATAAGGAGTATATGCTTTCTGTATGCAATTTGAGGAGTAAGCATTTAATGCAAACACTAACATAAATTACTTTCAAGAGAAGAATGCAACTTCAGTGCACAGATACAATAATGCTCCTATAAACCTAAAGAAGCAGAATGGAACCTACTGCTGAAAAATGTTACTTTTATATTGGTACAAAAGTAGGATGTTTGTAATGACCAGAGTATCAAAAGAGACCAATACAGGACTCACTGCTACTGAAATCCAGTGCATTGAATTTTCTGATGTTATGATGCTGGAGTCCTTCACTTTCAAACAGTACTTTATTCTCAGAAAAGTACTTCACCTATTTATCTTTATATATGCAATAATCTATTGTGCTTTGAGTTTACAACTACGTGAGTGTAAAACTATTTAAATAAATCTAGTTGTGTTCCAACCAAAAGGCAATAAATCCAAAAAGAAATCTGCAAGTAGAAATATGGGAGTCAGTTTCATGTGCTGTTCCAGCTTACTCAGTGTTAACAGTGTGAATATTCTAAAGTGCAAACTTTGCCTGCTTCAGGGGAAGTCCCACAGTCCTCTAGGATATAGTCAAAAATCTTGGGAAAAGATGTATTTACATCATGGCAAAAAATTTTCCAATCCATTTTACTGTCAATGAGTTTAGATATCTTTTGCAAGCTTTTGTCATGTTACAAAAATGTTTCTAGTTTTATATTCATTGTTTCAACAGGTTTGATACATGATTTAAATACCAAACATTAAAAATTCCCTTTATGAATACAGAAAGATAGAAACTAAGGAAAAAAGTTCTTTTTTTCCTTTCCATTTTCCAGAATAGATTTAATATTCATCCTTTCTTTCTTTAACACAACATGATATCATAATTAATTATGATAAACTGGTTACTAGGATGGTTTCATGTTGTTACTTCCATGATATAATACTGGTTTCTATAGTGATGAGATGTATCTTTTGTTAATCACTTGTGAGATCGGTTAACTCATGATTTTCAGAGAATTTGAGCAGAGATAAAAATGGAAAAAAAGTTGGCTTTATAATATTGCTAAATATATGAGGCTTCTTCAATTTGCTCCTATGCTAACTCTGTTTCTCCTGGTGTATTGCTAGAAATACATGCTATTAAAAAAATTAATATGCATAAAATTTGTATTTTTACAAAACAGGATTCATCCTTCAATATTTCATTGTAATTAGCTCCAAAAATCCAGAGCACACAGCTTTATGCTCTTGACTATACCTGGATGGAAGCATCTCAAGCTTTTTGTATTTTAGGGAGAATAAAAGTCTGTCTTGACAAGGCATTTGACAATTATGACTTCCTTTTTGTTCTACATAAGGTTTACAAATAGTAAAATGACACTCTGCAACCTGGCCATTATTTTTAGCAAAATTTTCCTTAATTTCATGATATACTTTATAGAACATACCAAACTTTCAGAAAAACTCCTGATTACCTTCAAACCTAGCATTTTGTCCCATTAATTCATTCAATCAGGATGTAATTAAGGTTTTAATCATCAGATCATTATTAAACATCTGATAACACAGCAGCAAAAATAAATAGCATTTATTTATTTGTCTGCCTTATAAATACTTCAGAAAAGAATCTATACAAAGAGTTTTCAAATTTCAAGGCAGTGACACTGGTGTTAAGGAAAGAATTTTCTGTCAGTAGTTTAATCACTAGAAATAGCTAGAGAAATAAAAAATAACCCATAAACAACCTCTTAGATTTATGAAGAACTCAAAAGTAAGAACAAAGAGCGACTTAAATTAGGAAGTCCTAGTCTTTTCATTCAAACAGGGTCCCAGGAGGCATATTAAAGCAATGAATAGGAAAAAGCTCCACAGTTCACCAGCTGAGATTTTAATGAGACATTTCCCCTTGCTGTGGAAGGGGTTTGTTCTGGAAAGGGAAAAGGCTGCTCACGGAATATGCAGCTAATAGGCACTGTTGGCTTTTACAGCCACTTTGGCAGTTGATTGCTGTACTAACCTTCTATTTTGGCATATTCTGTAAGTCGAGTGTAATTGATCAAGGCAGCCTTCTCCAGACATTTTCTAACCACTTTCTTCACCTCTTCTGCTGGTATGGGAGTGGCAATATCTTTCATTAAAACCTGTGTCAGAGACAATTATACCACTTCATTAAAATTATTACCAAAACCCCACAGGAAAAGGATAAAAGTATCCTGAAGTTACTACAGATCTGATAATGATTGAAGGCAGAAGTCAAAAAGGAACTATTTCAGGGGGTGGAGCTGGATCTTCATCTTTGAAGGTTTCTGTTCAACCCTGGTTTGAGTGCCTTTATGGTATTTATCCCTCCTGTTTCACATCTTGCAGCCTGCCAGTCAGTCTATGGGTGCTGTCAAGAGTGTTCTGTGGATGGGCTGGATCATGGTTACCACTAGAGATGTGGTTGTGGAAATTTGCTTGGTTCTCACCTGTGGAAAAGCTTCCACCATTGCATAACCATGGACTCTAAAACAGGGTAAAGTTATTCAAATTCAACATGTTCTTGCTGTGAAAATAATGTCGCCTATTGTAGGCAGGGAAAACGTTGAACTTCCAGCAGAATATTTTATTATGGACAAGTAGAAGAACAGTCCATATGAAGGTTTTCAAAACATGTGAGTTGTTACCTCACCTACTGCAAGTGAGGTAAACCAAGAATCCATACCTCTTTATATGAATGCAACATAATATACTCTGAATTACTATATTTAAAAAAAAAAAAAAATTGTTGGTTCACTTGCATTTTTACTTTAATTCTGCACTCCATTAACTTTCAACAGGTAGGTGTAAACAAAACTCAGTATGTTTTTATCACATTTTCATGTAAATAATAAAATTTCAAATAACACATAACCTTTAAAAAATGCTTCTCAAGTGGATCCCCAGACAAGCTACACCCTTATCTATCTAAAAATTACTGTTAAAAGGAGGAAGCGAGAGATACTGTTTGGGGAAGGATGTGGTAGAAAAGAAACAGGTTCAGCAACAGAGAAGCTATTAGGAAGACATTGCTGTAAAGCAGACTTCTAGAATACTTGCAAACAAATACGACTTATCTACCTGTGTTACCTTGCTTTTTTTAATTAATAACTTCTGGGTTATAAACAAGTGAATATTCAGTATTCAAAACCTTTTGTTCTTGCTCTGATTTTTTTTCAGATTTTTCAAAGACAGGTAAAATAAAATGTTTCTAACCCATTCTGCATCCACAAATGTAGGAAAGCACATTTATTCCTAGTCAAGACGGACAGCAGTGTTGCTTGAGCACCAGTTAGAGCACCATTGCCATTTGAAACAGCAGGAACGGGGAGAGGAAATGGATGTTTCATAAAGCACAAAGGAACCTACACAGCACTACAATCACTGAGATGGTAAGTGAAACAAAACATATCTACTCAGACTCCCTATGTGTTTTCTGAACATTGCAGAGGTTTCTTAAGAGAGAATCTCTATCCATGAAGTGTTCTGCAGTGCAGAATAACTAATATTTGCCAGGACCAAACCTCTCAGATTTTGGCAAAGCAACACAGCCTGAGATCTAAGCTTTTTTTAAATACATACCTTCATCAGACTCCTGCTGGTACAATTCCCTTGGAATCTCTGCTGGAATTTAAAGTCCTCTTTCCACAGAGATGACTGAGATGCTTTTATCATTATAAGGTATTCTCCTTTCCAGTCAATTCAAGAGGATTTGCTGGGCAGGAGTTCACATTCAAAGCTGCCCGTATCAGATTTGCTGCGTATAGCTTTTGCTTCTTAAATTTACTCAGATTATGCATTTAAAGAATATTACTTGAATTATATAGAAGGCTCTTAATATTACATATGAGTATAGACAATATTAGCAGCATAGAAGGCATAAACAGCAGGAAAGAGGGGCTATAGAGTACACTTGTACTACTTTAGAGGTAATGCTGCATAAGTGTTAAATTAAAAAGGAGCATAGTCACTGACTACAGTTCAGTGGCTTGAAGTGAAAGTAAACAAGCCCTACAGAAAACAATTGTTTGCCTCTGTGGAAGATAATGAGAGAAAAACAAAAACAACCAACTTTCCAGTGAGCAGTTAAAACCAGTAGTAAAATACCTGAGAAGACATGAGTCTGCTTTCAGCAGCCTGAAGGCAAAAGAAAAATGCAGGCTCAGTAGTCACGCAGAATTTAAAGTATGTTCTCAAACTTACCCTTTCAAGTAATGAAAGTGTGGCTTTCAAAGCTCCTTCAGGACGTCCAAAAGGGAAACAGTATCTTAAAAAGTAAAAGTAAAATAATAATAAAAAAAGAAGAATATAAAATTACCAGAATTATAAAAGCTGCTTTACGAATTTACTTTAAGATGTGTCTGCATACAATTTGCATTAAATTATGTTAGCAGAAGACTACCATACCCAGAGTATTAATAAAAGCAGAAAGCCTCTTCAGTAGTCTACCATGGAGTACACTCATATCACAGCAGTATCAGCCTATCAGCATTTTAGGCCTAAATGCAGAAAAAACCCTAAAAGGCAGAAAGCATAACTTCCAATTTATCAACCATGAAGGATATTTAAAGGTCTCTGATGAGTTTAATTGTCATCTTCCTGGAAAGAGGTACTATTTCTCATGTAGCCATGACTGCAGTTGGACCTGTGAAGCAGCATTCTGTATATTGTATTTTATTTTAAAATTGGATTAAGACAAGGATAAAATGCCAGATATTTTAATTTCTAGAGATATAAATGCTGGCAGATATTCCATATTTTTTCTATTATATTAAAAATACCTTGGAAAAGCACTTACCTTAAATTTTATCAGCTCCAACTTAAAACATAGCTGCTTTTAAAATTATGTAAATTAAAAAGTGATTGCATTCACAGCTTTGTTTTTTATTTTTGTCTGCTGAATGATGCAATATAGCAGGTCAATAAGAGTACAATGCTTAAGTGACTGTAATCTCTTTTAATCCTGTCTATAAAATCTTACTGGGATATCCCCAATTGGAAAAAGGATTTTTTTACTTTGCTGAGATTATTTTTTTCTTATTATTACTCAGAATGAGAATGGTAGCCTCCTATTCTAATGTTTTCCACTAGTCAAATATTTTCTAATGATAAAAGGATTCAGACCAATGAATTTTAGATCTACATTTGGTCAGCCAAAATGAAGCCTTATAAATGAGGTCAAAACAGGATTTCCTGCAGTGAGAATTCCAGTATTTGCTTTTACCTCTGGAAAGACTCCAGAGATAAAATTCACACAGCCAGGCAAGATGTTAAAGTCCAAGACCTTCATGATAGCTTTCTCAGAAATATTGTCTCTTCCACATTTGATGCCTGAGAGGCAGGCAGAGATCTGAAGTCTCAGTGGGTGGACAAGGTGATGGAGAGGAAAGGTGTAAGTACCTTAAGAACTACTTTAGATGACAGCCACTAGCACGGGATGGGCTGACTGCATCTTAATCATAATGGAACCAGGCTGATAGCAGTGAAAATGAAATTAAAAAGGCCATAGGGGAGTACTAAAACTGGAAGCTGCAGGTCAGTTGGCAGGCAAGGGAGAGCGTCTTTTTCAGATGGGTGTGACCTAGTGACTTAGGTGGACACAGCAAATGTTCAGAGCTGCTCTGAAAAGGCAGGAAGAGACGTGCACTCTTCAGTTAAACTGCCCATGACAGCTGACCAGTGCACACAGCAGTAAGCAATGGAGAGAGGGCAAAGCTTGGAAAAGTACCAACATATTACAGGGGAAAAAAGTGCTGACGATTCTTGGAAGTCTGTACCACTGATCCCCTACTTATAATGATCAGCGTGATTACAAAATGTTAAGTGAGATTAGAGGAGCTGCAAGTTCAAGATTTCAACTCTAGATACATACACTTGACTGATATTTCAGTAGGACAAGGCATAATGACAATATTTTGAGACACAGGTTTGAATTGCTTTCTTGAACAGCTAATTTAGGACCCACAAAAAAAGATGCTATTCTGTATTTGGTCTCAAATCTGAAGAGGACATAGCTTGAGAGGTGCAGAGCAGAAGAGGTGCTCTGTAGTAATAATCATAAGGCAATACAATTCAATAATGTAGCAAAAGAGAGCAGCCCAAAATTTAGTACATATACATTTAGTGCATGTATATACAATTTCAAAAATGGGATCTATGAAAAAATGAAGAACTTGAAAAATGAAAGCAAAAACCTTAAAGATGCAATCAAGAAAAGCAAGAAACCTACAAGCAGCCTGAGGTAAAACTCAAAAAAGTAGGAGCCAAATGCATGCCACAATTAAGAAACCAAAGTGGTAACAAACAATCAAACACCCTCTCTGTGATTCTATGAGGAAGATAAAGAGGTTACTGTAGGGAATCTGGCATTTAAAAATGATAAAACTTATCTGAACATGGAGGACATGAAAGTCTCTGAAATATTCTAGGAAATATAACAAATAAACATCATGGATGCCCACACTGACAGTATAAAGGACAGTAGGAAACCAGCCTGGGAGATGGTGGCAATGACTGATGACAGGGAATACAGGGCATTCAAGGACAGTAAGGCCAAAGCAGAGAAATTCAGTGCATACTCTGCACAAATCTTCACTGTTGAATGTATTTTTCAAAATATTCTGCATTTCACAGGTATCATAACAATTCTGAAGGACTGAAATATGGAGTTGCTTTAATACCATGTTTTCCTAAGAAAGCAATCTGACAGCCAAGGTTATTCTTTGTTAATCACTAGCGGTGATCTTTATACATGTCTTGAGTCAAGGTTTTATTTAAAATGTTACTTCCCATGCTTTGTCACTATGTCCTACATTGTGACTTTATATGCTTTATAAATTCAGATTCTAAGGCAGTATCTTTTTTCTTTCTTCCAGTATTATGCCAGTATTCTTGCTTAAATCCAGACATTTCACCTATTTTTTTCTTTTTTATTTCTAATTGTTCGCAGTAAAAGACAGTAACCACTCCTCACCTGGCAGAGCAGTTTGTCTGTATTGATTAAATAGGATTTTAAGGCAAACCTCAGAGTCCTCTAAAGGATGAAGTCATTCATGTTTGAATGACACATTCAATTGCTCTCAAGAAGGAGTTTCTAATGCTGTTTAAATTTGCTCAAAATCCACCAAGACTGAGGCAGAAAGATTCTACGGTCAGTGATGTAGCCCAAGCTCATTGACATAACTCTAAAGTGTAGGTTAGCAGACATGATGGGGATTTTTATTTGTTTCACCTCAAAAGATTATTTGTACATTTATATAAGACTTTACTATACATCTTGCAATTAGTCTCATGCATGTGAAGGCCTGAAGGTAGGGAGCACTCTGTCCTATACTGTTCTGTATCATTTCTCCTGTAAGAGCTCTTTATCCCCATAGAAGGGAGGAAAGAGGAAATGTGTCAGGGAGGATTCTTTAAAGGAAAGGAAGGATCATTGTTTTTCCCTGAAAGGAACACTCTCCAAGGAGAACCCTAGCTCTCTTTAGTTAAATATAAATATGAAGTCCCAAGTGAAGGCTGCTATGTCCTCTATGTTCAAAAAAGTCCCCAGTGACCTATGATGCCAGTGAATACTAGATATTTACCTCATCGAACCAGAGAGACATTGAACAAACTCATAGTCAACCCTGCCAAACAAAAGTTCTGTTTCACAAAGAACTGTTTAAATGGTGGAACTGGCTGTTATGATGTGATACAGAGACAAAAAAAATTCTATAAATACAGTCTAAAAGGATTAGATTGACAGAATAGTGGCAGATGGGTTGGCTTAGTGTGACAAAGTAACAGGTTTGGTGGTCTACATGCAATTTTTATACTGTTTCATAAACCAATTGCCACAAAACAGCAGGAAATCCCACATTTCCTCTGTTTCTTGCACTCCTTCTCTAAACATCTTCTGCTGGTATTGACAGTCTTTAATATGACAAACTATTGAGCATGATGATCCTTACCTTAGGAAAGATAAGTATATCATGAAACCAAGAAAATTACATAAGACATCAAGAAGAGTTTTAGCTGCCATCTATCAATGAGTCCTCTACTCATATGATTTACTGACCTCTAGTAATCCAGAAATAGTCATGGCACAGTCACTTTCATTCAGACAGATTTCTTGGTAGAGATATACAAAGCTTGAACTTTAAAAAATAAACAAAACCAAGGCCTATATTTTTGCACAATCTTTTCTATCACAGAAAAATAAAACTCACATATTACACAAATAAATTTCAAGTACAACTGCTTGTGTAAATAAATAATTCCATATTTAAGCTATTCCTTTGCAGGTAGACTATTTTATTTTCACTCCACTTGTTCAAGACCAAAATTAAACACCACAAGAAAATTCTTCCAGAAAAAATGGAGCATTCATTGAATAAATGTTACACTTACCTGAAATGGCTTATTTGGTTTTCTAAAAGGGAGGAAAGTCTGTCCTTAATTTCCTCAAACCTTTCCTTCTCTTCCACAGATACTGTTCCAATTCCATCCGGCCTGTAATATTAAATATTTAATAATTGTTGATATGTCTTCATGTGGATTTGTCTTTGGACAATGACCTTTTTTTCTAAAGTTTTTATTTAACATCAGTGTTATTTAACATCAGTGTTAACTCCCCTTTCCCTTTTCTCATTGTCTCAAAGGATAAGCAAATACTCGTGAATATAGTTGAAGAACAGGCTGCAACTGGACAAAGATTTTAACTTTTGAGCTGAACTTCTGAATTCAAGTCCTAAGTTTCTACATCATCTCTATATGAACACAAGGTAGCATATAACTCTCGCAAATCCTTCCAAAAGACAATTTTCTCAAGAAAATTAGTACTATTGTCACAGTAGAGAGGCCTACTCAAATCTTGTTAAATTTCAACTCCTTGAATCTTCTGTTTATTTTCCTAGAGGCACAATACAGCTAAAAGTGCTTTTAAAGTAAAGGTGGGAGGGAAACTACAGTGAGAAAAGCCACAGCAGGCAACACCTAGGAATCCTACATAGTGGGGATAGTTTGAATCCTCATCCTATACTGACAAATAGCATCATGTGTTCAAGACTTCCACATAGGCACAGCATCAAAGATGCAACAAAAAGGTCTTTAAAAAACAAAAGTACTTGCATTTTTTTGAACATCAAATTTAAGTCACAATAATTAAAAAATAAGCTTATATTTATTTATATTATATTCGATATATATAATTATATATATTATATTTATATTTATATTTATAAATATTATGTTAAGCATTGTACTCTTATTGACCTGCTATATTGCATCATTCAGCAGACAAAAATAAAAAACAATAAAAAACTTAGGCTAACGTCTTAGCCTAAATGTGTTACTAAGGTACTTATATTAAAATGGTGACAGAAGTAAAAAAAAAATGAAATACACAGTTCCCAAATATTATTTTTGTCATGCAGTCACAACTTCCCCACATACAGCATACTTTAAAAAGAAGTTTCTGAAAACTTCCTGTTACATTCTTAACTTCCAGCTCCAAGGTAACAAATCAGCTATTGCTTCTCACCTGAGTTTCTGAACCTGACACTGTGTGTGGATCTGCCCTGTATCTGCTCCAGATCCTCCCAAACTATCTCAGTGTTTCTAGAACTGAATTGTAGTAAAATGTCATGAAGAAAGACAACATTCTTTCTTGGAACATTCTGATTGTTCCAAGAATCATTCTAGGATTCTATGAATATCTTTTTCCTTTAACTTTCTGCACTATACTTAAATCTAGGAGGGATAAGTTGCTACCTGGTCATGACATTAAAAATTCTCTCACCCTTTAAATCACTTATATTTGTGACCTGTCAAGTCAAGGTGGAAAGAATGCCTGAATTCCTTAAATTATTGTGAAGACAACAATAAAAAATCAGATGTGGTAGGTACAGTAGTAGTAAGGCACATCAATATACCATTGTATAAATTTGATGTGAAAGAGCAAAAAACTTATCTTCTCTCTTTTGATAGATGCCAGGATACTTTACCTCAGCATTCTGACAGATGGAATGAGCTCAAATTTAAGTAAATTGCACTGTCTGATTTCATTGCCAGGAGAGATTGCGCTCTGGACTGATAAAGTAAATAGTTCTGTCATATTAGGCCTCGCTGAGGCATGTCATATATATGTCAGAAAAGACCTAGGGGTCCAGATAACAGTAAGTGAAAAAGGTGAGCCAGCAGGATGTCATATCTGTCATCCTGCACTAAGGCTAGGATCACTACGTACCAGGGACCTGTCACTTCATCGAGTTTGTTGTCATAAGGAACCTTGATGACAACAACTAAAATTTTCAGAACTGCTAAATATATGTTTGCATAGAAGCAGATGTCCCAGAAGGAGTACACAAAAAGGTGTTGGAAAAGTACCATCTATAGCACTGAAAAACTCATCTATTGAAGACACGCTTTTAGAAAATAGCATGAAGTCTGAATCACAATTTTGTTTCTTCTTGTTGCAAACCTTATTGCAACAAGAATATAAAAAGGCATTCTGCAACACAATTCTGAGACATATTGTGCTGGTGGTAATTTTTCTACTTATGGGAATATATACCTACTACTGATTAGAAAAGAATCCATGGAAAAAAGAATCTGACTCTGAGACGAGCTGAAATATTAAATATAGATGAATACTTCAAAATTCCCACTCATTTAATCTTTGAGATATTTTTTCTTTTTTTACTTTGAAGATTGAATAAAAAAAATAACACTGTTTTGAGCTGGTTATTTTTATTTATGAATTACTGTGCCTGCAAAGAAAATCAGACTCACACAGTCATTTAGTTTTCAAAGGTTTAGGTCATCCATAAACTATGCAAGAACTATTTTGCAACTAAAAGCAACAACAAATGTGTCTTTCCTACTGTCTTAAATATGTGGTTGGGACTCGATTTTTTTCAATTCAAAACGAATACTAAGCTTTGTTATTGCAGCCTGGGACCTCTCTTACAAGAACTCAGCCAAGAAAAGTGATGGACTGTCTTAAGAAGAGTTTTCTTTTTAACATCATCTTCTCAAGAAGGTGATGGAGAGTGAATTTTCCTTTCCTCCACGCTCTTTTCCCTCCTTATTGTTCACAACATTTTTTAGAATTAGAGAACTAGGTGAAACAGTGAACACTCAAAACCTGAGTAGCCTTTTCTCTCTCACTTATATTAGTTTTCCACTTTTTGAGAACTCTGTAAATTGGATTTGGATTGGCCTGTCTTATCTGCTTAGATCCCAGTCTAACTGGCACAGATGTAATGTTATCTCTGGTCAAAAGTCAAATTGTTTAATTCACTCAGACTTAAATATCAAAAAATATTTGAAATAAATACCTCACGAACTAGAGCTAGTAAACTCAAGCAAAAAAGTATCTGCTGGGCCATAAACCACTTAAATAATGAACCAAAAATAAAGGTTGACCAGAATTTTAAAACTTATTTTTACTGCAAAAATCTTGCAAGATCGTTGGCCTGACAGCAGTTACTCCAGAGAAGCTGACTGATTAGCTGGTGGATTTCAGTTTTCCTGTTGCAATGGACTGTTTTTCCTCACTTGATATAATCCTTTAAGGCTTGGAGTACCCTCTAGAATTATTTTGATCTCCAGACATCTTAAAACCTGCAATAATTTGCAGAGGTCACTTGATGAATTGTAGGATTAAGATTATTTTGAATACCTACAGCACAGAAGATAAAATTGTATTCCAGTTCCAACGGGAATTAGATATGATGGACACTGGGTTGACCGTAGATTGTTTCCAGCTCTCAACTTTGGAAACAGCTTCTCCTAGTGGCCTGTTGGAGAGTGAATTGTTACTTCAAGCAAGACTACTTTGTTAAGACAGCCTTGGAAATACTAACTGAATATGCCTGACTTTTTGCCTCTGGAACATCATTGATACTGGTGCTTTTATGCATCTTTATTTTAAAAGTGTTAAAAGTCTTTTTAATGAGCTTTCCTCATCAAAAACATAGACCATGACTTTGGTCTGTCATGAAAACAAACAAAATGAAGAGAGTAATGCATAGTGTGGTAATCTAACATACACACAGGTATGAAAAGTAAGGCTGACCAAAAAGAATTTACCAGAGCAAGAAGAGAAATTATTATGAAAAACAAAATAAAAGAAAAATACTTCAGCTAAGGTCTTTAAAACATTTCTGTAATAAACTACATTTAAAGGACATAGAAAAAACAAAACCAAACTTAAATGGCATCCTTTCTCCTAGAAACAAAGTGTTTTAGAAAAATTCAGTGCTTTCTAAGAGAAATTGTTTTTATATTCAGCAGGATGTACAGTCAAATAAAAGAACAGTGACAAGTTTCAAATTAGTAAGATAAGAATTTGACTGCTCATTTCTTAGAAAACCAAAGATTAAATATTTTAGAATTTGATGTAGAATTTTTATTATCTATTTATAGGACTTAATATTCAAGAACCTAAATACCAAAATTTTCCTTTAAAATGCAACCGTATTAAGGCTTTTGCAGAGTCCATGGCTTGTGTTACAGAAACCTAAGAACGATGATTTCCACCATCAGCATAGAAGCAGACAGAGCAGACGTCTTTTTGTTACAGAAAAAGAAGACAGTGCATTACCACATGGCATTCAAACACAGCTTTAATCACCAGACACTTGAAGACTGAGCATTTTGTTGTTTATATTAACTATTCTTCAAATATTCTGACATAAAACTGGCACAATGGAGCCTTCTGCTGTATGCAGTTCTCAGTCTGCTCTGACATCTGCTTAGAGGTCATGCCCCTTTTTCACAACTGAATGAAAAATACCAATTCTGAAGGTCACAACAGCAGATTAAGATCATAAATTGGGTTATTTTTAATAATATTGTATGCAGTTATATTTTAGGTGGGATTTTTTAATTCCCTTCTACTGAAAAGCAAAGCATGTAATAATATAATATCATTTTACCCAATGTACAAGGGTATGTAAAGGCAGTAATCAGTTGAAATTAATGACAAAATATTGCATAATGTTTAGGGATGGTAAGTGTATGTAATAGCATTCCTTCCCTAAGATGGCAAGTATAACCTTAAACAGGCAGAACTTTTTTCTGATATTTCTTAATAATGTTTGAATTATGTTTAATTTTCTATTGACATTTTCTCTGAGGCTTTTCAGCACAGATTTGTTTTGAGACATTGAAAAATGTGCCTCTGTTAATAATGTAGTGAGGACACGTTTTGTTGTAACACTTTTATAGCTAGGAACACTTTCCAACACAGGACAGTAGCCTTCCTTTAAACAAAGGTGAAGTCAACATGACTTCAGCTGGCACCTGCAACAAGGTGAAGTGTTTTGCTTCTAGCTTTGAATACAAGAGAACCCCACTGACAACTTTTTTCTAGCCACTTACAAGAGTAGTACATAGAAAACTGTGCCACTAGTTGAATGACATATATTAAAAAAAAAAAAATATATATATATATACAAACGAAACCAGTTACTCCAAATGTAACTACTTATAGAGGTCTCCCATCAGAGGCTTGGGGCTGTGATGCTCATAAGCAGTTTAAGTGTTACTACATATTGTTTATGAAAGACACCAAATGAAGGAGAAACCATCAAGATATAGACAACCTTACTTTAAAGTTAAGTTAGTCAGAGAAGAAAATACCTATTCAGAAGTTCCAGAAAAAAATTCAGAAGAGACAGAGCAATGTAATGATATTATTTGGTTTATTTTTATGAAGTTACTTGTCCCAGATTTAAATGAGAGGATTTCTCTGAACATTCTTTTATGACTTGACACAAAGTGTAAAATTGAAATAAACGTTTCTTATCACAAAACACTGAAAAATTAAAAGAAATATATGAATGCATAGCACTCTCCGAAGTTTCCATAGTTTCACTTCTATTGTGTGTCCCTTTATTCCACTCTAAGATATTTCCACTAAGCATAACTAAAGCAAGAAGCCTGTCAGAGAGTCTACACTGCCAAATGATGGCAAGGACCTAAAAGTAGCTCTCAGAGAGGGCAAGGCTATTACAGGCATAGAAAATGATTTTTTTGTACCAGTGTATTGTTATGAAGCAAGTTATTATGAAGAAGACTTCTGTGCTGGAACCCTTCTTTGCCCATAGAAAAGGAATTCTTAATTTTCAGCACAGAATGTTTTAAAAATGAAAGCAACTTTAAAAAGCCCTTATGGAACAAATCAGAAAAACAGACAGCAGAAAGTTGCTAGGACCACCTGGCAACGTGAATTATCTGTGGTTATGTGAAAGTTCTCATCGAGAACTGCCATCCTCCTGGGGCATGGGAGATCAGAATCAGAATGGGAGGACAAAAATCAGAAAGTCTCCAAGGAGCCGAGGGAACTACAGGCCAGTAAGTATTACATACATCCCAGAAAATTAGAAGGAACTATAATATAAGGCTATTTAAGGATAAAAGTAAGGATATTTGGGTAAATATTATCTATTGTCAAGTGTGTATGGCTTTGAAGCTATAAGACATAGAAATCTTACCTTGTGATCATGAAGTTCTCTAAAAGGATTGAAAATAGGTGGATGAGTGTGACCTGGCTCATATGACGTACCTGGATTTCCAAAGCTCTTTTTCCAGAGTCCCTAACCAAAAGCTTTTAAGGCAATTAAGCAGTGTCTGAGTAAAAGTCCCTACATTTACATTTAAAATTAGTGGTGAGTACCCGTTGTGAAGGTATGTTATCAGTAGAGTTCTGTAGAGATCTGTACTAAGACTTGTGTTGTTTTACAATATTCATAAATGACCTGACTAACAGCTGAGAACTGAGGTGACAGTAAATGTAATTTTAATGATAGTTATGTGGCATAGTGTGGGATTCCAGAAAGACTTCATGAAATCAGGCAGCAATACAACAGCAAACAATGATAAACATAGATAAATGTAAGGAAAACACAGTTGTTATTCAGAATGGAGATCCCAATTTTATGATGGTTAATTCCATGAAATTATCCCTGTTCAGTAGCAACCAAAGGAGCAAATTAACACTGGGAAACACCAGAAAAGGACAAGGAACTAGCAGAAAACTTCCGTCCAATGCAATCATTGCAATGTTCACTTCTAATTCTTGAATCTTAAATAGCAAAGAGACAGAATAGGATTTTTCATTTTTCTTCTTTGTCTTTCCAACAGCAACAGAGCATGAAATGAGATGTGTAGGAGTCAAGTTCAAAGCAAGAGTTCTTCAAGCAAGAGGAGGCTGAGTTGTGGAACTCGCTGCCAGAGGTGTTGAGGGTGAAAAAGGCTTACAGAGGTTCAGCGGTGCAATAGACAAGTACCTGAAATAAAGACTCACTCCAGGTTACCAAACAGGGCATATTGTGAGCTGCAAAGAGTCGGGAGTCGGAAAGATGAAATATTGCACATGCTCGCCCTTCTTTTACTCCAAGTAGGTCAATGCTGGAGAGAGATGACTGACTGGCACAGAAGAACCCTGACTCAATATGACTGTTCTTCTATGGAAACACACATGTGCTGAAGCTCTTACAATAAAGACAACCCCCCACCCTCCACATCCACCTTCAGTTATAGACTGATTTTTGTAGCATTACTTTCACATTCACTTCTTGTATCTGAATTTCCAATACATCACATATCTTTCTGAACACAAAAAGGTATAACAAGGGAATATGCTCGAATTTTGAATTTTTCAATTCAGTCTGTAACTCAGCAGGTGGAAAGAAGTCACTTCACACTTCATGTGATACCCACCAGCATTCATTTCAGACAAGAGGGCCTGAATAGAAGTCACAGCATGAAAAGTAGACAAGAGTGAACATGATGGGGAAGAAAACAATAGCTCCTACCTGGACTGTTTAGACTGAAATGTCAGAATTCAGGAATGTCCTATAGTTCCCTGTTCTGCCCATTTCACTTTCACCAGCAATAAGTTTATGCATAAGTGCCGAGCAAAAAGTTTACTTGTGAACTAACTATATTGATGAGGGCTATATAGAATATGTCATATAAGTGACCATGGAATATTTCAAAAGAAAACCATTGTGATGGGAAGCCAAAGGAGATGCTACTGTAAAGCCACATAGCACCAGGAGTGTGGACAATGAAAGATGATTTTATTTATGGAGAAAAGAAGAAAAGAAAACAGTTGACTCAAACCCAAGGATGTATATTTGTTTAAACACAGCACAGCTATTCTTTTAGTGAAATATTTTCCTTTTTGGCTATTTAGGAAGAGAATGTCTTAAGACTGTCATCTACAAAAGCAGAAATACCTTTTACTACATAAGCAGTTTGTTAGCCCAGTTGTAATGGACTAACTTATGAACGGGAAAGGAATAGGAAAAATAAGCTTTGAATTTCTCAATCTAGGACTCAGCACATTGTGTTTGACCCTGAGTAAACATTTCTGTTCCCAAACCAACAGCACTGGCATAAAACACACAAAGTACCAGTACACTTGATAAATCTAGCAGAAGTTGTTGCCTATATCTTAGGAAAGAAAAAAAAGAAGCTGGGGGCTGTTCTCTGGTCCTGAGATGAGGAGACAAGGGTTGCTGCACACAGACTAGACTGGAGCACAGCTCAGGTCTCCTCTGTGCTCCAAATGTCCATGAAGCTCTAAGACAACAAAACTTCTACATGTTTACTCCAGGTGTTTTGAAATAAGCCCATGGTAACATGTTAAAGTCTGCAAGAGCACTGCAGCCTGCAGTGTGAAACATGTTTCAAGTCCTAGGGTGCAGCAAAACAGCACAGGGAATACCTGAAGGTTCAAACACATGTTGGAAGAGGTTTGAAAACATATGAAGGGTGGAAAGAGCCAAAGCTGATTCAGACTGAGTTTCTCCTCACCAGAAATGCAGGTGAGAGACACTTGTATCTGATCGTTTGACTGATGTCACTAGATTGCCTGTTATTTTAAAATTCATACATAAAAGAAATGGACAGTATGAACTACAGATGCGGCTGCATTTCTACATGCTCCTCCACCACCTGACTTCAAGATCAATTTTGATGATCTTTCTCAGGCTAGGGGAGGGTCTAAGATCCCTCTGTGAAGCAAAGGTGACATATAAATTAAATACATCATGCCCGGAGTATAAAGCCCTTTGTTCTGTGGTCTTTCTGATTCCCAGCCTGACTTACAAAACAAAGATGTATAACACCAGGGACCAGCCTAGAACTTTGGCCTGTTGTGCATTGTCTGTGAAATTCTCTTATACCTCTTACTTAGTGCTGCAGTGAATGAATGAGTGGGTATATTATGTGCCCATAGATGTGTGTCTGTCATTCTGAGTGAGTGTATCTGCCTCTGTCCTTGACTTACTTTTTTTCTTTCTTCATGTTTCTTTTTCTTCCTTTTTACAATATCTCAGTTCTAGTCAGACCCTCTCTGTTCAACAATTCTTTTATTCCTAAAACACTCATAATGCTATTCAGAGAATATCTGTACAGTAGGAATAGACAGAATACAGAGTGCTTACCACTGTGTAAATGATGTGCTCCCTGAGATATTTTCATGCACTGCGTGCACGATTGTCCTTCACTCAAATTATGAAATAAAAAGAAATGTATCTACCTTTCTTTTGAATTCTTGAAGTAAGTTTGAGCAATTATCACATATGTTTGTCTTCTTAGGTTGAAACCAATAATAAAAAGGCGAGAAACAACAAAGACTGAGACTCAATAGCAAATATGAATGTGTCAGCTTCTTGAGGAATTGACAAAGAAGCATGCTTTTACAGAGAATAGGTTACCAAATAAAAGCCAGAAATCTCCTACCTCACCAGTATGAATGTTAAGATTCTTGACAGCATTTCAAGCACATTTAAAAACATTTCAATTTTGGATATTATTATCATGTATTATATATTGTTAATCTACCACTGTGAAATCACTCAGGTCACAAATGCCCAGCTCCAGATGAGGCTTTGACTGAGCCAGTGAAGGAAACAATATCCTTCCTAAGGATTGCCTCTTCTTCTCTGGCTTGAGGACAAAAAAACAGCCTCTATTGCTGACTGGTTGTAAAGCAACATAAGCATACATCTTGGGCAGAAAATCTCTCTCTTCCAATCCCTACCAAGATTCAGTTTGGGGATTTACTGACAGCAACACAGTAATTTCTTCTTGGGACTGTGATGTTTTTCCCTAGTGGCAGGATTGGATCAGTTGGGAGCATCTATTGGGTTTCTCCTTGCTATTTTGGGACTTCTTAAACACATTCCACATAGCAGTCTACAACTCTAGTGCAAGAAACAGGTATAAATGCATGTTCTCCTATAATTTGATAGATTGCCTGCCCCACTCCCCACTGAAGCACAAGGAAGACAGGGAGCAAGTTCACTGAATTGTCACTGTGATAGTCAGAGACCAGAGCACGTGCTCTGAGGTGAGGCTGAGGGAGCTGGGCTTGCTCAGCCTGGAGAATAGGAGGTGTTGAAGTGGACTGAATGACAGCCCTCCAGGTGTACTGGGTGGTAGACAAGAGGCAATAGATATAACTACACTGAAATTAGACAGGTTCAAACTGGGTAAAGCCCTGACTGGAAAAAGCTCTGAGCAACCTGGTCTGACCTTGTAACTGACCCTGCTTCATGCAGGAGGTTTGCCTAGAGACCTCCTGTGGTCCCTCCTGAGCTGAGCTATCCTATGATTTGATCTGCCATAGCTGCTCTCCGGCAGCAGAGCTAGTCCTCTCCCGTCTGGAATAAGACATAGATGAAGCAGTGCTTCTTTTAAAGAATGTGCAAAAATAGCAAAGCAACAACTTAATTTCTTTCTTTCACTTGCAAGTGGAATGAAGATATCATCCCAAGACAAACACTGTGGCCAAAAGCTCCTGAAGTTGTCTACCTGTCTAGTGGAAAGGATTCCAGAAGTGTCCTAGCTCTTCCTGGCTGGGGGTTACACCTAATTCCCAATATATATTATTTCAATCTGTGACAGCACAGACAGAAGAACTGAGTATAGTATGATTAGCTGCCAAGCTACAGACTGCAGAAAAAGAGTCATAATTTCCCTTAAACTGCAAAATTGTTCAAAATGTTTACTGGAAACACCATTTAGTACCACAACATAAAGGCAGAATGAAGAAAATTACCCTTTTAACAGGATGAGATCCTTTTCTCTTGAAAACACATTGCATTAAGACAGTACACACTGAAAAGAGATTTTTTTAAACAGTAATCTGTATGGAACCTCCAGTGCCCCTGAAGAAACTTTCATGAACTGATGTCTGTTGTGTGTGGTTCCCTACCTGGTGAACACAAGAGCCTATGAATACTTTTACTCAGACTATGCATTTAAATACTTCAGATTAAAAAATATATCGTCAAATTACCTGTTACCATGAACATGAGAAGCACAAAATGCAAAGCTGTAGTGGAGCAAGGTTGGATCAATGACAGAACCATTTTCTGAATATTCGATCAATTCATCGAGATAGCAGAGATGGCGGTGACAGCCTCTCACTCCGTAGCGAGCACAGTATTCATCTAATACGAAGACCTGACCTGGGCTAAACCAGCCCTGAAAGGCAAAAAACCACACGGCATTTTGAGATTTATTTTCCCACTCTCAGCTTTAAATCAAACAAAAAATAGAAACATAGATTTTTATGTCCATTACATAAACTTTTTATATTAGAATGATTTACATCTGACTAAGGCTGACGGCACTGGAAACTAGATCCCATGATAGCCCTCATACTGAAAGGATTAAATGTCAGGAAACTATTTGCAGTTATGAGTTACTGCTACTAAGAAATACATAGTTTACAAAAAACATGCTAATACATCCGAAGTCTGGTACAGATTAAGTTATATATCAAAACCTAATATAAACTAACACTTTAAAACAATTAATTTTGCTTTAGTAATCAATTGTAAGATACAAACTAACATTTGGGTAATGCTGAGGGACATTAGCATGGACATTAAAATACACTTTCTGGATGTTCAGTGGCTGCAACTTTAGTATTTTGACCACAATTCAACCCTTTACCCATGTAACATGCATACACTTTTAACAACTTTAAAACAACATTTACTAGGAAAGAGATACAAAACTAGGTAGTTTGTTAAAAGCCACCTGAGTAAATGAGTAAGATTTGACCTTAAATCTAAGTAATATTACTGAGAGTTTTCTTGGTCAGAGTTTTGATGAGACCAGAACAGCTTATCCCTGACACAGACATGAGCAAAGTACAGACTCCTTCACATCACAAACACAGTTCTTGAATGAATCCATAGTGTAAAAAATATAATTGAGTCTTGATGCAGAAATATGATAAAAAGTAGCACAGTGAGCTTCCAAAAAGTAGCATGGAGAAAAACCTCAGAAAACTACAACTACTGCATAGCTGTTCTACATAAGCATTTTTCCTTGTTCTTGTTTCGATTGTAGTAATATTTACCTCTCATCATCTCTCATCATTCCATCTCATCAAATGGTTAAGAGAGATTGAGGAATACCTGAACTCAAATATACAAATAACTTGGATAAGCAAAATGATTTTGCAAAGCCATGAATTTATAACATCAATATAGCAGCTGAAGACTGATATTTACCTAACGCTTGTGAATACTTCTGCAAAATCAGATGTTTAATATTTGTACAAAATATCATCAAAAATAATATTGAACAATACTTAAAAATACATTCACATCAGTTTTAAAAAATGTGTTTTAACTTTACTAAAACACTTGCATGAGACAGGAATTTAAGCTTTTTATCCTCCCCAAACTCTTAAATTTAATGTATTATCTGCAAGCAAGAACACCTCAAAGGTATTTCATATTTAATAAATTTGTTTCCTCCTAATTAATTTCTTTGAAGTCAATCTTTCCACTGCCTTTAAGGAGCTTCATCTGTTTCTAGAGAACACTTAGCTTTATTACAGAACCCAGAGCTGTACTCAGCATTTTAATCTAGTATCTGATCATGTTGCAATGCCTCATGTAGCTTACACAGTGTTTGATAGAAAATATGGTATTCTATTGAAAAAAGAAAGGAAAGGGATTTTAACTACATTTCTGCAATTATATGTGTCCTAGCCCTAGATATAATCAACAGTGGTTATGGTGATTTATATTCTCCCAATATGTTATCATTGTCATGGATCTCTCCCTACATTTTTATGGAAAACTTAACAAAATGTTGCATATCATTTCCTAGCAGTACAAAAGCAAACTATTAAAATTTCTGCTCATTCTCATCGGATATAATTGTGACAACAATACAAAATTTTAAAGAACTCATTAATTTAACTTCACTCTCTCTTAAAAGATCTGTTTGTGTGGTCATTTTTCATATAAATGTGTGCTTTCCTTGCCCTTGTCCATATCATGCACAAGACTCTCAAACACGTAACAACTATATCCTACAAAGTATTGCTATTAGATAACCACATATTTTTTATTTTATAATTGACAAAGCCCCCCAAGCCCCCCAACCTCCTCAATACTCTCTCGATACCAAGAAGAATGTAGAATTGAAGAAATTGAGGTTATATAATAATTTAATACAGAACTTTGCATAATATTAATTCTTACATGTTACTTTTATTTTTTAAAGTTGTTTGTGTGGTTACACTGCATTTGTTAAAATAAAGGGATGAATTGATTATAAAAAAATTATAAAAAAATTATGGGACATGAGCTGTTAGAGAAAAGAAAAATCACACTCATATTATCCATGTATTTTAGTGTTACCTTGACATTCCCAATATTTAAAAAATAAAAAACTAGAGTTAAATATGCAATTAAAAAAATTATCACCCATTCCACTTATTAAAAGCTGAATTTAAAAAAGAATGGTAAGAAATACATCTGCTTTATGGTTGCTATAGCACTGTGCATTTCACCTAACCTCTTCTAAAAGTTCCTGATTTCAAGGTTATATTAAGTGTCTTACTATATTATTATTATAAAAAAAGATTTTGACCCCAATGCACTGGTAGAAAGCTAACCATTTTCTCTTTGAGTTCCAATTACTTTGTACAGATGTACCTTCAGGCCTCTTTGATTCAGTGTGCAACCCACAGACAGAAAATGAGTCTTTTAACTTTTCTATATGTACGTATCTGGCAGTATTTTAAAAGGGAGACAACTGTCATCAAATAATAATTTTTCACCTTTTTAAAAACTGCAAACAAACCTAAAAACTCCAATTATTATCTTTGTATTACAAGACTAGTCAGAAAAATGGAAAAAAGAAGTATAAATCCCTATTATCTTTTTTGTTGCTGTTGGGACAGTAAAGTGAAAAAAAATTATGTGCTGTGAGGCATTTTAGATCCTTAGTGAGAGATCACTCTTTCAGACATGATATCAGGTGAAAAATAAAGCCTCAGGAAGTTATGAGGTCTGACCCACACAAACCTGTTTAACGAGTGTGTATAATCTGATGAACTTCCACAAGATTGTTGCTGGTTTTCTTCCCTAATGAAAACAAAACCTGAAGCAGCCCCATCCTCAACTAGTTCACAAAGCACAGAATAGAAAATGACTGTAGGAAAAGGAAACTGCAGCCAACATCTTACCTTTTATGACAGTAATTATGGTATTTGAATGTGGAAAACATTCATTTTGATCCAGAGACCACATTCTATTTGCTTTTGTTTAATAATTATACTCCCCTTTGTTACTTTCAATTCAGGTAGTACATATAAGCCCATATATCTATATTTCTTATGGATATGCCTCCCTTCGTTGGTGTTCCTCCTTCACACCAGAGTGGAATGAAGCATTTCAAGACAGATGAAAATGTTTGTAATGAGGCAACTACATTTGGACCTTAAAATGTCTGTACAGGTGTCAGTAAATCCTATCACAGGAGTTCTTACTGTCGTCAAAACCTTCTGTTTTTATCCAAACCTCCCCAGAGGACATGGTAAATTTCAGCTGACAAAATTGAAGACAGTTTGTGTCTCTTTGCTTTCTATTGAGTGGCACAGCAGCCGCTTGCAAGTATATAATTTTCAAATTTAAAACCAATCGATTGGACCCTTTATTCCACCTACAACTGCAGCTGTTGAATGAACAAGGAAGAAAGGACTACTTTGTTACTACTATTTCTCACTTCTTTATATCTATGTTCCAGCCAGTACTCACCAAACAAGAATAGGAGTCATTCAATCTGTGATCCAAGGTCTGTCTCTGAAGCAGTCTAAAGAGGGAAGCATGGTCAAATTTGCAGGGATTAGCAGAAATAAACTCATCCATGCCATGTTTCTGGCCACGGTCTGTATCTGTTACACAAAGGGAAAATGTGCAGAGCAATACACGTGAGTGTGTGTTCAGACTTACAAACACCAGTATATGCATGGCATATGAGTCTCAATAAGCTTTCTTGAAAGTATCTCAAAAAAATAACTCATATAGAGAGATGCTTGGAGGTGAATTATTACAGAATCTTGATCTTTTAATCTGAAAAGATTATTACTGAATTATTTTTCTATCATATCAATCTACAGAGTGTAACAGTGAAAAAAAAATTGCTGCTCACTGACAGATAAACCAAAATTTAGAAAGGTTGCTAGAAAACACAACATAGTACATTAAAAAAGTCTTAAAGAATTGTTTTCTAGTGGGCTCTGCAAATGTTTCAACTTAAAAACAATGCTATAAGTAGAAAAGAAAAATATTCTGTAATTTCCTGGTTTAGTATGGCTCTTTTTCTAATTTTAGCAAAATAACCACAAAATACTAGGAAAAAAGAAAAAAAAAAACCTGAAAAAAAACCCCCAACAAGTTTATGCATTTATTTCTTCAGAAATGAAAGAGCATCTTTACTGCAGTTCAAAGTACCACTTAATAGAAATATTCATCATGGCTTGAAGCCTACTTCTCAAATGGCAAACTGGAGCAGAAATGAACACACTGGCTTGAGCTAGGTCATTTCCAGCCTTCTTTTTGTACTCGGCTTTTAATGAGACAAACCTTAATGTAGTAATGGCAAAGAGCTCCTTCAACCTTCCAGCAAAGTGTACTGAAAAAGGGAGCAGCATTTTTGTGTAAATAAATTGAGAAAACATACCATCCCAAATGGCACTTCAATCAAAGGCCCAAATTTATTGTTCTTCACAGATTGCATCTTTCAACGCCTTTAAACCCCGCGGGTTTATCAAAAGAGAAGCTCTAGTGATTGCTTTCATTAATGCTATGTTTTGTCAAAGTCTTCAATGTGAATTATCTATCTAGTATGGACAGAAAAAGCCTTACAGTGCCCAAAAGGACTAGTTATGTATTAGCACATTAGCTGTCTTAGATTCTATAGACTGTATTGGGGTGAACAGTCCTATCAACTTAAAAATTGACTTCCCCTTTCAATAGGGTCTTAGCTCTTTGTTCCTTTAAATTCAAACCTAGGTCTTTTTATATTAGTTACCAGAAAAGTATAGATCTAAGTGTATCCTAAATGCAATTTTGAAAACCTGCATAGTAGAAATCTAAAATTTCTAAAGAAAGGAGACAAAAGTTTATTGATTAAACCCAATTATAGAGTCAGGTTCATAATAAAACTCAATATTGATCTGTGGGCATGATGCTAACATAATCAGTCACATTTAGAAATTTAGCCCCAGATCATATTGATCCATGTCAAGTCCAACTTTCAGCTGTATTTGTGGATGGGAGAATTATTTAATTCAAGCTGAAGGATCTGCAACATCAAATCCTAGAAAGATGCAGAAACTAATTCATATCACTTGGCTTTGCATTGTCAAAGCAAGAGTCACATCCATGTGACAGATTTCACCAAGGTGGATGTAGCAAATAAACAGTATGACAATAGGTCGATGGTGTAAGGTATGAGACCATCATCCCAGAGAAACAGCAGCATGTATTTTAAATGATTGAAAGATCTGTAGCATATGTGATTACATAGATTAGCAATATTTCAACGAGCATTAGGCTAGCCTATCATTAATGACAAACCTAGCTCATATTTTTGACACAGGTACAGGAAATGCTCTCTCTTAATTACTGCAATTTAACTGTATTTAAACATATTAATTCAAAGATAAACAACTGATATCAACCAAAAGTACTGAGCAACATACGAAGTTATCTATACCTTCCAAAATGTCCAAACACAGATAAAATTATTTCAAACCCATTATATTTAATGTACAGGTGACTGATTTCAACATTTCTTGTAAGTTTTCCTTCTTATAAGAATATCAGGTTTATCATATACTATAAACATTATTTATAGTAAGATATATGACAAAAAAGAAAAAGTATTAATATTTCTTTTTGCTATCATGTTGAAAATTATATAGAGTCAAATCATTCTTAAACTAACCTTTTGGTTTTTTCTCTGGTTAACCACACCAATATAAAAGATACCCCTTTTTTATGAGAGAAAGTGTAAGTACTGACAAGTAATTTAAGTATTTTGAAATCAGGAGACTGGATGTTGCAAATTAAACAGATCCAGCACACTGATGATCAGAATGATGACATCCAGATGATCATAATGAGTAAGGTGACCCATTGAACACAACACGACTTGTGAAAGCAGAATATACTGTTACATAATTTGGGCAAGATAAGCAAAAATATGGATTTAAGTGTATAAATATTTGCTAGATTTAATTCTAAAAGGAAGATCCATGACTGATCATCTTTTTGAGTGAATCAAGCAGTACAAGTAACATTGTCAAACAGTAACACAAGATCTGTTACCAAATATATTTTAGCTACAGAAAAACAACTAAAAACTTACCTTTGCTAGCTGTAGGCAAGCAGGAAATAACAGAAAAATAGATCTAGTGTAATACATTACATTTTTGTTTATTGTTATGATATACATACAAGATAGCTGGTAAATATTTTGACATGAAAAGGAACTAAAAAATTTAAGAACTTGAGCAAAGATTATGAGGAATTCATAAATAGTGTATGACCATGACTAAAAAAATTACTCAAGACCCTACTTTTAAAAATTGTTAGAGAGATTGATTTTTTCAAATTCTTACACAAATGAGCTTTAGCTGTCCTGTTCAAACAACATGCAAATGCAAAAGGCATATAAAGTGCTATATTGTCAAATAGTTAAGAAAAGAATACAAATCCATTTATCCCTACCATTTCTCAACCTTGGAAAATATTTGGAAGACATTTGGGGAGAGCTTTGAAGCAGTAATATTTCTCTTGCTTTTTCACAAATAGTTTTTCTTCCTTTCTTAATAGAATTTGTTGTCATGCTCTCCATGTTGCCTTTAACTCAAAATCACTGGCTGCTACTTCCATGTTGCACTGCCTGTTTCAGGTTGTGTATTTCACCTTTTGGAAACTGTTACCCAAAAAACTATCCATTTATTTTTGATCAAGATAGGACAAACAAATACGTTTTCAAACGATGTTAAAAACTAACAAAAGCTATTGCAGGAGTTTTAGCATGTTCTTTGGGTGCTCTTTTAGACAAAGATATTAATTTTGGCAGAATAGCATTCTAAGTATGCCATTTGCCACCTTTGCAAGAAACTTTTAGTTAAGCTGTAAAGGCCATAAAAATCATCACATCCTCAGTGACTCAGCAGAGTTGACTGAATTAAGACTACCAAGAATTTCATGTTTATGGCACATTCTCAAGGGGTTCTAGCATCCCTGCAGAGCATCTCTGCCCTGTTCCAGCCCAAAAGCAAATACACATTTCCTGCATCATCTACTCTGTGCTAGGGTGAACTACAGGTACTGGCCTTGCTGAGTGGTGACCTACTCCTTTTTGTGGCTCTCAGTGACATCTCTGCTTGTTTTTAAGCATCATGAAAGCAATCTGAACTAGCTCAGGCAAGCAGGAAAGAAGAGCAGCTAGAGGCAAGCAATATAGTATTGTAGGGATTAAAAGGATTTAAAGACTAAGACTAGTAGGGTAAGAACTATGACTCTGTTACAGAAGGGGCTGGAACTGGTCGGAAAAGACAGTGGCAAGACATGCATTACATTCCTTCAAGTGCCACTCCAGACAGATGGTGACAGCTTACATTGGGAACATTTTGACTCCTGATCATTGACCAGGACTCCAAAGTGCTCCACGCTTAGAAACACAGGCCAAAGAGACAATCTATGACCCCAGAACTTTATAATTTAGGTATCAGGCCGCAAAATAACTTCTGCAGAGAAACTGGCAGAGAATGAGAAAGCTGCTGGCCCATATGGCCCAACTGTCAGGCTGGGAATACCACACTGACTGACTGCCAGTATTTCGTTGAAGGGCAAATTTGAAGAGGATACTAGATAGTTTTTACATGTTCCTGACTAGTACAGAAGAGAGCCCACAGGTGACTTACTGACTGCCTAAGGTGGTGGAGGCCGGTGTAAACATTTTCCTTCTAAAAGGGAGACGGGAGTGGATGGAGGCAAGCACGAAATGGACATAAAGGGGAATGGGGAAACATGCAGGGAGAGTGGAGTTAGTCCAGTCTTCTAAAAGGCAGAAGAGTATGGTGGACAACATAAAGCTGCAAAACCTGCCAAGAAAACTATGTCAGATGAAAAAATATCTTTTACTCACTTTTTTCTAAAAATGTAATTAATTGAAAGAGATCGTCTCAGAACTCATGAGGGTATAGGTTCAGAATGATATTTGGCTTTGTATTTCTTCATTAAGATGTGACTATCCCCTCAGGTCCTGCTTTTAACTCCTGTGTTATGAACAAATTATTAGCAGTGCTCAGCACTCCAGCAGCCTTTTCAATTGCATGAATATATCCCCTAATACACTGCTTATTAAGAAAGGGATCACTTTCTGAACCTTTATGTGATTCAGATTAATCTGTTTTTCATTGGTGCTTTCCCTGAAACATTAACGTCCTTCAGAAACTTATGGCTATTCTACAATCATGCATCCCCTAAATACTATGTTCTTTCATTCAATATGCTCATGCAGAACAGTGGAACTGAAGGTCACTCTCCCTCTCTTGATCATTGCCGATATTAGCCTGGCTTCACTTTTGTTTTGGAGTCACCTAATACCACAAAACTGCAATACCAAGTTATTTAGAGATGAAAAAATTGGGTGGTATTCTACATTTTAGAAGTTGGACAGGTACAACAGCAGTTTGATTCTGTTAAATGACCACTTTCAGATACTTCTCATAACTATCAAGAAAATTTCAGGATGAAAGAAGATATTTTATAAAAACGATATAGAAAAACATTGAAACATTTCTCCTCAAGTTGACTTTTTTCTACATCCTGCAATTTAAAGATATTTAATTTTCTCCAAATAATTGAAAATTCTTTTTGACCATTTAATCAGGGTGAGTTGATTTTTCATCTTAGAGGATAAAGAAGATGGGGACAAACTTTAAAAGTTTGAATGCCATTAACTGACATTTTTCTTGCAAAGCCCAAGCTGGTTTTCTGCTTTCTGTAAGTGGAGATGGCTTTGCATAAGATACTGTAGAAACTAAAACAATGTGATCTTCTATTAGCTGGAAATGCTTAAATTATGTACTAATAGGAAAATAAGAATCATAAAAATATCTGGTCAAAACTCTATTTCCTCGTAGTAAAAATGCATCATAGTAAAGACAAAAAAAATGGAAATTAATTTCATTTAATATATATGCCAGCTATCAAGTACTTGCTTGGTGTTACATCTTGATTAAAAATAAAAGAAACTTAGCTTCATGCAAACATTTTTCTAGGGGAAAAGAAAATGAACTTCTCATGAAACTGAATCTATTTAAATGTGACAAATGGTCATCTATAGATTCTTCTTAGGAGTAAAACTATGCCTCAAGAAATTCAGCACAGGAAGTAGGAGTCTTACATAATTATTTAAGGTTATATCTGAAAACCCTAGTTCTTGAAGTTTCTTAAAAATGGAATAATTTGATTATGCCCATTTCTACCTCAAGTGCAAGAGAGAGAATAAAAAAAATTTCCTCATGTAGAGAGAACTGGGGTATTATAAAAATCAATCAAACAATGGTTCTAAATCTCACATTAAATTAGATTCCACAAGTTACTCTATTGCAAAGAAATCTATGAATTGTAAGTTATGAATTATTTTATGAATTATTACATAGTATCAACTTTGAAGTACATTAAACCCAATAATAATAAAAAATATGGATTTTTGATTTATATACAGCTCATTCATATGAGTTTGTGTAATTAGATACATAAGCATGACAGAAAAATACGTATTTGAGGCTTTTGAACTTCCCTTAAAATGTCTTTACAATAATCCTCACTTTTTCTATGGTTTCCACCCAAAAACTGTAGTCTCTCTAAAATAATGCCTAAAATAATATCAAGATGTGACAATCTTGCTGTTTAATTCTTTCACATTTTCAATAATTTTATCTCTGAAAACACAATTTCAGTACATCCAAACTTGTGGTTGCTTTTTGTACCTTTTTCTTTCTATAATTTTTATTGCCCTGTGGTCAGCGTGTTCTAGTTGCTTTCACTTCCAGGTAAACACTGTGTCCAAAACCAGGAGCAATTCCTTGGCCACTGCTGACAGTGGTCACTTCTTTTGTGCTTTCTAACTGATGCACATGAAGTAGAGACATTAGGTGGGAACACAGTGAACTCCCACCACCCAGCACAAATCCAGGGAACTGGGAGGAGGTGAGCAGAAGCCCTCTTTGGATGTTGCTCCACCTTTGCTTTTGCAACATTACTTCCATCCTACTTCACCTTAATGGCCCCAAAATGAAAGATTACTTCACAAAGTGTTTCAGATTAATTCCCTTCCAAATTGCTTCAGATAAAAAGCAGATGTCAGTGCTTTTGTGAGACTAAACTTTTTTCAATTATCTTGACATTGAAAAGCTCAGTGACACTGACAGCTCAGTCAGGATTTTAGATAAATATTACTAAGTTTAACAAGCACATTTTACTGTTTTCTAAAAGCTAACTGATATAAGATTACAGGATGAATAGAAGGTCGTGAGACTGAGTGATAACAGGACTGAGGGAGGAGAATGGGTTTGGGTCAACCTGCTACAGACTTCAGACACTAAACCAAGTTTAGTCTAAAACATGTATCTCCCTTCTATCACTGTACATGTACGATTGGTTATATGATAATGAAGAAGGATCATTGTATAATAATCATATGATGTTCCAGAAATTTGATGGCTACTACAAAGATCCTCAGATTGCACTCAGCCTCTGTAATACCATCAAAAAAAATCATACATATGCTTCCTTCATGCAGATATCTACATGATAGAATACTTTCAAAGAGATAATATGAAGATTTAAAGGTATGTTTAATATATGCTATCTACATTGATTTCTCTGAAATGATACTTTTCTCAAAGAAAGGTGATGAAAATTTAAACCTGAATAATTTTAAGAATTTTTTATATGCAATTTAATATTACACTATGTGCCAAAAACATCCAGGAGCCCATCTATTGCCTTTCAACTCACAACATACTGTCTGCATAGAAATTTTTTGGTAACTAATACATAGAGTGTATGATAAAGCTGACCTAAATCTATAAAAATTCTGAGAATAGATTGATGCTTTTCTATTCAACACTACACTGACTGGCTAATGAAAAATATAATGCAAACCAAACACCGTCTCCATGGTAATATGTGGGTCAATTGTAAGGAATATGAAGCTAATTGCTGTATTTTCATGGATTATAATAAAAATAATGACCTGCAAGTCAGGATTTCCCTTG
The DNA here is from genome assembly GCF_041296385.1 of Aphelocoma coerulescens. Taxonomy (NCBI): domain Eukaryota; kingdom Metazoa; phylum Chordata; class Aves; order Passeriformes; family Corvidae; genus Aphelocoma; species Aphelocoma coerulescens. The sequence continues at coordinate 23,447,318 of NC_091014.1, read as the reverse complement.
TTATTACTAATAATCTGAGTTAAAGAGCTTCTGGCTAACAATGAACTGCTAGACACATTTGCCTAGTGAGTAAGTTCTGCTTAATTAAACTTCATTGAGGGAGCTGCTACATATTTTACCAGCTAAAATCAAAACCAAAGCCACAAAAGAAAACAAAAGCCAACTTACAAAGTGGGGATATATCTGTGTTGGCATTGCCTCCTTTAAGATTCATCTTCTGAGCTTGACTTGCAGGAACAGGCTTGTAAGATTGACCTGTAGCTCTGTACATAGCTTGAACCCAGAGTATTCTATCCTGCTCATCATCACTGGCAAATATCACGGTATCGCCTTCTTTAACAGCATTGAAAAACATTCGACCACCCTGAAGACCTGAAGCAGCAAATAAGAAGGTAATCTTGATAAATGCAGGTTACTTCTAAATCACCATTAATGTTTATTACATTACTGGTTTTAGTCTGAGTAGGTGTGTGTGGAGGGGTGTGCTAAAACATTTTATAGGTATTTATGACCTAGAAATAAGATAAATCTAGAGCTATAAGGATCAAATGGTAATACATGGAAGTAACATAAGTAAAATAAATACAGAAGTCACAGGAGAAAATATTTACGTGACTCCACTTTCAATTCAGCTCCAACTTATTTCTTAATTATTTTCTCTGTGTCATATGCTATTTTGCATTTTTTTAACATATTCTCCTTCCTGGTTATTATTTTATTAGCTGGAACTTCCTGTCAACCTTATCTCTTATTGAACAGAGACAGCTCCATACCCTTTATCAATGCTGCTCTTCCTTCCTTAGTCCTTTTTCTCATTCCAGTGTTTTTTTCTCAGAGCATGTAATGAGAACAACAGTCAATGTGGCTGTGCTGGGGATTTCTTTATGACAAAATTGTTTTGGTTTTCCAAACACCTTCTAAGCACTGTTTGCCTTCTCAGTTGTTCTAAACATTGACCCAACATTTTCAAAGATTAATCTTCAATGTTTCAGAAGTCTTTCAATTTTGTAACCCTCCACTGCACAGGTAGAATTGTTTTCCTCTGCATGAGATTTCCCTCTGCCATTTTAATATTAACTTGTGGAGATTTCTCTGATATCTCCAAACTTACTTTTGATGACTATGAGTAATTTGTCTTTCACAAGCATTGTCATCATTCACCTTATTTTCTAAATTACTTATGAATATACTTCACAGTATACTGCCACTTGCCACCACCATCAAAAAGAGGAAAGGGGGAGACTAACTAGAATTCACTATTTTTTCCTTGTATTATATGTGGTCTTACAATGTTTCAGGAAAATTTGGTGTGAAGTTTATTTTTCATTAGTCATACAACAAGCTTCTTTCTAAAAGCATGATTTTTCACACCAGAATGTCCTAGTGCAATAATTACCAAAGAACCTCGGGATTTTTTGCTGCTAGACCAAAATGAGCAAATTGAATCAGCTAATTTACACAAACATATTGTGCTTCAGTATCCTACTTCAAAATCATGAAAAGTACCTGTGTGAGGAGCTGTGTAATCCACAGTGTATCCTTCCAGTTGCATCAGTTCCTGAGGCTCAGACTTCTTTTCTCTGTAACTGCACATTGCAAATGTGTATTGGCTAACCTGAATAAGAAAGGACTTCTTAATTATTGAATTGCATTTCAGAACTGTATAAAAAATGTACCATAGTTTAAATTAGCTTTCATTTGCACTGAATAAATGAATTCCCCCTTTTTTTTTTTTTTGTTTCTTTTCCGGAAGTATTTACAGTGTAAAACTTCTCATTCCTTCCCCTTTCTGCCAAAATGAAGGAAAAAAGCCTCCAAACAAAATAACCCATAAACGCATCTCTCTGCAGTTTCCTGAAATACATTTTGGGATGTTGCTTTACCAAAAAATGAAGGGAAGCCATTTAGATTCTGGTAGGGAAAATACATAGTACTGTGGTACTGACCAAATTGCTCAGTATACTGTAAGAGAAAAAAAGAACTATATTCCAAGAAACTGAGACAACAAGGACTTTTATGTATAAAAGTACTGTTTGCAGAAGGAGTGGCACAATTATCATGAAACTGGAAAGAACATATAATCTGGCCAATTCTAGCTAATGATGACAAGCATCAGAACCTTCAGTTTGATTTTGTATTCTAATTTCTGTACCTTTTGCGTCTGTGTTCTCACCCACCCCTGGGTTGTTTGGCTCACTAGATAAAGTACTGTGTAGGCCAAGCTGCTTGCAGGTGGCATGAAAAATATTAGTTACTTGTCATCAAGTACAATTATCAAAAAAATAATACAGCAGTGAGAATCTGTCACCAGGAGGTTTTCGACTCTGTAGACGAAATAGAAAATTGTAAGGAGAGGTGAGGAAAAACTGGCTGGAAAGACAAAGAATGATAAAGAAAGAAATGCAGTTATCTGGGAGGGAAAAGCAATCAATGAAGCAAAACTGAGGTGTTCCCAGCCTTAGATGAAGAGCTGGGAAGACTATAAAAGATGACCAGAAGAAAGAGCATATGAATTTGTGAACACCTGAAACTTAAGGGAACTGAATGTATAGGCACCTCTGAAACTCTCATCTCCAAGAACTGTAGCATACCTGACCAACAGACTTGTTTTGAACTATAATATAATTTCTTAGATCTGTAAAATTATGCAAGGATTTACAGATAGGTAAGGAGCTCATCTCATATACGATGGATCATCTTTATTTTAACTGCTGACTGCTCAGCTAACTTAGCTGTTTTGGCTACAACTTCAGGAATGATCCTTTTCGAAGTAAAATTTGGACATTTGTCAGCTTCATTCATGTATTTGCTGGTGCTGTGTCTTTACTCTTTGTAAAAGATTGATGTTTTTTGAAAATAAGGATGGAATGTGTGATTATTATCTGGGTAATGGTCTAAAAAGATTTCATTATTTTATATATTGGGGCATTTTTGAAACAGGACTATGCTATCTATGTGTATGCAGCTCATGGTGACTGAACGTTCCCTGCCACAGCCTGTACAAGCAAAAGGAGCAGGTGTAATAGCTCTCTGCAAAATGGCCATCGGGGCTCAAATGCCAAACTGATGTCTCCAGAACCACAGCAGGAGTCTACAGGGGAGAGAAACTAAACACAGCTCTTCTAGTTTAATTATTTCATTAGTTAAACAAAGGCAGTTTTACAGGAGATAAGAATTTGAGAGACACAGTTAGATCACTGAAACTGTGTGTCAGCTTTCCACATCAGATTTGGTACAAACGTTTAAAGGGGCACACCAAGACCAGCTCAAGTATACATAAACACAAAAGACAATCTAGTTCACACAGAAATTCAGATTTACAGGCCAGAAAGGGACTATTACAAGCAGCCAGCCCATCCTCCAGCATGACAGGCACAGCAGAATTTCACCTCCCTGTTTGTGCATTGAGCCCACAGTTTTGCTTTCATTAACAGTATATATTTTAGAAAATTACCATATTTTGGTTTAAACATTTTAAGTTATCCCTGGGCTGACAAGCAGGGTCCAGGGTCCAGCTGGGAGCAGGACAACCAGCCCCATCGCCAGCCCTGGGCACAGGCCAAGGATGGCCTGGGATATGGGGAACTGGAGACCAGCCCTGCTGTGGCATCTCTGGGGCTGGGGATGATGGCCCCAGGAGGCTGAAATGGGGGTCTGGGCTGTGGGCAGGGACAGTCAGGGCTGGTGGTCCCCTTTGGGATGGGACCTGACATGGGGCTCATCCCTGCGCTGTGCCCTCTGCTCTAGGTGAGGCAGCAGCACCACCTCTGTCACTGCTTATAGTCCCAAAACCACATTTGCCCTCATGGACAAGCATGGAGGGAGCTGTTGGTTAGTCACACAACTCTAAATCCTTTGCAATTAGCATTATATTTCATGAGTGCTTCCTCCTTTTCTTTTCCTTGTAAACTGAACCTACAGTTTTAATTTTTGATACTTTGCACTGTAGCAAAAACATTTTTCAGTTTATTCCATTTGGTTGAATGAAATAACCTGGTAGGACCCACATTCTGCTCTCAAATTTTCACGTCAACAATTCCACATAACCACACTGTATAGGCAGTCTGAGCCATCAGAAAGGAAGCTAGCAGACACTAATAATGGAAATGCACAGGATGCCCATATTTTTCAGATTTCTTCAGCCACTGAATGTTTCTGAAGATAAACTTGTTGAAGATCTGGGTGATGCATCTTTATTAATTTTTAACATTACCTCTGCAACAAGACAGACATTATAATGCTGCTGATTTTACTTTATCAAACATACTGCAAACACGTTCTCTTATTTTAAAGGAAGAATAAGTCACAATCAGTGACTTCTTCTTTTTGTTGAAAATGAGACATTTTAACGTTTTGTCACCAAAGAGATAGATAGAAAAACTCCAGGAGACTTTGTTGGGAAATAAAAGTCTCAACAAAATAATGAAATACAGAACTTGCCTCATTTATTTATGCTTGCAGTTTCTTAAACCCTTTTCCTTATGGTCATCAGTGGCTGCTACCATTTGCTACAGAGAGAATCACCAGCACAGTCTGAAATAACACTTTTTAATATAGATCTTTGACAGGGTTTAAGTGTATTATTAGTGGTTAATGGAGCTGTAATTAGCTTTGCCTAAGAATTCAGCAAATTAGCATAAATACTTCATAGAATAATGGGTACTCAAAAGTCAGGAATATGTACAACACACTCTCAGATAAAAACAGAATCACGCCATCCTCTTGAATAGTTATCTTGGCAGAATAAAAGGCAATCCTCTTCCTACAACTGCATTTACTTGAATTCTGTTATTTTCCAGATGTCCAAACACCTGACTACCAGCTGTTCTATCTATTTTGTAACAAGGTGCAAAACCAACAATCTATGCAGGTATGACAGACTGGTACAGAAATGTGAATGGGACTTATGAGAGTGTCACTAAGGGATGTCCCCATGGGGCACACAGACACTGTTTAATGTGCTGGGAGAAGTGTTACTGCACACCTGGCAGCTGATCCTGTGGTGTCTGCTACAGGCCATCACCGGGCAGCTCACTCCAGCAGCAAGAATTAGCCTGTGTGGTTGGTGTGTTTAGAAAACAATTATCCATGAATCAAATGAATGCCTTTTCAAACATCAGACCAGGTGAAATTGAAATGACAGAAGTGGATCTGCATTCCGATTACTGGAGGAAGATATCAGACAGTAAATGAAGTAAAACATATCAGGTCTACCTGAGGCTTTTTACTTAATATTTTACCTCCCTGTCATTTTCTGGTTTTAAATTAATGACCTTTTAGAAAAGTGACTGGATAGTAAAGGATAAAAAAACAAATATAATGAAGAGATTAAAATTTCCAGATACTGTAACCTTTCTGCAACACTGATCTGTTCTTTCAGAAACCACTAACAACTTGTAATATGTGCAGCAATAATAAAGGTGCACATTACTCACTTCACACTCCGAAAAAATCAACATTATTCACCAATGTCGCAACTGAGTTTTCAAAGTATGTGTAAATCTTACTGATAGCTTCTGTCCTAGCACTGAATTTCATGTCCTTGATATCTTACCACTGTAAGCTAAAAGTTAATCTATAGAGGAAGACTTGTCAATATGTCAATAATACATCAATACAACAGACTGGTTCATTACTGAATGCTTAGTTCACATGTATTGACTTCAGCTTATTGCCAGTGAATGTATCACAGCAGGACTACATAAATGAGCCACAGCTGTCTGGACAGTAAATATTGATTTAACATTGTATTTTTTATATAGCTTTATTGAATTGATAGCTGTTTTAAAATGAAATAGATGACTAAATCCCATCACAGTAGAAAATTCCTGTAATATTCTCCTCCAGTATCTCAATTTCAGCATAGAGAGTAGAAAATAGTTAAAATTAACTTGACTGGAATAAACCGGTCTCCCAGATGTCGGCTCCATATTGCATGCATATAAAGACCATGTGACCCTAGATGTACAATTTAAAAATCAGATGACACCTGTGGCTTAGAGGAAAAGAACAAATTCATTCTTTTTGTGAAAGGAGTGACAAGTAGGGTGAGTGTTAAAGAAAAGGATGAAGGACGAGGGAGCATGTAGTCTTACTGGTTTTCTTTGCAACTTGAAATTATTTTCTGCTCACATCCATGCCTTGACAGCTATCCTCTATAGAGGTCTTCCCAACAAATATTAATAGTCACAAAACGTCTTCATCTCATCACAAAGGACTTTGGTAAACTCAGAACCTGAATGAATTCTGTAGACTTTCCAGAATCTCCTTCAAATACTCTTGGCTTTTAACATTAATAAAGAACTTGTTCAGTAATTTTCTTTTTTACAACCTTATGATTTTAATCATTTAGGAGTAGGAGGAGACCAGGTGAGTGTGACTGACAGCATGATAAAGAAATCAGGCTTTCTGTAAAGTAGTTTTAGAAGCTTTTGTTCTTAAAAAAGCCTCGTTAATAGGCTTCAACCTTTGTATGACACTTATGGAGACTCAGAGTTTAAGAGTTTTCTGTCAATAAAACAAAGGAGACAAAACAGCGTTTTCTCAACTGAGTGTGAGGAACATTAAATGTAATCTGTAGACAACACAAACAGAAACCAATGATTTTTTTTTCCAAAGACTCCCAAAAACAATTAATTTCTGTTTTGACGACTCAAAATCTACTATTCTATTAATCTCAAATCAATATCACCATTCACTAGCATGTGACAATACAAACAGTTCCAGGTTTGGACAAAAAGTTATAAAACATGAGCCTAGCACATCTTTGTTTTCTACACCACATTTTTAATAATAATTTTATAATTTTACCCAATTTCATGTGGAAATGAAGAAAAAAAAAAGGCATTATTAAAAAAAATCAGAAAAAGTTCTTAATAGTAACTATTGTTGCTTTAATTTCAAAGGCAGGAAATATTTGTTGAGATAGAAAAAAATCCACAGTAAGCACAATCCATTTTGTGAAATATGACTTTATTTTAAATTAGTGCTGGTAAAAAGCGAAGTCACAAAAATTTCATCCAGAAATTTTCATGTTTCAGTTGAAACATTGCTCTGCGTAGGGACCCACTTATATATATCTCTAAAACTTGGTAACATTTTTGTTTACTAGGTATATAAATTAAAAAAAAATAAGCGGGATGTCTCTGTGCTGCAAGAAGCTTGGAGCAATACTGCACATGTTGCCTGAAGATACTGATTTACAAATGGCTCCAGAAATCATACACAATTTATAGTCCAAGAACTATTTTATTTAAATTTCACGGCTGGCTACTAACCTGAACAAGCACAAAGTAGCGTTTTTTCCACCGCTTCCAAACCTTCTGTCCTAGAGCATACAAATACCTGCAAAAGAAATAATAAAGGGAGTGGTTTTCCATTATTAAGAAGCATGACATGAGGAGGACCAAACACAAATATATGTATTAATTTACTCTTATGAGCTGCTTCTTCAGTGTTGTCATATGTAAAAAGTGATTTTTATTCTATTTACTCATATCATAAAAAGGTAGAAACATTCCTTTTCACTCAAAATAAGAAAAAAATCCAGAAACAAAAGGCTGTTTATTTCACCAATTTTATCTGAAAAATAGAAAAAGTAGCTTGAAGTAGAACACTTTTGACTACACAGAAATACTGAATGTTAGAAAAGTTAAAGTCCCCAACAGTTTTTATTCCATTTAGTTTCCACAGATTTTCTAGTGTTTATTTAGTCTGTGAGAAGTCAGTCCCAGTGATAGTGTGATAAAATGCCCACATAACACAATGTCAGCAGACACACAAGATTAAATTTTTTTCAGAGTAAACTAGAATCTAATTTCCAAACAGAAGCACTTCACTATAAAGACTCTTGGATTACAAAAACTCCTTGTCACCTTAGTAATTTCCAGGCTTTGAATCAGAGGATATAATCAGGAGTATCAACCACTGAGATGAGAAATCACAGATGCTGATACTGTTTGGTGGTAGAGAGAGCATACTCATTACCCAAGAACTTGCAGTGAGTTTCCTGGCATTATAGTGACATTTTTTCTGTCACTGTGGTCATGTTGCACTGTTGTTAACAAAGACAGCAAGAAAAGGATGAGCAGTGAGATCGTAAGCAAGAGCCTATGAGCGGTAAGGATCTGCTGCTTAAAACCTGACAGGAGAGCAAAATATTATGCATGAGATGTCCCTTCTGGCTGGCCAGCTTCTGTCAAGGACATCTGGTACAGCTAGGCTGGCCAAAGGCAGAACAATGATTGTTCAGACCAATGAATGCTGGCTTCACAAGGCACTCTCCAGAGGATGCTGGCACATACATTATGAAGTAGCTATAATAACTGGGATGGGAGATGGTTGGTCAGATGACTGACAGATGAACATGGGCCTCTTTGGTAAGAGAACATGCTCTGCTGCCCTCTCCTCACTTCTGTGGCTTTGCTGCCCAGTAGATTGCAACTCAGTCTAAAAACAGAGCAATGAACCAACATCTTATGTGAAATGAGTAAGCAAGATACAGGCAAACCTTTTTCATACTTGGTGTTTCCATACTTCATACCTGGGTGTACTCTCAAGCACATTTTTTCCATATTAGGCATCTCAAAAGGCAAATTTATGTCTAAAATAAACGTTGAGCATCCTGCTTGCTAAATGTTGTTTGCCAGATTATGTTGTGGCTCCCTTATTATTATGACACCAGTGTTTGTCCTTCTTCAAATCCAGCTATACCTGTATTGAAGCTCTACCTTACTTGGTTACTCTGCTTTTTATTTGTATGAAAGGAAAGAAAATTGGCTCTATGCACACAATTACCAGCTGATGTGGCCTTCTTTGAATAGACCAGATCTTGCCACAGTCTTTTTAACATCTTAATTCTGTGACTATTATAAATTAAATTAAAAGAAAGGAGTAAGGGTTATGACAGAAAGGGTATAAAAAAAAGGGCCTACTAGTGTTTATTCAAAAATTTATACTATTTTGCAAATAAGGAAGAATTTACCTCACAGACTGATGGTCACACATTCCCCCCCAAAATACCAACTGTTTTCCTTTTCAGACATGTTTCAGAGCACTCACTTTTCCCCAAAGCACACAACATTGATATTGCCATGCTAATCTCTTTACTATTGTCATAGGGTGGAGGGGAAACAAATTATGAATAGCCTCGAAGCTTAGTGACCTGAGGGAGAAAAGTAAAAAACTCCACAGATGGCCTTTGGTCTCTCTCAGTCCTAAGATTGCCTTGTTCTTCATGGTGATTCTGCCACTGCATTCCCCTGCATCCCTTGGAGTATCATGAAGGTTTTTGTGATATGTGTCAGAAGGCAACTGCCCCACAGACTGTTGAAAATACAGTTGAAAATACACAGTACTCCAAAGCTACAGTACAAAGATATCCTGACCATGTTCCCACCCTCTTGTCTTAAATGTCTATAGAGAAGCCATAGATTAACAAAGGCTTCTTGCTCATTGTAAAATGAGTAACCCAACCCTAGAAACTCTATGCTAGTTCTTTTTCATTATTAACCGAGCCTGCTGTAGAAATGTGTTTGTAAAATAAGAGGTCTTAAAAGAACATTTGTTATCAGAGAAAAGGTGATCTTTTTATATTACTTGGCTGCCTTTTAAATTACTTTTCATGTAAGATGTACCACCTATAGTTCTGCAGTACAGGCAGAAATAATATAAGATATAGTAAATTCAAAAGTATAAAATAAGGAAGCATACAAAAAGAAATTAAATAGCAATGTGCATTTTTATTCCTCCTAAAAATCACTTCCAACTAGGGTGCTAAAAAAGAGCTTCCTTGGGAAACAAAGGAGTGGAACATTAACCACCTAACTTTAAAATTCACAGGTCTTACATAGGAGTAGGTAACAAAGAAAGTAATATTCATAACACAAAGCTGGGATTTAATATAGAAATGCAAAAACTTATGCTGTCTGGTTTTACAAATCACTATAAACACACAGTTATAATCTCATGTTATTAATCCCTCTTCCAGTGCCATCTCTAATGGTACCAATTTTTTTCTAATGTACAAAGTTTCAGCCATTTACAAGGAGCATATCCTGTGCTAATCTTAAGTGTGCCTGCTCCTCAAAGATAAGAGGTTAATTCTTACTCAAGACTAACATTTATAGCGGAAGAACCCAAACTTCCTAGGCTTCTAGAGTCTTCTTTGAGCTCCTCTTTCTCGTTCATTTTCTGTTTGGGGAAAAAAAAAAAAAAAAAAAAAAAGAAGCAAAGGACCTCAGAACCTTCTTATATTTAGACAGTAATATCTAGGATCTGTAGAAACTGTAGTTGATGTCCAGAACAGAAAAAATCTACAAGAGCCAGTTTTCACAATTAAATGACACTTGGGTTTCACACCTGGAGCAGAAAATTAATAGGTTAACAGATTCAGAAGTGAGCTAAGTCCTATAGCTAAGTGGAAGAATGTTTTATTTTTAAGGTGGGCAATTGCATCATTTTCCATGAGTCTCAGGTAAATGCCAGTACTGCAAACCAGAACAGAACCTCACAGTCACGAACTCACAGAGCTGCAGCCTGCTATTTCTTTACCCGTGAGTGCATCTGCATTCACCCAGAAGCCACAGTCACTCTCTCCATCCAAAATAACGTACACAAAATGCACACCATCAGTTGTTCAGACTATTTTAAACATCCTCAGCAGCAACAAGAAACACAGAACAGCCATTCATTCAACCACTGTGCCTTTCCTTAGGATTAAAAGATTATGTGCAATACTAACAAGAAACTGATATTCAGAAGTAGCCAGTTCCATATTTCTAAACACTAACCACACCATTTTCTTCAATTTTTCTTCCTTTAATTTGGGTTCCAAAGTTGGGATAATCTAAAATAATTATTGAATTATTAAAGTTCAGCCATATACAGGGAAGGAAGACACTGAAATACTTCCCCTGTATCTGAACACTGTAATAGTAACTGCTTAGATTTATTTGACTTCTCTTTAAGATCATGTTTTGAGAATGTTTAATAAATATTCTGACAAGAAGACTGGTGTTTTCATGGATATTAAAACATGTATAGACAGACTTTTATTCTGTAAAAATATATAATAAATGAGATATGCACATGTAACACCTATGTCTGTACAAATGTACATTAGAAACCATATTTATAGTTAATATGCTTGCGTGGTTGCCTTCTTCAGTTTTCTTATATTACATAATTTCCAGTAACTTAAGACTAATACACCTGCTTTTATTCAGCACACAGAAAGTGATCAAATACATTGAGTCATTGAATGCGACCCCAATGTGAAGATTTTCTAACATGTTTTGTAGTAATATGAAAATGCAATTAAATGTACAAACCCTGCAATCAATTTTCTGAGACTTTTTCTTTTAAAAACACTTCTGCAATCTTCTTCAAAATTATTTAATACTGCTGTCTTTCTCTTCACTCGCTCCCAAATGAAAAGATAAAAATTGGATTTGTATGAAGTCACAGAATTACATGATTATACCTCACAATGCTTACAATATGATACAAAAAATTCCCATTTAATATTTATAGTTAATTTTCCTGGAAAACAAATAAAATTACAAGAAATTACATTTCCACTACAAAACACAGAAACGCCTGGATAAAAATGTTTTATACATCATCTCATCTCAGTCAGCATAATTTTCTTCTCCAGAAACAGAACAAATAACATTATCTTTAAAAAGTCTGGGCATAACCATGCTATAATTACATAAAGTAATTATATAAAGTTTGAATATCTCTTGAAGTGCATTTCACTGTGCTACTAAAATGCAAAATCATATTGCTAAATATTATAGTTCAGCTTCAGTTATGTGATGACATATGCAGGAAGGAAGACAGCAGCTTATTTGCTCTAAGTCCTCACCTCACTGCAAGAGTGCAGGGTTCTACTTTTTGATGAAAAAATCAGCACTAATGAATAGCTGAAAAACATAATTGTGTGCAGAATACCGGAGCTATTCACTGAGGGAGAAATGAGAATGGACTTACTCCTTCTACAGAGATCATTTTTAGACCAGCCTTTTTATTCTAAGGAATGAAGCAATCTATCTACATCTTGAATGATAAATTCTCTACTTGTAAAAGGCTTCATTTATCACAAACAATGAAAAAAATATAGAAAGAAAAATCAATACGTGTAGCAGTTTAGTCCAGCAAAGGCCTTTCTTAAAGAGAAACCTCAGTCAAGGTTGAAAGAGCAATTAATGCAGTCTCAAAAATCTGGGCCACTCTGATAGAGTTCGGTTAACATGTGGCAGAAGTAATCATCCACTTGTGAAAATGATTTTCAGTTCATTCTCAAACACCTTTCAGACACTCATGATCCCATTTAACTGACAACAATACAGGCTATCCGTGGGCATCATTGCATTCGCTGAGAGAGCCAATGGGGACCAAATGCCCACAGGCACTTTCAGTCATCCCTGCGCCTTGCATAAAAGGAATCTTCCTTGCACTGCATTCCTCCTTTTATTTAACCCTGCAAGATTAAGAAATTTTTTTGTTTTCAGTAGAGGACGAGAGAGAAAACTGATTCAAGACAACAATATGACCTGGGTCATAAGAAATCTAGCTGTAAACATTCTCAGATTCATTTTAGTACTTTCTGTGCTCTTGAGAAAGAGAACTAAATAAGCCTTCAACAGATGGAATGAAAAAAATCAGCCTAAACTACTGTAATTATGCCTGCTAAGAATAAAGAAATGTTGAAGAATGTCAAGAAAAAAAACATCACAGCCACAGAAAACAGTTCCATTTATTCCAATAAGCAAGATACTCATTGTATGAGCAGGAAAACGTGTGGCTTTTCTTCCTGCTAAACACTTTTCACTTACAGTATAAACGGTTATAGGAATGCTGGATGATCTGATATCCCTAGATTCTTTAACAGTGATGCCTTACTACACTCTAGAGCGCTTCACCATTTGTGAATATGCATGCCAGTACTTAAGGAACCTGTGAAGTAAGTACAGTGGCAACTTGAGAATTATTAATCTAATTTACGTCATATCATGAAACCTATTTGGCGTGTAAATGTGAGTGTTTGTCAAGACAGAAAAATCCTTTGGCCTTGAGAGAATTCCAGGCAATAAAAGAATGAAATCCTTCATCCAACATAAATGTAGAAAGCACTCTGATTCTAATGTAATCTAAATGCAATGTAAACAGGTAATGCAGCAAAACAGCCAGGGCCGAGGAACTGGCATCCACTCTCTGTGCTTTTTGATGCAGCTTACTTTGGTCTAGCTCTAAACTGAACCCATGGACAAAACAGCTACCTGTGTTTTGCAGCATATATGGGTACATGCCTGAAGGTCACCTCTTAGTTTAATTTAATCTAAAAGGGTAACAGTCTGTGACCACAAAAGCACAGAAAGCAGGAGCTAAGAGAAAAGGAAAAAGAGAAAGCTGGTTTTCAAAGTGAAAATCTAAATTTAAATTCTGATGTTGAAGTAGTCGAAGAAATCTAAATTGCACTGCCCTCCCTTGAGGATTCACTTTGGTTGTGGAAATAGTTCTTAACATTGACAGACTTTAAACAACTTGCAAGCATCTCGAGGACCCAGAAGCAGCTGGGTGTCCAGCCTAGACATCTCTCCATGTCCCTGGAAGCACATGGCACTACAGTTAGATAAAAAAAAACAAACCTGATGACCGTTTTTCCAGCCTGGCAGTGATATTATTTGTGATCTAGAAAGCCTAAATGGCTGGGAACCTGTTTGCATGAAAAATTTACTTTTGTTTCTAGGTCATACACATCAACTGACAGAAACAGTCAAAAGGTATTGAAAACTTTGGTGGTAGAGGCCAGTAAGAGCAGTGATATCTTTCAGACATGATACTTGACTTTGATTATCTCTGACTGGTTATATACTTTTCACTGCCATTTTTGCATTGACATAATACAAAATTAATTCATAATACAATATTCATAGAGAATACAGACCTCAGCAGAGCTATTTTTTCTTGTAATAAAACATATTAAAAGAATGAGATAAATAAATTTTCATTCCAAAGACTAAATTCTAAGTATTTTCATAACATTTGTTGTCATTATAATGAGCAGGTATTTTAAAGTACTTATGAATTAGTATAAAGTGGTATGTCTAAACTAGCAAAGGAATGAGGAGGCATGTTACACTTGGTATCCCTATTTGTGATTTGACATGACAGACAGAAATTATGATAATGAATTAGTCTAGCACTTTCCTTTAATTTGTGCACATAGAAGATGTTTATTCAGAATGATATGATGTTTTAAAACTATTTTTTAAAATTCCTGATAGCTGGATTTTTTAAAAAACCCATAAAATAATTCAATTAAAACCACCACTTAAAAATATCACCAAACCTTTGAAACAAATCAGTTTAAAAAGTCCTCACTTACATAGCATTGTTCTCTTAATAGGAGCATTACTTGACACTTGAGTACTGCTTTGTAAACCAAGCAATTACTCCTCACAGTATGTCCAGTGCAGGAGGTTAGTACTTCCACATTAATTTCTGTGGGAGAGAAACCAAAGTGGAAAAGAGCAAGACTGTTCAGAACTTGAGTTCCTAGTGCACCCTCACAACAGCCCTCACCTTCCAGAAGTTGGAAAATACATTTCAGAAGCTTGTAAAGCTGTTCAGCCTTTTAACTGTGTGTCAAAACATGCAATTCACTTATGATTTAAAAAAAAGTGAAAATAAAATGTTCCAAAGGGAAACAGCAAATTAAATATGTTTGTCTTTGCAACTCCACTTTCAGTGATCCTGTTTCCCTTGTATTTTGTATAGATCCAGTGTAAAGTGCTTGGGGTGTATTTCCTCTTCAGAACTTTGCAGATTACCCTTTGGAAGCACCCTTCTGTCTCCCTGTGCTCTACCAGATCCCTACAGTGCAAAGATTCCTAACTTCGCTGTTGTAATTAGTTGCCTGGAAAGAGATCCTAGGAAGGAGGTTTTCTGTACCTAGGAATCAATCATAAAAAGTCAATGTGACATGCATGGAAAATGTTTGGTATTTGCAGTCTGACAAAATTATTCATTCTAAAGCATAATTCAGAATAATAAACCTGTTTGCTCTTTTCAGCCAATGGTATGAGGTAAAACTTCTGTGGATGAAATGTCTGAACTCAGCGAATAAAGAACAGAGATGACATTGACTGTAGAGATTTCAAAATGTTCACCATGCTTGGCAGAAAACAATTCTTTTTAGCTGTGCTACTACAGAACCATCAAGAATGAAAAGCACTAGAGTACAATTTAAGCAGCAATGGCAAAAATGCAGTTACCTTTTTGGAATTCATACAGAATCTTTGATATAGCAGCTTCTCCCCACGCTGCAGAAATAAAAAGCTTTTTATTGGGAATGATACAATTTTCTTCTGGATTAAAATTTTGACACTTCATGCTCTCATACATTGGAAAAGTCCCTTTGAATCTAGCAGACTTCATGTAAACATTGGATCCAATGAATACCACTTTTCTTTCCACCCAACACACAACAGCAAGAAAACACAATGGTGCCTGTATATCAGCAGTGCAGACTGTCTCCATCATGTCTTGAGCACCTCTAAGGAATGTAGGAACAGTGCCAGACATTAATTTCCACTCACACAGCAGTGCAACTGTTGAGGCTTGTTTCCATGAAGTTGAATTAGTTACATTTCATTGTGCATTTTAGGCATTCCTGGACAGGCTGTGAAAGAGAAATTTAATTGCAAGGAATGCTTGCATATGCAAAGAGTCATACCTGGCTCAGAAAGTCCTTCGTCTGCAGATGGGTGGAGTCTGAAAGAATACTCTTTAAGAAGATTAATAAGAAATTACTCTTATAAATTTTCCTAGTCATCTGCAGCTGGCCACAGTGGAAGACAGTAAGGCTAATCTAATATTCTAATAGAGTCATTCTGCCTCAAAAAACCTACTGGTGCAGAATGACTCCTGTAGGTGACGCTTTCATCAAAAACTAGATTCAAAAAAGTACTTTTACACTCCTGGCCATCTTTTGATGACAATACAAGGGTAAAAACAAGGAAGAAAGCTTTCATAGTATGACCTAACAAATCAGTTTATGGTATTAAAAAGTATCAATTTTTAAAAAACTTTCCTATACAGAATACATGTAGAATTTTAAAGATGCCAGGGAAACAAATAGACTTCTGACTCCATGTCACTTTGGAAGAAACTTCTCCAAAAGAATGTAGAAGCGGCCACTCAAAAGTACTTTCAGGCCTGTGTCTTGTTCTCAAAAGGATATGGAGGGAAGCTTGCAGGTATACATCCCCACAGGTTCCTCATATACTCATAATACTGTCCCAAGATTTCTTTGTCTAGAAATGGCGTCTGTGTGTTTTTAACTTTTTAATAGATTTTTGCTTCAATTAATTTCCATAATGGTTTTCTCAACCATTTTAAACTTTTAAAATCTACACCCAGTAAGCAGCACAGTTCCACATCTCAAGTACCTGTGCCCGAAAGCAGCTTGTATGCTTCACACTGAAACTGGCACCCACTAGTATTATTCAGCAATTGTCTTGTGGCACTGGAAGAGAGAGCTTTCAGTGTACAGTAATTTGTATCAGAACCATTAATGTGATTGGATATTTATCTTTGGAAATGCCACACAGAAGCAGACAATCTAAAACTGAATTCCACAGGACATATACCAGAATACAACAGAAATGCATCACTGAAAAATGTATCCCCTTTGAGAAAGTTCCTCGTGTATTTCTTCATGGCATTCAGGATTTTTAAAATTCATTAATGTAATTAGAAAAAAAATTCCTAAGATGGTTTCAGTTTGGATGGTGGTGGGGGAAAAAAAAAGCTATACAAGAAAGATATAAGCCTATAAAAACAGCACAGATTTGCTCTTGGTCAAAGCTCTTTATCATAACAAATATGTAGAAAATAAAACATTCAAATGCTGTTCCCCCACTGGAGTTACTAAACTGGAACTTATTTGGGATTGGAGCTGTAGAAGTAGGAATTTAGGAATACAGAATCTACTAACTGTGAGGGAGCATCAGAGCCATCTACTGGGGTCAGTCCATTCCTGCTGCACAGGCTTGTCTGATAAGTAACTGTCTCCTCAAAATTGAAATACTACAGTGATATTCACCTGTAAAATTGCTGTTAAATAATTTTTTTTTTAAAAATCCATAAAATCTAAGAGAAAATAGAAGGTGTATTGCTGATGAATTGGATGCGAGGAGAGGTTTGAGTAGTTTCTCCTTACTTCAAGTTCTAGAAATACCTTTTTTAAAATTGTATTTACTTGTAAATAACACAAAGGAATGTCTTCTATGAGTGTTTGGATGATCAATTTAAATGTAAAAAATATATAATTAGTATTTTTATTATTATTCAATAATTATTGTTCAAATCTGAGATTGAGATTTTTAGATCTCTTTCCCCAAACAGAACTTTACATCTGTGCGTATATTTATATATATATATATATATATTTAGACACACATATATAAAAGGAATAATTTCCTGCTATAACTCAGTCAAACATTAGAGAAGAGAGCAGTTCCTGTGTCCTGTAAACATATCAGAATAGCCACCTCCACTCTCCAAATATTTGATTTACCACAATACTGTAACAGAATTTCTTGGAATTTGCACAGCTAAATTTTCAACTAGGCTTTAATAACTCCCACCCTAAATATTTTAAAGCCTTCTTCCAAAATAGATTGTGTATATACAGAGAAAAAAACTTCATATTTGTAGGTACTAAGAAGCTACACTTTGAAACTTCTAAAATCAACATGCAGTTCCTTTACCTGTATTGGCCAGGAAAACATGCACTTTTTCAATTATGAACACTTTCACAAGACAATATAAACAATCAAAAGTGAGATTAATTTATCTGCATTATAATCATACTCCCATCTTCTCCCTTAATTTGACCATGCTGCCCTCCTGTGGATGTCAGGACATGTATAATGCCACGGCCCAGACGAAGAAAATCTGGTTCAAATCGATCCCTGTTACCCGTTTGTTACAGACTGAGGAGGATAGAAAATGCCACTGTGTAATCACAAAAAGTGGTTAAATTAAACTTCAGGGCAAGGACTGTGAAACTGGTATTTCAAATAGTTTTTAAAAGACTATTTTAAATTAGTAGAATTTCTTATTTTTCCACAAATCATGAGTCTGTGGGAGCACAGAGTCATACATATTAATAAACCCATTTATTCTCAAATTAGGAGGGAACATTCATCACAAAATGATGAGTTGTTTCATCTGTTGAAGTGCGAACACAGTTGAACACATATATTATAAAGATTACCCAACAACTCAAAAAACAGAAATAATTTGCAGAAGTATCAGTATTTGGTAAACCAAATGATGTTAATTAGTTAAACTGCAATCTTTTTTGCCTGGTACAGAGATACCACACACATCTTGAGAAATTATTGAATAAAAAATATGTTACATCTTTAATGAAAAATACAAAAGATGGTTTGGAACTGAAGAACCTAAAATTAGGGGGAGCTCTTATAATCAATTATTCAAAGAAATTATCTCATGCAGGAAAAAATTCTTTGTTTATCAATTACATTTACCTAAGGTCTCTGTTGTTAGAAGGTGTGTTAATAATCAACTGGAAATTAATATTATGCACTAAAAAGTTTATATAACTTGAGCTCATCTATATTCAAGAGTTGTCAGATTTGTTAAATCACTGGTTTAAAACAGAACAGTGCAAAACAGATCCCTACACCCCTAAAGTACAACTGCTGGAGTGGCACAGCACTGTTGGTTTTCTTCCAGACGAATCTGTAAGTTCTGACATACTGTGATTAAAGTCTTAATGAAAAAAAAGTTTTAAATACTTTTCTCTCTAAAGAAAGACTAAAATTTTTAAAAGCTAAAAAATGTAGTGTTATTTTCTGATGCTAAAATATGTTGGGAAGTAAACACTTTTTCTTTAGAAACTTCTTTGTCTTTAACTCAGAAACAAAAATGAAAAGTGAAATGTTAAATTTTAAATCAAGCCACTGTCAAAATATTTTTTATATTGTTGAAAAGACTGTGAAATAAATAAAAAGTCTCAGGAATGTGAAAAAATATAAGAAATTCTTTTGGACCAAACTACATAAGACATTTCGTTTAGTCATATGCCATTTAGTGCCAATTAGTGAAGTTGCTGACATGCCATTTCAATAAAAAACAAATGACCTAAGTAGTGGGACTAATTAAATGAAATAAGATAATTAAAGGCTTCTCAATATATAATAAAAAATATGGCTGAAAGTGTTCTATAATGTTGTCTTTTTATGTTCCCATTATCTGTCATACTCTGCTGAGTTTTAATCAGTGTATCTATATGCACAAAACATAGTGTCCAGATGTTAATGTGCTGATGGCAAGAATCAGGTGTTCAATTAAAATATATTGAGTGTGCAAGGAAAAAAAAATGAAGCCCTCTATTAAGGAGACTATACACAGCTCAATTAAAAATGAATGTAACATCAGGTTGAACACCGACATTCTGTAATGACAATAAAATTTTACATTACATGATTATTTTATTAACTTAATAATCCAATTCTAATCTAAGGATCCCAGTTATTTTCTCCTAGAAAATGGATCCATTGCTTCTCAATATACAAAACAATGGTAAAGCTGCATTTACAGTTGTTGGTTTCCCTCTGAATCTTTTTCAATTTTCATCAGCAGTGAATGAAAAAAAACCAATTGTAACATCTGTACCATTTGTAGAGATCTTAGCCTAGCAAGTATTCTCAGCTTCTGGCAGTATTTGTAATATTTTATACCTGTCCCAGATGTGTTGCTCGAATAACTCCAATTTCATTTGGATGTTTTCATTACTCAGAATGTGTTTCTAAAGGGCTTGACTAAAAGATCTGTAAAATGATATCTCATGCCCAGCCTATTGCCCTTAATCTAAAAGGAATCATTCCGTACTCTTAAATCTTTAGACCTTTGCTTCAGACCTTACCTTGCCCTTTGAAACTAAGACTTTAAACCAGATGAAAAAGGTTAGAGAGCTACAAACATTCAGTTTTAGAAAAGAGAATTGCTGTCAGCTGTCAAGCTGTGAGGGGAGTACATTTTTAGGCACACTTTTCCACACCAGCACTACTAAAAACTGAACCAAGTTTCTTACTTTTCCTTGGTCTATGACATGGTGCCTTCTACTTAAAACTTTGAACTTAAAATGACCTCAAAATTTAAATTGGCAGTTTAAATCACAAAGGTAGTAACCCATGATAAAAACCAGTAACTTCTAAGCCACTGATTCACTGAGCAAGGTAACTAGTTGTGTATTTAGGATCAGGTACACTTCTCTGATCACAACCATATAGATTTTCATCTCTGGAAAAAACTATGAAGAAAACCAGACAGCAGTTTTGGGCTGGCAATTTTCTAACATTATCAGAGAAGCTCTCCATGTGGTAAAAAAAGGGAAGCTGGTCTGACCCCGATGGAGACAGTTGTGGATCTCAAACCTACCCCTACCAGAACACTTCCCGTGCCAATCTGTCTGCAGATTACTCCATACAAACAGCACCTTGAGAGGCAATCTTAGAGGTCTTTGCTGTCTGCTGCTCCAAAGACAAACCATGCACAGGATTTAACACACATGTGCTAGAATTAACATAACTTTTCTTGAGACCCAACCCAGAGCACTGCGTCCAGCCCCAGGGCTGCCAACATAAGGACAAGGACCTGATGGAGTGAGTCCAGAGGAGGGTCACAAAGATGCTCAGAGGTATGGAGGACCTCTCCTATGAAGAAGAGCTGAGAGAGCTGGGGTTGTTCAGCCAGGAGAGGAGAAGGCTTTGAGGAGACCTAAGAGCAACTTTCCAGAACCTAAAGCAAACCTACAAGAAAACTGGAGAGAGACTTTCTGCAATGGTACGTAGTGATGGGACAAGGGGGAATGGCTTTAAGCTAAGGAGGGTAGGTTTAGATCAGATGTTAAGAAGAAATTCTTTCCTGTGGGGGTGGTGAGACACTGGAAAAGGTTGCCCAGAGAAGTTGTGGATGTCCCATCCCTGGAAATGTTCAAGGCCAGGTTAGACAAGG
Organism: Aphelocoma coerulescens; assembly: GCF_041296385.1. Lineage (NCBI taxonomy): Eukaryota > Metazoa > Chordata > Aves > Passeriformes > Corvidae > Aphelocoma > Aphelocoma coerulescens. The sequence goes on along the minus strand of NC_091014.1, from coordinate 23,426,261 downwards.
CTTTGAGCTACATTGCTGAACAGGCACAAAGTTAATTTAAGATGGGATTAAATTAAAACAAGTTTGTGATGGTAAGCACACAAAAAAGACCATTTGTAGTGTGGGATGAGCTCTTCTTTACAGTTTTTATTTAAATAAAAAGACAGAATGAGCTAATAGTGCAGAACTCTGTATGAAAGCATCACCACACTGATGACATTGCAGAAACTGCCAGGCTACCACGGCGATGCCTATTTGGGGATGAGACATACTCAAGGCCCCCGACAAAACAGTATTGATCTGCCAACACAATTGTGTTGACATTTAGCAGGACATGGACTATTTAAAGAGAGCCAACTATGACAAATATACTGTTTGAATAAAACAGGAGTAGTGCAGGACCATGGGGCTCTGCTATTACGTCAAAATTAAATGCAATATTTTAGTAATTGAAATTATACTACTGTGGAGAAAAAAAACCAAACCAACAAACCACTTAATTGAATTTATAAAGAGTTACCCCTGTCTTTACATTCAGTATTGTGTTAGAATTGTTTTTGCCCATAAAGAATAGTGTATTATGAATTGAAATCCACCCTCAGACCTACAATAGCCCAACTGACACTACAGTTTCTGAGGCAGCATTCTGACACATGGGATGGATTAGATTGGTTACATACTTTTAGTTTCTGAAAAATATTTTGCTGCCATAAGTACCTTTGATTTTGTAAAGGTTTATATTCCAAAAGACAAAAATTAGGTGAATTTTACCTTCCTACAAGTAACAGATGGAAGCACAAGAGACAGAAGGACATAAGAGGTAGGTGGCACGCCCCCATCCTTGCAGTTAATAGGACTGGCACTCTTGGTATTGAAATAATGCCAGGCCAGGCCAGGCCAGACCACATGCAGTGTCAACGTACGTCAGGTGAAAAGAACTCTCTTAAATTTGATGTCACAGATTAGTGTATGGTATCAAAAACCAGCTCAGATCACCTGACGAGAAAGGCTAATAAATAAACTGCATCTTTCACCTGTATTATATGGGTGCTGTGCTTATTTGTAATGGAATAAAGCAATACAAACCAAATCTAAAACAATTATTGAAATGATGTTTGGTTCTGCAGTCTGGGAAAATAAGAATATTGCTTAGGTGACTATGCACAGCACAATCTTATGAATGTCATAATCAGTTACATCTTCATTTCTACAGACTCAAGCATGTAAGGGAAGTTTCTGGACAACTTTCAAAAGAAATTTGGATGGCAAGAAGTTAAACATTTTAATCTGAAATAAATAAAAATATAATACGAAATAACACATAGAGTCTACCATATATAATTCTGGAATAGGCTAAGAAGCAGGAATACTTGCACGCAATTTCATTCTAATGATACTCTCAGCATATTTTGGGTGCATTTACAGAGCAGCAAATTCAAGCAAAACTGTAAGTCAGATTTTGCTCTGAATTACACTTTTCCAAAGCTATGGGAACTGTGTAAAGATAGCATACAGAAATTTCAGGAGAAGCCAACCTGAACTTTCCAGTCAAACCAGAGTCTCCTCAACTATGCTGTAGAGTTACTGTGAAGTTCCTGATACTCTGAACTTATTACTGCAAATTTTAGAACACCTCTGATAGGATAAATTTCATCATTTATGGCATTAAAATAAGCAGCCTACTTCATGCTTTCATTTCAGTAAGACAAATGATGCATAGTCAAAAAAAATGTCCTGCCTGTATTTCACCTCACGTCCATGAAATTACTCAGATCATGATCTTCCCTGCGAGACCCTAATAAGGCATGTGTTTTGCTACAGCATGACAACATTTAATTTTTTAATACTACCTTCAACCCACATAGCACTGACTGGTCAGCCCATCTAGTCTACTTACTTGGTAGAAAAAACACATGCAAATGAAACTTAAAAGGTATTACTTGGTGTTTTAGAAAAGAACCCCAGTTTTAGATGAAAGTATTTTCTCAATTCCTCCCCTAAAATTTAAAGAACTTAAAGTCTATTTTCAGTAAAATATTACTGCATCATTTCACCTTCTAAGTTACCACCAGCTTTGCTCTTTTTAATGAAAATACAGAAAAAAAATTTTTTTTGCACATTAAGAACTTTCCAAAGTTCTGATTTGAGCATATCCAATAACAGGAAAGACTGTTTAGATTGCATTCTTTGTACTTTTCAAAAACCCAATAAAGCAAATATTTACAAGCACAAATGCAATATTTCACACGATACCATGTATTTCACATACTTTCAGGATTGAAGCCTTAATGGAACCCTTGACATGGGCATCAGTAGAAGATGTTACCCAGTTTGGCCCAACCACTCTCAGGTACTTAAATCAAGTACCTAAAGAAAAAAGGACTTATCTACTTTGGTAAATCAGTCTGAGTAAGGAGCATGCTTTTGAAGAAAATCCCTTCATTGCCCCAAAGTTTCAGCGCTTGGTTCACACTGCAGAATTGATTCAGAGCAGGTGAAAAAGGCTCCTCTGGAATTAAATGAAATCAGCTGTGGTGCTCAGCTAGTGTACCTCCCATATTCCAGCCACCAGGGTGCTGTAAATCTAGGACAAGACACAACAGAGACTAAACTAAATCCCCAGAAATGCATATGAGGTGATTACCAGATCCTCAGCAATCACTCAGTCTCTGTAAAGATCTGTCTGGGCACACATCACACTTGGCTCCCTTTGTAGTCAAGGAGACAAATGCCAAACAGAGTTCAGGTCTTGCAGATTACCATCTCTTTCTATTGAGTAACAATTTTGGTGGCCATCAGCGGCTAAAAATCCTTCATAGGTGCCTCAGAAAAGTCCAATTTACTGCTCTTTGAACCATTCATTCTTTAATTCTTCTCTCTGCATGGTAGGATTACCACATGCAATTAGCCCTCTTCGTACAGGGCTGAATCTCACCCCACTGTTTCAACAAGTGGCTGTTGCTAGAAGGTACTCAGTCGACCACGCTCTCAGCAGTGATGCTGCATTTGAATTTGCCCAAGTGGAGAAGATATGAATTAGGAGTCAGTCACATAAAATATTGGGACAAGTTGTAAGTGATGCTGCAGCACAGCTCAACACCATCTTTATGGCCTCTTCTCTAATGTGCAGAGGTTTTTCACTTATTTTTTTTCCTCGCACATGCACACAAAGACCAGTAAGTTGAGATGGGAAGAGCTTTAAAATTAAGAATTTAATGAGCTTAAAAGTTAAGTTAATTGACAGTAGAGACTAGAAAAGTCTACCTAGCTGTTCTATGGGTCACTGAGATGTTTGGTCATAGGCTCTGAGATATTATAGAGACAAGAATAAAAAGAATTGGCATTTACATATGAATGCAAGGCACCATTAAGGTAAACCATAAGGGACAATCCATGTCAAAAGAAGAGTTTAGGACAGTGAGACTGTGAGTAACTGCATTAAAGGCTGAGAAGAGAACAAGGTACAAAACCCAGTAGGCAGGAAATGGACAGGTACCAGGCATGACCACTCATTCCAATTGCTTATTTTGTGAGGTTGAATAAGGACTTTAGCAAAGACAAACCAAAGAAGAATTTGACACACATGCAGTACTGATTATGGGGAGTTTCTATACCTAATCAATTATGCATACTCCATCCTAGTGAAGGCAAGAGGATATTGAACAAGTGTTGCTACAGTTACGATCTAAAGACAATACATATACAACTGAACCTGCGTCACTGCCCATCGCAGAGCTAAAGAAAGCCCATCTTAACATTTCAGAAGCATGGAGCTTTAAGGTGAAATATGAAAAAAAGAAACACCCTGTATAAACAGTTGTAATGATTTTTTAATGTGAGACTAGAATCACAATTTAAATATAAATTACATATTGATAGAGAACAGATTCTTAAATCTATTCTCAATTCCTTTACTTCATTTTTAAAAGAAGTTATGAGCAAAAGCAAACCAAAATTTTTCGTAAGAAAAGAAGTATTGTAAGTTTTACTATCAACCTTACCTAATCCATAGATATTTTTCACATGAAGTCTGTTGTGATTAAGCTAAGTGAGTTTGGATCTAAATTTATATCTCAGCTTTTACAAATATTTCAGATTAATTACTATGGAATAAATGAAGAATGACACCTTAATTAGTAATGCTTCTCTTAGCAATTAGGATTCTCTTGGCTTCTTTTAGCAATTAAAGTGGCAGTGGCATATCATTAAGGTCTTCAAAGATTCCCTGTGCCTCTCAGAAGTAATTACTGTGTGAAGCACTGAAAATCAGGCTCATAGCTATAATCTGTTCTCTAAGGATCTAGCAGCAGGATAAACACTTTGGCTTCTTCCTTCCATAGTAATTTTGCATTAACCCATTATCATTATCCAATCAATCATTAATGTAATTTTAATGTGTCATTTTTCATGAAGTTCAATTTCATTTTTAAAAAGTAACTGATTATAGTAAATTGATTTCGCAAAAATGTGTAATAGTAAAATCATTTAAATGAACACAGTTATCACATTAGCACTTTTCTCCATGGCAAGATGCTAACATTCATTTAGCACAATGAAATACCAGCATTAAGCACAAAGTAGCATAACAGAAAATACTTACATGAGACACCTTGGTATAATAATAGTAACACCTTCATGCATCACTAAAAGTGCAGCTTGTAACGTACATAGGAAATTTTGACCTTAATATATACATGTTCCTTTATGAATGGAAAAATGAGGACAGGTTTGTCAGAATTTAGCAAGATAAGATAGCTACTGGCACATGAATGGCATTTTTGACTCCAGACAAAATAAACAAAAAATATACACCACTGCTTTTGAATCCAATTTAAATTTGCTTTTTCATGACGGGCCAAAATTTGACCAATATTTCTGCAGAAAATAAATCCACTGTTCTAGTTTTTTAGTTTTCCTTTACTTTCTCAGTCGTGTCATTCCACATGTCAGAAGTCTTTGAAGTACTTGGGTTTACTCTGTGCTGGGATTTATGAGTTTTATTTTGCAAAAAGGGATTCTCACACACTTGTCTTCAGGGTCCCAGGGTCTTGGATCTTTCAGAGTCAGCAACTGTCTGGGACTTACTCTTGAAAAGAAAGATATTATCCTCTTTGTAAATTTTATTGAAAAGCTCTTATGGTTTCAAAGGAATCATGTTAACTTCATGCAGTAGTTAACTTACAGATCAGTCATACCAGTCCTTTCCAGTACAAGGTGTTTAGCAATGACTACATTTAATGAAGTATTCTGAAGTTCGCAGCCAGGATACTTTTTATAGCAGTTTGTGACATATTCTTCTTCAGGATTTTTCACTGAGTAGAGAAAATATGATCTACACATACAGATTTGTGATGCTGGATGTTAGATGACACTTCAGCACACCCTGATGTAAAGTAAGGAGCAGGCATTCCCGAATGGTAATTCCTGAGTGGTATTTGCTGTGCTGTATACTTCAGGTGCTGATAACATTTTTTTACCAACCCCCCTTTTTTTCTTCAACAGTCCACTGTTTGAAATTCAAACAAAGCCTATTTCATCAGCCACAAAACATATCTTCCGTGAGTGGTAAAGACCTGGCCTTAATACAGTTTGCTTCAGCACTACAGAACCACCTACAGCTACCGTGCTTGTCTTGATCAAACCTGAGATTGTCATGCTAGGTCTAGGCTGAACATGGATTGGGAAATGAAACTTTGTAGTTCACACCTCTTTTGTCTTTGAAGTCAAATAAACTCACCTGAAACACTGGTACTTCTTTACACCTTCCTGTCAGAAATTACAATGAAATCTTTTGCCCAGTGTCTCAAAGGTATATGGCAAGCAAATACAAGGTCACATTGTCCATGCAATGAGTCTGAACACGAGCCAAATCTAATTCAAAAGTGTTGTGAACATGTGAGTGATCCCAACAGTTCTGTAGTGCAGGTGCTGGCATCACAGTGTCAATTTTTTGGTTTTGTGTTGGGTTTTGGACAAATATTATGCCTCCTCTCTCTGCTACCACCAAGCCCCATGACCTCTTCAATTACAGTAAAAGAAATCTCCAACTCACTTTTGCTTCATAAATAAGTTTCTTTATGAGAGAATTCCCTTCAGAGATATATGCTTTTTTTCAGTTTCTGTATTCCAGACATCCTCATTAGTTTAAAAGGTACTCTTTGGAAAAGAGTTCCTCTGTGTGGGTAGATGAGAATGAGGCTCTTTGGACACCTTGGGCACTACAGAGGCCAGCTAGACCAAGCAAACATTGTTGCATCCCATTTGCCAGTAACAAATGGAGAGACAAAAAATGTGCACAATATAAAATCATAGTGAGAGGGAGTGACTAAGTTTTACTTAGACGCAGCTGAGATGAATACACACAATTCCTGTGATAGGATCATCTTACAGCAGACTGGTGCATCCCACAGTGTTTCAATGTAGCAAGATTTCACAAGGCAATGACTGTGACAGGAATCAGGAGTATTTTTGTTATTTGGTTAGTGAATCAAGAACAAATCTTCACTTTGTGGTAGGCATCCCTTTCCCAAACATGAAGAAGACCGGCTGAGGATTATCTTTTCACAGAGGAGTTTCAAATGGCACAAAGCTAGTCGAAAAATGTCTCATTTGTATATGGATTGCTGGTCATCTCAAAGAAACTGGAAGGCCTGATGCTGGCAGTGGGCAATCTCTCAGGCATTTTTAGAAAGATTTACCTTCTAAACATATTTGAGACTAATTAGGAGTAATTGCAGAAGAAATGGCAAAGATATTAACTACTGTTCTTAGGATAAGAAATTTTTTTGAACAAAACCGGAGGCATTAAAAATACAAATGGAGCACGTCTGCTGCCAAACAGAACAAGCTGTATGTGTTAGAAGACAACACAAATCCTAAAATGTCACCAGTGTAGACATAAAATTCTCACATGAATTAATATAAGTGATGTTTATTTAATATAAAATATTTATTGAATTTTGTAAGATTTGAATGAGGATGAATTTATTCATCTTCATAACTATATAAATAGAAACTACTCTATAAAGATCAGTATAGTAGGAAACCCAAGAAATATCAGCAGAAATGAAGTTATTTCTCCTAATTGTATTGTTACTTGTAGCAAAAATATCTTACTATCTATCAAATTAGCCTGAGTTTCATTTAAAATATAAGGAGACCAGGGCATTTTCACTTGGGCAGCTATGCAGTTTATCTTTTACCTGAATTTAGATTTCAGAAACTGTGAATTAGGCAGAAGAAAAAGATGACATGCCTGAAGCACACCTCTTGTTCTGGTAGTTCACCTTTTCAAAGCTTTGCCTCTGGTCACAGGGCATTTATTTTAATTTAGGAGATAACCTATATTTCTGAGTGGGATATATATAGAGAAAAGTTTACCTTACTACCTCCAGCATACCTTTCCTGTTTTTCAATAGCCAGTGTCTTAGGCCAACCACTTAGATAAACCAACGTGTCAAAGTATCCCACCCTACATAGTAGTTCCTTTGAGAAAACTCAGAGAACTCTTACAAAGCCTAAACACCTAAATTTTTTGGCTGCTGTAGTGAGGCCATATGACTAAATGATCAGAAAAGAATTCCAAATTATCTGATGCTATGTAAAGCTTGCAAAATTCAAACAAACTCAACAGTTTCTTCCATCTGAATTCTCCTATGCTTCTTGGTCTTGACATTCACAAACCAAAAAATAAGCATTCTACCAAGGGACAGGGAGAACTTTGCTCTTTGAGGCAGTAGCTGAAGTCATTGCCCTGCTACGCTTTTCCAAGAAGAAATGCAATAGCAGCAAACAGAAAGCTAGATGGTGCTACTATGCTGACTTTATGGTTACAACCAGGTAGGCAGCACACCAGCTTGGAAAGACAAATCAAATACTATAAAGGGATCCAGAGGAGTTTACATATGTAGATGAAGAAATGCTGTAGTTAGGTAAGCATTTGAGTATTTTAACATTTGGTTCATGCTATGTTTATAAGAAATGAAAGAGCAACAGAAATCTCTAAGATAATCAGCTCTTGCTTTTGAAAGAGGAAAACAGTAAGGAGAAACATATTTTTAGTAACTGTTGAAAAGTAATATACCAAGTTTTATCTCATAGAAAGCAGTACTAATTGAAGAAGTCTATGCTTCATATTAACATATAGTAACAAGCATTAGTAAGAATTTTCTAAGATGTTGCCAACATCTTAGGTATTATTGTAGGTTTCTAACACTTTCCTTCACTTTGAAGCAATTCTACACCTATTCATTTAAGAAAAATTAAACCTGAAGTTTAAATTAGCCAAAAATTTCTTTCTATTTCATCTTTTTACTGTTGGTAAAACAGTTTTTTTAGAGTTATTCTGACATATTTGTGTGTTTTGGCTCAGAGACTAAGGACTGACACATTTCAAATTACGAAGGCTTATCTGTGACAGGGAGCTTGCAGTACGTGCTAAGAGAAGTGTGATTGTATTCCTGACATCTTACATTATCTGTATAAGTAACCCAGAATTGCAATAGAGTAATTGCAATGTATTCACCTTGCATATTTTTCTGAAATCATGACTGTGGGAGCAGATCTCCAGATCAAACCCAGATTACACATCTTCAAGTTGTAAAGGTAATTCTGTTTCTTGTCCTGCTCTTCTTTGCCAGGTGACCATGAACAAACAGCCCGTAAGAGCTGGCACCAGCCTCATTCTGGCTGACTTCAGTGCCCCTGTGGCTCTTCTCAGCTGAGCTATGAGCTCAGTAGCAGCAGTGACTGCAGTTTATCCAGGCAACAGGCACGCACGGCAGCCCTACCACTGAGAAGCCAGCAGACCCCAGTGCTACCCTCAGCTTTGTCACCAAATTGACCATGACCTTGGGTGATCTCTGTTTATTCCTGTGTTTCATTTCACTCAGCTGCAAACCAGATTATACTCATCTTTCTCTCTAAGGATAGGTGACAAGTATCATAAAAATGAGAGGAAAAAATTACTTATCTTCTAATTCGGCATCTTAGAAGGCTGCTAACCAAAGCATTTGTCTCACAGATATCCTTTAGTTCTGAAACTACAGCAGAAGGAGGAGAAATGTGATTCTTCTGTCACATTCAGGAACCAGTAGCTACATTTACTGTTTATAAATACTGTCCTAAGAACACTTCAGCCAATTGCAAGTGCAAAAGAGAAAAAACTTAGGAGTTAGCACATTAATGGTGATTTTATATTCTCAAAATACAACCATAAAAAAAACCAAAACAAACCCAAAAACAAAACAAAACCCAAACCATCAAGTTTTGAGAGCAAAATGATTTCACACAGATTCCTTACTATTATGGAGACCACAAATTTAAAGAAGTCACCAAAACACTTTCTTTATAGATGAGAGACAGAGAGAAAATTCTAAGTGCTTGCAGAATGTTTATTCCAAATGCAAAAGTTGAAGAAATTAAAGATACATTATTTACATATTAAACGTGTCATAGCAGAAAGCAGAACAGAATATAAAAGAATGAATTTTGCCCTTCAAATCTTGGAAAAACTTCAGGACAAGAGCTAGGCTAAAATGTTTCATTTTGGAAGTCAAACCCAAATAATACCACTTTGTAATATTGTCCTGTTCAGGCTATTCAATTTGTAAGAATTTGATTTTATTTTATTATTTATTTTCCTTTTTTTTTTTTTTTCTTTTTTTTTTTTTGGTAAGACCACTGAGCATTACTAATCCTTTAAAGGCAAGCTTAAAAAAAAAAATCTCAGTATTCCTTTTTTTATTTCTAAATTGGAAGCAATAGAATAATACCCTGTAGTAACCACTAGGCTATGCTAAAATACAACTAAACAGGCACACAATCTACTTTTTAAAATAATGCATGATTTAAATGCACACACAGATGTGCAAAGGCACTTTAAAAAACCCCCATGCATTAGAGAAGGGATTTAGAGTAACCCACCTATCTTGAGTCAATTAACCGGTCCTGCTGGGGTTTTCAACCCTAAAATAATTAGGAATTAAGGAGATCCAATTGAGCTTTCCCGAAGCAAACAGTACCTCCCTAATGCTGCTATTCTAACAAATAGACCTTTCAACAGAAAGAAACAGGTTTTTAGTATTTTATAGAGGAAGTTTTTAGCTCAAATTTTACTCCTTTCCTTTGATGAAAAAAATATTAGAAATGCTAATAATGCTAAAAAATCTCCTTTTGTATGGATATTTGCTTTACTAAATAAAAGAGATTTAAAAAATATCTTTTATGTGCTCTTCATTTTAGATAAGGAAAAGGTTACCACATTCTATGAGAAGACAAATGCAATACAAATTATGAGAAAGGAATCTAAAATATCATGAATTGTCAATAATTGGAACTGTTCTACAAATCCCCCTTAATGAGCAATATTTACCTTGTCACTACTCAGACTAGCTGTGTATGCTTTGCCTTGTAATATACTGACAGGATTCAGATACAAAAGGGTAGTTATATATCTTTTCAGATTAATTATTACTTTGAGAGCCTTTCATGTAAGAATAAAAATAAAAATGTAAAATAAGTAATAGGATTATGTTTACTGTAAGATGTATAATAGTGTTCAATTTTTTTCAAAGCATTTAACAGAATACATTGAAAAAACATGAATTGTTTCCTTGAGCAAGTGTTTTTTTTGAAATCATATTTGTGGAGTAACACTAGATTAACTGTATGAATGTGTCAACATAAATATAAACCTCTTTGTTGGAGAAGTACAAATGAACTGCAATTGAGATTCACAGTAGTGTTGAGTCATAAAGACTTTTATTTCTTGCTCTTAGAAAGGTTACAATTCATAATTAAAAATCCCAAGTTTATAATCTAATTTAAAATATAATTTTTGGTTATGACAATGGAAATCAAAGAGAGAACATGATCTGAAGGTGCTGCAGTCCAGAATACTATTTGTGACTGAAGTACAAGGCAGTAAAATTTGTAGAATTCAGTATTCTTGAAGCATAAATGCAAGACAAGTTTTGAAGTCTTCCAGCATATCCTCTGTGTCAGTAAGTAAAGTTAGTCTTAAAAAGGAAAAACTTTTCTGAAGAGATAAAATTGAAAATCCACCATTTGACTGGGCCTGTGGGTTTTCCCAACCCTGCAGAACCTCAAATATTTGGGCACAGTTCCCATATCTAAAAAAACTCTTATTGTAATTAGATAGAGTATTAGTCTACTAAAACCCATCCCTCTGCAATTGGCTGTGGGATTAAATTGGAATTCAACTCGGAATCACTTTTGAGACTCTCAACTGAAAATAATTATGTAACACCAACAGATTGCCTTATTTTCCTAAGAGACATAAGAATCTTGTACATTAGTTTGTTAACTCAGACTGACACACAGAAAACATTAAGTTGTCTAGTTCAAACTTTGGTTAAGGATAAAGCTTCTGAAAAATACAATGAAGAATCAGAACTTAGCTGGGTTGAACACACTAACTACACTAGAAGTCTGTTATAAAGGTTGTAAAATTCAATTTGCTGACATGATGAAATTCCAGGAGAAAGGATGATCACATTCTGTCATCCTTTTATATCCCTTCCTTTTGTGTACTCTATGACACTGTACTTAAATATATGACCACATTCTAACAATCAAATAAAATCAAATAAAACATAAATAACATAGACAAAAACCTCCCAGTTGTTTTCACCATTCAGGATAGCAGCAGCTGCCTTTGAGCTGTTCAGCACTTTATTTTGTCCTATGGCCTCCTTCACTATGTTTTATGCAAACACTGCTGTACAGAGAGACTTGAGTTATTTGCATTTCCACATTGTACAGGTTTTCCAGGGAATTGCAGAGCCTGGCACTGTTATAACCCTGCCCAGCAGAGCACAAGCCTTTGGCTGAGCGAAGTGACGATGCTTCAACTCCCCCAGCTCCTCTGGAGTGTGGGAACCTTTTCTACCAGATGCTTCCAAAGATTTATCTTCATATGCGTATGATCCTGGGAGGTGGTACTACTATCCCTTGATAACAGGACAATTGAAATACTAAAAATGTTAGGCTTCAGATATTAATTTTTAGAATACCTGGACTTGTACAGCACAATGAGTATTTAAAGCCCCATTTCCACTGACTTCAGCTAACAGCTGTGAGTGACGAGCACCTCTATGAAATCAGATTCCAGTTTATCAAACTGGACACAGGAAACAAGTAAGATCAGTTACTGTAGGTGGAAACATTTCAGTCCCTTATAGGAAACTTCTGCGCAGCACAACTGGGGATAAAAACCATTTTTTTCCAAGCAACCCTCAACTATTTTAACTGCAAAATATTCCTTTGCCTTTCTGATGATGAGGTCCATCATCCATCACATATATCCAGTCTCTTCACAAATGCAGATTTCCCTGATAACACACTATCAGTTCAGAACCAGAGCAGCTTTAATATGTGTATTAAAGCAGGTGGGAATAGCTCTTGAAAAAAACCAGCAAATGGCCACTTAATACTTATACTCACCCAGGAAGTCAAGAGAAGGCTGCAGAGAGTGCCTGGATGATGGCTCTTTGTAATATTAATAGTTCTTGACTGTACATACTAAGAATTCTACTAGCAGGTGTTCTTTTCCCTCCAAGCAGATACCCGCTTCCTTCCTCTTCACTGCAACTCCAGTGTTTTCTACAATACTTCATCAATCTCTTCAACAGTTATTGAAGGAATTCTTAAGTTTTTATTTAATTTCACATATATTAATGGGGGACAAGTCCATACATCCCTGGGTGCCCTAGCTTTTCTTAACAAGTATGGAGGTAATAATCATTACAGCTAATAGCTATAAGGAGGTGGAAATGATGACTGACCTAGAGCATTTTTGGTGGGAAGAACTACAATATCTGCTGGGAGAATAGTGACAGTAGTGACCCTGAAATAATATGTAGAAGTAAACAACGGTGCCAGGAGATTAGTATTCAAAATCAATCTGAGGAAGTAACCATCAGCAGCAGATGAAATGGATAACGATTAAATTAAATTACTGACAACAATATTTGATGGGGTTCTTTAATGGTCAGACAAGACTACTGATATAAACCAGCAAGGAAAACTGAACTGGGGAGGCTAGAAGACCCTCTGAAGACCCCAGAAGAACATTTACTTGCCAAGACAGCCTCTGGGGAAATAGAGGAGCATGATGAGAGGAAGTGTTGGAGCCTTCTCCTTGTTGCTGGATCCAGTTGCATCTACACTCTAATTGGGGGTGCAGAGAGCATGATCCCAACATTATCAGTGACCTGATCAAAAATGGGAACTTCTCCTAGTCATTGCTTAGGATAGGGGCATGGCAGCACAACACCCCTGATGTGTGTAGGGTGACGTTTGCAATTGAACCAGGTCATGTGCAGATGAATCTGTTGCACATCATTCTTCTCTGATGTGGTTTAAGTCAGCCTGCCTCCATGCTGCCTTTTGACAAGCCTGCTGAAGAGGCCGGGTAGCACCGTGCCTCCCTGCATCCTGCACTACTGCCAACGGGCTGAAAACCTTTCAGCAGCAGGAAACTGAATCCATGCTAGTGGGCTGGATCTAGATCAAGATGTGCCACCATCACCAAACCCTTTCACCGGTGTTTGCTGAGTGCAAATGAACGGGCCAGGAGGTGGGACTCACAGGAGAGCATCATGCTTTAGTACAAACACTTCTCTCCAGGTCCTCTCTACTCCAGCTTCATGTCAGCTGAGTCTTCCTGCTCTCTCCTGCTACATTATCCCATTTCCCTTATGTATTTGCTGCTCTGCTTTGAAGTTTTCTCATCTCAGTTCCAGTCTCCAAGCCCAGTAGCTCCAGTTCCCCCCTGACTCTATGACTAGTTTCCCTCTCTTTCCTCATAACTCCTGGTCACCAGTCACAGGTCTCCATCTAGCAAGTCTCATTGTTACAGTCCTAATCATTAGTGTCTAAGTTTCACAAAACCAAAATGAAGGACAAGACTGATATGTGGGAAATCTGAGCCCAACTAATTAACACTTTGACAAAACTTTAGTCAGTTTGGTCGTTTTTTTAAAGGAAGTATCATATATAGGAAATTTTGGCAATTACTGCCTGTATACAATGAGCAGAACACAAACAGGAGGAGACCAGACCAAAAAGAAATCTAAATAGCATGGACAGTATATTGATTCTTTGAGATTGCTTTATAAAAAAGATACAGACTTGCTTTAGCAACACTACGGGTCCTTGCAGCTGGGCTGAGGAATAGTGGTGGCAGTCGATTAAAGGAGCTGTCTTTATGAATAATCTATTCCACATAGTTTCAGTGTTAAAAACATCCTTAAACTGGCATTCATACATATTATTTTTTCAAGAGAAAGTACATACAACAGACAGAGAAAGAAAGGGGAGACTATGTGGCAAATATCACTCCATTCAGGTATATGATTAATCCTATTTTAATGGAAAAAACATTTTTCTCCTAAATATTTAACAAAGTGCCATAAATTGTAACATTCAAAACCAGTATCTAAATGAGACTGTACTCTTAGTTCTCCATTTCAGACCTAGCTCAGCATCTGTCTTTACACATCACTGAACATCTGAAATGAATGTTATTCCTGACTAGTCCAAACTTCACGTATAAAATGCAGATATAACACAATACCATACTATAGGAAATGTTTTACAAATTTATAAGGTTTTAAAAACTTTACAGTTTTAGATACACTTTGTAAAAACACAGGCACAGTGAGACAAAATAATAAAATAGAGACAGCCAGGAAATGGACACTTACCCACAGTGCTTCATGTGAGGTGGTTTATCCATTCTCACCGCCAGTTTAATTTTCAGGTCACTGTCCTGACTGTTTTTGGGAACTATCATTTTATGCAGATCAGGGGACTTTGGGCTATTGGACGTTGGATATAACACTACCTGAAAGTCATGAAAAGATAAACTTCAGCAAGCTAATAAAAAACAGCCCTGGTAGTCTTTAATGGAAACATCTAAGCAGTGAAGATTCTTGTTGCATCTCCTCCAATATGAAAGATGACTAAAAAAGATTTCATAAATCTAATAAACCAGTAGAATCAATCTTGTTGTAACAGACAAATTTCAAAAATTAACTTCTTCCTTCTCTTATAAATGGGAATTTTCATATTATGAGTTAATAAAATTTTCTCCTGTTAATAAACTCTGAATTAAGAGCTTTTTTTTAAAAAAAAGAACAGTTGGCATTTCAAAAGGGTCATGTACAATTAAATAGGAACCTAAACTTTTACATTATTCAATGCTCTGCTGGAAACACCTTTTGAAGCAATTTGCTGTAGCATTATGTAACAGATCAGCCCTCAGTAGTGGCACTGCTTGAGAGAAGATAACCAAAGTATATGTCTTGTTACTGTCTCCAATTTTTGATCAATAGCATTAATAAAAGTCAATTTTAGTAAAAAACCACAGAAACTGTAGATGAATTCCAAAGCATCTTTGCTGCAAATGGAATATAATAAATGTAACATGCTATGTACAATTCACATGTGATATGACACAAACCTTTTGTTTAATCTACAGTGATAGACATAAAAAACCCCAAACCATTGAATTTTAAAGATTTATTTTTTAAAACATTTATATAAATTTCTTGAATTTTCTAACAATTAATTTTAGATTAGTGTTAGTCACAAGTTGTTAAATATTTATTTACAATCCAGAAAGTTTATCAATTTATAGCCAGTACAATTAAAAATTACTGCTTCATCAAATCCTTACCCACAGCAACATGTTCAGCAGTTAAATGCTGCTGGAACATAATTTCCTTTCATTCTTATTATAAGTATTACTTTTGAACCACTTTAGACTCTAAAGTATTAACATATTACTTGGGAGTCTGTCATAACATTCAGGGACTTCTGAATTATCATTATCATTTCAAAAATAAAAACACTCTAAAAAGTACCATTCTTCACATCTTTCATTTCCTGAAAAACAAAATTAATTATTATGTTAACCATTAAGTTAATTTCTTACACATAGTACTTGTGTCTTGTGTCATATATCTAAAACACAATATATTGTCCCTTATGTTACTATGAAGGTTAAATCAAGTATTTGAGCAAAACTGTCCAAACAGATATAATCTAACAGACGTTATTAAGCCAAAAATATTACAACAGTGTCATTCAGATCTAATCATCTGAAAGATGGTGTAAGTGGAAGGCCTTCAGCTTCTCATCTCAATAATTTGCAGAAGCACATCCCTGCATCCCGTTAATATCAGGAGCTCCAGTCAAGCAGAGAAATATGATGCATCACTCCTAATCAAATATGCAACCTTTGTAAAACCAGTGGAAGAAATAACCTGTCAGATTTACTGAGTACATTCAGTACCTTTTAAAGAGATAGCAGAAGAATCAGTATATTCTGATCTTAGCAAACCAGGAGTTTACTTTTTTTTTTCTTGTAAATGCACAGAAACCACTATCTATAACAGAGTTTATTCCTTCTTTCTGATTTTCATTCTGAGTAAAAGGCACTCCTTAAAAAAACATTTAAAAACATTATGAGCATGGCAACCTTTGCGTTCTGATGTATCAAAGGGAAAATTATTTTTGGTTCATCCCTTTAACTGCAAGATTATATAAACAGAACTATTATACATTCCTTGCATTTAATCACTAGGTATTTACATAGAACTGTAGGTGATGCTAAGAATTTTTCCTTTTCTACAGGTTGCAGTTCCTGTTGTCCTGTAAAAGCTTATTACTGCTCAAGCATCTCAAGTGACATCTTTCTCCTGTCAACTTCCTGAGATTTTAGAACACTGACGAAAATAAAAGCAGAGAAGAGTATAATTAATTTATATCCGCAGTACTGACAATTCCTTTCCTGAATTTTTAAACAAGTATTATGGGGCTTCAATTTCAAACCTCTCACTAAGAATAAGTATCTGTCAGACTGTTTAAGTATGCACTGTGTTAGGTTATACTTTGTCATGCCTTCCAGCTTTAAACAATGAGAGCTTGAGAGAACATTGTAATCAAACTTTTTGTTACACACAAACACATGTATGCACATGCACACAAAGCATGTGACAGGCATACTTTGCAATAACCTTCATACTAGTATTGCCCTTAGGGGCAATGATAACTACTGTGTACCATACTATCAGCACAACCTGTAAGCTCCCAACAAAACACTTGGCAACTGCTCCTTGATAAGAAAAGTAAAAAACTGCTGAAATTTCTATTAAAAGCATTCTCTCCACTATGGAACACTGTAATGTGAGGTTACTGCCGTTGTACATTGAGAAGCTTTCTAAGGTTATTCTGTCTCAGATTTCCTTTCAGCACGCTTAAGGGGTTTTAATCTTCTGGTTGTTTCATAATCTACTTTAAAAAAATGAAATGGTATCAACTCACATGTCTTCTCTGGCAGGTATAATAGTCACCTAGAGGATACCCTCACTGTGCCTAAAACTTTCATAAATTTCATAAAATTTCTGCTGCATCATGTATTTTTGTACTATATCATATATTTCTGAACTTTTATTTTATTTTATTTTGATTTATTTTATTGTTCATGTACCCGTGGATATCACCGTGGTAAGTTGTGCAGCAGCAGCACAGAGAGTTTGGACAGTGTTTACCATAATTACACTAACAGATAATCTGTGTTAAAAAGTACAATGAACTATTAATGACCAGAAAGCTACACAGTGAACATAGTTGCTGTGAATTGGATTGCTTCAACTCATGTAAGGCAAATTAATAGTATCAGAACAGTGTGGGTTGAGATAATTAAAAAATACTTGACCACGTTTTCCAATTATATCTAGCATTACATTTCCTCACACCACACTGTAACTGAAAAAGTGTCAAGTTCACTTTATGCCTCTACTCATCTGGATGTAAAATAAACACAGAAATCTTAAATATTATAGAGCAACATTGTAGGCATTTATGCAAGTGATGTTCTCAAAATAGTTTGTTAGCTGTGAATGACTGAAAATGTTTCTCTCTTGGGCTTAAAAGAGGACAGGTTGAAAGATGTTGAAGCTAATTTGACAACTTAAAGCAACCATCATTTTTGTGATTCCATTGTGTATTTAGGTCCCCAGGTGGGTCACAATGGAAGAAGTTAATTTAAGTACACCTGAGCCAAAGAGTCAATCCAGAAAAGCAACTATTAATTCTATTTTTGGCCCACTGATCATATCTTCTTTTAAAGGTATGAAAGATTGAGTTGCCTAAGGTACTCTAAAAGCTTAAACAAACCAAACTGGGGGCAGTCTTGTTTTCTCAGAGAATATAATTGAGCAAAAGGTTCAGATTGAACAGCCTGTTCAGAAATATCTCCAACAGGTACTCCCATGTTGAGATAAAACTCTCAGGCTAACCATTCCTGGCTGCAGTTGTCCTCCTGTCAAAATAGGCAGCCTTTAAAAGGGACTAATGAAGGCAAGCAGACTGGCAAGTTGTAAGCACCTCAAGAAAAATCAAGAGTCAAGATATTCTCTACTTTTTCCCCCCTCTGACACTTGTGGCTGAGTTTCAGCCAACTTGTGTCCTCACTTTCTGGATGCTCCCCATCCCCTACTTCCACCAAAACTCATGATATTCAAGAGCTGAACCTCAGTGATAGATTTACCCACTCTTTTGACACAAGAATTTGAGATGAGATAGATTTTACAAGTTGGGATGATCTAAGACACATTTTGAAATTTCAGATCCTGGGCACCAGACCTTGGTAATTATGGTAATTCTGAGCTGACTGTGCTGAATTTTGGCTCACTGTCACAAGCAAAAATGATGAAAGCGAAGAAGATCTGCATCTTAATGCCCTGGCTGAAGAGGCAGGTGATGTTTAGCATGCTATTACAAAAAATAGTTATCTGGCCTTCAGTACAGACCATACCACACAACCTTAAAAAAAAGGAAGATGCAGCTTATCCACAGTCTGCTCTTCGTAACACAGCCTGGGTCATCTTCAAACCAAAGCAAACCAAACCTCAGCTTAGCCCCATCCCCAGGGAGGCTCCTGATGCATGGGGGTACCCTGGTGTCTCCCAATCCTGTCCCATGCCCCGATACCCCAGGGAGTTGCTCCTGCTTCTGGCATCCAGCTTCCTATCCTTTCTTCAAACTATGGTCTCCAAAAGGAAAGCTAGAAAATTTTATGAGACAAAAGTTCTCATGCCTGATGTGCTCTTTCAGAACACAAATGGTGTTAAAAATGTTTGGTTTTTTGCTGCTGGCCAAAAGGGCATTTTCTTTTTTATCTTATACCATACATAGAATGAAAACTTTCAACCTCATATCTTAAGGTCTGGCTAAGTTACAAACAGTTGAGAACTCAGTATGCATCACACAGCCTTAATCATAAGCAGCTTTGTGAGGTCTATTCAGAATAAACAACACACTCCTAGTCATGCAACCAATCCCACAACAAACTAGAGAAACCAAACTCTCTAACTCCCATGCTCTACCAGAGACATTTCTAACTCAATTTGTGATTATTTAAAGCTATGAAAAATAGCCAGTGCTTGACACATAAGATCACATAGTCCCTCAACTCCATTTGTTGAAGCTTTCATCATGCCACAGGACTAATTAATACAATGTAAGGATTTTCTTTCATGTTTTAAAACACAGCAATTTGAAAAGATGCCAGTGCAAGCAGAGAGGACAAGCAAAATTTAAATTATAAAACAAATACCCATTATTATTAGGCATATGTAAATTTATGCTGCTGGTCATCCTCTGAACAAATATGATAGAAAAATCTATTAAATATGTTCTGTTTCACTGATCTGAAAATAGTTATAGACCAAAAATTATTGAAGCTGGTTTGGGATATGAAATAGATGACTAGAGAAACCCTTTAACGTTATGTAGTTTGTGTAACTCTGGCCCCAGCCTCACTTATGGGACACCTGGTTTTGATAGAAATGTCTACTGACTCCTCTCAAGATACCTTCTACCCTAACTTGAAAGTTTGGAGCTGTTCTGTGTTATGTCAGCCCCTTGCCCAAAGACTGGCTAATGTCAGAAAGCCAGAAGCTGCTGTCAGTGACAAGTTCCCTCGAATGCCCTAGCAGCAGCCTGCTAAGCACAGCACTGCACTTGCTTTCCCCGAGCATTAAGTCATGACAACCTGCTACCAGGTGACTGCAGAAAAAGAAGCTCAAGAAGAGGCTCAAATTTGGAGGTAGAAAGGGGAAACGAGATGTCTCTCTTGAGAGTAATTCCCTTAGAAAAGTTATCACCTTGGGAACCCCTAAAGAACGAGAAATAATAAAAGCTCGATCACCAAGGGAGTTGATGAGTTTTCTCTGCATGCTCCATCATCTCACCTATTGAGTAATCTCTTGCTGTTTGGCTATGATTGCATTACAGCTGAAACACCAAGACAAGGCTTTGGGTAACAGGTGGTTAAAAAGAAACAAAAACCAACAGAAAAACTGAATAGGCACATAGAGGGCTATCTAGAATACTGCTGATGATAAAGAACTGTTTATACAGTCAACCTCTGTTGATGGTGCTGGCTGAACACTTACTCTGGTAGGTCTTAGCAATTGATAAAAGTAATCTTTGAGTCCTTCCTAAAGAGCCTCTCCCCCATATCTAAGAGAGAGAATGCCTGAATACAAAATATCTCAAGCATTTCCAATGAGAGGCACTCTCAAAGAAGCTACTGAGAACCCCGTTAGAATGGAAACAATAACACTCGGACAGACATCACAGAGTGCTGACAGGCAGACTGCGTGGGGGACAAGAGCAAAGTGGGAGTGGAAGCAATCTCTTATCATTTTCCATACTCAAAAAAGAAAGACAGAAGAACTCAGACCTGAGAAACCTCAGTAATTTCAAAGTGCCATGGAGAAAGACAATCCCCAGGATGGCAGGCTTTAAATTAACAGTCACAGAATGAAACTGTCTCTGCTCAGGGGCTCTTTGAATGCGGCACAGAAGATAAACAACATGCCCAGTGCAGTCGACATTCAGAAACCCAGCAATCCTGTGAGTATAGGTACCTAGCCAGCACTGCTATTTTATAATTTTAAATCAAACACAGAGTAACAGTATTAAAGGAGAAAAAACCAAAAGCATAGCTGCACAGCTAATTATTACTGGCTGCAGCTGACTGTGACAAGCAGGCTGTGAGACAATAGTTTTCTTTTAATTGAACAGTTAGAGCGACAAGGCTGAAATATTCTTATATTCAAAAAGTATCAGCAATCAAACAGCACCTGCTGCTCTCACATTGTATTCACATGTGTGCTAAGCACGCACAATGGCTGTCACTTTGAATTACTAGGTTTGAACATCTTTATACACAAAGTACTGAACAAGCAAAAGTGGTGTCAGATCCTTGTGTTTCAGAAACCACCAGGCTGATTTTGCAGAAGTATTTACACCAAACCCTGAAGGCTTCTTCATACTTTCTCAATTGTTCCAAGTACAAATGCAAACATCAATTCTGCCTTCTGTATGCATATACAAAAATTATTCAAGTGGCCAGATAAGTTTCAGTCACATAAAATCTGTACCACAAATTATAAAGATATTTGACTAAAGTAAGTTCTTAACATTTCCTCATTAGAATAAGTTAACCTTCAAAGATACAGCCTGTCTCACTTTCTAGAAGTTAAAGCCAGGGTTTCAAGTCACTGTATGTAGAGGTCTGTACAAACACAGACCACTCCAAAAGCTTATGTTCTGCAGAACCCAAATCCAAATAACATCCTTTCCCCTCCTGTGCAGCATACATCTCTGCTTTTAATTTCAGTGGAAAACTGAATTCGTACAACTGTTCTCCAGTTTGTGTAGAACAGAGAATAAAGTTTAAGATTTATTTTCACTTGAAAGTGGTCAGCAGGAAGCCAGAAGAATATCCTGCAGCAAGGAAAATCTTCTTTTGAGATTCACAACTGGATTTACTGGTATTTTTGGAGGAAGACAGCCATATCAGACAAGTGACATAGGAAGTATTACTTCCTTTCAGTTAACCACATCTTAAATGCTTTGAAGGGAGAAGATGTCAAATAAGACAACATCCCTTCTATCACTTGGTGCTGACCTGGTGACTTCTGCAGCAGAGGTTGTGAGGCCCCAGCCTGAGCTTCCAAACATGGAGTATATAAAGCTGTAGGTATGATCTGTTCTCTCCACTGAAAGCACAGGCCTGCACCCCTTCTGCTCCTCAATGAGCTGGTTACTTCTGGAAATAAGCGGTGTCTTCTCTGGAAATGGGGGACCTGCTGATACCAGGGTCTACATCTTAAGTTCCTGTGTGAGAGAAATCACTATGCACAGATGGATTTAATGGAAATACTTTCTCCTCTACAGCTCTGGGGAAACCTTTGCTGGCTCCATATTTCTCTTTTCCTAAAAAACTGATGCCTTGGTGGCAGAAGAAACCTTTTAGTATGTGACAGAAGTTCAAAATTCAAACCATGTAGCTTGATGCTGCCTTCTATTACTAATTATAGATTAAACAAAACAAAACCTTCAGGATAACTGCAGGTTATTGGAAAGGCAAGCTTCAGTAATGTAGAAAAATGGTATCAGGTCAAGACACACACTGTCAAGAAAGTACTTGACAGGTGAGAATTAACGTCCACAGTAAGCCTACCTCAGAAAGAGTAGGTTTGAGTTGAATTTTTAAGTACAGGAAAAATACCAGTAGGAAGTATCTTCAGACCTTTTCCAAGGATAACAAATCTAGCTTGATCACATGAACTCCTTCCAGTCACTGCATTGTAATGACCCAGCATAAAGTTGCCAATATAAAAATTAAGCTTACCCAGTGGGATTCTGCATCCTTTCAAACGCTATTTGAATTTAAATCTCTCAGACCTGAAAACAAGACTTCACCAACAAAAGAAGACTTTGAAAGCTAAAATGTGTACCGTAAGAGTACATACTACTGCCAACTATTTTGTAAGAATTCTGTTAGATCTTCTCCCAATCTCCCCTGAAACTAGCAACCACCACTCACAAATACTCTGGTTAAACCAGAGGAGTAAGTTGGAGGATTCTTTCTTCTCCTGAATTAAGTATCTATCCCCACAAGCTGGAAGGTGTCTGTCAGCAACCCTAGGTTTTACCAGACCTGGGAGGTGCAGAAGGACAGACACCCAAACAGGCTAACTCACAGCCAACATGCCCTTTTTATGTTATTTTCCACTGCTAAGGACCATGTGCACTACATAGGGTCATTGTGGGAGGCTTATCTTTTGCTGACTTGCCTGTCTCAGAAGGTATTCTTTGGCAAGGATGTGGGCTGGACATTTTTGGTAAATCAGGAGTGGATTATAAAATGGAAAAGCAGTATCCAGGCATCTCTTGGGTACTTCTGTTTGCTATTCCCAATCTCAGCACAAGCTTTAATGTGAGGGGGAAAAAAGGTGATGGCCTTTATCCTTTTCACAAGGGAAAAAGAAAAACAGCAAAAAGAAATTATTTTAATAGGTTTATTCTGCTAGAAACTGCCAAATCTCAGAGCATCTGATAAAAACAAACAGACTCTCTGCCAAAGAATACCAGGAGAGTAAGAATCAACAACAGAAACAGAAGATTGCTCTTCCCTACCTCATCTTTAGTATAGCTTGCTTTGTCTCTGGGAAAGCTGGGTCAGACTCCAACAGGGCACTGAGCTCTCTATCCCTTCTTAATTACCTATTTTCTTCCCTTTTCCCTCACCCCTCCCAACCAAGAAACCTTCTTCAAACTGGTTCGACCAGCTGACAAATACAGATGTGTCAGAAGGCAGCCAGGAGTGTGCAGGGAGAGGAGGCAGTGAAAAACCCACAAACCAATCATCTGTGGCCATAGGACACAAGTAAGGCAAAAGCTATATTCAATATTTTATATTTGAAGTGTTTTCATTCTTTAAAACTAAATTTTTAATACTTTTAACTTCCTGTCCTAGAAACTCAGACAAGCTGCAGCATAAGAAAGCAGGCCAGGGCTGGTACCTGAACTTCAGCTATTTGAGGTTGCAGACACAGAGGATCCTGCTAAAACCTGTGATCCTTAGCCTCTTCATACTGATGATACTTTTTTTCTTCTCTGACTCCTTGGCAAAGAGTATGCTGGCTACTGTTCACAATGGCCATATAGTCCCTCCTCCACTGTCCTTCACCTTGGCACTGACTTCCCTTTTGCTTCTTTGAAAGGACTGAACAAGAAGGGACAGAGACAAAACTTTTCTGCATTTAGTAACACTATGCAGCTCCTGCAAGTTTACCTTTTCAGCATCTCTTTTATTGTTCTGAATCCAGATATTGGTGACTCTGGCTTGCTCAGCTGCACAGCTGTGGCTCCTTTGTACCTGTCTCATTACCTGCCTGGCTCTTGCCAGGGTGTACCCCCATGGAAACCTTCCCCATGCACATCCCACCTACACCTTGACCAAGTGACCTTGGAAGCCCTTTAGAAGGATATGAGATGAGGCAAGAAGTAATCCTGAAGACACAGTCCTGACCTTAACAAGTGACACAATGCATGGGAGAATGTGTCTTTGCATAACCACCTGTGCTCAGAGGACACAAAGTGGAGAAGAGCTCTGCTCTTCCCAACAAGTTGTCCTTGCTTGAATCAGAAACAGCCAGGACTCTAATTGTAGAACTGAGCATTAAAATGTGAGCTATTTTCCATGTGCTACATGTCAGAGGGGAAAATTTCAAAAGGAGAGGAGGGGGAGATTTGCAGACCCTCTACACCTAATTCATCCTACCTCTTCTTTCTATGATACAATGCACTCTCTAGCTCTTGATTTTGGCCTGAAAAGGATAAATTTACAGAATTTGCAGAATAGTCTGAGTTGGAAGGGACCCAGAACGATCATTGAGTCCAGCTATTAAGGGGATGGTCCATGTGGTGATTGAACCCATGACCTTGGCATTATTAGCACCATCCTCTCACTAACTCAGTCAGTCTCAGAGTATCCCGTCAAGATAGGGAAAACATGAACA
The DNA here is from genome assembly GCF_041296385.1 of Aphelocoma coerulescens. Lineage (NCBI taxonomy): Eukaryota > Metazoa > Chordata > Aves > Passeriformes > Corvidae > Aphelocoma > Aphelocoma coerulescens. The sequence goes on along the minus strand of NC_091014.1, from coordinate 23,401,371 downwards.
CGGAGGAGAAGCGCATGGAGTACAAGAATAAACTCTTATTATACCCTGACAGATTATCTCCCTCACTCCTCTCCCATTCTGCTTCATCCTTCTACCACTTAAGTCCTTCCTTTCCTTTCCCCAATTGTTTGCTACATTTATTACATGCCAAGTCATACCTCTCTCCCTTTCACACCTAATTTGAGTAATTACAAGCACTGATATGTCATGTAGAAATTGATGTTTTAAACAAGACAAAGAGAACCACCATGTATGCCTGATGTAAATTTCTGTAAGGTAATTTAAGTCAACCTATCGTGTTTTGAACACTGGGAAAAGTCACTCATATAAAAAAAAACACTCTTTAGTAGAGCCACAGCAGAGCAGGCTGGTATGGAAGGCCTTATAGCATTTATGTTTTATCAATATTCACACTTCCACCCATCATTTCTCACATATTTCTCTTGTCTACACATAATACTCACTCTTCCCAGTTCTTTATCTTCAAGTGCCAGCACCCCGGTGCTTTCTGTAAAGAGTTTTACTTTGACAACAGGCCGAGGATGAGTAGTGGTGAAATCCCCTTGGGTTCCCCATCTGCAATGAACAAAACAACAAAATTTAACTGGGGCTGAGCACAGGCCTGAGAGCGATAGGAATGTAATATTTATATAAAAAATATATATATAAACTGAATATTTATCAATGCACTCCTAGAACTTAATTTTAAAGCTTTTGGAGGAGGGGGAGGGGAGAGAAAATGGAGGTACATTTTTGAACATCTAAGATCAAATATTGACATAGAAGAATGGCTTTTCTCTGTGATAAAACAAATCAGGGTTTTTCTGTATGACTTTTGTCATAAAACATCAATCCAAAAATTTTTAATGGCAAAACTCAAAGAACAGAAATTACGTCTTCATAGAGAAAAAAGAACTAAGCAAGAAAGCAAATAGGGATCTATTTTCTATGAAACATATTCACTATCTCCTGCATACAAATCAAATTAATTTAGCAAAGAATCATGTCTCAATTCACTTCAGGCAACCACACTATGAATAAATTAAGAGACTTACGCAAAGAAAATCTTATATTTTATGAGATGTTACAACTTAATATGAGAATGTAGGAAAAATGTAAACACAAATGCAAATAATAGGAAAAAATATTATCAGAGTGACTATAGCTCTGCAAGATAATTACTGCCACAAGGCTCCATGCTTTTAGAGAACTTTAATTAGGCAGACAGACTTCTAGTTGTTAATCTATTATCTCAGTTAAGGCACTTGGTTTGTCAGCCTTCCCCCCTCCTCCCTGTGTGCCAGTGGTACAAAAAACAATAGTTATACAAATTCGATTGCAACTTCCTTCAATGATCTATTCCATATTTCTCAACAACCACAAGCAGGCCATTGCATAGATTAAAATGATTGTGATTATGCTACTAGACACATACAAAATGCAAAAATTAAGCACAGCTCCAATTTCTCTTGATTTTGTCTACTGTGTGAGATACTACAAATATCAGAAACTAATAAAATAAAGAAAACAAATGACCTTAAGAGTATGCTCTATAAAAGGATGTATTACACAAGCCAAAATCTTAGGCTCTCATTTAGAAAAAGAAGTTATTTTCATTTACATTCAAGAATACACAATCTCTCCAGTATTGCAACATGAACATAAGAGTAGCAATTTTCCAGCAAAGGGATTTATTAGGGAAAAAGAAAATGCTTCAACTACCATGAGTTACAGACTTCAAGACCAAGTCTAGAAGTAATATGCAATCAAAACCAATAAAGCTTTAAGGAAGCAGCAGTTCTGTATAAACCAGTCCTACAGGTGGCTGAGCATGCCTGACTCCAAAAGTGAAGTTCACCACAAATTAACTGAATCTTGCATTAAATTCTGTCTTCTTTGCTTCGTCTAGGTTAGATAGATGCTTACTGTGTCTGTGGTGTGCATAGCTTTAGCCTCCACAAAGTGGTAATTGAAATAGAAACTCTGACAAATTATCTTCCTGAGTGGGAGAAAACCTGTTTATGATCTTATGATAGATGCTGCAGCTGCAGGATAAGACAATGCCTAGCACTACTGCTTTTCCCAGTGGCAGTGGCAGGGGTATGTTTTGTCACAATACAGAAATGAAATTTCCAAGGAGAAAGCACCTTTATAAAAGATGAGATAGTTTTATCTTCAGTTTAGCCTCCAGATCCCAGCATTCAGGAAGAATGCTGCCTTGAATTTGGAAGCACAATCTAAGCACTTTGATAGCTACACCCTCTCTCTCAGCTGTCAGGTTTGTTTGTCCCTGAGCTTCCAGAAGCATTAAACTGTGCATGCCATAATAGACAGGACCACACAAAAAACCCAAGAGAAACTCCCATTAAAATAACAAAACAAACCCAAAGGTCTACAAAGGTCTAGTGCCAGCATCAATTCATACAAAAGAGAAGAGAAATAAGTGGTCTCGCTGACTGAAGGGAAGAGACCCAGCCTGTTCAATGAAGTGAACATCACTTGCAGCAACTCAGGTTCTGCAAGCTGAGCAGTAGGTGTGTGCTTCAACATTTGCTGGGGTTTGAGCACCCTAGCATCAGGTTCAAAGAACTTCCTGGAAAGTGGTGCAGCTTTCTTTGGAGACCCAGACTACATCTCTGCAGGACACAGCAGGCAGGGATGGGGCACACATGAGCCTCGCCCAGGGAGCCTGAAAGAATTTGCTCCTTTTTCAATTTAGATGCACAGTGAGATACTGATGAGAATGGGAGTAACATGGGATCATCCATCTGTTGGCACTCACATAGTACTAGGAATCACCTTTAACATTGAATCTGATTACCAGCCTCGACTGACATCTTTCTCCCATCCCCTGTTTCATCTGCAGCAGTAAGTGAAAATCCTGGGGTGAACAAGAATGGTCTGAATAAATTCTTAAAGCTTAATGTTCATGGTAGAAACATTCCATGAGCTGATCTGCATGCTCCTGGATGATTAGGACTTCAGCTGACTCTCATAGCCTCTTAGGGACATTTATTTGAAAGTGACTTATCTGGAAGAGCAGATGATCACAGATTTTATGGACTTTAGGTTTTACTATCATTCCTCATGAAAGAGCTCATGAGAAATCATGTTCTGTTAGAAAAGGCAAATCCAAGATTCTATCCTTTACTATCACACTTAATTGTGGGCATCCGGTGTTCCTGTCTGCCAATGTAACAGCAAAGTACACACAGCTCATCTTTTTGTTCCTTGTGTATTACTGGAACACAAGTCCTGTTTCTTTGAAGCTTTGTGTTGTTGCAGAGGTATCAATTCATACCATTTGAAACCAGCAGCCAAAATAGCGGTATCATGTTCATTTTAGTTTGCTCCTTCCAAGAAAGAATATAAGAGACCAATAATCTAGACAAATTGAGTTTATCTAGATAGATTGAGTTCATCTACATGCTGTACATTTAAAAGCACATAATGGTATCATGCATACTATTAATACATCAGGCAACAACTGAAGCAGAAGTCAGAAATGACAGCCTAATCAAAATTCCCACCTGTAGTCTAACCCATATGAATGTTCATGCTAATAACAATTTGCAATTTGAATTTTTTGTTTTGTCGGTATGAAATGAGGTGTAACAATAAGAATGGCCTTTCTGGCTGTAGTTTGCACTGTCAACACCTCCTAATAAACTTCAGTTCTGTTAGAAATAAAATTCTGATCTGTAAAGGTTGTGCCATGAATATAACAAGATACCAGGAACTCAGCATTTATTAAGGACGACCCAAAATAAGGGATAGAATGAGTAAAGCTTGCAGGCATACACAAGCCAGACTATTTTGAAATACTCTTTACTGTTCTGAAATTATACAGGTGCTCAAGATCTGACAGATTTCAACTTTATTTTCCCCCCTGGCTATTTCTTTTATGACACCTGGTACAACTCCAGTCAACAAATCAACGATTTGTTAATTCTTCCTGTTTATGAATAATACTTCATTTAAACCAAATTCCATTTAAACGGATATCACATTTTCAGCTTCTGTATCTGAGAGGATAAAAAAAGACATCAGATTTTCAGCATACAGATCAATTTAAAATTTATTGCAACGTACATGCAAACAATATCTTTGAATAAGGTATTGTACCATCATCATCTGCAACTAAGAACTGCGTAATTAAATTGGATCAATCTTACCTACAATGCCAAGATTGTAAATATAGCCTTCCTATCCAGTAAATAAGATTTTACTTAATCACTTCTTATTTCCACTGTAAAATTCCATAAATTTTTTCCATACTTTTGGGTATTTATTCTAGAACTATATACCTATTCAAAGAGCTGGTGAGTTTAATGGTGGATTTTAATTACCTAGTAATTGAGGGAATCAATACCGTAATTATCATGATACAAATCTTGATCACCATTACTGCAATTTCTTTTTTCAACTTATAGATTTTATGTGCTAGTGTAATTACATCCACATTTTTTCTCAAAAATTTAATTATTTTTCTTCCAAAACACATTTGTAGTCTGTCAAATGCATTTTTTGACACCGATTAAAGCATTAATATTTCTGGTTCTCACATTTGCTTAATCTCTCTGGAGTGTATATTTTAGCAGAACAACTCCTTTAAATTTAGCAGCTAAGCTGCTAGGTATAGGTCAGACAAATTGATGTTTTTCTTTTAAGTTTGGAGTTGCAACCTGATATTTTTCCTACAGAAAATACAGTACTTCCCAGAAATGTTTTTGTTTCTGAACCACAGACACTGAAGTCAACCAATATACAAAGGATTGTTCATATTAGTTCGTAAGACAAAAACTTTTAAATTGTTTAATCAAACTACTTTCTGTATTCAATAGGAACAATGTGGTCTCCAGAACATGAATGCAGAATAAAGAAGTTGCTCTTCTTTATATTTTAACTTTCAACATCAATAACTGAAATATTTTCTGCATGAAAATAAATCTTACAGCTGACTTTTACTTTTCACGCAGGTGAACCTGTAGGTTGAAACCTGGCTTTCTGTGAAAAGAGAAGCAATTCCTTTGTGCCATTTTGATATTGAGTCAAAGTATATTGCAGATAATTTATTTAAAGCTTGCTTTGCTATGGAGCTCCTGAAGGAAGGATGGAAGGAAGGATGAGAAGGAAGAACAAGCAAACTAATTCATCTATCTTCTGAAATTGTTATTTACAAACAGTGTATCTTTAGTAAAACTTAACTACAAAGAAAAATGCAATGCTTCATATTTGTAATAGGATATGTTTTAACTATCAAACGTATGCAAGCAATGGAAACAAAAAATCAATCACCTCCACACCTTTGGAGGAGCCATTGATTTTTGAGTATTGGTCCAATGACTTTTGTTAATGTGAAAAATTTTGGTGCTGACAGTGTCCAGATGGGAAGTGCAAAATTTTAGACAAAACAAGTATGGATCTCATGCAATATTTATATAAAGCTAAATAACTACCATTATAGTATGGTTGTTTGTTTTTTTGTTTTTCTTAAATCTTGCTAGAAAAAGTAGCAATAACTTCAGCACTAACTGCTGCAGTGTCCTCACAGCACTGTCAACTGCAGCCCATGTAGCATAATGGACACCTCTAAAGCTACCAAATTTAAGTCTGAAAAAACCCTCCTAATTTTGCCTCTTCAGGCTCTCATTTTGCCATATAATTTTCCTTTGTTTACATAATTTTTCTGCTTTTACCTACTCATTCTCTTTACTATAGAAACTGCAGTGATTTGGTGTTTGTTCATCTTTAACCACAAGCCACAGTCTTTTCACCATATTTCTCTGCTGCTGTCAGAGGTACGTGGGCTGATACAGTAATTAGTGACAAAATCTATTGCCAAAGTTTATTTCCCTTCACTGCAATAGTACCTACTTCCAGGAAGAAGGTGAATGTTTATTTCGGCTAAAGATTTATCATTGTGTCACAGAAACCCCTCTAAGTGAATTTATTTTTCTACTTCAGTTTGGAACACATTTCATACACTGGAAACAGCAGCAAATTTCTCTCGGGTTCCATTTAACTTATGGTATCTGTTAGTCAAAACTTTTTTTAATGAGATCATGGGAGTGAATGTAATAAAATTTATTATTCTAGGCAAAGATCTAGAATTTTATTTTAGCCCTTATTATTGGAATATTTTATTTCTGATAAAATATTAACTCTACAGAATTTTTACACCATTTTTTGTCCTCAGCAATAAGGAAACCTCAGTTTTGAAACCAGTACCAGAGTGTATTGGCTTCCTTGGTGCCACCTTTCTGGGTTTGATTCTTAAGTCTTCTTCATAACTGCAACGTGTTTCTTAACTATTAATTAACCTATCTTAAGAGGCCTTCTGGAAGAGTTTTCTTATTTGCTATCCAAACAGGGATGTGGACATGAGCTGGAATGAGCAGGAAGACTCACCCAAGCCAGTTTGTTAGGCATCTTACTGCTCCACAGGAGCAAGAGATTTACCAGCACTTCATCTTTGCACATCTTGGAGATGGACTGGAAATACAATGTTGAGGTCTCTGCAATATCTTTGTGTTTCAACTATTTCAAGAACCTATACCAACTCTGCTGTTTCTACTTTGTTTAGAAACAAACTTTAACTGTACAAAACCAGGTATTTATAACCCTCAGAGTAGAAACCATACTCACAGTGCAAGTTGTGAGATGAAAGGCCAGGAAACTAAAGGACAGAGGAGGTTCAGCACCTCCTGACACATCCAACTACATTGATGCATTAAAATACTTCAAATCCGGGTCTGACAAACCTTCTGTTATTAGTGAAGGATTGTGTGAATGTGGAATTCATGAAGTATTGCATATCACTACATCCAACTGCATGGATATAGACAGAGAGAAAATGTGAGACCACGAGCCAGGCTCTGTACCAGCAGTGCAAGTCACCCCACACCAATCTGACAATAAATCTATAATTTGACGAGGAGGCTCCACTCAGCCAAATAAAAATAGAGTTAAATCCATACTTATTTGATTTTGGTGGTTTTACTGAGACTCCTAAAGAGAGTATTAGTTGGTGCTAATTGCTACTAGTTCTTCCCTGCTGATACTTGGAAAAATATCATAAACATTTCATTTTCTCTTAGGAGCACAAAAATAAGCCATTTGTTAATGATTGACACCAGGATGCTACACTAGAAAACATAGATTTAACTCTAACAGCCATCTCATACAACCCAAAAGCATGTTTATTTTTTCTTTTGACCACTGTACCAAATAATATGAACATTGCAGCTTCTTCCTTTGAAAAGGGATGTTGAAAGTTACTGCACATGCAACAGAAGTTTATTATGCAACACTAAGGATTCGATAGGGTAGAGATTATTCCTTATATGCAACATTAAAACCACTATTTATTTATTTATTTATTTATGCATTCTCCAGTATATCAGTGAGATCTGGAATTAAAGTTTAGAACCACAAGGGAAAGAGCTTGTATGCTTGTACCGTTCTATAATGCTTATAATGGGATTTGCATTGTAAATGTTTTCCTTGGGAAATATTTTTTTATTTCTCTATTTTAAAATTACTCATTTATTTTAAAGGAAGAACAAAGAGCATAACTTCCTCACTCAGAGCAAGCACATTAAGCTGCAACTGAAAAGCAAAGCATAAAGGAAGTTCTAAACAAATCATAACATCCTTTCACAGTAGAAGCACAGACAAGTCCCACGCTCAGGCAATGAGGTTGGTTTTGTATCTTGGCCTTTCATCACTGATCTCAGCTAATCTTTTTTGACTCTGTTCTTCCCTGTGTTACTGTGATTCCACCATTTTATGTGCAAATCTTGAGAACTACAAATTCATTGTTTCACAATCCCTATCAAAGAAACACTAATACTTGGCATAAATACTTTCCCTATTTAGCTACTATCTAATGGGCTGTCAGCTGTTGAAGAAGCATGACAATGGTAATGGTTTTAACCCTGAGATTCCCATCAAAACATTCCTAAAGCTACAAAATATAGATAGGAGAAAAATAATTTGTTCTACAGAGATGAATGACAGGAGGAAGGGAAAGTACAGAAAAAAGGTAAGTCTTGGTATAAGCATGGAAAAGTCATGCAATTACCTTTAAAGGTCACCTTTGAGTCCACCTAAGCCAAGTCTACACTATTGTGTTTTACCATTTATTTCTGTCTATATGGGAACTTTTGAGCCAGCACACTAATGGTTTGAAATGCAGACTAACAAACCATCTCTTCAGCACTCCCTTACAGGAAATTTGTGTTCAGCACCTGTAGCTGCACACACTAAGCAGCCCATCATTTAATTTCTGAACTCATTTTTGAGTCACTATCTAGTATAGTCACTCAAAAAAAAAAAAGTTTGGGTAATTTTTTTCTTTTTCTGTGGATTTAGCAGCAAAATTAAGGGGTTTTAGGGTGACTGTTACAGAATAACAGGAATCCCTTCTTGGAACTTTTTTCTCAAGGAACAGAAAGGTCCAAATTGTATCCTTACTTCGGCAACAGCAAGGATACAGTGTTCTGATCAATATGCTATATTGTAAAGCTCCTTTATACAACTACTAATATTAAAGAAAAAAAGAATAATCTGATAATATGCACATTTTTTTCAGGATTTGCTTTTGGTAAAATAACAACTGTTTTAAATAAAGGAATTAACAGAGCTCAAAATTACTATTTATCTCAGAGCTAACAATGATCTACGCACAACTATGTATTTATTTTTAAGCATAAAAAACTATTAATACATGAAAAAAATTACTTGTAAAAAAACCACAACAAAACTGTGACTAGTTTTCCTTTAAAACAAAAAGGTATCTAATAGAAACCAGAAAGGCAAACCAGAAGAGGGGTTCAGTGCATAATAAGCAACTAAGTAAAAACACTCATTTAGGCTTCCTACACTGAAAAGGAGAAAAGTGCACTCTGACAGTACAGAATGCTATTATGACAAGTTATGTCATTACAAACATAAAACAGTATGAATAAATTATTAGTCTTGCTTTCACATCTCACTTTCAATACAGGCAACCAAGACAAGCCAGGGTGAAAATTTTCACGGGTATGTATCTAGACTGACACACTACCAGGCGATGGCAACCACTGATACATATTAAGTGAACAATTCATAAGAGGCATTACCTCCAAGGTTCAAACCCACCTAGAGACTGGTGATGGACACAAAGGCAAGATATGGTCATTTATGCTCTCGAAATTTCTATATGCATATTTATTTCACTTTTTCCTTGAAAAAGATAATTATGAATCCATCACAACACTGTTAAAAGTTGCAACTCCTATTTCTTCATGTTACTTTGTATTTCTGTGACACTTTAAACCTTCAAAAACCTTGTACAAACATTGATAAACTCATTGTACTTTGAATAAGCAGGTATATGCTGTCATGTCAGTCTAAAGATGGGGGGAAATTAATCACAAACCACTGACCTATCCGAGCCTGCAGGGTCTATCAGGGAAGAGCCAGGAATAAAATCAGAAATCATCAGTATTACAGCTGGCATAAGACCAGTAGGTGTGTTTTATTCTGAAACTCCTTTTACTTCTCTGAGTCCTACTGCTCTTATCAGCTTTCCACACTACCCTGCCTTTGTTTTTGGTGTCCTCCTACTCTCAACCTGCTAGTATTGCTTTCAAATAGGCACACTAACCTGCAGACTCACACCTTAAATGATGTTATTATAAATGTAGTTATTAAGAAATTTCAGGATCTCTAAATATATTTTCTTCATCTGTTCAGTGGACTATTCTGTATTCTAAAAGTACTGGACCTCTTGACACTTCTGAGGATCAATGCACATGCTAACCAAGTGACAGCAAAGAAGAGTGCCCATAGTGGGGTGAAAAACAGCTTTCTGAATGTCATGAGCATTTGGGATGTATAAAGTATCCTTAGCCTGAACAGGACTCAAAAGCAGAAACTTCTTTCTTTCAAATCCTTTTTTTCACGATTTCTCTTTACCCAAAAAACAACCCTGAACTAAATTAGGCTGTAAAATTTGTTCCAATTCAAACACTATATCTAGTAAAATTTTTAGCAATTAATTTTAATGTTCCTGTGTCATATTGCTTACAAGACATATAATAAGCAAATCTTTGAAAGGTCTCATCAAACCAAGATAAAAGAATAGGGTAATTTTAAAATGCAAAATAGGGCATTTAGGTCACATCAAAATTTAAGAAGAATCCAAAGGAATTTTCTTCATGCCAACTATTGCCCATAAACAATAACTAAGCCTCTCAAAGATAAGACAGGTGCAAACCACTCTGAAACACAAATTTCAAATTCACTCTACCAAAATATTCCAGGAGGAGATTGGAGGTAAAATTTGAGGTAATGCTTTGCAACCCCACCTTTTTTTTGACAGACAGACCACATTCCTCTAGAAGATACTTTACAGGCTGCCTTTGCCTTCAGCTTGACCCAGCCAGAGGCCAGGTAGCTATATTAGAATAAGGCTTAGCCTGATCAGAACTGTTTTGCTTATAAGCAAGATTTAATTAGCTTTGGCTCCACCATGTTATTCATAGCCAAATGGCTTCCAGTTTTAAGCTGGATCACACATCTTTATATGCTTTAGCACAGTGTTGTATCTGTCTGTAAGATATTGCATTTGTTTTGGATCAGGTGGGAATGAGCATGGAAACAGATACAACTTGTGCATTAAGCAGTGTGTAACCAGTCTTCCTCCAAGCTCTGATTGCTATAGTGAAAGGCATGGGTGGGACATGCATCTTCAAACCTAAAGACTTCCAAAATGCACTGTGAAATAAAACTGGTTTCAGTCTTGCAGGAGACATGTAATGTAATACTACATTTTAAAAGAAGACAGATACGCAGCTGTTCTTTCCAGTGGTGCCACTAGATGAGGAGGGTTAATACTCTCTATATATGTATTATATAGGGTATATATATATTTTATACCTTAACATATGCCTTGGTGACATAAGGATTATGTTCATTGTTAACTATCCAAATAGAGCAGGGAATACAACCAGCCTTAATTATCTCCTTTCATCCCAATTTCTTCCATGCTACGCTTCTTTATCCGAAAACTGAATATTCCCTTCTAACAGTAGTGGCTTTCACAAGTCCCTTAGACTTAGAATATTTTGGGAGCTAATCATAGAATCACCATAAAATTTAGGCTGAAAGGAACCCCTGGAGGTCATCTAGTTCAAACCCTGTGCAGAGCAAGAACAGTTAAAGTTAGGTTGCTCAGGTTATTATCCAGTGCAGTTTCAAATGTCTTTTAATATTAAGGCTCGGTATGAAATTCGTATTTCTCTGCAATAAGAGAGATGAAAAATTTCTTAGACAATATAAAATAGTAACCAATGACAGAACATAGCACCAAGGCACCAAGTGAATGAAACTATCAAAGTGTATTTTCAGCTGAATCCATATTTCTTCTGTGAAACTCTTCCATCATTAATCCAGAACATAGGCTGGGATAAATGCATATTCTTTTTCTTCTCCATCATTTTCTTTGCAGAACCAAGGAAACATCAGATCATTTCCTACTGTTAATTTCTTTTTTTCCCTCTTAACAGCTGGATAATCAACATATATGGTATTTAATCACAGCCCCCAATTTTTTGAAAGATAGTTTCTTCCACCCTATTTTGTGAATTGCTCCAAAAAGAAACACATACTGACATATGACAAGATGAACACAATGATTGGATTTATCCTTTAGAGAAATAAAGATTAATCTTGGAGAAAATGATAACAATCACTACACAACTCAGTCAAGCCTTGTTTATGAAAGCAGACACACTTTGTTTCCTGTCATGATACCCACTTGTCACCCTAAAATTCCAAAATACTATTAAAGGATCATGCTCATCTTCACCAAGTTTTCAGCATTGTGTACATCAACATAATTATGTCTCTCAAGCTTTAGCCTGTGAAATGATCTTAATAAAAATATACAGAGGATCTCTAACATATAATCTTGTTTTTGTACATGTTGTCTAAAATGTATTTATGTCTTAAAGAAAATAACTCTGTATGCCAAAAGTAGGAAGAACTACTTTGTTATCCTATGTGAGATCAACACTAGATTTTGCTGCACCTAGCTGCAAGCAAAAATCTTTCAAAGGTAACAGTTACAAGAACAGGTGAAAGTAAAATACCCTGATCAAGAAGCTAAATCCCAAAGAGAATTTATCCTCAGAAGATACAATAGGAAGCATATGAACAGCAAGCTAAGCACAGTTAGATCAGGCACCATGAAAATACAGTCTCATTATCCCCATATAAAAATTCCCATGTGCAAATATATTCATTTCAATAAAAAAGGCACCCAGACAAAGAACAGAAAAAAACCCCAAAATGTAAGGAGAGTTAGTCAGCTTGCCAGCAACGGAAGAGTTTGATTATTGCCTCTCTAATAAGCCAAAACTTGTGTTTCTGTCCCTCCTTTCTTCCTGTGTGTATATTCTCTCATTTTCTATTTAAGAATCAAAGGCAGGTGCATATGAGGCAGGTACAACTTTTTCATTCTACATTTTCTCCTGTGAAAAAGCAAGAACATGAATTCCTACACAGGAAAGCAGTATGAGGAATGACTTCAGAAAACCAGCAGTGTATTTAAAGCATTACTGAATGAAACAAACTTCATTTATGCAGATCTATCAGACAGAGAGCAGCAGCACGTGGGAAAAGAAGATTAGGTGTGCTTTCTCTTTCCTTACACACTGTACATCTGTGTTGTCAACCACAAGTTAGGTGACAGCTTTAAGTGTTACTATCCCCTTGTTTCCCTTAATCAAAAATAAAAGATTAGACAGTTGCAGGAACTATGATGAAGATGAAGAAAGAAAACTTTCTGATGTTTGGAACATGACTGTCATATTATAAATGTTATCATACTTTTTCCCTTCAGAAATGTTGTCTTAGACCACATCCTTAAAACACCCTATTAAAAAAGTACTATTTTTTTCATGGGCGAACATGTAATTTATGAAAGTTTTAAATTGTAGAAATTAGGCCCTTTTTTTCCTTTTTTTAAAAACTGCTCTATCGAAGTTTTGCTATGCAAACCTCACAATGTATCTACAAGTTCTCATACTTCAAATACTTTATGGAATTAATGATGGTAGAATATGGCATAAAAATAATGTGAGCAGCATTTACTTCATTTGTGCAGCACTGACCGAGGTTCCCTGCCTCCTCTAGTCACATTTAATCATGCATTCTTCACATACTTCTAACATATAATAACCCTTTTAATAGGATTCTGCAATCACTGGCAGTAAAATATGATCATCTTATTTGTTTTGTTCACATGAAGAATATCCTGTCTCTATTAAAAGTTTTCTCAGCATCAAGATATGATCTTTTCCTATTGTATGTCACAAGAGAATGTCATGTGTAGTACTAAATGACAGCATGTTCCCATTTTTTATCTTTAGGCATGATTATACACGCCTAAAACATGACACTTTCAAGAAATCCCATTATTTAATATTCAGAATTAATAAAAATCAGTAAGAAAAAATTGTGGATACTAGGCTTCACAAGACTAAAAACAAGGCCACTTCAGTAACATTTGAAAAATGAAATTAGCACTGGATTTTTGCAGATGACCCCCTGTGGCATCACAGCAACAAAGTTATGAAAAGCTTCACACAACTAAAAGGGCCTCTGAGGGCTCTGCTTACTGATCTCTGGTAGAAAAGGTCACAGGCTATGTTGGAGGGATTTTCAGTAGGGCTAAAAGGCAGGAAACAGTTGGAAGGAATGAAGAAATACTTCACAGGCAGTTATAAAAATTTTATAGGGCTTGCATGTGAAGCTGTGTAACTGATCTGTTTGTAAAACTGTCCAAGACATAAGCTCAGTAAAACTGCATTATTCTATAGCGTTTGCATTTTAGAATGATCATTAGTTACTCAGTAAGATACATATAAGCAGTACTTCATTTAGCTTGCTAAAGAAGGAAATGAAGCACTTAAACATAAACTCACGAAGTTATTATTCAACAAGAGAGAAAGCAGGGGTTAAATGCATTAACAAACCAGAAAATATTTATTACTGATCAAAACTATGCTCTCCTTCCAGGGACTTGAATCAGGCACCTCCCCTTTAAGAAAGAATATTGCTTCTAATTTTCTTATTACTCTTATGGTGGCACTTTGGGATTTAGAGGAATACTTCTATATATTTATAAAAATAATTGAGAAAATATTCAACATTTTGGAACAGTGGTTAAATTGTGAATTAAGTGTTCACTTGGCTCATGTTTCCATTAATCTCTCCTCTAAGATCACACTGGCTTGCAGTGGCATTTTGTAACATTCATCTGAGTATCTCATTTTCTCCTTTTCCCTGTCAAAGCTTTTGCATTTTCTGAGTAGTAGCATTGCACTGCATACACTGATGTTTCACAGATGAAAAAAATAGGCATAAATAATTCTTTATACTGCTTTTTTTTTCACAAATGTAGCTACCAGTTCAAAATGATAAACTGACTACAGAAAAATGTGTTTGACAAGCACATGATTTGGAGCTCCTGACAGCAGTCTCCCACAGCAGGCTGGTGGTAATCATTCACTTTTCATCACTGTCTCATTCTATGCTTAGTATGAGAGCTTCAGTACCCTTTTCTAGCTGCACATCCTACATAAAATCTGAAGTTATGATCTCCTCCAGCCTCACTGATACTTTTCCTTCGTATCAGAAAGACAGCACTAAAAATTATACCAGTAAGAAGACAACTCCAGCAGCAGGCAAAGCAGGCAGGCAGTAGCCCCGGGCATCTGACAGCTGTTTTTTCTATATCAGAAAAGAGATGGTCTGGCTGTGCTTGCCCACCAGCGCTCTTCCACCAGCTTAATTTCTGATTAAACTCTGCTAAGCCCACTTAGTTGCCTCTGCCACCAATCAATAAAAGCAATATCGCTACTGCCAAGAAAACCTGGTTTGCCTCTAACAGAAAAACTAAACTATGGAAGAAAGCATGTCCCATTCCATAGGCAGCTTTCACCATCTTCTTACTGTTTGCTCGTAATTTGCTAATTTCATGCTTGTCTAATTTAATATCCTCCCCATTGCCTCAAACGACATCTCTATCTGTGCTCAAGAGCTGTGTCTCTAAATGCTCATAATCATACGGCATGCCAATGTCTCCTAATCACTCTTGCCAGAAATGGAAAACAGTACAAATCAGAGGAGCACAAGAACTAGATACTTTTCAGAGCACTAAAATCCTTGCCCCTTTAAGTTACACTGTTTTACAGGACAGCAGGTCAACAGCACCAGTAACTCCCATTCCTGTGCCTCCAGAGTACAGTTCAGGGCGCCTCTCAAAAATCCACCTTCTAAAGATGCATAATTTTTTCCAAACAAATCCATGTAAGTTTGTACAACATCACTTAGATGGAATATCCCATAATCTGTCTTTCATATTCAATCAACTCATACCTTTTGAGCCTGAAGTTCATGAAATCAGTTTACAAGCTTGGAGCAGGTCCCAACATTACACCTTTTCCTAGAAACATTTCAGTTGTTCTTGTATTGACTCCATCTTTCCTGGAACTTCCCTTTCCCAAAGCTTCTACTTTTACAAGTAGGAAAATCAATTAATCTGTTAGTAACTTTTACTTGATGCATCTATACACTTCTGATTGATTCTACAACCTTTACCTTAACCTGCAGTATGAAGTAAGCAAGCCATGAAGTGATTGTGAACCATCCCTCTCATATTTTGTTCACCATATCTGGAAATAGCTAGGGAAAACAAAACCCTTAACATCCACAGACTGTTCTCTGAAAGGAAGATAAACATGCCCAAAATTCAAAAACTTGTGCATTCTAGGTAATTTAAATACTCACACCAATGATATCAGAGGTTAACCAAGTGTTTAAAACAGACCCTAACAAGTTCAAGGGTGAGGAAAAAGAGCAATACACCATTAGAAGAAACAAAAACCTTGGCTGTGTCAGCAGGCAAAGGCTGTAGGCACATGTTGCAGGGAACAATATGAGAGCAACTCTGAGTTTGAAGTCAAAGGACAGTTTGGAGATGTGCCCTCCATGAATAAGCCTTGTGGGTCTCAGGGGACCCTGAGCCACCAGAAAACATCCCAAAAGGTCAAAAAATAAGCAGATGATGTTGAATACCCACTTACGACCTTGCTTCAATGTGTAAATCTGTGTGTCTTTTGCATTATCGTTCCTTTTAGAAGGCCCTCACGTAGTACATGGAAATGATAAGAATAAGCATTCCCATATCCTGGAGAAGGAACACAGCCAGGGACCATGACAAATGAATTTCACATCTTGTCCCACATACTTAAGTGTTCTGCAAAGCTGTTGGAATATGCTGCTGGCTAACTTGCCAAGGAAATTTGCTGCAGCTAGAAGAAAGTCCACCAAATTATATCTTCTTCTACTCCCAACCATAGAAGAGACAGATAAAATTGTGCTTCTAATTTTGCCTAAAAACATTCAGTCTTTGTGGTCCAAATGGAATAGAAACTACCATCCCAATTCCATAGAAGATATTTTATGAGATATTGTAACAACAGTAACTTTCAAATTGTCTTTCACAAGGCACACTGTGGTGCCAGTAAAACCCCAACATTCTGCCTGGAAAGTTGTCTACAAAAGATTCCAAATGACATTTTAACAGAGTGAAAAGTGTCTGAAGACAGCATGTAGGTCAAACAAATCAACCAATTTAATTTCTTACTCTCTGCTACACTAACTGGTTCAACTACAGACGGCATGATGTTATCCCCCTCCAAGTCAGTTTGCTAACCGCCCCATCAAAAATTAATTGAAAGAAGTGGATCCTATAATTTAAAATGAAATAGGCTCAGCAGGTGATCAAGCTTTGTCAAGACTGATTACTGAGTATTGATTTCCCTGATATCATTGGTGTGAGTTGTACAAGTTGCACTCCACAAGGCCACCTGCACATTAACCTAGAATACATAAAATCACCTCAGGCTAACATCTATCAAGAGGTTTGTATTTTTGGAGGATGCAGTCTCTAGTTCTTTTCCTCACCCATACATTCAATGGCTTTCATTTGGATAGCATCCACACTTTGTACTTACTTTACCCTAAATAACTAGTATTTGTATTTTAACTTTTCAGAGAGAATTCAAGATAACTACTTAGGAAAAAAATCACACAACCTAGCACTAAGCTAATTGTAAAAACTGTAAGGAAAATCAGACAAGTTCTCCCATGACAGAAAAGAGATACTGATGCAGCAAGAGCAGAGTGGCTTACTGTGGCCTGGAAGCTTCTGCTTGGTCCGTCTGAAGCTTCTCGCCCCCTTCCACTTCCATGGTGCAGTAGACAATCCGATTGGGAGCGACTGACTTTAAACCTTGTACCTCCATTATAACAATCTGAGGAAAAAAAGCAAATAGTTTATCCTTCAGAAAAAATTACACAGCACAGTTACTGCAATACTAAGTTCCATGAACGTAAAAAAATAGAAAAGAAAAGGAAAAATCCCCGAAGTCCCAAAGTCCACTCACTCAAGTCTTAACAGACAGAGGAGAGTTTTGATTTTATCTTCTTTTTCCACTTTCAACAACATCTGGAAGGAACTGAAAATTTTGTGCTTGTTTTCGCCTGGACAGTGACCAAAAACTCACTCCAATCATAATTTAAATGCCAATAGTAGAATTTGAGGCTAATGTCTGAATATAATTCTAAATCTTTATACATGAGAAAATGTATCTTTTAATCAGTCATCTAAGGGAATATTTATAGAAGAAATAGGTTACTAAGTCTGATGGTAAACAAGTAAGTACACTGACCATATCTAGAAAGGCAAATTATGGTGCTGTGTCCCTGGAGGTTGCAACCCTTGAACCTCAGAAGGGATTTTTTGCTGTGCTGAGCAAGAGGCAGGTCAGAGCACTGGTATCAGCTCCTGTAATTTTTTGACCTCACTATGCACATCTTTTCCTTCTCCCAGTGCAGTACTTGCAGTCAGGTTCAGTATGCATATGGGGAAGGGGGAGAAGAGAAAAAGAAAAAGCCACCGCTACCAGCTGTGCCCCGAAAGTTTTCCTCATAGGGGAAATTACGAGCTTGGCAGATCCTATAGATTTTCACCTCCTCTAGACTACTCTGCATTAGCTCAGAAAAGCCAAATGCAGCTCTACTTTAAATGCTCTCTGCCTTTTATAAATCTTGTCACAGTGTGAACTTACTGGAATTTTTGCATTTCAGATGTTTCTAATTTAGAAGACTTGAGAAGACAGTCAGGTTCCCCTGCTCTCTTTGGAAAAGCTGCTTTTCTTGCCAGTTCCATTTGGGCCCATGCAAAGAAACTGGGAAAAATGTACTCTATCAGAAAGAGATGCTGTCCTCAACTGAACCTTACATGTAAACCAATATTTGTTTAATTTGTTTAAAAGTGCCAGAAGTAATGACTACTTTTGCTCTCATTAGAGGATGTTGGTTTCTTAGGTTAGCAAGCAACTACTAAAATATGTTGCTATTAAACTTCTTTGCACATGTGCCACTTTGTTCCAAGTACTTTAAAACTTCTAGAACCTCAGTAATAGTTGTATGTTTTGCAAAATTGCTGGTTTGTAAATATTACAGTGAGATGACAGCCACTGATCATTTATACCATTTTTATATTACCAATAAATTATCAACATTGCCTATTATGCTTTATAAATAATAACAGCATTTCAGGGAGAATGATCAAGTTATCCCTCTTTTCCATCTATTGTTGTCCAGGAATTCAAGCAGTTAGATCGCTGAGAGACAACACTAAAGATCCTTCTAGGTAATATCGCCTACATGATCTTTCCACATATAAAATGTATGACCTTGCTGAATACTGACTTCATGTTTATTCATTTTTATGTTGGTACCCCTTTTCCTGAGTTTCTAACTTAATTGCACAGCACATTTTTCTCTGGTAGCAATTCTGGATTCCAGCAATGGAAAAAAGTTGCATTTCATTCTTTCCAAAGAAACTGTCACTAGCAGATGTACTAGCTCATTAGCTGATAAACAGCTTCCTAAATGCTTGTCTATTTTTGAAACTGCCTAACAGCTGAAGAGTATGAATAAGTCTTCTCCTACTACTATGGTTTTGATTTTTTTTCTAGATTGCTACAAACAGGATTTTAAGGAAACATCTAACTTATAAAAACAGTGGTTGTTGCTTGCAGTGATGCTCAGGGATCTCTCTGACCTTAGTCAGCAAGGTCTGCTCCCATTAGAACACTTAATATTACTAGCAAGTTTTACTGTTTATAATAACAACGTGCAGTGACAGCAAGAACTCTGGCCACTTTACCTCCATCTAGAAATTTTGGGGTTCTTCCACTCTGTCCTACATGATGTAGATTTCCTATTCATTCATGTGCCAGTTCAGCAGCCCTCAATGGGGATTTTGGTGGTTACCCTACAACTGAGTCCCCACACAAGATGTGACATAGATATGTTTATATGTCATTCAAAAAATGTGAAATTGTGTACATTTGACCTCATATTTTCAAAAAAGGAAGTACTCTGTCTTCAAGGAAATGCAACAGCATTTCTTAGTTGGCCATTTGCATAGAAAAAGACCACATCTTCCATATTTCAGTCTTCATTAATATCAATTCTCCTGTTTCCTTTTGCCCTTATATCTTCTGAGATTTTGCTTCCCAAGAGCAAAACATACTGTTTGACAAGAGAATCACCTTATGTGGTTACTACCATGTTTAAAATGAAAATCTGCCCTACTAAGAACTATCACATGTAGAGTAATACTTTAATTCTTGCCTTGCACAGGATGAACTGTAGATTACTTATCTTGCAGTAATCTCTTTATCACTGATGGCAAAAAAGAAAAAAAAAAAAACCTTAGTTCATCAGACCTAACAGTCTGCATTTCTGATGGAAGAGGAGAGGGGTATAAACAAAGCAAAACTGCTATGAATTTACCAGAAATTATATCTCCCATCATTTTTTGTTTCATGATTGTTTCAAACTTTTACTGTGCTTTTCCTCTAAATGTCACATCATTTCTAGTGTGTAAGAGTTCTCTCTAGAGGGACAGAGAAGCCTTTTCTTCCTCTTACATCTATCACCAAGCACACTTTCTTGAAGACCAGAAATATTATTGCCAAAATTTTTAAGGTACTTTTTAGATTCTTCAGAACTCCTCTTGCAAATGCTATTTATGGACCATTCCAAGCTTGGTATTCCCCTCGAGGCAGACATGACACATGTGATGAAGACACACAGGATTCAGCACAGGAGTTATAAATCATCTTCTCATGTACTTCAATGCTAAGGCCTGCACTCCAGTTTTACGTGCTTGATGAACTAATACTTTTTGGCATACAGAATGATGGATCTTACTACTCTTTGAAAGGGCTTTTACATTATTAGTTAGCAATATTAAAATTGTATATAGTGGGATAAGTAATTTCTCTGTTAGACAAAGAATTGAAACTTTTTCATTGTCCATATTTGATGTTTTTAATTATACATCTTTAATGATGACATGGGAAAAAAATTATCTGACTTTTCAACACATAAAAAACCTGATGCTCGTTTCACTTCAGAAAAAAACAATGTTTAAAAGATATGCAATTTTTATTTATTTTAAAGTCTTTAACAACTGAGATATTTATTGTGTAACATTATCTGCTGTCTTAAATAAGCTAAAGCCACTTCAATTGCATAACACAGGTGTGGCACCTTCTGACCAACAAATACACAATGCACATTGTGATAATGTTTTGATTCTATTATTATTGAAAGAGAGATAAGCATTTCTTGGTATCCACATTTGTAGAACTGGACCTGAGTTATGATGCTGGAAGTCTTCAAGGCAAGGCTGGATGGGGCTTTAACCAATCATGTGTAGTGGAAGGTGCCCATGGCAGGGGGGCTGGAACCAGATGATCTTTAAGGTCCCTTCCAACCCAAACCATTCTATATTCTGTATTGTCATCAGAATTGTTTAAAAAACCAAATGTATTTTTGGCTTCCTCATGAAGTCAGTTGAGCTCTGTATGGATTAGGACTGCATCCCTACAGGCCAGACTTCCTGCATAATCCCAGAAACACAAGATAGCTTCTTGAGGAAAATGCAGAAATTTATAAAAAACTGCTATGATCATCAGTAAAGAAAAATCACTGTGTTTTCTCTAAATGCTTCCAGTGAGAAAATGTTACTTGTTTATAAAATTCTGTAAATGCATTCCTGATAACAACAGTGTTTCATTATTACATTTAAAATTATACTTAGCTATATAATGAACTGGAATTCATTTAAAGTTACATTTGTGTGGGAGATTCAACTTCCCACACTGCTGTGTTGGCCCAAATGCAACTACTGCTGCAAGAGGAAAATGTGCTGTACAGCTGTATTCTAAATCCTAATTACCGAAGATACAAAGCATAATTTACTTCTTTACCATAACATTTTAAAATTACCAAGAAAGGACTAATAACAAAAAAATATCAAGGCAAATATTCTATCAATTTAAACCATCAACAAGTGAAATCTGTGATTACCTCTAATGTGAAGGAGAGAACCACATCAGACTTTGACAGCTGAACTTCATTTTCATCTCCTATGTCCAAGAACGCAGAATTCTGTGATCGCTTTAACTTCTGCAGTTTGAATTCTGGCCCACCTTTAGACACTGGCAGACTTTCCAAATTTGCCATCAGCAAATTCACCGAAGACCGCAACTCTTCTATGTACATGTTCTCCATTTCCCTTGCTACAAATTTTGGGAATTTTCTTTCCTTGGAAAATATATTTTAAAAGTTAGGGAGGAAAAAAATTTCCTACATTATACATCATGTTAATTTACTGACTTGGTTTCAGTTAAGGGACAATAAACATAAATAAAAGTCATAATTTCAGTGTCTATCTATTTTTATGTCTTCAAAACAGTAATGGAAAGGCTAATCCTGACCCATAAATGCAGTAATTTTGAAAAGAAGAAATAAAGTACAAATGGAACCTTGCACACTTCCCTGAATCATTTAACCATAAACCCAAGTTGAAGATCCACACATTAAGTATTTCCAATTACAGGTGTTTTAAGCATAGTAACTAATAATATACCTTTAATGCTACCTTCAATATTTTATAAACTGACATTTATAAAATGACCTGTCCACTAATAGCTTTGTTACTTCTTCCATGTTACCAAAAAAAAGTCATGTTTCTAGTATGAAGCTAATAAACTACAATCATGACAAGAAATTGCTATCATTGTTTAGCTTTATTTTTAAAAATGGGTCATTCATTTTGAAAGTAATGTTTAATTACTATGCACTGGTTTGTTTTAAATAGTAATCTCTCCCTTAAACATTAGAGATAGCAAAAAAATCAATTTTTTCCTCTGTAGAAGCTAGACAATATTATTTAAATATTGTGTTTATAACTATAAACACAAAAAAGAAACATATGTAGACGTATAGTGCATCTATGAACACATACAGAGTCAATTTTATGCACAGTTTCTCCAAATATTGAATACTGGATGCTTGGGAGAGTGTCATTCAAGATTAAACAAAAATGCAAATTAATCTAAAATATATGTTTTACATATAAATGAGAAACAAACACCACTCCCAATGTACTGTCTGCAAAGACAGGCACCTTGCTCCTAAACCAGACAATTTTTATCATTATGTGTTATAAGGCCTATCATAAGATGTTTTATATCCTTTACAGTTGATTTTGTTTCAATAATAAAGACCAAGCAAGCTGACTGTGACCAAAAATTCCTGCAGCAAGTCGTGTGGACTGGCTCATCACAGCATGACAGAGCCAGTAAATTACATATTTAAAAATACCCTACAAATAAAAACAATTTATAGTTAGAGACTAAAAAATGCAGGCCAAGGTTGAAGGTTGCCTAGCAAAAAACCCCAAAGCCTTCGTAGTGTTTTTCAAACTGTACTAACTATATCCTGTGAGGATCGTTCAAATAATATGCCGACACAAAAGACAAATAAAACAGACTGTTGTTGTGTTGTTAAAAGATCTTTCCTCTTGTAAAGATGCTTTTTCCATCCAATATGAAAAATGAGGAAAATTGGACTTGCTGTTGATGGAAATGTAGGATCACACAGCATATGACTTTCCAAAACCAGGTTTTGCTTTCTCCCTACCCCAGTTGACAGACATTCTTCAGAGCAGAAAGAAATGTACCTGCCAGACTGTTCTCAAACAATCTTCTGCTTAATTTTAGAATCAGAAACAGGAAACACACATTATGGATCAACCCACTCAATATCAGATGAAGATATGTTTTTGGTACAGGAAAGCAAACACATACCCTTGCCATTTGTTCTGCCAGTTGTAGTCGTCCATCTAGTTCACGTCTTATCTGGGCTGCTTGCTCATCTCCATTATCCAACTTGGACAGAGAACAAAAATAAATCCAACTGTGAGAAACGCACTATATTTTAACTTTATAGCAAGCAATGTAGCTAAAAAACAAGAGAAATGAATTTTCATCCTAAAATCAGTGAAACACTAAGCAAATACACAGCTTTGAGGCTTACCAAGACGAAAGAAATATAATGGCCACCAGTTAGTCACAGCACTCAGGGTTTCTGAAGGGTAACCAGTGCTCCCTTGCAGTCATAATGCTCAGGCTACACAGAAGAGGTATTATTATTTCTCTATAAAAATAGCAGCTAAAATAATTTCTTCATGAAGCAGAAAACTGGAATGACAGACTGGCTTAGAAAAAGTTTGCAAGGAAATCTGCTCTTTGGTGCCATGAGTTCCTGTATAGGCATATATAGGTATAGGGAAAGAAAACTGTGTGACTGTGCCTTCTGAGAATGGTATTATTTCACTTGCAAAGCTCTTTTCTCCCAGTATTGCCCAACTGCTCACATCAGGGCAAATCCAATTTTTGAACTTCCAATATTTTCATACCTACAGAACAGTCAGGACTAAATGTCTAACTTCTGTCAGGGAGGTAAAGGGGAAGGACACATCTCTTCACCTCAACAGAACAGCCGGATCTCAACATAAATGAGACTCCCCAACTCATTTTTCACTTGTTTACTTTTTAAGGGCAGTGGAGGGGAGGGGGGGTGAAGTGGGACTTCACCTCAGTGCACAGACCTCCACAGCTGGTTAAGAAGAAAAAAGAGTGATACATCTGAAAAAGATCAGTCACACCTTGCCATCTTACCTGAACAATTGCCAAAGAAGGACAGAGTTGCTATGGAGGGCTCTCTGTCCCTAGGGCTAAACACAGACATGATGTGACATGTTGAAAGGACTCTAGTGCATTTAGTGTAAGGTTTAAGGACACCTGAATCACTCTTGACTAAAATAAATCTTAAAATGATTAGGGGTGCAAACTGGCAAAACCTGGTTCTTTAATCAAATGAGATCTCCAGCTAATGAACACTCAGTTAATTTGACAAATAATTCATTGCATTAAACTAAGGATTTTTCAGTGTTTTTTCACTGAGACTGCTAGTTAGTGCATTGGGCCAAATACATAACACCACCTCCTTTACAATGCTCCTCAGTTAAATCCAATACTTCTTAAGCCAAAGCACTCATGAAAATTAGCCATTCCAATAAAAAAAAAACCCAGAACAATTAAAAATGCATTATCCAGTGCTTACAGGTCAATTAGAGCAATATGCTTAATGCAAATCTGACCACATTTAGCAACAGGAGGAAAAGTGTTTCAATGCTAGTACGGAAGTGGTAACAGAACGTGGAATCTGCCACCTGTGCAATCTGGCATCTTACAAGATCCTTGCAGGAACTGATCCAGGCTACCAGAAAGAAAGAGAACAAAAGAGGCTCAACTTTATACCAGAGAGTAGAAGATGGATCATGTTCCAGGCTGGAAGGGTTCTCCCACTAAGCCTGCCAATAAATCTGCTCCCGACTTGACTGTGAGCATAAATGGCAAGACTGTTCTTCATGAAAGCAAATGTTTTAGGTTTTCAGAACACAATTACAGTATTCCAAATAAATTCCCAGGCTTGTATTCTTGAATATTCTTAAAAGAATAATATTGAACTTGTCACCAAGAATATTTCTAATTTCTGTTTTCCTTTGTATTATAACCACATGCTTTTGTCATTATTTTTGTTTACTAAGTATGAAAGCCTGTCAAATATGAAAAACAATGTTGTTTTCTTTTTTTGGCTAAGAGAAGGTCAAAATTATTTTAATAATATATCCCATGATAGGTAATTGCTTGAAAAATATCTGCTTGAAGGTAATTTCAATTACTGAATTTTGATTTCTGCAAAAAGGAGGGTGTGGGAGAAAAGAACAAAGCTATAACCTTTTCCTGTGTCAAGGCACAACTTAAATGACTGCCTCTATCACTAACTCATTTGAAGAAGTAAGAGATTTTACTTAAAGACCGATATTTAGCTATTTTTCCATTTAAAAAATATGACCATTTAAGTTAACAAATACGTTACCTAGTTTTGCAAATCTTACTATTTTTTCCTCAACTCTGCATTGCTTTCCATCATATCTTTGTACTTGAGTACTTAAAAATGTGATTTCCCTACTTACTTATTTTAAAACTTCAGTCTTCTTCCTGAAATACTTACACATTCTAATGGGTTTGCTGTTTGTTCGTAATGATGTTTTGTAAAGTATGGGAAGAAGCTGAGGAGGTGAAAAGCAAACAATGTTGCTTTACTTACAGAAAAGAGCCAAGGCAATAATGACTGGTAGGTCATTCACATCTGTCCCAGTAAGAAATAAATCTGCCAATATTATTTTTGCAGTACACAAAATGAAGTAATAATCAGAAAAACTGTAACCTTGATATCCCATTCCATGAGAGGTCATTCTACCTGTTTTTATTCCAAACTCAAAAAAAAAAATGAAAAAACAACTTTGCAAGCAATGCACTTAGTGATTATGAATGTGTACTCAATCATAGTTTATTTTTCTACTGAATATGAAGTGAAAACAGCAGAAGGATTGAGAAAATTCTGAAAATACAACCAGTACTTGGAATCTTTGAGTTGTGTCCACTTTTTTACATAGGGAGACACTTTATAGAACCCATAATGTGAGTGGGGAGAAGTGACAATCATTAACATCAAATGTACTCTTTTCCTCAATTCCTTATTTGTGGATCAAATCCATACCCAAGACATCTGTGGATATCGAGTTATGACAACCATTAAAGAAATTTTCAAACTGTTAAATAAAAACTAGGAAAGCATATGACACTGCATAGAAATTAACATAAATGTAACAGTGCAGAACAGCTACTCAGATTCTTCTCAGTATTACAGTTGAAATTTGGTTAAAAGAAACCACTAATTTGAAAGGACTTAAAATAGAGGCTTTGTAATAAAGGTTTCATTTGCTTTTTCTTTCAAGAATAATTCACATTTACATGGGAATCACACATAATGCTTCCCACTCTTAAATATGAAGTCATGTTTTTTAGAAGTTACAGCCTTAGAGATTATTGAAAAAGAGGATACATAGAAATTTCATTTAACAAAAAGCTTTTCAGCTTGCTGCAATAGTAATTGCATAGCTATTCAGTGATGGCACCAACACTAGAGATGCTTCCCATGTCACTTAAACCTTACATAATCAGTTTGTATTTTAGCAGCAGGGGACCTCACCACAGAACACTCTACAGACACCAGAGACCTGTTTTCAGTACATCAGATACATTAGAAGTCCTGACCAAACAAATCAATGTTTCCCCTAAATGCCACACATATGGCAATGGCAACTTGTAAAACCTAGGCACAGTCATGGACTCCTCTTTTGAGGGCTAGTTAATTCAGTTGGAACATTCCCAACTGAGCAAAAGCATGAGTAAGACAGTTTTTCTTTCTGCAAAGATGATTATGGCTTTTAAAGCTTCTTCAGAAGAATCAGTACTTATGAGTGACTAGACTTGGGTGAATAAAAAGTTACTTTATATTTTTTTTAAAAGTGACAGATCATAGTCTCTTTTTTCCCCCAATGGTGTTACATTAAAACAGCTTTCTAAAATGAACCGACCACCATCAGACAACAAGCTATTAATTTAAAAATGTTTTTACTCCTTAATGCTTGAAGTCGCTTTTATTTTTTCTCACTCTGAAAGGGGCAATCATCTTTGCAGATGGAGTGGGAACATCCTCAAAATGCAAGTTGCCCAACAATTTTTATTAAGAGGATTTCAGTTGCTTATTTAAGTGTCCACTTCTGAAAGACAGACTGAAGTTTTCTACTCCCAATTTCTGCTTTAATGATTTCAGCCAAAACACTCCCTTGCTTCTGAAGAGACCAGAGTAGACAATAGACAATACCCTACTTTACCCATACTAAGAAAAGTAGCGACCATCTTGTCACGGAGTTCAAGGAATATCTTGCTTTGAAGTAAGGATCTGAAATTTAGCAGGACCCCAACTGTGAAAATCAGCTCAACTCTGGTCACATTATGAACCTTTGAAAAATCACCTTTGCAGTAGTCAAGCTACAAACAGCCACTACCAGAGGCTAAATCTCACCCTACATTCAGACGCATCTTCAGGTTGTGCTGCTCTGTCTTGAATCAGCATGAAGTCAATGCTCCTCAGATTATCTGCTCATTTAAGAAAGACTGTAAACTTATCAGAGTTAAAAACTCCAAATCAGAAACATCATGCTATCTTGCTTGACAAACTGTGATGCCTGAACAACACAGAACAGAAATACATCTGAAAAATTGAATGTTTCTATATTTAACAGGTTGGAAAATGATGGCATACTTTGTGATTCCTACTGAAGTTTTTTTTTCTGGCTTTAAATTATTTACAAGGCTGTAATGTAGCAGTGTATTTTGGTCCAAAAGAAAAATTGTATACTGGAAAAAATCTGGTTAATGTGCAACACAAGGCAAAAAAGGTAAATGCTGCCAGGAGGTGCTGCACTAAAGCCCCTGGCACACATCTACATTACTCTACACACAAACTAAGTCAGATACCCCATGCCCAAGAAATGAGACCAGCTTGTATACAGATGAGCATAGAACTGCTGCAAGTTTTTTTTCTTTACATTTGCAATGCTCAAACTGATAGTTCCTCCATGTGACTATTTTATTAATGCTGTGTTAGCTTAATTCCCAGAAACACATATATATGCCCATAGCATTATAAATTTCTCTACATTTAACGACTAAAATGATGGTACACATACCCAAGTACTTGCTCTTTTTCTGCAACATGGAATCCAAAGTCTGTGTGACAGCAATGCTTGTTTTTCTTTTATAGCTACCTTTTGCCACACAGAACCAAGTCTGAGCCCTGCTGAGCTGAAAGGTTTGCAGATGCCCTTCTGAGGTAACCTGCAGGGTCCATCCCTGACTACTGCCAGACAGCCAAGGCAAAAACTTTCAACATAAACCAAACGGATTAAAGGACTTGGAACTAAATTGTTGAGATAATACAATAATGAAAAAAATGGTTTTCTGGAAGCAACTAATGGCATCCAGGAGCAAGGCTGGAAGAGGACAGAGAAATCCTAGTGCTCAATTTTGGTCATCAATCAAATAAGCAGCAGGCAGGTAATGGGTGTAGTAGATGCAAATACTGGCAGGTTTCAGATCATTGTCCTTGCTCCTCTTATCTCTGACTCAAAAAAAAGGAGTTTTGCTTTAGACAGACCTGGCACTTCTCAGGCCCGCAGGATCTGTTCCTGTGCTTATCTTTAGACAGAGAGAGTTGCTTGAAAGGAACAGAATGGGAAGAGATTAAAGGTGTCTGCAGCCCTAAGGAGCCACTGTGCACTGAACACAAACAGCCTGTGGAGATTCCCGAAGTGTCCCAAGTTTGTGAACCAAGACTAGTAACTAAATACGGGACACTGGAAGGATCAACAAATTTCAAGTCAGGCCAAAAACAGAGCTGCCAAACCCAGTCTTCAACTACAATCATTTTTGGACATGAATTCAACAGGACTTTCCTTCTGAAGGACAAAACTGTGATAGAAGTAAATTGCTTCCACTTCACAGAGAAGGTAAAAACCAGATTTAATTAAAGGGCAGGATGTGTGGAGCTTTCTTAAGGTACTGCTGGACCTTTTGATAAATCTCCTGCCTCCTGTTTCACAGCAAGAAAGACACAGCTGTAAAAGTAAAGGAAATGTCATCACTCCTCTATTTCAGAGAAGGCTGTGCCATTTAGCTTTAGTTTTAAGGTATTTCTCTTCCTTGTCTATAGATTATACAGAGGATTAATTGAGATTCATAAAAGAGATCAATAAAATGATATTTTAAAACTCTCTCATATTCTCTGCATGCTGTAAAGCCCCTATCATGTATCACACAAATGGCTATGCTGATGGATGACCCAGACTGTGACTGTGAAATCCTGTGGATTTCCCACAGAACTCTGCAAACCACAAATTTAAAAAACTCATTTCTCAAATCCTGCTCTTCCCAACTCATTCCCTTTCCCAGTAAACATACAAAACCCCCCAAAAATCACTAGTTTTGGCAAATAAAGGTAGAAATATGTTTTAGAATATGTGCAACACAAAATCAAGTGAAATGTAAGAGAAATGATGTCAGAGACAGAAAATCTTAACAGTTAAAGAGGAAGAAAAGGCACCTATTATTGAAATTATTTCTCTTGTGGAATGCAGTAGGCATGTTTTCAGCAAATTCTATGTCAAAAGACAAACTCAGCAGCCACCGAAAACACTTCTACTTTCAATTTGTCTGCAGTAAGTAGACTTATAAAAGCTGTACAAGTCCAAAACCCATATTAGGTGTTCAGACAAGTTCTCTCAATGCACCATCAGGCCTCACAGGCTTTTTGTATTGATTTTGCTCTAGTAGAGCACAAGATTGCCTCTCAGACAACTGGCCAAGCCAATCACTCAGTTTTCTGGCAACAGAGTGCCCACAACAAAATGCTCAAACATCTGCTAAAATTAGTTTTAGTAAGAAGTCTTATTGACTGCTAATTTTTTTTTTTTTTTTTTGGGGGGGGGGGAGGGTAAGCAGCAGTTTTATAATCATATAAATATTGAAATTAGGATGGAAGGTCTTTAGATGAACAGAGAAAGCAATTAGCATATCACCCTCTACAGTATGTCAATATTCTTAAAAACAAGTAATAATGTAGGTAAAAAGCAAGGCCAGTCAACAGTCAAATACTCGACACTGGCTTCAGCTGGATAAAAAAAAAAATCTAATCAAATCAATGTTTTCAACAACTGTGCCTGAGTCCCTTCAATGTGTCCATTTCATATAGGAACTCACTCAGAATTTTTTTACAAGCTTTGTGCTACCAAAAAAGCTCAGAAAAATCATGTACAATCTCAGATGCTGAGAATCTTCTCTGAAATATTTTTATAAAGTCCTGAACCTGCTTATTTGATTTCAATATTGATTTGTTAGATATCACTTATACGAATTGCTTGTACTCATTAATTACACCTATTATACACTGATTTGTAAAATATGATTATCATAAAAATATTAAAACCAACCCAAAGTCTAGAGTCATGATTACATTAATTAAATTAATTAAAAAATAATTCAAATTTTCCAAAAACAACACTGAAAACTATACAATTTTAAAATACAGACTTTTTTTAAATCAACCATTGGATGGAAACTTCGGCAGTTTCCAAAATAATCAAAGCTGAGAATTTAATATGGCCTTTCCTTACATTCAAGCTTGGAAAATAAATTATATGCAGTTTTGAGTTTTCAGCACTGGTTAAAATGTCTCTCATGATTCCTTTTATTCAGGGACTTCCAATACCAAAATCCCAAGTAAAACCTACAATAAGACTTGAAAATAAACAGGAAAAGAAGTACATACAATATTCAAGCTAATCACAATGTATGCAGGGGGAAGGGCCAACACAAGTCCACTCAGGGTAGGTGCATAGATCAAACTTTCACTGTACATTGCCAATACTGTAAATCGTAAGACACTTGAAGAATTAAATACACACCATGTATTAATGAAGAAATCTCTGTCAAGAAAGAGTTTATTTAATACTGTGATGTGCAGCTGTACAATGCAACTTCAGTCAATAACTGCTTCCCTATGAATCTTCTTTCCTACTTGACTGCTACTAACCCTTTAGAGAATCTGTAAATAGTTAAAAACCTTTTATTAACAGTGAACTTGATTAACCTTGACAGACAACCTTAGCCTTTATGGCCTGTCCCAAATGTCATGTAACATCTATCTTCTACTTAGTATTACCATTACTGAAGAAAATTAAAAAATAAATTAACAGTTCAAAATTTATTCTAGACCAAACTAAAATGTAGTCTTCAATATTTTATTGCCTATTTTGATCTACAGACATGAACTGATATTTTGAGAACAGGACACTTGGAAAAGTAATACAAATGTCTTTGCACAGTTAAAAATGAGGTTTTTGTTGGTCTGTTTGGATTTGAACAGACCCCGGCACCATTTTTATCTATGTGAGCTGAAAAGAAACTATAGCTTCCAACCAGGATTTTCATTAATTTATAGGCATGGTCCTTTCCACAACACTGTCATATAATTGCTCTGCCTTGATTGCCCAAATAAAACACTTAATGCATTTTACTTTATAACAACTCTTGGTGTTCTGATAACCTAAATTCCAAGAGTTGAGATCTGTTCCTTGTCTTGAAAAAAAATCTTGACAAGTATTATGTAAACAAATAAACAGAATTCAATAATGCACACATATCACCATTTTGGCTAGGTATTTGGATAATAACACTTGAAGAAAGTCTGCTAATACCTCATATTTACAAAGAAAATCACTATCTCCATACTGAGTCTGCTACTAGTTTTAACTCTGACTTAATGCAAAGATAAAAGTTAATGCTTTTTTTGGTTCACAGAAGCTGTTAATTATGCAATGTGGGCATTCAGTGATGAAGATACTCTGACCTAGATACAGATATTTGAAATATTTATTTATTCACAGCAGTCTGTTTACGCTAAAAGGAGAGAAAAATCAGACAGCATATACTTAGACACTTAATGGTTTGTCTTTAGCTAGCATTCCTGTAAGTATTACAGACTCTTTACTTAGCCTTGGAATCATTTTAATTCTTGGACATTACTACCAGCAGATTCTGAAAGGGGGAAAAAAATCCCAAATAAAAACAAATTTGAAAAAGAAAATGACAACATTAGCTCCCCCTGAATTTGGTCCATATAGACCAGAATTGTGGGTGTGACAGGGACAGCAGAAGAGATTATTTGGGTAAAATGTTGAGGCCTGGCTGTTCTCCAAAGCAAACATCTCTAATGATAGTTGTGGAGCCTGAGGGAAATGTGTGGCTTGATTATAAGGTGCACCCAGGCAAAATCCTATTAATGTCAAATTACAGACCTGCTCTCCAGCAACTTGTCCAAACCTTTTTGAACCTCTGCCCTCATCACTCCCTTTGACAAAAGTTCTGGAAGTTTTCCAAAAGTCATATACAGAAGCAGTGCTTCTATTTTCAATCTCCTACATATTTCCTTGAGTGTCCCAGTTTCTAGTGATGTGGCATTTACTGAGTGAAGGTACATATTCACCTTATCCATTACCCTCATAACTTTGTAAGCTTCAACCATGCTCCTCCTCCCTGTCAACCTTCTCAGGTGCAGACTGAAGAGTTTCAGCCCTTTCAGTCTCTCTGCAAAAGGCTGCTGTTCTGCGATTTTCAGTGCCACCCTCTAGTCCTCACTGACCTCCCCTATATCCTTCAGAGAGGGAGACCAAAGCTGCACACAGTACTGAATGTAAGGGCATAAGAAGGTTATATAGAGCAGGAAAATGATGGTACTGTTGTACAAAGAACTAATGATTTCACCACAGGGAACCCAAAGTGACTTTCTGAGCTGTAATTGCCCATGCACAGTTCAGCATCTTCTGGACGTGCACTGGTTTATTTCTCCTCTAATGTATCACCTTAGCTTAGCCACACTAGAGCTACATGAAATCACATCTGTCACACTTCTGCCCATGCAGTTTTGTGAGATCCTCCTCGAGTTCCCTGCAGCTCAAGCAACATTAGAGTAGACGTAACAGTTTCATACCATCTGTTAAGTCAGAGATTTCCCCTACAGTGCCTTTTCCAGGACACAATATATTCAATAAACATGCAACAATTCTCCTAAACAGAGTGAACCAGACAGAAACAACACCTAAACTCCCTAGGAACCAATCAAAAGGAAAACATAAGAAACCTTTATCCAAAACCTCCTTTGAAAACATCAAGACTGCACCATAAAAATACTGCTACCCAGACTTGGATATTTACAACAGAGTCTGTCATTCAGAAAAAAGTGTCATGGGGTGATGAGGAGTCAGACTCTAGACACTGGGTGTCTAGAGAAGCACTGTTTTTAAATAACAAATATAAATATTAAACTGCAGACTTAGATGTGATTAGAATCACATTAGGATTCAAATTAGTGGATCAGTAGGGGATTACAGAGGAGAAAAAAGATGTTAGCACAGGTCAGAAGTGCTACCGCAAACAGTTGAATTTTCTGCCTCTCTCTTGGCATTTGCAACACAACAGATTAATTGACAAAACCCAGGTTTGCCCTTCTTACTGCTAGAAACTCCAATGCTTGGCCACCACTGCTAGACAGGATGAAAACCCAAGGAAAGCACAGTATGCTGTGACAAAAGGAAGGACAATAATGACAGACTCTTACTACTTACAGATTTAGCCGCAATAAATATTAAAAATACATCCTACAGATAAATCCAGGACATGGATGCAAAGCATAATTTTTTTATTAACAGAAATGAAAAAAGTAAGTCTGTAATATGCCATACTGTAAACATTTTTTATCTAATTGTATCTTGGTTTTCACATCTGCATACTGGAGTTCTGGGATATCATCAAGACAGACTCTTCACACTCATCACAGCACTGTCTTCCACACTGTAAAGGTCAAACTCTTCAGTTGTTGCTAACTATGAAAATGTCTTCCACCCCAACTTTGCCACCACAAAATTATGAATATCCACACATAAAATAGCTTAACTTTTACTTTTTTTTTTCACTCAAGTCTTTGTCTTCTTATTTGTATAGGTGTTCCTCCTACAGCTAGGGCAAAAAACTTCAGAGCTATTCACAGAGCTATTGAACCATCTAAATAAAGTATCTTTTAAGTCAGAAATGTACGGTCCCTAGGTAATCAACAGAGAGACAGAGAAGCCTCCAGAGTTATTTAAAGTGCTCAAGCAGTTATCTGTACGCCTACCATGAATACTGTGGAAGTCCCAGCTGCACTGGTAATCTCTGGTGAGTAAGATGATCAAAGAAATGGGTGTTTTTATTCTCTCTCTCACCTTCCCCCGGACCCTGCTGAAATAGATACTGGCTGTCACCTTAAATACAACTTAGTTTCAGGTTCTGCCTAGGGAATACCCTCCCACACCCACCCTAGCAGGAAGTGATGGGCCTTAAATGAATTATGACTCATTTCCTGATCCTCCTTAGGAAAAGTCTCCCACCCTCCTCCTCTCCCACCACCTGCACAGAAATTACCATATCCAAGACAACCGAAAGATTAGCATGCAAACCTTGTTGGTATATGCATATTTATGTCCTAAAGTGGCTCACAGTGTTTTCTATTTTCCTGAAGTCATCCTTGCTTCACAAGGAAATCCCCTCTCCTTTTGCTTACCCTACTCACTCTCCAAAAATATCATGCAGAATGTTTTCTTGCCTTATTAATCACTGGTAAGAATTTCTTGGGAGTGTTGAAACCAAAAGGAATATACACAATTAGGGCAATAAATGTTAATGAGAATTGCATTAAGTAAGCAAAACCAGCTTGAATGTCATGTCAATATTTTTTCCAAATAATTAAATATCGCTGACTTAACTAGACAGAATTCAGGCTGACAACTCTCTGTAAATATGATGTGGAGAAGCTAGAAGATAACAGAAATGGAATCCAATTTTCTCCCTTTCTGTTCCATTCTATAGCATAAACTGGAGAATGTTCTGTATTTCCACCTGTTTCTAGGAGTCAGTGGTGGTGTGATGAATAGATACCTATCCATAAAATAGAACTTCCAGCTTCTATTCTCCTGGAAACATGGAAATTGCCAACATTAAACATGTGTGAAAACACCAGTTACATAAAGTCTGCTATCCATCTTTAAGGCAAAACAGTTGCTCCAGTATGATAAAAATGGAGTATCATTCACAGAAGTTTCCCTAAGGAGGAATAGGTGTTTCAGGAAAGATTCTGATGTCTCCAGTCCCCGAGAAAAGACACAGTACAGTGAGAAGACTGTGCCAGATTGACTGGAACATGAGTTTATAGTGCTCCTAGGAGTAAAACAAAGCTTCTCCAGAAATTGTGTATACCTTGGAGGCTCTCTCAGGCATGGTTCAGTACTATTTTCCCTTATTTACAGAAGTTTAGTGTTCCTACATTAAAAAAAAAACTTGGCACTGCATAACCAGTTAGGAAGACAGCTTATTCAGAGGTGATACAGGGAGTGACTCTTCCCTTACATCGTTTGCAAAGGGATATTTCTCCTGCCATAGCCCCAGGGTGCTTACCATACAACACCTCCTTTCAACATCAGCTAGAAGTTGACACTTCTACTAAATATGTAGCCTCAATTTTATTTCAGATTTTTCCTGTTTATAGCTAAAATGTCTGGAAGTCAATTTATTTATCCATTATCTCAAGAAACAAATTCCTATAAGGAAAAAGTACAGAGGAGTACTATTTTTACTCTCCTCTTCCCCAGTAGGCTGTAAACTTTTAGTCTGAGGGTTACGTTTTGGTTTTTTTTTTATGTCTACTCATGTTACTGACCAAGGTTATTTTAGCTGGCCTGAGAATTTTTATATAATGCCTATAGCACTAAAATGAAGATAATTCACCTACCTATAGAAGGAAGACCTGGAGAGAGAAATAGGCACTTCCTTGTAAACATTTCAGAAGTTTGCAATTATGAACATCTAATCACAAATCAGACAGCTTCAGCACAGACACCAGACTGAATCCGAACAACTGTCTTTGAGGTTTGTAATATAAAGTATGGGAATAAATGAAAGGACAAGCAGCATCTCCCTGCATGATGGTTCTTCTGTTGAGAATCAATCCTCTTTCAAAGTGAGAAGGTACCTGGGACGGACAGCCTGAAGGCTTAGAGATTGAGAGATTAGAGCCTAGAGATCAGGACAGCCTCAGCAGAGGAGACAGCCAAAAAGGTGTCCTGAGAGTTCTCTCATTTTTAGGACAGGCACAAAAATACCTTCCTAGAGGATGAAAAAATAAACACACAAATTACAGCTCATTGAAAGAGAGCTGTAGATTTCTCAGCCATTTCACATAAACAATTACTCTCATACATGGCAGCCCATCCTGTATCATGGAGGTGCTATTATATTTCTATTTAAAATACCACAGAATCACAGAACAGGAAGGGCTAGTTCAACCTCCCTGCCAAGGCAGGGTCAAACCTAAAGCATGGAACCTCCTTGAGCAGCCTTCTCCAATGCTCTGCCACCGTTAACATAAAGGCATAAAGGGTTGGTTCTTCCTGATGTTGAGTTTACGGCCAAAACATGTATCTATGATATATACATATATATAGAGAGAGAGAGAGAGGGAGAGAGAGAGAGAGAAAGAGACAGCTCATTTCCACATTCACCTGCATCTTTGCCTCTGGAATGACTGGGGTGCAGGAACCCCTAGGGACCTTGTCCTGGAAGCCAGTTGCAAAGAAACTTCCTCTGAATCAGGAAAAGCTAAGAGGGTTCTCCCTCAAAAACTTAAAAAATGGGGGATAAAAGCAGATACATTTCAGAACAAAAAATTTAGTATCAGTGAGCCAGAGAGATACAGAAACAGGGTCATTCTTTTCCTGTGGCTTTCACACAGGAGCAGCCGCACACTGGCTGCTGAAGACACCTCAGGATGAAAAACGCTGCAGAGAAATGATTGTCTAAGCAAAACTGTTTTACTTTGAATTGATAAAGAGGAAATATAGAATATTATCATGTCATAAGATGAACAGGTGACAAATTCATGCTAAGGGTCATTAACTTCTTCAGCTTGCTCACAACGATTCATTCAAATGCATATATAAGCTAGTAGTCAGACACATTAATAAGCTTAATCATCAGTCTGGAAATGTGGCTGTAAAAATGATTTGTTTTGTATTCATCTACCTGAAGACATAAAATCTTTCTCCTTAAAAAAGATTAAAAAATAAAAAAATTAATAATACAAAAGCCTGTGCTAGAAAAGACTTATTTTTATTGCTTAATACCAGAGAAGACAAATTTTATTCTCATCTGGTAATATAAAACATGATGAGTCAAATGCACTGGTGATTTTAATATAAGTGCAAGTTAAATGCTGGATATATTTAGCTTTAAGTGCTCAGGCAAGCTTAACTCCCTTGGATCTAGAACTCAAGAGAATGTCAAAACACCATTAATTACTTCAATAAAGCGCCAAGAGAGTATTTAGGGGAAGAAACACAGGGAAGGTAATAATAAAAGCTTAACTCCTAAAAGCTTAACTATCTCCTTTAACAAAGCCCAAAACAACTTCCTTATTTCTTTGTGATACAACAGCCATTCTGCTGCTGTTCCTGCACTCACTGAATGCCAAAGGCAGTCCTAGAAAACAAAGCTGCTTGAAAGAAAGAGCTGCAGCCAAAATCCCAGTGTCTATGATTTCCATCCTCAGAGAAGGCATAAGACAGAGCAGGGGAGATGGGTGATTCTCAGCTTCTCTCTGCTGATTCCCAGTCAGGCCGCTCATGACAAGAAAGGTGATACACAGGAGAACAGGCCAACAAGAATGCCAACTCAGACAACACAAGCAAATCCACTAGTCTTTGAGTGCTGATAGTCTCTCAGTCTACTAGAGACCCTAAATGTCCAATTCCCTCCTGCAGATGCAAAACAGAAGTCATATATACATAAAGAGCTCTATGATAGAAAAATCCACATGAAAATTTCATCTTAAAAGTAACTAAATGTGCAAAACTATCCTTCAGAGGTTTTTTCTTAACACTTATACTGGACAAATAGAGCTTTGAATAGTTTCATGGTTTTCAGAAGATGCACTTGTTTTTCTTTTAAATGTATATTTCAAAGCCAATTTTCCTCATCCAACAGCTGAATAAGAAGGATACTGCAATACCTCCAGGACAAAAATGTATTAATTTTGCCAACACACCATTTCTCCCTGGTATTTTCTCAGTATTCCTTTAACTACAAACAGAAATAGTTCAAAGAATTTCATTATGTAGCTTGCATGGCTTCTAAACATTGTTCAGAGTCAGATACTTAAGCATGGTAAAAAGGTAACTTGCTTTTCTGAGGATGTTTTAATATTCTTTCCATCACTCTTCTACCATTAGAGTAAAAGAGAACAAGTCAACAACCTTTGGGGCAATCAGAGACTTTTTTTTCCAAAGTAAACTCTGCCATTATAGAAAAAACCCATTTGTTTACAGGAGCTAAAATCCTCTCCCCACAGCCTATTTAAATATCATCACTGCATGCTGACAGAACTGAAGCACTTGGGGTTACAAGACTTCCTTTTTCACCAGAACTCATGTTATTAAGCTGAAAATCCAAACTGGCCTTACAAACACCACTCATTTTAGCTCTGAATTTCTCACAATCTTATTACAGAAGTAATCTTGGGAGGAATAGTTGAGATTGCAGCACTATTCCCCAAAGCACTGAAATTTTTGTCAGGAGCAATACCTTTCCAAGCCTCTTGAATAGAGGTAAAATACCAATGAAGCACCTCAGAAAAAAAAAAAAAAAAAAGAAAAGAAAATATAACTACTGAAATAACTTCATATTAAAATTCTATATGCATGTAATCAAGAATGACATCTCATGAATAAAAGGCAACATCCTAAATCCTGTAAGAAATCACAATTTATTTCTTCATTGAAATATTTGGTTTGAATTATTTTGTTCAAGAACAAACAGTGGGAGATCTTTTTTCCCTTTGAAGAGGGTAAAATCAATCAGAATGCAAACTCTTTTTTGGGTGGGGGCAGGGAGGAGGGCATGGAGGAAGACATATTCAGGTATTTACAGGCACTAGAAACGAAAAGTAGATGTGTGAATAAACCTGAAGTGTGGTTATTTGAATTTTTCTGCTATAAAAGGCATGAAACACATTTCAGGTTGACAGACACATAGGACAATTTTAAAGGACTGACCTGTTCTCTAAGGAAGGACATCACTATTATGACAGTGTGCAGAAACTTTCTAGACTCTCATTTAGCATATAAAAATGCAGTCAACACTTGAATACTAACTATAACTCTACAGCCTCCCACAGTCCCACAAAATTACTGCTTTTCTTCTCCCCAGACATTTCTCACACTACTGCAGTCCTTTGTGCCCACTGAGAGGCCTGACAGCTTCTAGCGTCACTCCTGCCCTGTCTGCAGTGTCTGCAAAACTGTCTTTTATCCAGAGAGCAAAAAACCTGCCCCATGCTGGGGGTGTGCACCAGCTACCCAGCAGTAAACTCTTAGCAGGTAAAGCCTGAAAGTAGCAGATCTCCAGTACAAAGCAGATGGTGAGCAAAAGAGTGTGGTATGGGTTTTGGTTTGTGGTTTTTTGCTCGTTAGTTTTGTTTTGTTTTTAAAAAGGGCAGTCTTGGGCCAGGTGAAAGCACATTTTGAGCCCTATGGGATGTTTAAGACATCAGTGGATGTCTGAGCTAATGCCTGATGTTACCTAGAAAATACAGCAATGGACCTTGCCAGTATTTTTCACAGGTTACTTTGTTGTATACGGTATAATTTTTCATGAAGTAAGTAATGACAGTCATTGGTGACCATCAGAAATTCACTGGCTTAACTGAAGCCCTGCTCACATTGTAACATCTCACAGAGTCAGCGTCTTTTCTTGTGACTGTAAGACCTGCAGATATACATATTTATGTGTTCTAGAATACACAGCCCAAACCATTTTTTCTTTTCCTGTGCCAGACCTCAACTTAAAAAATTAATGAATCTGTTTAAGTTTTGGTCTATAGACTAAATGGAATCTTAGTACTTGTTTAATTACGGCAAGAAAAGGATTATCAACACTACACTGAAACTTTCTGTACAAAGAGACCATTATTCTTTGTGCTTCATAAACTCACATTTGTCCTCATAACTTATATAGAGTATGGAAGTTTCTACAGAAAATATCCAGAAGTATGGGAAATTCTGTGCTCTGTGAAATACCTGCACTATTTTCATCATTTTACCAAGGAAAGGATCAGAACTAAAAACATGCAAAAGTCATGAAGGCCTTGCTGCATATTAAATTGCCCTTAATCTGACTTATTTCCAAAACTGCGTAATTAATCTGACTTCAGTAAAGTGCTGGGTGAAAAGACTGCACTTGCATTGAGCACCATAAGCAGACTTCAGTCAGATGAAATTCTTGACAGAAACTACTCTTAGAATTAAAAATATTTACTATGGACGATACAATATAATCCATCATTCTCAATATTAGACACTTAAACAGAGAGTTATATCTTGCAAAAGCTAAAGATAATCAAGGATCAGACACAATACAAGGACTTTAAGCAGAAAATTATATCTTCCAGCAAAGTACCATCTAAACCTATTTCCAAAAAGAATTAGTTTGTGGTTGATTCCCAAAACTGTCAAAACTAAAGCACTTAGCAAGTAATTCTTCTTAAAAATTGTTACATTATACTGAAACTTATTTACTGCTTGTTAGAAAACAAAATGTGACTTGCAAAAGTTCTTTCATTATGAAAAGTATTGTTCTCTCTTCTGGGCACCCAAGAAGGGGATTTAGATCAGCCAAAACAGGTAACCCTATAAAGGCATTTTCAAAAGAAAATAAACTCTGTGGAGTTACAATTCACCTGACAAAGAAACTGGTACTGATGAAGTGGTGTAATAATAGACCACTAATCAGTTTGAGTTTGACTTTCAGTTTGACTCACTGCAAAGTTATTTTCTACATCAGTGAATAATTAAAGAAATAAAAAGAAAAAAAATAGAAAAAAAAGCATCATATTTGATCTCTGTAAATCAAAGAAATTGTAACAGTTTGACCAGGCATCTCAAAAGCAAGTCAAGGAGCTCATTAAGTCCCAGCTAACTGACAATAATATCTTTATCATGTAACACACCTCGAGGCAACACGATGTAAATAAAAATCAGGTGAAAGTCTTAACATTTACAAAATTGAACCTTTTAATCACAAAAGGGATGTGAGTGGTTGGCAGCAGTTGCTGGCCTTTCTCTAAATAGTGAAGTTGAAAACAAGATCACAGAAGTCTTCAACATCCTAATGTGAACTTCTTGTTAATGTTCACTACCTAAGTA
The DNA here is from genome assembly GCF_041296385.1 of Aphelocoma coerulescens. Classification (NCBI taxonomy): domain Eukaryota; kingdom Metazoa; phylum Chordata; class Aves; order Passeriformes; family Corvidae; genus Aphelocoma; species Aphelocoma coerulescens. The sequence goes on along the minus strand of NC_091014.1, from coordinate 23,360,066 downwards.
CAAGCTTAGGCATTTAGAGTATGTTAAAAGATTGTGAAAATGAGTTATTCTTCAAAGAAAAATGCATAAAATTCTCATAGCTACATGGACTATGTTTGACAGTGTTAGAGAGTTGGTCTATTATTTTTCACTTTGTTTTTGATTAAGTCAGTCTGCTGGTTGAATGAAGGCTGTTTCTCACTGCTATCACACAAAGGATGGAGACTGGCACTGGTGTGGATGCGCAGGAACCCACACCCCAGCAGAACTGTCTGTTGGGCTGAGATACCAAGATACCAATGGTTTAACAGTTGAAGGGAATGCTCCATTTAGAACAGGCTGGGGAGCAGAAGCTACTGAAATCCAATAAAAAGTTTCTATATGCTGAGAAAGTCACAAGGAGGAGGCTGGCAGACAATACTTCCTACGGTTATACAGAGCACCCTTGTCTGCTTAGCAGCCCTTTAGGAGCAGGATAATTTACTCTTATCATCAACATTGTAAGACATTTTTCTGTTTCCTATTTCCAAAGGACTGGAAGGTATAAAAAACATGGGGGAAAGAGAAAAGTTTTCTGCACAATTTATAACTGTACAGATTTGCTGTTAAGGGCAGCTGTTTCTCAGAGCTGGAAAATATACAGAATTTCATATATCTGATTCTCTGCTAGAAGCATAGGCTGGAATCCAAACTAATCAAAACCTCTATCAAAAATACAATTTTAACATCTGTTTGGACTTTGACTTATCTCACTGCTCCCAGACACTATTGATTATCATTATCTGCAAGTCTCTAGTATTCTAAACAGCAGCAGCAAAGGGAAATGAAAGTGAGCATTTCCATACAAAGACAGATAGAGGCTTCTAGGGCAGAATGAAAACTGCTGGTGCTGACTGAAATCTGAGTCTAACTTCATCCCATCTTTTATAAATAAATTGTCAATAAAAAGGAATAAGATAGAGGCTAAACTAAAATATTATTAAAACTATAATGAGAAATAAGGGATTTCACCAAAGGAGAAAAGGTATTACATTATCAGACACTGGTTGCTGTCTGCACTGCACTTCTTGGCAAGGCTAGGTATGATTGTTTTCTTTTTCTTTGCAACAGACTTCTCCTCATACCTTTGGTCTATTATGTGCTTGACTGGACCACAGGAACAGGATATGAAAACCGTTGTTGGTAGCAACTCTGCTGGAGTACATAATGAAAGTTTTTGCTTTAGCAAAGTAACCTCACCCTTGCCTCAGAAAACTAAAATCTGCAGAAAGCTAGAACCCCAAACAAGGGTATAGCCTTGAAGCCTTTCCCTTTCCATTCCTTCCAGCTTGAAGTACATAGGTGCTTCATATATCTGCTCCTGAGGAAGTAGATTTTCATTTCTTCCCATCCTCCAATAATTACATGAATCCAGGGTAACTGTGTACTTCGGAGACCTGCACGGGGGATTTTACAACCTTCAGTGCTCGAAAGCACGAAGAGCAAGAGAAGCACCTTCTCTTAATCCCACTGAGTCATCTTTGAACACATCAGGGTGGTCAATCTTTCTCCCTTCTTACCCCAACAAGATTATTTTCTCTTTAATTTGCAAGTAAAAAATAAGAAAAGAAAATCATTCCATGTTTGTCATTCTACCATGTGAGAAGACAAAAATGAGCCACTGGTATGTTTCAGTCTCTCCATAGAAGAATTTAAGACAGAAAGTTGTTGATATTTGCCAAACAGTTTTGGTCCATCAAATTTTATACAGACATGAACCAAAACAAAGAAGCCTTCAAGTATACAGATACAATAACCTAGTGGATGTATCATCAAAACCACTTCTAGACTAAGTGAACAATTTTCTTGTTTAATTGTTCAAAGTCCTACAAGTCACACTTTTTTTGTGCTCTTCTAGTGCAGACTAACAGCAGATTTTGAGCACCCACAGCAATGCACAAAGCAAGACTTAGCAATCACCAGGCAGAAGAGAGGAATCCATATAGAGTTTCTACTATAATTAACAAGGATCTACTTGGTGAAAAATAGTGCTTTTTCATGTTTTCAGACATTGGAACAGGTCGCCCAGAAGGTTTGCACGGTCTGTCTCCATTCTGAGAAATTTTAAGACCTGCCTGGTAAAGCCCTCAGTAACCTAGTCTGTCCTCACAGCTGACCCTGCTTTGAGCAGGAAGGTGGACTGAATGACCTCCTGAGGACTTACCCAAACTGAACTATCTCATGCCTCTATGTTCTGTTGTATATAAAACCCTCCCAAAAATAAGCAGAATTATCCCCCCAGATTTCAATGCTTCTTCATCTTATTACCAACCCTCATATCACAGAGGCTGACTTAGTGATTTACATCAATGTGAATTTAAAGGCAAAAGGAAAAAGAGGGGACAAACGGAAAAAAAGAAGGAATACTTTCCACTTCTTTTAATTCAAAACACTGCTCATAATTTGATGCAGCATTGAATATTACACTTTCTCATTATGGAAGTTGGTCTGTGACACTGAGAAGTGTTAAATACTGCAGATGTTTCGATCATGTAACAGTTACATGACTTCATGCCACACTAATCCATATAATTTGTTCCTATATTAAGATGGCCTGTAACTACAGACCAGCCTTCAGCATAATACATGAAAAACATTTTATCTGTAATCTGGTTGACTATTTTACAGACAGTGTAAGAAGTTGTGTGATCTCAGTTTAAATACTTCATCTATGCTGCTTGGTTGTGAGACTTACATAAATACCTTCTTTCTCTTCAGGTTTTCCCTCCTTAAGTAACTGCTAATTTACACTTCCATCACTATGAAGACTGGTTAATAAAATATTTTTACATACCAATTATATTACTGATTAGTGAGAGTAATTAGTGAGTAATTTACAGGAAACATCACTTATCCAACAAAACAACAATGCAGAAATATGAAAATTAGTTTTGTAGAGGATGTTTGAAATGAAGCACATTTAGTTCCAACAAGTGAACCTTCGAGACACTGGATGTCCAATAGAATCCTGAATCACCTGCCATCTATTTACAGCAGAAAATTTCTTTTTGATGAACACATATGCTCAGAAATGTATGTGCATGCATATGTAATTGTCAGAGGGTACGGAGGTGTACAGACCATGGAACATTCCTCAGGATCACTCAAATCACATGAGCTGTGACACTGTAAAAAGGAGATCCCTGTAGCATAAGTACCATATACTCTGTACAGGCTTTATCCAAGTGCTTAGCAGCAATCAAATCATGCAAAGATTCCTTGCTGAGCAGCCTCATCTCCTTGGACTGCAGAAATGTACCTAAAATTGAAGGATTCTACAGACAGGGAGGAACACTAGACGTGCAGGCAGAAGGGAGATATTCTGGACACAACAAAACCAAATGACATCAATACTTACTTGGCAGGCATTATAAATCAACTGGTGTTCCAATTTTTTGATCCCTAGAATCTGCTGAAACATTTCATAAAGCTGTTCCTTGCTCAGAATCAGCTCTGATACAGCACTTATGGCCATTCTATTTGGCTGTTTGCAGAAGTCCTCTTCTCCCCTGTATATGGCATCATATTTGGCTAGCCAAGAACTTAACACTGTCTCTTTGCTTAATCCATCAATTTCCGGCAGACTTCGGACTCTCTTTTCTATGTTTTTCTTAAAAACATCTCTAAAGTCACTTGCAGAACATCCTCCACTGTGGACCATTCTTGCAACCCGGTCACTCTTGAGAAATACCTTTTAAAGTAAAACAAGAGAAAAAAAAAACAAACAGAAAAAGTTAGGCTTGGACATAAATACAAAACAATCCCTGTATAAGGGAATACAAGCTAGTATTTTGCTTCTGTGCAAGACAGCTTAATATGAAAGAGTTATACTGGCCAAGTTTGCTACGTTTTACATAAAGAAACAAGTGACCATGTTTAAACTAAATTTTTGCACTGAATAAGTACTTAAACTAAGTAGTTTTACATGTATTTATGCATAAATCTACAAAAGCTAGACTAGAATGAACTTCGAATTACCAGCAGCTAATTTAAAATTCACCCACAATGAGACAGAAATCCAGGAGGAAAAAAAGAAAAAAAAAAACCAAAACCCAAAAAACTAAAGAAACACCACAATCAATATTAACAATTGAGAGGATAGACTCAAAGACACAGAGCTGTTTTTACTATTGTAGGTACAATACTGGAGACACAATATGGGATTCTCTGTGTAAAATCATCAAAGGCCAACATAAAAAAACTCCTCCCAACTACTCATACTCTTAAGATATGACAAAGCAAATTACAGCAAACCAATTAAATCAGCTGCAGCATTCTGTGAAAACTTTCCAGTGTTCAAGAATGGTTGTATTAATCTCTTCATTTAGAAGGGCCTTGGCAAGGTCGATCTTTCCAGACACTGTATGTGGCCTGCATCTAGCTAATTTCTAGTACCAAGTCTCATGAAACTGTTCCTCTACAAGATGCAACCAACAAAAAGCTGATGATGCAGCACAATCAGCTGTGTAAACAATGGATGTGTGCCTTGGGCAGGATTAAACTCCATCACGCCATTGAAAGGATAACTCAGGGAGAACCACGTGGCTTTCTGCAGCAGAGGGAGATGAATCAAGGCCCTCCACCCTGCACAGCTCAGCTGCTGGGGGCTGCTTGGGTGCCACCCAACATCCCAAACACAGCCGAAATGCAAGGCACAGATGAGAAACCACAAAGTTGAAACAGAACCACCACTCTTCTGACTGTCTGCTCTCTTCAGTCAGATGTATGAACTGGGAATTATGCATGCATTTTCAGACAGTCATTATAGTCACCACGAGCTATGAACTCACGTATGATTTTGTGAGTGGAGATGATAGCACAGTAGAGCTCTGACTCCAGGTATTGTCTCGTGTTAGAAGACAGTGCACCTAACAACCAACCTAAAACACTTCTGTGCTTCATTTGTAAAATACAGAAAAGTGGAGTAGGAGAGGAGGTAAAAAGCTGAGCAGAGGAGTACACAGATGCAAGCAGACCAAGAAAAATTAATTCTAAAATTTTTAGCGCTAGTCAATGCACGTTTTCGTGCAGCATACTTTAAAATTCAGTTACTTAAAAAAATATATTTTTCAACAGATATCCTAATTGATATTGTACTGAAATGCTGCAGATTAAGCACAGAAGTATTTACCCAAAGAGATTATTTAAAAAAACCCCATCAGCAATATATGCTAATCACATATTATGCTTTATCTGTACCACAATACATTTCCTTTTATGGAAACATAAGTATCTAAGGTTAAATTCTTACCCATAGAGGGACCTGACATAGTTACTGTCAGTTAATGCTTACATTAATTTCCTCAAAAGGCTACACAAATATTGAATCTCATTTCAAAGCAAATAATAGTTAGAAATTCCATTCAGCAGTAAAATTTATCAACACAAACAGGTGCAAGGATATTAAGTCTTTCCTTGTTTTAACAGTCTGCAATTACAAATGATTCATCCCTCTAACAGCTTCACTGGTAAAAAAGATTACTTCAAACTTATTTCAGCTACTTTGCACTGTTCATAAACAATATTTAATCTTCCATCACATTAGCTTGCATACCCAACGAGAAAAAGCAGATGCAGAAGACAGTGAGAAATTAGGAGTATTTATAGACTCTTCTCACCCAAAATCTCATATTCTTGCAAGATTACACAACTCGATGTATTGCTATTGTAACTGGATCGGTCTTATTAAAAAAAACCCACAAACCCACCAAAAAACCCAACCCCAAACCTGCAAAATACACACCGTAAAAACATAGCATATCATTCACCTTCATCATCTTCTTTCAGTCTTATTATTTCAAATTATCATTCCTGAATGAAAGGGCTGAAAAGCTGCTAGCACTTTCTTTGATTTATGAACCATACTAATTCAGAATTTATTTGTGATTCTGAAGCTGATTTTCCAAGAGACTGCAGGAAAAACCCATTCCACTTTTTACCCAAGGAAGGGAAGCCCTATTGTAACACTTGGTGCTCGTAATATTCACAGAATAATGGCATGTTCATGTTGGACAAAGCAACAGGTATGTGCAAAAAGAAAATACAATCTGCATGTGCCCTTAACCCTAAAATGTTCCTTTCTGATGTGTTTTGGGTCACAAACTGTACTTTTTAAAATTTTTTAAAAGTATTCCAAGGTAATTCTTTTTCAAGATACAGTGGCTATAGAAGGAAGAGATAAACCCAAAGTGTGAATAACAGACTATGAAAAACATGGTTTGTTCTGCAAAGGAATCCTCTGGATCTAAAGCTCTTATTGTACTACTCCTATTTGAGTGGAAATGTACCTTTTTTTTTCCTGGGGGGAAAAAAAAACATTAACATAATCTTTAAAATGAAATAATTGCATTCAAGATAATGAAAAAGCAATACATTTTAACAAAACTATTCCATATGCAAGACTTTGTCTGCAACAGAAAACCGTAAGAGAATAGAAATTCTTTTAGGAATGTATCAAATGTGTCACAAATTTTAAACACTAAGATGTATTTGTCTCTTTAATCCTGTTCCTGAAATACATATGGTACACTCCATGTTGAATGTAAAATCCTTTACTTCAGTTAGACTTCTTGAGATTAATCTCCTTGGTTTCAGAGCTTTCAAAGATTATATGAGCAGCACAATCATTCCCATGAGGGAAAACATTTTTATTGATATTTATCTTTAAAGCAAAATACTAATTAAGTACATCCACTAAATCTCTGGTTCTTACTCCCTTTATTCCTGTACTTCAATTGATCATTAGACTTAGTTCTAATTAAATGACTATTCGAAAATGTACAATGTTAAAATGTTATCTCAAGTGTCTCAGCACTACGGGGGAACTGAAGAGGAAAAATATTAAGAGGTTTGAATGTAATATATAAAATAGCAGAAAAAGTTATTGTGGGGACAAAGAAATCTAATTCTGCATGGAACTAGACTTGGCAGATAAGCCATGATCTTTTGGAAATCCTCACATTATTTAGAAATAATTTGATAAGACTCAAAGTTATAATGAAGCATTTCCTGTTACTACCAACGTTTTCCAGATTTCCTCAAAGACATCCTGGATTGACGCTGTTGTCAGTCAGCATTTGAACTTTTAGTATCATTACTGGTTTATTGAATCCACAAATCAACATCAACTGTCTGTGTTACCCACTGCTAACAAATTATCAAACACTAAAAAGGAATGCTCTATTAACAAATAAAATGCATTCTGGAGAAAACAGATAGTTTTGATGGGCCATATATATCTACTTTGAGGAACTTTTTCAATTCAAGTTTTTTAGAGTCCTTCTAAATACTTTTGGACTGAACCACACCTTCAGTTTCTGATGGATAAAGTTCAACTCACTCAAAGGTGAGATAACATGTTTAAAAAAAACCCCAATAACAATTTTAATCTACTGAAGCACTGTTTAAATTCACTTTTTACCAATCATTACATATATGCAACTTCATCTGCTGCAAATGCTAATAAAAAAGCTTAATTCAAATAGTCTTTAGCACTAGATAGTTACATTAAAAGTACGGTTTTGCTTAAAGATGAAAAATCATTATCGAGTAGTGCCTACAACTTGAGAAAATGTTGGAAATATTATGAAAAGAACTGATTTTCACTTCTAGAACATACCCCTTAAATAACTTTTCTACTTATTGGACATCATACCAAATTTAACTAATTATATAATCAGGCAACACAAGCATGATTATCTTATTCTCCACTGTAAAGCTTAGGAAAAAAAAATTCAAGCAAATGCAGTAGGGCAGGTGGACTACAAGGATGATTTCTCAACCTCTGACAAGAAACCTTCTTGCTCATCTGACCTCTGTACACCTTCTAGTACTGCAACAGCACCAGTGTTCTCCTCCTCTTTAAGCAATACAGCACTTGGGAGTTTCATCTGCCACAAGAGCCGCTAGAGACTTTTCTTTATTTTTGATGGTCACTTCTGTTCTTGTAGCTTGGAGGAGATCACATTTACACTTTATACACATCCTATGTCTTAACAGTCAGGGCTCAATGCATCATCTTTCATGGAAAATATGATGGCAGCTCAAAATGCACACTACACGTCTCTGGGACAGCAAACTTGTAGACATACTAGACAGCATCTGAATCAGCTTATTACCTTTCTTTACAATACATATTTCAACCTCCATAACAGCTTTTTCCATTTCTGTTAAATTCTGGCATTCTGGATGCAAACTCTTAGGTTCCCTGCACACTCCAGCACAGTAATAGGTGTGTGACAGGTGCACTCAGCCATATGATCAAACCAGCAGTACTTTGGTACAGGCTCCAAAGGAGGTCATGGCCTGGGCCACAGCTTGGCCAGGAGCTCCTCTAGGTCCCATCTCTTCTCTGAAAACCCACAAAGGAGCAGAGTGACCCAAGTGACCACTGGTGCATATGACCTTGGAACACTGATCAAGCGACTCACAAGTGAATAGTGGGTGGCTTTTCCAAGACTTGTTTATCAAGGAACCAAGAAGGCTGTGGGTACAAGAAATCTCATGCATACCTCTCCCATTGCATGTAATTTCACTAAAAGCCAGTCACTGTGTTCCATATACAGGACAGATGAAATGAGTTTTCTTTGAGCTCTACCACCTAAACAGCCTGGCTGCATAGGGGTGATCTTCCCTTGAGCCTCTCAAGGCTGAGACCCTTTACCAATGGCAGATCTTTGGTAAGCAACCCATATTGTGTGTAATCTTTTAGTATGGTAACTTTGACTTGTGCCTTGGTAGCTTTACTTGTGCCTCTGTAGTTTTCAATCACTGCTTAAACAACTGCGCCACATAGTAACAGAGTGAGCACTGACACTGAACCTTGTTAACTCACACTGCCACAACATCATATTAAAAATGCTTCAGCTGGTACCATTCACAAGGCTTCTTTAAGAAATCTAAATCACCCATTCATGACAAAGTGGAATGAGTAAAAAACACATCTCTTGCACAAAGTGACGGCCTCTAAATAACAGGTCACCCAGGAGTTCTGGTACCTTCCTCCTTCTATTACTATGATTACTTGCACGCCGTTCTGAATTAAGCATAAATCAATCTTTTCTTCCAGACTACCAACCACAGCTGTAACAGGAATCTCTGCACTGATGCAGACCATAGGAAATGCTTCATTACCTACACTTGAGCATTCATAAATGATTGCAACAACTGCTGCACATTATTTTGCCTGTTGAAGTACATATGTCCTTCTAATTAGGACTATGCAGGTCTCTGTTGGCCTCCTGAAGCTTGCTAAGGAGCTGCAAGCACTACAGTGTGGCCACTGCGCTAGCACCACCAATCCAAACACATTCTTTAATGGTGATGTTCTTGCAAAGACTCCACCAGAGGCTGACACAACTGTAAATGTATTGCTGCATGAGGGCCAAACACTGCCCTCCTATACCAGCACAATGACTGATGAACCAGAGTTACCTACCTAGATCTCCAATGAGCTCATTCAGGACAATGTACTGCAACTGATGTTTGGGGCATCCTTAACCACACTAATGTTAAAACTTTTCATATCACTTAGAGAAAAGACTGTCATATAAGGCCTAAAGATACTACTCTTTGGAGATTTTTTTCAGAAGAACCCTATCAACCAGAAACAGATACACAGCTATGGAGGGCAACATTTTGTTCTTATGGAATTGTTTTTGTTTTAAAGGAAATTTCTTCTCCTTTAAGCTTACCAGAAGCAAAGCTGAAACTATATAACAATTAATGGCAACTATGTCATATCAGAAATTGTCAATTAAAATAAAAAAATAAAAATGAACGGAAGTACCTCTTTGATAAAGACTGAACAAGGGCTAAAAGGACTTCAATGGAAGTCCAAGGAACATTCAAGTCCGTGAATGCTTTTCAGGTTTCTAATATACTTTTCTGATGTGTTCTGTACTCAAGCTCCTGCTGTGCTTTGTACAATTACCAGAACTCTTAAGTTTATGACATACAGAATAATTTTTTTTAAAGAGAGCAATAAACTGAGCGCTACAATTTCTGCAAAAGACAATAATTCTGTTCTTGCAAGCTAGAAGGAATTGAAATAAGTTTCTTATTTAAAAATTGGATGTGACATGCATCATCATGTTGTGCTAGAAGCATTACTTGAGGCAAAACAAAGCAGAGGACAGTTACTGTGTAATATTAAATAGCCCCTTTGCAGCTACTGCAGCAGCTCTTCAAAGCCTTTCATACCACAGCTCATTAGCAACGCTTGTCACTGTCAACAGGACCAGCTGACACACCCCTCAGTAGTTCTACTCTAGACTGAAACCACACAATGCACCACACCAAGAGCTGGGGCTAGTTTGATGAAGGAGCAAAACTTTCTGACAGTTTGGAGAACAGCTTCCACAACTACACATTTTAAGAACAAAGGCTTATTCCTAGTAGCAATTAATGTATATCATGACCAGCGCTGTCTGCTGCTATACCCTGGAGCTGCTGACAAAAATATTGTTTCAGATATGATGTTCTCACTGCACTTATAAAATACAACACTAAAAAAACACACCAAAAATTATTAGGCTGATGCTTAGATTAGTTCAACTAAGCCCATTACAAGAACAAGATCATTCTGGGTCAAAAGTAAATAGCTAATGTAGTAGCATCATCCGTCTAAGAGTAATATTAATTATTTTTATGCTACTTGAATAAAATTACTGCATTGGCTACTGAAATAGCATTTATATTGAAAAAGACATTAATAGTTATCAGTGCATTTTAATAGCTACTTCTAATAACTTTTGAACATGAGCGGAAATTGAGCTAGTTAGTGAGATTTGCCCAGTATTTTGAAATCAGAAGCACTTTTCACAATTTTAGAAAAAAAACTAAATTACATCTTCTTCTTCCCTTGTTCTCTTTCATACCTGAGAAATATCCTCCAGGCACTATTTTGATTTTTTTACAATGAAATTATCAGACTTAAAGGGTCGTACTTTTCAATCTATGTAAGTCTTCAGAACAGAGTCCTCACCTTCAGGTAAAAGCAAAAGATTGATATTTTAAGAAATCACACTTATAAACTCTGACTACTCTATTTCAGAATTTCCATCATTATTTTGTTAATGAAAGGTTACTTCTCTTAGAAGTATACTACATCATATAGTTTTCCCTAATTTTGGGTGGGGTGGGAAATCTGAAATAAAAAAAAATCTTTAATTTTGGCTAACAGTGAGGTTGTGTTTTTTTGTTTGTTTTTAAAACCTCTTTAGAGCATCACATTACACAAAGGTGAAAAAAGGAAACAAAATTTAAAGTAATAAACCACCATCATCATCCAAAGAGCCATAATAATTTTTTTCCTTTTTTTTTTTTTTTTAAATATATCTACTACCCTTCCTGAGCATATTAAGCTATGATTTCTTCTTATTAAGATTAACGGTTCAGAAACCACGACAAGTTGAAATCTTCAGGTGATTTACTTTACTTTCTTCAGCTCTTTTGGGCACTACAGCTGCGCACTGGACATCTACCCCAGCTTAGCAACCAGCTATCTGTAAGAAAAACTACCAAAACTCAAACTCTTGAAAATTAAAATGTGTGCTACTGCTCCAGGGTTACATGCTGGTAAGCGTACTACACAACACTGTGCGCTGGGATTTGTTCTTTGGCAGCTTTTTCAAAATGCACAAGCAATTGCCGGTGTCTACTCAAATTGCTGTTCCTGATGGCTACACATTTCACAAACTCGTGTACTGCAATGTTCATGCTTTGGGCATAAGAACAAACAGAGGTATAGGGACAATCCATAAAAAACCACAAAACTGTTTCACCCAGAAGCAGTGTTTTCTCCTCGATTCATTTATTAAAGTTAACCAGCTACCCTGTTGGAACAAGCATGTTTATCCTCCTTTCACAGCTGACAACAGCAACAATAGTTTTTGCACCCTAGTGAGACATAGTATATAGATTGCTGCCTACATGAGAATGGGTGTGGATTACTTTTGCTATGCCTCCACCTGGACTAGGCATTGTGATCTTCACTTTAACCATACTGTTTCCCCTTTGACCAAGCCCCATTGCTCAGGCTGAAGCATGCTGGGGGACTTTGTGCCTCATGGTACTGGCCTTCAGGTGGTACCAAGATTCTGGGGAAGTTGTTCTCCAGATATCACCAGGATATATTCCCTCCTGAGTGAATTTGCTCACACAGGCAATGAAATGTTCACATAATTTTAGATCTCTGCAGGCTGATCCGCAGCCACATATTCAACTCTAGCAGCCACAAAGATGCAAATCTTCCCCAAAGATGATGCCTGAAAACGCTCTTGCTAGACCCTGCATGGGGGTAATTACAAGCAAACAATTACCAAAATGACTTTTCATCTTTCAGTTGTCTATGCCAGGGAGAAATTAGCTGATAAATAGGTAAAACAACAGCAGAAATAGATCTGTATATTTTAAAATGTTGTGATGCTTGGTTTGTTGAAACATAAGGAGTAGCCAGCTGTTAAAAGAAATCTTTATAATTCTGTGTCCAGTAATGGCATGGGAAATCTGATATGCTGCTTAGGAGAAAACACTGTTCCCTCTGCGTATCGCTTTTCTCCTTGCTAGGATATTGTACGAATGCTGTAGGCAATGCCATGAGGTCTGAAATCACACCTAAATGGCCAACTCACCATTCCTATTTAATTGTGGAAACAATGCTTATGTCACTGGAGACTGAGCAGCTTCCATACAGGCATAGGCTTTTCTATCCATTAACTCTCTCCTGATAAAAAAGCTCTATTATCCCTGTAGATGTTTCTCAAGACCATTAGATAGAGGAGGAAGAACAGACCACACACAGTGGATCTAGAATAAATCATGAAGTTCAATAGTTCCACAGCAGAAATGGTACTTCAGCTGTTATCCTGCCCAGGGGAAGATGTTAATTAGCATCATAGCAAGAAAAACCCAACTCCATGCTAGACGTGAGATGTTCTAAACGTCTTTTTAATATATTGACTGATACAGACCATAAGCACAAGGAGAAATATATTTTATACTGAGCAACACACAATCCCAAAGGGAGGGAGTAGAGTTTTATGCTTTGACGAACACATTTGTTTGCTTGCAAGTTAAATGCAGGGCTTGTCTTGTCACCAAGTCAGATAAGTTACCAGAACTTGTTCTTCTGCTATTTTCCCAATTTACTCAAGAATTGGCAATCAAAGCAGACATGATACTGCTACAGCAGAGAAATACAAAGCAGAGGTTTTCCTTGTCCACGTAAGGAATTTCTTCCTCCACTGTGTAGGGTTTCAACGTGCTCACTGTCTTTGGTTATATGCATCACCATCTACCTGGAAAAGAAGTAATTTGCAAAGCCTCTTTTTGCCGAAGTGCATTTTCTTGGTTGGTAAAGTGAAATTTAATGAAAGCATTAGGAGCTGATCAGCACACTGTTCCAGAGTTTCTTTCCTCTTTATAAGAGAGCTAACAGCTTGCTCTCCAGTAAGCTGATCCTGCCTGACCAGAACTCCTCCCTTTGGTGACCAATGGAAAGTTCCAGGTGATGAGAATTTCAAAGGGTCTACTTTAGATAGCATAAGCCTGAAAGAGGCTGTTAAATTGAATGTGTAATACAGCATGCCTTGGCAATGTCACTGTAAAAAGGCTTACTCTCACTTCACTATTGGTCCCTATTTTCCAGCAGAAAGTGTAGGTGTCCAACATAAGGAAGGTGTCCAACCCTGACTATGAGGGAAGAAGATGAAGGACAACAAAAGCAGATAAAAAAAACAAAGCAGAAAGAAAAAAACAAAGATTGAAAAAAAAACCAGACTTCAAAAAGGAAACCTATTTACACAGAAATAATGGGGATCAAACAGAGCCTTGCTAAAAAGGATCAGGGAAAAAAAAAATTACTTAGCATTTTTATCTATTTCACAATCAACAGATGATGACTAGTTTACACATAACTACCTCTGGTACCTGCAAACTTGAGAAAAAACACACCTCCTCAAAATCAGTAACTCACATTTTCATTTGCCTTGCTAAAAAACTCCTCAATTCTCCAGCTTTTTGGTGTTTACTCAGTGCTGTACAGAACACAATAAGCCCCAGCACTTTATCTCTTATCGTAGTGCTACCTCTTAGGATGCAATCTTACTAAATATAAAATCCAATTTCTTGCATTAACTTTGAAAAAAATTGAAGTAAATGGGCAAGTACAATAAGGAAGGGGGAAAATAGTCCTTCATTTCTCTAAATTTTCCTCTGGAGTCACTTGTGGTTCTAGTTTTTATTCCACTTGACTGAAAGTGGAAGTTATGTAAGTGACAGTTTTCATCACTGGTATTACACTGGGTTTCTTTTGTCAGAGATGGAAAGAATTAGTTATTTCACTTCCCTATTACCATTAATGTGCTTTTGCACTAACCATTTTCACCTGAGTATAGATTAACAGCTTTTAGTTCAAATGAGCATACTACTATATCTCTATTTTTAAACATAGTACCAGGCACTCTGTAGACAGACCAGGTCTGCTGAGATCCTTTCAGTCCCTATCACCCACCACCATCCTAAATACCTTCATGCAAAGTGAGAACACTGTTTCAGAACAATTTTTTTACTGATCAATGCCACTTTTTCATTTCCAATTTATATATTCTGCCACTGCAGCTGAATGCTCAAAAAGGACATGAGCAAATAGAAATTGGGCTGAAGCCACCTGAAATGGTGTCTCATAACATTATTTTTTTTCTGTTTTAGCAACTGAAAAAGTGCCAGCAAACTGACAACTTAAGCAAATAACCTGCCACTTTCTTCCCCTGTCATAATTAGTTTTAGTGGCTTATTTTTTTGGCAGAATAGAAAGGGCACTGTTGAGTGGGGAGAAAGGTTAAAGCACTGACTTCACTCTGTGGCCTACGGAAACTGGAAAAGAACTGACACATCATGACTACTGCAGAACTTGAGTAGTCACTGGAAAACAAAGACAAGAATAGAACCTCTTAAGCCTTTGAAGGCTTATTGATGATGTCCTATCTATCAATATGCCACCTTTCTCCTACTGTGATCCCCAGGATTTAAGGCAACAACAGACACATGGGAAAATGCAGCCACTTTGCATCTAAGAAAACACTTCTTTTGCAACCTGTGAAAGGTGACATAGTTTTAACAGTATTCTTGAGAATTAGATGCAGTGTGCAGAAGTGACAGCACAAAAGATCTATGACCAAGAACCACAGCTGTGGACCTCCCATTCCAAACCAAACAGAAAAGGCTGCTTGCACCTGTTGCCTCCTGCATGACCCAACAGCTGCTAGGATAGTTCACCACCACTGTTTAAAAATAATTCCAACATTACTAAAATAAGGGAAGTAAGAAAAAATAGGCTGAACAGGAGAAAATAAGGTAACAACTGCCACAGGTAACTAAAACTGCATGACTGGAGATAAGTAAATAAAAAGACTCAAACTAGAAGATTAAAGGAGTACAAACCATCCTACAATCCATGTTTAGCTGTGCAATTCACCCATTTTAGACCCCATTCCATATGCTGGGCCATGCTACACCCCTCCAGAGGACAACCCGGAGTTCCTGAATGCAGGCTCTGCTTTGAAGCACTCCCTAGAGTTGAAGCACTCTCTTGCCACAATGAGGACAGAGAAGCTTGCAAAGATTATTGTCCAGACTGTCACAAAACATCCCAAGGCAAGTGGCATAAATACCTTCCAGGAGTTCTAAATTGCCACAACAGAAGACTTTGAATCATTTGGGGAGAAACAGGATGGAACAAACCAGCTGAGTTTAATTGCAAGCTGATGTGATAGATAGTACTAGTTTTGTGATGCGAATGTATCTGGTGCCACAAAAATTTCTTCCTTGCTTCTCCCAAAAGACAATCTGTACTTCAAAGTGTTTCTGTTTTAAGAGGAAGATAAGAACAATGGAATATGAGTGCAGATGCAGGCAGGGACAATGCATCATGAAAATGGGAGTGCTTGGGGAATTGTTATATCTTTGCACTTAGAATGCATTATTATTTGTGTGGATGTTTCTCAACAGCAATACCATCTCATCACTCATTAGAATGCATTTCTATTCTGGAAAGTTATAAAGGATATTCAGATCTGGCAGACACTAAGCCATTGGCATGTATGATTTAGCTGCTAACTGTAGTCTTACAAATATTTTTATTCCAATACCACTTTCTTTAAAAGTCAACCTTCATCATAAATATATTCCCTCTCTCCCCTTTTATTAAGTGTAATCTTTGTGTATCAAAAAACAACAATACATTTTCCTTGATTAATTTTTTGCACGGGTGATCAATTCATGGTGTCGGCAGGAATGTTATAATACACAAAAAAGCTTCAAAATGTATTCTAAATCTTAAATCCTTCCTTAGATTTAATAATCACCCAGCTGGCTGCACTTCAGACAGAAATGCTTCAATGGGAAGATTAATGAACAGTTGGTCTGCAGTTTAATCCCTCTAGATTTCAGCATGCAGAATGCAAACTTTTACAAGCTGGACTATTTTTATGCATTCCAATTATATGTCAAGGTCCAAATAGCTTTTATGGTAACTTTGAGGCTTCTTAGTCATAGTTTTCTCTCTCTTTAGAGTACTTAAGTTTTAGAAAATATTAATTCACTACACTTCAACATTCTCTAGACCATTCTAAAGATTACTTTTCAATATATCAAGTCAGAAACACCTTCAATTGCTTATTTATTTATTTTATACAATCGTCAGCTATTTTGCCTTGCTAGCAGTATATTCTATGGCAAAGATTTAACTGATCAAAAAATTTAAGACACAAAAAGTGAACAGTTAACTTCTTTACAGCCACTCTCTACAGCCACACCAGCCAGCTATAGCCTCTACCTCCTACAGGAACAACTGCTGCCTGTCAAGCTCCAGCTGCCCCTGACCTCCATGGTGTCCATACTGCTCAGGCAAGGCCTCAAGTCCGAAAGAATGGTAAGCTGAGGTAAGAAAATTTTCACCCAGGCTGGGATGATGGGGAAGACATTGTCCATATGCCTTTATCCTCCTCCCTCAGAATTTCCACAACCATGCCTTTCCTTTTCTGTGTTTCCAGAGGGAGGTGCTGATAATAGCAGAACAACCCATGAAACTTCTTTTGTAGCTAATGGGGCAGCCCGAAATTATTACAGTCAGAGGAACCTCTTTCCTAGAGATAACTATAGTTGTGTATGAAGGGACAAAACCTAGTTATCTATCTAGTGTAATTCAAGATCCTGCAGAGTTCTGTTGGACAGTTACACACAGAAGCAAGAAAAAAAAAATCTTCACAGAGCTCTTGTAATTGAGGGCCCCTCCAAAAAAAACCCCCAAAGCCCGGAACTTTTTTGCTTCACAACTCCTAGCAACAAGTACAGTGTGGAGAACTGAGGATGGAAAAAGAAGTAAAAACCAACACCACCATGATGTTGAAAGGTTCTCCTTCTCCAGTTTGTTCCCAGTCTGGTTTCAAATTCAGCCTAACAAGGCTTCACCTCCTTTCTATTTTCTCCAATTATGGGCACCAATTTCAATAAACTAGAAAGGTACAGGAATGTATGCTTATTGTTTAGCTTTGTCTCTCAAGTAAGAGTAGCACCTACATTCCAAAATGTTTTCAAGCTAATCCAGTGAAGAACTTTGGCAAGAAATGCAAATGGTTTACAAATCAAATGTAATAAGCAAACAAACATTACCCTCCTGCTGTAAAAACAGTTCTGCTTACACCAAGATAAAGCTTAAGTTATTTGGTTATTGTGACTAGCCTATTAGTCATAATGCATCATAATGCATTTTTATTGCCCAGAGAGAAGACCACATATCTCTTGTCACCCATAAGGTTAAATCCTGACCACTGCAAAGCCAAAGTCTGATTGCAGATTCTTCTAATTTTAGTCTTTGTACTGTTATTCCACTCAATTTCTAGTCATAATTCCACTAATGCATAAGATTTTTCATTTTTATTACAGCTTCTTTTAGACTATTCTCAAAACATATTTCCCACTTACTTATCTAATAAACAGACTTACACTGATCTAAGTAGTTTTTATAAAAAAGTAACTCAATTTTGTGTCAGGCTATTTGGAAACATTTGCACTATTCATCTGCCAACTTCTGAAACACATTACTCATACCAAGAGCCTTCTGTCATCTTCTAACACAGATTTTCTAATTTGATGGTCCAAAGAGCCCAGAATAATCCCTCAAGGCTTTTTATTTTAATCATAAATTTTATGACAGCCAGAAACAACCTCCTTATCATGGTCACTTCTACAAATGATAGAACTTTTCAACACACTTATTACTACAGACAGGCTAATTTACTGTAGAATTTGCATATTTATCATGATCACTATTTAAATACTAAAAAAAATTCAGTTACAATAGAAGCAGTATTAGAATGTATTTAGAATGTATTAATTATGTATTTAGAATTTGTATTGGGGTGTTGTTTCAGAATTCATGGCTCCATTCAGTGAAATAATTCAGATTATCTCACCTTCACACTAGGAACTGAGCCCATAAAACATGAAACAGGCAAAAGGCTAGAGAATTCGAACATGTCAGAGGTAAAGACTAAGAAAAGGCAAAGAACTATAACAAGAAACACACTATTGGAAGGTAAGGCTAATACTTGCTGCAGTCACAAAGTCAGTACGCAGCTGCCCAACAAGACAAAAAAAGTGAATATTCCAACTGCGAAGCCCGGCACATTGGAGCAAAGCTGGGCAGCAGCTGTGCCATGTCCCAGAGCACGTGCTTGTGCAGCAGCCACAGCTAGGAAGATGCACACACCTAGGAGAAGCATGCAAGCTGCAGCAAATACAAGAATGCTGCCTTGGCACTACCTGGAGCTGCCCTCGTTCTCACCCAGCATCTCCAATTGGTTTTGGCAGGCACTTCTTCACATGTTGACAGAGCCAAGCTCAACATCTCAAGATACATATTTTGGCAGATTGCATTTGGAATCTGTCTGCATTAAATTATACCATTAAACTATACCAGGCACAGAGAGCAAGGTTCATCTTCAGCCATGTAGTCCAGAAGCAATTAGAGCTGCAATGCCATCAAGTAAGAAACTGGCAGTGAAACCGTCATGGCAGTGAAACCATCATAGAGGCAGTTCATAAACACATTGTCAAAAGGCAGGAAAACTTCACTGTCACACTCAGCCTTTGATTGTTTGGGATGCAAAGAACAACTGACATCAAGAATGAAACAGCCACTGCTAGACTTGAATAAACCCTAAATTAAAAAAAAAAGCAGTTATGTCTCAATGCCAGCAACAGAAATAAATTTACACTGGAATTTGACCGGATTTAAGCTTTACTTCGAAAAAAGATCCATGCCAGCTTTCCAGCAAGACTTCCCTGTACTTAATTAAAAGCAAGATTCGACCTTTTTAACAGCTGTCTTTATCTATGCCATTTTAGTTAAGCTTTGTCCCATCTTCAGTCTAAACAGAACACATAAGAAAATACCAGTATTTCCAGATGCTAAGGTTATATTTTAAAAATATTTTTAAAAAAGAAACAGTAATCTAGGAGGAGGAAACTTTGAATATCAAGAATTTAGATCCATTGGGTAATCCAGATAAACAGTCCTTGAACTCAAAACTTAATCTCCTGTGCATCAGCCCTTCAAGGTTTCTACAGTTTAGTTTTCTAGTCAAGAAACTTTCAGTGGCTTCCCAGCCCCCATGAAGTAATCTTCCTCTATAGCCCTCTATAGCCCCCAGTAACACTGGGTATGCTCCCTGCTGAAATATTCCTAGGAGGTCTTTCATCCTGGAAGACACAGCTTCCCCTCATCCAAGGTCTGCCCTGACTCCATGTGCAGCACCCACCGAAACATGGCCTGGGTCTCTTTCTCATGGCTACCCAGAGATACTCAGAGGTAACACTAAACTCAGCAAAGGCATGAAACTGGATGCACTTTTTTCCATCAAAAACACCATTTACGAACAGTGCCCATTTTTGAACATTATGCCCATGCAGTTAACAGGTAAGGAAGTCATAAGGTGAGAAAAAAAGGAAGTTTTGTTGTATATTGTCATTATATAGCATGGTTCCAGCCCAAAAGTAACGTAGGAACCCTAATTTGCTAGCACTTTCTGGATATTATGCTACATTTCATTTAGTGGTTTTTGTTTGGTTGGTTTTAGTTTTAAGAGTAAACCTGAGGCTGGGTTTTCACTCCACAGCTTTACTTAGAGAAGAGAAATTGAATGACTGGAGACAGCTTCAAAATAACCCATAATACCATAGAGACTTTATCTAAATGCTACATAAGCAATATAAACTTCTGACTCCAACACAGTCATAGAGATCAATGTCATCAATCTAAAACCCAACAGAACTGTTATTGACTTCCTCATCTTTCTAGATAACATCTTCTGATATTTCAGTTGAGAACAGAAGACAGTAATTCAGTTTTTCTCATATTATCTAGTTAAGAACACTGGGAACAGTGTCAGAAAAAAGTTACATTTTCTGATTTGTGCAAATAGGAGTAGGAAAGAAATGTACCACAGATGTGTATCCCAAGCACACAAAGGTGACTTCTCTCCTGACTTATCCTGTTTTACTCCTGAAGGTGTTTAATTGGGTACACTTCACTTTGTGTTTTTATGTAAGAATTATGAGCAACACACTACATGAAGAAAATACTTTTAAAGCTTCTTCATATGTCACAACAGAATCATGATTATCTGTATCTAAAAGCGAAAAAGTATGGAGAGGGCTTGAACGGGGGCAGCATTATCTTTTATTAAAAAAGAAAATTGCTATCTGTGGACAAAGTTTTAATCTGCTACAGGATTCTGGAAAAAAGGTGAAAAAGCATTGTCCAATTATTTTCCATATAACCATTAAACTTAAGGTTCTTTCATTGATGAAATTCGAATTATTGTGTGTGTGTGCATTAACACCAGCTCTGTCACCTAAATACTGACATCTAACAACCAGTAATATTATAATTCAATTTTCCCTGCAAATTATTAAAATGCTATGAAAAAGAAGTAGTCTTGAGCAGAAATGCTTATGACAGTCTGAGACTGGCAGCCACCAAAAGGCAGCCAATACCTCTTGCCCAAGTTCCTCATCAAGTGTTCAGTGGCTATCTGGCAGCTGACTCAAATCTGCTGATTATCTCAATTCCATGAATCAGTCATATAAATCAAGGAGCTGATCCAGCTGAAAGTTAACAAAAAATGGATAATTGAAATAACCTGCTCCATCTCTCTGTGAGTTGACAGACCTGTCTCACAGCTTGGCTATGCAGTGGGGACAGCGAGATGGGGGGGAGAGAAATCTTCCCACTGGCAGTTTTCACTAAGGTCGCTTTAAATGAATTCTCAAACTGCTATATTTGAGAGCATTTACAAACACATCCTAAAAACCATTTCACTCTTTCCATTTATTTAAACCATCAATTATTTAAGTACTTGTGGCATGCAGACATCAGAAGCCCTTTATAATGCAACAAGCTGGGAAAACTCAGGGACAGACCTCAGAAGGACCCTGCAGCTCTGACAGCAGGAATTTACCATGCAGCAGAAGTTCCAGGCCTGGGTGCCTCCACATGCTAAAAGCATTGTACTAGGAGGTTTGGCACAACATTACAGGGTTCACAGATGTCTAAACACAGACAAAGGGATGATATCTAAAGCTCTTATTTCTCTTCAGAGCTCCAGTGTCAAGCATCAAGCTCTCTGACCTAACATGCCTCACAGTCCTGGAGAGAAATGGTCAAATAATTTCACTGAGACACAGGCAAGAAGCCACTTCCTTCAAAATGTGAGGTAATGGAGGTTGGGAGAATGAAAACTGTATCTCCTGTTTTTGAAAGAATGAATTCTGTATCAATGAGGAGACTGACTTTCCTCAGTCAAGGAGACTTCTCCATCTTCCTAATAGAGCTGAGACATGGGAAGTTGGCTCTCTGGATTAATGATATTACAAAATTCACCTGGGAGGAAGCAGTATTTATTCTTATTCCCTCCTCTTAGGCATGGTAATCTGTTTTAACAAGCAACAAATTAATCTAAAATACATAAACACGAGCATGAACAAATCACTGGAGAGAAGCCCCAGAGAAGATAAAATGCCAGTAGAGTAGACAGAAAAATAGATAAAAGCTCTGGAGAAGCTATTGCTATTACAGTTCCTAAAGTCAGAAACTGCTCACAATCTTAATATGACTTTGTTTACATCTTTAGAAAATAAATATTTAACCTTCTGAGCAAGGAATCTGACTCAGTTACCATATGTGAAGTCTGATAAGGGAAACCTAGCTTATATTTAACTAGTATAGCTAGGCCGTAGCTATTCTGATCTTAAAGGTTCCAAGCAACCATCTCATATGAAGGTCTACCTAAAGAGTTAATGACTGTCAAATTAATTACTGTGATACTATTTTTTCCTTGCATTAACAAGACATATAGCTAAAACTGTGTCTCCTTTTGCCAGACTAAAACTGGTTTAATAGCAGTTTTAGGTATCAGTTAGAAAAGATGCTAACACCCATGGCATTTTCATTTATAGCACTTTTTTTTTTTCTATGAACTACAAGAAGTGCCAAATCAGAGGCAGAGAGCATGCATCTTTGTCTTGATAACTACAGAATTTCTCCTATCCTCTTCCCCTTATCAATATTTCTCTTATAAATCTCCTACATTTAATGTGTTCTCAGTTATACCGATTGTAACCAGTCACAGTTGTTTTTACTCGGTGTAACTGCAGGCTCTCCATCCTCATGGATATGGTTGCTTTTATCCACCATATTTGCAACTACAGTTTGTGGGTAATTATCTTGTATTAAACTACTCCTAATTTTCCACACCCATTTCCCCCCTCCCATCCAGTCAATCTTAACAGTTTCTTAAGCTTCAGGAACTTTAGCAATCCTTCTATGCCTCGGAAACTGCAAGAGTAGTCACGTTTACTCCAGCAGCCTTGCTGAAGAGTCTGTATAATCTGTGCTCTGGTTTACAAATAAATATAAAATATATACATATAAATATACATATATATATACACACACAGACACATATGATGTCCTTTTCTATAGCTCTTTTACTTCTGCTAAAGTAAGAGGAGACGGAACAAACGTAGCAGTTGACAGCAATTAAAGTCATTAAAATCATTACAGTTTGATATCCTGGGGTGCATTGGGAAGAGTGTGGCCAGCAGGTTAAGGGAAGTGATCCTGCCCCTCTACACAGCCCTGGTGAGGCCACACCAGGAGTTCTGTGCCCAGTTCTGGGCTCCTCAGTACAGGAAAGACAAGGAGCTACTGGAGAGAGTTCAGAGGAAGCCACAAAGATGATTTGGGGACTGGAGCACCTCTTTTATGAGTAAAGACTTGTGGGAGAAGGGCTTGTTTAGACTAGAGAAGACTGTGACAGGATCCCATCAATGCATATAAATATCTCAAAGGCAAGTGCCAAGACGATGGTGCTAGGCTCCTTGCACCAGTGCCCTGTGACATAAGGAGCAAAGGCCATAAACTAAAACACAAGTTCCACCTCAACATAAGGCTTCACACTGAGGATGACAGAGCACTGGAACAGGCTGCCCAGGAAGGTCATGGAGCCTCCCAGTCTGGAGACATCCAAAATCCACCTGTACAAGTTCCTCTGTCCCGTGCTATAGGGGACTCTACCTTGGCAGGAGGTTTGGACTAGACGATCTCCAGAGGTCCCTTCCAACCCTATCTGTTCTGTGATTTATGCAGAATACTTCTGGGGTTTTTTTTCTTTCTTGAGTAGTCTTCCTTCTGCAGGGCTATCACTTGCTCTCTACAGACCATAGTTTGGTTCCTGCCATCTGAAAATGTGCTGCACCTGAAGATATCTGTCCCCTTCAAATGAGAACCATTTGTACAACTACTCACTTGGATTACTGGAAATTATTTGCAGCTTTTAATACACATGCTCTGCTTAACATTTCTTTAGATTGCTTTTTCCTATTTATTGGGGTTTTTTCCAGACTTTTTCCTATTTTTTTCCTATACAGATAGGATGTTATGATTTCATTTACAAACAATGCATTATCTTGAAGTTATTGCTTTCTCTTATAGTTTATTTTTAAAAATCTGGTACAATCTTTTCCCAATTTTCATCAACCTAGTTCTCTTCTGGCTTAGGTAATGCCCATCTTTTTCATACAGCCCTCTAGCTGTCTAAACTTTAGCTAGTTCTTAAGAAACCTCCTCCTCCTCACAACATTTTCCTCAAGAACATACTGAAATGCTCCCAGCACAAGGCACAGGGCCAGCTAAACAGGCAGGATGAGCTTCAGAATGCTGCCATGGAAATTCTACTCTTTAAGTCCTATTTTTACATGACCCAAAAGATATTCCTTAGAAGTCCTATTTGAAAAACCATTGCAAGAAGCCTTAAAAAGATCTGATGGTATTTTACAACCAGCTACATAAAATCTCCAATCAAAGCCACCTAAAAATAATTTTTCCTTAACTTTTCCTCTCCTTGTAAGAGAAATCAAGGAACAAGTTTCTCCCACTCTCAAACATAAATCAGTGGACTGCATTAAGAGCCTTCTTTTCTATCTCTAAAGCTACTTTTTCTGTATTTCTTATCTTTAAGACTGTTGTTTTCATCATGGCCACAAGACATATCTGATTAGAACTATTTTAACATAATTAGCACTTTTTTAATTTTAGGGTGTTTGAGGTAGATGTTTTGGCAGGCAAGGCTGTTTGCTCTTTATATGCTTTGTTTGAGGCTGGATACATCCTTTCCTTCTCCACACATGGTTATCCAGTTTGTCAACCAGTGCAATAAGCCATCACTGCCCTCACCAAAGTTTCTCTTCCAGACGTGTGGCTCAGGATGCTGTGGGCAGACAGAGGAGCCCTGGGAAGCAGCACTGGATGCCTTGCACACAGTAGCAGTCTCAGAGCAGCTACAAAACTCACAGCCCAGCCAGCAGCACCCCATATGGTCAGCATTCTTGCCTGTCAGGCCCCATGCAGGTGAACAGTGCAGCCATCCAGCATGGCATGGAGATGCAGAAACAGGATAACTGGAGCACTCAGAGAAGGAAACCAGAACAAGCAACAAGATTTATTGCTGCTCTGGCCATGGTTGTAGCAGTCAGGCAGTGTGCTGCAGAAGAACAGCCACTGGATGAAAAGAGTGGCAACACCAACACACTCAGCTGAAAGTCATTCCTGAGGCCTCCTGACAGACTGCTCCATCTGCCCTCATGAAGGATAATTTTTTAATGTGGTTTAAATGTCCCTGGTACCCAAAAGCTGTAACAATAATTTTCCTCTGCTCTACCCAATTTGTTTTCCTGCCTCTAGCTTTCAGCTTTCCTAATAAGCTGTCAATTAGTTATGCAAATTTGAAAAACAAACATTCAGCTTTGCTTATGGAAACCTCTTGCTTGCTGCTATCCATCACTGGGTCTGTATTGCAGATGATGACTTTGATTATCAAGCCCAGCTCCCACAGAAGGGAAGGCAGCACCAGCAGTTTCTTTTTAAAACACAGACTTATATGCTAGATCTGTAAATAACTGTGTGCAGTTTGGGGTGATATTAGAAAGATATTAGATACTGGAGAGCATCCAAAGGACAGCAATGAAGATGGTGAAGGGCCTTGAGGGGAAGCCATATGAGGAGTGGCAGAGGGCACTTGGTCTGTTCAGCCTGGAGAAGAGGAGACTGAGGGGAGACCTCATTGCAATTACAACTTCCTCATGAGGGGAAGAGGAGGGGCAGGCACTGATCTCTTCTCTGTGGTCACTAGTGACAGGACCTGAGGGAATGGCCTGGAGTTGTGTCAAGGGAGGTTTAGGTTGGATATTAGAAAAAGATTCTTCACCCAGAGGGTGGTTGGGCACTAGAACAGGCTCCTCAGGGAAGTGGTCACAGCACCAGCCTGACAGAGTTCAAGAAGTGACTGGACAAAGTTCAGCACATGGTGTGACTCTTAGGGATGCTCTATGCAGGTCTGGGAGTTGGACTCAATGATCTGTGTAGCTCCCTTCCAACTCAGCATATTCTAGAACATAGAATTCCCACCAAATTTTGGTCCATTATTTACCCTTCATCTGAACAGATAACCACTGGAATAATCTGTCTTAAATCCTGCTTTTTAAAACACCACATCTCCTTATTATTCAGGAACTCCAAAAAATTTTCAACCAACTTCTGTGTAAGGCAGAAAGCTGTTCCTGGGCCTTGGGCTCGATGTGTTGAAACTTGGCACAGATGTAACAAATTGAGGGGGATTTCTAATTTAAACAGACCTGTCAATCCAAATGCGAGCACCAGAACCTTAGCATTTCTACAAAATGTAGCCTGATATGCTGCTCTAGTCCAGAATAAATAAATTTCTGAAGGCTGTAATGTGATGAATCCCTTGCTGAGGCTCTATTAATTAGCTAAATGTGTGCTAAATTTTAAATGTAAACAGCCTCCCTTGTAGTTGTTTTTCATGAATACATTTTATTTTGCTAATGGGCTATGCTTAGGCCATCTGTCTGACCCATGACCAGGCTGACAGGTAGCAGCTGGATCTCGTCACGCAGCAACATGTGAACTACAAGCACACCAAGAACATTTTACAGAAATCACCTTTAAAAGTGTCATTTTGTCACTTTTTCAGACTTCCATTTTAAGTTTCAGTATATTCCAGATGCACTTTACCTTCTTTCACCATAAAGCTTACTCAGTTAATGAACAAAGTAAAGAGAAAAAACCCTCAAAAACCCAACACACTCCCACACCCCATCATAGTAGCTCAGGTATTCTGTACTAATTCTGAATCTCTGAATTGCAGCGGGCTTCTGCCTCCAGTTGATTTCAACCAGAACAGCAACTGTTTCACATTTGCAGTTTGCAAAATTTAGAAATATGTTTTAAAGGTAAACAAATAAATGTTTTAAAGAATCAACAAAGACTGAGCCAAATGCTTCCATTAGTTCAAATAGTCTAATAAGTCTGTGCCATCTAATAGTCTAATAAGTCTTGTCTGTAACAACTTAGTCAGTTGTTACACTGCTGTCCAGTAGAAGAATGCTGAACACTGAAGTCCTGGCCATTTCCTCAAACAAAGCAATGGACTTGAGCATGCACCAAGTGCATGAGACCTTTCTGCTACCTGCTCTGCGCAGAGAAGAGGGGGATAAAATGTAGCAATGCTGCTTTAGTATGAGTATCAAAGGTCTTTGGGTGCTTTTGGTGCTGAAGGTAACCAAATCAGAGACTGTCATCAGGCTAGCTATAACACTACTTCGGCAGGAAAAGTATACTTCCTTTTCAAATCACCAACTCCTGTGTCGAAGTCTGTTGAGTGGAAACATTGTCTTTAACAAAAGTTGTGAATGTGTCCACACTGATGTTTAACCACAACCTTTTCTGACAGTTTAACAGCATGAACTTAACATTCATTAACATCTCTTCTAAATTAGGCTAACAAGCAAATTAAGACCATCACCAAAAATCAAATTTGCAGACTATTTTCTAAGTAATGTTTTCTACATTGTTAACCTCAGTATATTTTAAGAGCTTTCAGTTAAAAGGTTTTTCCCCCTCTATCAACAAACAGTAGTAAGAAGGACATCTTATTACTGCTTACTCCACACACAGCTTTCAACCTATGCCTGCTCGTGCTTTGCAGACTCCCCTGCTGCCTGTATTCCCTGTCATTATTACTTTTTCAAAGGATCAGGTCTGGGTTCACAAACACAGGGCTCATATACTTCTAAAAGAAATGTCTTGTTCCTTGACTACTGAAATTATGCCAGTCCCTGTACCACGTTACTTATCTACACATTTTTCAGTCCTTCAGGATAACTTACTCAACTTCTTAATGGTTAAATATGAACATTTTGGAAGCAGCATTTGCCTCCTGTCTCTTTTTAGGAAAAGACAGATGCACCTTTCCTTTCAGTAGAGGAAATTTGTTTTAAAGAAACAATTATTGTGAAGCCTACAGCCCCTGCAAGTCTTCATATTTAAGTCAGGAGAAATTACTATGCATATTCAGATCAAGAGCCATAAAACAATGCTAAACCTGAAGACACCCACAGTGATCAATCTGATTCTGAAGTGATACACACAGTCCTTCTCAGAGTTAATAGCAGAACAGAAATCTGCATTTCACAAGTTAAATCATCTTCCCCTCAACTGCTTGGAAATTTCTCAGCGACTCCTGTTCAAAGAGGCCTTATTCAGTCTCCTCAGACCTGCAGAATGCAGCTAGATGCAAGCTGCACACCTGTTGGGTCATGATGATCAGGCTGGCACATGGGAAGGATGCAGCCCACCTGCAGTTCTCAGACCCATCTCTGTAATATTGCCAAGGAAACAGAAGCTGCATACTCCTTCTGGGTTTATCCTCAAATGAAGAAGATATTCAAATGCTCTCAGAAAGAGCCCTCCTTTCTTAATGTCAGAAACAAGACATCCTTCCAGAAGAGTACTTTTCAAGTAGATCCTAGGGTGACATCTCAACTTTTGTTTCAGAGGTGTCCAAAAAAAGGACTTTGGCATCCATACCTATCTGGGCCAACGGCCACTACCATGGGTCCTGTGTGTTTAAAGCTCACTCCTCAAACAGTGATAAACTTGTTATTCACATGAAGGTTATGACTCATCTTGGTCTTTTATTCATGTTCTCTTCAGGGCCTGTGATTGGTGTGGACTTGGATCTGTCCTTCCTTTCAGTCTTACCTTTGAAGTTCAACACCACTGTTGAATGTGCTGAATTATAACTACATTCAGAGTAGCATAATGGTGGCATCAGGAGAATCCAAGTAGGGAAGAAGGACATTTTACCTTTTCCTTTTTGATGAGTTCATCATCATCAGAAACTGACTTTCTGAAGCAGTACTCACTGCTAGTTGGATTAGAAAAGTGGTGAATCTCTTTCATGTGGAAGGATGAAAGCTTTAGCTTACTTCCCAGTGAGCCTTGATGGATGTGCTCAGTAGTCCAAGAGGGAAAGAGAGCTAAAAGCATCACAGCGAGCTGCACAGCCATGGTGGGGCTGTGGGCTCCCAGCACACTTTGAGGCACACTCATTCTTCTTCGCCTCTGAGCCCCTTGCCAGAATTAAGGCACAGAAGACTCATCAGCTCAAAGCATGCAGTGAAACAGAGGCAGATAAATGGAATGCATCTCTTCTTTTTGTTCCCTTGTTTCATTTTCTCAATTGTATTTGCAGCATATCTGAAGCACAATCAGAAGGCTGAGAGTAAGAATAAGGCAACAGAGATCATTTACAATTAATCACTGATTGCTGCTGTAAGTCTCAGATCAGAACTGGTGTTTTAAAAGAACCAATTTTTTCCCCAGTTAGACAACTTAAATCAGTTACTGGAGACCCAAGGACCAGCTTACTTGGTCTTTTCACGATTGAACATGTGTATAATTGTTAGGACAGTATGCCACTGTGAGAAAAAAAGTCTGTATTTTAAGATTACTTTTCTAAGTCCATTATTCCCTCCACATCCATCAACACAAGCAAAGAAAGAATGGCCGGACAGCAACTAAAATCACCTTTACTACATCGGAGGAATTAATTGATTATGGAGAGAAGACAACAGGGCTTCTAAAACTTCACCCATATGCCCTCCCAAAAACAAACTTCTAAGAAATGAGAAAAAGTAACATTTTAACAACTGATGTAAGGCTTGTTTTCCAGACACAGAAGTGCCTGCACAGAATACAAATACAGTAACCACAAGCTCTTCCTGTTGTTGAAAGACAAAATTGAAGTATTGGTTAACATGCTGTTACCAGTAATGGAAACGTGGACGGGTAGAGGACCTCCCTGAGCCCTGATGACTGGAATTGAAGAAGACACTCCTGGAAATCCTTGCATGAACTTCCCCTGCCCTGGTATTTTTTCATTAGAAATCTCCTTTGATTTGGCAATATCTGACAAAGGATACTGACTATCTTGGATTTTGATCTGACACAATATTGCTGCTTGAATGTTACTAAGTTTGGGAAACTTGTTCATTGCCTTTTTTCAAAATAAAGTTTTTAAAATGATTTGGCTGTTTTGTTTTGGTGGTTTTCTCATAGCTTTCTGCTAAGTTTTATTAAGCTACAAATGCTCAAAATCCAAGAAAAGAAGGTAACTTGCTTTCCATTATGAAAGATTAGACCTTAAAATGACAAAATTCCTTAACTGAAGGCAAAAATGAAGGATATTTTCTAATTTGCAGATTTATCTCAAATAAAAGACGCCTGCACTACTGCCCTGGGGGAAGGTGTAAGAGATGACAAGAGAGTAAAGCCAAAGAGGTTTCAGCGGGCACTTCAGTACTACTGATCACGTTGCACGTGTCACAGCTCATTACAACACTGAAATAAACCAGTACAGAACTAGACACCTAGATTTGCTTTGTTTCCTTTTGCTTTCATGTAATTTAACTACTTATATGGCAAATACTCTTGAAAGCATTAAAAACTGAATTGCATTCAGAGAAAACTGGTAAAATAGTGAAAGGGTAGTGTGAGGATACTGACTCCTTTAATTTGTCCACAGATTTCTACCACAGCATTCCAGATTGTCTGGACATAAACAAACCAAGGAGAACAAATAAACCAAAAAAGAAAGACCAAATAAACAAGCTGTAATTTAATATATAAGCTGACAAAGGCGTACTCCTTTTATTGTTAATGTTCAAAGAAAGATTATAGGAAACTTGCAAGTGAATAGACTCAAAACAGGGAGATAAGTGTTTATTTGTGACTAATTTTATGCTGATCAGGAATAAAGATTTGAGAAAAACTTGGATTTCCTTGAAATGGAAACCTCATATCTGATTAATATACTTCTTACTCTTAGACTTGGAAGGCTCTGCTGCAGTAGTACCTGCATGCAAGGAGTAGAATAACGTATTATTTATGAAGCGTATTTATCACAGTGAAAATTGCAGAGACACAAACACACAGAAAGAAAGGATCCCTGCTGCTCTCAAAGGAAAACGTTTCCTAGTTTATGAAAAGCATACCAAGAATGGAAAACTTAAATGTAACAAAAATATCAAGGTCTCATCCCCAGGAGATTATTCATTTTCTCATGCTGGGCTGCGAACCAGCACGCTGACATTCAAGCTGAGGGGAAATGCTGAAAGTAATGATGCTTGTAAGTTCCAAGCACCCACTTGCAGCTTTCTAGCTGGGCAGTGCTGCCCTAGTAGCATGGTGAGCATCTTAACAGTTACTTTGGCATCAGTTCTGAAGATACCAGGAAGCACAAAGATGTCCAGAGAAATCAAATCATATGCACATCTAGGACCATATCGATCTCTAAGTACAGATGCAGAACTGCATCTTTTGACTATTTCATAAGAAAAAAGAAAAAACCAACCAACCAGCAGCACGGTCTTTAATCATCTTGCTAGTCACTGGCAACTGTGCAAGCAGGTGGGCTCTGTGAGACTCGGCTCTGAATGCTGGAGCACATCTCTGTGACCACACGCTGACAAGCAGACAGACAGAAGCCAGTTCTGGACAAGCTAACTGAGTTACAGACAGGGTAGCTCTGGGTACAGCTGCCCTAGACACGTGCTCAAAACACCTGCAGATATATTCTTCCTTTACATTATTCT
Source organism: Aphelocoma coerulescens (assembly GCF_041296385.1). Taxonomy (NCBI): domain Eukaryota; kingdom Metazoa; phylum Chordata; class Aves; order Passeriformes; family Corvidae; genus Aphelocoma; species Aphelocoma coerulescens. The sequence continues at coordinate 23,328,473 of NC_091014.1, read as the reverse complement.
TAAAATCTGAATCCCTTCTGATCACTCACTTCTGTAAGGATCATCACTAGCTGGGTGAGAGGAATTACAGAGTAAAACATAAAGCAGTACAAAGTATCAGAACCACACCAGGATTTGGGGCTGTGTTTGGAACCCTAAGAACTGAGAGTGTGAAAGGTCCAAAGAGGAACCATAATAAATGCCTGATATCAAATAATAAACTCCAGATTAAGAATATGTAACTTGCTCAGTATTTCTACTTTGCTAAGGAGGCACAGGACAGACACATTTATACAAAGAATAATTCAATAAAAGAAGGGATTGTACAATTCACATTTAAAACAAAGCAAGCTAAGCAATGACCTTAAATTAATGCAATGACCTTAAGTTAATAGGAAAAACTGAATGAGGAAATTAGGAGAAATGGTTTAATGTCAAGGCCAAGTGGAAAGGAAATTTCCTTAATGAGGTAGTTACTGTTCACTAGCAATGCCTGAAGAAGGCATTTAGTAACTGGAACAGACTTGGTAATCTGTTTCTCCTAGTATGCTCTGTTTAAGATAATGTTGTTTCTTGTTGAGAATCTTGGGTAGATAGAAACTTTATGCCTGCATTTAACTTTCAAGACACCTCTTGCTTGCTCGGTGAGGAGTATAGCTTTTTTAAGGCAACATGAAGTAGAAAAAGCCATCTCTACAGCACTTCAGAAAATAAAAGCTTGAGAACATTCTGTTTTCCAATGTGGCTTTTCAGAAATACCCCACGGTGGGAAGTCTAGATCAAGTAAAACTTGAAAAAAAATCACTGAGAATATATTTACATCATCACTGTCTGTGTTGTACCTTTACATTTCTCAGGATATAAGAATTTGTTGCTGTCTTTTGAAATTAGTATCAGAACAGATTTGAAATGGAGTTGAGAGAGATCAGTGAGAATTTAAAAACTCACTTTTCATTTACTGATTTCTGGATTTCAGCCATGCATTTGCTGACTTTTTTTATCTGTTACTGCCACATCTTCTCTAGCTTGGTTTATTCAGAGATAAAGAATTCACCATTAACAGCATTTTTTAAAGACATTACTTTTAAGCTTAAAAGATTTTGAGAAGTCACACATCTCTAAGGATTTGACAGGTAAAGCTTTCCAGCACAAAGTAAAACAGTGACAGAGAGGTTCAATCAAAACATGCAAACAAAAGTTATTTATCCCACCATCTAGAAATCCAAGAGTAAGTGCAATATACATAGTATATTCAATCTGATAGTATATGAAAATGTGAGATTTTCTCCTTTATTGCTTGTTTGTTGATTGGGTTGGGTTTGGGGTGTTTGGTTGGTTGATTGGTTTGGTTTGGGGTTTTTTGTTTGGGTTTTGGGGTTTTTTTTCTGTGTTTAAGATCACAAAATCATTTAGATAGTAGTTGTTTGCAATTCAGTGAAATGGTTAATTAGATGAATATAGCAACTTTCTACAGTGGATTGCTAATCAAAACTTGAAGCCTAAAGAAATCAAACAAGAAAATTCTAGAGCCTAAAGAGTCAGGAGACACAGAGACCTTGTTTGGACTAACTTTGGCTCAAATGGAGTCCATAGGCGTCTTGTAGGAATTTTCTCTTCTCTTGTATTGTACACACCTCCCTCTGGTCACAGAGAGAGACAGCAATTCAGTCATGGCTGAATATCTGTTTGACTGCTAAAAGAATAAAAAAGTGTCCTGTTGTTCCACATTGATTTGGAGAGTCCCTGAGATACTGCTGAATGGAACATACAGGCATCACAATATGAAAGCACAAAAGAAAATTCATTGGCATTAACATAACTCTGAATGAAATATTTTATGATAATATTTCCACATCCAAAGGACTTTAAGGGCTGGCTCTGTTCTGAGACATGGAAAAGGTAGCAGGAAGGATTAACTTAAATATATCATGAGTTCTCATCCTTTCATCATGAAGTTAAAGAAAAGTCCTTTCACATAATGATTTTCAGATTTAAAAAAGCGCAGAATAAAATGTTAGTATCTCCTACAAGATTTTGGCAGATAGGATTTTAAACTGTCACATTTTTTCCTAATATCAGGCTAGCTGACAAAAATCCCCACTGCCTTTAGTTGCCCAGAAGACAGCATCAACAAAAACATGCATAGTCTGTGTCTCAGTGTGACATGCTGTTAATTGCAAAACCAAGGTCCAGGTAAGTTATTTCTGAGACTGAGTAAAACAGCACTGAGATTAGGGAAAAAATAATTAAGTAAACCAAACCAAATTCACTGTTGTGTAACAATGTGTGCCACTGCTGGTTTTCTAATTGGTTTGTTCAGATTAACAGGCATTCCGAATTTATCTAATAAACAAGTAGCTAACATCACATAATGCTTACTACAGTAGAGACATACCTCACTACCCAACACTAATTACCTCTGCAGTGCAATGTCAGACCTACAAGGCATCCTTTTCTGCCTGGGACAACAGTCACAAAATGAACAAAAAAGGACACCATTTCTGGAAATTTTTTTTAATCTACATTTTATGAGCCATTCCTTTCTCTCTTTCTATCTGCACACACCACTTCAAATCAAAGGACTGGTATAAGTAATGAGCTTAGCCATCTAAGATGCAACTCTAGCCATCAACCACCTACCTCATTAAAGTCTGAAATACAGATCTTTTACAACAATGCTAATATAGAAACCTTATGGCATCCTCAAATGAATAGTGATCATCTACAAACATCAATGTCCAGAGAGACTGGACAAACACAGCGTCAACAGCAGCAGTACATTTCTGTGGAGATGTACAGCCTCTCTGACACCATACAGGTGGGAGTGAAAAGGGGAGCTCCAGTCTGAAAATGCAAAGAATATTTACATCTAGTTATGTGTAAAGAAGAGAGTTTCTGGGTTTCAGCACTGATACATTTTCCATGCAACAGCAATACAACAGCAGTCTCAAGAGAAAGCAGTACATCACAAACCCTGCAGTTCCACTCTGTCAGGTCTCTCCTTAGCATGGAAGAGGTCAAGATCATGCAAAGCATGCTTTAATTTGTTGTATCTGATGTCCCCCTCACTTCTTTCAGGAAAATAATTAGACTGCTAACAGTGAGACAATCTCCATTACACGCCAAATTGTGGTTGGTGGTCCAAAACACTGCAGACATTAGAGCTTCCTCAGCAAAACGGATGACCTAAATAACCCTGTGTTGTGCATTTTTCCTGGGGGTGGCCTAAAAACTTTTATGAAAAGAACTGGCCTAAAGCAGACATCTAAAATAACAGACCCCATGGAATATTACATTGACCTCAAGTCTGCCAATGTTTTCAAGAAACTGGAAGGAAACGTGTAAGTGCTAATAGGTTGCAACTACAAATTTATCTGGTGCCGAAAGGCATCCTCACAAGGCAAACCACAAGATTATCCTAAAGTTAATATAAAAACCCATCCTTTAGAAACAGCTTCTCCAAATGAGACTGTACCAACCATAAATTCCACACTGGTGTAGTACTCAGGTTTTTGAAGAGAACCTGAACAGAGCAAAAAACCCAGATCCTTAAATACATGCATATGCCAATTATGACTTTTGAAAAAAATGAAAGCAGAAACCAGTGAATTTATGCCCTGAAACCCTGCTAGCTTCTACATTCACTAGCCTAATGTATTTAAATAAATGGTTAATCTACTGATTCCATTATTTTATCTCAATAATATAAAACCAGAATGTTCCAACATTTAATTACTATTTACTTTGTGTGTACTATGTTTTGATTCTAATGAATGCTTTTTGGTTCCTTTAGGTGTCATCTTCATCTCTGAAACATTCATCAGGATCAATTATGCCTTTTGTTGCCTTGAATAAAAATGGTGTGCCTAAAATAGCTGATAGTAAAAACAAAACTGTAAAAGCAACCAAAGCACCACTTACTCCAGAAAGCTGGTTCCTTTCTCTCATTTCATCAGTGAGATCCTTTTGCCCTCACATCCATGCAAAAAAATTTTCAGACCAACTTTTCAATAATCACAGGCAGAAATAGCACCATTGTTTCACTCATTTCTTTACAGAAATATCTCAATTTTTTTAGAGAGTAACACAACATTTAATGTCTTCATATAAAAAATCTCCCATAAACACAATTCATCCTTTTCTAAGGATAAGTGCAAGGGCTTGCCTTAGCAGTTCAGGATTTGGTACCAAAGGAGCTTGGTAATTGTAGGGCACTTGGCCTACTTACTGCAGAAGCTGAAAGGTGCCACCTATGCACATTGGTATGAAGGAAGAGATACCCTTCCTTTTACCATTTAGAAAGCTGCCAAGGGTAGATTTGGGTTGGATGTAAGGAAGAAATTTTTATAATAAGTGTGGTAAAATACAAGAACAGATTATCCAGAGAATTTTTAGGTGCCCCATTGCTGGAAATCCTCAAAATCAGGTTGGATGGGACTTTGAGCAACTTATCTAGTGAAAGATGTCCCTGCCTGTGGCAGGCAGATTGGACTACACGACCTTTAGAGTCTCTTCCCACTCAAATCATTCTATGATTCTATGACAGGGGTCTTCTGCTCTTTCTTATTTTTAATTTTCTTTGTTTTCTACTTCTAGCTCATTTTTTGCAGCCTGGCAGTGCCAAACTATTACCTAGGTTTGTGTACACAAATCACCTCAATTTAAACAGAAAGTACATTAAGGCAAACTGGGACAGTCAAACTAAGTCTGATTTTAAATTCTCAAAACACCCCACAGTACTAACTGTTACAGATCCTGCATTTAACATTCAGATTTAATCAGCATGAGGTAATCATGGCTTAGAATCACACATTTAAAATGAAGCAGTAAGAAAAACATGAAAAACACCAGTACGTAGCATTTCTTGCACCTTCACATTGCTTTAAGCAGAGCTGAAAACCTGAGAACTTGTAATCATTACAATATTGAAAAAGTTTTCACAGTATTTCAAATATTCATTACAGTTCTTTGCACTCGTTTTACTGATATCTAAACCTAAATTCAACACTAAAGGATTAGCACTGTGAGTTTAGCCCAAGGTATATGCATACCTATTAAAGGTAAGCATATTAAAGGTGGCAAATGAACCTCTTAGGGCTCTCACAATAGCAATTTCCAGCCTCAATGAAAGAGCATGCACAAACTGATGAATAAAAGATTATCTACTATTTCACAAACAATTCAACACAGGGTTGAATTAAGCAAAAAAAGACTTTATTTTGTAAGTCACTTTCTCACTTAATTTTACACTTACCAGTGTGTCTAATATAATTACTCATAGAAAACTGCCACATGATTGAATTTTTCTCTTTATCTGAAAAGCAGCACCACCATCTGATGCTCTACCGATCAGAATCTGGCTCAATGTCTGTAGTGGAATTTTCCACACACAAAAAAAATAAAATCCTATGCTAATTCTGAGAGAATGACTTCAGAAAGAGAACTGTAAACATTTCCATACCTTCTCTAAAACTGAGATTGAAGAGGGAAACAAGACAATCATATTTACATGTAAACAAAAATGAAACATGCTAAATTTCAGAGAGACTTTCAGAAAGTGTGGTGGGATGCTAAGGTGAGATTACACAGAACATGAAAATAACCTTTTCTGAGAATTAGAATTTATGTAACTTTTCCTATGAATATGAATTATTTTCTTTCTACTGCATTTTTAAGATCAATGAAAACCAATGCCAGATTATTCATAGACATGCTGAAAAACCACAGCAGCATTGGAAAAGACATAGCAGTGGAACTAAGGCAAAAAACTTAACTGGTGTAAACTTCCCAAGAGGTTCTGACACAGGAGCATGACTTACAGCACAGTGAAATGAATGCTGAAATTCCTATTTATTTATTTAGCAAATAAATTGCTCTTTCTGCAAATATTTATAAAAAAGTAAATCAAAGACTGAGCATATTAAGTTCCCAAATCCTTGGAGCTTGCTCTTAAGATTCTTAAGAGGACACATTCTGAACAAACTCAGTAATTACAGATTACAGTGAAAACATCTGCAACTACTGATACAGAAGTTATGTCACATCCCCAAAACAGATCTTCTCCTTCGCATTCAAAGTTAAAGTGGAAAATCAACTACAGTAATGGATATACCCTGGATTTGCAAACGATATTACAACAACTCTCAAACCATGACTACTGCATAGGATTAAAGGCAAGTTAATCATTTTCAGAATAAAATAATTACTGAGCAGACGACATATTTTTTTTCTTCCCTGTCAGGTAAAACTGAACCGTAGGTGAGCAACTAAAGCATAAGGAAATTAACACTGAAGTTTGTAAGATGCTGTATGACAGAAACAAGGAAGATGCCCATAATTCAAACTACTAACAAACATCACCCCATGGAAGATATGAGGGACCACGTGGTAGACATAGAGAGGAGAAAGCATCAAAGCCCAGCATCAACAAACACACAAAGAAGTAATAGAGATTAGTATTTTCAACCAAAGGGTAGCAAAGAAAAGGAAAAAGGTGCAAGAGACACATACAAGTAATGATGAGAATGTGATCAGATGCATACAATTTGATTAAAATGCATTAAAGAGGAGCAGTATCTTGAACTAAGTCTCCAGCTGGATTCCACCACTGCATTGTTCATTAAATCTACTGGTGACTATGTCCTACAACCCTGAAAAGAAATCAAAAATGACTAGCAAATGCTGACTCAAACTGCACACCTGGAAAGGGCTGTACAAGTCTGGAAGAAAGTCTGTGGAAAGAATGCAAAATGGAATTGGGAGGCTGGAATAAACAAATAAATAAAAGACTGAAATTACAGCTGATATATCAGCTCATGGTATATTAACATAGGATGAAGCCCTTGGTGACATTATATCCTTGACAGAAATGCTGAGAGTTTTGGAATTTGAAACTGGACACCCAGAAAACTTGTACACTAATTCAAAATGGTGAATGCCTGAAAATAGCTGGAAAAGCTGAGCTTTTCATCTTATAAGGCTATCTTAGATTACTATGCACAGCCTTTCACTGTAAGAGCAGATATGCTAAACAGCAGTTCTCAATGTGTCTAAAAAATTTCATTAAAAAAGGCATAAAGTAAATCTTAACAGAACAGTTACTGTTTAGACATTTATTTTACAATCATTTTTATTCACTATCACATCATTTCCAAAGAGCAGACTACTTTCTCTAACACATCAAGCTTTTTACACAGTGTGCTAAAAGAATGAAGCATAATCATTAAGTCCTTTTTCAGTTCTACCCCAAGTTCAGCGTCTTGAGACATCCCCCTACTCTGAAACCTACTGCTGGGCCACTAACTAGCTCAGCCTTGCCCTGCACCATCTTCTAAACTGTTTTTCCTCCCAGCCTTAACTTCTTTATCACAAGAAATGATATATCAGAAAAATGGATTATTTTCTAACCACTTCTGTTGCGTCCTCACACACCTAAAATAGTACCTCGAGAATGTTCATATTCTAGTTTCACCTGCAGACATATCCCCATTTTTCACAGGTGTTTTTGTGAGAATTCCTTAATTTCAAATACCACTTCATTGATCAGACCATAATTTGGAAAAGCACACTCTGAGTTTTATGGTTTCTACATAAATTTCTATTCCTACACACTGAGTCCATGATTTCAGAACAACAGGAAAACCATTGCCCATCCCTCTTTTTTTTTGTTGTGCAGTGTAATTTATTGTAGATAAAACCAAGCTAGGACATAAATCAGATCTTTTTCTGCTTGAAGAAAAAGCTACTCACTAGCAAAGAACAGCTGACAGGTAAAATGAACAAATAAAAATACCAAAAATAAAGCTAATTTTGAAAAAAAAATGTGGTAGACTGAAATATGAAGAAAGACCCCTCAAAAAAAGGTTAACATCCCGCCCTTGTGATTCATTGAGCAGGTTATAAGTGAGATGAAGGAAAACCAGAGGAGTATTTACTAAGAGTAAAAAGTTAATTTACTAGCCCTATGATGCTCATGGACAGGGAACCACCCTCTAGTTTGGAATGGGACCTGTTCCTCAGGCAATTAAAACTACATCTACAGATCTGCACTGGGGCTGTAGGCACTGAACACGCCTGGGAGGTCACAGCAGATTGTGAGAGCTGGCCCATCTGCATGGAAAGCTTCTGTTCTTTTGGAAGGGAACAGGCAGGTCCTCACAAAACCTTCTGCATGGTAACTAAAAATCAGAAGACATATTTCTCAGAATGGTGACTTACAAAGTGCTGATTAAAAGAGCTACCTTGGACATATGGAGATAAAGATAGCAGTGCCTAGTTGCATCAAGTGCTGCCAGGAAGATTTTTAGCACCAGGGGTTTTTCATTTTATCTTCTCTTTTTATTTTTTTTCCCTTCTTAAAAAAGGGTGAATATTTCCCAGTTCAGTTTCTCTCTTGTGCCCAGGCAGTAGATTTCAGCTTTTAAAACAGCAAAGCCAGTTTAGGAGGAAACTGTTTCTAGAAGGTTTGGAAGTTCACAGCCTTTGAAACTTAAAATTACTTTCCTGGTACCTGCATTAAAAGGCATACTATGAACACAATACAGAGAACAAAGCACACAGCTCACCTCATAGTAACTTCGCACAGCATTGCAAAACGCTTCATCTGCTACAATTTGCGTCTCCCCATTCAAAAAGGCCTGGAAACGTTCCTTCAGTACCTGCAGCTGCTGCTTGTTGAGCTATGCAAGAAAGAAACAAGGAGAGGGGAGAGAACAAAAATAAATGCAGTTAGTCTCAAAGTAAAAATGTACAGCACTGTACACACTTGGAAGCTGTGAACAGGGGAAAAAAGACAATGGCCACCTGGCTCCCTGGTGAGCGGCAGCTCTTCGAAGTCCCAGCTGGACAAGCCACACCGTGGCAACCAGACATGCACGCAGGCAGCATGCAAGTAAACTTCTGTGCTTTCCCTGGTGTCCTTGGGATGCCAGAGGTTAAGTCTGCATGGATACTTCTGTGCCCTATTTTATATACATATGCTGAATATAATGGTTGACCTTCTCCATGGCAGCAGTACCAGTTAATAAAACTTAGCTCCTAGCTTGTTTTCGAATACATCATTTTTTTTTCAGCCTTTAAATAACTGAATATAAGCAACTGAGATGCCTCCAACTTTTGGAGTAATCTAGGCACTACCATTGGAATGTTTCAACAAGCATGTGTACTGTGAAGAAAATGGACTTCTAGCCACTGATGCTGTTAACACTAGGAATGACATGAAACAACTGGATCTTAGGGAACAGCAGACGAACACTCCAAGATTGACAACCAATAACATTTGGTGGGCTTCATATCAAAGTTGAGTACATTTTGAAAACAAACTCCTAGAAGAGCACATTATACAATTAAACCTTCCAATCAACCCATTTTTATCGACATTTAATGTTATGGGAAAAAGCAAAGTTTGGAAGCTCCCCAGGGATCCAGACACAGGTCTTTTGTCAAAGTTTCTATCAACTCTTGAGATATTTAATAAGATATTTCTCCTTATCTAATCTGTGAGAAGTTTGAATATCACATCATATTCTTGAACTTTCAATTTAGTACTAAAAAAATTCAAACACAACTGACTGAAAGGTTTTTTCATCCTTCCTGTACTTTGCTTAAGTAAAACAAACAAACAAATAAACGTATAGCCAGAAATTGTAAATATTTTTCCAGAGGGCAGAAAGTTATATTTGTAATGGCTAACCTGCAGCAAATAACACTGCCCCCAATGGCATAATCACTTCTTCTTAAAGAATTTTTTGGCTTCTGCAGTAAATGCGGTCACCTTAGACTTTCAGGTCTCTTATGTCAACACTCTGAAGTCATTTACGCTACAACACTTAAAAATCTCTGCTATCCTGATAATGTGCCTACCTTGGACAACTTCTACTTTCTTAGTATCACAGGAAGATTTTCATCCCATACAAAGTTTGCAAACTCATGAGCTTCTTTGAAAAATGTAACAATTTTCTGCAAAACTCTCCAAATTGATTGCAAACCTGAAAGCTGTTTTATTTTGACAGGAAACAATAGTATAGATTCCATCTATACACTCGGTATCAGAAATCCTCTAAAAATAATCAAATGTAGGCAGCAGAGATGCAAAGCCAAAAAAACTGTGCCTCTGAAAAAAAATCCAAGTTAGTTAAAAATACATGATAATTCTGTTCCTCATCTTAACAGAACAATTAATGATACAGAACAAGCCCCAGGAGACCTCTAAGGAAAAAAGTCCTCCTGTTGAGGCAAGCAGACTTCAACAGAGGTTGCTGTGAGTGGATAAATTTCCTGCATGAACTCCCGAGAGCAGCAGCCTGACACTGACACCCCATCCCGTACCACTGCTAATTAAAAACCAATGGGAGAAAAGTATTCATATTGTGGCTGCACATCCACCCAAAACAGCACCTATCCACCTGTCTGCCAAACATCCACTCCTTGCACAGAATCCAATCCACTCCTTGCACAGAATCTTCTCGACACGGGATAGCTGTTTCCAACAGAAATCAAATCTTACTGCACTTATTTGAGTCCTCTTATTCTTCTCTCATTTTCTAAATATTTTGGACAAGTTGAGATATCAGAAAATGCAAATCATGATGGATGGTTTGAGGGGCTTTTTCCAGCACACACATGTTCTTCTGGGGGACTTAGATGAGCACTCACACAGACAGTGCCCCTCTGCTGAGCAAGCAGCTCCTTCATCCCATGGAATATTCACAGCTCTGCTATGAGAACATGCAGGCTTCCTGCCAAGGCAATTATGAAAATGTGTTTTCATGCTTGCAGACTTCATTCTTTAGGTGATTCGCTTGTCTATTACCCACATATCAAACAAAAACATTATGAATAAGGCAATGAAATATAAATTTAATTCTGACTTTCTCATTTCTAACCATCATAGTTCAGCAAACCTAAATGTGTTTAAAATATTTATATATGGCTTTCATATTCACTGCTTTTAGTAAGAATTTCTAAGGGTTGAGTGGCATTTTAGGATTACTATACATTTCTTAAAATACTTTTGTTTCAGTGCAAAATCTGGATGTGCAGAATAAAGTTCTTCTGCAAAGCTAAATATAATAGTATTTACAATGGAAAATATGAAAAGCTACAACTTGCATTAAGGATGATCTGAACTCTATTTTACACGTCCAAAGTACTGTCACATATAGAGACACAGTTAACTATCAAGATATAAAATAATTTATAGTAGTCCACTGCAGCAGACAGCTCCTCTGGGTTTTTTACTTGTCAGAATATTGAGCGTACAGTGAATTCTCTCTCATCTCTTTTTTTTTATGTTGGTCATTTTTAATGAATTCATTAACACTCTTCAATTTGCAGCACTTAAAAATGAAACAAAACTAACAGTAATAGCCTAGAAATGGAGAGAAAAAGGAAGTCTAATTGCACTGGAATGTAGCAGCAAAAGCAGAGAAACAGGTGCTTGTACAGGACATTAGCTCTTGGATACTGCCAAGCAGCTCAACCTGCCAAAGTCTGGGCTACCTTTGAATTTGGTCAACATGGAACAAGAGAAGACATCAGGCATAACCAGAATCCCAAAAGAAATGCTTAAACTTAAGGGCAGTAAGCCTGGGCAGATTCTCTGTGGTAGGAATTCCCATAATGGAGCTCAAAGTCCTTCTGCAGGAGCACTGCCTTTCAATCACACAAGCCCTTTCCTCCTCTGCTCTGTGCAAGACCCATACACATCAGACCTTTGCTTTCAGCCTGCTCTCATCTTCACTGTCAGTGCCTCTGTTCCCACATTTTAATTTCAGTAGAAAGAACCAAACCCAGGAAATTTTAAATTTAAATAATTACATTATTACATGTACCCCCAAATGTAAGCTAAACCTGGAATACCACCAAAAGTGTACAGTAAAGCCTTGCTGATTCTGTTATTTTCCATTAACCTGCTTCAGTTTTGTATTGCTTGTTTGGATTTTGCATTCTCACCGGTATAGAATCTGTTGCCATAACTCTCTGTGATACTTCATAAACAATTACTGCTGCTTCATGGGAGAATGTATAACTAAATTCCAGTAACTGAGAATATCAGATTTGATTGCATTCTGCAAAATGACTGAATATAAGCAATGACAAATTTAAGGGAAAACAAGATTAACTGCGCTTGAATTTGGTTTTTTCTTTACTGCAGTCACACAACAGATAAAGATTTTTCTTCCCTTCCATCCCTCTGTCTTTCAAAAAAGGTAACTTCTTTTTTTCACTTTACATTTGCTAACCTTAGTAAGCTATCAAAGAATGAGAACATTTACTTAAGACAGAGTAAACTTCTCAAAGAGCTATTTAATTAAGAATAACTTTTTCAAGATGCAGTAGCAATTTAACTAGAGTAATATAGAGGCATGAAAGAGCCTCAAGCACTTAACTATTAAAAAAATTTCTCACCTTGCATTTAACATGTCAAACAAGTCATCTATCCAAATATATTCTTCTTTGAGCATTAAAGATTTGTTTTTCCCTTCTAAAGTGAAGTTGGGTATGAAAACCTAGAGGCACTTCTGGTTTACCTCCACTCATACCTTTAAACAACTTCAATAAACGGATTTTACACAGACTTTAAATTCCTATTTTTATAAGAAGTCGGATTTCAAACAGATCTCGAAGTTTAGGAAGTTATTCCAATGTCACAGGTTCTGCTTCCTTAAATAATAAACTCCAGCGAAGGAAAAATGAAGCATGCATGCATTTGCAAGAGTAATACTGCTTGTTTCTCTTTGCAAGACATAAGGAAAAAAATAAAGCTGTAGCTTCACTGCGCTTGATGCTTCATTAAGAGCATCTGCATGTGCCTCTCACTGCCGAAGTTCACAGAGCGCTCACTACTGCCCTGATCCCATGCAGCCAACAGCAGCTGGCAAAGACAGAACTCCCAGCAGCTAGAGTCCCTAGAAAACTTTGGCCTTAAAAATGCACAAGTGTAAGACGCGGCCGGTGCGTGGGCGGCGGGCAGGCTGCCCCAGAGCCCCGAGCAGCGCGGGGGCCGGCGGGCAGCGCTCCCGCCGCACCGCAGCCCTAACACTGAGCCATTGCCACCTCGCGGCGATCCCAGCGCACCGCGGGCTGCAGCTCCGCGCGCTCCGAGCCGGCATCTGCGCCAGCATCAGCAAGCCCCGACGTTAACACAAGGAACAGCACCGGGTTTTGTCTCCTCCCACACTCTGGTGTGCTACTATCCTTTTCAGGCTATATGGGTATTTTAGGGAAATAGCAGGAGGTGATGACTGCAACTACAGACAGAGCAAGATAAAATATTTTGTACACAGGATGCAAAACCAGAGGGGTAGGGAGGAGCCAATCAAAGAGCCAGTTTCTGAACCCTCAAGGCTGACATGTGTATTGTCGGTAGCAAAAAAACTGACTTAAGTTCCTGAACACTTCCAAAAAATAGGAAGCATTTTTGTTTTGGAATTATGCCATTTTGTATAATGTCTTTGACAGTAGCAGTTGGTTTTGAAAAACTTTAGTCAGAGCTATAATTTTTTAGAGCAGAGTGGAAAAAGAGCCCCATGATGGTTCCCTCAAACAACTGTCCCTCTCTTCCACTTCAGTCAGGAGATAAATTCTCATCTCCTGAATCAAGAGCACTGAAGGTACAAATAAATATCTTTCCAGTCAACTTCTCACACACATCTTTGAACACAACTATTTCTTGTCCTGACAACCTCTTTGTCAAGGGAAAAACCAAAAAAAACCTGAAAAATGACTTGAAATTGTGTCAAGGACTAACTCATCCCACTTGCCACAGAGCATGCCCAAGGATGTTGAGCTCAGCATCTCCCTCCCTGTGCCTCCTCTGCAGGGTCTCCCAATTCAGCTGGGAGGAGATACCGGTCAGCCCATTACAGCAGTTTTCCTCTTCCCAAATCAGCCTTAGGAATGGCAGGACTGCATCTAACAACACCTGAAAAATCTCTCACTCTGCTGCTGAATGAGACTCAAGAGCCACCCAAGCCTTCACCCTACACCAACTCTGCTGTAATTCCAGCTTCCCACCACTCTCTGTAGTGGTGGAGAGGGCTTTATCCACAGGGTCAGACTGCAAAGCCACACACAGCTCCTCTGAGAGAGCCAAGAGCAAGGCATGGAGCCTTAGGCTGAACCCATCATTATCCTCTCCTTCCAGAAAAACAAAACACATCATTGCCTCTTAGCGAGCTGCATCTAACTTTGGTGATGAGAATAAGCCTGCAAAGCAAATAGCCAGTTATAAACAGTGATTCTCACTCTATTTCCTCTCTCTGTCTCCCATCTTGCCTCCTCTTCCGCTATCTGCCTACACAACAGTAATACTTGTATTTCACAGCAGAGATAGAGAGTATTCATTTATAATGGATTACTTGACAGATTTTCTTCTGAGGAAGAAGACTAAATAAACAGTATTAGAAAATATCAGTACTAAGACAGATGTGATAGCTGTGGTTACTGTGGTGAATTATGCAGGTCTTAATTATGTGCAATAATGGCCCTATACAGCATGTGGGCAGCAAACAATATATGCTGTCCCCTACTATTCATTGCATAAACCAGTTTGATTTTCTAAAAAAAGGATAAATATTTTGCTGTCACTTAGCAACCTCGGCTGTTCTTTGATTTTCTTAAAGTTGAAGTTATTCCAAGTAAAACAGTGTCTGTAAGGATTCTGTTTGCTGTCACTCCCTGCACACTACACTGTGTACATAATCCTGGTGCAACAAGTCAGTGCCTTGTAGCATCAAATATTAGAGTATCAGAATCAGCCAATTCATTTACGTAACACATTTATCATTCTTTCTAATCTAACAAGCACAACATCACATTTACCTTTCAGTGGCTTGTTTAAAAACCAGAAACATTACCAGTTACATATTGGCCATTCAATACCACTTACAGGGTGCTTATGCAACATTAAGTTAAATATTTTCATTGTCCAGAGCAGCATATTCAAGATTCTTTGACAGAATTGCAAAGTATCTCAGAAGGACCAGAGGGTTTGGGAGTTGGTTTCCTTCAGGGAGTAGAGGTGATGGCATAAAACTCACAGGCAGTGAGCAAAGCAAATCCTGATTTATGTGAAGGCATTCAAGTGTACCTCACTGACTGTCAAAATACAGAACTGAAGACAGATTCCAGCAAGGTCAGATTGGCACCTGAGAGGAAAAGAAAAATAGGTATTTTGAGAATGAAGAGGAACAAGTATTTTGTGGGGGAAAAGAAGAAATAAAAATCAGACTTCCCTAATTTTTTGGCAGAAGAGTGAAAATACAAAAATACAGAATAATTTAACTGCTTAAAACATACTCATAGCAATGATAGCTTTCTTTCTTGTTCAAAAAAAAAAGTCAAACTTTTAGACTATGCCACACTAGAAAAGAAAGAATCTGCCATGTGTTTTTCCTAAATGCAGTAAATATCACACCCCAATAAAAGCTATCTCCACTGAGATGTTGTTGTCAGTACAGTTGCAATCATTTTCTTTGTACCTACTCCTACTACTTGAGATTTGCTATAGAATTTAGCTGACAATCATCAGCTAGATTTATAATATTGTATTTGTTTCCTCTCTGCCGTGCTTCATTGATCTTCTCTTAGTCAGGAGTGGCTGCCAAAACTCTACAGCTAGGGCAGCTGTGTTCTGCTGTCCCTTGTCACAGCACTCTTTGAGACCATGTCCCTTGCAGAGTACACAGTGGCACTGCAGCCTTACTTCCTTGAGACTGCCAGAGTTCCAAGGAGAACAGTCATGCCTGAAAGCTATGCAAAAAAAGCTTCCAGCCACAAAAAATGATGATGACTCATGCAGTGACCACGAAAATTATGCCCAGTGGTACGTGCCATAGTGGGAACCTCAGCTACCAGTGCCCTTCATAGAAGTCGGGCCTGGGAAGAGACCTTCAAGATCACCCAGTTGCAACCCCTGCACTGTGAGAAGGGAACCTTCCACCAGACCAGGTTGCTGAAAGCCCTGTCCAACCTGAACACTTTGAGGAATGAGGCAGCCACAACTTCTCTGGGCAACCTGTTCCAGTGTCTCATCACACTCACAGTGAAGAATTTATTCTGCATAGCTCATCTAAACCTATGCTCTTTCTGCTTAAAGCCATTACTCCTGGTCCTAGAACTATGTGCCTTTCTGAAAAGTCCCTCTCTATCCTTCTTGTTTCTGAAAAGTCCATCCTCTCAACCCTCATTAGGTACTGGAAGACCCCAGTAAGATCTCCCTAGAGCATTCTCTTCTCCAGGCTGCATAACCCCAACTTTCCCAATCTGTCTTCCCAGGAGAGGTGCTCCAGCCCTCTGAGCATCTTTGCAGCCCTCTTCTGGACTTGCTCCAGCAGCTCCATGTCCTTCTTATATGGGGGGCCCCATAGCTGGATGCAGCATCTCACTGAACACAGGGGCAGAATCATATCCTTCGACCTCCTGCCCACGCTGCTTTTGATGCAGCCCAGAATACAGCTGGCTTTCAGGGCTGCCAGGGCACATTGCTGGGTCATGCTGAGCTTCTTGTCCACCAGCACCCCTAAGTCTTTCTCCTCAGGGCTGCTCTCAATCTGTTCTCCACTCAGCCTGTATTTGTGCTTGGGATTTCCCTGACCCATGCTCAGGATCTTGCACTTGGCAGTGTTGAACTTCATGAGGTTGACACAGGCCCACCTCTCAAGCCTGTCAAGGTTCCTCTGGATAACATCCTGTCCTTCCTCCTTGGTGACCACACCACATAGCTTGGTGTCCTGAGATAACAGCTGTCTCCTGTTTAGCCAGCTGCTGCATTAAACCACAGCACTAGGAGACTGTGTTTGTCATCTGGCAAATAAGAGTTATATTCTCATCACACTGTGGTGACATGTTTCAGGATTAATTTGGCTTAAATTCAAGGAATAGAAAGGATAACACTGGAAGCTGGAATAAAATACAGAAGAAAAGTATCCATTTTATTCTGGGTTCTGATAATGTGTAAAAAATATTTCACCAAACTAAGTAATTTTACCAAATAATTTTCACAAAAATAATTACCTAATTTAATTAATAGCCAGAATTGTGTCCATACTCCATCTGCCTTCTCTGTGAGGGCTGTGAAATGGAGAAATTTATGATGGACAGGACCTCTAGAATTCATCTAGTCAAACCTCCTTCTCTAAGCAATGCTAGGCTGATCATGTTGATCCAGACCTTGTCCAGACAAGTTCCGTATCTCCAATGCTAAAGATACTGCAGATTCTGTGTTTAACCTGTTCCAGTGCTTTTACTGAAGTTCTCACCCAGACCCCTAAAATTTAGCCAGAAGCTCCATGCTGTGTCTTGTGACTATTCCTAACTGTTCTTTTCTTAGGCACCTCTGTAAAGAGCCTGGTCAATCTTCTCTATAGCCCTGTGTCCCCCTCAAGAACTACAAGACAGCAGTTAAATCTTAACCTGCTCCAGACTAAACCATCCCAGAACTCCTCACTTCCCCTTGTTTATCTTGTCTTCCACCTCTCTAATCATTTCAGGGGACCCTGATGGACTTCTTCCAGCTTGCTAATTCCACTCTTCTACTTGGGGACGCAAAAATGGACAGAATATTCCAGATGTGACAACACCAATGTCAGGTAGATGCGCAAATAAAGGTACTTCCCTCAACCTGCTAGCTGGACTCCTGTTAATGCAGCTGAACATGCAGCCAGACTTCATTCCCTCAACTCACACTCTACTTGCTCTCCATCAGGATCTCCAGGTCCTTTATTGCAGAAAACCTAGCCAGCCAGAGCCTCACCTGTTAAAGGCACATGGGTCTCTGGCCTGCAAGTGTGGCGTGCTTTTCTCTGTGCTGAACTGGAAATTTTTGTTAACTCTTCTCTTTGGGAAGTCAGGAGTTCCCTAAGTAGCAGCCCTGCTCTACTACTATCAAGTGCTCCTCTCAATCTGCTGTCATCTGATCATAGCCAAGGCTGCATTCAGTTTTCTTTTCCAAGCTAATCTATAGAATCATTTAGGTTGAAAAAGACCTTTAAGATCATCAAGCCCGACCCTTGATTATTATACTTGTACACCAGAATGTTTTGAACAACACATTTATCATCCTCCAGTTCATCATCCCAAGAGAAACATGAAAATACCAGTTCTTTATAGAGAAGGGAAACATAAATTGATGATACGTAAACTCTAAGTGGTTATTTTCAAGTAAAGCTTTTTTACTTCCCTAGAACTATGTAAGTGTAGGCAGTCCATGTCACTGAATCCCTTCTCAGGTTAAGGGCAATAAACTCAGATCTAACAGTTATCTCCTTAATTACATGCCTTCAGTTCCAAATAGCAAATTAATGTACAAAAAAAAATTTAACAAGATTAGTGGGTAACACGGATACATATCAACACTTTGCTGAAGTATATTGTAGGTACCAAAAATTGTCTTGGGAGACTAGGAGAGAAATTGACTGCAGATTATATGCACAGAAATGCTAATGAACACTAAATACGACCCCCAACCCCTCCATTTGGTATAGGAAATCCCTAATACTAACATAATTATGGGAATGACAACATAAACTTGTTCCCTGTCTAGGCATCTGATTAAGGCCACTGTAAGACACAGTCTAGTTGGCTAGATCGACTGGTTTTCTGATCAATTAACAAACAGAAGAAATTAAAGAAACAGAGTCTGGCCTGTAAGGTCATTAACAGTTAAGTTGTCACATCATACAGACATACATACTTCACACATGACAATACACAACCCAATTTAGCTATGGTATGGTAGAACTAGGATGCTCAAAGACCCTTAATATTAGAGACTACACAAAAAAAATAAACACTGTGCTAACCCAGTTACCAGACCTTCAGTTTTGCCAAGCATAACCCCTGCTTGTGAAAGAGGGCTTCAGCTCTGAATGAGCTGTCCAGGTATCATCTCATCTTGTACACTTCTGTTTGTAATACACTCTTCTACCTTGGAAACCTGCAGTGGGAAAAATTTATAATTTGAAATCCTTTCCTAGCTTCACAAGATGAGCCTTCAAACATCCTCATCTCCTACTTTTCTAGGAGCCTCAGGAATACACTTATCGCAAACAAAATCTAGACACTATGTGAACAATAAATACAAACATCTGCATAGCCATCACAATAAACATCCCCCATGAGAGACACATCCATGTCCCTGAATACATTTATTTCTCAGCATGTAATATGAATTTGAACCAGCACAGCACACAATCTCATGAAAACTACAGGGACGAAACTAAGCAACTGCACATGGCAACCAATCTGCACTTAACATTTCCTTAACCACAAAGAGAGCACTTCTCATGAAAGTGCTCTTCCCTTTCTGTCTTCTCAGCCCCATTTCCCAGAACTCTCTGAGAACTAATTTTCATTAACCTAGAGGATTTCAACACTCATGAACCCATGAAATTTAGTGTTGCATTATAAGATTCTACCAGAGAAATGTCCAATAAGTAAGTAAAAGTTTTATCGTGTCCCCTGCCAATACCATGTACACCTTCCACAAACAACTACCTATTCTCTAACATAAGTAACTCTGAAACTTTTTGCTTTTCTTGCAGACTTTAATATCTCACGTACCTAGAACTCCCTCTCGTTTCCCCACCTTCCCCAGTCTTGGAGACCAATCTAATAGAAGGCATTTATTTTTCCCAACAAATCTTGTTCTCCTCACATCAAAAGAGCCATGACTGCTACAGGATTATTCAACACTGGCAATCGATCTAATACACTCAAATGGACATTCTTAATACACCACTAGGTTTGCTCATCAAGATATGTAGGAGACTCTCCACCATTTGAAGACTTAAGTGTAAACGAACATCTCCCTGAACCAAATATTCTAGCAGAGAGAAAGGATTTGAAAAAAGGAACAGGATGTATTTTTACATGCATATCAGGAAGTCAGACTACATCATCACAGCCCTCCTGGTCAGTTTGCAGAAAGTTCTCAAGGCTTAATTTATGCAGCTGAAACTACTGGGGAGAGCAATACAGATCTTTTAACGACATCTGATTGCAGCTTTAAGCAGCACTCCACTTAGTTTCAAATTCTCAAGCTGAAACTAGTTTTAAATTATCAAGCTGAAAAAAACCAAAGCTTTCCAAAAGAGATGCAGAGGTAACATACAATCCTTGAGCATATTACAATCAAATCTGTTTTCTCAGATGTCTAGGTACACTGGACTCAATTAATCCTTTCTATACCAAAATACATACACATACTATCCAAATTTACATATTTAGTCATATTGAACCATATATTTGAAACACAAGATGAAGCATTCCACAATCTGTCTCATTTTGGCTGTGCATACATATACCATACATGACTGCATTGTCCTCTTTTGTCGAAGTGTTATTTTAGTCTGCAAAACGTTTAACACAGCACTCAAACATCTGCAGATACCTTCTTTCCACAGCAGATTTAATAATGGGAGAATTCATCAATTCTTGCAAAATCACTCACCTCTCTGGAAAAACGAGCTTGTCTCAGAACTCTATGCTATAACATTTAAGTGTAGAAGGAAAACACAGCACATAAATCTAAATGTACTGTGTTCACACTCAAAATAAATCTGTCAGACTTCACACAAGAGGCTGGTACAATAATGCTATCCAAAGCTATATTTTGCTGGGTAATCTTTATGTAATTAAGAGCCTCAAGAAGATACTTGATTAAAATTCCCTTAAAAGGAGAAATACTCACATACACTCCCACACTGAATATCACAAATACATTGAGCTGTACCTTCTGTTTCAGAGACTTCAAGCACAGGGATCCTCATAATTGTTAAATAGGAATTTATAACAGCAGCTAACAGATTTTATTTTCAGGCTTTTCCTGATAGTGATTCAGAACTTTCTCCTTTTTGGTGCCTTTTAACCCTATTTCTAGTGCTGCCTTTTGTTATGATAAGTGATTTCCTCTGCATGGCATGTACTTGTATCATCCAAACACTTTAGAATTTATTTCTGTTTATCAGCACATTTTCCCCATCTCATCCTTGTTCCTGTGGGGTTTTTTTGGAGGGAGGAAGACGCTTCATACTTTAGAAAGAAACCATTTGTTGTCTTTTTTCTTTCACAATCAAGATTCTGGATTCATTTTCCTTTTCTACTTAATTAAATAGTTCCCTCTTCTTAACCATTTGAAATGAACTTGCAGTATTTGCTATCACACCACCTACTAATTATAACCTACAAATTTAATTCCTACTGTTATTTCTGTCTTCCCTTCTGAAAATGCTCCTTGGTTCACATCAAGTCTTTCTGCAACCTGATGTGCACAATTTAGGCCACCACAATTTTCATAACTGATGAGTTTTAATTTGGTCTGCAGCACATATATGCTCATACAACAGAGAACCTGAATAATCGACAGTATCAGTATTTTAACATTTCTGAGTAAAATAACTGTGTTTGTCCTCTCTGCTGTATTATGTGCTGGACGAGTTAAGAGATCAGCCCCTTCACTGCAAGTTGTGGTGAAGGGCAGCAGAGAGGTCCTGAGCCTCTCGCCTTCGGAGTTGCTTTTCTCTGGCCCCTGTGGTGGCTACATGGCATGCATCAGCATCTCATCTCCCACCTACCTGATCCTCAGCCCAAATATCACCTACTGACACATTTCCTTGGCTTGGTTTTCAACCTGCCTCATTGCCATGGCCTTCCAAGAGGAACACTGGATGGAGGCTGACCTTGAACACTGTCTCAAGACATGATTGGGACTCTGGCCCCCCATCAGCATCCCAGCCTGGTCCCCATAGTGGTCAATCCACCCCTACTGTCCCCTGACATCCCCTTCATTTCTCTTTATCACCCTCAAAATTATCCCTTTCCTAGCAAGAGCCGAGGGTCTTCACATCTTCTCTCTCCTCTTTCCTTACTTCTGCCTCCAATGTCAGTGATCACAGAGCTTCTAGCATGCTGCTCCCCATGTTCCCTCTCCTCCTGCTCCTGTCAGGTATGCTCCAGCAGAAAGGCAGAACAACACCCTTAAAAACAACCAACCCTCACCCCCACGAATAAAAACATACCTTTAACACTTGAATCTACAGTACTCAAATAGAACCAGAAACAACATAATTCATGACATCTCCATGTAAATTTCCACATCCACACTGCATAAATTGTATAAGCTTGCCCCTGATGTTATCAGAATAGCTTTCATCAAGATTTCCAATGATTTATTTTCAAATATAAACCATGTTGTATCTTTGTCTTCCCCATTTCTTTACCATTTTCAAAATTTTGCAGTCTTTCAGGTTTCATAAATTTTCTCTTCATGCATCTTCTTTCCTCACAGATGCTTCAGAGAGAATCCTAAAGATTTAATCTTTGTATTCATCCCAGCTCATATGCACAAGTGGATCTCATTCAACAGGCTTATCTAAGCAGATGACCCACAAGTCTCTTTGCTTCTTCCCTAATCAAGTTTAACTTAGAAAAAGGGACTGGTGTCATTCTGGTACCTCTCCCATGGTACCCAGGTGTCAACTTGGGTCCAGTACCCCTCCTCAGATATTCACAGTGCTGCCCATGTTCGACTCCTTTCCTTCCTTCTCTCACTGCTGATGGAGAGACTGCAATTCTCAACCAGGACTCAACCAGGAAATGGAAATCATCTTCAGCTCAGTCCTCCTTTCAGGCAGATTTTTTGCTTCTCCCTACATAATCTCTGTGATCCAGATTTTCCAACATTCAACACAAGCTGCTTATACTCGAGTTATTTTCTCAATTTCTACCTAAGCCCAGTACCACTGTCTTCCAAAGACATAATTATTCACCACTGCAAATGCCCGCTCCTTTCTTTGGTATGAAAAGAAGGTTGATAGTTAAGCTATAATCTAGTCATATCACCAGCTTTACAGAGATTCATTTATCTGAATCAATTAATTGAGAAATTTTGGGGTTTAGGTTCTTAATATTCTTGCATTATAATGTTTTAAGTGTTCAGTACAATGTTTAACTAAAGACTTTATGTCCTTTAGAGCTGTATCCCAGCACCCCATTTCTCATCAGTCCTTCAGTGCAAGCAGCAGGGACCATCAGGCACATTGCAATGCACAATACAGCACTGAGATAAATTTAATTCTGTGAAAATAGAGCATAAAAGTCTGCAGAAGTGTGGCCTTAACCTTATCACTTATCCTACTTAAAAATAAGGAGAAATAAAATCATAGAAAATTCTACTTTCTCACAAGAAATTGTACTGGAAAAAAACACCTTCCAATTGAAATTTCAATTAAAAAAAAAAAATCTCATCTCCAATTATAAATCAGAGGTTAGATTAACATAGGATTTCAGTATCAGTAATAGAGTCTTACAGGAAACAAAAAAAAAGAAGGCAAGTTTAATTAAGGAGTTTTCCACTCTGTAATAATGTTAGTACTAATCAAAACACTTATTAAGCTACACTTATTTCCATAGGAAGTTATTGGCAAAATGTATTTCTTTTATTGTAGTCTTTGATGCCTTGAGGGAGCAGAGTTAAATGGCTGAGTCAGTCAGTAAAACAGCAAACCAATTCCCTTCCATCACATTCTCCTCCATGCTCTGAATACTAATCAAGACAGAATAATGAAAACAAAAGCTGAGTGTCTGCCAGCTGAAACATGACTCTATACCATGCCTGATGTATTGATAACTTGCTCCCTCTTCAATGAATAAACCAAATGAATCACAACAAACAGCAAGGTTGTATAGTATAATACTACAGATTTGTTTACTCTATACATGCATATTCAACTCAACAGTAAATACAGGCTGTTACTGAAACTCATTCTACAGGAAAGTTTTGGTTTTTTATTTGCAAAATAACAAAGAAAATCCAGCGGTCATGTTACCTCTAAGATCTTCACCTTTACTCTGCACAGCATACAGCGCATGTATTCTTTCTCTCCTCTTTTTTGTAGCCTCCATATGTCAAATATTGGAGAGCAAAGGCTTCAAGACATTCTCCAATAAAACAATCCAAATAATCATGTTAGGCAAGAAGTTACTTCAAACAAAAGTTCTTTCATTACAAAAACACGTGAATCTGAAGATTTACCTATGATCAATTTTTAAAAAGACATTCCGTTCTGTACTCATGGTAAGGTTCATAGGTTTTTGCCAAAACAGCCCATGCCAGTGAAACCTCACTATTCCTTTCTTATATCAAGAATCCATGCTTCCCTGCTAGGAAATAAAAGTGCAGTACACTGTGGGAATGCAGCTGGAAAGAGAAGAGTGGCAGAAAACCTGACAGTTTTATACTGTGGATGTAGACTGCAATAATTTCTAGTGGAAATTATTATTTCCACACTGTGGAATCAGGTTTGATAAAACACAAGAGATCAGAAGGAAAAGGCAGCAGCATCAGATGCAACCTGGGTGGAGCAGGGACAGATGGCAGGAGATCTAAGCGAGGGAGCCAAGTTTGAGCCAAGTTCAGGAGTTTGTCACTAGCATTTTCAATAGAAGAAACAATGGTGCTTTGACTTGATAAAGTAGCCCAAATGTGGAAATCATTGTATAGTAACAGTATTTTGCTGACCCTCAGCTCAACGCAGGAAACTAGGCAACAAGTGATCATGTTCCTTTCCTCTCTTCATGTTTGCTAGAGACTTCAACCAGTGCCAGGGTTTCTTCTGGAATTGCAGGACACAGCAACAGATAAACTCCATTTTTACCACCTCCATATTTTAACCCAAACAAGATAATTTCTATGTTCAGAGGACAATACAGCATCCAATAACTTTTTCAGATAAACATATTAATAAGTCTGGAATTGTTATAAATATCCCTAATAAGCTCAACACAGACTGTTCATTAAGGTTTGAAAGGGAACTGGATTCACATAGTATTTTGGAATACATGCATTTTTTTAAACTCAGTGCAGAGTAAAAAAAATAGATCAAGATTAAAAAATATTGTAGAAGTCTTACAATTCTGAGTAAGAGCTAGCTAAAGAAAATAGACAAGGAGACATACCACACAGCTACAGGGAATCTACTTGTGAGAAACACTATTAGATGTTGAACTTTCGATGGGTTACCCTTCCTACTCAGACCAGGATCAGAGAGCAGAGGAGGCTGCTCTTCTGCTAAGTTCTTTATTTCATTGTCTCATAGCTTTCTTGCAGGCAGAGTTCAAGGGGGTTACATGATAAGGCCAAGCAGCAACAGCAAACAGCAGGCAGAAAACAGCTTCTTCTTCTAATTCCAGTTTGCTCTATTACATTTTTTTCTTACAGAAGTGTGGATTATATTTGTTAATTGACCAATAAGATTAACACAGGATTCCAGTTTTCCTTTTCTTAACCTATCCTGGTCTAAGTCTAACAGTCGTGAGCCTTACACAAGTGTTACATAGGTATTACACAGACTTGTGTATACAGTTTCTATCAGCTCTTATTGTTTATGTGAACACTCTATCTAAAAAATGTGAGCAGTATAGTTCTATCTATATTTGTCTAAAGTAAAAGAATTCTGTGAAGAGGTAACACTGCTGCAGCAAGAACTGTGTTTTAAGGTCTCTGCTGAAGCTTTTTAATGTTTAAGGCACTTAGCATATATTTCTACAAAAAGTTAAAAATCTATATTTCTATTTCACTTTGGTGTGACTTCATGTATCTCAGCTTGTCCAAAGGTTTTAATTCAATCCCTGTGCTTTGGCTTCCCTCTGGGCCTGAATCCAGAGAAGCTTTCACTGCAACAATTAGTATTCAACAAATATTTATTTACAAAACAGCATTCAAAGGAACAGAGTTGAGAAAAAGAATATAATAAATAGAGTTTGGTAACTGCTTGGATACTAAACTGTTTGGATTTTATGTACACAGTAAACAATTTAGAAGGAACAACTGGTTTTAAAAACTTCTTCTGGGGATATGAATGAGAGGATGGAGTCTGTCAGTTTTTACACTTCCTGAAATCCCTGCATTATTGACATCCTAACACAAGATAATATAACTCTTAATCACATATTGTGCTCAGTTTCTACTTACATTAGAACAATTTATTTTATAATGTTAAGAAACAGAGGGGAAAAAAGACATACACAAACAAAATTGGTTAGCCACAAGAGCAAACAGCCCAAGTCTGAAGTATCAGATTCACCAGGAATCTGAAAACTGGCCAGCTGCAATTCAAGGACAAAGCTCAGTGTGACAACAAGCACCAAGTGGCAATGTCCTGGGCCAGACTTTAATAAAGGTGTGCAATAAAGAAGAAAAGAGGGAGCAAAGAACTTTAAGAAAAACCCCGAGTACAACAGCAATCAGAGAGTGGACTCAGAGCAAGATGGGCTGCAGATAAGTGAGAGGAGATACAGTTTCCAATTTACTTTTTACTGAACGCTCACTAAAAATCTACTGGGAACACTTTCATTTTGTCCTCTTGGAATCAATTCCCAAACTTATGAAGTGTAGAAAAAACAGGGAACTCCTCTCAATTTATCTTTTCTTCCACACTGACAAGTATTTGCAGTATGATGTGTTTGATTAACCTTTCACGAGTTAAGGTTCCAAGAGTTCTTTCATTCCTTTAAATTGCTACTATACTAACATATAAAAATTAGGTCTCCAAGTAATATAGGAAGATAAGTAAGAAAGCCATCATCCCTCTTTATTACTAAAGACCAAACAATCGATCACAAATTTTGCAATATGCACACAATAGAGTGAAAAGGGGATTCCATGCACATTTTATTGCCCTAATCTTGTACAAATCTTCATATTTTGCCACCCTCACAAGAAGTACTTTTCCCCTTAACAAAGGGGAGTGGAGGGGGGGGAAGAATGAAATAACGTTAACTGTTTTCTCTGTAGTTAAAAGAGCAGAGACAGATAATGAAAACAAGCAAGCATAGACATAACAAAATTGCATAGTTGATTATCAACAGCTAAAACTGCTGGTTAAACTAAACACTGTTTTTGCCTCCAAAACGCTAAGCTTTTAAGCAAAAATTTAAGCCTTCAAGGGCTTCTTAAAGATCACAAATAAACCAACTCATGATCTATCTCAGCTCTTCCAGAGGTATAGCTTTTGCTCTTTATTCTTTCAGACTATTTTCTAAAAGAATGCTCAAAACCCATGTAGTTTCCTATATGGTTACAATTACTTCACATGAAGCAAACAGGGTATATTTCAATGAAAATATATAGTAATTAGGTTAAATTGCACCCAGTGCATTTACTGGATTAATACACAAGGAAGCAGGCAGATATTAACTAGGGAGGGTAGTCTGACATTACCAAAAGTCAACTCTGCCCCCATGAGTAGCTCTTATAGTACAGGATTATTTCCAATATCATTTACAGAACTAGCAGCATGTTTGCAACTCCAGCTGTGGCAAGAGCCCATATGTTCCAGCACACTGGTGTGTGACAATGCTACAGTCAGTTCTAAATCATATCACAAAGTAAGCTTTCCCAACCCTCCCTAAGCATAGCTCTTTCTAGGATTTTCCTAACAGTTTCTTATTTTTGGACAATGCCACCAAAGCTCAGTGTATCCCATGCTTTTGAGACACATCTGTTTTCCTGTCCGTGTCTGAATACATCATGCAGTTGGTACACATATGGCCAAATAAATCAGTCCAAAATATCTTGGAAGAATCAAGCATACTGGGCAAGTACATATCATTTGTGTATTTCTCACGCACAAAAATTAAAGAAAAATTTAGGATGGGTGGGATATGTAGAGAACATACAGTCCAAACTCTTATTCAAAGCAAAGTCAGCAATCAAAGTTGCTGTATTGCAACTACCACTGGCCTTGGCCAGTCCAGGCCTGCACAACTCCAGTAATACAGATTCTGCAAAATCTCTGAGCAACTTGTTCGAACACTTAAACACATTCACCATCAGAAATGAATTTCCCGATACCCAGATGGAATTTCCTTTGTTGCAATTCACAGCTTTTACATCTTAGCCTTTTGCTGTCCATCTCTCAGAAGAATCTCCATTTCTTCTATTCCACTGACCCTACCTCTTCAAAAGCTGCCAAAAAATTGCTTTCGAGACCATTTTTCATTATTTCTTTACATATCAATAGCAAAGTTACTCATAAAAAAAAGATTAATGCTGGAAGGTATCTGTAAGAAAAGAGGAAGACACATCAGGAAATAGCTAGATGTATCTTCTGCACATACAATTGGTAAAACCAGGAACACTTGCCTAATTAAAAAAAAAAAAAAGCACCCTTAAGTACTTAGTTGTCTGAGAGAGATTACCACACACATTCACATTTCTCTGGGTAGCTTACCTTGCAAACATCTCTGCATTCTTTAAAGGTTCTCTCATCTCCAGACCATGCTGGTAAAAGCAGAAAATGTGGAAGACACATTCAAGGTGCCACAGACAGAAGATTATGTTCTAAGGTCCCTAGAAGTGCATATATTGAATCTGCAATCTTGTATTTCCTGCCTATACCAGAAAATGAATTCTGATACAGTGCTTCTCTATGCAAAGTAGTTTAATGAGATTTTTGAAACTAGAAAGCGTCACAGTACATTTAAATTATATGTGCCAGAACAAAGTTTTTAGCTTACAGATTGCAGTCACCCTCCAGAACTATGCCTTAGAAATAGCTGAAATTCAGAGTTAATTATGCTGAAATCCAAACTTAAGAGTACAAGCAAAAAGTATATGCAAAGTATTTAAACACAGCTAGTTACTCCTCCAGCATCATCCAGGGAAGAAAAAAAACGTGATGAATCTCCTACATCTGCTAGAGGCACATCAAATTCACCAGGGAGCAAATGTCAAAGCATGTCTGAAAACACAGAACAAGACAATGGCTCTATAGATGACTTAACTGTGTTTCTAAGAGTTATTCTAATCCAATTCAACTTTACAGCACTGGTTTGGTTTTTTTTCCTAAAGGGGAAAAAACCAGCAAGACTTCATGAATATTTTAGAAATAATGTTCTGACTGACAAATCATGGTCTTTACAATATGTATGGGAAGGTATCTGTGGAGGACTTATTTCTTGCAGAAGCTGTTCTGCTTGGGGGACAAGGTGGGGGGATGCTGTTTCAGAAGGGCTGCATGCATAGCCCAGTTATCCTGAAGTGTGAGTTACCTGGATTGCTACATATGGAGCTGCCAGGCTTCAGTGACTCTATATTCCTATTTATTTTTTTTATTAATTTCATATTTTTATTCAAAATTAATTACATTCAAACTGCAAAGGAACTGAAGGAAAGACTCCCTAATGATTTAGACGGGTCTAAAGACACAACCTTACATAGTGCTTCTCTATCTCTAGACATGATGGTATTAAGTGTTACATTTTTACTTATTTTTCAAGGACTTAAGCTTTACATTCTGCTTCTGAGGGTCAGATAAACAGGTAAATATATTTTCTTGCAGTATTTTTGAGCATCAGTTTCCTTAAAAATCTTCATATGGACTCTTTCGTTGACAACAGAGCATGGTTTAGTTGATACTGTGTATACACATCTGAAATTTATCATCCTGACCAGAGAAACAGATATGTTCACAGCCACAAATTACTTTAAGTCATACATCTGCTGCACAGTGAGTGTATGTCAACTACAGTAAGAAATGTGCTAAGAAATGCCAAGACTCTGCATACCGATTTTTTTTTCTGGTTCATCAATATGTAACTCCTTATTGCCTTCTCCACTTATTCTGCAAGAAAATGTAGGAAGGAGGACTGTGAGTTCTTGAATGGTATCGTCCAAGTGAGTTTTAACTCAGAGGCTGAATACAACAGGCAAGCAGGCAAGCTTCTTATGGAGCAATTGGATCTTTCAGGTGTGCTGAAAAAACTATCAAAAGAGAACTCATTAGAGTCTTCCAGTTCCCTTAAAATGACTTTCCACCCTAAAATGATCCTTCCTGTCCCAAGCAGAGTTCTGCCTCATGACATTTGTCTTTACTCTGTTCCACTGCACTCACATCGAGTTTCTCCCTGACTTCAGAGGTCAAACATCCATCTATCCATCATGAACAAGGCTTTCCAGCATCCACAAGTAACAGAAGAGTATACTCCCAACTATTTCAACACTGGCAGAATTTATCCATGAGAGAGGAGAAAGAAGAAAGAGTCTCCTCACACAAGTCCAGCCAGGTCTGTGCCAGCACAAAGGGTACTGATTTCAGCAGAAGAACTAAGATGGATGCGTAATAAGAGGACTGCAGTGATATGGAGAGCAGAAATAGCCATCACACAAAATGGTGTATTTTTATGCTTTAAAACACTGTCTCAGCTACTTATGCCTTATCAGCAAGACAGCAGAGTGTCCAGAAAATGACCAGCTGACAGCACTGGCTTATGTTGCCTTGCCAGAGAGAAACAACTGGCAGAGGCAGCAATACTTGCCTCTGAAAGGCCCTCTGAGCTCAGCAGTGCAAGCAAGCACAAAACACCCAATTCAAACGAACTTGCAGAAAGGAGGAAAGGCAAAAAGCAGAAGCACCAGCAAGGTACTATAGCCACTTACCAGTTGAGAGCTCTTTATCAGCTACTACCACTTCCACACCAACATTAATCCCAAAAACAACAATTTGAATACTAACGGGGAAAATAAATCTCAAAGTTCAAGGGGTTGCTTAACTTTGGCCTGGAGAGAGAAGTTAGACAAAAAGGCATGATTATTTGGAAGTGCATACACAGGGTTTTAGTCTAGTGTGTTGGTTTTGTTAAGAGCTTTTGTGGTTTTTATTTTTCCCCCCTTTCCTGTTTTTCTCCTCAGCATCTGATATTTTTCATTGGAAAGAAAGAAAGAAAAAACCACATTGCACTATATCATTTGATTGAGTATTTTTTTGATTTTTGGCCAAAACTCTCTCCAACAAAGCTGAATTACACCTATTTTAAACACTCTCACTTTGGATGAAAAAACTGATGCCCACTAGCTAGATTGTAAGCTGTCAGGATTCCAGGATTTAGCTCTTTCCATAAATAACATATCCAATCTAGCTTTGTCTCATTTCAGTAAATACTTGCTACTTCTAAAAATAAGCAAAGAAGAAGATGGCAATGATCTCTAATTTTCACTGTCTAACACTTGGTCCTTTTAGATAAGATGCCTGCAGCGCCCCATAGAAGCTCTAAATCTTTACCTCATTTGCAGTAAATCCTTGAGGTTAAATCAACACCCTAGACTAATTTTGTGCTGTCCCTGAAGCTTTGTTTAGATTCATACATATATATATATAGATAGATATAGATATAGGTATATGAAAGCCTCCTGGTTTCCCGTGTAGAAACTAAAAAACTTTGTTTGTATCAAGAGGCTTCACTGTACAGAGGACCAAGTACAGTCAATATATTAATAGCACTGCTAGCCCATCTTTCCTTCTGTAGCAACAGACATTTCCAGGAAGTTCATAAGATGTTCTCCTGAAGAGGAATTCTTGTTCTGAGGTTTAAAACGGAGTGACAATGGAATATGATTTTATTAGTTAAAAGATAAGGAACTGTATACTCAAGCTGTGTTTAAATTACCCATTCAATCTGCAAAAACCAAGAGCTCAAAATAAACCAGAATTAAAGTCACCAGCTTAACTTGCCTCTAATATATCTATACACACTAGTGTCAAGCAGTCTGATGTAACAAAAATAATCACAAAATAATTTTCTCATGTGACATTCATCTTTATAAACAGCATATGCACAGATGCATGCACATTTGTCCTCCCTGCATGTCAGGTAACTCCATGGAAGGCAGCTTCCACCCTGAGGTACCCCACTGCCCCAATGTCAAACTCAGCTGTTGACTGCAGACAATTAAGCTGTTTGATTAAAAGCTCTATAAATAAATATGAAAGTAGTAGTTAGTTTAATTAAGTCAGGGAAAATGCAATCAATTGACACAACTCTAGTTCCACAGACAGAGAACTTGCTGAGACAGAGGCAATGGGCTGACAATCCCAAAACCCTATTACCTCAGTGAGGATGAGGTTAAGAATGCTCATTGTATACCACTTGCTGCTGTAAAATCAGGCATTTAAGTAACTGATTGAAATCCAGACTTAATTCTTTGCTGCTATAGAGTGATCTCATTTACACAAAGAAAGCTAAATCTCAAGAGAAAGTTTAAAAAAATAAGCAGTCGTGAAAAAGAACTGAACTAAGAAGTTGAAGCAAGTATGTTCAGATCTGTCTTATTAACCAAAACACTTCAATTAAATCTATTATGCAAGACTGCTTCACAGATTTCTTGGCAGGAAATTCAGGGGGGAAATAGGATAATTAGTATTCTAATTAATGAAAGGAAAGGATGATGGTTAATAAATTTGGTCAAGCACATTGACTCTAAAGGATACATATTAACACTGAAAAAAGCAGAACAACTAGTTAACAAACTCCCTACACCCCAGCAGTCCAGAGGGGACAAGAAATCAATCCAAGTGACAAATTCTAAATCTTAGAAACCTTTTAGAGTTCAGATTTAAAACAGCAGCAGATGTTATCAACAGTTAGAAAAAATTGCTTTTATTTCAAAGTAGTAAAATTGTCTTTTCTAAACCTACATGAAGTATGAATTCCAAACAGATTTTAACAAACTACTACCTAATCTGCAATCACACGTGTAATCAGCCATGTTTGCAGTCCTCAAACTTTAAATTTGAAGTATCAGTTGAATCTAATCATGTAACCATCCGTTGTTCCAATATAATCATAGAGAATTTAAGGTAGGCAGGAATGCCTGGAAGTCATTTAGCGGAAACCCAGAATCAGAACAAAGCTGACTTCAAATAAATGAAGCTGCCTAGAGGACTAAAAGGGATATGGTTATCGAGGATAATTTAGAAATTCTTCATTTTTAAGTACCATGTTGATAAATTGGTATAAGAAAAGTTTAAAGAAAAACACCACAATAAATTACTCTAAAGTTATCAGAAGAAATGAAATTTTGTCTGTCTCGTGAGTAATCTTAGACTGCATTTCCCAGAGAGGCTGTGGATTCTTCTTCTCTGGAGAAACTCAAAAGCTGTCTGGACACAATTTGGAGTGATGTGCTTTAGGGGACCCTGCTTGAGCAGGGAGGCTGGACTAGGTTGTCTCCAGTGCTCCCTTCCAACTCTACCTGTTCTGTGATATTTAAAAGTTTCCTCAGACAATCAGACGGAGCTAGTATTTACCCCTGCAGATGAGTCTCAAGACACTGTCTTTCCACTGTTCTCATTTGTCAAATGCACTGGAATAATGGTATTTGGCAGCTTGGTGCTTTCATAGCCTTTACTGTATGACATGGTAAACACAGAATTGCCTGTTTTTACAAACTAACATAAATTGGTTCCCTTCCCAATCCCCTTCTTCCTTAGACACATCAGCTGATCATTTTGTGACAAATCAGCTGAACATATCTTATTAATTAAAACTGGGAAATGCTTAAGGAAACACTTCGTACACCGTTTCTTCCACCCCTGCCTCCACAAACAAAAAATGTTGAAAAGAAAGCTTGATCTTGCAGTTAAAACACATTAAATTGTTGGATTTGGGAGTTCAGCTATTGAGAGTCAATATAAACTTTCAAAAAGCCTCCCAAATCCAATATATACCAGCAATTATAATCAAATTGTAAATTCCCTAATATTTTCCCCAGGGTTTTTGGAAAATCTCAGTTTATGCCTTCCTTCTAAGATTTCACAGAAGCATTTAGGGCAGAGAAATGGGAAAGGAGAAGGCAGGAAGAAAGGTACAGAAACCATACAAGCTGTACACGTAGGTGAAAGAGGTGAAACAATTAGCTGTGCCTTGAAAGAAGACAAAATTGAGAGCTAAAATCAGAAGATGTACCTACAGAACACATAGTGCATCACATAAGTAACAAACATGCAGGATATAAATATGGGTCACTTCTCCCTGTACCACATGGGGACACAGACCAGGGTTCAACTCATTCTTTTTCTTTATTGGCAGGGGGGGGTCTGCTGTTTCTATTTGCCTAAAGAGGAAAAGCTTTGAAACATAGTGAGGGGAAACAAAAGAAATAGCTTCATAATTTTTAAGCCTTAGTGTTATCATCAGCACAGGTAATTGTCAGTTTTATTTACCTTTGCACAGGAAAGCTTCACTGAACCCAAAATTTAGGAATTGCCATCTTCTCCTATCTTATTAACACACTGCTTAGAAGGACTAGTCTCTATTCCAGCTTCTAACCCCTCATTTTATTCCTGCAGCAGGGTAGTATTACTATGCAAGACCCTAAAAAGTGCTTAGTGAAGCCAGACTTTCTCTAGCAATTTAGGATGCTGATCAAAACACCACAGCTCCTGGGAAAAATTCAGACTCTTTAGTCACTGAAGAGACATTTCCTGAGATGGGGAAATCAGTTTTAATAGATCTGTTTTACTGGAAAGAGCTGGTTTCCGAAAGCATCCTTCCTCTAGAAGGCAACTTAGAGATGAGAGGCTGCATAATTTCCCAGGCAAGATGTATAAGCAACACACAGAGAACAAAAAGTGATAACACTCTTTCTTCACTGCGATAGAGTGAACTGAGTAAGTGATCATCCAGCTCCAGGATTCAGTGGGAACAGACCACAGTGAGAAACTGGTGAAAATCCAGACTCCACCAAGCAAGTCTCAAAAATCTCAGGTTTATTTCTTTGTTAACAGTACAAAGGCTGGCAAGTCACAGTGCAACCACAGCCAGAATAAAAGGCTTGTATGATAACTAATTTGATTTGAGATTAATCATTAATTCCTCAGTATGACAAAGACAATGAAACTGAAAAATGCAGAGGTAATACACACAGTGCATAATCATCTTGCTGGTTCAGAGGGAGTTGGGAAGAACCATACACAATTTGCATCAGTTCAGTCAGAGTGGCCCAGTACATAAAAATTATGATTTTCCCGATCAGTGTCATACTTTTTCATTTACAAGTGTTTTTCTCACAAAGATATGCAGAGGGGGCTCTCAGAAATGGGCTTTTTTGCCTTACATTGCTAACACAGATTACAAGTTAGCACATAGAACATTGTGATAATAGCAGAGCTGAGTGCTAAGTTTTTTCTCAAGAATCCTTTACGCTGATGATTTCTACCCTTTGGAAAAAAGATTTAATTCTCTCACTTAAAAATATCCCACACAATCACAAATATAAGTATCAACAAGGGGAATTGCAAAATATTTTTTGAATGATTGTATGTTAACAGCTTTTAAACTAGATACAAATAGTATTACTCTTTTTTTCCTTTTTAAAGATTTGCAGGACCCCATGCATGCACACGCGCTAATGGTAATATGACAGGTTTTAACACAGCGTCTCATGTTAGCAGATGGCCCTTTGGTGCTGTATTTTATTAGTTTGTTTTGCCCAAGAAATATTTGGCTACAGAACTCCAGCACGTCACTGATTTTATTATACTGGTGAATTATCTCAGAGTCTTGTAATACAAACTGCTTAGGCAGTTATTAATTTAATTTATGTTTTGTTATTGCTGAAGAAACCTCTTTGTTATTCCCCACTGCTATCACTGTCTTTCCATCAATCCCAACTGATGGTTTTCAACACATATCACTCTTGCCATCAATTCATTTGCCTTGTTTCATTTCCTATTGGTGCTCCGGGTGGATTCAGCAGCCAGCCCAGCTCCCATTTCAGCCCGTGCCCTGGCTCTCCCTTCCTCCGGGGCCAGCACTAGCGACAGACTCCCTGCCAGCCACCGGGCTCAGGGACGGGCGCCAGCCTGGCTGTTCCTTTGCTCATAGGCTGCAGTGCCTCTCCAGCTCGCCGTGCCGCCCGCGGCCGGTGCGCGCCCTGAGCGCGGGAGGGGAGCGCTGGTGTGAGAGCATCCCCCGCTCCTCGCAGAGGCACCTGGCACACCGGCAGCCCTTGCAGCCCTTCTGTCAGCTGCCAGGAGCATAGAGCAAACCTCCCTGCTCTGAGGAAACAAACACCACCAACCCAAAGATCACAAGGCAAATGTTTTGCACAAAGCCGAATGTGATATATTTACTTCTAAATAGAACTTACTCTTAACACTTTCAACAGCTGAACCAAAATAATTACAGTGGCTAAAAAAATAGAAAAGGCTACTTTTCAGCCATATGTAGGTCATCCAGTGTTGGAACTTAAAACCCTCAGATCCACAACACAGTTGAAAGGAATGACTGGAGGGGAAGCAGCATGTAGAGCAGCCCATATGGGCAACATATGCTCCACCAGGAAACCACTAACTTTGTGACAGCAGCAGAATAATCAGGGTAAGAGATGTTTATACATGGCTCCAGGAAGAAGAGTGCAGTCCAAAGATGGAAGGCAATATATCCAACTGTAAAACATCCCATTAGAGTCATCTGTGGGACGAGTACAGGCATGATCTCCTGCTACAATATCAAGCAGCGAAATGGGCTACAATGCACAGGCACGTAATACAGACAAGGGTTTCTTGCATTAATTCAGTCTAGAGGCAATGCACTACAGCAATTTCTGTCTAAAAGAGCACATAAATTATAAAAGATAATCATTAAAAAAAGGCATGGCACATTAAAAAAATATTAGCCAAGTAGCCACAATTTGTGTATTACCATATGCAATGATAAGATTGTACAAGTCCTTTCCAAGAAAGCTAAAAAGCAGAAAACTTTTAGCCATTAGCTCAGAAAGTGCTCAAAACCATCAGCCAAGAAAAGACTCAGTGAGCTTGGAAAAACTGGGTGTTTAGAACAGAAGAGTTATAATAATCTTCTATTCTTCCCTTCAGCGGTGATAAACCCTACTTGCAACACATTTAAATATGGACAGCCTTAAAATAGAAAAAAAATTAAAATCCAGTTTTCACAAATTCTTCAGGACCTAAAAAAAAAAAAAAAAAAGGAAAGCAGGTTAACACTGTTTGTGTCTGTCCTAGTTCAGATAGGAACTAATTAATAAAAACAAAACAAAAAAATGCTAGCAGGCGGAAGAATGTTCATGTGAACTGCTGCAACAGCCAAAGCTGTTTGTCAAAGTTTGTCAGCTCTAGGTAAAGACTCACTGGTGGCTATTAAATCCAAATGTGAATCATAAATTTTGAGTCTGCTACCAGTTTTCATTTGATGTGCAGAAAGGTGTACAGAAGTCGCCTCACTTCCTACGTGGGATAATCACTGTAAGTAACAGAGATAAATTCTGTTTAGAACTCAGCTTGAATCCACGTGTAAACCTACAACTTTCAACTGTAAAATGAGTGACTAACAGCTGCATCCCACAAGATAATAACACAAAAAGAATTTAACAGTTCTGAAAGTGTCTAAAACCCAAAAAATACAGCTACAGGGTTCGAATGAGCTGTGTTGTTTTGAGCAGATAAAATAACATTTATTATGTTTTCTGTGTTCTACTTTGACTAGACATTCAAAGTTTTTCAAGGAAGCCTATGATTTCCTATGAGCAGAAATGAAAACTGAAGTTAGAATCTTTGGGGCAGGGAGAATCAGAAGACAGTCTAAGGTAGCAATTTATTATTTCTTTCATATTTCTCAACTTCTTGAATTGAAAGACTATGAACAACGTGAGAAACTCATGATCTCCCAGTTTACAGATGATTCCCCAGAGACAGAGGACAGTGTGTGGTTATCTTCTCTTCTTACATTTCTATTTTGTTTGTCGCCTTTTTCCCCCTTACCTCTCTTGTAAAACCACATGCTTCATAGCAGAGTTCCTGTAGGGTATATTACTAACATATTTTATAGAATGTATACTATTTAAACTATTCAGAGCTACACTCTTTGCCATTCCATTCCCACACATACAGATACACTCTTACTGCATGTGCCAAACCTATTTACATTGCTGAGGTGACTCCACAAGTGCATGTAAGTGAATGCAACAGTCATTTCCCCCCTCCTTTGCTTATTCTTACAAAATGCACTTGAGGGGGTGATGGTGTAGCTTGAGTTCTAATCTAAGTGTTAACATAATGGAAAAGCAGAGGAAACAGAGGAAGAGGAAACCCAGCAATTTGCTAAATGCTATCTTGCTTAAACAATACATTCTCTATGCATTCTATATGTATATATACACAATCTCACAGATCTCTGCTCTCTCTTTTATAGACTAGAGAATATGAAGGTCAATTATCCCATAAAACTCTTGCATGCCAGTAGAAAGGATTCCTGGTTTGAACTTCAGGGTATGCAATGGATGCATTACAGAAGAAAAGTGTATCGGAGAATCAACACAACACTATCAATTTCTTTTCCTTTCCCCTCACGTATCTTAGTAGTAAGCAGTTATAATCCCTTAAAGGAAAGTGCTACCTAATTATGTCTTTATCAGCATTTCTTTATATTTTAGCTGCACAAAAGACCAAAGTCATAATTTAAATGCAAATTAATGAAGATATGCCAAATACTCAGAATTTTTAAGATAACCCATTTTCTAAAGAAAGAGAACCACAAGAAGTTTAAATATTAAGAAGTATAGGACAATTAACTTTGTTTTCAAACAAACAGATCTCAATTCAGAATGATGTAGTATTTCATTTTCTGACAAGAACTTGTGATTTCAAGTTATCAGTTAATTACACAGCAACTTGTCTGGCAATAAAATCCCTGTGGCAGAAATTTTAAAGCTCAAAGACACTTTCCAGTGACGATTTCCCTCCACAGATTCAGGAGCATATGTTATGTCAAGACACAGATTTCTGAGTTTATGAAGTTCTGCAAGAGCTTTCAGGGATTCAAACAGACATCCTACATCCTACAAATTTTCTAGGCTCAGCCTTTTAATTTGAGCTAGAAAGGTAGGCGGAAAAATATAATATATTGATGTTGGACTGGAAAAACAAAGGAACTCATTTAAATTCACAAGTAGAAAACCTCTGGCCCACTCCAGTAAAGCAAAATAAGACAACTCAATAGGAAAAGGAGACAGTAACAAGTGTTTAAATTGGTGAGTTTAAATATATTTAGACTGCAGAAAGATTTTGCATACTTTTACAAGCATCGTAGAAAAAATATTGTAATGGAGCAAATGCATTGACAAAAACATTGACAAACGAGGAGCACAAGAATCATTATTAACAAGGTACTACTTTTTTCAATAAATGCAGCCTAAGCTTATATAACAAAAAGTCCAAAGGACTCTGGTCCTGTCAGCATTGAATAGTGGCGGGCTCCTTCTTTGTACCCTCACATGAGATGTCTTTGAATACACATTATATATAATATATATTTATGCTGACAGCTAACCATCAGCTTAGGCCCCTTCCAGACCGTGCAGACAAATAGGCATAGCACAATCTGCTCATCCTAAGGGAAATACCTGGAGATGAGACTCTGCAGCCCTGGAACACCTGCCTTACCTCTGCCAACGATGGAAAGTGATCTGCAAGACACAGCCAGACATTTCCATTAGCCAGGCTCTTCTCAGTGGTTCTGACCAACAGGACAAGAGGCAATGGGCTGAAACTGATGCACAGAAGTTCCACCTGAACATGAGGAAGAACTTCTTTACTGTGCGGTGACCGAGCACTGGAACAGGTTGCCCAGAGAGGCTGTGGAGTCTCCCACACTGGAGATACTCAAGAACTGTCTGGACACAGTCCTGTGCCATGAGCTCTGGTATTGCCCTGCTTGAGCAGGGAGGGTGGACCTGATGATTCACTGTGATCTCTTCCAACCTGACCCATGCTGTGATTCTGTGGCTATGTGATGAATTCCACTTGTTCTGACATATAGGGTCCAATTTCATCATCCTTGCCATAACTACTAAAACCTAAAAATGAAAATAAAGTAAAATAAATCTGGTTTTTTTTTAGAAGCAAATGCAATTTGTACATAAAAAAAAAAATCCTCCTGCTCACAAACTATCAGAAATGCATTAAAAATTATTTTGCTTAAAGAGACCATTAAAAATGGCCATACTGTAAGTATCAAATAAAGTCTTAGCCAAATTATAAAGAGCACTTTTCCCCATACACTTAAAAAAGGTACAATTGAAATTAGTGCATTCAAAAAGGAAACTGCGATAGCATTTGCAGCAGTAAGCAATAATGGAACGATGATTCAACTCCTGATTTAGAAAGACAAACCTAATTTAAAAGGGTTTTTTTTGGTTAAAATTCATCAACAATTTCAACTTAACGTCAAGTTGAACTACTGTATGTAACTGGATGCTACTCAGATTTTAGCTGTAGGCTACTAGTATGTTTCTAACTGCATTTCTTTGGCTTCCTGATTATTTCTGAAGAAGTTTTACCTTGTCTTACAGAGGCTTCTCACAGATAATTTTTTCCAGGTTTTTTTTTGTATTTCAAGTGATCATCTACACTAGAAAAGTCAACGTGACTTCTCCAGCAAGAGGAACAATGTAAAGTCAGTTTGTGCACCTATGCATTGCACTACCACAGTTAAAGCCCAGGAGCTTCTCAGGAGCAGTGACGAGTTACTAGAAGGGTACAAGAGGTTACTGTTGGAAAGTATGAAGTCCTGTGCTTCTACATCACATGAATTCTTAAGTGCCTTCTACTAGACACCTACATATAGTAACTACAGTTTAACTTGCCAAAAGACTTTGGCATTTGTAGGGTTTGTGGTTTTGTTTTGAAAACCTAAAGCATTAGGACTCAATAATATGAAGTAAGTTACAATAATTCTTAGAATTTGTGTTGTTCCAGAACAAGATCTCTCAGTGCTAAAAGTGAGCTATTAAGAGACAATAAAACTGACTTTAGAGCAAAATTACATGTACTTCAGTATAGCTTTTCCTTCAAGCATATCAACAATCTCAAAGTCAACTGGACTATTCAGATAGCAGAGTAAAACACTAATTCCACTCCTTGACAGCATTTCAGCATGATTTTCATCAAAGGAATTTAATTCCTCTTTTCTGCAGGAAAGGATAAGCATATGTGTAAATGTGAATAGAATTCGGCTCACATGCAAATATTTCTGTATGCTTGAATAACAAACTATTGGACACACCTAGATGTTCTTCTCTGCTATTCTGAGCATTAAAAAGTGTCTTGACACCCAGAAATACAGCCTAGCTGCCAATATACCCCACAGCAGTCATGGGATGCAGGACTTCATGTTACCTGCAACCTTATAAAAGTAACATTGAAGTTAGCTCTCCATCTTTCCCTTATTCTCATGCGTCTCAAGTGCTGAGCTCTCCCCTACCTGCTGCAGTCCAAACAGCTAGCCTTCTCCATACAAGCTTATCTATTAGTTCTCAATGCCAGCTCAAAACTAAACATTCCTTCAAGTGCATCAAGTGGGAAAGGAAAGAACAGAAAAAACAAGAACTTCTGCTGTGCAATAAAATGCAAAACATTTTGCAAAGAGGTTTGATCCGCTGTTCTTCCTTCCCTGGCACATTAAAAGCTAGAAGGGATGAAAGTCAATCTCTGATCTTCAACAGTGGTATAGGGTCACCTTTACAGACAGGGTGCATCAACACAGCTTTTCCTTCCTCCCTGGAACAGATCAAAGCCACAATGGACAGAAACCTCTATATTCATGTTTTCTTTGTTTGTCTCCTTCAAGTAATAGATAAAACCTGAGAGAGACAAAAAGAGAAAATAAGTAAGCCTCCCAAGACACTTCCAACTGAAACAGCTCTTTCATGGTCCAGCCTTAAAATTACATCCAGTTTGGGCATGAATACGTGTGGCAAAAAATACTGCAACATTGAAAAAACCCACCAATGCCACTGGTGTACAAAGGGAGCAGAGGCTGTTTTGCACCTCTGAGGGTCCACCCACCTCACACAAAGGGAGGCCAAGTTTGACTCACCTTCCCTCTCACTTTTTAAAGACAAATTGCAGAGAACAGTAATAATCACCATGAAGCAGTAACATTTAATACACGGGGGTTTAGGTAACTCCCACATGTCCTTTTATCACATTTCTATTGAGAATAGAAATTAAATATTTGTAAAGTCAACTGGTTTTCCTCCTGCATTATTTAAACAAATTGTTTTGTTTTAAATAAAAAGGAGCACTATGACAATGGACTGTGCAGCTCTTGATTCAAGACTATCTCTTCTCTGGCTGCTATGGCAGATAAATAAAAAGAGCACAATATTCAGTCCACCTAGACCTAAAAAGCACCCCCAAGAAGTTAATTATAAAAGAAAGCAGAATGGAAGATGGATTTAAATGTTACCAGAAGAAAGCAATCAAGATTATTATTCTACTAGAAAATATCCAAAATGCATAGGGAAGGACAAAACCCACAAATAAATGAGCAATCACTGTGTTGTGCAAACACACAGTTCACTTCTAAATGAATCTCACTCTTCCTATGCATGATTTAACATACTTAGATAGATGCTTTGCTTGGGTAAGCAAGACTGACAGCACTCAACTGGAAACCCCGTAACTGGATCACACAGCAAAAGTTTCAGTTTTAGGCTGTAACTTTGTTTTTATGTGCCCGTAGTGATCCCCCCTTTCACCACAGCCCACCCCAGTGCCGCACAGGGGCAGCCCAGGCCGTGACCGTGGTGATCAGTATAGGGGTGTATCTTGGAAAAGCTCCTGGAAATACCTCTGTAGGCCAAGGGAGGATTTGAAAGCATGACAAAAGAATGTTCCCTGTGTCCAGAAAAGGTATTTTGCCATCAACATAAAATCAACCTCTTCTTTTAGACAAGTTACTGCACTGGGTGTCATTGCCCAGGCACTGACCCTGAGAGGGTGCAGGTGTGGACTCCATGAGGGGTGGCCAGGGCTTCCCTGGGATGGACACAGCCAGTTCCAGACAGCTGCAACCCACCATCCACAGGGCACATCTGAACTCCTCGGGCATGGCGACAGCACCTCTGGGAAAAGACACCTGAGAAAGCACAAAATATTGCACAGCAGTGAGGAGGGAGGGAAAAAGTGTGAGAACCAGCCCTGCGACACTCAGGTGAGAGAAGGGGAGGAGGTGCTTTGGGCACCGAGCAGAGAGACCACAGTGAAGCAGGTTGTGCCCCAACAGCCCACGGAGACAACTCTGGAGCATGTGATATTTCAGGAAGGACTGCAGAGCCTGGGGAAGACCCATGCTGAAAAAGGGGAAAAGTGTGAGGAGGAAAGAGCAGCAAGAAGAAGCTGTCCTGTACTGGTCACACCCTCATTACCTTTCCCAGTGTGCCACTCAGGGTCGGGAGGAAGAGGCAGATGAGCTGGAAATGAAGGAGTGATAACGAGCCTGCAAAAAAGATGAGGTGTGATGGGAGTGGAAGGCATTTTAGTTTTGACCCCTGTTTCTTACCATCCAACTCTTGTGATTGACCACAAAATAAATTAGTTTTCCCCAGTCAAGTCTGTTTTGCCTGTGATGGCAACTGTTAAGTGATATCCCTGTCTACCTTGACACACGAACTTTTCCATCTTCTTTTCTTCTCCTGTCCTATTAAGAAAGGGAATGAGAGAGCAGCTGGTTGTACGTTTGGCAGCTGGCCAAGGTCAACCCAGCAGAGCTATAAAATTCTAATTTCTGTCTAGTCAATCAAGTCTTCTGCAGCTGTGTACCCTGAAAAACCTCCAGAAGCTAAAACCTCCCTCTGCAGCCAAAACCACAAGGTGCTGGCCTGCCCTCTGACACAGCTAACAAGCAAAGACAGGTTACAAAGAAAAACTACAAACAGCCATGCTGCCTTTGCCGGTGTCATCACACTGTCTGTTTCCCCCTCAAATCAATGAGACCATCCTACTCAGCTCAGGGTACCACAGAACCATAGAATAATTTGGGTTGGAAATGACCTTAAAGATGATTTAGTTCTAACCTCCTGCCATGGGCAGAGAACTTTCCACTAAACCAGGTTACTCAAAGTCCCCTCTGACCTGGCCTTGAACACCTCCAGGGATGGGAAGTCCAAAACTTCTCTGGGTAATCTGTTCAAGTGCCTCATCAACCTCACAGTGAAGAATTTCTTCCTAATGTCTAATTTAAATCTACCCTCCTTCAGCTTAAGGTCACACCCCCTTCTACTATCACTACATGCCCTTGTGAAAAGTCCCTCCCCAGCCTTCCTGTAAGCACCCTTTAGGTCCTGGACACTAGATATGTAAAGATGGTAAAATAGAAGGTGATATGATGAATGAAGAAAGAGAGTGAGAGGGTGGTGAATGGCTGGAAGATGAAAACTGGGAAAAACAGGAAACTAGAGCTGGGTCAGGTTGCACAAGGCTGGGACAGAAAAACAGAAAAAGCACAGAGGAACGGAAAAAGGCCAGTGCAAGGAGACAAGACTGGCAGGAGAGCTCCATTATAGAATGAAAACCAAAATTAGTTGGGAAAATGAGCAAGAACTGGTTGAAAACTGGTTGAAAAGCCCTCACAAGTCAATTCACTGAAGTAAATCAGGCTGCTGTCTGTGTGATGCCTGCCCAATGGCATATCCTTCAACATGTTCAGGAAAAGCAGCAAGGCTGTCCATCATGGCTAAATCAAAGTCAAATCCCAGCC
This sequence comes from Aphelocoma coerulescens, assembly GCF_041296385.1. NCBI lineage: Eukaryota > Metazoa > Chordata > Aves > Passeriformes > Corvidae > Aphelocoma > Aphelocoma coerulescens. The sequence goes on along the minus strand of NC_091014.1, from coordinate 23,284,154 downwards.
CGTGCCCACTGGCAGCAAACTCCTCCCTCCCAGGCACGTGGACAGTTAGGATGTTTTTGCACAGTGCTGTTACTACTGTTAAATCCCCTCCAACGGGGAGCAGCCGGGCAAGGGGCAGAGAAAGGGGCCCGGCAGCTGTGGAGCAGCCCCAGAGCACGGCAGCCTGGGGGATGCTGCTCCCACTGCAGCCGCTGGCTGCGGCACACAGTGCTGCCGGCACGGCACTGCATGGAGGGCACCAGCCGTGTCCTCCAGCAATGACCTCCTCTCACCTGCAACCCTTCCTAAAGCTTCTCATATGCTTTTTCACCGGCATTCAGGTCTGATGCAAGCTTGGACTTCAAGAAATATTAATTTACTTATTCCTCTGCCAAGCTTTCCACACCATCTGAAGTGCTTTAGATCACTGTATTACAAGAAGTAATTATTTGAAAGACTACATCTCAACAATACTTTTGTTTATCCCTCTGCAACTGTTAATTCTTTTCCATCCCCTATCAAAGTGAACTCTTTGATAGCAAAGAGTCTGCAGAGCAGACTACTAGGCAAGCTACATGGAAGGGAGAGCTCTTACAAGTTCTCAAGTGCCAGGTCTTAGAAGGATGTTACACTTGAACACAGATTTGCAGTAAACAAAAAGAGAAATCAATACAAATGCTACATTATGCCCACGGCATTCTTCTTCACACTTTGTAAGAATTTTCTCTAAGTAACTGCTGAAGTTCATATTCCAGCTAACAAGCCAACAAAAGACTCCAAAGAAACCAAGCAGGAAGACCTATTAAACCTAGAGCCAAAACTGCTTTTCCTCATAGTTGAGACAATTTAGAATAAAATACTAAACAAACTAGTTTTTGCCCCAAAAGATCTGTGAATAATGTTCAGGTTTTGTTTTGGTTTTTAAACAAACACCCATAAGATGACCATGAATATGGTTTAAGACTACACAAATGTAGGCTTGAAGTTCTGACTTTACTGTTCTTTTTTATTAAGAAAAGCCTTTTATACTTTGGCTCCAAAATAAGCTCATCAAGCTGACCAACTTGTAGTAACAGTGGTGGAGAAAGAAACACACAATGACTTAAAAAAAAAAAAAAAAAAAGGAAGAAAAAGAAAAAAGCTATATACTATAAATGACAAAAGCTCCAGGACCTCAGCTACATTTAGATTCTACAGTGGAAGACAGTCTTCATCAACGCAGGAAGAAGTTAGTCAAGAACTCAATACAAAAGCTTTCCACAGCCTTTCTAACCAGAAATTTCAGCATCAGAATGGTACATAGCTACAAGAGTGCCTCATGGGTGATATAAGTGAGCAAAGTTCCCAGAGAAAAGAGACATTGTGAACTCCATGGCAACACAAAGATAACAGAACACAACTGGCCATTGAAAGAGTTTTTAGAAGAATACTGAATATACATTCCATTATAATTTTGGTCTTGCAGATTAAGCTCCTGATCTCTAAAAGCAGCACATTACTTAACTTTGTATTTTAGTTTCATGTTCCTTAGATATCTCTTATGTACCTTCAGCTACATTCATTAAATAATTCACATTTACAGATGTGCCTCTCTCAGCAATTTGAAAGTTCTTGGCAATCCAACCTGGTTTTACAAGCTAGCCAGCTGAAAACCAAACATAGCAAAAACTACCCAAAATGAGTAAGTTTTTAATGACAATTCTGCTTTAATGTTACTGCCATACAGAAATCCCGTATCATGACCTTTCCTGATATTAGAATTCACTGTAATCTGCATGTCTATTACTTCAAATGGAACACTGATTCCCCAAGGCATTGTCTCTGATCTATAAGAAGTCAAAGCTTGCAAGGAAGCAAAGCAATCTCAAAAAGGCAGTAAGTCTTCCTTTGAAAAAAACTTGAAACTTGAACTTTTAATTTTAAAAGCCCATATGCCAAGTAAGTTTTCCTTTAAAAACTGCAGAAGGGAGGTAGAACTTCTGTTCTTATTTTAAAAACAAACATATGATAGCATGTTGTGAAGCATGAAGTCAGTATTAAAGGTTTCAGAGGCAGCAAGCTACCTTGAAAGGTCCTTCTCTCCAGAAAATAAGATTAATATTCTTGAGAAAGGAGAAAGCAAACAAATTGTATAAAGCATAAGATTCTATTTTTCAAATTACCATAGGCAGAACAAGTGCTACCATCTCCTGAGATCTAACTTCATAAAGTTAAGAACTAGACAGACCAGTAGCCAATGCCAAAGCTGAAACAGCAGTGCTGCAGTAGCCGCTTCTTTTCAGTCGGAACATTAAAGGGGAAAGCATCTTTTCTAGGACCAGTCAATCCAGCAGAGGGGAAGAAAAGGAAGGGAAACTCATTATGAGAGATTGCTTCTTCCTTCAAAGCAATGTTTCTGATCCTAAAAGTATGAACAGGCAAGCAACCAACACTGAACAGCCAATCAAAACAAAAAAGACAACACACCAAAAAAAACCCTAAGCCAATAAGCTAGTTGCTTTAAATGAAGTAAGGCCCTTCTTCAGGGGAAAATAACTTTCAAACAATTGTTTAGAAAAAAAAGTAAAGGTATTTTGCTAAATAAGGTTGAATAAAATTTCATATCATATTAAAAACACAACTGCTTTTTTCTTCAAATAAGACAGAGCAAATTGCAAGAGGCATGTAAGAGGTACAGGGAAAAAATTATCTGGAACAGGTAATTAGCAACATTAAACACAATGCAAGATACAAAAAGAAATAACCAGAGTTCTTAACCAAATAAATATACTTTCTAATTCTATCTATGATAGAAAATCATATGTGATTCTATCCAATTGATAGAATATTCATCTTTATTAGTCAAGTGCACTGGGATAAAATTGTCGTGACTTCTGTTAGCACAGTATGCCTTCAAATTTAAGGCCTAATTGTATTTCAGGACCCTGGAGCATCCCAGCCCACCAGGTGAGAAGCGTTTGTCTACAGCACTGTACTACAGCTACACTGAAGTAGGCACAAAGATTCACAGAATATTCTGAGTTGGAAGGGACTCATAAGCATCATTGAAGTCCAACCCCTGGCCTGGCACAGGACACCCACACCATGTATCTGACAGCATTATCCAAAAGCTTCCTGTACTCTGTCAGGGTTAGTGTTATGATCACTTTCCTGGGAAGCCCATTCCAGTGCCCAGACGCCCTCTGGGTGGAGAACCTTTTCTTAATATCCAACCTACTTCACATTGATAGAGAGAGATTCATCTTCACAGAAAAGTCTTTAGATCAGAAACTTTGAAATCCCATCATCTGGCCAAAATTAAATGGGGTAGCTTGTTCCTGTTGCTTGTTCCAGTGAATAAGAGGACATGATTTCAGAAAGTGATGCTGTTTTAACAAAAGAAAGCAGAGGTTTCTTACAGCCTGCCCCCCACTTTCCCCTCTACGTGCAAGCAATATAATGTTGTGTGAGCCCTACTCATTTTGGATTTGGTGAATTCTGGTCTCAAGGAAGTGACTCCATGCAAACCTCAATGTGGCAATGATGCAGCACACCAGGAAAATAAATTAAACACCTACATACAGTCTATACTGTGAACAGTTTGGCAACACTTCAGGATGCAGGATATATTTCCTTATGAGAGAGTCATATGGATGTTCCTTACCACAACCTGAGTGACACCCTAGGTCAACATTTCCCACTAGCCAGACTCAGGCAGCTGTGTCCCACCTACACTGCCTACAGCTGGAGAACTCCACTCATGGGGAATTCTTCTCTAGACCTACGGAAATTTTTTTCCCTCGTGAGAGTGTTCAATCCCCTGAACAGATGTTCAGAGAGGTCAGTCCTCACTGTTGGAGATGTTCAAATTCCTCCATGTGCTCAGCAGAGATGTCACCCATGCAGTCAATGTACCCAAGCGAGCAAGTCGCTTGTCACTTTTACAGCAGGCACCTCATAAATGTCCCAAATGAGTGGGATGCCCTAATGAATGAACTGATGCACACTCGTCTGCGCTGACCAAATTACCACTAACTAAATGGGAGTGCAGACACATGTGCCCAAATTTACGTGTCGCCTCCCTAAGCTTTTCTTCTTGCATGTGCAAACTCCAGTTAAATACAAAACTGAAAATCAGCTAACTCATTTCTGAGTCACTGACTACATCCATGACAATACTGCCACTTTGACATTACAGCACTTGAGAATAAAGCCTCTTCGTGCACAAAGTGAGGGAAATAATCCTACTATATGGAAGAATTCTTATTTTACAATAATTAGTATATTCCCTGCAAATTTTTCATTCTTTTATTTGTAAAATATATGAAGAGTAGTTGCAGTGCACAATAGCGTAAAGCACACAGATTCATTTATTGCGTGTAGGACACAAGAATTGTACAGTTGCTAAAAAGGCTGACAAAAAACTTTTCATCTCTCAGTTTCCATCCTGATACAGCATCACAGGTTACAAAATACTGTGAGAGTGGAACATTTTATTACCCAAAAATACCAGATGTTTCCAGCATCATAACAAGACAGCAGCATGCTCACAAGATCCACAATAACCCCGATGTAGTGGAAAATCCACACTTAAAGGGGGCTAACACTTAAGGACCAATGCTTCTCTTACTTTAGAAAATAATATTCTGTGTAAGTGAAAAAACAGACCTTTTTCATAACAATATATAATGAATTACTTAATCATAAACAGTATCAAACAACAGAAAAATAACAAAAATAAATCAGTGTTCTGTGAGCCTTTTGTAAACACTACCTCATCTTTTGACAACAGAATTTCCCCCCAGGATTTGATCTCCATTTCTGCTAAAATTCAGAGCTATGCAAATAATGCAAATTCAGCCCAAATTTCTAACTTCTAACAACAAGGACTTTCAGGCATATCTACCCTTATCATATTGATTCTACAAACAACTGCTACAAAGTAATCTAAAATAAATTTAAAAAATTATTGATTACTATGTTGCTTATATAGGGTGAAATCCCAGAGTCACATGTTAAAGAATAAATTTACACTCTCCATGAGCCATTTGGTTTAAAGCCAACTATTTTTCTCCTCCACCCAAAAATCTTGTATAAACATAAGAATAGTATATTATTGTTCTTTCAAGATGAACACACCTAGGAAAAATCCACAATTCCCTCTAAGGCTGATTTACAAACACACCACTTTCTGAACAGGAGGCTGAAAGAAATATCAAAAAAAAGAAGATATTTTACAAAATGGCTATGAGTTGCTATTGCCACACACCTAATCTTCAGTGCAGTAGTACCCATTCATATTGGTATGACTTCACTCAAAGAACACTAAAGTCCCTTCATCACCTCCAGGTGCTCCTAAGTCACAGAACAATTAGTAATTGCTAAGCTGATCTGCATATTAGCTCAACAGGCATTTTTAAGTCAAATAACATCAGATTTGCCTCAGACAACTAATGTTTGATAGCACTGTATAAATCATCCAAGTCTTTTAGATGCCTGTCCCTTCTCTAACAATGAATTTTATTTTTACAGTCATAAACAGTAGGCTCCCAACCACCAACAGTTTTGTAATTCCCATTCATTTTACTAAATTAGTATCTTGAAAGCAGAAAAGCTAAAAGAGTGAACAGTTTGAGGTGTTCCTTTTATTCATGCCTGACCTTCAGAGGCACCGTTGTCAAAACAAGTAAAACCATTTAAATTAATTCTGGAAAAAATATCAATCACTAGGAAACACTATACTACCCAAACTAAAAGTATGTTCAGCTCTGGAAAATTTTGCCAAATGAGAGTTTTCTTTTGCTAACCCTTTGGATGTTCTCTTCGAAGTCAAAACATTCAAGTAAGGGTGTTCATCACCACCAGTAAGGGAAATCCAGACTGCCTCCCCTAGAACAAATTATTCCCCCTCTCATCTGCCTATCCTTAAGCCATTCATTGACTCCTCTGCCAATATTTAGACTCCTGAAAAATAGTTATAAAAACTACAGTATTCGGATTATATGATCTCAATTATCTCATTAAAAAACAGAAGTGAGTGTGGGAGTTGTACTAATGCAAAGCATATAATGAAGCTTCTTAGTTGCAGCTGCATCCCATGATCTCACTTTGAAGAAAGCTGTAAAGAGAGTTGTAAAGATAAGAAAGACAAGGGACACAAACTTTTATCAGAAGTGCTCCCCACTGTCATCAGTAGGTCTTTAAAAAGTACCTCCCTTCCTGGGAGACGCAAACCACTGAAACAAAGGGGGGTGTGGAAACCTCTCAGTCTAGAAACAAACCCAGAAATATAGACCCAACAGCTGACTAGAAACAGTCAAAAATTATTTTAATACAATGTTTGGCTCCATGACCATACCATGTTATGTTCCTCTGGACAACTTTGTGGAGCTAGCATTTGATATTTGCACAGTCTTAAAGACAGAAGCCCATAGTGAAAGGGGACACAACACTGTTCAGCCATTATTCAGATCAGATTAGGAAAATCTATATAATTACATCTTTTTAATTCTGCACCAATTAGAATTTAATTTCTTGACTTCTGCTTAAAGGAAATGGCCAAGAAAATTTTCTTGCTCTGCCTGATGCTGGCAAACCTATTCAAGAATGAGGTATTTAAATTAAAATGTTCAAGTTTACCAGCCTGTTCTTTCTTCTTTTTTCTGTCTAATTCCTACTGCCTTATCCTTGCAGAGTGGTATGATTTTTCTCAAAGTCTAATACTTAAAAGGAACAATCTCAGAAATGTTTTTTTCAAAGTGTTGCATAATGTCATTTTTAGCATTTTATTTCAAATCATGACTCATGGACATTCAGTCTGAAAAGCTACAAAATAAAAGCACTAGGAAGCATGCAGTGAGAGACCAGGACAAAAATGAAAATCAGAATGGAAATCAATAAAGAGAAAAGAACTAGAGCAATGGGACCTGGACCATATCACAGACCATAATTCACTGGTGACTAACTCAGACTGAATGCTAACAACTGAATGCTGGCAGGAACGCATTTGATCAAAACCTACCTGACAGAGCACAGAGCTCAAAAGGCAAATCAAGCAGGTCTCTCTAAAGCTACTGTAATTAGAGCTTAGCGGTGTGACCATTTTTTTTGTTCCCTTCTTAAAGATAAGAAGAAAAAAAAAAAAAGAAAAAAGAAAAGAAGAAAATAGTCTTAAAGCTATTACTCTCTGTTAATGCTTTGTTGTAACTTCACGATTTATCCACAAAGCATCTACTTGTGCAATATCCCACTGAATCACAAAAGCTTCCCTGCTCCAGTCCCCTGAAGGCCAGGATCTGAGCAGGGCATAGCACATGGGTGAAGGGGAAGAGGTTAAGTGACTCCAGGACAGCACACATATTTAATAACATGACAGCAGACCAGATAACATCAGATGTTTGAAGGCAACAATGAAAGGAAGTTGGCTGAAAGCCTCCCAGCCTTCCCTGATGACAACAACCTCATTCCAAGTGTAAGAAAAACAGGCCAACAGCGGAATTACTGGAGTAGGACAAAAGCTGTAAAATTCAAACCCAATGGATAATAGACACTTTCAACAGTGGCCACTACAGGTCTGCATTTACAGAGCAACCCCTCCAGGCAACGGGGAGTGCTACTGGGGAGCCCAGGGAAAGAGACTGGCAAATCATCTTGGCACTACAAAGCAGGAGTACAAATGTAGACAGCAAGGACAAAATCCCAGATTGGTATGTTAGTATGCTTCACTGCTCAGTCAAAATGCCCTGTTCATGTCCAGCCTATGGACAAAAAAATGTAACCAATTATTCTCCATCTCTAGTGTGTGAGTTACAGTGACTCTCTTTCCATCATATTGAAACATGGTGGGGAAGCTGCAGCTTTCTCCTCCGAACAGCTTAGGACCTATTTCAGTACAGTGAGAACCCACTGACTGGCCACAGTTTATGTTCAGAGTTTTTCTGTCCTCAGGTCTTTCACTTAAGTTTATACATAAGAAAAAACCACTGCACTACCTTGGAAAAAATTCACCACTAAGATCTTTGCAGGTGGTTTTACAAGTTTAGGAGGAAGCTGGACTGTGGCTTTCTGCTTATGAATAGAGTAATAAGCTGTAGGAAGAAAATGCAGTGTTTCCTGGTGTCTTTTCAAACATCTGGTGAGTTCACTCAAGTGAAGTACTCAGTCAACTCATCAGCATCTGAAGTGACACCAAAAGTTTACTCCAACTAGTAGGAGTGGAAAATGTATATTCTTTTTCCTCACAAGAACACTGTATAATCTAGAGGTTGGCTTTTTTGTTTGTTGTTTTTTATAATATCTACTTGCTTTAAAGGGAATTTTTCTAACAGTAACAATTCAGCTTTGGAAAAAAGAAAATGGACTAACCCTGTCACATACAATTATCAAGTACACTTGCCTCTCAGATCACAGGATATGGCTGAGCAACAGATCTTTAGATGCTCAGCACAGGCCTTTCTTGTCTAAGTCAGGAGCAAATTCTTACCTTTAAGCTTGCAAAAGCTGCCTAAAAAAACTTTGGTACACACTGTGCTGGTAATTTATGTATCTAACCAAAAGGCAACAGAACAGGATTCCTGATCTCCATCTCTCCCATTGCCACAGAAAAAAAAAGGCACAGTGACTAGGTACATGCCAGAGGAATAGACCTGACACACTACACAGCTATTGCACTATCAGGTAGGGGGTAGTCAGATACCTGGGAGATGTAATTTCCTTTCAAAACTTCAGATAAAACTCAACTTTTCTATTTCTATTATTTTCAAAGTTACAGTAGAGGAACATTACTTCAGTATTCTTCCTGTTCTGCACAGAAGGCATAACAATGAAGGACCGAAGCATACAAAAATCAGAGCTTCCAGAGAGAGCTTATTCCTTCCTCTAACTCCCAGTTCTCCACTCTTTTACCAAGACTACCAACTTAATTTGACAGGATGCCTCTTTTCCCCTTACTAAAACTCTTCTTCCTTCTAGTGCAAAGGACCAGACAACACAAGCCTAAACCAAAAGACATATTTGCCATTCCACAAAATCCAGTATACTTGAGGAGTGTGAGAAGTGGAAGAGTTGTGAGTGAGGTTTGCTTAACTTTGTGCAATTAAACCTTGCAGGAGCAAGAACCAGACTTGCAAAGTGATTCACTTGGTCCCCAGCATAAGCACAAACACCGCTCTCAAGAAGTAGGGAAAAAAATGACTGACCTTCAAAATTATTCACTATATTCTTCATAACAGCTTTTCCTAAAATTATTACTTAGAAGTGCTGAGTAGGAGTAAGGCAGACAGGCCAAGGTTCCTTGCAACTTTCCAGTGCTGGGAAATGCCTGACTCACCACACTACAGGCAGAATAAAAGATGATGTAGGGCCATAAGTCACTCATTCTTGTGCTGTATTCAACCACAAAGCTGTGGTGTCAAAGGAAGGAAAGTTAGGAAGGAAGCACAAGTCTATGTCTTTTGCTGCACAGAAAACTTGTGTACATACATGTCAATAGGTTTCAAAACAAAAACACTGGCTCAGTATTTTAGAGGGAAGGATTAATTCCAAATGCTGCTGTTATACATGTTATTCATGTTATACATGACTGCTACAAGCATTCAAGTCATATGCAAAAGTATAGTGAAAATTCACAAGTCTGGACACATTCTACAGAGAAATCATTATGACCTAACCATTTAATCTCCTGTGGTCAACAAAATGCTTGACCTAACAGATGTTTTGTACATTCTGCTCTGCAGTGTGCCAAACGTGGCCAGGACAGAATGCCAGAAACAGCCTTTTTAGAAGCTTACTGGACAACCAGGAACTCAAGACTACTGATGGCAGGCAGGCTAAAAACAAATTAGAAGGAAGGCACACAGCAACACAGCAAATGAATTAATACAAATTGTGTCACTGAACATGTTTTGTTCTTTATCACCACAGCACTTAATTATTTTGAGAGCTTGCTGATAGGCATGGTTATTGAACACAAACCTGGTCTCTGCAGTTTGCATTTTGTCAGGAAGATCTTTTTAGCCTGGAAACTGAGAAGTGATAATTTATTCTCTATGTCAAGGAATTAAGAGGAGTTAGTCAATTCAGTCATCTGAAGAGCTGAGAGTCCTGAATGAGGCAGTGTGCAAACTCTTTAGAAGAGTCTGCAAGTTGTCTAGCATCGACCAAAGAATCCTCCTTCCCAAAAGAGGGCAGCAGGTCTCTATATTCAGAGGAGCATAGACTCCTCAGGACAAGGATATAAAAATAAGGTTAGAATCAGGGTAAAAGTAATGGAGCAGTATCTGACCCAGAACAGGAAGGATTACAAAGTCACCCATTTACCATAATTATTCAAAAGATGATAAAAATCAAGTAATGTGTTTTCTTTTTTATTCTTGCTTTCTGGCTAAAAGAATGCTGTAGATCTTATCTAGACAACAGTTATGCAGCAGAGATACTACCACAAAGCGGAAAAAGACTCAAAAAAATGTGAGGGTAACTGTTAAAGGAGAAATAGAAATTTAGCTGCAATTGACCATAAATACAGTGTTTCCATGTTGTTATGACACAGAGAACAGGAACACGACTATAAATATTCTGAATCTGAAGATTGATACTGACATTCAGGACTGGGATGCAGTAGCACACAGAGTGGATTAAAAAAAACTTATTGGATAAAAAGATGTACTGGAAAAGATGTACTGGAGCTGTGGTAACAGAAAGGGGTGAAATTCAGCATCCAAAACTTCAGGCCAGGACTCACAAGAACTTCTGCGAGGTTTTTGTTCTCCTTGTCTGCTCTGAGCTGAAGGCTCAGATGCACTGCTTAGCACACTCCAGGCACCATGCTAACGTGACATGAGAACAAGGGTGCATTAATTCCAGCTGCAAAACCTACAGATAAAGGCAGTTAGGATAGTCAGAGAAGAAGGGAGACTACTGCCTGAAGGATGGTTCAGACCTGGGATTGTTTTGTATAGTAGAATGAGACACCATCCTCGACTAAATCCTTCAGGAAGGAAAAGCTGTTATTACAGCTAAAGGGCAGAGCTGACAGAACAGGAAGTGGGTATAAACCAAACCTGCAAACACATTTGTCTGGGAAACAAGGTTCTCACACCTATCAGAGTAAGGAAAAACAGTGGCAATACTACTAAGTGAAATTTCACCTGCTTATAAAAGAGACAAGATGTCTTATTTTTGGCCACAAGACTGACTCAACCTAGGAGGCCCCTTCCATTTGCAGTCCAAGTATGATACACAGTAACTTGTCTGTGTGTTGAATACATTCATCAGCTTTGCAATAACTTGCAATATAATCTTGCCATCCCACAGCAAATCCACAATTTCCTTCAGCCAGGATATTTGCCAGCACGTTTACTTGGTGTACCTGAGGCCCAGCAGCTTTGTTAGCCCGGCTTATTACATGTTCTGTCAAAGGCACAAATACAGTAGCAGAGCTGTTTGGCAGCAGACGGGTCCCCTGGTAACTATCTGGAGATTCAAAAAGAATCTTGTGAACTGGCAGGGGGATAAAATACCTGGTTTCACTCAACATATGAGGGAAAATCTACAGCTCCCCTATTTGTGCCACCTTTCAGAAAAAGCCCTTATTTTGGTTTCCTAAGTTGTATGCACACAATTTGCAAATACACACATGAAACTGCTTAGAAGCTACTGCTTCTAAATGGTGTCCCTAACTCAGACTATCCAATCCTCTTCAAAACTGGATTAGTTTAGTTGATTCCAATCTTTCTCACTCTTCTGTATTGATTGCACAAATTTATTTACATGAAAAAATAAAAAAAAACACCAAACCCAAATCATTTCAGTGACTTACTTTGCTTAAAATTATTAGCCTCAAAATTAGCAAGCAATTTACAAGTATTTTGAGACAGTTTTCAATTTTGGTAGTACCTTAAGTACTACTTTTTTTTTACTTATTCATATGGATGGCTGTGGTGAGTACATACTACCTGACACCTGCCTGACACACACAAATGCACATCCTGTCTGAGGATGGGTTCACCCCTTTGACAAAATGACTGAGTTTCTCACTGAATCCTTCAGCCATTCAGAAAGGAAAGGTTAGAGGCTACCTATCTTCTTCTGATGTTATTATGCAATTCTGTTCATTTTCTGGGCTCTCCAGCACTACAGATTGAAATGGATTTGCATCACTGACCATCTGTATTGCTCAGAGCTTCAGCTCCTCATACCTCTTGACTCAATCTCTCAGACAAGTTATTACTGCAGCTATTATGGTCAGTATGCACTACCCCATTTATCTTATTAGCACTGACTGAGGCAGTGTTAGTCTGACCACTGATACAAAGCAACTGCTCCACCCTAAGCCCATCACTATTAAAAATAAAATGGACCAACTTCTTTTTTTCCCCAAAAAGTGACTTTTGACAGCTGTGTTGGCTGCTCTATAGCCTCACTAAAGTCAGACTGAGTAAAAGGCAAGCACTATCCATACAGTTGTGCAGCGCAGGAGAATTTTTTCTTACTGTTTTGTTTTTTTTTTAACCACATAATCAGGATAGCTGCTTTCCTGTTGGAATAATTATTTTTCCACTATAGGAAAAAAACCCACAAATTCAATCAAATTAGGAAAATAAATTATCCTTCACACTGAGAACACATATGCTTTGAGAGCAAATGTCTGCAGCCAAGGTATAAATCCATCCTAAATAGAAAATCAAGCAAGATATTTAAGTCTTATGCCTGTAAAACTTAACGAGCAGAACTAGAATACTAGAAATTCAGTGCACTCATTTCAACAGGGCACACTCTGACCTAACCCTAAGGAATCAGATCAATTCTAAAAGCTCAATAAAATATAAAATCTTTACTATTTACATAATTCATATTAACATATTTTTTTCCTAATCACAAGGTTTAGGAGTTTCGTTTTACAAGAAGCAGCCACAAAAGCTGAGGCAGAAATACAGATCTGCAGGGTTTGGGATGTTGGGTTTGTTGATTTGGTTTGGGGGATTGGAAGTGTATGATATTTGTTTTTAAAGAAATTAATGGCAATTTAAAACTTCCACTACAATAAAGAGAACAAATAAAATGACATTTCTGAAAAAGTAGTAGTATTAAGTAACTTGTATTTCAGTATTTTATGCTTAATGCGTAACTTTAAAACCAATGATATCATAACATGCAGTGCAGCACTCATTCTAGTCCCCTTCCATAGTACCTACAGCTTTTTTCCCTGCCTCTCTCATGCATACACACATACTCTCTCTCTCCTCCCTTTTTTATATACATATGTACATGAAACCCCACACAAATGCACGCTTTTCACACCCCATAAAGAATCTGGCAGAACCACAGCATGCAGGAAAGCAGGAATGCACTACCAGTAGCAGGACTCTGCCTCTGCCATGGATCATGGTCTCACTTTGAGCACACAGGAGTTGATTGTTTCCCTCCTTCCAGGACATGAACACATTCAGAGTTACAGCATAGAACCTTATGGGACCAAACAGATACCTATCAGTTCATTACAACACACAACCTCATGGGACCAAGGAGATGCAGATGAATTTACCAAAGCTCAGAACAAAGGACATGGGTATTCCGGTTCTGGGTTTGGTCCCGCTGTGAATGTGAATCCCACACAAAGAGGGGCTCACTACAATGATCACCGATCAATCCGTGAGAATTAAATGTCACACCTGTCTTGAAGTGACATCACTCAGCAGTGGGTTGATCTCACAGCCTAATTACTTCAAGACCCATGTCCCCCTTCCTGTGCACCCCAGCACTCTGGGGTACCTCCAGCCTCCCACCTCCGCCTCCAGAAGAGATGTAGAACTAGTAAAGGAAATTACTCCTAGGGTTCAATGCTTCCAAGCATTTATTTTTATTTATTCCTAATGTAAGTTTCTATATGTGTGTCAATGTAATTGAGAATTAAGGCTATTAAAAACAGTTCAAATTAATAAATTAAGGAGTGCCAAATAGGTGGGAACACTCAAACAGATGCCTGGATAAAACTTCACCCCGGATGAGCCACTTTACCCCTGATTAGCCCCTTTAAAGAACTGCTTAGGATAAAAAAGACTTATTAATTGAGCTAGATTTTTTTTAAAGAAGATAAATCTTTAAACTTTCAATTTTTATTCTGTCAGATATAATTTCCATATTGCTGTTTTTTCAATAACATGGAAAAATCACAGTCCATTTGGTGGCCCATACACTTGACAGCCAACAGTTGCTACAGATACACATGCTACTAATCAACACAGAGGATGCTACCCAGAGGCCCTCTGCAAGCACCAAAGACCTCTCCCAGGTCTGTGAGTAGCAGACTACTGCAAAGCCAACTATTAAAACAAAATACACTATGTCAGCATTGCTATTTCATAAGCAGGTTCTACTGAAGTCATATTTGATTTGAAGATTTGAAGAGAGCATTTGATATTGAAATGGAAATACTATTCCTATTTTACCTGTCATTCTGCCCCTATTAGTCCCTGTCTCAGCACTAGAAAGCACAGGCACAGCAAACTTGCAAATCAGTTCAGGTCTATCTGCAGGATTAGATTCAGTGGATGGCTCAGGGTGTCACAATATTTTCCAAGGGCACTTTATTTGCTCTCTGAAGATACTCTTGAAAATTATTTCTTAGTCATTAACTATTCATTCTATTTCTTATAATCAGTTCTTTTAATTAGTATTCCAGGCAGCTTTGCTGAGGATCCCACACTTTCAGTAATTAGGGGCAGTTTGCTGCCCCTAATTAACTTCAGACATAGAAAGGCTCTTATTACTTCATTATTTCAGCTGTTTTTATGTTTGCATTGCATATGCTGTCCTGCTTTAATAGCTCGGAAAGGAGACTGCCCTGTTGTGCTATTTATCTCGATTAGGTTCCATCTCTCTTGACTCTGTGTTAGTTGCTGCATTTAAATCTCTCTGACTCTCTGAGGTCACATCTACACTGGTAAGCAGTGTGACACCACAAAAGTGCATCTGTACAGTGAAACAGAACCCTGCCAGCCTGTAAAGTCTCCTCCCTTTTGTGCTGCTCTGCATAGTTAAGTGCATTTGTAACAGACACAGCTTGTAGTGCAGCAAGAGGGTCATGTATGGAGGCTTTAACCAGTTTACTGATTTTATCACACCTCTGTGACCTCTTGAAGGCCATTCCAGACTGAGTTCTGACTAACTGTTGTTAGCAATTATTGTTTTAATAAACCATTAGAGTTTAAATATCCAGAACACATAAAACAGCTGGAGATTTAGTAATAATCTGAATAATTTTATTGCTATTTTAAATAAATGAAACTTCTCTTTCTTACATGGTGTTTTTCATCTACAGACAGCAAGGTGTATTAAAGTAGCAGAAAGACTGTTGTAATCCAGTTGCTCCAATTAAAGTTTGAGGAAGAGTCAAGGAAAGACAACAGCAGCTCTGTTCAAAGCATGCCACTGACCTTCCGGGCGATTCAGAAAGTAGAGGTTTCAAAAATCCCCCACCCACCCCAGGCTATGGTGGGGGCAAAGAGGAGACAAAGAAATTTTCATCTGGCTCTAACAGAAGTCCCGTAAGGTACATCCTACACTCAGGGTGTCTGAGAGAGAGCCACGCACAAAAATACTCACATAGTCTGGTATCAGTGGGGGACTGCAGAACAAAGAGATTACCTTTACATTACACAGCTAAGAATGACACTTCCTTTTCAGAAACACATGAGAAAAATACATTGATACACGCACACGCTGCTGGATCTTGTAATTTTCATCTTACCACTGTAGGATATTTGTTTTTTTATATTCCAGGCAGTAAAACAAAAGGCTTATATTCCCAAACCATAGCTAGTCATTTTATAACATTTATTATCACAGAAAAATGCTTGGGAAGATCAAGTAAGTTATTAAGTAACTAAACATTAAGTACCTAAAAACTTGGGTGGCAGAGAAAGACAACTTTAAAAGCTAGCATTAATCTCAAGTGGTGTTTTAAAAGTAAATTAATCTGGGAGACAAAGTATGCTGAAAAGAACCCAAACTCATATAAACAAGATTGTCAGAACTTGTGTGACAGAATATTTAAGCTAAAACATGCCTAGCTACTTCATAACCATGTAGTAGGTATACTCAGAACCTCTACTGTGTGTAGCACGTGCAGCTATGACAATGACACTGCACTTGAGTTAGCACAAGCTGAATCTAAGTGTCCATTCAGACAAATACTCCAACTGCTAGCTGGAGATTGCTACCAAAAAAAAAAAAAAAATCTAAAGGAGTTTGTTAACTTCCATCTCCAAAAAATACCACTATTTACCCTTAAATCCCCACTGGTAAGAGACTGAAAAATCCTCTGCCTTTTAATGAAACTGTAGGAAGGAAGAGAAAGTGAAAGGGGAACTGATTTCTAAGATGATTTAATATCAGATCTATACCAAACAACTTCTTATTTATTTTTAATTCTTCTCTTTACTTATGCTCCATCCATAAGGGGGTCAAAAATAATTTAAAAAATCAAATGGTCAATATTAATATTTTAGCAATAATATGTATTTGATGTATTAAACAGTTGCAGTGGAGAAACATTTGTAGAACACTTCTGAATAAGAAATAACCTTGCTAAAAGGCCTCAGAATACATAATTTAGAAATAAATCAAGGAATTTATGAGCAACAGGCACAAACTGGGGATGTTTCCCAGCAAAAGCCAGAAAGATAAACATTCGGTGCAGACTGCCTGAAGGTGAATTTTTTCTTAGAAAAAGAAAACTCATGAATTCACCATTAGAAAAATCTAAACATATAAAACTCCAACTTTCTGCAGAAAAAACCCACTGTTTTCTTCAGTGCACTATATGCCACTGCTTTGGTTTTCATGGAGTCCAGCTTCTCACCAGCTCTTTGCCCTTGCTATTCTGTATTACACTGACACGGATTTTGAGACTATTCCCGTATTTACCAGTTTAACCATCATCCTTTTTTTCTAGACCAGTATCTTTCTTGCAAACTCACCCCAAAGATATTCCTCCTTTATTTCTGTTTAATACTGAAAAGCATAACTCTCATGACCAATGGATTTCTCTGCTACAAATTCATTACTCTTTAACTTTGTCATTGTCCTTGCTGAACTGCTCCTCTACTCCAAAATTAAGTTCCATACACTTTCTCAACACCTTCAACTCAGTCCATGAAACTCTCCATCACTGATGGCTATTTCTCCTCTAAATTTTGTAGATGTACACCATCTCTTCAGAGATCTCATTTAAACCCATATAATATATTTGTCCTTTCTTCCACATCCTTGTCTATGGCCCAAACAAGTCTACTCAAAGTATTATCCTAAGGATTCGTTTTGTGTCTATACCATCACTCCGAGTATCCCTCCAGCACTTTCATTATACAGAAGCTGCCAGCCTCTATTTCTAAAACCCCACAGACAAGACAATTGAACATAAATGAATAATTAATGGTTGAGAGAAAAATGGAAACAGAGTTGCAGAAAAATTATTGTATAATCACCTCCTCTTTTTCTAATTTTGATTCACCAGGCCACATATTTAAAGAAGTACTCACTGTAGCTCTGTTCATTCTTCACAATGCTGTTAATTAATGCTTTTCCCTTTCCTGACAGGAAAAACACTCAAGAACATTCTTGAACTCATGCATACAAGTAATCATACTTGAAGAGAAGCATATGCTTTATCTCCTCACTGCAAAATAAATAAGAACCAGAAATAAATTCTATTGAGCAAGTACCATCAACTTCTAGAGAATTTTAAACACAAAATGAAGAGCCTTCAATGCTTATGGCTGAGAAAATAACCTTCAAAATGCAAGCTTAAGCTGATGCAGCCTGGTACCGACATGCAAATACTCCATCTCTCCTGCTGCTCAGAGTTTCCCACACACAGCAACAAATTGAAAACTGCCTTTTCACAGCTGCTATTCTGAAACCTGGGGGAATCAGCTGCAACACACAAGAACAGGGCTGCTTTCAATTCAGTGCCAGCACTTCTAGGCAGAAATGGGCACTGGAGATAGGCACTAGGCAAATGAGCAGGACTCCAGCAGATGCTGTTCCTCTCCCTGCCTCCCATCCTGAATGGCAACAGCCAGAAGTTGCGGAGAAGTCTGAGTGCCAGACCTGCACATGCCACTGCCATCAGCCGGCAGCAAGGGGAGTAACTTGGAAAGAAATACAGGAGGCATGTTTGCAGCTAATGTGCCAAAAAAACCCTACATGAAAACTGACTTCAAAATTAAACATTTAGAAACCTTAGAGACTGGCACCTGGTTCAGAGTAACATACTAACTGGGGCTCAGTACAACTAAATACAGAACCAGAGCTGAGGCATAAAGACAAACACCCCAAAATACACACCTCAACGAGCAGAGGTGAGGAGGTGAGCCAAGCACTTTCCTAGCAGACAACACATCATCCCATCTTCCTCTAAGGATACCTCTTGGGTCGATAAGGCAAGTCTTGTCCCTGACCTATTAGCTTTCCACTTGTAGCAAGGGAAGCAGCAGGAGACAGGGATATGTTAAGCTAGCAAAGTAGGAGACATCTACACACAAGGAAAAAACAAGGATAACGGGAGAGTAGAACACAAATACAGAGGTATATTAAAAAACCAAACCAATACATACCGAAAGCAACTTCAGGATGACATCAACCTGAAGTTAATATCATTATGATATTATTATCATTTATGAAAAAAAAAAAAAAAAGGTACAAAGCCAGAAAGAGAAAAACCAACTCTAATAACCAGCATGAAAATGGAAAGGCACTTGATTAGTAGTGTCCCCAAACACGAACTGGTGACAACAGGTTTGCCTGGGGGAACAAAGGGGAAAAATTGAAAATTTACTTTTGCAGAAATATACTGCTCAATGAATAGTCAACTAGCAACCAAATAGTATTTTCTGGTCTGGCAATACTGTACAGTTAAAGACAGCATGTGGAAATTGATATTTTGATATATTGCGCCTCAGGCAGGCAAAGGAGTGTGGTTCAGAGAGGAAGAAAGTGTTTTCCCCAGCTTTGTTATTCCACAGCATCAATGAGTATATTTCACAGATGATGTCAGAGAAAGTATTAAAGACAAGATGAGCTGATTTGGTATCTCTGCCTCTCAATCACCAATTACAGCAGTTCAGATACACAAAATACAATGTGAGAATAACAACTGCAAAGGGTTAAAAATCCAAGGCAGCCCAGCCAGACAATTCCTCCATACAATCCCTGCAGAGATGGTGGCAATCAACTGATCCTCCAAACCTTCCTCCTCTCAGCTCCCCTGTAGAAAAAACTAGTAACTAGTCTTCCACAGGCATTTTAAATGGGGTATTTGGCAACAGAGTTAACACATTTGTCAAACTATGTGGGTGACAGAAAAAAAAGGAAACAACCTGGGGTCACATATTCAGAAAAAAAATTTAATTGTCCCATCAAATAACAATAACTAATCAAATTTCAAAGGCAAGTAAAGGCAAAACAGGCAGTGAAAACAAAAAAAAGCAGGCAAAAGAAGAGAGTGATAAATTTTTCATCATAGTAGACCAGGTTTGCAGACTGTCCAATCATGATCACTTCATTACACAGCTGTTTACCAACACGTGGCTTTCCCAGCACATTGCCAGCTTCTGGCCAAGCCACATCAATCAATGCTGAGCTGGTAGGCCAGAAGAAGAGTTTAAGATTAAAACAGAACTCTGACGGGTTACTAGGGCTGGTTACAAGAAGGCTTTGATTCTCTCATCACCCTTCAGTATTTCTTCAGCCATGGCTGATTCAATTGCCCATGGTGAGCAACCTTCCTACTGCAGGCAAAACCAACTTCTTCACCAAACAGCCATTTCTGACAGGGGTAAAAAGATCTATTTGTGAATAATCTTGTCTCAACATGAACAGAGATCTGTAGGCTACCATATTATGGGTTTTGGCAGGATTTACCTGAACTCTCTATACTCACTTGACTAAAAATAAAAACTATATACAGCTTAGAGCATGATGACAAGGTATTATGGGGAAAAGTAAGGCAATAAAATTGATTTAAAATTACTTTCTGAACACCACAAAAAGAATTGAAATTTGTAAAGGAAACAATGAAGGTAGAATTGGAAGACATGTTCCTAGAAAGCTCTTTAGTACAATTTTGACCAGATGAACAAGTTTTATAGCTATGCTTTTTCTCTGAAATGTATCTAGAGTTTCTGAAAACAATGGCTTTGGATGTACTCTCCCTTCTACTTTAGCAGTGCAGAAAACAACATCTTATGAAGCATGTTCAGAGCCCAAGAGACATTTTTTCTTTCCCAAAACATGCTTAGCCAACAAATAAGGAGATACACAGCACCAGCTCAAAAGTAAGGAAATACAGGGCTTTAGACAAAAGAAATAAAAACATTGGGAGTAAAACTGCAATCCAGAGAATGAAGTCTATCCCCATAAACAGCATTTTCCTGAAAGTGTTATTTACTGGACACATATTATTGTAAACCTCTCCTTTACAGATAAAGTCCAAGAAAGAGGAAAGAATGAATGCACAAAATTCAGAGGAAAAAAAATTATTGATTATTACTGCTTCTACTATCAAGAATTAGATGCAAGTCAATGGTTTTGATCTACTTGTGATTTAGTAGCTGGACGGGAGAGAAGGAATGGAAGGAAAATAGGTCATCAAGTATTCAGGAAATAAATTCACTCACTTATGAATTCTACATAGCCAGATCAATTACTTCTAATACCTATCACCTATGAAAGCAAGACCTGAATTATCAGCTTTGATGTACTAAGCCTTTCATGCATTACAAAATCTTATTTAGCCTAGGAGTGCTACTTCTTCCTTAGCCTTGGATTTCTGTGTGGCCACTTGATTACTAGAGTAAATTTTAAATGTTGAGGAAGAAAAAACATAGGAAGAACACCTTTTTTTTTGCTAGTTAACTGTAGCACTTTGCTGTCCCTTCCTTCCCCAGGAACTTTAATTCATCTCCCAGATATAGAACCTGCCTTTGGCACACACTCCTTGAGTAAAACTGGGTAGGTACATAGGAATGTACAATTGGTTAGTATAAACAACAGTTACCAGGGTCGTCATCTAATCCCTGACTCAGTATATGTTCACATTCACCACTTTCCCCTGATTGAAGACAGTCACAAGTGAATTTCTTTCACCACCTAAATCTCATTCTATGGACAAATCCAATCTGGTGGTTTGAGATTCAGTTTGGCTGGGGTACGAGAACAGAAGAAAGAGGAATGTAATCAGCTGATGATTGTTTTCTCTTTATGTTGGGACTAGAAACGAGGCAGAGTGAAGAGGCAGAAGAGAAAAATGGTGAAATATGAGAGGACTCATAAAAACGTGGTAACTACAAAAAAGTGACAGTCACTTTAAACCAGGGACAGACAAACTTTGCTTTATAAAAGAACAATATGTAATGCATTGATGCATTAATATTTCTCTACAAGTTGGAAAATACATGACTAAATGTTTACAAATATCTATTGAAAATATGTTATTAATACAAACTAGCTCTACTCTGTAGAGCTAACTCCATCTTCATCAGGATCTGCTACCCCACCTCAAAAAATAATACCATGCTTCAGTTCCACACCTCCAATATTAGATTATTCCCCCTTCCCTATCAAAAATCTACCAGCAACCAAAGCAAGGTAGGATACAACAGCGGGTCGTCAACTAACTCTGAACAGTTTAAAAAGAGTATTTCTAGCACATATCCTCGAGACAAAAAAAAAAAAAAAAGGCAGCCATATTATAAAAGTACGTGATTCAGCAAACCCTGGGCTAAATTACATTGAATTTGTCATTAAAAGCAAGTTAGAGGAACTGATGGACTCTGGTGAATTATGCTAGTTCTTTTTTTTTTCCTTAAGTTTGATTTTCTTTTTTAGTTAATCTTATCAATCACAATACAGCAGAGCTAATTTTACTTTGCGAGAAGAAAGAAGGAAGAAGAAAGGACAACAGAGGAGTGAAACACTGCCTGCATTCAAAATTCTTTAATTAGTATAACACAGTCCATTAAGTATGGTGGTTTCAAGATACCATAGAGTACATTTTAATCTGATACTAAAGCAAGAACATAAGAAGCCAGCCATACAGTAACCCATTTCCTTATTGATATTACAATGCAGTTGAAGATATTTGATATATGAATTCCATCTCATTCCCTTACTGGATAATATGTTCCACATTAAAAAGAAAGCAAACTGCATTCCTCAATATTTGCTCAGCAATATGCCAAATGAACTGGCAGAAAGAAGAAATTACTTCTGTTTTTAAGCAGGGTGGATACTATTCTTAGGGTATCTGAAAGACTGCTGGTGCAAAAGCACTACAAGGAGTTCACAAGCAGAAAGAGGCAGGGGGCTGAAACCACAGAACATCACAGGTTCTCATTTAAAACCATACCTTGGATCACTGTTGATGGACAGGGCATGCAGTAGCCAACAGTGCCAGTTAACACAGGTAAGGAACCTCAGTCCAGCTTGCAAGGGACACCCAGCCACATGCTGTCACACAAGTCAGAACTGAGGCAAAAGAGCAAGAGGTCAAGAAATAGTCCATATCCATACCCTACCTTGGCAGATAGAAAATTTATTCAGAAAGAAAGACAGACTTTTATTCCACTGAATATGAGTCACAGAATCACACAACGGGTAAGGGTGGAAGGGGCAACAGTGGGTCATCTGGTCCAACCTCGCTGTTTAAGCAGGGTCATCCCAGAGCACATGGCACCGGATTGTGTCCAGATAGCTCCTGACTATCTTCAGTGAGGGAGACTCCACAGCCTCTTTGGGCAATCTGTTCCAGTGGTCGATCACCCACACAGTAAAGAAGTTCTTCCTCATATTCAGGTGGAACTTCCTGTGCATCAGTTTCTGCCCGTTGTCTCTTGTCTCACTACTCTGCACCACGAAGAGCATCCTCTTGACATACTCCCTTCAGGCACTTATATACATAAATAAGGTCCCTTCTCAGTCATCTCTTCTCCACAGCAGCTGTCACACCTCCAGAAGCGTCTTCCCTTAGGACACAGAGTAAGACAGGTGGTTGTACTCCCATTCCCAAAGCTGACATGGGGCCACCGTGCAGCACGAAGTACAGAAATTACACATAATAGAGGGCTCCTTCATACAGCTCTCGGCAATCCCAAACTACCAAAGCAGGTTTTCTGAACTCTCAAAACTCATGACCAGTTCTATTACCCTACAGGCAATAATTTACTGGGTAATATATACAAAACTGTCAAATAAGAGGAAGGATGGCTATGTGCATTTCATTACTTCTAGACAGAAGTGCAACTCCTAGAAAAAATTATTTTTTGTGTTATGTCTTATTTAAGAATACTATTTCCTGACCAGGAAAAGACAAGACATCCTTGTTCTGCAGCTAAATTCCTAAATATGACAAAAGTCTCTTCGTACATACAGTAATTAATGAAATCTCCAGAATTCACTTAAAAATAGTAATTAGCTGGAGAAACATTTAATTTTAGGTATCAAGTCAATTTTGTCAATCAGTCTGTTCATTGCTCATATGTTAAATCCACAACAGTTTTATTTCTGCATTTGCAGCACATCAGTAATCTCTTTTCATACATTTTATTAATAAAAATAATTAATACAGTAGTTATTTTTAAAACAGTCTCTATACTTACTGACTTAGATCAGTGAGAACTTCTAAGTGCTCAGTATCTTCTGCAATTGATGGCCACAAGCTGCAACTTGGAAGCTGATTAGGAAAATTTAATCAAGAGGAGGGCAATGCAGCACTCGAGCATGTCACACAGAGGTTGTGGGATGGATCTCATCGCTTGAGGCTTCTGAGTCTCCTGCTTGAACCTAGACTGATACCAACACTACAGCAAGTCTGCTTTGGCTTTGTCTGGTGGAAAGTCACATCTAGAGGGATCCAGATGTCTCTTCAAAATATCATTTCTATGATGATTCAGTTTTGGGGTAGGGAATTTCCAGTGGGGTGAAAATTTTTATTGCAGATTTTCTTTGGCTTTCTGCTTACAAGATGTCTCTATTCAGGCTCCAGAGTTTAAGTATCTAACACTTAATAAAAACAAAATAGTCTTCCAGAAACAAATCTTATTATTACTGCCATGTTGTCACGTTAACTTGTCTGAGAATTCACTAAACACAATTACCTATAGCAGGCATACCTCAGACACCCCAAAACATTCAGTATCAGATTTTACAAACCCTTAGACATATGGAAGTATCAAGATCATAAAAGCCAAGAAGAACTAAGTCATTTTTGTGTCCTATCGCTATCCTTCTGAAAAGTGATGTAGAATGAGAGTTTTGTTTGTTTCTTTTGTTTTGGATTAGTTAGTTTGTTTACAGAACTGAAAGTAAGAAAGATACAATTTTTTAGACCAAACATTTCAAGAACTGAGCTTTTAAGTAGTTACCTGGAAATGTAGTGCCTTAATTCAAAACTTTAAGTATTCTACCTTTTCAATAGCTCAAAAGTACGAGTGAATAAGCATAGATACCTACCACGCACTGCCAGGTCTCAAAAGCTTGTCTTTCATGGACAAGACACAGAGAATAACTTTGGTCAACCTTCATTAGAAGGTCATTCTCACCACAAACATGCACGTTGATTGTTTCTATGTACAGGGAGCACAGTTAATTCATGAAACAAAATAGTTTTGTCATTCACCTGTGTTTTATGGCTTAATTTGCTCGGGTTGGGTACAGACGGTGAGAACGCGACTCGCAGGAGGCACCTCTGGAAGGTTTAATTCCATGCATCAGGCAGCGCCGAGAAGCAGGAACGTATCGTCCACCGCAGAACGGCCCCCGCGCCCGCGCCCTGCGCCCCTGCGCCCTTCGCACGGCGACTTTGAGCGCAACTCTAAAAACTTAAACGCCTTCACCCCTGGTGACTGACGGATTTCTAGATAAAGGGTGCGCTTTGGGCAAGGCGCGCTGACACCGAGCCCCGCAGCAGCCGCTCCGGCAGCGCCCGCGGTGCCGCCGGCGCTCCCCGTGCCGTGCCTGGCCGGTGCCGCGGCCCCGCTCAACCTGTTGCGGGCCGGAGCGCCACGGCGGCGGCAGCGCGGCACCGGCGAGCGGCGCGGAGCGCGCGGGATGGCCCGCGGGGAACGAGCGCGAACGGCGGGGCAGGGGAGCGGGGAGGCGGGGGCTCACCTTCTGCTGCCGGCGGGCCATGTCCGTGGGCTGCCTGGCGTTGAAGGGGTGCGCGATGCACCTCGCGATGAACACGTAGAGCTGCAGCCGGAGCCGCTTCTCCCGCTCCTCTCGCTGCAGGCGCTCCTGCTCCTCCCGGCCCTCGCTCAGCACCGAGGGGCTGGGGCTGGCTGCCCGTGCCGCCCCGGCCTCCCTGCCCCGCGAGTCCCGGGGCGCCGGCGGCAGCGAGCGCGGCGAGCCGCCGCCCGCCGCCACCAGCACGTCCCGCCGCTCCTCTTCCAGCAGCTCATCGGACTCCTCCTCGCTGGAGGAAGGGTCCAGCATCGCGCTCGGCAGGCGCGCCCCGCGGCCGGGCTCGGAGCGAGGCGGGGAGCGCCGCGCACCTTTCCGGACACGTCGAGTTTACACACGGACTGTTTCCGACCCGCGGCGGCCGCCGGGCGGGAGCGGCGGGGCGGGGAACAGAGGCGGGGTTTGGGAAGGGGGTCGAGCCTAGGTTGCCGTGGGAATTGCTCCGAGCGGCTCCCGGCGGAGGCAGAGGCGGGACCGGGGCCGGGCTAAAATCTCCGCCCGCTCCGGCGAGGGCAGCAGCCGGCGGGTGCCCGGGACGGGGCCGGGCGGGCGTGTGTGAGTGCCATAACACCGCGCACGGCACGGCACGGCACGGCACGGCACGGCACGGCACGGCACGGCACGGCACGGCACGGCACGGCACGGCACGGCTCCCAACGACAGGGGCAGCCCGGGCCAGGGGAGCCCTGGCTCCGCTCGGGCCCTGCCGGCCCTGGCAGCGGCTGGTGCGGTGCTCCCTGCCCCGCGTCCCGGCCAGCGTGGGAAGCGCGCCCGCCGCTCGCCAGCCGGCTCGGACACACGGCCGGACTCCCTGCTGGAAGGGGAGAGCGGGGGCTGTGCTCGCCGCCGACCCCGAGCCTCGCTGGCATCCTTTGCCAAGTGTTGGTAGGGGAACGACAGGCATCTCAAATGGCCCCAGAAAAGGAAGCCACCGAAACCGTGCGTTTCTGAGGTCGCGGGCGGGCTGATGCTGAAGTGTACATTGCTCTCGCAGGTTACTTCTGTTGAAAGCCTGCAGCCACATCTCTCTGAAATCGTTTTTCCAGACTGTCTGAGGATCCAGACAGGTGCATAGTCACAGTGGTTGTTGTCACAGTTAAGGCTGTGCAAACATGCGAAAGCCTACCACTAGCACTCTCGGAACGAGAAGGACTTCACCATGTCAGACCCAAATTTCTGAGTCAGATCAGGTCCTTCTGGGAAGGGAGGCCTGGGGAAGGAAGGGACATCGGATTTTCTGTGGATCAACAAATCCTTCTCTCACTCCCTACACGTCCACACTCTGGGAGGACAAGGGAAACTACTGAACAGGGAAGTATTAGGGACTAGGAGGACAAAGGCTGGAGGGATGGACTGGTGCACAGAAAGGCCATGACTCTGTATGCTGCTCTAAAGCAATGGCAGCTGAGGCTGTGTCCGCACTGCTCTGGGCGCTGCTCATTAGCAGTGGCAAGTTTTCAAAGCCCTGCATGAAAACTCAACAAACTCAGGCAGCCAACCCAGTTCTCACTGTATGAGCTGGACTGGGTTTAGAGTGGTGAAGTACTCTAGTCCTTTATCAATATTTTGAAGTGCCCAGTACTGCAAATTTAGGAAAGGATCTTTAAAGCTGTCAGTTATCTCTCTAGTGAACCAGCTCTCAGAAGGTGGAATTCCTCCTGCTATGGGCAGCAGCTATTAGCTAGATGGCAGCATTAGGCATTAAGAGTCTGAGTTTTTCTGCCTCTGGATCTCTACCAGGGGAACTAGGGGAACACCGAGGGAGAGTCCTGCTAACAAACACACAGGCTTTCTTCACAGTTTGGGTGCAAAGTGTAGCAGTCATACAGAAATAGGGGGGATACTTGTATGGGTGGCTTGTGTCCTTAACATTAACTGACAATAGTAGCAAAATCTGTGAAATGCAGAAAGGTAGTCAGGGAAAAGCATAAATGTCAACCGACTGAACATTTCTGATCACATTTCCTCAGTGCAGTAATTGCTAAAGCCAGCTTTTGTGGGACCACCATCACCAGTCACATGCCAGTGCTTGTGTCTCCATTGCAAGTAGTGCTTGTCCTGTAGTAGATAAGAGGTAGTTCCATAAAAAGTATGGTTACTGTAAATGACTTTTTCACTAAGAGGAATACAATGTCCACTCAGATTTGTGGATGCCTTTTGCAAAAACTTGTTCTCGTTCTAATAGCAAGTAAAATTAAAGTAACACTACAAAAACCTTGCCACTAAAGATGTGCAAAGCACAGTTTGGGATATGAATTCTATGAAACTTTAAAGCAGTCAGACCCCAAAAAATTTGAAATGTAGTGGCTCATCAGTGTCATCTCTCAACTACTGCTGCATTAAGGCCAGGATGATCACGTTGTCATACATAAGATTATATAACTCTTTAGAAAGGATTTTGGTTGCTCCAGTAGCTGCCTGAACCTTTATGGAGGGGAGATGTCTCTGTCTCTCTTTCTTTCACACTATGTATCAAAATCAGAGTTGTTAAGATGGATAGGAACTTTCTGAGCTTATCTAGTCCAACTAGCAGAGCAGGGTCACCTCGAGCAGATTGTCCAGGGCTGAGTTCAATCAGGTTTTGAACATCTTCAAGGATGGAAGACTCCACAATCTCCCTGAGCAATTCATGCCCGTGTTTGACTACTCTCACAGTAAAATGGTTTTTCCTTTGTTTAAACAGAATTCATTTCCTGTACTTCATTTTGTGCCCATTACTTTTTATCCTTCCCAGGGCATCACTTAGAAGTGTCTGGCTCTGTGTTCTTTATTCCCCTCCATCAGGTATTTATAATTTGATAAGATTCCCCTGACCCTCCTCTTTTCCAGGTTGAACTATCCCAACTTTCTCAGCCTCTCCACATAGTTCACATGCTCCAAATCATTAATCACTTTCCTGACTCTTTTCTTGCTCCAGTATGTTCATGTTCCTCTTGTACTATTGATATGCAGAAAAGACTCTACAACTCAAAAGTTGTAAAGTAGGTATGTTTGTTGCAGTGCCCGGATGCATGGAAGGTAGCCCAAAAAAACCATGCATGCCGACTGTGGTACTCAGCCTGAAATATATCTGGTTATAAATTACATATGCATCAAGTTATGCAATACACCTATACATATTCATCGTCTATCTCCGCTTCGTATTATAATTAACTTGGCATCTTATTACACCTGCACAGTGCCGCCTGGTGGTCGTGGGCCGGGGTCTCTGGGATGAAGTAAAGTCATCCTCTGATGAAGTAAACACTCTACCTCAGACCTGAACTTTTCATCTTGCTTCCTTGCGCATGCTCTCTGAGGTCCTGATCCAAGTCCAAACCCCAAAACTGGTTTGAGCCAGTTCCAAAGTCCGAAAGCAGGAATTCTGGTCATGGTTTCTTCTTCTTATCAATGGTCTGGCATCTTATCCTTATCCTCTCATACATCTTTCCCCTTTGCCTGGCCGGTATAGCAAATGTTCAGCAAGCAGTACATTGTTTAGCAAGCACCTGCAAAGTTTTGCAATACCAGCAGTACCCACAGCAATTAACCCTTAAAATCTAAGCCCCTTGTATCACTATGGAGCCCAGCACTCTGGATGTGGCCTCTCCCGTGCTGAGGAGAGGAGAAGGATCATACCCTTGACCTGCTGGTGGCACTCATTCTAATGCAGCTGAGGAGGCCTTCATTGGCCTTCATTGCTGCAAGAGTGCATTGCTGGCTCATGTTCGGCTTGGTGTCCACAGCTTTCTTAAAAGCTGCCTTCAGAAGCCATCCCCCAGCCTGTACTGATGCATGGGGGTTTTCATCCTTTATGTGCTGGTCTTTGCAATTCCCTTTGTTGAACTTCTTGAGATTTCTGTTTGCCATTTTCTCCAGCTTGTTGATTCACACAACCTGAATAGTTCCACAAGCATGTGGTGTATCAGCTACTCCTCCCAAGTTTTGTGTCTGCAAACTGACAGAGGGTGTGCTGTGTCCCGTTGTCCAGGTCATTAATGGAGATGTTAAATGGCATTAATCACAGTATCAATGCCTGGGTACAGCACTACTAATTGGCTTTCAGGTCATCTTTGTGCCACTGATCACAAATCTTTAGGCCGGGCAACTTAGTGTTCCCATCTGGCCAGCCTGCACTTCATCAGTTTGTCTATGAGAATGCTGTGGGAGGGAGGCAGTGTTGAAAGCCTGGTTGTAGTCAAGGCAAACAATGTCCACTGCTCTCTGCTCATCCACCAAGCTGGTTGCTCAGTCATGGAAGTCTATCAGGTTGCTCAAGCATTTCTCTTCCATAGATCCTTGTTGGCTATCCCATCCCTTTTTTGCTTTGAGTATGTTTGGAAACAGTTTCCAGAGTTATTTGCTCCATCATCTTCCCAGGGATCAAAATGAGGCTGACTGGTTCATAGTTCTTTTATTCTTTATTCTTTTCTTCTAGTCTTTACTGAAGATAGAAGTGCTATTTACTTTCTTCCACTACTTAAAACTTCCATGTCTCCCCTACAGCTGCATGCAAAGGACCTCTAGCAAGTCAGCAAAAGTCTCATGCATTGCTTTCAGGCCTCAGCTTTTTTCCCTGTATCTCCTTATTTGGGGAAAAAGATGAAAACAAAAACAATTTCGATTTTTTTTCCGTCAGACCAGGCTCAAAATAGAATGTTCTCAGCTTGGAATTGGGTACATTGGTAAAATGAATTGACAATATCTAACAGCATATCTAACATCTTAGGATGAACACCCTTGCCTTCTGCAGCTACTTGTATCACAACCCATTATTTGATCTTGTGTATTTCTATTCTTTAAAGCTACTCTTGTCTAATAAAAAATATTTGCATTTCTGGTTCAGATCTCTTGTTGATTCTTGGTGCTACTTTTCATCTGGTGCATTTAAATGTAGAGTATATTTTTCAAATATGTATTTTAAACGTTTTTACAGAGCACAAAAGCTACCTCTCTGGAGCCCTTTTTGTACCTTACTGATAATGCTACCATCAAACAATGGTGGTATCAGTCTTACAGGAATCAGTCAGAACTTGTCCCTGAATTCCTCAGATGCTTGTGTTCAAATGCTGCTCAGTCAGTTAAGTGCACAAATGTCAATGCATAATATTTATATTCAAATACCTATAAGCTGAAAAAAATCCAACCACAACAATGAAAAGTCAATCATTAGTTCTCATTAAGAAAATCTAACCAAAACTATTTTATTTATGTTTACTCTTCAATTTGTCAAACCTCATCACAGATTTATGTACAATTGCACTCATTTAAATGCAACTTTTTCTGCCTAGATATTATATTCTGCCTTACTTAGTTTTTAGAATATATTAGTCTAAACAAAATGGTGTTAAGAACTGGATTGTTCTCTTTTATATGGCAATGAAATGAGGATATTGTTGGTAAGGTTTGCTATTTAGGGGATAAAAGAAGCAATAACATAGCTAGTGGTGAAAAAATCAGTTTTGAACTGACTTAAATTTTTTTTCCCAAGACATAAAAATTATAGCTATGTTTTTGAATCCTTCATTTGAGAAAATATGTGGCTAAAATTAAGGTATGTAAGAACATATTTATGCTCAGTAAAGATTTCCTAGTAGGGAATCAGTGCTTTGTAATTCACTTGTAACTGTCTTTTGGTCATGAAATTCATATAATTTTGAGGCTTAGTAGTTCACAGTAAGGAGTTTTAGCTTCATGCATTGCATTGTCATTTTAGACACTTCTTGTACTATTTTCCTCTAATATTTTGGATTACCAAACCATGTGATTAAGCATGAATCTCACCTTTCGTTATTTATAACCAGGTTATAGCCAAAGCCAGACATGACAGTGATGTTTCTAGGATGCTTTGTAATTGCTTTTTCATGAGAATATAGCACACCAGACAGCACTGAGGTACTGCCTCATGCTTTCCCTTACCCACTGTGACCGCCTTTGGTTTTATACCATGAACTCGTGGAGAAAAACTGGAAAGCATGACAGAATACTTCCTCAGAAGTACAAAACTTTTTCTACAA
This sequence comes from Aphelocoma coerulescens, assembly GCF_041296385.1. Classification (NCBI taxonomy): domain Eukaryota; kingdom Metazoa; phylum Chordata; class Aves; order Passeriformes; family Corvidae; genus Aphelocoma; species Aphelocoma coerulescens. The sequence goes on along the minus strand of NC_091014.1, from coordinate 23,252,964 downwards.
AAAGTAGAAAAACATATCTTTTATTATATTTATGGTGTTTCTTTTTTTTATAATAAGATGGTTAAGTTGGGCATGTGTTGTTTTTGTAGCCTTGCTTACTGCTTCTGAAGGCATTTGCTCACACTGTTGTCCATTTGTATTTATGAGTTTTGTCTAGGCAAAAACACATAATAAAGATGCTCTAGGGGCCTATGGTATTGTTAATGTGGATTTACAATCTGCTTGGAAGAATATAAGTTTGAAAGTTCAAAAGAACTTACATTCTTTTCCTGATGATCGGTGTACAATAGATCTTTAGAAAAAGAATTTAGCAGCATTCATGTACTACTACCACTGTAGTGCTCACCTCTAAGGTGTGAAAAGTTTGTGCATAGCTGAAACATTTTCCTGTCTTCCAGATTTTCCATAGAAGATTAATTTAATCCTTTGTGAAGAGTTTGCAGGAGGTGGCTAAAATTTCTGCTGGTTTCATTTCTGGAATATAATAAAAATTAATTTCATTTCAGGAATGCATTTCTCCCAAAGGTATGTCAGATGGTACCTCTCCATTAATTTCGGGTGTTCCGTGCAGATTCAAGTATTTGAATGGGAATTTGTAGAAAGAAATCACTGGACATTGTGGTGTTGACCACACATAAAATGAGTAGTAGTAATAATCGACTTGGCAATGAACTGGGCTCTTCAGCTTGTGTTCACAAAATAGAGATTTCCTTGAAAACCAGGCTTGCCACCTGTTTACTTCATTGTGGGTCTCACTGTAGCACTATACAGGTTGTGGGACTCTCTGCATAAATATTCAGACTGCTTCTTTATGTCTGCCTGAAAAGATGGGATTTATTTCTTTGGTCCTCTCAACCAGGCAAGCAAGTGGCAGAGGTTGCACTCTTGCAGCCACCATCACACTCTTACTCTGCTTCAAAGTCTTTCTTGTTCATCACAGCTTGCATTTGCAGACAATGTGTAATATATTCCTCTTCTCCTACTTAAACTTACCTTTCCTCCACCGATATACCAGAATTGCAGAGTTTGGGACAGCATTCCTCCCAAACTGTTCCATTTGATTTGACTCCCTGTGAGTAATCATTAAACAAAGTGGCTTTTATGTCCTGATATTTCCTTTTGGCATGCCAGAATTCAATGCTGGTATTCATGAGTTAGGTTAAGTCTCAGATAAGAGCATAGGGAGGATCAAAGAGCATCCACATGCTTGATCCCTAACTAGCTTTCCTAGCCCTTAAGAGAAATTCCTGTTGTCTCCTCAGTTCACAGAATCACGGAATCACAGAATATGCTGGGTTGGAAGGGACCTACAAGGATCATCCAACTCCTGGCCCTGCACAGCACCACCCCCAAGCGTCACACTAAGTGCCTGAGAGCATTGTCCAAATGCTTCCTAAACTCTTGACAGGCTGGTACTGTGACCACTTCCCTGGGAAGCCTGTTCCAGTGCCCAACCACCCTCTGTGTGAAGAATCTCTTTGTACTATCTAACCCAAAACTCCACAGTTGAGTCCCCAGGGGGAGCTGACCAGCACAAGTGATGGCAGGAGCTGATCCATATAAAGAAAAAAACCTAGGTTAGATGCAAGTATTTCCACACTTAGGTCCCAGTTTTGTAGCTCATGTGTAGCTTGTGCATACGTATGTAAATGTACAGAAATATATGAGAAAATGCTAACTGTATGCCCTGCTCTGACATTTTGGTGGCACTGCATTTACTCACAAGCTGTGCAGCAGCAATGTTAAGAGTAGGTTATCACTAAAAGGACATAATAAAATTTGTGTCACATCATCCCTTAGTACTAACAGCTATTCTATAAAATGGAGACTTTTGAATTAATTTGTTTCAGGATTGCCTTATGTCTGAAATGTAGTGTTCTCTACACCTTAATCTCGAATACTTAAGGCAATTTGATTTTTACATATGGGGTTGAAAAAGTGACGCAAATATCTCCTTTAAAATCCTAACGAAATAGCCAAATTCATTTTTTTAAAGGAATGCTTCTATCCACAAGAAACCTCTCTACCTCACAACCTCTCTTTATTGGCGAGGATGTTAGGACCATGTACACCACAGAGTCTATTGTCCTGTTAGCTTAATAATGCCAGTGAAAATCTAAAAATTATTCTCGTTATAGGCTAATGAACTTCTGGATTAGCAACATCAAGGAATGTACGGAGCCATTAAGTAGCTATTGCGTAGCCATAATGCATTAATACTTTCATGTGGCTGTTATCATCAGCACACAGGTAGCGTTACCAGGGACTGTTACTTGTCTCTGCAATACCTGGTTTCTTAGCAAGCCCAGATGACACAGGACTCACTGCTGTGAGTGGGTGTGGGGTCTTTCCAGCTATATTATACGACATGCTGCACATGTGGGGCCACCAGACATAGCTAGTGAGTTCCATGGAATCCTGTTCCATGGAATCCTCTGGAATTTTGAGAGGAATGTGCTTGCTTAAGCCCTGTTCAGTTCTAAAATCAATAATAGGAAATAGACTTGGAAAGGAACTTAAGAAATTATTTGGATTGTTTTTCTGCTCCAAAATAAGATCTGCTACACCTAAGTAATTTGTGACTGATGCTTGTCTAACCTTTTTCTGAGTACCTTCTAGTATTTAATCTTCCTAGGCAAATAGTTCCAACACTGAACTTTTTCAATTCAGAGAGCTTTGTCTTCATGTAACCCCAAGCCTCCCATTCTCAGAACTTGTGCCATGCAGCCTAGACTCTGTTATTGGTTTTCCAAAGATCCCAAACTCTGTCCCTGCTCACCCTGCACTGTGTTTACTCAATTCCTAGGCATGCGGGAGGACAAAACCTCTTTGCCTCCACTCCCTTTCTTATTGGAGCTGTTCTGCTCAGTCAAGACCAGGGGGACCTTAAGAACTCCCCCTGTGCTGGAGGGAAAGACCCAGAGAGGAATCTGTCTGGTGCAAAATGGGCTTATCTGAAAAAAACCAACACGGTACCCATCTTTTTATGCTGAAAAAACAGGCTCTTGCAAAGGGGTCACAACCTTTTTCTCCACTTGATACCTGGGCATGGAGGAGGAAACACAGGGTGGATTTTCAGTAGGGCAGGTCATCCAGGCCCCATCCCTCTTCCAGGAAGCACTGCAGGGCGTGATCCTGCTGAGAACTTGTGGCGCTTTTTGGACTTGAGCAGAGGAAACCAAGTGCCTCATTTTTCTACTCCCTTCAGCATTGCCTTAGAGCTTGGTTCCAGTCCTGCAAAGAGGAGAATGGGAACAAGAGGGGACAATGACTGGGAGATGCTGTGAGCAAGAGCAGGAGTTTTCAGCCTCTTGCCAGTAATGAGCCACCAAAATCTGCACAATTTCCATGAGCAATTTAAACATATTAGTCTCACCTGTCTGCAGTGAACATGGAAAGCCATTTATTCCTTCCCTATTTATAAAATGAGGTTTTTTGTAAAAAGCAATTCTCTTCCTCCTGCTCAGCTTTCTGTGGGCTACCTGACCCCTTGGTCTTCCTGCACAGGCAATGGATACACTCAAAGTACACTTTTCCCAAACTGGCACTGTCAGATGTAAACCAGTTTTACCACGTCATGCTGAACAGATAGAATTTATGAGCTTACATATGATTGTCCCTTTAGTATGTCCAATGGCAGAGCTGCCTCATTTTCCTAACACTATGAACTGAACAGCCACCAATGTCGTTCTGCATGTGTTAGAAACGTGGCTCTAGTCAAAGCAGGGGTTTGGTGCAGTGATGCTGCCAGTGAGAACAGCTCTGTGGTCATGAAAGGAGTAGGGCTGAGGAGGGAAGAGGGATAACAGAGATGCAGAAGGGGCTCAGCCTTTCTGATTCTTTCCACTCTCACTATGCAAGCCTGCAGTTTTGCATATGATCTACTTGAAAATATTTTGAGAGTATTATTATCCTGTTAATTTTGTTTCCTGGGTGAGCTCAGGTCCCTGGCTGTGTACATAACTAATCAAAATTATCCAAAAATGCAGTTTGTAGGAACTCTTACCAGGAACTGGGCCTGTAACTGAATATCATGATGCATGACTGCCTGCATAGTTCAGGAAAATTATTTCTTGTTTGTTCTGAACTCTGGAATTCAGTCTCAGTCTAGTCACAATGAATTTGTCTTCCTTTAAGGTGTGTGTTGGAGTTCAGGTGGATTGACAATGTCCTTTTCATATCTTCCATTCCATTTGTTATGGAAATGACCTGTCATTTAATATGGCCCTATTCTGCACTGCACTGACCGATGAGATGAGAATCATTCTTCTGGAAAAGAAAATAGATTAGCTTTAAGCTATTATGCCCTAATGTTTAGAACAACAGTCAGAGTCAATGTTTGTTTTGTAAGATTCTGGATAATGAAATAAATGGTACAGAGGGTCATTAACTCAGTGATTTATGTAAAGAAAATACTCCTAGATGGCAAAGTATGACTAACTGTTTAATCAAACCATTCTGAAAGGATGATGAGACTGTATGGAAATTTCTTCAAGAGTTTGAAATGATATCAAGAGAGCCTTGTAGTTCTGACCACATCTTTCCACTGCATGTGAAGAAACCAGCTTGATTCAAACCTTTCTGGAGTGATATATGTGGTCATTTTCTGTTTGGTAATGAAGAGAGTATTTTAACCCATTGTCAGACCTTTCACAGCATATGGTCAAAACAAAAAGAATCCCTCCTCTCAGGGTTGAAATCTGCATTTTGAGTACTCAGACAATCATAATCTGCTCAGATGCCTATGTATGAGTTTGAATTTGATATATCTCCCAGAAGAATTCCTTGCAAACAACTTACATACTTTATTGCACAGAAAAATGTTGCAGAGAATGCAGATAGGGGCAGCTGTACCAAGCATACCCAAGGGCTGTGCTCTGGAAAGGGCAAAAAGCTTGTCACTGTGATTATGCCTCTTTGAAAACTATTCTAATCATAACTGTTGATCATGTTTTGAATGTAAATCCTGACAAGTAAGGACTTGATTCAAAGTCCACTGTGGACAGAAATAGCCCCTTTTTTTTCTCTTCAGTGGACTTTTGTTTTCCAAAGGCTCCTAAACTCTGCCCTGCCTTTGAACTTTAAGGAAGTTTCTAGTTGGATATGACAGAATATAATCATTTTTAATCCAGGGATAAGATTTAAGTGTCTGGATTTATCCTTTAGAAGACCTTTCTGAAGGGGGATATCTTTAGATAGCCTTTTTGAAGAGGAATATTTTTAGACCTAGCAAGCTGGAACCATTTCTTAATCACTTATTTTTTAATTACTATTCTGTGGCTAGACATGGATGAAATATTTCTTTACATTTATTTTGAACCAGCACAATAATTTAAACCACACAGATGGAAGTGACATGGCACATTTTTCTCCCCATCGCCTTTTCAAAATTTTCTGCTTTCTCATGCTCTCAGCCTCTTGGTCTTCTAACAGATCACCTTGGGTTAGATGAAGATGTGATTTCAATATTGTTGTTTTAGTACAGTTTCAGTGCAATTTTAATACAGTTCAAGTCATTCCTCTCACAGGTGAACGAATGATGCTTTTTCCAGGAAATTTTTGGTTACAACATGAAATTGCATTGTTCATGTAATTTTCTACAATCTTAACAGCATCTGGATATGTTATCCTTAAGTTCATTACCTGCAGTTAGTATATTGACAATTCAGCTTTCGTATTCCCCCACCCCCTCCCAAAACTCCCTGTCCTTCTGCTTGTGAAGTTGAGGTGGTTGTGCTCTATTGCTTTGTCATAGTTAAAAAGAGTGCAGTGTGAGTCTGGCTTTGCCCAGATCTGATGACTTCAAAGGGAATGATTTGGGATCCTGGGTTCCCAAGGACTTGAGCTTGGTACTGCTGCCTTTGGCTGTGTGCATCTTTTTATAATGTCACATTGGCTCTTCAGCATTTTATCATCTTCTGTCATCTGGTGACTCTGTCAGGGAGGCTGCCATAAAATCACTAAAAAATCAAGACAGGTAAGACTTTCATTTGATTTGAATGAAGCCCTGACACGATTTTTCTGAAACTACCAAATTTCTGCTTGACAGTAAGCTGAAAGGAGTGTAGGAAACCTTTGCCAGATAAGTAATTCTTGAATTTGCTTCTAAAGTAGGAACATATTTATAGAACCATAGAATATGCTGAGTTGGAAGGGACCTCTCAGGATCATCAAGTCCAACTCCTGGTCCTGCACAGGACACCCCATGGGCAATACTAATATTTTATTTTACTTTTTTTGCAACTTTTCATATATCTAATAAAAAATTTAAGTAAAGTGGGCATTTACTAAGTACATTTTTTAAATTAATTATGTTTTTTAGTTTAATTCTATTTTTTTCACAAAAAATTTATTTGAAGGCAGTAGATGAAAACATGTGCTTCAATGCAAGTTTACTGAAACATATTTGTTCCCACAATAGATAAACAAGTAGAAGGTGACACTTTCTTCATACAGAATGTGTTTAAATATTTGTGTTAAGCTAATTCCAAAGGCAAACAACAGATACAAATATAATTTCTTTTTGCTGTCCTGCATCTTGCAATCAGTTCTTTGGATTACAGCCTTTGGGGAATGGTTGCTAAATCATGGCATGAGATTAGCGTTAAAGGGAAAGTTAACAAAATGAATGGCAGAAATTATGCCAAATTCACCTGCCATTCATTCCTACTAAGTTTTGCAACTGGGTTTTTGATCTCCAGCAGCACCTGCCTGATCTTTTGATTACAAAGATCATACAGGTGAAGGTGTAATCATACTGCTTCAATGTAAAGCCTCAACACTGTTATCAGGACATTGCACTGGCTGTCCCTTGGTTTCTAGAGAAGTTTAAGACATTTATTTCAAATCAGAAGTCTATAAAAGGCCTGAAATAGGACAGTGTGGGAGAAGGCAGCAGCATACCCTTAATGACCTAAGACAAAGAAAACCTTTCTCCTTCTATGGCCCTCAGTGGTGACGTTTCAGGAAGGTTGCAAACATACAGTCTAATGGGATTTTTGAAACCTATGCTTCCTAGAGAATCAAAATGCCAGACAAAAGTTATTCTAGAAATCAATTAATGTTTCAAAGCTCCTAGGATTTCACTGTATGCACTGTATTGTTGACAGGGTGCCTAGAATTTTACACTGTATTTTAGATAACAATCATGTAATTTAAAATACTTGTGTGCAATACACACACATCTATCCATCCATCCCTTCTACATACATTTTTTTTCCACCATTCAGGAAGGTACTTCATTTTACCTGCAAACTTAACCCTAGTCAAGGAAGTACCCACAAAACTTTTAAGACTGTTGAGTTTGATGAGACTAAAACCTGTATTTATGGTTAAACACATATGGGCTCCCAAAGAGGTGGAGTTTTATTGTAGGTTGTTCTTTTTTAAGTGATAATGTGTTTTTTCCTATAATCAGATCTGAATTAGCAGAGAGAATCAGGGTTTTTGTAGTTAGTCACTGCTGATGATTTGAAGCATTCAGTGGTTCCATGCCTAATTTAATACTTTAAAAACCAAAGCATTAACCTCCGCTAATGCTTTGCTTGCTAAGTGATAAATGGCAAAAGTACATTTAATTAGTTTAATTTTTTTTTTTGTAATGCTGATTGAAGGAAAAAAAGGTAAGGTCTGGCTTTTACTTTCACAAAAGAGTCTATTTGACATTTATGACTAAGAATGCATGAAATGACAGTGAACATTTACACCTCCTTTAATTAAATGATCTCTTAAATAGCGGGCTGGTAAATTGGAAAACAGAATTGTTGGTCCTTGCTATTTGAATGTAGTTTGGTTTTGTTCCGTTGGGTTTTTTTCTGGAGTTTCTAGAATCATCAAAATAGGAATGAATTTAAACTTTCATGGAAAGAAAACTTACAAACATAGTCAGTATTATTTAAAATTGAGGTGAAAAATTTGAAAATTTGACCCTACTTCATATGAATGGCCCTGAAACAAAGAGACAAATAAAATGAGATTTAAATGTATGTGTTATTATCGTGACTAAGAAATTTATTTCTAGTATTTTGATATCTCTTACATGAAATTTTAGTATTTGTTGAAAGCTGTGATGCTACAGTAGTGGGAATACTTGGCATCCTGAGCATAGACTTGGTAGATAAATGTAAGATTTGCCAAAGTGAGTGTGTCAGAACAATGTCCTTTCCCATTTCCAGAGCTCATTCTGGCTTTTCCCAATACAAAAATGCAGCAATGGATAATTCTGCCCTGCTACATTTTTTTTTGCAAAGAAACATTTTTGCCAGCAGATAACCAGTTTCACTCATTAATCTATAAAGAAAGATCCATAAGATGGTGCTGTATCTTAAATCTGACCAGAGTAATTTGCATTGAAAAATAAAAATTATGCTGCAATTGTAGCTTAGAACACTTGTTGTAAGCTGAATGTTGGTAACAATTTCTTTGGCAAACATATTGCAAATGTTAGTTTCCAGTCACTCCAATATGTTAATTTACATGTATTAAAATATTAGTCACAGCATTTTTGTTCAAACCTGAAAAGTATAAAACCAGATGAAAGGTAGTATCAGTCATGCTCAGGTTATGAGCAGTCAGTACCTTGCTTTCACAGCTGAGTTTCACTCCATCCTTTTTTGCTAAAGCCAAGTGATGGTGCAAGGACTCCTCCAGACATTGCTTTAATGGGAAAAAACCAAAAAATCCCAATGCACTGGGGTTTCTACTTAAAGGGGTAAGTTGGCTATTAAAGATAATGGCCAAATCTGGCCAGCAAATGAAAAGGCTGTGGGAGAAATGAATCTGAGACATTATAGCCACCCACACATGCAACAAGAGCAGAAATTTCATGCGCAGCCAACACATAGTTTTGTGGGATTTTGGTAATAACAATGGTGTCAGATGAAGGACTGGCTGGAGAGCAAGCAATTACAGCATTATCCCACTGGAGCCTGGGCAGGGGTTCATAGCTCAGTAATAGCCTTTCACCACATCTCGTGGCTGCAGTAATGCAGAGCCAGGGCTGAGCTGCCAGGCCAGCCAGGCTGCTGACAGGAGGAGGGAAAAGAGGCTGTCAGAGAGGGAATCGGCTGTCACATCTCCCAAGGTCTGTTCAATTCCAAGTGTGTTTCAGCTAGAAGGCTGCTGTACTTCAAAGACCTTGTTGCACTGGGAATTTTACCTTCTTGAATTACCCAGGTTTGCCCCTACATTTTTCTCCCTGTTCCTTTCTCCGAAGGGGTGTGATGACAAGGGCACCTGATCAGTTGATAAATCTCTGTTTTTCTATACAGTGTATTTCAGTTACTCATTTACTTCTGGAGTTACTTGTACATAGTCTGAGTCAGTTTTTCTCCATGAAAAGAAGAATCAGGGAAAACACAATATGCAAAATGTCTAACGCAGAAGTAGGGGAAGAAGGAAAGTTGGGTTCAGTGCAGCATAATGCTGTGGGCAGTAAGGAAAAAAGGAAATGGTGAATGATTTTTCAATGGTCGAGAGAGAGGGCACTTAGTGTCAGCAGTGTACCTAAGCTGATCCAGCATGGTCTAGGAGATGGAATATGCCAGTAAGAAACTCATAGCATCTTCCCTCTGTTTTTGAGGGACTTGAATGATAGTATCTGCAGACTGCATCCTCCCTTGCCTTTTTGGATAAACCTGTCACCCTTTTGATTCCAGACCTGGTGAAACTCCCATTACCTCATTGAGTAATGAAGGTAAGGCGGACTAAGTAAAGAAGGATAGAAACTTTTTTTTTCAGATGGCTAATGGATTTAATTCACAGGTAAATGTTATGGAGAAAAACCTGTGTTCTTATACTCCTATCATAGTCCCTAGACTGAAAAAAAAATCACTACTTTTGGTGAGAGATACAACACAAACTTGAAAGATATTTTTCATTTTTTCTGCTTGTTATTTAACTGTTGAGCAAAACCTGAAATATCATTCTTAATGCAGGTAAATTGATTGTTGAACCAGTTCAGAGGATCAAGAAAGAAAAGAGGGAAGCATAAGCTACTTTAATAGAGCTAACATAAACTGGAGGCTAAAAGTATGCATATATAAAGCAAATCTAGTGTATGCCTGATTATTCATGGAATGTTCTAGGATTGGTTGCAAAAGATTACATGACAGTGTAAGGCTATTACTTCTACCTTATATCATGTAAAAGATATCAGTATATTCTCGTTTAATTTAATTCTGTGAATTCTTGTTAAAGATGCTTCCGAATTTTTTTCTTCCTTCCTATAGTGCCATGTTTCAAGCAGCTTTTTGATTGCTTTCTTGTGTAATGATGCACGACCTGATCACAGAGACAGCTAACTCTGCTGATGTGCTGTGTTATTATAATGCCACCTGATACCTCATTTGTTTGATACATTAGGTAGCATACCACATCAACAAAGCAAAGTGCTCACATCCTTTCTAAAAAGATGGAATGTTTCAGTGGCAAGCAGGGTAAAAGCTATAGCTGTGAAGCAGTGCCAAAATGCCCCTTGGCTTTTTCTTTTTCACTTTATGAAACTTGTGAGATAATTCAAGACCAAGAAGACCTATTAAAAAATATGAACTGATGAAATGATCCATTATAATCTCAACATGACAGAATCCTTGGTTTATTTTGTATATGTACCATCATCAAAATAAGAAAACAAAAAAGTAAACTGTTTCTGGAATGTAATTATTTTATGGTTTTATAAAGCAGCTGTCTCCAGGAGATCTGATGACTAAATGCTGCATTTTCAGTAGGTATATAAATGACATACAAAGAGAAGTAACTTCTAAAATGAATTCTAAGAAAATTCATAAAAGCTATAGATGCTTGTAGTTAACACATGCTTGCTACACAGTCTTTTTGACAGGTAAAGACATCAGAGTGCCTCATGAGGAATAGGTTCCCTGAGCAAAGGCCACCTCCTGAGAGACTAAGTCCCATGAAACAGCAACAGCACAAACAAATCACATCTCTGAGCTCTGGTTCTGTGACAGAACATAAAAGGGAGGTAACGAATCAAGCAACCAGGTTCCATACCATTAAGAATATTTAGGTGTTGTCCCCCATTCCTGATGTAGGGATTCCTGAGGCCATCCCAGGCTGGAATACAGTCTGCATTTATTTTACACACTTTCACAGTGCCTCTGTAAATCCATTGGTATCCACTGTGACCAGAGCTGAGAGACACCTCTCAGCGTTTCCATGAGGTTCCATCACTTGCGCCATTCCCCTCCTCGACTACAGTGTTGTGTCTATGCTGGGCCCTGCCTTAAAGACAGACTGCATCTGCCTGTGGGACAGGGACAGAGAAAGCTCCACTCCTGCAGGTTCTTTGCTGTGGCTGTGCAACCCCTGGGCCAGACTGCAGTTCTAATGGGTGCCCTGAGCAGCAGAGAGAGCAGGTGTCTGGGAGAGGTGCAACAGCCTCAGAACTGAGGTGCACACAGTGTGTCTGCAGGTACACAACACACCTTTCACACACTATTACTTCTTTTTCCCAACAGGTTCCTGCTTCACATTTGTTATTCATCATGTCCTGGCTTACTGATCAAGCTTGTCCAGCTATGCCCTTTCTTCTGCAGGCCCCAGTGATCTGGTGCATGTGGAGGTCACTGTCTGCCTGCTGCTCCCTGCTTGGCATCCTTAGCAGGCTGCCTGTAGAAAACAGAGACTTGGAGCCACATAATGACGTATGCTCTTGGACTTTCATTCTCTCTGGAAGTAAACTAAGGGCTGAAGTTGGGACATCCTTTACAGCATCCCTTCCATGCACATATATGTGAGTGCTCTGTCACAGTCCTTCTGGAACAGGTAATTTCTGAGGTACATTTGCTTCCTCTGCAAGTGGAACTCTGCAACGGAGAATTGCTGTTCATGGTCTGACCATGGGCCTTCTCAATTTTTTTCCATCTTTCCCTACCATCACATCCAATTGCAGTACTTTCCCTGCAAGGTCATTGATGGTCCCCTAGGTGACATTTGTGGTCCAGTTTCCTGAACATGGTTTCTCAGAGGCACTTTTTCCAGTTGGATGGAAAGTCACTGTCACTGTCATCTCCAAGGAGCACTCTGGTCAAGCAACAGGATGAACAGCCCTGAGCCTTTTCTCCTTTTCCTCATGCTTTCACACCTGAGTATTTCTGGTATGTTTTTCAGGTGGCTAGATTGTGAGGATGATGAGGGAATTTACCTTTCAAAAGGTTTTAAACTGACACCTACAAATGTGGATGAAGCTTTGAGATGAAGTCCTTCCACTCAGAGTTAAGACCATCCAGCAGAGGTGGCTGCTGATCTGCTTGTCCCTGTAACCTTAGCAGTCAGGACTGCTCAGAGTGGGAAAGTTCCTATTATTCCCAACCAACCACAGAGGAGATGAATCTCTGTCTCTAAAATACTTTTTTTTTTTAATGTCCGTTGTTATGTAAGGTCTTCAAATTTTAAAGGCCTTTTCCAGCCTAAATAATTCTATGATTCTGTGTGTCATGAAGACTGATCTCAGCCCAAAGCCACTGGATCCTGCAGTTCCAGTTTCATGTTGCTAGTCTTTATGCACTAGTTCAGAAGTTTTTGGCAAGCTGTGGGTTGGTGGTCTGGCGGGGAATTGTCCTGTCTTGTGCACAGAAGGCTCACTAGGAGAGGCAAAGAGTGTCTCTGTTCACAAAGAGCAACCAACAACTACAGGCTACCCTGTATTGTGACAGAGTGGAAGAAATGCAGGTGATCAATCAGTTGTGAAAAACCTGCTTAAGATTAGAAATACTACAATGGGGATTTTCAAAGCATGGATAGACCTCCTTAAGGAGGTGGGGGAACATAGCTTAATTCCTGTGTCACGTTATCTTCAAGGAAATGCAATCCTCAACTGAGATAAGGCCTGCATCCTATTTTTGAAGCAAAATCTGCCAGAACAAGATTTACAGAACACTCGGTAGGCAGGCTTTGCACTATGATTTCAGTAGAGAATTTCAAAATCTCTCTAGCAGATTCAGTGCTGTGAAGGTTCTGTGAGATTTAGTGTGGGCCTGGGATGCTACAGAAGGACTCTTTTGAGGCAAGGGTACACCAGGCCAAGGGAGACACATCTCCAAGGAGCAAATCCTGGTTTGGGCTGTGGTCAAAATGTTCTTGTTCCATCTGTTTCAGTGTCACAGCCAATAAGTGTTAAAGCATGGCTAGTGCTGAGAGGCTCAGAGGGGTTTAGTGCACAGAAAGGAAGTGTTGAGCACAGCGCAGGGTTGGAAGGGGGTCTGGAAGCTTCTCTTCGAATGTTTTCAATATATTTTATCTCATGACCCCAGCTGAGAACTAATTTGCATGGATTTTAGCCTTACAAGGGAAAAATACAGTGAAAAGCAAATTTTGTGAATTGCTGCTTAGAGAACACACTTGAGCAGAACTTACTGTGCTCATTTGTCAGCTAATTCATTAGGGTTCACATCAGACTGTCAGAGTGCTTGGCTGTGTTCTGTAATGGCATTTTTTTCCACTGCTGAACAGCAATTTTGCAATCGCTGCATCAATTATTACAATGTAAAATATTTGATATGCCATTAGATGAAAAGTAAATTTATCTTGTGCTAGGAACTGCATCAGAATGTGATAAATGCACTTGATGCTCTTTGGGCTTTACAGAGAGAGGCACTCGAAAGAGCAGATTGTCTAGAATGAAACTACCATCTGGAAATTTTGTCTGAAGCCTGATTACAATTAGGGTTTAAAGGACCACTTAAAAAAAAAAAAAAAAAAAGCTCATTTGTAGGAAATCTACTTGTACGGGTAATTTAAAAACCTAACTAAATTTTAATAAATTTTGATTAAGCAGAGGTGTAAATAAACCAATATTTAATTTCTGTGTCTTGAATATCTAATGTCCAACAGGATCTAAACAAGTTTAAGAAATGCTCCACAGTATATCAGGTAACTGTGTTTGCATGTGAAGAACAGTGATCTACGCTATTTGAAGATTTTTACTTGTGACAGCAAGAGACATGCTTTGTATATTTTTGGGGGTTTGTTTTTTTTTCTTGAAAAAAACTCATGCAAATTAGGTTCTTCAAAAATACAGTCATAATCTTCCTGAAAAGCTGTGAGCTTGAAGAAATTTGGTTTAGAAATAAACAACGCACAAACATTCAAGAAATTATGTGATGTGCTATTACTTAGGAGCCAAGGTCTGTCACAAATGTGTGTTTTTTCATTATGAGATTTTAACAGAAAAATGTGAGTCACAGCCAAGCTCTCCCAGTTATTTTGGCAGTAATTCTTTAAATGACCCTAATGGCCAAAATTATATGTGTTTCATTCTCTTCATCTCTTCTCCAAGGAGGAGAAATTTGTGAAGAACAGTGCTTGGCTTTGATGGAATGATTGTCTAAGTTTATATGTTTTTTATTTAATTTTTATTATATTAGCTGGTTTTTATTTTAGAACAAAGTAAATTTGAAGTTGTTTTCTTTGAAGTTGACTCAAGAGGGTGAAGTTTGCAGCTGAGCTTAGCGCCTATGTGAATTCTTACCACATTTTCATGGGCCTGAAAAATCTAAGTTCTCTGTAATAATTTAGAAATTAAATTATTTTGTTCCTGAGGTATAAACTGTGATATTCATCCTTGATTTTCCAGCTGGTTTGGGCCTGTTCCATGGGGCATCTTTAAGAAAAGCATAGCCCCTGTGGACCTGAATGGTACTCTGTGGGAAATCTGTGGTGACAGGTATGCAGTGGTGTTGTTCCACAGTTCCTGAGACTGTTGGAGGGATGGGCAAGGGCACTTTCTGCCGCTCACCTGGCAGCTTTGTGCTGAGGCAGGTTGCTGGAGCTCAGCAGAGACCCTGTGAAGGTGTGCAAAAGAGAGGCCAGCTGCTGCTCGCCAGGATGGAGCAGGGTCTCCCAGGCAACTGAAACCATTTGGAGATGCTGGCTGTGAGAGTTTAGTGACACGGAGAGATGAGAGAGCATGCCTTAGCAACAGGCTCAATTGGCTGTAATGAATATGTACCTCTAACCACAGATGGCTGCGCAGAAAATTCTTCAGAGTGATTTCGTCTACCTGCTAACACTGTCCTCCCTCCCCAGGACTCAGAGCCAACCTGCTGGTCCTTGTGTGGGAGAGAACATACCTGAGGATGAGGCAATTTGTGACACTGACATGATCAAATATTTTGAAGGATAGCCAGAGTTGTGTGTGATCTGCATAGCAGTGCCATGCACGCCCGTGCCATCGCTCGCCTACTGCTAGCATGGAGGAGCTGAATTGCATTCTCAGTAACCATTATTTTCAGCTGCATCAATAGGCCTCATTAGGGACAGGGAACAGGTCACAGGAAAATGTAGAAGACAGATTAAAGAGGAAGATGTTTACAGGGCTGGCTTCATGAAAATTTTTAATATGCAATTCTTCATACTACTGTTATCACTTAGAAAGTAGGTGAGACTCATCTGTAGTATGTATAGTACTGACACCATCAGGACTGGTTGCAACACCGTATAGATGCCTCAGAAAGAGGGACAATCTTAAAAAAAAATTAAGAGATTTTTCATTCAGTATTGTGCATATCTCTTTCAATTACTCTCTGAAAATAGTACCATTCTCTCTTTTCTGTATCTAATTATTCTCTTCCTCTAACTTATTCTCTTATTCTAGCTCTGAGCTCTTTACTTTTCTGCATTGTCTTTAGTGGGGATAGGGAGTCTGGAGCCAGATACATCATTCTGTCAATTCAGAGAATGGCATTATTACACTTTTTGTATTACTTTCCCACCTGCTCCTTTTAAATTCTAGCAATTTGTTTGCTTCTTAACTACTCTCACAGAGAGATCAGAGATTTCTATTGCACTGTCCAGGATGATACCTAAGTCCATTTTCTGAGTGGTTACAGTTAATTTAGAACCAAGTAGTGTGGCTGCATGGTTCAAATTGCTCCTTCCACTGCTCATTAACCTCACATTTATCAACTTCTAAGAAAAGCTTAATCTTTTTACCTTTCTAAATTAGATTACTTGAACATAAGAATGGAGAAAATGTATATATTTGTATCATTTTAAGAAAGAAGGCATTAAAAACTCAAGTTTAAATGAATCCTCTACCAAATCAGGATGAAACCCTGGTACTTTGTGAAAGCCAATTACTTCTGTTCATCAGCTTTCAGAAGGTCTTTGATTGCCACAAAAAAAAACCCCAAAACAAACAAACAAACAAACAAACAAAATCAAACAAGAATTATCAGGTAAAATTCCAGAGACTATTTGTATAGTCCTAGGAAGGGCTGACAAAGAATCACACATTCAAAATATAATGTCTGAGTTAAGTACAAATATTCTTAAGGTAATATATGTAATTGGGGTCATATTCCCTAATGACTGTCTCTAGTTCTCCAAGATCACTGTCTCTAGTTCTCCAAGATCAATGTGCTTTCAAATTTCTTTTTCCTGATTCACAGTCCAAATTCTTCTCTCCCTCACTATTAAAATTCCTGCCCAAGGCAACTTAGCTGTTTACCCTTGCTCTCTCTGTCCACATCAGCAGAACCAAAAGGGTGCTCCAAAATTAATCTCTATCATCAGTCTCTCCGGTCACATAATTCCTAAATTACTATCTTCTCTCTCGTTATACAAAGCTGAACCTTTCCTTTGGAGCCCTACACAAATTTTGTCCCAAGATAGCACAAGCTATTGCTTATCCTGTCAGTTATCTCTTGCCTTTTCTGCTCCTGACACTCTTAAACACTGCAGCTGCACAGGCAGAAGTAAACCAGAATCTGACCTGCAGAAACATTGCCACCAGGAAAAATGGCTGGAAGAAATCAAAGGGATCAAGGTGTGACTCCCAGTTTACTGTTGACTTTCCAGGGGCAGCCTAGCCTGTAAAAGAACATGTAATGTAGAAGCTGCTGAGATGCTGTCATATTGTAAAATTATTTTCACCAGAATAAAATTATATGTAAAAACATAATTAGCTGTGTGAGCTTTCCCTACCTAATCTTTACTCATTTGATCTGACTTTACCCATTTGATTTGACTGAATTCTTACAGACTGCATTAGACTTCTTTCATTTTCTAGGAATAAAAAAGCAATCATGAAAACTATGTCATTATAACTTCAGTAGACTCTGGTATTAAGATAATAATATAAAAAAAAAAGTAGTGAAAATCCTATGCTGCTAGGGCTAACAAAGGGTTTGCCAAATTTTAAAAGTTTTATGCCTAGAAAAAAAAAACAGTTTAATTTTTAATAATACAGGAAAGAAATGATGAATACTTTTATTTAAGTTTCTTTATATTTTAAAATGTAGAAATGTCTTACTTTGACACGTATGGTATTCTTGATATATCATCTGTCATCGTATTCTCCACTGGTAGAAATTAATTAAGATCAATGACTGTAGCAGGTCTGCATTTTTTCATCTTAGTTGTTGTATAACTTACCCAGAACAAGAACATGAATGTAGAAGGAAGACAAAATTTTATTTGTTATTGTTATTATAACAGTTTTCATATAGCTGTTACTTTATGAGCCAAACACTAGCTCTAAGCCATGGAGGGAAGACTAGAGCCTTCAAAGCCCCTGTTCTTTGAAAAGGTGAACCTGGAATCTGTTGTTTTAAGTAAATTCTGGATTCCTATTGTAGTAGCTGCAGCAGTGGCTTTAAGCCACTGAGTGTTGCAGGCTTTCCATGTGAGATACTGAGCTGGTTTCTGTGAATTTTCATAGTTTCCCTAGAATTTTTTCTGAAGTCTCTGTAGCTTATGAGGTGAGCCCTCAGAAGAATGTCACTAAGCAAGAGGGCTTTGTAGGACAACAAGAAGACAGAGGAGCTCAGTTCTGAGAAGACACTGCTAGGGACGCATGTTTGCTGTCCTGCAGGGAAGGCTCAGATGTCCACATTGTCTAAGGACTGGAGCAGTATTCAACTGAGTGCTTTTTCTTTTGATCTATCACTCAGCTCATTATTTTCCTGGAAGGATTAGGAGAACGTCTTCCCCAGGAAACCTCACAGGTTTTGTTTTCCTAACTCCTTCTTTATTCATACAGGCTATCCCCTAAGTAAGCATGGGGGCTGTAAACCTCCCTGCAGACCTATCCTTAAAGTAAACAAATAAAAATGAACAATATTGTTAAACAGGCATCTAGGAATTGGACAGATGATATTGGAATTACCTAACAGCCGTCTGTCTCTGAAAGGAGGAATTAGCTGGCAGATCAGCTCTAAAAGAAACAAATGACACTGGCAATTTCTCCTTGACCTTTTATTTTTTATTTGGAGACAGAGAAAAAAATAATAATTAGTATATGGTAACTATATTGAAGAAATCTGTCTCTCATGGTATTTCAAGGAAATAAATGACCGTAAAAAGACTGAATTCAGACTGAGATGCATCCTGGTTTATTTGTAGTTTTTTCCATGATTGATTGTGAGCTAAACAAGCCTCTTTCTATGATATATCAGTGATGTGCTCTCAGGCCTGCACTGTCCCCTTCTTCCCAGGAAAGTGGATGAAAATCACTGTAAGACTCACCTCTTCTAGAGTGTGAGGAATGAGACAACTCTTTGTAGAAATTAAAACAATTTATTAAAACAGAAAAAAAGTTGAAAAATTGCAAAAAACTAACAAAATATAAAAATTTGGGATCCAGATGGCTCGAGAGATATGCCCCAGGAGCGCAGGGATTCAGGAACTTTAGGCTTAAGACAGCTCTGAACCTCAGGTAGAGAAAAAAATAAACTTGCAGTTTAGGCTGGTCAAAAAGAAATCTATTTCTAAAAAGCCCCTAGAAAGGGGTAGGCTTCTCCAGCACTGCCTTAGCAAGCTGGAGAGGAAGGGAGAATGAGACACGTGTCTTTCTTTTGCTCCCTTTATAGCTTTTGCTCCGCCCACAGTCCGCCCACAGCCCACCCCTTTGGTTCAAGGTGATTGGTGCTCTCCCTTTGACAGACCATCTCCATCCACCAATGGCTCCTCCTGGTCAGAGGGGTGATATTAGTTGAGATAAGGGTCATGTGCTTATGGGGGGCTGGGCTGTTTGTTGCAACTGGGGTTTTTTAAAATCTGCCTTGAAACCAAGATACAAGTAAAACATAAAAATACATCCAACACATCTTAAAACACTTGTAAAGGTATACAGTAAACACAGGAAGACCAGAAAAACTTGATTAGTGTACCTGGACTGATGGATTGATTTTAACATTCAATTTAAAAATATTAAGCTCAAATTAATTAAGGCACTTAATATGCAAAGACCAAGCACAAATAGGGATTTCATGTATGACAAGTCCCCCCTTTTTCTCTTATGCTCACATCTTTGGTCTTTGCATTTAAGTGGAGGTGGATAACTCTTCAGGGATAGATTCAAGCTCTTTAAAACTGTCCCACACTTGCTGGGCAATTTTTCTCTCCTTTCTAGTTTTCTTATTGTTACTATTATTGATATGCATAATCTTTTGAGCGAATGGTGGACGCTGCTGTTGTCCTTGAAGATCCTGGATCAGTGGCATGCTTTGGACGACAGTGGTGATTAGACGGATGAAACAAGGGATTAAACAAGGGAGAAAAATAAGTCCTGTAAGGGAAAGTCCAACAATAATTAAAGCTTTCTTCCACCATTGTCCTTGGAAAATATTTTCCCACCATTCAGAAGTGATCAAGGGCTGCCATTTCTGCACGGGAACATGGGCTAGTTTCCTGATGTTTTGGGTAATCTTGGTGATGGCTTCACCGTGATCATCAATATGGATGCAGCAGTCTGAGGTGTTAAACTTGCCACATACTCCACCTTCTTCAGCTAGTAAATAGTCCAATGCCAGCCTATTTTGGTACACGGCTGCTCGAGTTTGCCCTTGCTGTGTGTTAAGTAGTTCAAGAGCAAGAGAGGTCTCATTAGTGATTACCTCAATTAGTGCTTGCAGTCTGATGATCCGGTTTAGCATGTAGATGGGAGTTCGGTACCCCCAGCTCCCATCCTGTGCCCATGTTGCAGGTCCATAAGTCTCTAGGATCCTCTCAGCTGGCCACTCTTCTTCTCCCCATCTCTGGGTCCCTCCTATTACATGTCTCTTAGTACGGAAAAGTTCATCATAAAGGGAGATTCCAAGGTGGGCTCCAGCGTTTTCAGCAAGTAGGAAGAAGTTTGGTTGAATGGCTCCAAGAGTGCAGCTCCCTTTCCAGCGAGGTGGTAAGTTGGAATAAGCTCGGTTACCACAGATCCAGTAGAGGTCTTGTGGTGCTTCCCAGAAGTGGGGTTGTATACTTGCTGCTGTAATCCAGTACTTGGAAATTTGTGGCAGGACAGAATATGGATTTCCTTGATCCCAGCACTGCCAGAGTTTTTTAACAGGATTCAAAATGCAGTTTTTGTTTTTAACCTTTTCTGCAGACCAGAATACATCTGGTTCTTGAGGTATCCACCAATGTTTTTGCCCATCAGTTACCAGGTACCTTTTGCATATTGTCTCACCAACTTCTTCTAAAAATTTTCTTCCTTTCCTCCAGATGCATTCTTCTCCAATAACAGTATTGCTTAGCAGCCAGGTTTCATTGTCATGTCGGGTTGTGGGGGAGAGATTACTCAGTCGGAGTAAATCGGGGGGTCCAAGACTGACTCCCCGCCAAGGCCAACTCTCCGATTCTAAAGTTCCTCCACACACCCAGCAATTTGTTAAATTTAGCTGTTGTCCAATCCTTTCTGCCAGGTCAATAAACAAGTTTTTCCTTGACATCAAAGGATTGTTTTCTTTTTGTTTTTCCTTTTCTTCTATGACCACCTCTTGGATCAGGTCAGTGTCATAGGTCTTTCTTTTTAACAAATCTTCTGTCTTGGTTATGTATCTAAAATTGAAACAGAGCCAATCGTCTTGGGAGGGGCACTCTCCCTTCTGCTTATGTATTTGGGTGCCAATGTTTTTGCCAATCCAGTACTTGTGACCTTTTTCTGAGCAGATACTCAACCTTGTTATGTTATAACAAGATGGATTAACATAAGTATGTGCTCGGAAAAAGTGTCGAATTTGAAATGAGCCTCCTTCTGCCTGGTACACAGTCTTGTAACATCTGTTACAGCGGCTGTCGGCTGCTTGTGTAAAGGGAGGCCAGAGGACCCAGAGACAGATGACACTTAGTAGCAGGATGTTGCTCACTTTCCCCTTTTGGCATACCCGAGAGGAGCTGTCAGCATTTGGGTTGCCTCTGCTGGTGGGGGTTGTCATCTTTGCTTCTTTCGTCCTTTCTTTAGGCATCTCACCTTCAGATGGTTCTTCAGTGACCTCAGGCTTCTGGAAACTCATGGTTATTTTAGGGTTGGCCTTGTCAAAGATTAGAGTTATCGTGCCCATAATTTTGGAGTCTGATTGGACTGTTATTGGAAGAGAATGCTGGCTTCAAATGGAGCCTTACTATACAGTTGATGTGACAATATGGTTGTGTGAAGGCAGAATCTGTAAAAGGGAATAACAAAGAACAGAATTAACAGCAAAATATTTTCAACTTAGTTTAACAACTTGTAGCTAGCACTTATTACTGAGGTATAACTGGGGAAGAACTGGGAGTACAGGATTTTATTAACTTGGAGTGAGGGATGCTGAGTTGAGCTTTCAAACAGGGTGTTTAGTTTGATGGTTTGTCTGGAGGTTTCTTCTCTTCAATTGGTGGTGTTACTGGACCCTTCACCCTCTTGACATGCGTCCAGCCCTTTTCAAATGTCCGGACAGCTGTTTCAGTGGTTAGCTGGACCTGAAATGGACCTTCCCAGGATGGGGTTAATGACTTTTCTTTCCAGGATTTTATTAACACCCAGTCACCTGGATTGATGTGATGTAAATTAAAATCAAGTGGGGGAGTTTGTGGTAGAAAACCTCTTTCCCTTAGCAACTCTAGGTTTTTGGCAATTATCTGTACATATTGTTGTACATTGGTGTTTCCACACTCTTTCACATTCAACTCTTGTGGTGTAGCAAGGTAGGGTAATCCATACAACATCTCATATGGTGAACAACCCAAATCAGATCTTGGCTGTGTCCTAATTCTAAGAAGAGCAAGTGGAAGGCATTTTACCCAGGTCCATTTTGTTTCCAGCATTAATTTTGTGAGGGTGTTCTTGATTGTCTGGTTCATCCGTTCCACTCTCCCAGAGCTCTGTGGATGCCACGGGGTGTGTAATCTCCAATTTGTTCCTAATTGCTGAGCCAATTGTTGTACAATTTGGGAGGTAAAATGAGTACCTCGATCTGAATCTATGCGGTGGACTATCCCATAACGGGGGATAATTTGCTCGAGGATCACCTTACTCACTGTCTGGGCTGTTGCATTGACAGTTGGAATAGCTTCCACCCAGTGGGTAAGGTGATCAACGATTACCAATAGGTATTTCCACCTCTGGACAGGAGGCATTTCTGTAAAGTCAATTTGAATGTTTTGGAAAGGCCTGATTGCTAATTCAATTCCTCCGCCCGTGTTCTTTTTCATTACCTTTTTGTTAACTTTTTGACAGATTACACAGTCCCGGGTTATTTGGTTGGCTATTTCATAAACACCAGTGCATCCAAAGGTTCTGAGATAGTGATCCGCCAGAGCCTTTGAACCCCAATGATTGCTTTGGTGAATATTTTGTAGAATTTCTCGGGTTAAATTTTTGTTTAAAATTTGGCGTTTATCTGGTAAGTACCAGCGACCTTGAGAATCCTCATTAGCTCCAATTAAAACTAATTTCTGTTTTTCCTGATCAGTAAAAATGGGCGTGGGTAAAATGTTAGTTTGTGGAATAGTGTCAGATGTGGTGGTGTTAGTTGGAAGTTGGTTTACTTCCATCACTTTTACCTCTTCTTCCACTGCTGCTTCTTTTGCTGCCAAGTCTGCTAGGTTGTTCCCTCGAGCTTCTTTTGTGGTTCCCGATTGATGACCTGGAATATGCACCACTGAGATCACCTGAGGCAGTTGCAGTGCTTTTAGAATTTTTAGGATCAATTCCTTATGTAGGATATCTTTCCCTTTGGTGTTTAGGAACCCCCTTTCGGACCAGATTTTTCCAAAGGTGTGGACTACGCCATAAGCGTATCTGGAGTCAGTGTAAATGGTCCCGATGCTTCCTGCTAGTCGGTGGAGTGCTTTTTCTAGGGCATAGAGCTCACAGACCTGAGCTGACCAGGTTGGTGGCAATCTGCCCTTTTCTAGCACACACATTTGGTGTCCATCGACCACTGAATAGCCAGAGCATCGCTTTCCATCCACCACTCGAGATGACCCGTCAATGAAGAGGATTTCCCCTTCATTGAGGGGACAGTCCACCAGGTCCTCTCTGACTTTTGTTTGGATATCAATTATCTCAATGCAATTGTGTTCAATTTCTTTTTCTGATGGGGTCCCATAAAGAAATTGAGCTGGATTTTGGTGTGTACACACAACTAACCTCAGGTGGTCTGAGTGCATGAGAATGGCTTCATATTTGACTATTCTTGGGTCAGTTAACCACTCTGCAGCCCTGTGAGCTAAAATGGTTTTGATTGAGTGTGGTGTATGCACTGTCAAGTCTCCACCAAAAATGAGTTTTTGACTCTCCGAGACCAGAACAGCTGCTGCGGCGATGGACTGGATGCAGACGGGCCATCCTCTGGATACTGGATCCAGTAATTTGGAAAGAAAAGCCACTGGCTTCCTGACTCCTCCCCACTCCTGGGTCAAGACGCCATAGGCAATTCCCTTCTCCACATTAACAAATAGATCGAAGGGTTTTTCTAGTGAAGGAAGGCTTAAAACAGGTGCTTTTGTTAATTTCTCTTTCAGATTTTGTAATTTTTGTGTGTCTGAATTAGTCCAATTAAAAGGTTCTTCTTCTATTAGTTTTTCATATAAAAATTTGGCAGATTGTGAATACTGATCAATCCACAGTCTGCAGTATCCAAATAGGCCTAATAATTGCCGGATTTCTCGTTTTGAAGTTGGAGGTGGTAGATTTAGGATTCCTTCTACTCTTTCAGCACTGAGTTTTTTTGTGCCATGGCCAATTAGATGTCCCAAATACTTCACCTCCTGTAGCACAAATTGTAATTTAGGTTTTGACACCCTCAGCCCGTTCCTCCCTAGAAAATTCAGTAACTGAATTGTAGCAGTTCTTACCGTAGACTCCTGTTCCCCAGAGAGGAGCAGGTCGTCTACGTACTGAGTTACCTGAATCCCTTCGGGTGGAGAAAAGGAACTTAGCAAATCTTCTAGCGCTTGGCCAAAGAGTGTGGGTGACTCGGTGTACCCTTGAGGCAGGCGAGTCCAGCGCAGCTGCTGCCTCCGTCCAGTGTCTGGATCCTCCCAGGTAAATGCAAAGATGTCTCTGCAATGAGAATCTAGAGGACATGACCAGAAAGCATCTTTAAGGTCAATAACAGAGAACCAGGCATGTGCTGGGGGTACCCGACTCAGGAGTGTATAGGGGTCCTGCACCAGTGGGTACCTGGTTTGGACTCTCTTATTGACCTCACGCAGATCTTGTACAAGCCGGAATGACTTATCTGGTTTCTGGACAGCCAAAATTGGAGTGTTGTAACTGGATTTGCAGGTCTCAAGAATTCCATCTTGTAATAAGTCCATGATAACAGGCTTCAGGCCCTTTCTTTTGTCCTTGGAGAGGGGATATTGTGGTACACGTACTGGCTGGCTATTTGGGAGCAACTCAATTGTTAGAGGTGTGATGTCCATTTTTCCCCGGTTGCCAGGTTTGGCCCACACCACCGGGTCAATGTGTTGCTCATCTACTAAAGATAAAACAAACAATTTAGTGGTCATTTTTCCACCCTGCGGTACCACCCCAACCCTCAGAGGTATTTGGAAGTCACGTCCTAAAAGATTGATCCCAGCTTGAGGTAGGTATAGCACATCCCCTGTATGGGTACGTCCTTGTATGGAAAGGATTACATTTTTAATTACAGGAACAGCAAAGCTTTCACCATTAGCACCATATATATCTAGTGTATCTTGAGAAATAAAACATCCTGGAGGTGTTTCAGTGACACAGGTTCTTTCAGCACCTGTGTCCACTAAAAACTCCACTTGTTGTCTCTGGGGTCCAGCTTCTAATTTTATCAAGGGCTCTTTAAGATGTTTTTGCCCCAGAGAATAAAGCCCCTGACCCCTTCAGTTGTTCAAAATTTGTCCCTCCATTTGAAGGACTCCTTGATCTCTCTGCTTTTTAAAACAGTACCACTGCCCGTGGCCTGGTTTATTACAGTATGTGCAAATTAACCTCTCAGGTCTTTGAACAATTGGGTTAGGTTGTTTATTGCAAACACAAACCTGTGGCTGTTGCTGAGAGCAGATTTGGGTTTGCTGTTGTGGGATGCCCCTTTGGGAAGTTCTTTGTGTAGGAGGGTTGTGGATTGGAGCATTAGTACTGTTATTCATTATTCGGCTTTTAGCCTTCATCCTCTCTTCATCCCTCCTAACAAAGACTTTTTGGGCTTCCTCCAGTAATTCATCTAGTTCCCTCTCTGGCCATTTTTCCAATTTTTCTAATTTTTTTCTGATGTCAGGCCAGGAGTGAAGCACAAAATGTACCTTTAGCATAGTTTTGCCTCCCTCAGTGTCTAAGTCAATGACAGAATAAAGTTGAATGTTATTCCTTAACCGAGCCATCCAAGCTGTTGGGGACTCATCCTTTTCCTGTTCCCCACAAAATGCTTTTTTCATATTATTAACTCGAGGAACAGCTTCTCTAATCCCTTTTATAATTAAATTTCTGTAGTCCTTCATGTTCCTCCTGCCCTCTTCTGAATTTGGGTTCCATTCAGGGTCTGTCAGTGGTAATTTTTGTTCTCCAATTGGGCCCTGATTAGAATTATTTTCTCTGTCCCAGACTGTCACTCCTGCAGCTCTAATCAATTTTCTTTCCTCAATGGTGAATAAGGAGTGAAGGATGGATTGTATCTCTCCCCAATTATAAATATTAGGGCCGAGGAATTGATCAAATTGGTCAGCTAGACCAATGGGGTCAGCCATCAGGCTTTTCATTTCCTTTTTAAATTCCCGTACCTCAGATGAAGCTAGAGGTACAACTACGTAACCAATTCCTCCTTGTGCATTTCCCATGGGTACCTCCCTAAGAGGTAAAATTTTAGACTCATGGGGAGTGCTAAGGCAGGTGGGACAGTCAGGTGTTTTAAATGATTTCTTTCTAGTGCAAGATGCTGGGCCATCCTGGCTAGAAGAAATCCTTTGTCCGGTTGTCTTTTTGTGAGAGCAGGAAGGAACAGAATTTTCTTTTTCACTTTCATTCTCATTTTCTGAGTCCCTTTCGATTGGGTGGCTTGATGAAGGAAGGACCCTTTCTTGTTCAATTTGGACCCTCCTTTCTGGAGGAGTTACTGGAGGAAGGTAGTCTAGGGGGTCCCACTTTGGTTTATTTAATTTAGGTTTTTGTTTTTCTTTCTGTTTGTGTTCTTCTGCAATGGAAAAAATTTGGTTTGAATTTTTATTAAGTCCAATTGAATTAGATTTAGTTTCCTCTTCCAATTCTATTTTTTTGCTTTGGTCTTCATTTTGTTTTTGCCAATAATTTAACCAAATTTTAGCATAGTCTAATTCATCAGAATGTTTTGGAGCTTTGTAATGTACATAAGAATGCAAAGCCTCACAAAGCCATTTTTCAGAAGACCCATACTTGGGCCATCTGAGACCATCTTTGTTAATTCTATGTTTTGGCCACTTAAAAACACAGTACCTAATCATTTGACACTGGTCTTTTTCTTTAGTTAAAAGATTTTCTTCCCACTTTAGGAGCATTTGCCCTAACGGACTGTCTGGGAAGATTTTGTATTTCTTCATTAGGTCTTTCTTTTTGCTATTCGCTTGTCCCATTTTGTTACTGGGAAGCAAACAAGCAGCTAGTGCAGAAGAAAAAATTTTTTTTTTTTTTTTTTTTTTTTTTCTAATTAAATAAACCAAAGTATTGTATTATATAAAACAATTAAAATATTGCATAAGGAAATAATATTACAAAATAACCTAAATTCAATACACTATCACAATAAAAAAATGATAATAAAGTTATAAGCATAAAATACAATACAACTAATGTAGAGAAGAGCAAGCAGGGTTAGTAGATATATAAGGGAATGAATGATGGCGAATCTGTGGGAAAAAAATTAGATATGGCAGGCTGGTGAGAAACAAATATGTTGCAAGAAAATATTAGTTTTAATTATAAAAAGAATAATTAGTGAATATTTAAATTGTTTAAAGTATAACTGAAATTTAGATAGCTTTATACATATAATACTTAAGAAACAGGAGTTGTCTTTATTAGCAAAGGAGAGATAAATTTAAAATATTTATAACCAAATTAAAGGAAAAAGATTATAATGAATAACACAAACAGTCAAAGTAGTGTCTTATGATTAAAGCAGATAAAGCAAATTACAACTACAATCCAATAACCCAAACACTCCAAACTAACAGGAAGTATAAAGGTGCTAGATAGCACTGGCCACAAGAGTGCAGCTAAAACAAGTTCACACATGCACTTAAAACGGCAAAGGGGTGCAGTTCAAATTAAAAGGACACAAAATGGCGGCCGACCACGCGGCGGCGCGAAATTTCAAAATGGCCGCCGACCACGCGGCAGCCCGAAATTTCAAAATGGCCGCCGACCACGCGGCGAAAAGGAAAAGAGAGGGGTTTAAAATGAGGTTTCTCCTCAGTTCTAGACCCGAGGAGACTGAGACACTAATAAAAATGAATTTGGGGCTGCGCACACCCCTAAAACGTGGAAACCTCCCCCCAGAAAGGCTGATCACCACACTCGATCTTCCCCTCTGTGTCTCTAAAGGGTGATCCCTCGTGGTGCCCTTAAAAATGAACCCTTTCAAGCACACTCACACACACACTGGGGGCGGCCAACCCCCCACACACTCTCTCACAAAAGGAATTCCACTCGGAGGTTCCCCAAAAACTAATAGCCCTTAAAAAGGGTAAGTCCCTAACTAAGTTCCCTTTAAGAAGGGTTCAAGCCTTACCACAAGTCTTTCTCCACCGGAGGTGTCCTTTCTCTGCTGCAGTAATCCTTGTGGGAGCCCAGAAAATCCAAGGAGAAAAACCAAAAAAAACAAAAAAATCGCAAAAATTCAAAAATAGTAAAATTAACCAAAATACCTGGATTTTAGGGCAAAAATAGGATCCCGGAGAGCCCCCAAAAGAGTTGTGAGGAATGAGACAACTCTTTGTAGAAATTAAAACAATTTATTAAAACAGAAAAAAAGTTGAAAAATTGCAAAAAACTAACAAAATATAAAAATTTGGGATCCAGATGGCTCGAGAGATATGCCCCAGGAGCGCAGGGATTCAGGAACTTTAGGCTTAAGACAGCTCTGAACCTCAGGTAGAGAAAAAAATAAACTTGCAGTTTAGGCTGGTCAAAAAGAAATCTATTTCTAAAAAGCCCCTAGAAAGGGGTAGGCTTCTCCAGCACTGCCTTAGCAAGCTGGAGAGGAAGGGAGAATGAGACACGTGTCTTTCTTTTGCTCCCTTTATAGCTTTTGCTCCGCCCACAGTCCGCCCACAGCCCACCCCTTTGGTTCAAGGTGATTGGTGCTCTCCCTTTGACAGACCATCTCCATCCACCAATGGCTCCTCCTGGTCAGAGGGGTGATATTAGTTGAGATAAGGGTCATGTGCTTATGGGGGGCTGGGCTGTTTGTTGCAACTGGGGTTTTTTAAAATCTGCCTTGAAACCAAGATACAAGTAAAACATAAAAATACATCCAACACATCTTAAAACACTTGTAAAGGTATACAGTAAACACAGGAAGACCAGAAAAACTTGATTAGTGTACCTGGACTGATGGATTGATTTTAACATTCAATTTAAAAATATTAAGCTCAAATTAATTAAGGCACTTAATATGCAAAGACCAAGCACAAATAGGGATTTCATGTATGACATAGAGGAAAATTCCCAACTGTTGAATGAGAGCTTGGGTGGATCGATGCCGTGTTTGTCCCTACAGGTCCCTCATGCACGGCTCAAGCAGCGCTCTGCCAGCCCCACGCGTGCCCCGATCTCACCTTGGCAGGTGCTTGTGAACAGCCCTCACACCCACAGGCTGTGCACGAGCCGCAGACAGAGAGGCGAGAGGGGCTCTCTGCAGGCAATTCCGAGCTGTTTCATGGCAACAGCCCCAAGGGAACAGAGGCAAGAAGAGCACAAAACTGACAGCCCGCACCAGTTTTATCCCGAAAACTCCCAAAGGCGGGCAGAGCATCCAAAACCAATAGTCTGAGGGCTCGGGGGCAGAGGCAAGGTAGAATGATATAACAGGGGCCAATGGGAAACAGCATGGGAGGGGGGAGAGGGCCAGTGGCCAGCAGAATCTAGACAAAGGGAGAACTTTCTAGCACAGTGTTGTAAGGAGAGACCACTTTTAGGGCAACTTGGGGGGTGTAAAGTGGACTTAGCCACCGCAACACCCAACTTTTCTGTGTGGAGTGAGCGGCCATGCAGAGCAGCATCTCCACTCAGCCCATGGCCTGTACTGTCCATTGAGGTGGCTGGCCTTGGCCACTGGTACCCATCAGGCTGGCTCTGAGGTATGTTGTCTGTGGGCTGAGAACTTGCCCTGTCTTCCTCCTGATGATTCTTGACAAATCTTCTGACATTTGATAAAGAATCCGAACTCATACCTCTGTATCCACCTTTTACGATCATACACTAGGTTCACACAATGGGCTTCAGACACTGGGCCTTATTCAGGGATTAAAGAAGTCTAAATCCTTTTTACTGACTTCACTGGTTTAAGGCTGGGCTCCTTGCTTTGCTTAAAAGGACTTCAGATGAAATGTGGAAATGATAAGGCCTTCAGTGCTGTGTGTAGTAATTTCTCCTTCTTCATGTGTGGCATTTTTTCAGTGATGCTTTTCTATTTGCTCAACCTACCTGTCACTTAGATTGCTTGAAGCCATTAGACTTGATGATTTCTTTGCAAAATGAAGTGGAAAAACATATTCAGTCAAGGCCGGTCTCTGGAGAAAACCATTGTTTGCAGTGATTCAATTTAATTTCAAACATATCACATCAGTTTCCATTGTTAAGTTTAGCATTTCAGCACTATGGAACCTGATGAGACAAAATTGCATTTTCACTGTAAAATCAGATTTAGCTTTCTGAGTGATGAACTGGTGAGTGATTGTATTTCCTTATGTATATTGCAAAGATAAGAACATGCTCTGCCACACTATAGCTTATATGCAACCAGTTTTGGGTTGGGTTTTTTGTTTCATTTTTCCTTTTTATTTTAATATATGTTTGTGCGTGAGAGTTATTTGGGTCAGAAACTGCCAGGGCCTCTAAGTTTTAAGACTCCCAGCTTTGCCAGTGAGCTTGAATCTACAAATTTGTTAGGATGTTCCTTTAAAGTGTAATGTTGTTTCCATAGCCTTGGACTTTGGGACACTGCGCAGCTGAATATTGTTGTTTGCTTAAGTGCAGTGTGATTAGCTGTCCTTGAAAATATCATCTATGGCAGTTTGATTGTGTAGCAAAATGCCAGGAGTCAAAGGACACAAGAACATCCTCTACCCCCACCAGATATACTTGCACATTCTGCAGCAGGTATATTATTTTAGGCTTTGATTTGGGAAAGTATTCCTAAGAAAGGCAACTCAGAAAGATCTATCTAGTTAAAAGACACTGCCCTGAGGAGATGTATGAGTTCATATCTTGGCATTTCCAGAAAAAGATGTTTAAGTGTGTATATTTTCCAGAATCATGGCCTTAGATTTATTCCCTCTGGAGTCCATCAACTAAACCAATGTTAGACACTTGGAAGGCCCAGTAGTACCTTTAATAATTTGAGTCTGTCCTTTAATTAGGCTTGTAAACTCCTTGAAATGTGGCATGACTTTAAAACTGCAGAATCCTCAGAGCTTCCAACACAAACATGCTTTTAGTTTAAAAAAAAAGATAGCAATTTATTTGTTAACATACAATTTAAAATTTAGGTTTTACAGTTTTGAATGCAGAAGATGCTTTTCTATAGGTAAAACTTCTGAAGGGTTGATAAATTATTTGCTCTACATGGGGAATCCATATTTTAAATTTTTTTTAAATGTAACTACATGAGTCAGAAAATCTATTCAGATATGAGCAACATGGTTCTTCTGAAATATTAATGCTTTTTTATCTGCAAGAATTTTAAAAAGTTCAATGCAGCCTGGAAGAAGTCAGTGTTTTGATCTGATGGGTAAAAATGAACCAGGGAAAGCTCATGCAGTGTAAGACTGATTAAATTAGCAATTACTTTTTGTGTTCCTGTTGCATGAAGGCCTTGTTGCCTTTGTAAAATCATGGCTCAGGCCTGTTACTTCAGCTAAGTAGAAAAGGACTGTGGGAAAGAGACACAGCTGAATTAAGGGTAGGACAATATGCTGCATGACTGTCAAGTGCTCACATCGTGGTGTATGGTGGGTGGTTGAATTATGTTTGTTATGCTTTAAAACTATGTAAACTGATAACTGGCTAAGTTCTTAAAAAGGCCAGGTTTTTCAATGAAGGGCTCTCCTTTGCACCTGCCTGGGGAGCATGTCATTTCTTTTCGCAACATGTTCCTACTTGAAATTTTTGGGAGGATTTTTTTATGTTACAATTGCCAAAAAGTCTTAAAAGACTAGAATGAGCATCAGAAAGCTTTCTCAGGTGAATGAAATTAGATGCTACAGATTTATAGCTGTTTTCCTTAGACTATTAGCAAGTTTGTAAAATGCAATGCTGTTAAGCAGACTGAGAAATTTACAGCTTGGAAGCCTGTTTGAGAACACTGTGAAGTCTAACAGCTATGTGCACCCTCAAGCCAGCTAGTTTGGTTTGATTTATTCCTCCTTTCTCTCCTGTAGCTGAGAGTCTCTGGATTCTTGTAACACACAACTTGCACAATTATTTAAGTACACAGCAACATGCTGTGGGCAAAAGTATAAATTAATAGAACACTTTGATTTCAGCACATCATCACCATCATTTTGCACAGCTTGTATCGTCAGAGAAGAAGAAAAGTACTTGGAAAATCTGCTGCTAGGTATAACCTGCTTTCTGCATGGTCCAGTCCTTTGCTTCAGCATCTACCCCATCTCTCCTAAAGTCTTGTGACTCCAGCCACTGTTCCTATCATCCCATCATCACCAGAACAGAGGAGTTGTTTTATTTCATATTTATGCCATTGTATATGGTACATAACTATTTTGATTTACACTTAGAGACCATAATCTTCTCTCTCTGCAACCAGGAACTGACCTCACTCAGTTTTGATGCAAACATCTGTTTTTTCTCAAGTACCTTTGAGCAACAAACTGACTGAATGGTGGGCTGTCAGGGAATTTGATTTGTAAGTTTTGACTTGTTATATAAACCTATGTCATGACTTCTAACTAAATTGTTTTCTTTTTACCAGATTTCCTATCCTTGTATTGATTGCTGCTGCTTTGCTTTTTATTCCTCTTAGTTTCTCCTCAATAGCATTTTCTACACTGTAATGATACTCCTCAGTGCTGAAAAAAAAACGTATATGGAGAAACTCATCATTAAAATACTAAAAAAAACCTAAATAAAATAGATAGACTGCATTTTTATTCATTGAATTGCCATGCTTATTATCTTGGGATGTTACTCAAAATGGTAAAATTTAATCAGAAAAGTCAGACAGGTTTCTTATCTGAGTCTGTATATCCTTCTGTCTAACTTTCACATCTGGACTGTCATTTTGTTCTATACAATTGTGATACAATTCATGTATTACACAGGCATAAAATGATGGTGACAGGTACAACTGCTACTCGACAACCTGTCCCAGACATTAATTTCCTTCTGCATTAAAAAAAAGTGTCACCTGAATATCATCAGGACTTGCTCTTGCAAAGATTAATGTTTATAGTGGCTGGTCCAGAGAAATTCATACGAATCAATCATGGTTCTTAAAATAGTTTAATATAGAAGTCATTTCACAAAAAGTCTTTCTTCTAAGACTGTTTCCTAATCCTCACCCAAATGGCATTCCTTAAGGAATAGCTTTGAGAGAATAAAGCAATCATGTTCAGGTGTGAGGATTCACTGTCAGATCAGAAAAGAATTTGAAAAGTGACTACAAGCAAACAGGATGTCCTATAGAACTATAATTTGAGATAAAGAACTGTATTTCCTAAGTATGACCATGTACTATTTTATTTCAGGAAACCAAGGGCTTCTCAAGCCTGATTTTTCCACAGCAGGGATTTCTCTGCTAGCTGCTCTTACTCCTGTATTGCAGCATCTTACATATCTGATGGTTTCTATATTTGTCACACCATTTGCAAGCAGCTGTACTTTTTGCACCACGACTTTGAGTTAGCTAAGAGTCAGAGACAACTTTAACACAGAATTGCTGTGCAAGAAAAGACCAGATATGGTTATTATTAAGCAATTACAGGTCTGGATGTCTCAGCAAATCACCATGATCACAGCCATGTTCTGTCTATTGATGGCAATCATGCTATCTCACGCTGTGATCTTGTTAGAGCTCATAAGCAAAGCAGAGTGGGGCTGGTAAGGCAGCAAGATGGATTTACTTTGGAAATAAGGCAGCAAAAATAACACAAAATGAAGTGGTAATTGAAGAGGTAGTGTCTCATACAGTCAGCATTGCCAGTATCCAGAATTTTATCCTGAAGCTTCTGGTAGTGGAATTTTTATTGTCTCCTGATTTTCTAGGCTACTAAGGAAAAATAGGTTTAAATTTAACTAAGGAGAGTCTAGATAGTAAAAATAGGTTTGAAAGATATCCCATGTGTACATGGTAAGATGGTAAACAGTGCCTTCCTATATTACTCTTTTAAATATTCTCTGTCTTGATGTTTGGCTTGCAATCTTTGAATATCTGGGCAGAAATGGAGCACTCCCCAGCAGCACCCTTCTGACGAGACACAGCTCCACATAGCTCACCCCCTTGTGGCAGCTGTATTTCTGACCTTAGAACCCCCACCTCTGCCAGGAGTGAAACACCTGACCACCCTGTGCTTCAGGAGGACCCTGGGCAACAGACTCCCTGTGCTGAGTACAAGGCTCAAGTCAAAGGCTGTGTTTTTCTACAATATCAGTGAAAATATTCATTTTCATTGCCATAGAAAAAGCGATCCCTGCACTTTTTCCCATGCCTGCTGCTTCTTATTCTCACATCATTAGTTCCCTTGTGCTAAGTCAACCTCCTGTCAGCTGCACAACAAAGGATTTAAGATCTGAAGTGGGTTAGAACACACATTCGAGGGGGGGAAAAAAAGAGACCAAAAAAAAATCATAATTGAAAATGAGATTAATTAATTTTAAAGCAGTTAAATAGTCCCAGAAACCTTACAGATTTTAAAAATCATCCTCAAAAACTTCTTAAACAGTGATAACAGTAATGACTTGTCTTAACTGAAGCTGTGTATAACAGAACTGCAATGAAAGAAAAAAAGCAATAAATGAATGTTCCTTGGAACACCCAGGAGTGACCCATCATCTAACTGGGTCTGACATGTGGGATCAGAGATTGGAAAAGAGGCTGCTCTGCGTAAATTGTGTGTGCCCCAGCCGGGAGGCAGTGTGAGTGGGTCGCCTGGTTTACCCGTGCCAGACCTGATGGGCCTGCTTAGAAATGCTTTGCTCTCAGGCAAAGTGCTGGAAGGGTTCTATCAATTTTATTGAATTTATTTTAAAGGTCTTTGAGACATAATTTCTCTCTCTTTTCTGCAAGGCAATTCATTCTATGGTTAATTGTGAGCATAGCTGAATAGTTTACATTAGGCCTATAGCAATATTAGGGCAAAGGTTTGTCAAAGAACAATGCAGCCACTAGAAATTGAAGGTGCCTTATTGTAAACACTGGAGGCGAAAAAAGTCCCAAGGCAAAAGATTTGATGAACTAGACCAATCCTTTGTCACATAACAGTATGCAGCATTATTTCATGTAGTAGAAAAAAAAACTTCAGAAATCCGGGTAAATATAAGATATGAAGCCCTCTGTCACAGTTTTGGCTTTTTTATTCCAGATTAAAAGATTGAAGTTTTAGAATGATCACATAAAAGTTTTCTATTTGGCATGTGGCAGATTATCCCTTTGCCAAACAAAAATGCATAAAGATTTCTGCAAAGACTTCATCACAGTTTGGCAGTAAAATAAAGCTGAGTCTTTGAGGTGAGAGATACATGAAATTATTGCATGGAGTGACAGAAGCAAACCAGGAAAGGATGTGATACTTATCAAGATTTTCTGTACTTCCCCTTTGCAATCTAAATTACATTAGGTCTTCTCCAGCCCTTGGGCAGACAAACTCTACAAAGGAATAAAGATGTCAAGGATAGACCTTAACTTTGCAAAAAGCTGCAATGATTTAAGAAGTTCTTAACCCAGAGGTGTTTCTTGGAACCTTTCTTTTGGGGGCACTTGGTTCCCAAGCTCTTCTGCTGAACAGATGGGATCACAGAAGCATTCTCTTTGGAGCATTTAAAGAGGTGATCTGAGTTAATTTGCCTGATTTTGCCTGAACTGGATGATGAAAAATTCACCTCTTATTCCACCGGAGCTGAAAATCCTCTCAGCTCCAGCTGGTGCATCCGTACAGGCCTGAGGCTCCAGCTGGCTCTGCAGGGGCAGGTCAGCTCTGAGTTTTAAAGTGCAGTTCACAACTTCACCCTAGGTCATTAGCAAAGCAGAATAAACCCCTGATTTTGTTAATCAGAGATCATTATCTTGGTTCAAACACTGCACTGATAAATATCATCATTTAACTCTTAACAGTTTCGTCCTTTGGGTTTGTCCCTTGAGATCCTGTTTCACACATGGAATTACTTTCCATATATATAATTGGCTTTGAATCTCCTCGAATGACAGTGAATATTGCTTCCCTCTTAGACCATCAGTCATACTAAAATTAGCTCATCTTAAAACCATTGACACTCACATGAAAAATATGTTTTTAATATAGCTGTCATTGCTCACTGCAGCT
Source organism: Aphelocoma coerulescens (assembly GCF_041296385.1). Lineage (NCBI taxonomy): Eukaryota > Metazoa > Chordata > Aves > Passeriformes > Corvidae > Aphelocoma > Aphelocoma coerulescens. The sequence goes on along the minus strand of NC_091014.1, from coordinate 23,217,021 downwards.
TGATTTTAACTTGGGGTCTATAATGATCAAAGCATTTAGCTATTGAGAGCATGCCCAAATTACCAGAATAATGTAAAATGCAATGCTTGATTATATATTTTTAATGCTTAGGTATTTTTTCAGTACCCTTACAATAAATAAGGACCTAAAGAAAAAAAGAATAAAACGTATTTCACTCACATAAAAAGATACTAAGATTGCCTTTTCTTTCTTTTGTGTTCAGACTGATTATGAAAGCGACATCAGTCAGGTCTTTGGGTGTTTCAGTAGCCAAGCAAACAAGTTTCTGTTTGCAGCTGTGCCAAGCAGAACAGTGCCATCTAGTCGTCTGCGAGGCGGTGATTCCCAGTGCTGTGCTGTGACCTGTCCAAATGCGGGCTGTAGCTCTCCAACAGGTCAGTTCATTGCTGTTATGACTTGGTTTTAAGGAGGGCTTTTTCTGAATTGCTCTTATATCAGCAGCAATGAGGTTGTTTCAGACTAACTCTTTTTAAATAGAGCCGAAAAACAGTTCACAGAGTTTTAAATAGGTGATTTGAGTTATAATCAGGTATCCTCGTGGTCCTGCATCTAGATTTGCTCCTATGAGCTTATGTAAAATCCAAATTTTTTTTCACCTTATTGGATAAATGACATTCCTTTAGGTAGCAGTTTCCCACAAAACAATTCATTATCCTAGTACAGAAATTAGGAAAACACTATTACAGAAGTATAGAGCACTAAGTGAACTTAACTGGTAACTCTAAAAGGCTGGAGAAGTTTCTGTGAAAAAGCCCAAAAGCTGGAATCACTCATGTTGACATGAGTACAGATATTTATTCTTAATTACGGGAGGTGCAATGCATCATAACAAAATTTTATATATGATTTTTAGTGAGGATGTGACCCTGTGATTAAGTGTCAACACTTCATTTTTTGTCAACTAGAGATGAACATAGTAGGAAATAAATGTCCCTTGCATGTTGCAAAACCATATTCGGGTTGGAACTGTGTATAGAGATTAATACAGAACCTACCATGCACAAAGTGATTTCTGCTCTCCTTTCACCTGGTTTAAGTTCAGAGAATCTACTGGGACCATCAAATTCAGCAACAATGCAGTTAGGACTCAGATCCTGAAGCACTCATATTGCTTCCATCATCATGGTGCCCAGGAGTCCTTGTTCAGACTTGTTTATCCCAACAAACATTATGTAATAAACAGCAGTTTTGACACAAGGTGGGGTGGTGCTGACTGCCGTTGCTGAGGGTGTCCAATGAGAGCTTTGTGCTAGTCTTGGGAGGAGGCAACCCAAAGGCCTCCTTGAAAAATTAGAAAGTGCACAGTGGAGGTTGGTATTATGGGAATGGGAGATGTGAGTCAACTCATGACACTGAATAAGAGGTGGAATAGACAGAGGCTGTGAGGAATCCAAGACACATGGTGTGCAGCTGGAGAGCAAAGAAAATGAGAGTCTATGGAGAGACAGAGCAACATTGCTATAGGCACAAGCCAAGAAGGTGCTCCTTGAATAAAAATTTTGATAGATACAATTGGGCAAGAAGACACATGTCAGAAACAGCAAAAAAAAATTGTAAGAGCAGTCACATGCTGAATCATAAAAATCTGGCCAAATATTTAGCTGCAAGATAATAAGAAATATAATAATTTAGAAATATTGTTTAGAAAATCTGTTGGTGATTTGGAGTTCTTGCCAAAGGTGCCAGATGTGCTGTGGACTTGACTGACAGGCTAGATGGAGGCAGTTTCCATGGTCATGACCAAAGGTGCAGGAGACATAAACATAGACAGGACCAACTGCACACAAGCAAAGTAAAGGGCAGGCAGAGCAGGAGGGAAATGAGAGCTGTTGGGAAGTCAGGCTCACAGAATTAAAGTCATAGAGAGGTAGAAAAAGTTGATAAGCCCAGGACAGGCAGTGACACTGAAGTGATGTGAGTGATGGAGAAGAATCTAGTCACAAGGGGGTCACTCTCTGAGAATAAAGGCAGGTGTGTGGCCTCCACGACAGCTGAGGAAGTTGTAATCAAAGCCATGGGCTGAGCAAGGAGCTAAAGACAAAGCATGGACCATGTGGGAGTTGGGTCAGCAGTGGAAATCCCCCAGGTGAATTTGTCAGATTTTTAAAAGGGGTGAAAAACATATCAAGATTGTGGTAAGTTCATGAAGTTTAGTAAGGGGTGTAGACTGGTTTTTTAATTAAAGTAGGAAGAACTTTAACAAACGAGCTGACAATCCATGGTATTCCCTCTAACGGACTGGAGGACAAGGTGGAAAGGTCCCTGGGTATCAGGTAATAGTTGGCAGGTGGGTAGGGCAGAGCACTTAACCATGGAAGAAGGTGGATGAGACTGCTCTGATATTTCTGCTCAAGTAGAAATGTTATGGCAGAAAAAATAGAAAGGATTTTGAAAGAAATTTCAACTTAGGCTCCAGACAGACTGAAGACTCTCTGTATGTACATGAAACTCCTCTGTGAAGGCCTCAGATACACCTCCTGCACCTTGTTCAGGATTGATGGGTAGGTAAATATCAGTGACTGCAATAGGGCTTTCTTGTCTAAAGTGCTTTTTGGGCTATGAAAATGCAAATTTCCTAGAAGTCATTATTCCCTACAGGTCTCCAAAAGATGAAAACCTCTTAAGATTAAGTGGAAAGGGGAAAAACAAATAAAATCTGCCTTAGTCTCTGTAAAGAGCATATGATAGGTAAAGAGCATGGAAACAGCAAGACAGTAATAGCAGTGATGAGAAAGTATGGGTGTACTAGTTTTACACATATATCTATCCAGCTCAGTTTGGGCACAAAGAGTTAGAGTGAATAGGGTGACATCAGACTGGTGACCTGTCACTAGTGGGGTTCTGCAGGGCTGCATCCTTGGCCCTGTGCTCTTCATCATCTTCATAAATGACTCAGAAGCAGGACAGGAAGGGATACTGAGCAAGTTCACAGACAATACAAAACTGGGAGGAGCTGTTGACTTCCTTGAAGGCAGGGAGGCCCTGCAGAGAGACCTCAGCAAATTAGAGAACAGGGCAATCACCAACCATATGAAGTTAAAGAGAGATAAGTGCTGGATTCTGCACCTGGGATGGGGCAACCCTGGATGTATGGACAGACTGAGGAATGAGGTACTGGAAAGCAGCACCATGGAAAAGGGCCTGGGGGTCCTGGTCAATGGCAAGTTGAATTTGAGTCAGCAGTGCCCTGGCAGACAGGAGGGCCAGCCCTGTCCTGGGGAGCATCAGGCACAGCATCCCCAGCTGGGCAAGGGAGGGGATTGTCCCTCCCTGCTCTGCACTGGGGCAGCCTCACCTCGAGTGCTGGGGGCAGGTTTGGGTGCTACAATATAAGAAAGATATTAAACTATTAGAGAGCATCCAAAGGAGGGCAACAAAGATGGTGAAGGGCCTGTAGGGGAAGCCATATGAGGAGTGGCAGAGGGCACTTGGTCTGTTCAGCCTGGAGAAGAAGAGACTGAAGGGAGACCTCATCACAGTCTACAACTTCTTCATGAGGGGAAGAGGAGGGGCAGGAACTGATCTCTTTTCTGTGGTCACCAGTGACAGGACCCAAGGGAATGTCCTGAAGTTGTGTCAGGGGAGGTTTAGGTTGGTTATTAGAAAAAGGTTCTTCACCCAGAGGGTGGCTGGGCACTGGAACAGGCTCCCCAGGGAAGTGGTCACAACACCAGCCTGTCAAGAGTTCAAGAAGTGTTTGGACAATGCTCTCAGGCACACGGTGTGACTCTTGGAGATGGTGCTGTGCAGGGCAGGAGTTGGACTGGATGATACTTGTGTGTCCCTTCCAATTCACCGTATTCTGTGCTTCTGTGATAATATAAGAATCCTGAGATTATGCAGTCCTGTGCGTATAAGGGACCAAATCATCAGCTAGTGCAACTCTATTAATATCATCAAGCAGCATGTAATTATATGCAGAGTGTATGAATCTTGTTCTTAGTTTTTTGTTGTTCATTTTGAGGTGAGGAATCTATTCTTTTTAGTGGGGACTATCATTTCATTCAGGAAAACAAGTAAAGAAAAGTACAGATAAGTCACTAATGTTAATGGAATCTGCCTGTGTGGATTCACCATTCATAAAACACTCCCACTCCTTAACTCAGTAGTACTTGTTTTGTAATCCTTTATATTGTGTGCTCTCAAACTGTTTTGGAACAAACAGTTGTTCACATAATTGTTCTAAGCCAGAACAACACAGACATGTTACATTCATAAATCTGTTTTGCATTTACACAGAAGTTCATTTATTTCACCTTGGGTGCCTTATACTGGGAGGAAAAAATCAAAAATGGTATTTTCAGGTACATAGTTATTTTCTTCTAGTATGTTCTTTTGCAGATGGTGAAAATATTTCTCACAAAGATTTAGTAACACAATGAGATTAAATACATTCTTAGTTCTGAGATGGGCCAAGCACAAAAATTCAGGAGATCTGAGGCTTTGCAGCCATGTGTTACTGTAAAGCCGTAGTGTGGTAGCCATGCCTAGTCTGGCCACCTGTAGATTTTATATAAGGGTAAGCCTGATCCACATCGCTCTTCAGTGCACTCTGGTTTTCTTGGAAAGGAATGGGAGTGACCAGTCAGGGCTCTCCAGTGGCTCTTTCAATCTTATCCTCTAGGTAGCTGTGTAACAAGGACCTATGTGTGTGTTCAGTTCACATTGGAGAGTTCACATGTCCAGCAAGAGATTAAATTCACCAGTAACCTGTCAATATTCCTTCATCTTACAAACCTGTGGCTGTAGATCTAATTACGTCATGCTTCTTGTTTTGCACTGTAAAAGCAAGTGGTCTCTTGGTCAGACTATATCTGTGATACACTTTATTGCTTTGTTTTCTTGCTGCTGTATTATTTATGGTCATGATCTTACTAGATATAGTAAATTCAGATGGAAAAAATTAAGGACCACAGATCTGATAGAGGAAAAAGTACTAAAAATTTCATGAGTAGCCATATTCTGAACCAGTGCCCTGTCATGGGCTTGCCTCCTGGAAATGCTGCTTCTTCAATTATAGATTAAGTTGAAGGTTTACTACTTGCAAGAACAGTGCTGTACAAACATTCTCTGATTTAGTCTGAAAGCAAGTTTATGCCTTTGATCCCAGATATGCAGACTTAAAGGTGAGGGTTATCTTGTGCTAAGAACTGGGGGCAATGTAGGCAGTCCTGGTTTCATTTCCTGCCTGTGCCTCAGACTTCCTATGTAACTCAAGATAAGCTACTAAGCTCTTTGTTCATTATTTCATGCTCTGTAAAACTGGGATAGTAATACTTCCTTTCCCTTTGTATGCTCTTATTCTTGCCTAATAAAATATTATGCTTTCTTGCTCAGTGTAGCTGGTGTTGCATTTGTGTCATGAATACAGAACTCCCTTTCTTCATATCTATGCATATTCAGGCCTTGCTCATAAATGCAAATTTGTCTTGAATGTGAGTACTTGCACAGTTTGCCTTGTATATTCAACTCTGGGTACTGATCCAGAGTAGTTTCCAACTGGACTTGATAAATAAGCTATCAGTTTCCAGGACCTAATAGTTAATTCAGAATTAAGCTAGGTTTTTTTATATATAGTGTTCATTATCAAATAATGAGGAAGGTTCATTTTTACATATACTTCTATTACTCAGGTTATTTGGTTGGAGTTCTTAGAATCTATTTCTTCCAGATTTCTAGTACATTATAGTGGAGATCCAGTAACTTTGTACATCAAGAAGTTATTCCTCTCTCTTTGCTTTCCTGGGAAGAATAAATTTTTAATGTAACTAACAATCAACTTGGCATTCTTAACTGGTATTTTCATGACAAACTGTACCAGTTGTGAATGGCCAGGCTGCCCTTTATGATTTTTCTCAGACAATTTCCTTACAGCCTTAGAATGCTGAATAAAAGATTGTATTATTTATACAATGTTAGTGGAAAACTCATAACAAATATCACTATCAGTTAATGAATGGAAATGCATTTGGATCTAAGGTTGATAATGGGACTAAGCTGACAAATGCAGTAGTGTTATTTACACCTCTTTACAAAAAACAACAGAAATGAAGATCTTTATCATGTATCCGGACTAATCCAAACTTGAGTAAATATATTTATTATCTCCCCAAAGTTTTCCTGCCGTCTCAGTGGCTAGGCCTTTTTTCTTTATGTGCTTTAATCCCAAACATCCATGTGGATGTTCATTCGTGCTAAACCATGATGTATCTTAGAACTTAGCTGTAGATAGAGGGATTGATGCAAAGTGTTGCCATTAGGGCGAATTATCCCTATCAGCTGTGTTGGGGACAAACTATCAGCTTGTGCCAAAGACTGTGAGACAAACAGGGCTATGTAATCCCACTGTAGTTTTATTTTGTAACCAAAAGGTTCTTGTTAGCTCTGATCATAAAAACAATGAAACTTTTTCCTATGGTTAGGATTGAAGACATATTGGTCCACAAAAAATGCAGTATGTTGTTCTTTTATTAAGCACAGGCCTGATCTGTTGGTGGCATATAAAAATAAAAGTGTCTAAATTTCTCAGCTCTTGAACCTAAGAAATGAAATCAATAGCTGCTGATCTTTATAGCTTGCCTTTAAGGCTTATATATTAGATTTTTATAATTTTATTTGCTTAGATGTTTTAAGGCTTTGTTAATACCTACCTGCTTTGTTTGGCAGATATCAAGCAGCAACTAGTGTCATGCAGGCTACCAGTAAAGCTCAGTTCAAAATGAGTACTCTGTGCTGCAAGTATTGTTAAAAATTTCCTAAATCTGAAGTGCAGGATGCATCTTGTGGTTTTACATGCAATAGAACTGCAATTCCATTTGCTTCAGATTGATGCAGCTTTATTGTATTCTGTTGTGAAAGCCATAACCTTTGTCCGATTCTTTATCACATTTAGAATCTTAGTCCATGAAAGCTGCCAGTGTAGGTTTAGATACTGTTGTTTTCAGTTTTCTGTAGTGCAGGTAACCTCCCTGAACTCAGGTGCCTCCAACAGCAGAACTGTGATGGGGAGGAGGCAAAGGGTACATCTCTAAGACACGACAAACGTAGTCATCCCTCTTGATGCAAAAAGGCACTAGACCAAGGTAAAGAGATTATGCCATGGCAGATTTTGGATTGGGCTGACTCTGTGCAGCTGTTTATGAGGGGGAGCAGTTAAGACATCGGTAGTGAAAAATGGTGATTATCAGATGCTTGATGGGAACCAGTGCTGGGGAGACGCCTTCAGCCAGACAGCCAATAAATCAAAATAACAAGAGTCCTTTTCCTCTCAAGTCACAGCCTTGTCTTGTCTCTTGTAAAACCACATTAAAAAAAATTTCTGATTTAATGTTACAACTCAATATATACAAAACATAGCAATGAAATAATCCAGAAAATCCCCAAGAGGCCCTTTTACCAAAATTAAAAGCAAATTTCTGTATGAGAGTATTTTTTCTGGGAAGTTGTTTCGTTGTTTTGTTGGTTTTTTTTTTTTGTTTGTTTGTTTGTTTGTTTTCTGAGGGTCTAGTAAGTATTCCTTCCTGTGTATAAAGCAAAAGCATCTCTTTCTGTAGAAAGTGTGAGACTTCCTGGACTACCCCTCAGAACATTGCATCTCCACTGCTCCATCTAAGACCACTTCGGTATTTGGAGCCTGTCCATTTTGAAGTTACTCCTGATAGCTGTATGCTGGATGAGGAATCGGCATTATATTGTCAGAAGTGCTATTTAGCTTTGCTGTGATGTCCTTTCTGGTAGCCTTACCATCTGCAGGTATATAAAAGTAACACCTGTTCAGTGAATTCAGTATAAGGACAGTTTATGGAGGCAGCCACACAGAACATTACAGAAACTATCTAGTCGCCTGGAATATTAAAAACGACATCAAGAGATAAAATACTAATCTTATTCAAAACTCCTACAGTACTGAAAAGCAGACAATAGCACTCAGGGTTTAGGGAAAAGATTGATCTTTCTGATAAAGGACAGACATCATTAAAAATGCTAGAAGTCTGGACCAGCTCCACAGAAATTTAGGGAGTTTCTTTGAGTTTGCACAGACAAAAGTGAAAAAAAGAAATTAGCCTTCAGTTTCTAAATTTTTTAAATAGTCTGGTAAATGGATGCCTGTTCCCTTCTTCTTTACCTGAGGGTTTTCTTTCTATTTAACTCACATTTCATTTCTTAATGAATCAGGTGCTTCTTGAAGAGACAGAGCTTTATCTTCTGCTGTCCTTTGATTCACTTTGCTGGAATTAAATGCTTATGCCCATTAAATGCCCATTAATATTGTATTCTAAGACACATCTATTTTATGCATTCTAATTCCTTATGTTTACATGGGCTCACATGTTGAAACTTGCTACTCTAGTGTAAGTCTGTAAACTGTCCCCATGTAGTCTCCTGAGACTTCTTTTCTCCCTTAGTTTTTAATAGATTTTAATGCACTCATTATTAAAAGTTTTCATTGTATGAAGACCTTTGCTGCAGAGATGCATTACATATGGAGAGGCACAGGTCTCCATTTACCATGGCCAAGCAGGTCAAAAGAATCAGTGTGTAGATAAGTGTTTATGCTAAGCAGGACAAACTCTGTGTTGACTGAGCTTTGTCATGCTAAAGCCTTATAAACATTATACATAAATACAGTCTTAGATCATTTAGCTGGCTAATACCTTTATTATTTTGGTTTTGTGGAATAGTTGAACTAAAGGAAGGCTATACCTCCTCTGCCACTGTTTTTTTACCACTCTTTTCTGTAACATGACAATTTTTCTTTTGAAGGACTGCAAGAGGCACATAGACCAGCCAATATGCATCATTCAGGGGACCTCCTCTGCCAGAGTCCTTATGATTCTCACATTCCTGGTGTTGTTGATGTTGAAATGTTCAGTTTCTAGCTTAGGAACAGGGTATGGAAGAAACTTAACAGTTTGCTTTATAAGATGCTGTCCCTCTTTGTGTTGGCTGATCTGTATCACTGGACTTTGGGTGTAAGGCATGACAATTAAAAATAGAAGGTGTGATTAATTTCACACTCATGCCACTGTAGAAGGCAGTCACAATAAATGGAGATAGAGTAATGTTCAGATTGGTTTCAGGCTTTTGTTACAGTGCTGAGGTTAGACTGTGGATCTTCATTTCCCCACAAAGAAGGATGGAAACTTAAAATATTGGCTAAGTCCTTTCTCTCTTGAAAAGGGGGTATTTAACCACTCGGGGAATAGTGGCAGAGCAGCTTAAAATTAGCCACAGCCTTGGTCTTGGGCAGTGATCACAGAGCCATTGAGTAATTCAGCCTGGCAGGGACCTGGGAGGTCATCTAGTCCTAGAGTACAGTTGCAGAAAAACAAAGCACAATTCAGTTATACTGCTTTAGTACTGCTGCCTGAGTCAATGCAAGAAAAGGAAAAGAAAAGAAGTATTTAGAAGTTTTTATCTAAAAGGAATTACTTCTGTCATTTTAGTCTAAAATACTAATAATTTGTCAGTAAGTTTTTTCTGTATGCTCTGTACACGTTGTAAAAATACGTACCAACGAATGATGCCGACACAGTGGAAAAAATAAAAACCAGAGCAAATTCTGACATTTAATCATTTAATTTTCTATATGACTGTAGGTTGTTGTGAAATACCACAGTCTATAAAAGGAAGATACCCCTAAAGATTTCTGCTTTTCTGAAGTTATGCACATATAATTTTTGTATTATGAAGCATAATTACGGTACCCTCAGGAGTTTTCCATTGTCTTTACAAACAACCTGACAAGGAATTAAAAAACTGCAGGAAATAATCCAATAAAACAATTTGCATCCATTTTAACTCACTATATAAACTTAAATACAAAACTCTTAAAATATAATTGTAATGCTCTTATAACAAATTATTTTACAATAAGACACGTGTAGTAACAAATACGTTTATTCCTCCCTGGGGAGGTGGTCCTCTAAAGACTGAGAGAACATAGAGATATCTAGTATTAGAGCAAATTTTGTTGCCTGGAAATAGTTTTTTTAAAGCTCATCTTTTTTAGATATGTAAAGTAAGGAGTGCTTATTTTCATCACATCTCTTAAATTACCTACACTGAATTTCCTCTGCCATTTTTTTCATCCTGTGCCATAAGGTGTCTTTGCATCTCCTTACAGTGGTGGTTGTCTGTGTTCTCTTTTGTACCCTCATTAATCTCCACAATTATCATTGCCATATATGGATCCCATTACAAAAAGACATGTATGTGATGATACAACATATGTATACTGAAGGACCTGCATAGGAGGCAAAAAGAATTGTGATCAACATCTGCAAAAATGGAGTTCATACTTGGTGGACCTGGGAAATAGGAAGCTCTTCTCTCTCTTGCACCTTTCCCCTATCCTAGTGTGAAGTTTCACTGGGTGACCTGGATTGAGCTGGGTTTGCACAAATTGCACTGCAGTGTGGATAGAAAAATAAAGAGGTAGGGGCAAACACATACATACTGGTGTGATTCTAGGCTGCAGCTGCACCCAGATGCTGTGCTCTGCTGATTGATCTGTGTGAGATCTTTGAAAGAAAGGCTGTGCTTGAGCCTCCTGTGGTCCATACGCTTCTGCCATGAGTGCTGAGTGTCCACAAGCAGATGCTGTAGCCTAAGAGCTGGATCTTCCTCTTGAAGCTGTAAGGCCACAGTGGATGTAAGGAAGAGACTATTACCTGTAGCAACCCCAAGGATTTGTGGGCAATTGGACATCTCTGGAGTGGTGCAGGACCAATGGTTTACAGTGTCTTCATGTGGCTAATGATACTGGACGTGAAGAAGGACAGGAAGAGGACAGGGTGCACATATTGTGCTGGGGACTTCAGTTGATGCAGTTGAGTGCCCTTGGCAGCTAGAAGACGTGCATTGATAAGGTGGGGAGAACAACCCAGCACCATCCTATTTCTTTCTGCCCTACCCAACCTGTATAGGTGGGTGTGTGTTACTGTTTATTCATGAGAGAGCTTCTCACCCTGTTTCAGTAAAAATCACTTCTACTGCAAAGACTGCTGGTGCCTAATCAGAGCACATACCTTACTTTGTGTTCCCTTGTCTATTCCAGCTCCCCAAATACTGCTGTTACTGGAACAGGTACTGTGTGAGCTAATTCAGAAAACATCCTGGGACCCACAGTGCTGAACAAGGGTCTTGTTAGCAACAGAGCAAACCACAGGCTCACTCCCACAAACTTGTGCTCATTCTTGTTTTAATTCACCAAAGACTATAAGCATGTACTTATTTTGAAGAGCATAAAGTACTCTTGAGTTTCTGTCAGACTACTAATATGGTTCCCATTTAACTTAGCTTTTTTTTTTTTTTGCTGAATCAGGGTCAGAAGACACTTGTAGGGGCTGAACCCATAATGCCCAATGTTTTTCCATTCCTGGTTAGCTGCCCCAGATGTGACAATATGAAATATTGCTCAGCTAAACAAGAACATCCTCATTGTTCAATTGTTCAAACTGAAACATAAGGTGACCTGCAGGTGGATCACCCATGTGAGAAGTGTGTCATTTTGGCAGGACAGTGATATCTTCTAAGAATGAAATGTCTCATCTTCAGATTAAAGCCAAATTACCAGTTGAGCAAAACTAAGGGCTGAGCCACCATCCTTGTCCAGCTGAAAAGATTACTTCATCCTCTAAGGGTGTCATGCAAGCTGCTTTAACGATGGGCTAATTTAAATTTCTTATGCTTTAGCTAAGATTAGTTCATCCAGTGACATTTAAATTTCATTTGCTTGCAGTAATTTTGTTGTGCGGAGTGTTGCAGATAACAGAAATGGCAGATTATTTAAATAGCCATTTATAAACAGCAGCTTTTTTCAAGCCATTGTTCTGAACATCCTACCCAAATTGCCTCGTACATGTCCCTCATTTTAAATATGTGTGTCTGTGACCAGACACTTTGCTTCAACAAACATTTTAAGTTTCACCTGTCTCCCAAAGGGTACATTAGTTAAATTAAAATTGCTGTTGAAAGCCAGTAATTTCATCAAACAATAGCAAAAACATTCCTGTGCAAAGGGCAAAAGATATAACCCAGCCATCTGCTACAGTCAGCAGCAGCATTGCCAAGTGTAAGAAAGAACTGGTAGTACTTGAAGTGAGATTGCCAAAAAATTCACAGAAAACCATACACATACCTTTATTTTTCATTATGATATTTGGAAGCCTTTTCTGATTCTAGAAAAGGGTTTGAGATGTATATTTAAGCTGAATATTCATACAAATCCTAGTGCTAAACTCTGCATCTTTCCATGTCTCTGATTCATGCAAGGACAGTGCTGTCACCAGTCAGCAGCGCTGTTCAGTAGGGACTTTGTTGGGGTGGCATAAGCACTCGCTGCCAAGCACAGGGCTTTGCAAATCCTCCTTGAAGAAGAATGCAAGGAGGAATTGCTAAGCATGGTTTCTGTTTAACTACTAAAATTTGAAGTGAAAATTAGAAAAAAAGAAAGAAAGCAAACGAGAGGATGGATTTGCTGAAAAGAGATGATACAAGCTGAAGGCCAAACATAAATCCTACTGCTAAATGTCAGAGGGAAAACACGAAGAAAAAAAGTATTTCCAGTTGTATTGCTGAGGGTAGATAAGGGATTGAATTAAGCCCTGCTTCTCCAGTGGTGGTGAAGGTGTCTTAAGCTGATGTGGCTTGTGTGAATGCTTGATGGACGCCTCCCAGCAGCATCAGGTCACACCAGCCCTGCCAGGTATGAAGACTGCTTTCCTCCTGGAGCTGCACCCACAGGTTGTGCCAGTGGGTTGGGTTTTTGCAAAACTCTCCATTCTCTGTATTGCTCCTCTTTGTGTCTTTCCTTTCGGGATTTGTGAGTGATTTTCAGAAATACCAAGATTCAAACAGGACCCAGAAGGAAATAATTTTTATGAGAATGGGATTCTTCTGGCCTTTATTTTGGTCAATTAATTATATTCAGCTTGATTTAGTTTTTCTGTATTAGGTCTTTCAATGTCTGACCTAGACGGAATCAAATGAAAGATACTTGAAAAATGCAGAAAAGTGGCTGAAAAGTGTTGTGGAAGTTTTTCATAAATGATACAAAGTATATATTGCATAAATAAATGGTAAGAAAAAGAAGACAAAGTTGCATGAAGGGTGAACATGCAATTAACATTAAAGTCATTTAAACCCAGTGGTCACTGATGAATATATAAGTATAACAAGCAACAAAAACTTTTGTGTAACGGTTTTTAGTAACTATTATTGATGTATCTCTAAGGTATTTATTATAATCAGATTGTTTAATTTATTAATAGCTACTATCTTAAAAAGTGCTATAATCTAAGTACCTGTTTATCCCTTTTTTCAAGATAATGTCTGCTATGTGCTTTCATTACAGCTCAAATATAAATAAATGGTTTCTGGCACATTTATTAAATGTTGCATAACTACTCCAATAAACTCTTTTATATTTATGTTTGACGTAACAGAATTGCATGAACACTGTTTAATGGCAGATGCAGGACAACAAATTCAGCTATGTATAAAACTGTAATGAAGTATAATATACAGCTGTATACATAAGACAGACCAATTAGGGGGACACTGCTTTATTTGGGAGGAGGGGGGAAGGGAAGAAAAAACCATGTTGTAATGTATAAACTGTGACTATCCACTTTACATGGATCTGACAAGCATGACCAAAGAAGAAACCGTGAACACGGAGAGAGAGAGATGGAAAGAGTTAGTTTGAGAGGCATATAATTTTCTCTGAGTTCCATTGAGATAAGGACGTGGATGGAGTACACTCCATAGAAGAGAGCAGTTCAACAGCAGCACTAGAAGCTTCCTCCATACTGCATTTATTAGCATGAAAACTGGCTTTCTACCATCGTGACTGTGAGTCATGCCTGTTTGAAAACAGCCCTGTGGACTGTTTTGGTCAAGTCCTGGGGCAGCACAAGCTCTCAGCACAAATCTCATGAGCTATTTGGAGGCTGCAGTTATTGCAGAAAAAGTACAAGGGGAGGCTGCCAGCCCCACAGTCTGCCCCTTGCATGTGGGATAAACACGCAGAAGGGAACCTGCTACACACAGTTTCTGGCTTTTGTCTCTCCAGCCAGGGAGAAGAGATGGTCTTATTGCCTCAGAGAGTCTGAAGGCTTAAGTGGACTGATACAAGGATGAGTAGAGGTGTTTTTTCATGGCACATGTGGTCAAAGTGGGCCAGCAAGGACTAGCAAAACCACATTGCAATATAAAGGGGGTGGTCTTCTCGCTCTCTCATCCAACAGAAGGAGATACAAGGATGTTTTAGACACTGTCCAGCTCTCAGTTGGACAAATGTATCTTGAGGGACTGAAGAGAAGGATAACTCCCAGATAAGGGAGCTTTCAGGGGTGATAGCTGATGGCAAAGGAAAATCCCCAATTTTTGAGAAATTGAGGGATGTAATAGCAAGGCTCACATACTGTGCCTGCAGCTTTTGTGCTGCCCACTGTCTGGACCTCCTCAGATCATTGAGAGGACAATGTCCATCCTGTTTTAGAGAAGAACATGTAAACAGGTACATGTGTACCTCCTTTTTTAGGGCTTTTTTAGGGTGACCAAAAGAGGTAAGCCAGTGACAGGTGTGATTGGGTGGCTGGTTCATGACTGTGTTGAAGTCATCAGCTAATATCTATTAGAGCCAAAAGATGGCTCTGACTTTGAGCTACTTTTAGTGTAATAGCTAGCTCCTAGTTTTGATCTCATGGGTCCCTACTTTCCTAATATCATTTCCAAGAAGGTACTTATCATACAATTTCAGAAAAACATAGTTAATTATGAATTCTATTCAGTTAGTTAAACCATTTAAATAAATTTCCACTATCGTGTAATTTCTTATTTTCAGAAAAATATAAAACAAAGTTCAAAATGTTTTTCTAAAGTAAGCAGAAATACTTAATCATAATTTATTTTAAAAACTTTTCAAAATTTGGGTAGTCTGGGATGAGCTGTTTTATGTAAATTGCATGATATTTTCTCTCTTTTGATAGAATTTGAAAGAAAAGGGCTGAAGTTGAAAGCTGTATTCAATATCAGAAGCATATACTGGTACTGAATAATAATATTCTATATTCAGTATTAACTTTGGAGAGGCTATCTGCATTCCACACACATTCCTGAGATTTTGTTAGATTGTTAAATAAATAATTGCATATATATACACCTTTAAAAGGTCTTTTGCAATCATATCCTCTATAGCTCCATTCAAACATATCTATGGTCTTCAAAATTTGCTTTTTTCCTTCTTTGAGGTTAAGTACAAAACTGGATCCTGCTTGTCTGAAAAACTGCAGAAAATCTCTTTCCTAACTTACCTCAAAGCTTCTTTAATCTTCATCTCCCCACTTCTTTCTCAAGACTCTTTCAGAGGGTATTTTTTCATGTTCTCAACATGATAGGAATACAGAATTCAGTTTGGGGATCTCAATTATAAGTTGGTAGTCTAGGTGCCTCACCAAGAGAAAAAAGCAGAGAACTCCAGAGAATAATGCAGTCCTCTACATAAGGCTATAAATTAGTTGGTTAACCTAATTGGTTAACCTAAGTCTAAGTTGGTTCTGTAAGTGCTCTACCCTGGTGACTCCCTGACTTTTAGCTGAATAAAAAATGTTATGAATACTTATGGAGCAAACTTTTAACTGCAGTATCCTTTTTGATGCTCGTGATTTGAAATTTACAGGCAGGTTTTTATTCATGTCCTGTGCACAACAGGAGTTATATGAAAAATACCTGGGAGCATTATGCAATTTAGGACATAAAAACTTTTGATCAGAAGTAAAATAAGTAAAATCTTTAAATATTATCATTTCTTAACTTTCTGTTGTCTGCATCACTTTATCCACTTTGCCTTCACCAAGATAAATTGTTTTCTAAGTTCCTATGTTATTATTTAATGGAAAGATGAGATCTGAACTGCAGTATCAGAGTACTTTCGAAGTAGAATTGGTTATTAGTGACACAATTGTCTTGATAATTTGCAACCATTTTGTCTGTAGTCTATGTATATCACTAATATCCCTAAGCTTTGTTGGCAATTTATAGATTTTCAGTTGTAGAGAGACATGGTGATCAAGTAATTTAACCACTTGTCTTACTAGAACATATAAAAATTTTAAAAATCAGCAAGAAATTTTGACACTAAATCAGTTATTTTCTCTTTAAGTTATATTGTCTCTTTTTGAATGATAATTCTAATGTAAATATATCAAATAATGGAAAATCCACTACAATACCTTCATAGGCTGCATAATTTCCTCCTTCTTACCACCGTGATTTTCTAAAATGGAATGTATCTAGTCCCTCTGAAAGTATAATTTAATGATTACTGGGAAAACTTGCATTTACTTTCAGCTGATTGTATACACTTTATTTCCAAAGTTAAGTTTATTTAAAAAACTCCACTTATATAGTGTATAATTCCAACCAATTGCCAATCACTGCTGTTCTAGTTAATTCTGATACTATTTAAGTGAACCTGTCACTCCTACATTGTATTATTGTAAGAGATCACCAGCAGAAGTCTGGCAGTCATGTCAGTCAGTTCCCAAGGCAGAGTACTCTCATAAGTTTTAGTGAAAAAAACACAAAGAAGGAGTTACTTGATAGTTTGGGGACAACATTAATTAGCTGTGTAGACCTATAACATTTCTTTGAAAATTAAAAATTCTTTCAAAGTAGTACATGTTGCCTGCAGCTGCATGAGGTTGGAGCCTGCTCTCCCTTTCTGCACTGACACTGGATAGCATCCCACCACTGCACTCGGGATGAGGAAGGGTGTCCCCCTGCACTGGTGAGCTGGGGCTTTTCAGCAGAATATGAAAGTACAGTGTAAGTGCCAGCTACAGCTGAGACACTCTGGCTCCCACTTGCCCTCTAAGCCTGTGGCCCATGACCAGCCACTGGGATTCAGATGTCACCTCCACAATTCCATTATCTGCAGTTGATGCTGGAAGTCACAATGTGCCAGGTATGCAAAAGCAGCTGCCATCCTTGAAGGCTATTAGGTATAATCGGCAAGTTTTCTCATTCTTTCTATTCTAAGGGTGCTAAACTCCCTATTCTTCCAAATAACCACTGAAGCAATGACACAGGGGCAATCTCTTGGCTCTGTGAACCAAAACAGCACCTTCTCTGTGCAATGCATCTTAGTTCTGAATCTCAAGGTCTATTCTTTCCACTTTATGTTTCACTAAAAATACATTTTCTGCTAGTTGAATCCAGTGATGAATTTTACTGATTCACAAGCCAAAGTGAACTTACGTCTCTACTATATTATCTATATGGTCTATCAGGCTGTCTATAAAAGCTATTTGCTTGTATGGTCCCTGTCACACAATGTTGTCAGCACAAAAAAATTGAGGGCAGGATTTCTTTTACTATTGGGAACTATAACATAGGATAATTCAGAAGTCACAATAAAACGTCATGGATGTTCTCTGAAATATACTGGTGGTTTATTGCTGTCTAAAGAATGTCAATTTCTCCTATCCCCTGAGTAAGCAGATGGGACTCTGAATACTGAAAGAAATGGATTATTTCGATTTAAAGGAGACTATAGTGAATAAAAGGGTATTACAGCACAGCTTGAAAGAGCTCCAAGCTGAAAGGGAAGGGAGAATGTGGTTGTCCTATGAGTATTTCTGACTTATACAGCCCCTTAGGCAGTGCTAACAGGGAGGAAAATGGGTACAGCTCTCTTTCGTTCACCCCTTTCAGAGTAAGAAATGCAAAGGCATTGCAGCATACCCATGACAAAGCCTCGGTAGTGGTTACAGAGTTAAGGACAGAAATGCTGTTTCCAGGACGGAGTTATCTAGTCTAACCTCTTGGTATCTCCTGGTGTGAATGTTTCATTAGAGCTGGTAAAACTACAATGACTTCCTTTCCCCTCAGCCTCATTATTGTTTGAGAGATGTGGTGGGAGGAAATGCGAACAGAAGCAATCTTGTTTTCATGCTTCTAACTTGACACAAGTGCTGTTCCACAAGGTCTGGCTGGTGAAAAGATTGGCATCATCTTTAAATGACAGTTCTTATCTCTAATACCAAAGGGCAGGGTTTTTCTCTCTCTCATTCTCTCTCATCTGTAATTTCTGAATTGATTTGCCACAGAGCGTAGTAATTCAGGAAGCCTCCCTACTTTCTGATAACATCTTCAGGATCACTCCTTAGATATCTCTTTTGTTATGACAATCTACATATTAGACCAACCAGCTGCTTTTGCTGTGGTTTAATGACAGTAACAAAAAGCAGCATCTGTTTTCTGCTGGGGATGTGCTATGGTGTCTCTTGGCATGCAGATCCCATCAGCAATCCCACAGGGCTGCCCAGCAAATCCTCTCCAGCTAAATTGAGGAGCCTGAAAAACATCCAGTAGGGAAGCCTGAGCCTGTTTTTCAGGCAGGAGCACCCTGGGTTTCACTTTGTCGCAGAGCTGGGACACAGTTGGTGTGTGCCAGGAGCTCCTGGGCTCTCTGCTCTGGATGTAGGCAAGAAGCCTGTGATCAGATGAGTGATTGGCACTTCAGACAAGAAAAACTGAGAGGATTTTGAGTGTGTATTTCTCTATCCTATATTTCTTTTAAACTTTGTTTTTAAATGATTAATTTATATTGCATAACGTGACTCATTCTCTTTCTCAGTGCAAGGTTAGACCATCTGATTTTCAAGCTTATTGCTATGTGGGACTCTAGATTCCTGAGGGTCTTCATCTGCCAATAATCTTAATTGCAATTCACTGTAATTGACATCTTATCTATTTTCTCCACTTCTTTCCACTTAGAAAATTCAAAATGCTGGCAAGTTAGCTCTAGTATTTGGTGACTGTAATAATTAAGGAGGAATTGGCAGTGAATAACACTTTATTCTTCTGTGAATTTTAGTTGATCTATCACTAAAATTAATGACATCTTGGTTGTGCCAGCCTCTGCTCGGTTGAACCTTTGTGCCAATCATTTGGAGCAGCATGCTAGCTATGATTTAGTACTCCTCTTTTCTTCACTGTGAATTCACACACAGTAGCACTGAACATACAGTCCAAAAACCATACACTTTGAAATTGTGTGATAGAGATATGTACAAGATAAACAAAAGTACGGGGTGCTTCACGCCATGCCTAATTAGACCAGAACTCCTTGCTCTGGAATATTATGGGTGTTTGAAAAGGATTCAAGGTGAGCATGTGTTGGTTCATGGTAGAAAAGCACAGTGAGAGTTATTAGACATTGGGAAATTGCCTTTAGTGAGCTACAGAAAATTTCCATTTTCTCTAATGAAGTTTGGCAGGATATTCTGCTATATACTTTTCCCTAGGCTTTTTCTTTCAGGCATTCTTGCAGGTTCCTCAAACCCTGGGTAAACCCTCAATTCCCTATGGAGTTAGAAAGAGTCCAGAAAAAAATAAGGAAGAAGATTGGGAATGATCAGTGAAACAGTATTCTGTTACAGGGCTTTTTTTACAAGGAGTCATGGTAGATCACTGCACCAAACTAACTCTGAAGTTTTATGCCGTAATTTTTGCTAATGTTACAGCAACAGATAGAATCCCACACATGACTGAAGGAGAGGAATGCAAATGAGGAATATACTGGTTGGGACAGGGAAGTAAAGAGAAAGCTGACTCAGAAGCAGCCATACTTTTGATGTTATTCTGAGAAGGGGAGGAGGGGTGGGCTTTGCTCCTTTTCTGAGAAGGGACAGTTGTTTTTCTTCCTAGGGGCATAGAGAAGAGGAAAACATAATATTTTAAGAGGATGTTAAGGGAATTGTAAGCTTGTGCTCAAGGGAAGCTTAAGTTTAATCTATAAACATGCCTTATTACTGTAGAAAGGCTGGGGTGAGAAAAGGGATCAGTACTGCCTCATGGTAGTTTGTGCAGTAGAGGCGCATGTGTGTTTGTATATTTACATTTATTGCTTATCTACTGTGACAGCATATGCATACATAGAGATATATGTATGCTCGTGTGTGTGTTGTATTGCACTCATATGCAAAATCAAATGCCATGAGAAAACATCCAAGATGGACTGGATCTGAGGTGAAGCACAGTGGCTTGTCTCTGACATGAGCCATGCAACAGGCTTGAGAGAGAGGCTAAGGCACAAAGTGTTGGCAGGAAGACGATTATGTTCCTTCCATCATGCCAAGGCCTGTCTGATCTGTGGGAAAAGAAAGACTGGACAAGCCTTCAGGGAGAAAGTTTAACATCCCTTCTTACATTTCTATTTTTTTTGTGATGACATTTCTGGTTATTATTGTAAATAATGTCTACTGTGTATTTAAATGTTTTTTTTTCCTACAGTCTGATTGGGAGATGGTTTCAGTTCAGGGCTTGAAAAGGCTGCAAGATGAGAATAATCTGTCCTTGATAAGGGAGGGTCAGAGGGATAGGGCACAACAGTCTTGTAAAATGGAAAATTCTTGCTAGCTCCTAAGGATGAAAAACATTGGCTCTGTAACCATAGAAACATGATGGGCCAAGGATAATGCTGAACTTCTGATGAATTTCTTTTGTTTAGAACAAAATGCTGTTTGGAGGAAGAGATATAGTGTAGATAAGGAGAAGTAATAACAGTATTTTGCTGTCTGTACTTCCTTCCCTCTTACGTTTTGGAATACTTTCTATTGCTCTTATTATTCCACCTTACAGGAAAGGAAAGACATACCCAGGGAAGCAAAGATCAGTTCTCTGAAGTCACAATGCAGAAACAGGAATAAATCCCAACTCTTCTCATGTTAGTCAGGGAAGAATTAATAGAAATAAATAAAATGCTTGCAAACAGCTGTTTGAGGGATCCAGTAAAATTTACTTGAGATGTGACAAGATTTCCTGCCAGAAAGACAATATACTCAGCCCTGCTTTTTGGCTACATCTGTACAATTGGAGATGTGTTACACACCTCTGAACTACCAGTTCTGATATAGTCAAACTCTGGGCTACTGCTTTGATTTGTTGCCTAAGCTAAAGGCTTCACTTTCTATTTCTGTGACTTTTTTGCTTGTGATATCCCACATATATAGATATACTTGGGCTAGTTTGATGAAGACCCTGTTTCAGTCACACCATTAATATCATGGAGATGTAGCTTGAATCTTTCACTGTCCATGACAAAAAAAAGGACAGGCTATAGAATCCAAACATGCAACTTTCCAACAGTATTTTGGGTATTAACATTTAAATACTCACTGAAAATTTAGGATAATGTTCTACTCTCCGATAAAAATAATAAACTCTATTTACTTGGGTTTTTTTTTTATATAAATGAGGAAAAAAATGTCAATAGAAAATTGGCAAGATAACAGGAGCACAATGAGTTAGTCTGAGCAAGAAGGGAGATTTGTAGAAATCTGGCCAGTCTTGTTAAATGTCAGTTGTCCTACATGTTGATGTGAAGTAAAAGTCTCACCAATATGAAAAATTGGATGTCAGCCCTAGTGAGCACTGGAGATCATGTACTGCAATTGCAGAAAATAAATGGAAGGTAAATGTGTTGCTTGGAATTATTTGCCAGGAATTTGATCTATATCCAGTTTCTGAAAATACCAGCAGTGCAAAGGCATTTGGTTTCTAAACCCATAATAACTGCACTTAATCTATGCAAGAAATTCCTTCTGTGAAAGAAAATGTTGATCAATGTAAGACTGTAAACAGTCCCCCTCCCAAGATGAAAGAATATGTGCATATGCATTAATATTAAGAGTACACACCAAACATCCACAGATATGACATAGGATATGATAGCAACTAATGATATGGCGATTAGAGAAGTAAACAACAAGCTTAAATCCCACAGTAAGTAGCCTTTCTGTCAGTGAAGGAAATCATTTTTCATGTATTCAGATTAAAAGAGAGACTTTTTTCTGTTGGAGTCATGCTGACTTGAAAGAGTAACACTGGATAGTAATTTGTACTCCTGACAAATTGAGGCACCCTCTTGGTCCTTAGCTCTGGGAAGGCAGCAGACCTTTCCTGTCTGCAGGTGGAGAGAGTCACCCAGTACAAGCACTCCATGAGATAAGGGTCAGGTGCCAAAGGCAAGAGAACTTTCAGAGCCAAAACAGAAGCGTGTGGTGAATTTTAGACTCAGTAGCAGCTCACATGGGATCATTTGATCTTAGTACTGGATTGCACCTCATGGCCATTTTAAACACTCTCCTGCAGGAGTGTGAGGTTTTTACCTCATACTTAACCTCTGTGGTTTTGTTACTTCTTTGTCAGATTCTCTTGAGGTGTTGCAGTTACAGAAATGATTAATAGCTAAAGAATCAAATAGAATTTCAAGTATTTTTTTCATATCTAGTCTTTCAGTAGAGATCAGGGGTATCAGGCCATTTGGATTATATGCGGTACTCTCTGGGGCTTTTTTGGTCCTAGTTTCAAACAGCTGGATTCTGCATCTGGGAGGAAATAGATTCACTATTTTTTTAAAACTAAATATGCCTGTCACACTCTCTTTGAAGTGCTAATGGCAATAGAAGTGAGAATTCATGTTCTATTCTGATAGGCAAATTATTAAATCAGCCTGTCTATCCCCCTTCAGCTTCTGAGCTGTCCAGTAGCCATGATGCTTTGGCAAGGAAATGTGATTTTAGAGGAGACATATGATCTTGGGGGACTTCTCCTTTGTACAGACACACATGTGAATCTTTATGTAGCAAAGAGAATTGATTCTGAGTACTGCATGTAGCTAAGTGGCTGATTAGTTCTTTCATGATAAAAGAGTTAAACTTCTGTAGATAAAGTGTTTGTTTTCTGTCAGGCACAAATGTATCACTCTGTCTTTTCTTTGTCAGGTCTGTGAATGTGTATTTCCCAGTGTACATCAGATGTTCACTCTGAACCAGCATCTTGGCTCACAGGTGATATTTGCTCAAGATAGTGAACCTTTTCTACTGCTTTCTAGGAGACTTTCCTTGCTTTTGCATAAAGCCCAGAGTTTTGGCAACAGTTCTTGAAAACAAATTCTTTTTTTTTTTTTTTTTTTTTTATGAGGACCATAGGAAGTTGATGCCAAATTTCAAAGAGAATATTGAAAAATTAACTGTTCATAAAAATATGAATGAGTTTCACCTATGGACTGCCACGTGAGACAATTTAAATTCTGAGCTTAACTGCAGAACTGGACTGTGAATTGTGCCAGAGCAGGGAATTCCCCTTCCTTTGAAGACGCTGCAAGGGTAAAGAAGGAGCTTGTTTGAAAAACTGTCTTTCAATTATAAGAGTAACTGCCCCTTGAAAATGTAAATTAATTTAAGATAGTTTCTATGAGCTTAGAAATGATCAGCAACAAGACGTGTGTGTGTCTGTGTGTATGTGTAGGAGGCAGGCAGAAAGGGGACAACGAGGTGTAATTCACACTCAGAAATATAGGTCTGGAGGGGTCCAATTACACTAATGAGTCTGACTCTCCCCCATCTTTTTTACTTCATCTTACTCAGTGCAAGCACACAAAAAAAATCTTAAACTGTATAACAAATTTAAGGCTTCTAGTATAAAAGATATCAAAAATATTGACTGTGCCAAGGAAAGAGTGCAGGGGAGCTCAAGTAGGCTTCCAGTGTCATGCTTCCCATCATCACTGTTTACTTGGTATATATCTGTTGGAAATATGAGGAACTATAGTTTAATAGACCAGTAAGCATTTCTATACATTTCCTGTAGATTAGCACTCTGAAGATTAACATCTACAAAAAGTCATGCTTTATTTAGAGGTTTATAGGATTAATCTCAGCTATGGCACTGATAATTTTCTACAGAAAATTTTTGCAGAAGGTCTTTTGGCTTGCTGACTTATTTTGTATGAATTTTCAGATGCTTGAAATTTCTGTTCAGTTGTGTCTCCTTGTAGTTTGCAAACATATGAAGTATTATGTCTGGATTATTCAGTATCTGATGCATCGTGCTTCCTCCAGTCCATCAGTGCTTTCATTTTCCAGTGCATTGACTAGTTTCACACGTTTCCCAGTAAAAGGATAACCCATTAAAAATGTTTTTAATGTTTGTAGCATACTCTCTTACCTAATTTCATCAACCTCGTTAATTCTGTCTACCTTCTTAACCCAATCAGCATGTGGCCCTGTTTTTTCTCCTCTCCCTCTTTTCTCCTCTTAACTGTACATATTAGTAAGGAAAGTGTATTTAGTTTGTTCAGTTTTGCTCTGAAATTTTTGAACTCCAAAAATATTTGTGTAAAGTTAATCTGTTATAACTGTCCTCTTGATTCCAGACCTTGGCATTTAGAATCAATTTGGTGTTTAATGCTCTTGAAAAGAGCAGCATTTCTTTCAAAAAGAACAGTATTATGAAGCAAGGCAATGACTTCAAAGCTATTATGACAGCATCCATAATCCAGGGGCAGTTTCAGTTTGCTTACATTGGAAGCATTTTAGTACACTGGGAGTTGTAATAAAACTCTTGCATTTGTGATTAATCATATCTAGAGCTACATGAAGATCTAATAATTTCTGCAGAGATGAGTAAGTAGTATACACAGCTGTGTTTAACCAGCACCATGAGTTAAGCATGTACATGAGAGGGACACTTTGAACCATCATAATAATTAGAGAAAGGTATTGTCATCTTGGTCATATCTGCTCTCAAAATAAAACAAACACACCTGAGAAATTGTCTGGTTTTACTTAGGTTACCAAACCTTAGACTTCTAAGATGGGTATCCTACACTGCCTTAATAATCTACATGGCAAACATGCAACCAGAGCAATTCAGCACATTCTGAGATACATCCCTGGTAAACCTGATAAATCCTCAAAAGGATTTCTGTCTTTTAACCCCTTAATTAGAAACAGAGAACAACATTGGTAAAGGCTTAGGCATCTAATGTAGACATGTCACAAATAAATGAAATAAACTTTACCCCTATTGAACAGATTTATGAAAACTGCTTTTTGCATCTAGGTCTCCGATATACCAGAGAATAAGCTTTTAAATTTAGAACCAACTAATTCTTAAATTGTAAATGCATTAGTGCTTTGTCTGGCATTCCTATTCCTAGTCTGTTTGTGCTTTGTCATGTTTTTGAGAAAAAGTACTGCCAGGCTTTTCTTGCACCTCTTCTGGGAAGTAAGATTTTTCATCCCAAGAATGTTTTTATGAAATTAAAAGAATTTCTTTTCCAATCTTAGGATAAACATTTGACTTTTAAAATGGTTTTGGCACAATAATGATCATATTTGTGTTTGTTAGTTTGTTTGCATCAATCGAGATATACTGTTCCAATTGACTTTGAATGGTTTTGCAAATTAGACAATTTTTAATATCTGTCTCATTATCTTAAATTATGAAGCTAAATATAATTTCAAACTGGGAAACTGGAATTTCTATTTTCATATAAGAAATTGGATCAAAAAGGGCCAATGCTGTTCCTCTTCTATGTTTCAATTTCAATAAATTGTTACTTTTTTGGAGAATGAAGCAAATCATTCCCAAAATACCCAACAAGTTTCACTGAATATCTTGTTTTCCAGTACACAGGTGTGGGATGTCCATTTCTGAGCCAGAGATTATAAGAAAACTCTGTCCTACAACCCTGTCTTTGACATTCCAAAAAAGGGCTATGTGACAGGAACAGACACCATCTCTCTTTGTGACATAGTGTACCCTGTGAGGATGTACTGCCTGCTAATGAAGGGCAGAAAGGAAAAGTAGGCAAGAGAACAGCAGAAAAAGTTTTCACTGGATGCAGAAGTGGAATCACACTGCAGAAACATGCAGAGATCAAGGATCTCACAATCATATAGACAGAAAATCTTACTTTCACAACTTCAGGTTATTGCTTCTCCCATAATCAAACAGGCAGATACGTAAAAAAGACTTAGAGGAGCTATACATAAAGGATAAATCTAAACAAATCTAGCTAGGCTTGATTACA
Organism: Aphelocoma coerulescens; assembly: GCF_041296385.1. Lineage (NCBI taxonomy): Eukaryota > Metazoa > Chordata > Aves > Passeriformes > Corvidae > Aphelocoma > Aphelocoma coerulescens. Next base: position 23,191,109 of record NC_091014.1, on the reverse strand, counting down.
TAAGCAAGGAGACAGATGTTCTCACAGTCTCTGTTTTCCTGAGATTTTTATAGGCAAAAACGACTTGGGCAGTAACTCACACTCATAGCATTGGTAGCCATGGGCTAAATTGTGGTCTCATGGATACCTAGAGAGCATTTTCATGGCCTGACTCTGGTACCTCACTGTACAACCTTCAGTTATCTAACAGCCCAACCCTGAAAGAGAACTTAATTTGATCCCTTATATGCTACTCTGTGGGAAGTTTGCACGAAATTTAGCAAAACATAGTGATAAAGGCCTTATAAATGGATTTAGAGATATGTAGATGAGATGGACTGGATTTAACTTTAGCTGATGCAATAAGAGATTTTCAAGGACTGAAATAATATTTGTTAAGCAATATTTGTGATCACCCATGCTGAGAGAAAAAGGATCAAGGCATGACAGGGAAAATATTCTGTGAAGACTCCTACCATAATTGACTCTGAACAGTCAAAGTGAAGGTTGTGCCCCGTGTCTTTGCAGTGATGAGTAGGTGACAGAAATCTTGGGAAACCAGGCACCTACCTGAAAGGTAGCTTGGTGCATTCAGGCTCAGATATCTTTTCTGGGTGAGTATCATTTGGGGAAAAATCTTCTGAACACAAACATCTCTTGCTAGTATTTCACAGGGGAACAAAGCCTTCTTTAGTTCAGTAATTTGGTAATTTCCTCCCTCTTATCTCCTGGCAAATTTTAGAAGACCAAAAACTGTAAAAATCCTGGAAAACTCCCAAAATGAAACTCCCTTGCTACTTGTTTCCTGGCTTGTGCAAATTTTGTGGTTTGTTAATCATTAGCAAAGGTTAAGTATGCTTTTGTTGCTTAGCAACCATGATTGGTTTTTAAAAGTTTTGTTTCAAAATGTATCTTGTGTTTATCCGTGTTTTTGTCTGCTCTTCTTCTCTGTGTAATTCAAACTCAAGAAGGTTTGAGTGCAGTAAGACATCTGGACTCATGATCTTTGCTCCTACCTGCTTGCAATAAACACGCAAAATGAGAACTAAAACGCAAACCAGAGCAAGAGAGCCATTTCTACACATTCTACACAAGGATCTTAGCTGGTTTTCAGTTTGCACTGTGATGTCTTTTTAAATTTATTTTCCTTTTCAGTGTCTTGGTTGTGGTGGACCTTTGTGGTTTATCAGTTTCAACCCAAAAATGGAAGCCTAAATTTAGTTCTGAAAGGTGCGAATAATTTGGGTACTAGCTAAAATATAAGCCCTGCTGTATTTAGATTATATTCATGTACATTTTAACTTCAAATGAATATTTAACACAGTGCAATATGAATATAAAGCTTGTAAGCCCAAAGGCTTACCTGGTTTTTTTCCAAGTATGTCAGTTACTGCAATAAAAGATGCTACTTGTCTCTAAAACATTTGCTTTGCTTCCCCATTTTGTCATATTAAGTTGACATCCGAGCTTAGCTAAAATCAAGGGCAACTTTTCTACTGAGTTTCTCGGGGTCAAAATTTCACTCTGTAAGTGAAAAAACAAAGACAATTGTTAAAAAGAGTAAAAATCATAGCCTGAAGGTATGAAATGCTAAAGCAGCCAGCTATCAGGGCTGCTAAGCTCTTGTTTCTCCCTGGGAGCTGTGGAGCAGAGAAGGCACGTGAACAGAAACCACTGAGGCCTCTGGCTGCTCAGGAGCTCCATTCCTGGGAGCTGGTAGAGCAGAAGTTACCTGGACGTCTCTGGCAGGCAAAATTAAGGTGGATTCCATTTATCAGGGCAAGAAAACCAGCCTGTTTCAACCCTCTGCAGATATCTGGAAAGCTTTGGAATGGTGAGTTTATATTCACGGGATGAGGAATACACAAACAGTACAACTGGAAGGATAGGAGGAACTTTTGCCAAACTCTATTTCCCCCTCTTTGGGAGAAGGCTTCTGTACTTGATCTCCTAGAAGCAAAACCAGAAACTACCTGAGGGTGATGCCATGGGAAGCAATGGTGAAAATCAACAAATGTTGGTGTGGGCTCTAATAATTCTGACTTCAACATTCCAGCTCTGGAAATTTCCTTGAAGTCTCTGCTCTGACTTGACTGAGAGCAAAGGCAGTGTGATTGCTCTTCAGAGGGAAGGATTCTAGATAAAGCTCAGTGCACAAGCACAGAGAAGCAGCAGCATCAGCCTCCAGGAGAGCACTGGCCACGGCCCTTTGGGCAGTAGCCAGCAGCAGCGTGGATGGTGTGGGAGCCTCTCTGCTCAGGGATGTGCACTCCTCGCCTGTGTGCTATTGAAAACCAACTGCTGTCCTGCATCTCTTCTCAAAGCCTGAGGAGCTTCAGGCAGGTGGCCAGACTTCTCATTCCTCCATGAATAGGACTTTACCTCCAGAAAAACAGAAATGTCTGAGGAAGTTTCTTACTTCATTCCATGAGTGTTCTACAGGTATGTCCCCAGATAGGAACAAACCTGCAGCATAAGCCACTCTGATTTGTCCACCAATTTTTTTATGACTCTATTAATTGCATGGTCAGTGGGTTATTCAGACTTATCAAACTGACTTCATCCTTTTAATGTGCTTGTGTTTTTCTTCTACACAAAAAATAACGACATTTTCTAGATTTGAACACCAGATTAAGTGCATTTCAAGACTTCCACAAATTTACTTTCAGAAACAGAAATTGACATTTCTTTAAAAAAAATAATAAGAGGGGAGGAGAAAGAAAACCATCCCCGAGCTGACAGAATGCAGCAGTAGGAGGCAAGTGTTCAGCTGGCAGTTACTTACTTCCTGGCATGCAATTTTAATTAAGGAGTCAGCATGTCTGCTACACAAGCCCACAGGAGGCAGTAACTAAAAATGACTGGGAAAACGTCCATGGATATAAAGGTAGGAGAATTAAATAATGACACTGTATTTTAGAAAGCTAATTGAATATGTTCATCCCTACTTTTTTCTAGATAAGACCTATTACCAAAGGAAAAGCAAGCACAAATTGCTGTATCACAGTATGCACAATAATACCTATTTTGCAGTGTTTAGTCAGAGACTCACTATTGATCTAAGATAAATCAAAGACAAAATCTTTTTTTTTCTGTTCAGAAGTTGTGTTCTGAGATATCAATTCATATTTTTAAACTGGGCCAGAAATCTTTCTTTCCTTAGACCATAGCTGTAGTGATTACCTAGCTAAGTAAGTCAGCAAGTAGATTACTTTAAATAATTTTATAGATACTTTTTTTCCCCGGTGTGGTGATTTTTTCTTTTTCTTACAGAGCCAATCATTAGGACATAGAGGCTGATTCATATCCTGTACTTTCAACAACCATTATTAATCATCTTTCCAAAGGACTGCTGTGAAATACTGCATTGAAATTTCATTGTTGGCTCTTACTTTCTACACTAGGAAATATTCAAATGGAATGCTAAGGAATAATAAGGAGGAAGCTCATGCATCTGCCTTGTTTTATATCTGTACAGATCAAGCTGAAAGAGCTGGGATTAAAAATAAATTGTGAAGGAAAAACAAATCCAAAAAGTATGGTATGACTTAAAATTAGAATTACATGTTCTGTGGAGAAAAGAACTGGTCAGATAATCTCAGTCTTTCTATCTTTCTGTCACTTGCACTTATTAGGAGCTCTTCAGTGAGCAGATTCATAGTTTATGCTTATGGTTAAATAAATTGTTGGGAGAATATTACAGAATACAATGAAGTCAGGTGACAGAATCAAAAAATATTTCAAACATTTATTTTTAATTTTTATAAATATCATTTCATGAGCTCCTTGTCATAGAATCATAGAATGGTTTGAATTGGAAGGCAAATTAAATGTCATGTAGTTCCAATCCCCCTGCCGTGGGCAGGGATGTCACCCACTAGTTCAGGTTGCCCTGGTCTCCATCCAAACTGGTTTTGAATGCTTCCAGGGATGGGACACGTTGTAACCACTGGACTCTGCCTAGCAGGCTGCAGCTCCCTGAGAGCTCAGCGAGGGTTTCCCAGGGCCGTGCGATTGATCGCATCCCGGAGTGCATTTGGGACAGCCCCGCGATCTGGCTCCGGCAGCCAGCAGCGTTACAATGCAGTGGTGGTAAAGGAGGTAGAGAAGGGTCTCTCATGGGGGTTTGAGATGGCTTTAATCACATCTTGTCCCCCCGATGTTCAGAGGTAGAGAGACAGCATGCTCTGAGTGCGGGATGGTTTTGTCAGGAGCCCAGGGGCGGTCCCTGGGCGGGGTTGGGGTACAGGAGCAAATAGGGAGAAACTGAGGGAGTGGCCAAGGCTAGAGGGGGAACGGGGAGAACATACAGAATTAGGGGGTTAATTGGGTGCCTCAAACATGCACAACTTCTCCTGGCAGCCTGGTACTATGTGTCATCACCCTCACAGTGAACAATTTCTTCCTTATGTTTAACCTAAATCTACCTCCTTCAGGGTAAAAGTGTTGCCCCTTGTCCTATCACTACAGATCTTGGTAAAAAGTTTCTCTTCATGTTTCTCATAAGCCCTCTTTCTATACTGAGATGCCACAACTTCTCAAATGTGATGGATAGTAGCTTAGCCACTTTCTCTGTCCGTTCCCTCAAGACTCATGGATGCATCTCATCAGATCTCATGGACTTGCATGCCTTCAGATTCTTTAGATGGTCTCAGATTTGATCTTCTTACACAGTGGAAGGTTCTTACTTTTCCCAGTACCTTCTTTTACCTTCTGTGACTTGGGCAGCATGGCTGGAGCATTTGCCAGTGAAGACTGTAGCAAAAACTCTCAGTACTTCAGCCTTTTCTGTATCCCAGGTAACCCGGTTTCCCATTTCCTTCTGGACAGGACCTGTATTTTCCCTAGTCTTCCCTTAATCACCAATGTGCCTATAGAAGCTTTTCTTGTTGCCCTTGTCATCCATGATCTGTTTTAATTCTGTCAGGGCTTTAACTTAATCTGATCCCTAGCTGCTTGGACAGTTTCTCTTTATTCCTCCCAGGCTGCCTGATCTTGCTTCAACCCTCTGTAGGCTTCCTTTTGGTGTTTGAGTTTGATCAAGAGATCATTGTTTGTCTATGTAGGCCTGCTGGCATTTCTACCCAATTTCCTCTTTGCTGGGATGCATCATTCCTGAATTTGGAGGAGGTGATCCTTGAATATCTGCCAGTTTTCTTGGACCCTTCATCCCTCCAGGGTTTTATCCCATGGTACTCTACCAAGGAGATCCCTTAAGAGGCAAAAGTCTGCTCTCCTAAAGTCCAGGGTAGGGAGCTTGCTGTGCACACTCCCTGCTCTCCTAAGTATCTTAGGATGGACCTCTGCTATTTTGGTCACTGCAGCCCAGTCTGCCCTTTATCTTCACATTGCCCACCAGCCGCTCCCTCCATGTTGGTGAGAACAAGGTCCAGCATAGCACCTCTCCTTGTAGACTCTTCTGTCACTTGGAAAAGGATTAGTTATGTCCTACTGTGTTCTCCCTTCAACAAGTAGCGTTGAAGTCCTCCATGGGGACCAGGCCTTGTGGGTGTGGGGCCACTCCTACCTGTCCATAGAGGGCCTCATCCACTCAGCCTTCCTGGTCGGGCAGCCCGCAGCCTGTAGCAGACTCCCCTACAATGTCACCTGTCCCTGCTCTCCCTTTAATCGTCACTCACAAACTCTCAATCATCTCTTCTATTCCCACGTGAAGCTCAAGGCCCTCCAGCTGCTCACTACCCCTGCCTGTCCTTCCTAAATAGCTGTATCCTTCCATTCCAACACTACAATCATAGGAGTCATCCCACCATGTCTTCATGTTCTCAATAATGTTATAGCCCTCCTATGGGTTAAAAACTTGTTTCTCAGGGAATGTAACTTGAGATGAAACACTGAAAAATCAGTAACCACTTTCAGATTCCTCTGTTGGACTGTCTTTGTGAATCAGGATTGGTGGGATAGTGTTCAGAGCAAGCTGAGACCTTGGTGTGAATTGTATGAGGCCATACACATCTCTGTCTCTTCTGTTTCTCCACAGCCCTGGAGACCACATCTAAAAGATTCTAACATCATTAATTAGGATTTTGATGTCTTTCTCATAGGAACAAAATTAATGAGAAAGTTGTTTTGGTTTTATTCCTTTTTTTTCTTGTCTTAACCTAACCTACAGGGATAAATTTTCCTTTTCTTTTGCTGAGCAGAGGAGAAAATAGCCTTGATTTTTTTCTCATAACCCAAGAAATCCAGATACTGACAGAATAGCCTGAAGATTTCTGTATTTTAAACCAACTGACAATGATCACTTCAGGAGTCACAGACTCCCTGAAAATTGCCATAGTTTACTGACTGTCAGTTGCTTCTTCTACCTGTCTTAAGGTACAAAATGCCCTAAAGGAATTGCTAAAAGGGATTAATAAAGACCCAGTAATAAGCTCTGTATCACTGTACCACTGCGGCATTCCTAGGAGCATATGTGTGGCATTCCTTCAGAGCAAAAAAATGGAGCAGACAATAACCAGTAGGTCTAGAGGTACTAGTTTTGCTCCCAGACCACAGCCATATCTGATAGTATTGAGGGGTAGGGGTCTGCACTGCACAGCCATCCTCTGCACCTGCCAGCAGCTGTGGGGAACCCTGACATTTGTCACCAGGTTTAACCAGCTGATGTTTCGTGGAGGTTTTTGATAAAGCTTGAGGAAATAGTTGGAAGTAGGCTAAACTTTTAGGAATTTTACTGTTAAACATCTTGTACAAAACATCCTCTAGTGGATCTCTCTCCCTTGCCTCTAGAAGGAGTCATTTCAGAGGGCAGAAGCTGTGCTTTGTTGGATAGCTGCTAAGTCAAATGAATCTTTTTCTAGGGGCATCTCTCTCTCTCTCCCTTGCAACTAGGAAGGAGCTCCAGGAAAGAGGATTAATTCAAAGACCTCTACTGTAGATGGCTAAAACATAGGGCAAAGACCTTCATGCCAAGAAAAGTATCTCTCTATTTCAATACCAGAATTTTAAATGTCTCAGCTCCTACTTAAGCCTGTACTTTAACTTGGTGAACCTCAGATTTTAATTTCCTTTGATCAGCAACTCTGGATTTAAAGGTGAATTATTTACTTTGTACATGTAAATAAGGGGCCAATGTCCAAATGATGCTGCAAAACTGCTTTAAATAAACTCAGTTAAAACCAGTAGCATGCCTGTAGTCTCTCTCTATAATTTTTCTATCTTTTTATATGAAGACATTAAAAAGTTATTAAGATGAAATAAAGCTGCCTTCAGGCAGTTTTAATTTTCAACAGAACTGATTCGACTGATCACTGTATTGCAGACAGCATGGTTCCTGGCTGCATGGCAGGGATAACATTTTTATATGGTTGAGCTGTTCTTGATTAATTTATTTGTAATAGAAAGGTCAGGTGGACCTCTGTAACACCAGAGCGTGGTTACACTGCAACGATCTAAACATGTACTCACTATCTGTTCATTTATTGTGTGTCATTGGTAGCAGCTCATGGAGAATGTTTCCTCCTGCCCATGCAAAAGCTGAGTGATCTCTCCAAGGCCACTTTAGGAGTCTCAGGAAGCCTGGGAGCAGGAAGGCTGTCCTATTGAATGCATCACTGCTGATGGACATCAGCAGGACTTGGAGATGGCATCCCAATTGTCTGTGTACATTATTTTTTTCTTTAAGGCATATCACAAGTATTAATGAACTTGTACGGAAAATACTCCTTGGCAAACATTAATGGTCTTTTGAACTTTTCTAATGGAAAAGCAATCTTGATTTTTTAATTTATAAAATTTAAATTAAATGTGCAAGAACTATTTGTTTCTATTCCAATTCTGGTATCATCCTTTCCTCGAGTTTGACTCTACCAGAACATCCTTTTCAAGGATAGTCCATGATATTACCCAAACTCCCCTGTTTATTTAAAATTTATCTCTCAAGCTCCCTACCATGAAATGCATTGTTTTGGGGGTTATGTAGCAGAAACTCATGTGTGCCTCTGGATCCAGGTCATTAAACATTTAAATATCAGTTCAGGTTAATTTTGGTTTAGTGTATTGCTTGCATGAAGCATGCAAGCAGCTCAGAGGCTGGCCAAGCAAAAAAAAAATCTAAAGACATGCGGGATAGAGAGTCAAAGAAAAGGGAAAACAGGAAAATAATTGCCTCTGGCATAATTTTAGAGTTTTTAGATAAGTTTTGAAAAAGTATTACCTCATTTTTCCACTCATTTATGTAACTGCACTCTCCATGGCCATGAAGGAAAACAGAAAACAACCCAAAAAACCCCCTGAGTTAGATGGTCTTGGAGCTTAAAAATATCATCACTACTACTGAAAGAGAATATCCATTTTTGCAGATATCTAGGCTTGTTATTTTTAAAGCACTGATCCTGTCAGACAGCTGGATCCCCTACAGGACAGGTGGAATTTAAATAAATGAATATCATGGTGTTCAGAGTAAATCTATTTATAACAGAGAGAAAGAAAAACACTTGGGTAGGTTCCCAAATATGATGGACGAATTAAGATACTCTTGGGTATATCCAGCTGATGTTATCTTTAAATTTTATCTATACAAATGCAACATTAAAAGGTCAATGGACCTTATCTTGCCTGGTATCATTGGCCACTATCCAGCAAAGCACTTACACATTGGTAATTTTAAGGACATGGTGTCCTGGTTTCAAGCCAGAATACCCAGCAGTGTAGTGGAACAAGATAGCGATAAGCAGTTTGACAAGCTTTGCAACAAATACTATCCTGCTGCTTCTCAAAGACACTTGGATGAAGTTTATTCAAACATATCATTTTACCAATATGTATTGAAGATACACATAGATTATACTTTTTTCCCCTTTTTTTTCAGTGCTAAACAGATAGCAAAATTGTTTTGCTCTCTACAGTCTAACATTTGGATAATAATTCACTTTTGAATATGTATTTGATAAAGACAACAGAACAAAAGGGATTTCTAATGTGCACTTCTGTTATGGCAATTTTTCATTGCCATAATTTTTCAGAATAGGATTCCTGGAGATGCTGTCTGTGAATATATCTTTAGTTCTTCCATCTTGTTAGGAACACTTTATTACATTTTCACATCTGTCATTTGCTTACCATAAATGCCAGCAGATACATTTTTTCCCTTACCTTTTATGAAGTGAAAGGATAATTTTCTCATCCAGCTTCAACCCAAATGACTAGGATAACAAGAATGCACTCTACCACAACATTTTAATTCATCCCAGGAAAATTTACATTTTAGAATATCTTCCCTTAGGTGAACAGAGAACAATGAAAGAGCCATGATCTTTCCAACCAGCATCCAGTCCATGGATGGTAAGAGTTGTTTGTGTTAAATATATTAAAGGGAAAATTTATATACCTAGAGTCTTTAAGGGCAGACAAGACATATTGTTGGGTCTGAAGTCACCATTAGGCTTTAAGTTCTATAAGTCACATTAATTGTAGTCCTATTTAGTGACTAACAAATAGCACAATCTTAAATTCCCAGGGAGCAGTAATTCTTCCCATGGTAAAAAGACAGTGACTTGTCACAAAATGGGACTATTAAATTAAACTATATTCTGTGAATAAACTGTATTTATTCACAGGTATATGTCTTAGTCTGCTGCATATTAGACCCTTTTAGATATTTATTTTTACAATGGCCATGTTGTCTCGCTGCTATGTCTTCAATGGATGTTTCAAGAAGAGAGGGTCTTAAATAAGTCATAACTCTTTCTTTTGATCTCTGTACTCCTGTCTGTGTGGGGGATTTGCCATGATGCCAGCTGGCAAAGGAAAAGCAACGTTGACCAAACAGCTGTTAGGGCTATTGGAAATTTGGGATTTATTCACTATGTGGCATTTCTGTGCAACAGAACATTCCTGTTGTTTTGTGAACATCTGTACCAGTTCAGCCAAAACCTAATCCAGTCTCCTGAGGGCTCTCTAGACATTTGCCACCTCTTTGTGCATGTGCTCGAACACTTCTTTCTGGATAAAAGGAGAGTGACGAAACAGAGGAGAAGATTGTTTTGGTAAAAAGTAGCTGGAAACTGAATGACCTGGGAAAGACACCCATTAGGGAAGCTTACAAAGTTCCTTGGTTTAGATGATGAAAAGAATTTGATGGTTTTTTTAACTGTTTGAGGTTTTCTTTAACTTCTTTAGCTTTAAACTGTGAGTTCTAAGGATCGTGTCTATTTTCACTGGGCTCTACTGTCTCAGGAAGAGGCTCTCTCACCTACGCTATTTCTCACTCTGGGAAACAATTAACCTTATTTGACTTTGCTATTGATACACTGGGAAATATGCGGTCTTATGACGTCATCTTCAGCTTGAGTATGCATAGTTTAACAAAAGAATATGGTGAAGAATTCAGCACATCATGCATTTTCTCTGTTTTTTTTTTCACCTTGTTCCAATAAAAAGATTAATTCTATCTTGGATTATATTGAGCAACTTCTTTTGAAAGTCAGCAATCTCCTAGAAGAATGTTTTTATTCCATAATCTTCAATAGTACTGGTAAAAAAAGCACACAAAGGTTGAGCTACTAGTTAGAATGAGGCAGCAGTGAAGAGAAGCCCATGGCCCCTGTCTTATGGTCCTCTCTGACACTACACTCAAATTCTATACACAGACTCTTTCCTAGTGAGAGTTGAGTGGTGATTATTATGTTGCTACATTAATATCAGTTATTATTTTTTCATAGATCCATTGAAAGCCTCTGATGCAAATATATTTATAGCTGAGTATGTAATGTTGCATATTAGCTTCACTTAACTGTAATTAGCTGAGGCAATGCCAATTAAAACTGAAACTAGAGAAAGTCTGTGTATGATTATTTATTAGTGTTATCTTTCTTGTGTTTTTCTAACTGCTACCTGTGGTCTAATTAATGGCATAGACCATTAATAAATTCAAGGTCAAATTCTATTACCTTTCTTAAAAATAATAAGGAAATTAGTTAGAGGAATAGGAAATATCAGCAAGGCAAAGCTCAAAGACCCTCGTAGATTTACTGACCTTTATTCTTGAGATAGGTTAGTATTCATTATGGTGCTGTGAATGTTTCCTTAAATAATTTAGATGCCATTGTTTGCTTCTTGGAGGCACTTCAGCAAGGTTCTGTGAAGTCAGCAAAGCCTGGATACATGCAGACACTTCTCAGAAATAAAAGAGACAAAACTGCTACTCCATTACATCCTATGTAGATGCCTTCAATTTTCTGCTCAGATGTTTAAAGAACTTCCAACGTGCTCCTGAATATTTAGCTCAATAAGGTACATCCTGAAGCAGAAAAACATGAAGTGACAAAAAGCCCATTTATGTGTCTCTTTACATTGAGAAGGTTTCTTCTATTTCCATTTTAGCAAGATTCCTTTATCATGGGTGGCCCAGTAAGAAAGAAATCAGATAAAGAAAAGCCATAGCTTATTACATGTGGCTGCCATATTTGAAGTAAAAACAAGAGCATAGAACTTAATGTAAAATATTAAACAGGAAGTAATCCAGAGAATAATTTATTTTTTCTCAGCTGAATTAAATGTAGGAACCTTCTGTCTGCCTTGAAAAATTAGTGACAAATCACACCCATTCCATTTTTGTGCACATCTGTGGAACAGACTGATAAAGGGCACAACATCTGAGCTCCCATGCCTTTTGCAATTACACGGTGCTGAAATTTAGTTATCTGATAATGGACACACTTCTGCTGCCTGACACGCACAAAGACAGCAAGCTGAGCAGAAGCCATGAACTAGGACTGCTTACTGGTAGCTGCTTATTGGTTCTTGTCTTTCCAGAATCCTCCACAGCCAGTATTCAAAATGCATTTTAAGTAGTCAAGAACATAAAAGATACAACAGAATATTGTTTAACAAGTGAATTTGAAGAAATATAAAGTCTAGGCCATAGCTTATGGGGTAAGAGGTGTAATTCATTACGTCACCAAGAAGACAAAATCTTCTGACCTTTTACTTCTGTTTCAATTTTCATATAAAAGGTCAGTTGCAGCCAAATGCTCAAAAAATGGAAATTATTAAGGGTATGGGAAGCAATCCAGAATAGTAAAAGAACAGGTGAAGGACATTTGGATAGGTACCATGTACTCAGACCAGGGATAATTGATTGAATTTTCCCTCTTGAATACTTCAGGAATTTACATGAAACAATTTCTAAATAATCATCACTTCTTTGTGAGAAGATGGCCCACAGCAAGGTCTGACATGAGTAAGAATGAACAAACAAATGTGTCAAACTCCCTTGGATACACAGAATTCTATTTTAGCAATTAAATAACCGATTTTAAATATTTAGGAGACAATAACTTGGTAAGAAACAGCCAATACTAGTTTGTCAAAAGCCAGTCATGCCAGGACAAACAATGCCTTCTCTGACTACACAACAAGACTGGTTTAGTAGATGAAGAAGCAATAAAAGTAAAGTAAATCTTAGGTTTAGTAAGGCTTTTGTTTCACTGCATTCTCCGAATTAATTTAGAGTGATATGACCTAGAAGAACCTTATATAGTGTTGGTATAACACATATAAAGGGTCTTCAAAATCTGTGCTTGAAAAACAAGGGTCATTTGCCAAAACCAGTGGAGGCATATATGTAGTGGGCATACATCTACTAGGTTACCTTGGAGAAAATTTTGGTTCTGGGTTCCTGTAGCATTAGTTAAACCTGTGATTTAGATAACATGGAAGGGAATGATATAATAAAATCTTCAGCCTCCAAAGACAGATTTAGAATTCAAAACTGTATTGCTAAATTTAGTAAATATTCTGAAATACAATCAAAGCCCCAACCGACCTGGTCTTGAACATTTTCAGGGATGGGACATCTACAGCTTCTGTAGGCAACCTGTTCCAGTGCCTCACCAACCTCTTCATAAAGCCTTTCTTCCTTATATCCAATCTAAATCTCAATCTCCCCTCCTTCAATTAAAACCATTGCCCTTTGTCAGAAAGCTTGCTCTAAATCCCCTACTCTGTATTGATATTGGGGTTTGCTCCAATCCAGGTGCAGCACCTTGCTCTTGACCTTGATGAACTTGGTGAGGATAAAGATTTCATGAAGGTTCCTCATGAAGGATTCCAATGAAGTTAACTTCACAAGTTAAGGACTTTTTACCTGGACAGCAGTAGGACTGAAAAAGTCCAAGGTTTGTAGTGGTTCATAAGCAGAGAAAGATGCTTCTCTAAAAGTAGTTAAAAAGTTACACAACCTTCATTTTGGGATGAAGAAAAGGAGAAAAGGAGTGTGGGTTACCGAACTCAGAGCTGATGGGGCTTTATCTAGATTTATCAGGAATACCTGCCTATATAAGATTGAACCCACAGAGGTCCCCACCTCTGTGGGCACCTGGGTTCACAAGGTATGTGGATATACTGCAAACTGTCCAGAAAAGCACAAACAAACAAACAAACAAACAAACAAAAGACTAAAAAATAATGACTATTTTATTATTATAAAATACTCAGATGATTTAGAAATGGAAAACTGTCTAATGATGAAGAACCCACTAGCCAGACATGCCAGTGAAAGCATTCCTTTGTCAGTTAAATATTTACACTTTGCTTAAAACATACATTACCTTTTCCATACCTAATTTTGTCAATTTTTCTGGGCATCTGGGAACTCAGGATACTGAACTTCACAAAGGAAATACTGCTGCTATATACAGATAATTACATGAGCAGTACAACTTATCAGACTCATGTACTGGGTGAAGTATAAGTTGTCTTGGTGCTTATCTACCCGTGACTGGCCATAGGCATTATGCTCAGGAACTTACAGGAACGTGTTAGTTGTTTCAGTCTAGAGAGCTAAAGTCTGAGTAAGTGAAAGAATAGCAGCTCAAAGTCTTAAAAACAGACACAAAATAAACCTTTACAGGGAGAATTGATCAATTGGTCACCATGTCCTCTGGTTCCAGTCGAGACATGGCTAATTCATGTGAGAAAAATTTAAATTATATGTCATGAATTGGAATCTGTATTATACAACTTTCTCTACTACCAGAGTCTACTCCTGTAGATGAACTTGGCATTCATCTGAATTGAGTTCACTTTTCTCACTAGCTTTTTTTTTTCTAGCTGGAGTAGTATCTCCAGAAGTTAATAGCTACATTATCACCTGCAAATGCTAATATGTTAACCAAATTCAAAATGTTTAATTATTTTGACGTGCTTTTTGCATTTACAAGTATTGTTAATACAAGTTCCTTACTGTCTTGGCTATAATCAAAATTACAAAGACTATTTATTTTAATAATAAGTACCTACAAAAACATTTTGCTATTGCTATGCTTTGAGGTATTAGTAACCACAGGAAAACATGAAGAATTGCCCACACCACTTCCACATTCCAACTGATACTTAGTTACTTTTATGATTAAGACAGAAGCCAATATAATGCTGGCAATTTATTGCTTGGTCCTGCTGAGAGTCATCATTTTATCATACGGGAGCACAGTTCTATTTAATTTGCAACCAATAATCAAGAGATGTCCTTTTATTTATGCATGGATTTTATTTACAAATGGATTTCAGCAGGATGTGGCTCACAACCTTGGGTAATCACACTGCAAGGGATTGCAGCTATTCTTAAGAGTAAAATGAGCGGGATTTTCTATAGCTCTGATCCACTGCTAAATAGCTCAAACCTTCCATTAATGTTGTCTGTCACCAGTCTCTGAAACGGTTTTTTACTTTTGTTTGCTTTGCTAGGCTAAAATAACCCTCACAATTTTGCTAGGGCCCTCCCTGCACAGTACAGTAGCTAGCAGTAACTAGCATTATTGTTTTCTTTTAGTATTTTTTGCTTTTCTGCTAACACTATTTACTTTTCAGGAAAACAGCTCAGTGGCATCAAATCAGAGATAGCCTGACATTTCCCAGATGTGGACGAGGAAGAAGACCCAAGATGTGCAATGGGGATATGCATTCTAGAGGTTGTTGTAGAAGCTGAACCAAGCTGAGGATACCTCCTTGGACTGTAAGGTTCTTGTATGGGTATCTACTGTCAGAAGACAACCTCAAGAGCAATCCCAGGAGCTGTGCTCCCAGGTGACAATGCAAGGTAAAATCCATGGGAAGAGGTTGGATTAGGGTCCAACTAACATTTATCTGCCTTTGGCTGTGACATAGTTTGAGGGAGCATTATAGACACAAGACCTGTTTGGCTGGACCAAGTTCAGCTGTCTACTACTGTAGTTTTCTGCCTTTGAAGGGAATCAGAGCAGATGGAAGTTTACATCTTGGATTAGCTAGGAGGAGATTTAGATTTCCTGTGATGTACTCCAATGATAGCTGTGTACCAGAAGCAGAAAAGTCCTAAGCTCCTGGCATATAATAACCATTCATATAATAACCAATTCATATAATAACCTTCATTGACCTTGTCGACATCATGTATAACACAATCTATTTTCCCCCTTGTGGTCTGTAAAATCATACTGTAAGTGCAATACAACTTGAGAGTAAGAGGGTAAGTGGCTGCAAAAGGGCACTGGAAGTTCAGCTTTAGTTATAAGGCTTTAGTCATATTCCACTATTACATGAAGAGGACTCCACATCTAAGAATTTCAAGAGTGGTGTTCAAAAATGTCACCCATGAGATACTGCCTAAGCCATGTATTCAGTAATTGTTACACTGAAAATATGCAGTGTAACTAGGAAAGGGTTAAAGGCTTATTGAAATTGAAGAATTATTCTTAATAGGTGCAAAACTCCATCTGCTTTCACAGTGAGAACAGGGAAAATTATAGTACTATCTATGCCATCCATTTCCTTCTCCTCTGATGCATTATAATAGCATCTAAAGAAAGAACTAGCCACCACATGGTTTTCTATATTATGCAAACTGAACTTTTCAAATCCATGAAGAATGTCAGGAGAAGTTGTCAGTCTTGTACACCAATCATTACCAGTTTTGAAAGGTGAGACTCAAAACCGAAGATTGTAGATTAGCTTCTTTCTTTCTCTCTCTCTCTCTCCCTCTCTCTCTCCCTTCCTTCCTCTCCTTCTTCCCTGCTCCCTTGCTCTTCTCATTTATTTTCTTTTCCTCTTTTCGTCTTTTTATTTCTTTGCAGTAAGAGGCAGAGCTTTTCAAGATAACATAAGGGGACAGTTGTTCAGAGAAATCATCTAGGAGAGAAGAAAATGCTTTTCCCATTTGAAAATGCCTTTCCCATTTGTTATGCATTCAATCAAGTGCTATAAAAACCAAGAGACTTTAACATTGTTTACTTCTGCGGAGCCAAGAAGTAAAAACGATCAAATTCTTGTGACTTAGTTATTCCAGACTTAGCCTAGGATGCTAATGTTTTGTAGATTTAGTACATATGCTTGCTTTGCTATCTACATTCATGATAAGCACAGGTGAAAATGGACATCATATAACATGAATTACAATGTTCAGGATGAAGAACAACTTACCTCGATGATGCTCTGTGTACTGTAAGGGTCGAGCCTCTAACCCTGTTGAATTATATTGGTTTAAATCCCACTTATAATAAAAAGACTTTGTTTTTAAAGAAAACACCTGGCCTGAAAAACCAACTGTCTGTATTTTAGCATAGGCTTTGAATTATTTTTTTTATGATTACTTACCTAAAGAGCTATAATCAAAGACAAATCTGTCAATCTGCCTGTCTGCTTAGTCCTGGAAATATTAAATTACTCTCTCAGATTTTTCAAATTGAGTCCTAATTTAGGTATCTATGAATGTCATGTGTCTGTATCTCTCTGTGGAGTATGAGACCATAATCCAGCTACAGCAAAACATTCTTATCCTCAGCTTCTCAGGGTGAAAGTCTCTCCCTGTGCCTTGGAGGGGGTACCAATGTGAGACAGCACAGGTGTGACTGTGGTCCCAGCTGCCAGACTCAGAACTTCCCCTCACAGCTCATGGCCCAGGCTATTTGCATAAAGCTCTCTTTTTGGGGCTCAGGAGTTTTCCTCTGTTGGCTTCAAGGTCTGTCAGAAGAAGGCTTAAACAGGTAACACTGGTCTCTCTTGAGATGTAAAAGCTGTGGGTTCAAATTAGTCAGCATTTGAGGAAGGATCACAAAAAAGTTTTCATGCTTCCTGTGTTGTTAGAGGATGTTAGAGGATGAAAATGGAAATCTCTAAGGGAAGGAAGCAAGATGCACAAAAATGCCCTGCAATATTCTTGAATTGATGCCTGAGAACAAGAGTTTCAGGCCCATGCTTTTAACTAGAATTTTATTTTGGATGGTTTGGGTGTATCAGCTAGGTTTTTAAACTTCTTGTGGTACCTTTTATCCTACATCTTGTACAGATACTTTGCAAGCTCAGGTCAGCAATCTGAAATTTGCACTCAAGTTTCCACATTTGCCACAACTGAAGACAGCAGAATCTGATGCCCTCCACTGAAAGATGACCAAATCAAATGCTTGGAAATTACTCTTCCAGCTATCTTCATGGGCATGCTCCAGCATCCTGACCTAAAATGATTATTCCTGAATCCAGGTAGTAAAGAGCTATTTTGCATAGGTATATGCATTGCTTTCTGATTTTCTAATTTCTGATTAATCCTGAAACAGTTTGAGACTGTGATATATTTATTCTGTGTTTGTAGAGGAACAGGGCGATGGGCAGATTTTTTACTATAACTGCTTTTCAAAGCTAAAAGACCTTTTTCTCCTTTTAAAATCACTTAGGACTTTTTCAATATCCAGAAAATTTAAATTATTCTCAGCAGGTAATTTTCTCTGCCATGTGTATCAAGTGTTGAGATATAACAATAAAAACAGTTTAAGAAATCTCAGGCACTTTTATTGACAAATAGCTTTTCTTTGCAGATCACAATTTTAGCTCTTGTTAGTTTATCACTAATACATGTTGGACTGTACAGCATTCAGAAAATATTTATTTTTAAAATAGTAGATTTTTATTGTAAAGGAAAGTTGTGCAGAAATGGAATGTTGTGCAGGTAAAATAACATATATCAGCTGCCAGAAACAAAAGGCAAAAGTGTTAAGGAATAACACTGACAAGAGTTCAGTTCAAGTGATTGTTAAAACCATAAATCATCAAATGAACTTTGCAGAGACAGAGAACTAAGCTGATAACTGGAGTTATAATTTCTAACTAATAGCTGCGAAATGATCTAATGTATGTGCAGGCCTGACCACTGGGGAATATCCTCAGGTGCTCTGGGGCAGCAGGGTGTCACCATCAGAACTAGTGGCATCCTGCTGTGGGCTGCCAAGGGCAGGTCAGGAGAGGGGGCAGGACTAGACTGCTGGACATCTAAGGGGTCACAAGAAGCCTTCCAGTCCTGCCAGCAGCTGCACATAACATACAAGAGTATTTCTGTTGTTTTTATTCATATGCAAAGTGGTTTGATATCTACACCTGATCTAAGAATTGTAAGATCCAGGATTTTTTTTGCTACACTCTTCCTGAGGTGCTGTGCTGCACTGCTCCTCAGTGAGCCCTTGAGCTATAGGCTGGTTGATTTTAAACAAGCTAGACCCTGGCAGTAAACAAACACAGTCATTTAATTTTAAAAGTACATAAGGGGATTTATGGTGCAAGACTGAGATGGCTACCTGTTTGTAAAATAGAAAAGTCAAGAAGACTTTTCCAGGGTACACCTGATTTGTGGTTTCTGGTAATCTAAATGCACATCTTCCAAAAAAAGGGAAAATACATTAAATATAGCATGACCATAGAAAAGGAGAACAAAGACCTGGCACATATCCCCAATGAAGTATAGGGCAAAACCTCCTTTTAATTCATCAGGAATGGGACCACAAATAAATAGAAAGTCATAAATATTACTTATGTACTATTACAGTAAACTAATTAGATTCATCTGCTTCAAAGAAAAAACCCCACCTTTTATATGGAAATTATGAACAAAGCAATTTACAAATAGTTAATGTCATCATATATTAATCAACTCTTAAAATAATTACAGGTGCATTTCCACCATTTGTCCTAATACAAATTCTGGTCAAAGCAAGGAATATAATAGCAATATATGAAGAGCGTGTTTCTGCTGGTGATCAGCATGGTGATCCATGCCTGCAGTCAGAGCTAAATCCACTCGTTGGGTACACAGATCACCACACTCTGAAATTCTTTTTCCTGCATTTGAACACTCTCAGGTGAGGAATATAATATCAATATTAATCCCTGCACTGCAGAGTTGTTAATTTTTACTTAAAATGTTCCTAAAAGCTTTAAAATAAATTAGTAATAATAACAAATAATCTCAAACATTGCGTCTGACCCATTCCCTAATCTTCTGGCAAAACAAGTTAAAAATCCTGGTGAGACCCTACTTTCCCAGTACTACCACTTGATTATTCACAACTGGCTTTCTTCATAAATAGGGTCTCCAAAACCATCATGCTTAATCATTTACTTTTGTCACTAATTTGGTACATTATGACACAATTAAGATGCTGGTCACTGAAAGTGAATTTATGTATAATTCTGTGTTCCATTTCAACGCATTATAAAAACACAAGGTCCAAGAGATGACCAACTTTACTCAACAAATCTCTCCCTTCTCTCTTTGTGTCTTATCCATCACATATGCCAATTTTAGTGAAAATAGTTTTTGAAAATGCATCCTTCATTAAACAATTGACTCTTTTTTCTTGTTTACTAAGATATTTAACCATAATTTCTGCCCTGAAAAAATAGTTTAGGGAAATTCTGTGGTCTGTGAGGGTTCAGATATGACGAGGCCTTAGTTGTCATATTATCTATGATTTTATGAATAAGCTGGAAAGTAAAGAAAATGAACAGCTGAAAATCAACTGGCACAAACAGCTTCAGCTTTACTGATAACTGTACCACTTGTTATGGTCGGCAGATTCTGAAGCATTCTCTTAAATGGTGAAAAATGGCTATTTTCTTCCATGAAGATATGCAACTTGAAGAGAGAATACTGGTGTCAAAGGCTGATTTAATGGACAAGTGCATTCATGGACCCCTGTAGACCTCATTGTCATTTTCAAGGCTGAGGTTACAACAGCCAATTCTGTATTGTGAACATTAATAAAACTCGGGGGCAGCTCAGAAGCAGTTAACAGATTTCCTTTGGCTGAACAACAGTTGCCACATGATTATAAGGCTTTGCAGAGCAGACCTGTGGAGATTGAAAATATCACATCCAGTGGGAGTGGTAAACATAAGAACACAAAGAGGACTGTCCTCCCTCTTTCATGGTTCACGAAAAAGTAAAAAAATCCCAAATAAAAGGAAAATAATGAGTCTGTTAACCTAAAATTACTATGTTTGCTCATTTGTTTAAAGAAAAAATATTTTGCCACAAGGACAGTAAAGCACAGGAGAATATTAATCATGGAAATTGTGCATGTTGGGTTTCATGTTGTAGAGCTTCAAGATGACTTGACAAATCCCTGAGCAACCTGGTCTGAATAGAGTAATAACCTTGCTTTGAGCAAGATTGGATACTTCTGAGATCCCTTCCACTTGAAATACTGTGATTCACTCTTTCCACTGCTCTTGAATAATCGGGAAATTATTGACAGAATTGGAAGGTAATACCTTAAAGTAAGAGCATTCTGCTGGTCCTCCTCTCTATCCCTGCAGGACCAAAGGCCTGAACAAGCCATGAGCTCCTGCACTGCACATGCTTCTGGGAAAATACCATATGATATAATCCAAAATTTGTATCTTGGATTAGTTACTTGTATAAGAATTTCCCTCTGGTACCTGACTTCATTTAGCCAAGAGTGTACCTGTAATGATAACCATTACTGCAGGGGTTCAGTTAACATTATTTGTATACTGGCAGCTCCTGATTGCTCCAGTGATGGTCATAGCCCTATTTTGCCACTGTATAAAAAATTGTGATAGCAGCCTCCATCCAGCTTAAAAGCATGGTGTCATGCACCAATACTTACACTAATACTTATAGAGAACCATTCATTAAGAAAAAGTGCTTCTTTAATAATTCACTGCAGCTGAACCTGCAACTAATAGCTACAGGAAAAAAAACTACATCTACAACAGTGCTATACACTGCGCTCTGGCATTACAGAAGTCATGACTGACATCTCTAAACACGCACTACCTAAAATAAATGTAAACCATTAATGAAAAAACAAAAGCATTTTTTGGTTGTTGTTTTTAAGAAAAACGGACACTATCTTTAAAAGACAAATTGATGTTTACAACTATCATACAGATGTCCCAAGGCATGATCCAATTTAAATACATGCAGCTTTCATTCAAACTAATTACATGCTCTTTACAAATTATCATGGATCTTCACAACAGGTAAGGCTATAGTCTTCATGGTGAAAAATGTCTTAACAACCAAATAGAGCATATTTGAAGATATCTTTGAACTCCAACTTACGTTCTGACCACATTGCACTGTTTTGTGTTTAGAACATTACAATATTAACACCATCTAGTAACCTTAAACTGCCACCTGTCCTGCAGAGATCATGAGCCTCCTGGTGAAGACACACTTGATTGACAGATTGACTGTTAAATCTTCAGCACTGTCTTATGGTTTCATTCCTCAAGGGGATATATCTCTACTTTTGGCAGAGAGGTATGATGATAATTTAGTCTCCATTTGTACAGATCAACTCAGATCTATCAATGTATGTATATCCAGAGAAATATATATATTTTTTTTTTTTTTACAAGAGCAACAACATATTTTAGTGAGGTCCTGGGAGGATGTAGACTAAACATGTGCTTAAGCATGCATTCTCCTTCCAGGTTACAAGGTGCTTAATAGATAAAGTGCTGTGTAAGTGGTCATTCTGCTCTTCTCCATTTTTTTGTACATTTTTGACAGGTCTGTAAACTATGGGTTCAAGACAGTCCCCTGCCTGATCTTTTGTTTGTGATCAACACTGTTTCAAACAGTTTGAATCTAGAAAACAGAAAACCAATATTCTCTCTGACATCCCCCAAATAAGTAATAACAAGGATTTGTATTTGAAATAATAAAATCTAAATTTCATTGTTCTGCTACCCTGAGAATGGGGGAAAGTTGTCAGTGATAATGCCTATGCCTTTTTTTTTTTCCTTCATAACATGAAGATATAAAAATTCAGACTAGCTGAAGTAGATTAGAAACCTGATCTAACTATGATCTTTAAAAAGTCTAGCACTCTTCCTGATTAGACTCTCAGACTGGATCATCAGTCTCTGGGACTGTGAAATACAACATTTATAGTAATGTAGATCCTTATCGTTGTGGTGACTGAAAAGCATTTTAAGTGACTCACCACATATGAGAAAAAAAAGAAACAATTTTTTTTTTACAGCCCAGTGCCATTTGTAGATGGAATGTTGGGTGCCCAACTTGGGTAAGTATAAAGATCAAATATAGGCACTATCCATGTCATGATTGCAAGCATAACTACAGCAACTCCGATGATGTTAATGCCCAAGCCAGCTTTCACCTGAAGAAGAGGAAAAAGAAAGCAGAAACATGCATCAAGACATGGAAGAAAGTTTTTAAAATGCCAAATATCCCCTTTAGGACTTTTGCTTAAAACTCACCATGTCCATAATATTTAAATGACCGTATGAAAATACAATGGCATTGGCTGGGTTTGCTACAGGAAGCAGGAATGCAAAGGAAGTACACAAGGTAGCAGGTATCAAAATGAAAAGTGGGTTCACATGAATGGCTTCAGCCTACCAAAAAATGAAAGAGAATACAGCTGTCAAGGGATACATTTGCCAAATTAAATACAGAAATACAAACTTGTTGTATTAACACAAGTGAAACATAAATAGAACTGCCATTTTAAACAATGAGCAATCACCTTTTCCTGTAACACATTTTTTAAGAATATTAAACAGGCACAAAAAGCAAAAGCACTGAATTTGTATATAATACATTATTGATGATTCAGATGAAGGGATTGAGCAGTAAAGTAAAATAAAGTTGCGAATAACACTACGTTGGGTGGGAGTGTCGATCTCCTGGGGAGTAGGAAGGCTCTGCTGAGGGATCTGGACAGGCTGGATGGATAAGGTTCAACAAGACCAAATGCCAGGTCCTGCCCTTGGGTCACAACAAACCCAGGCAGCACCAGAGGCTGAGGGCAGACTGGCTGCAAAGATGCCCACTGGAAAAGGAGCTGGTGGTGCTGGTCAACAGCAGCTGAACATGAGCCAGCATGTGCCCAGGTGACCAACAAGGCCAATGGCATCCTGGCCTGGACCAGCAATGATTTGGACAGGACAGTGATTGTCCCTCTGTACTTAACACTGTTGTGCCCACACTTTGTATGCTTTGTCCAGTCCAGGGCCCCTCACTACAAGAAAGACATGGAGGTGCTGGAGCATGTCCAGAGAAGGGAAATGGATCAGGGGAAGGGTCTGAAGCACAAGTCCTTATGAGGAGCAGCTGAAGGGGCTGGGGGTGTTCAGCCTGGAGAAAGGAGGCTCAGGGGAGACCTTATCACTCTCTACAACTCCCTGAAATGAGGCTGGTGGGGGTTGGTCTCTTCTCCCAGACAACTAGTGATAGGACAAGAGGAAATGGCCTCCAGCTGCACCAAGGGAGGTTCAGGTCATCAGGTAATGTCATTCAGGTCACAAGGTTCATGGACATCAGGAAGAATTTATTAAGTGAAAGGGTTGTTAAACATTGGAATGGACTGCCCATGGTGGTGGTGGAGTCATCATCTGTTGAAGTGTCCAAAAAACAACTAGACAGAGCACTTAGTGTCATGGTTTAGTTGGCAAAGGTTGGATATGATGATCTCAGAAATCTTTTCCAACCTAAATGATTCTGTAATTATGTGGAAAGAGGAGTAAAATTTCTTTGAAAGAAAGAGAAAATACATTAGTATATGTCAAGGCTGGCCAATAGGAAAATTTACAGACTAGAAGACAATCAGTAAGTTTTGAAGAAGAAAGAATCAGATGTTTTGATAAATATGATAAGAAAGGACAGAATTGATCTAAGGACAGAAGAAATGAGAAGTACATACAAAGCACATCTATTAGCCCTCTCTCCTCTTTGTGACAACCTGCAGCGTTAACCATTTTTGCTGAAGATGCAGTCCTGAAGAAACCCTAAAAGAATTGTCCTTTTAAGAGCTTCAAATATTCACAAATCGTAATAACAGCATCAATTTTCACATGTTGAACTGCACTAGATTTTTCTGAGGTAATTTTCTTCACAGTGGTTTGTATGTTTTGGATTTGTGCTGAACACAGTGTTGACAGTATAGGGATGTTTTTCTTCTGGCTGAGCAGTACTTACACAGAGCAAAACCCCTTTCTACTTTTGTCACTGCCATGCTGATGAGGAGGCTGGGGTGAAATTGGTAGGAGTCACAGTCAGGACAGGTGACCCCAACAGATCAAGATCCATACCGTATAGCAACATGCTCAGTATATAAAGTGGGGGGAGTTTGGAGTGGTGGCATTTCTTACCTCAAGTAACTGTTACATGTGATGTGGCCCTGCTCTCCTGGAGATGACTGAACACCAGCCTGCCCATGGGAAGCAGTGAATTAATGACTTGGTTAGCTTTGCTTACACGTGGGGTTTTTGCCTTCCTTGTTAAATTGTCTTTATCTCAACCCATGAGTTTTCTAGCTTTTCCCTTTCTAATTCTGTTCAAGACCCCACTGGTGTGGGATTGAGTGAGCGTGGAACTTGATTGCTGTCTGGGTTTAAATAATGAAATGAACTTTTATGTCATTTTACTAAATTTTCAGCATCTCTTGTTAGAAATACCTAAAGCAACCAAGTATCTAATGCACAATACAGGACAGCAAAAAACCTGCATGAAGTATTTTATTGAGACTTTTTAAAACTGCTTCTTTTAGCAGCTGCATTATTATATGGATGATAGAATAGATTCTGATTAAAAATAAGCTTGTTATACTCACCAAAGGAGACAGTATGGGCAAAAAGATCGTAATGGTAGCTGGATTGCTGGCAACTTCTGTTACTGAAGTGACAATAAGGCAGGATATCAGGATAACCAGCCACAAGGGTAATGATCCTAGAGGGGTCAATTTACTTGCTACCCACTCAGAAAGTTTTGAAACCTGCATGAGGAATGTGAGAACATGATTTTTTTTAGCAAGTCACTGAAAGGAATGTTTAGCAAATGGTGTATAACAGGACTTTACTCATCTGCTAATTGTGAAGTATTTTTGTAAAAGAGAAAAATTGGAAATATTTTCCATATTCCTATCAAATGTTTTTAAGACCATTTTTGTAATTCACTGGTGCCCTATAGGAGCCCATGCAAACTATATTCCATTTATTTATATTTGCATGTCTGAGATGGTTAGAGGAGTCTTAATCAGAGAATGGTAATATGAGTATAGTAGGCTTCATAACCAGAGTCTAGGTCCAAACCTGCTTGATTTATTGGAGTAGCCATCAGTAATTCCACATGGGAATTATCTCAGTGACATTAACTCTGAGGCTTTGGAAACAGTGTGTCTTCACAACTCCTGCCCCCATCAGATTTAAATAAAATAAGAAACAGGAGTCATCATTGTGCATAATCTTGGAAGACATAGGGAACTTCTTTTTCTCTAAACCTGCTTTCTGAACACCTTGAATATTTGTCTCATTTATCCAGTTCAATATTGCTACAGAATAACTTGCTAAAACAAGAGAATAGCTGTGAATTCACTGCATGTCTGAATTGCTCCTGATTGGGTCATGCTATTTGTTCAGTATCTTCTATAAATTGCATTACCTCGCAGCCGTCTGCCAGTGCAAACCCACCACCAACAAGAATAGCTATTTCCCAGGGCATGCATGACTGAAATTCCTTCCAAGTAATCAGTGGCATGTAACCAAAAATAGCTAGAGAAAAAAAAAATTAAATGAGAAAAAAAATTAAATAAGAAAAAGATATAGCCCCCCAACCAACATTTAAAAACATATTGACAAGCTCTTGAAATAATCTCCCTGAGGAAGCACTTGGGAAAAATTCAAAGACAAAAACCTCATTGTAACATGAACAAAGTCTCTGACAGAAACAACCTGCACTTCCTGGGGCAGACCTTTAGCTGGGGAAAACTGTCATGGCTTGGGGACATTAGAGCTGTGACAGCTTCTACCAGTGGAGCATTGGCCCCTTTCCCCTCCTTCCCTATGTGGAAGACAGCTGTAGAATAGCAATGAGTTTAATTCACTCAATAAAACTTCCCTATTCAGATTACTGAGCAAATGCTGTTTCACTTGGATGTTTCACTTAGACTCATTTAGGTTCTGACCTTGCTTTCTCTGTGAACCCCCAGATCCCATTTTTTTCAGCAGCACAGTTGAATACATAAAGAGGAGAAGCCAGAGGTATACTTTAAACAAAAATTCCATTTTGAAGAGGAAAAATTACATGATAATGAGTTCATGTAGTTTTGAATTTTATAGGGTACTATAATTAAGCAGTAACATTTTCAAAACATAAGCCTAGCCCTGCTCCATGCAGTCCCATTTCAAAGGCCATTGCAGTCAGTGGAAAGGTGGTTTCCATTGGTGTCCGTGGGCTGCAGGTAGCAGCTTCCTGCCCAGCACTAGCTCCTGCTGCTCACGTTGCATAATTGTTGGCACTGATTTCCTGGCCAGGGATGCTTTATATCCCAGTGTTTTATATCCTCTACTAAGACTTTAGCATCAGTATTTAACAACTTTCCTCTAAACAGTGCAATAAGTTACATTTACAGTAACATCTTGGATACCTTACTGTAGTAAAATCTACATCAAAATATACTCAACTGTTTTCTCCATTTGACGTCCTAGACAATGTTTTTGCTGGAATAATAAAGAACAGGAGGCCTATCACTAAGGCAGCTGTTGAATCCGTAATATAGCCTTTATACCTAAGGAGAAGTTAACAAGAAAAAAACCATATAAATATATATAGTCAGGAGAAGGAGGGGAGGAGAGAGGAGAAAGATAGATTAGCAGAGAAGATCTGCTGTGGACTGACCATAACCCTCTATTCCCCATCCCTTGCACCACTAGGTGTGGTGGAAAGAGGTAGAGGAGTAAGGAATGAAGGAGTCAAATTGAGCCCAGGAAAAAAGAGGATGGGGGAAAAGGGTTTTAGTTTTTGTCTTTGTTTCTCACCATCCAACTCTATTTTTAATTGGTAATTAAAATAATTTTTCCCATATCAGGTTTGCCCATGATGGTAACTGATAAGCAATCAGTTATCCCTGTCATTATCCTGACCACAAAATTTTTGACCTTATTTTCTCCCCTGTCCTGTTGAGGAGAGGCAGTGAGAAAGTGGCTGGGTAGGCACCTGGCAGACAGTCAAGGTGAGCTGCTCACATCTATAGAAATATTTGGTGCAGACCCTATAAATTCATAAATAAACATCTTGAGTAAGCATGTGTTATTTTGCCACACAGAAATAAGCTGGGGGGAGGGGGATTTTTTGGAGTAGCTGATGCTTAATAAACTAGTTTCCACAGTTCAGTGATAAATTTAATAATTTAAATTAAATTATGCTCTGCAATAGATTCAGTTTAAGAGGCCTTAAAAAGCGCAGTGCATACCCACAAAGGGTGATGCTTTTGTAGCTGAGGAAAGGCAGCAGAGCTTTATTATCATCTTCCTATGGCTGTTATTACTAGGGTCACAGTCACAAAGGTCATGTTTGTTTTGGTCATTTCCAGTGCCTAAGAACTGTTTGCACTACTGTTTCTTAAACTGCTTTAATATCCTTCTAACTTGAAAAGAGTAGCCCCAAGATCAGGCAAGGTGCAAAGCTGAGCTGTTAAGGCCATTTTAACACATCCAAGTCTGTTACACAATGTTAGCTGGTGACATATCCCAGTCTGTCTTATTTCAGTCAAGATGGTCATCAAAATGAATAGAAATTTTACTGAAGAAAGCTAAGCAAACATTTTCTTAACCTTGTCATTTTTTTCTGTTTCCTGCAAGTTCTTCTGTAAGATTTTTCTGAACCAATACACCAATATATTTGTTCTCTCAGCCTCAGACCATATGTTTTTCTAAATATTCAGCTACAGTAGGTCCAATAATAACTTCCCATCGGATCTTCCCAGCAGCTTAATGTTTTGTACTGAACCAGAACTTTTCACTGAAAGGAAAAAAATTTCTCTGTTATATGCTCCAAACTCTGATGGAGTCCTTTGCTTTGTTAGGTGAAATTTAAAAAAAAAAAAAAGCACAATATGCATAGCTGATTTACACCAAAACCAGCATAATTTTAGCTAGCACTGTCACAAAATGAAGATGTCAAAGAAGTTGAAGTGATTCTCTAATATTTTCTGTCTCTTGCTTACTAGTGTTTGCCTGTATAGAAAATACATTTTGAAAGAAAGTTACTATATTTTTATGGTTTCCTAAGGCAGAGGATTCTGCCTATATATTACCTTTAGCCTAGGACCAGATGCACCAGGTCTAGGGATCGAAAATATTTTCCTCTCAGATCCTATCCTACATTCTTTTAAGACTTGCTAGAAGTTTTGAAGGAAAGCAAGATCTAGATACAGAAACACTTCATGCTGTCACTTTCCTCTAGGCTGCTGCATTTTCATGTAATGGTTGAGTTTGAAAGGGGCCTCAGGAGGTTATCTGGTCCAACACCCTCTGCTCAGGCAGAGTCACACAGAGCCAGCTGCCCAGGACTATGTCAGACAGTTTTTTTAATATCTGAAGGGTGGAAAATCCACAACCTCTCTGGGTCACCATCGCAGGTAAAAAACATTTCCTGATGTTCGGGAGGGATCTCGTAAGTTTCATTTTGTGCCCACTGTCTCTCATCCTGCTACTGAGCTCCACTAAGAGCCTGACTCTTTCCTCTTTGCTCCCTCCCACGTAGTTTTAAACATTGTAAAGGTGATCCTGCAGCCCCCTTCCTGCAGGGATTGTTCCTCCCCAGGTGCAGGACTTCGCACTTACACGTGTTGAAGTAGGGGGTGCCATTTTTGCTCACAAAACTTAGTATTCCTGATGCAAAACACCATTCTCAAAAAACCTGCTTGGGACACACATAACATCCTACCATCAGTCAAACTATTATCAGGACACACACACGATGCCATTCCAAACAGAAGCTTTTCAATTATTATCAAATTTTGAGATAAACATCTTTCAAAGCCTATTTATCCAAGTTGTAATACAATTGCATATACAACATCTACCTGCTTATAAAACTGCAAATCTGATTGTGCTATAAGGAAGCAAAAAACTTGTTGATTCAGGAGATCTCACAATGACTCCAGCTGAGACCATTGTAGAGAACAGGGCTGTGGACAAAAATACATAGTGGTCTTGTATTAGGAGTAAAGAAAGCAATAAACCATGAAGAAAAAAAATACAGTTAATTCAGGCAATAATCTGAGGAAGAGTGAGGGAAGCCAACCCTGCCTACATCAGCTGTTATCAGCTGCAGCACAGTGTTGAACTTTCTGTTTCTTATGAGGCTCATAAACCCCTGGCCAAAGGCCAACCTGGAGCTGCTCTAATTGAAGCTAATATCCTACAGCCTGGAATTAGGCCAGGACATAGAAGGAAACTGCTGTAGCAGAAATGACGTGTGAGCCTGTGCTGTCAACAGATGGGGAGGAAACAGGAATTTTTACCCTGTGCTGCTCTCTGTAGTGTTATACAATATTTATTAAAACATCCTGCTGTCAACTCACAGAAGGAGGTCATGGGTGCAGGCAGGACAGCAAAGAAAGGATTAGTCTTTAATAGATATACAATTTTTTTTTTAAGAACAATTAACTGATAGAGGTAATGTATTTTTTAAAGGCATCTGATAAAGCTAGAAATAATGGGCTCTACTCAATACTGCTACAGCAGAAATGTGGATTAAAAATTTGCTGACAGTACAAAAAGTAGCTCTTAAGAAAGTATGAAGGTAACATAAATAAATGGCAGTATTTCTGCCGGGATTTCAGAAATATCAGTGTTTGCATATTAAAGGAGTATTCAGTAATATGTGAGGATGCACACAAGGGTCTGAGAAAATGAACATGGGTGGTGAGAGTGATGGGAAATTTTGTTTGAATCAAAGCTTTAAGCATTCCATTTAGTTCATCAAGCAAAGCTTATAAGGTGATATAATCACAAGATACACATACTTTTAAAGCACCTATCACAGAAGAGTTTTTAATCCAACAGAGAAAGACAAAATGACATAGCTGGAAGCTATATTCAGACAGAAAGCAATATATGAGTTTATCTTTTTTAGCTTGACAACAGACATGACTATCAAGAAAAGTAGCAAATTCCAAAATCTGAGGAACCTGGGTGTCATGGTTTGAATAGTTTGGGTTTTTAGTTAAGGAGGGTTCCATCAGCCACGGAAGTGATTCTCTTGCAAAGAGGTGCTTACAGAACCAATCAACTGGCTAGTTTGAATATTGGCAACTTTTTAAAGCCACTTAAGAAGCTTGACACACCTCTTTGGTCCACATTTAAGAGCCAACAAAACCGGGAAAGCTCTCTTGCTTCTGGCTTTCGGACAGGTAACTGTGATGCGGCCCTCCTCAGCGTGGCCCGGACGGGTCAGCCACGGCACGGCTTGGCTGAGATCTCAGCCTCTTCTGCTCGCCGGACACCCGGCACAGCCCCTCAGTGCAGGCTGGGCCCACCAGGAGACAGCCACCCCAGAGCTGTGTGGCCCTGTTCCACCCATGGCCCTGCTCCATGCAGGCCAGCCCCCGCAGCCCTGCTCTGTGCAGGCAGCTGCGCAGCGTGGCTCGGCCAGGCCAGCCCTCGTCTAGTGTGGCAGAAATTCATTTGAGGCCACTGCCCGGCAGAGATTAGGTGACCAAAAGTGATGAGCGAATTCTAGCTGCAAGGCCCAGGTGAGATTAACCCTTTTAGCATTGCAAGTTTCCTCCAGAACAGATGTAACCTGCATCTGTCCTCTCCCAAGTCAAAGGAAAGGGAAAGTTGGAGGCACGTGAAGAAAACACCATAGAGACACCAAAGTCAGTAAAGAAGGAAGAGCTGAAATCCCAAGAGAGGAGAAAGAGGAGATGCTTCAAACCTAGAAGCTGAAATTCTGTTGTAAAGCTATGGTGATGAACTATGATACGTCAGAGTACCTGTTGTAATTTCATGAAAGCATGGGGGGGGTGGAGCGTTCAAACCACAGCCATGAGCAAAAGTACCTGTGCTGAAATAAGCAAATGTTGAAGTAGCTGTGATCTGGTGAGAAGCTTGAACAGAGAGAGATGAAAGTGATGGAGACCTTTGCTCCCAGGGAAGAAGAAGACCTCTGTTCCTAGAGATGAAGATGATCCCAGAGATAGGTGAAGAGAACCTTTTGCTTCTGAACAGCTCATCCTTAAAATGGTATCCCATTAGCTCAAGATTGGACCCTCAAAAGCAGTTTTGGGGAAAGCTGTAAGTCAAGGGAAGGGACTCTCACATGTGAACAGAGAACCAACCTGGGCGGCTGTCTCGCTGTGACATTGAAGCCATGAGACAACTGTTTCTTGTGGAGATGTCTCCATAGCATGAGCAAGAGAGACTCATCTCCCTAAGTGAACTGAGAGAGAGATTATTATAGAGGTGGTAAACTGACTGAAAAAATCTCAAGGGTTGTCTTTTTACATTGTCAGTGGGAGAAGGGAGAAAGGCGGGGGGAAGAGAAGTGTTCTGAAGGTTTAGTATGACGTTTTTTCTTTCTTCTAGATCTGTTAATAAACTTCTTTGTATTCTTTTGAGTTTTGTGCCTTCTTTGCTTTCTCCTAATTCTTATCTCACAGTAGGAAAATAAGTAAGTAATGGATATTTCGAACCAAACCACTCCACTGGACTTGTCACCCTAACATCAAGCCTGGTTTCTTTCTGGAAATTGAGGTTCTGACAAAATAAATTCTCTTACAGAACAGTGTAACTCTTATGATCTTCAGAAAGTTAGAATAAAGGATCAGACAGCCTTTTCCAGTTTAAGATCCTGAGGGTGGTGCATTTCCCACTTAATGGGACTCACTATAGGGAGTGACACTGTGGCTTTTCATAAGGTCAAAGCTCTTTTCAGGTGGCAGAATTCCCTTAGGCCTTCTGTGGGATAAGGCCCTGTGGAAGCAAGTGCTATCAGATTTCTGTAAGGGTGGAGAATATTTCCTTATAGTTGTTTCCTGAACCATGAACTTAAGGAAGTTGTGCGCACACATGCCTATCTCTGTACTTAAATCCAAAACACTGAGTAATTTTATATGCAGGGGCCTTAGGGAACAAATGTATAAGAGATGTAATCTGCAGTTCAGTGCACTGTTGGAAGCCTCTTGGACATCGCAGTGAAAGAAACACAGTTCCTAAGATCTGAGGGTTTTTTCCCGTTCTTTGTTGTTGCTCTTCTTTGGTTTGGGTTTTTTTTCTAAGTATATGCCTTGCTCACAGCTGTACCTGTGCTGACCCTATGCCCCTCTCATGTATTTTCACTGATAAGTTTATGTTGCTCAGAAACTATTAACCTAATTTACTGGGTTTATGCTTTTTAATATAATTGATTCATAAATTAAAGCTATCTAGAAATAGGCCAAGTATGAATAGTAAGAAATGCTTTCTTTCCTCTTAAAGCACATAGGGAAAGCTTTGTTTCTCTTCAGGTTACCTCATCCAAATTACAACAGTATTCGACCTAATGTCATATGACACACGCTTGCAGTTCCTTCCAAGGACAACAGTAGAGGCCACCCACAAAGTAATATCCCTATGCAGAACCTGGAACCATGCTTATTTTTGAGAATGTTCTGTTTTTCTCTGCCACTGTACAAAATCCTCAGATAATGATAACTTCAGCTTCAAATAGGAATATGGGGCTCTCTGAATTGAAAAAGAGTCATTTGAGCCTAAGTCCCGTATTTGAAAGGTTGTTTACAGTGCCTGTTTTTCAGTTTAATATGTAGCTCTTGAAACAATGCTCAGCGAGCACTGGGTGTTAAAAGGAAGCCGGAAGAGAAACCAACCCAGCCTGATTGCCTAGCTAGCTGATTCCTTAATTAGGTCACCACTCCAAAACCCTTTCAAGAGTATAGTGTTTCATATGAGATCATCAGCTCAGCTGTTGTTATAAGGAAAAAAATATTATTTTTCAATTTTTTCTGATGATTAAAAGTAAATAATTTTACAACAATCTTAGTTATTAATACACTTTTTAATGGGTTTTTTTGGACAAAATAATTTTGTGTTACATTTTAAATCTTTGAAGTGCTACAATTACTCCTTGTGACATCTCTCTCAGACTTTCTGGAAGAGCACTGGGAAGGTGTGTAAGTGGTGGAAATATATTTAAAGAGAGAAGGCATGATGTCTGTGTGCCTTCACATGTCATTTATCACAAACATATAGGAAAACAAAATGGAAAATTACCCTCCTGGTCTAGCACTGGCCTTTGGGCTATCCAGTAATAAATGTTAAATCCATGAGGACCTATCCTACAACTACTTCCCATCACTCCAGACCAAAACTCAAAACTTTATCACAGAAAACCAGAACTGAAATAACAGTAATTACAGCAAGAGAAAAGGAGATATCACAGTAATATGAATTGCTGTAAGACTGAATGATTACAAAAGGAAAAAAATCCAGGTGATCCTGGGGAAGTTGCAGCAGAAGGCAAAAAAACACAATAGTTTTTGACTTTTTGGTGTTAGGTAAACTATGATGTTAAGGGAGTTATGTAGGAATGGACAGAATTTATATCCATAATTTCAGCTGTCCAAGCAGGGGATGTTGGCTTGCCTGCATGCAAGTGTTCTGTCACTAAAGGCAGTAGATCAAAAAATTCTAACCAGATTTATTCTTTAAATTTCACATTTGATGAGAAAGTGGAGTACTTATGCATTTTCCCTCACCAGATTAAGCCTCAAACCTAGTCATAGTGCCTCTTAAGACACACTTTATTTTATCCTTTAACACATTTCAGCTATTTCACACACACATATGTGAAATGGCTGGAGTTTATCTTCTGTATACACTACAAAGGTCTGCAACAACTTGGGCCTGGCATATTTCTGAAAGAAATATTTTTCAATAGAAAATATTTTAATGTTTGAAAATTGGTAAGAAAAGAAGGTATGTAGTTAAGGCACAGTACAGTTCTTGTTGGTTTATCAAAAGAAATCACTTACTTTGGGAAAAGTGAAGACCATCCTGGGATGAAGCCAGGATCTCTGGTGAACCACAGAAGGGTCATTAGAATGAACAGGACAAGTGTAACAGTTTCGGGGTAGCTATAGCAGAAGTAGAACGAATTATAAATTTTCCTGAATTCACATTTGGATTTACCTGCTCTTGTTTGCAGATTTATAGTTTGAAATACCTAATTGGTCCAAGTTTCTTGTACTCCTGTAGAATCACCCGTGATGAGGCCTCTTCTCTAGCTGTTTTCTTCTTGCCACACTTGAACATGTTTTTAAAACTGGAATGTAAAGCAGCAACATTGAATGATGAGTTAATAGTGTATATAGAAAAAAGTGTCCAACCTTTCCAGTTACCAATAGCACTTGAGAAATCTAAAAATGTCACTTTACAATGCAGTATCTCCCATCTACTTATCACACACCAAACTGAGCATACTGGAATTAATTGACAATGCCCAGTGGGAGACTGACAGGCAGAAACAAAATGTGTACTCTTAGTGATCAGCTCATTTGGCCAGGAAGGGTGAAACTTAAATCATGTGAACTAATTGAAACAATCAAAAATATAACCTGTCTCTTTAATGAAAGTCATCTATGGCTTTGCTTTACTTTGTTTTGGAATGAAAAAGTTTGTATCACATGAGTAGCCTACATATTGATAAGCAGAGTATTTGCTACAAGCCAGGGCTTAATTCTTGGACAAGACTCTTACACAATGTTAAAAAGAACATTATCAAAACAATAAAGAAAAATGAAACAATAGATGTGCACATTTAGAGTGGTAAACATGGGATGATTCTGTCTGCTTAAAACTAGTCTCACTTTTCATGTCTTGCACCATAAGTAGCCACGTAACTGTGGAAGATTGGTGTCCCACCTATCTCTCCAGATGTTAGTGAACCCATGGAGAAAAAGGCTTTGAAGAATCATCCCAAAAGAAGTACTGTCCTCTCCAGAACTATAAAAGCCCAACCTCTGTGGAAAAACAGAAACCCTACCATACCACCACATACAAATTTAGGAGAAGCAGAAGTTTTTTACCTCACATTTACAAATACAGTCATCCAGTTTATAACACAGACATTGCTCAAGTATTCAAACCAATGCCTCACTCCAACAAAGTGCGTACACCTATTACTCTTCCAGTCAGAAAAAATGTGTAAGATTTCAGTATTCTTCTGTCTTGCACACATGCACTGATTAATGATGATGTATGTATATTATAATGGAGTGAGTACACCCATTTGTGATACGGACTTTTCACACTGGGCTGAATAGGCCAGGATCCTTATTTTAGAAAATTCTTGTCCCATCCAGAGATTAAGCCATACTAATCAAGGTTGCAAAATCACTGTTGCTGCATTTTTTCCTATTGAGCCTATTAAACTAAGATGCAATATTTACTCTTGGTACAAATTATCTTTTATATCAGTGACCTTTAGTTTTATTAATTATACCATTCACTTACTCAAACCCAAGGAAAAGCCACTGGAGCCAAACCCAGGAGAGAAGTAGAATAATAACTGTGATGGGGATGGAAAGGATAAACCAGGATCCAAAATTGATGCACTGGCAATCTGGGTAACGTCTGGATGAAAGTAAAAAAAAAAAAAAGTTCAGTTGAGCTTTGCAAAGGAATGAAAACTTGTGAGAATTGCCAGAAAGCACTGCTGCAGGAGAGTTCTTCTGGCTGGCAGTGGACTTCAGCATGAGGTGGCCTCTGGCATCCTTTTACCTCACCCTCCCATCCTGTTCCTGGTCATCATGACCACTACAGGAACCAGCTGTGCCAGTTATCTGAGCACTGGATCAGCAGCAGGTCTGGGGATCTGACACTGACTGAGGTGTGTCTAAAGTGAGTTCAGTAAGCAAGGGAGGGCCATGCACAGCCTAAGGACTGTTAGAACTATAAGAAACAGAATTTAAAAGAAAGGAGTTTTTTGAGATGAGACCTTAGCACAAGAAAATATACTCAAATGAAAAAGTTCCAATGAATGTAGAAGGCAACAGTGGAACTAACAATGAGACTTGTCTTGTTTAGACTTCCATAAGTGATTCAAAACTGATTAAAATCAAAATTATTATTACTAATTTCCATGACTATTCATTGGCTAGGTGGATTGTCTCTCCACTCACCTTGTCTCTTCGAGGCTGTCTTAATCTACTGTTTATAGATGTGGGTCATTCAAGCAGAGATCTCCCTTCCATGTGCATATAAGAAAAGGAGAAAGGCTTTGTTTTTCTGAAAGAAATTGCTTTACTGTTGAATGTGATTGATGCCAGATAGGCAAAAAGGCAGGGTAAAAAAAGCCCGCTTTCCAATTTACTTTGTGAACAGAAGTTACTCTTCCTTTGAGCTCTCCCAGCTCTACTGAGAGAGCTTTTAATGCTAAAAATGAGAAAATTCAAGTCTCCTTGAGCAGCCCTCCTTCTTGATGCAAAAATGAGTTGGAAGGGAAAGAAAAATGTCCGGATAGAGATGCTAATGACTATTTCCAATTATTAGACAATCTATTGTATTTCAGGTCTTGCTAGAAGGAAAATAATTTTGATGAGTCCATAAGGTTTTGATGCTGTAAATGCTTGTTATAAATGCTCTCTCAAATATTGTACAAATTTTAAGTTTGATCTATATTTACTATGATGCTTACATATATCACAAATATAGTCTAGCAGAGACCAAACCTAACCCCCTACCCTCTGTTTGGGGTGATGTTCTGAGTTGCAACTGTAAATAATGATGAGACAGTGAAACTGGAACAATATAGAGCATTGTGCTGTTAAATAGTTTATTGATTACATGGCTATGTACCTTTTATTACATGGTTAGCCACGTCCATTTTTGAACGTAAAAATTCCAAGATAGGAAAGAACTGATATCAGCATAGTAATGATTTAACATTTCATCACTTGCTCAAGTGTTTATGATCTTTCCTGAAATATGTGTGATAATTTCTTTGTGAGCAACAAAACAAGCTCTTAAAAACTTTATGCTAAAGACCTAATTCTGTTACAAATTGATAGTTTACTGTGGTCAAGTTCTACAATAAGTTTGTACAGGGCTGAATATTTGTGTAAGTATTTCTAGTAATCTGAATATTGAAGTTATGTATTCTTCATCTCCAGAGCAAATATTCCTCAGGTAGAATGGGTGATAAATTTAAATGATTTTTAAAAACAATCTATTACACAGTTCTGGTTGGATTTTCTGCTATTGTTGGTATCCACTACAGGTTTTGCCAGAAGCAAGGATGGACAGGACACACTGTTTTATTTTCTAGACCTATCTCCTCTGGAAAATGAAAAAGTGTGATTGATTTTAATAATCCTCTTTCTACAGTGATTCAGTGTCAATAACAGTAAACTCTTTGCAGGCAAGCACTACAAATATTATCAATAACTGGTCTTCAACAATTTTACCATGTGCAAAAGGGAATAGTGGGGGAGGACAACAAAAGGATTGTGCTTTATTTTGTTCTATTTCAAAATTGGAGTAGGAATGTTTCTGAAAACAAGTAGTTAGAAAAAAAATGTTCAGTGAGAACTATTGGATTTCAAGGGGTTTGGAATGAAATCTGCCAATTTTCTTTTCAAACCATTCTACTTAAATATAACAAGGAATATTAAAAAATGCTTTAGAAAACCTTAAAACATTGTTCCATTGAATGCAAAGTTTCAGACTGGTTTGAAATTACTTGCTTTTTTGTTGATTAATGGCCCCAGATTTTTCATTTCAACAGTACTTAGCCTCTTGAAAGTCTCCTGATGCACTTTGCTAAGCAGACTGAACTTACCTCCTGGTGTACTTAGAAATTAATTAACAGGTCTTTATGGCCAGATAGTGCCTGCCCTATTCATGCTAAGTAGTGTTTTCCTTCTCAGAAAAATCTATCTTTTTCCATGCAGCTACCAAAACAGTAAAATACTACTTAACCAAACAATGGTCACCTTGCTGCATGTGTTGGGAGATCACTTATAGACTTTCTCTGTGTAAGGCAAATACAACCATGCAATTTCACTTTGTCACCTTAACAAACATTTAAGAAAAACAATAGAATCAAACAATATCAAATCAAAGGGCAAGGTTTCTAACGTGTTTTAGAGGAGCCATGTGAGAACTCAAGAAAGAAAGTTAAAATTCTGGACTAAGAAGAATACAAATAATATAATATAGTCTCTTACGAATTGAAGTGCTCAGTAAAAATCAGATTAGTCGATGTTCCTGTGATTGTGGTCAGTCCTCCAATGGTAGCAGAATAAGCAACACATAAGCACATCACTTTGAAAATCCCACTGTATTTGTCCTTTTTGCTTTTTCTCTCTGCTTCAGCAGGTGGTAGGTTCTGCTTAGAAAGTATATACACCAATTAATATATAAGAAGGGCTCATCAGCAGGCATAAAAATAGAACTCAAGGATATCTCAGAAGAGCCTGACAATTTACTGGCAGTATAATTGTCTGCAGTGTGGTTTGGTTCGCAGTTACACTGGTAGTACAATTATTCGTGTAAAGGAAAAGGAGGCAGTGTCAAATCCTGAAGTCCTTTCCCTGGTCTGTCTTTGTAGAAGAACTGCCTTTGTATAGACTGATACATATACACACACCTGATATACAGAGTTTGTACTCTGGTGAGGTTGCTTTAATTTGTGTAAAATAGACTGAGAGGACCAAACCAATGAAATAATATACAAGCAAAGTGTGTACGTGTGTGTGACTACAGGTATACCTCTTATTCACATGTAACCAGCTTCATTGCTACCTGTGCCATGTTAGGTGTGGCATAGAAGTGAGATTTAGGGTAAAACTAAGTTTCATTGCTTAATAAAAAGACACTTTATGTACCTGTTCCTTTCCTTTTTCATTTTCCTTTTCAACCGTGCTTACAGTACTACCCACACTGTTGTTATATCTAGAAAAAAAAGGCATGTATTGTAACAAACAGATATTCTATTTAGATGAATTCTTAGAACAGAA
This sequence comes from Aphelocoma coerulescens, assembly GCF_041296385.1. Classification (NCBI taxonomy): domain Eukaryota; kingdom Metazoa; phylum Chordata; class Aves; order Passeriformes; family Corvidae; genus Aphelocoma; species Aphelocoma coerulescens. The sequence goes on along the minus strand of NC_091014.1, from coordinate 23,152,071 downwards.
TTTAGTAAATTAACAACAATTACCCATTAGCTTGTTTTTCTTTCTCTTTCCAGTCTCGGTTATCATATTCTCCTATAGTTTCTGTAACACAGTGATGCAAAGACAGATAAGAATTTAAGGGAGTAAAACTCGAGGGGCTCCATCTGCATGTCTCATCCCAGGCAATCACTTCACATCATCCCATCAATACATTTGCAAGCACCAATCTCAGAAACAGTTGGTTTGTGTCCTACTCCTTCATGACTCCTATGCCCTCGAATCTGAATCTTCTAATGAGGAGAAATATTTTTAATTTACAATCCAGCTGTGTAGGCTTAGATTCAGTGTTCTTCCAACATTACACTGTGGCTTAAAGAGGTCCTTTCTTATGCTAACATTTAAGCCTTAGTGCATCTATAGCCATCATATTTCTTTCCAGCCATCTTATGAGCCTGATAAGCCAGCCTCTTCCCTTCTCCCCTCCTCTCATCCAACTGCCACCTTCTGCACCTGTTCAGTTTTAATTGATCTTTGTGATCATGAGAGAGCTCACACACAGGAATCCAAGAGAAGTCTCACAGTGAAGCACATAATGGTGCCAATACTTCTCTAGCCATTGAATTGTACTTGCTGTGTACTTGCTGTAATTGTTACTGCTGAGTGAGAGTGGCAAAGATAGAACCGCTCCGCGCGCCTACCGTCCAGCTCCAGTGCTGGGTTGATGGAGCCATTAGAGCAGGACAGCTCCAGCTCATCAGCTTCTGCTTCAGCTCTGATGATCTGCTGAGCTACAGCTTCTACAATTGGCATCACCATGGCAGCAGCAGAAGTGTTGCTGAGCCACATTGACAAGAAAGCACAGCTAACCATGAAACCCAGCATAAGCCTGGAACAGGAGAGAAGAGCCTGTGACTGCTACAGTAGCACCTCCTATCATCAGTCTATTTAATATAAATAGAGAACTTTGTCAACAGAGAAGCTGAAACACTGAAAATTTAAAGCTTGTAATTCTGAGAACGTTTTTGAATTGAAGTTATCTCGATCCAAGACACTGAAATTATCTTATTTTAGAGGTTCAAATATGTTATAAAGGGAAGCAGAAGCAATGATGTTTATTTACAGAATTATACTCTGAACCATCTTTGAAGAAAGAGCACCATGCATGTCACAAATTCAAACAAGAGCTAAAATGGCTACACTGATGATGTTATTAATCTCATACTGTACAGTCTAAGTCAAAACCCTGGAGTTATCACTTAGGCTGTAAAGTCCTCTAGATAGACCAGTTCATTTGTTATAGGAAGAAATATTAACAATTCAGTAAATGGTTGTTAACTTAGTTCTTAATCAGAACATCGAGGCAAGTGTAGGCCTTATTTGGGCTTCAATAAACATAATCTTTGATATTAAATGGGAAAGGGAAGGTCATTAAATTCCTTAATCTGGTCTTGGCTCAACTTTTTAAAAGTTTATTACAAATAGATATGCAATACACTGAATTGCATCAGTGACTGAAAAAATCAAACATTCCATTTAATATCTGGTGAAGTTGGACTGCAAATTTAGAATACAGGTCACAATGTCATTTTTAATGCATTTCTTGGAGTTGGAAGGTGCTGTCATTGTCATTAAACACCTGCCATACATCATCACAACGAGAGAATTGAGTGGAGGAATGGTGGCATTGCACCTTTCTCTCAGAAGACATCTATGCAATTTGTAAAGTTCTTTGCCCAGCCTCGATCAGAAGCTTCACAAAAAATGTCAAGTTTACTTAGTACATGAAGCCAATATAGAAATTATATAAAAATCATGTAAACATTATATGATGATATAAAAATACCATCAAAATGTCTCTCATAGCCTTTCATTTCAGCTAATAGCAACAACATTTCAAACAGGATTTTTTCTCAGTAGGGGAACCTTGTCCTTCCCTGTGCATTTTAATTGCATAGTGATGAAATGATCTGTAGACCAGCAAGTAACAGACTTGACTCAACATAAATTGTCATCAGTAATTAGTGCAAAACCCATTAATTTAGGCAGTTTTTGATTAGGTCCTCAGACAGAAGTTGAGGAAGAATTGTGTTTCTTATGCAGAAAATACAGACCAGAATAAGCACGCTGAATATGAATTTTCACACTGTAGAGAAATGCCATTTTAGTAGAACTTGTAAAGGTATTTAAAAATAAAAACAGATGACACTCACTAATGTATTTTAAAACTATTCATCATAAATTTCTAGCATTAGATGGATTGATGGTCAGGTGACCCTTTGGTACAATGTGGTGGGCTGCATTGAGGGACTCTAAAAGTGATTACAAAATAATAAAATATATCCTATCCTATTCAGCCCCAGTTTTTCTGCATTATTTTCCATGTGGTATAGTTAAAAAAATATTATGCATGGAACCTTGGATAATTATTTCATTATATCCAGCTATAAAGTCACTCTTTGCTTTGCAGTGCACACTTGGTATTTTATCACCCTTTCTAGTCCTTGCAGGTTGCATAGACACATTCACCTTTCTCTGCTAGTCTGCAGATTACACTGCATGGCTCAAGTGACAGGAGGCCTTGACAAGCTCATAGAATAATCTGGGCTGTAAAAGACCTTTAAGATCATCAAGTCCAACAATAAACATAACACCACCAGGTCCACCATTAAACTATGTTCTTAAGTGCCACATCTTCAAATACCACCAGGGATGATGACTTAACCACCTCCCGTGGCATTCAGTTCCAATACCTGACCAACCACTCACTGAAGAAATTTTTCCTATTATCTAATCCTCCTCTGGCCCCACTTGAAGCCATTTCCTCTTGTCCTGTCACTTTTCACGTGGGAGAAGAGGCTAACCTTCCCCTGGCTACAGCCTCCTATCAGGGAGTTGGAGACAGTGATAAAGGCCTCCCTGACACTAAACAACCCCAGCTCCCTCAGCTGCTCCTCATAAGACTCGTGCTTCAGACCCTTCACAAGCTTCATCACCCTTCTCTGGACTTGCACCAGCATGTCAATGTCTTTCTTTTTTTGGGCAAGGGGCCCAAAACTGAATACAGGATTTGAGGTGTAGCCTCACCCATGTTGAGTACTGGGGGATTATCACCATCCTGGTCCTGCTGGCCACATATTCCTGATACACATCAGTTTCTCCAGAATACATAATGCAGAATCCAGAAGTCTCCTGCTATTTTACTTTCACTTCTGCACCCTTTATGGCCTCTAATGCAGAGGTCTCCTGCAGTGATGTCTCTGCCTTGGGCTAGATGAGGCTCCAGTGTGCACAGGCTGCCTAGGGTCTGCTGTGAGTGGCTGAGGAGGGCACAGAGAGCACCACCATCCCTGCCATGGACACAGCTGGTAAGCAGCAGATGCTGAGAGGTGGTAGATCCTCTCCTTCACAGATCATCTCATCATAGTCTTATGATCCCCTTGTCATGATTGAAATGTGATAGAGATGAGCTAGTTATGAAGGATGCTTCCCCAGGGTCACAACTCTGTCTGCGGAGTTGCTCTAGGTATCATCAGCGCAGGTTTGACTGTCCACAGCAAGTTCCCCAGCAGTGTTCAGCTTAGCACTGCACACCATCCACTTGTGCTCTCCCTTTCAACTTTTCAGCTAAAAGTTGAGAATTTAGGAGTGATCAAAAGAGAAGCTGAAATGACTAAACCTGCATAGCACAAGAATACAGCTTAAGATAATGGGAAGCAGTAGAACCAGAATATAAGGAGAATTTTTCCAAACAGGAAGCTACCAGCTATCAGAAGAGGCAGAACTAAATCAAATACATGTGATACTTAAAATTAGGTCAGTCAAATTATTGTGGAATAGAAATAATTCAGCATTCCCATGACGTTTCATTAGTTAAATCACCTAAGAGGCATCTTATTTTTCAGACCTGGGGTTTCTGGTTTCCTGACCATTTTCTTCCTTTCTGCTTCCTGGCAAGAAGTCATGAGCATGATGTATTCTGGGAAGCTAAACTTGCTCTGTAGATCTTATCTGCAGCCTTACTGGTACACTGACAGATGCATCTGTCAGCCTAAACCTTTTCTGCAAGTTTGTAAAGCAAGCAAAGAAAAATTTTTCACTTTGTAAGACATATGTTGATAATGAGTAAGCAGAGAGTGTGATTTCTTTTCTCTTATCACCTCATCCAGCTGAGGAAGTTCCTATCCTTTGATATTTTTTCATATGTAGACAAAGGAAAACACCACAAGTAAATATATTGTGTTCATGTGTTTTTCCCTCCCCACCACCTGCTTAGTTTTAGTATTTTTTGCCCCCCTCATTGTGTATTTGAACTCTTTTTGTAGGTTTGGGAATGTCCAGAATTTTGAAAACACTATTGAAAGAAAAATAATCAGCATAGAACAGATTTTATGTTGTAGGCATTAGGTGGGAATGTTCCAATGACCATCAAGGAACCGGACCCCAACATTATTCACAAATTAATCATACTTTTTGTTCAGAAGGATCCTTACTATGAACAGAATCACTGCAGGGAACTTCCAGTTAGGATTTCCACAAAATAATAAAGTGTCTCTTACCAACCAGTCATATCAATTTAAATATCTACTTTGTTTGAGTAGAAAAGAAAGGCCGGATTTCTACTGTAGAAAAATCAGTAGGCAATTATTTCTGGAATACATAGCTTTTCACAAGTATTATTGTCCTTCAATACATAGTTTAGCACATACCATGCAGGGTTGACACCCACCAGCATCACCATTTTTAAAGCCACTCTTTTGTGGAGATTCCATTTTTCTATTGATGTTGCCAAACAAATTACTCCAATCAGCAGCAGATGAAAGTCTTTAAAATAAGCAGATGCTACCTGAAATAAAAGAAAAAACAAAGAATAAAAAGGAAAATAAATCCTTTTTTATAAAATTAAATTGTGAATTTTTCTTACCATTTGGTGTCATCATTTTTAATGAAAAAAATACAGTAAGATTATATTATGAAATAAATAAAGAAAAAAATTTTTGGCTTAAAATTAAATTATTAAGTTCATTGGAACTGTTAAATTCATTTAACCAAATGATTCAAGAATAAATGCACAAAAGTGCATATGGTTAAAATAAAATAAAAAATAAAGCTTAGGATAGAACAACCTAAAATCATCAGTCACATCTCACATACATAGTAAATCACCAATGAAATGTTGTTTTTGTTACTTTTTTATCTATCCAACAGATAAAGTAACAATTTTAAGCATAGACTTAGAGTATGATTATCTGTGAAGTCATCTCTTTGGCATGAGGTGTTGCACTCTGTAGTTTGCACATGGAGTAATGATTGTGACATTCTGCCTCTATAATATTAAGGATATTTCATAACTATCTAGCATTTTCTCACTGACTGGCACCTAAGCACTAGATCACTATGTAGAAAAAATTATTAAAGAAATGTGAACAAGTCCTGAAGACAAAGCACGTGAGCAAGTCTTGAGTCAGAACTATTGTGATTGGCACTCAGCAAATCCATAGATTTGCCTGACAGTTTTCAACATTAAGCATTTCATTCTTTGGAGTTTTTGTTCCTGATATGCACAATATAAAAGAGAGAAAAATAAAGGTTACCTGCTTGGATCCCATTATACCAAACAACGGGAACATAAAGGCAGGGAGCAAAGCCGAAACAGCCAGTGGCAAAGCTTCTGTGAGCCAAAAGATGGCAACTACAAACAATGTGTATGCACATTCTGCTTCCTAGAATACAAAAGGCACCAATAAAAACATGAGTTGATCATCTAGGGCAAAAAAAAAATCACAATTCAAAAAGTACAGCTACATCAGTAGAGAACTTCCCTACACCTGGAAAAAGTATGAGTCCAAGGACCGGCATTTAGGCTACTTATTGTGTGCTATTGACAATCCTGCTAAGATATGAAATGTAGTCAGTGAAATAGTTCTAGTGAGTTTTTTTCTAAGAGATAGTAAAATTATTTAAATTCTACCACTCAGGAAAGGTGGGAAAAAAAGTCAGCTGCCTATTCCTTCAAGGACAATTAAACATCTAGGTCATCTGGAGCGTTCTCAGGCCATGAAATCCCTGTAAATCAGAACCATTCTGCCTGTGTAAGCAAACATTTAAGCCTCTAGGAGCACCTAATAATAGGTCAAATTTTTTCTCTCCTGAAGTTTTGTCATCAGTATCAATAAGGCAAGGATATAATCTAACAAAAAAGGTGTCTTGCAAGACTCACAAGAAACACCACTGTTTTTTTTAAGGCTTGTAATTTTAGCAAGTGTATTTTGTTTCAGCTCCTGAAAACCAGGAGTTTTTTATTTTTTTCTCTTTTTTTTTTCCCCCTGGGAGAATAACTTTCAATGCTGCCTGTAAAATGCAGCCCCAGACAAACATAATGAGATGAAGTAAACCTAGTTTCTTCCAGAGTATTAGAAATCTCTTTTTTGTAGTTTTAAATTTATATTTTTGCTTTTAAGGAAAATGATTTGGAAGCCTTAGTGCCCCTGGTTAGGGTATGAAATTACTCAAGAGCAGCATAAATGGTTTGTACTGGGAAAGGAACAGCTTAATGATGTGGCTCTTGGAATCTTTCACTGGAAAACAACAATATTAAATCTAAGTCAGTCAGCAGTGGCTATCATTTATTATGGGGAAGAAGTTTGTGTTATGTATGAAACAATTTGAAAATATCCATTCACCTAGCAAATGTTCATCTCACTTAAGTCCTACCACATTAAGAATTTCCTGTGAGTTTCCTCTCAGAAAGGAAACCGAAATACTGCAACTGTGATGTGAGAGCGTGAGGCACATTGCTCTGTAACCACCACCTATCTGTGATGCAAGGGCTTCTGAACCAAACTTTCACATATTGTCATACATGGGATGTATAATGCACAGATGATAACATATCACAGAATTCCATTTCGTTATACTGGCATCAGAGCTGTACCAAATACAGTCGCTAACAACATTGTTAGATAGCTGCTTCATCAGCTTGCAGCTGTCACAAGAGTTAGTGAATGCCAGAATTTATTTCAAGTTAAATAAGACTATGATGTCCTGTCATAGATTTTTCTCTATTTAGGAACCAGAGGGAATTTATCAGGTCATTGTTTTCAGTCATTTCCTATCAGACAACACAAAACGTGATGAACTTAAAATCCTTCATTAAAGAAAAAAGTAATTGCAGCTCTTTTCCTGACAATTAATCTTCATTGCCAATCATACAGAGCTGTTTAAAAGTGTCCACAAAGTAATAATGAGAACAAGATTTTCAGTATAGTCCAGATGTTGTTAGAACACAAATATGTGATGCAGATCTTCATGCATCCAGTACATAATTTTATGTTGAAGCTGTCTTCTCTACATTTCTGTTCAAATACACTGAGTTGACAAAAAAAAAAAAAATCACAATGCAAACACCATTATTCATTTAAGGTCCCTTCCAACTCAAACTATCTGTGATTCTGGTAATCTGAAAAGGTCTGGGAATCTCAGTCCTTACATACAGGTACAAAATAATTATCTCTCCAAGCAGGTCACTTACTTTGGTTTTGATGATAAGTGGAAGTGGAAGTAAAAGCAGTGGGGTGAGGACAATGAGCAGGAACCTTCGATAAACCAGGAGGTAGCTAAGAATCTTCATGGTTGATGTCTGTTTAGATGAACTTTCCTGAAGAAACTGCCAAAAAACATGTTGGACTTTAAATAGCTGACTCTGATTAATATTTTTCCAAGGTATCACCTTTAGCCATTGCTAAAGCAGGCCAGTAAAGCAAGTTAAAATTAAATCTGGGTCTTTATTGTTTTAGTGAGTTTATTAACAGTAGGTTGATAAGATAAGTGTTAGCCTTAAACCAAAGCTAGATGTCAGCTCTCTCAGGACTTTCTCTCCCTGCCCTTCCTCATAACAAGTTTATGTAATTACAACAGGTTTTAGACAGCTAATAAATAAAAACTTCAGGTGGTCTCCCAGTCACTGTTGACTTACATAGGAAGTCAAAACATATAACACACATAGAATATATGTTCGAAACCAGTTGGGGCATTTATGAGAAATCATATGCAAGATTATTTTATTGAACAGAATTAAAAACTCTTCATCGTCATTTCCATCTGTGGAGATATTCAGAACTTGATAGGACAAGATCCTGAGCAGCCTGACCCGAACTTTGCTCTGCTTTCAGTAAAAGGTTGGACTAGATCACTTGCAGAAGTGCCTTCCAGCCTCAGCCTTCTTGTTGCTTTTCTCTGTCTAGAATCTAAAGTATATAAGGAAAAACAGGGACTTTTTTCTGTCTTGCCAGGCAGGGAATAGTTCATTTTCTCTTCTCATGCAGAAACAGGATGAGGTTTGTTATGTATATCATTTAAAGATTTGAGGAAGTCTAAGAGTGGGAGACTTTTTGCAACAGAAGTCAAAAATAAATAAATTCTTCTATCCTCTTTTTCAATAAAAAGAAAACTTGGTGCTGTCTTTGTAATACAACAAAATAGCAGCAAATAAAGAACAGGAAAAGATAGGAAAGAACCTTGTACACTATCTGTGGGTGAAGATTAAAAGGGGGAAGGACACATTGTTTTGTGCTTGAGATCTTACATGAAGAAGAAAATTGGAAGAGGAGACAGATGAAGGACTGTTTGAACTGCCATCAGATCCATCCAAAGGACAGGTAATAAAGACAGATTTTTGCTATTCATATAACCTTTTGATTATAAGAATCCTATGTGTCAGGGTGCAGGCAAAAGAAGTGATCAGATTGTCATTTTGAGTACACACTTCTGGGTTCAGGAAGGTAGGACTTTGGCTATGGGAAAGCAGTACCTCATAACTAACTCAAAAAGCAATTGCCTGAAAACCCAAAGGTGGGAAATGAACTGGGGAAGTGTAACGAAGTAACAGCCTTGCTACTGGGGAACTGGGAAAACAGCTTTGACGCTACCTAGGCAGCTGAGACTGAGACCCTGGGAAGATAATGTAAGGGATTTAAGATGTTCAAGTGAACTGGTAATTTTTGAAGGGGGCTGTTCTAAATATATAACTTGTTTAAATAATTCAGAGACAGCATTAGGAAATCTTCAAATATCCAAAAATCAAAAAAGAATTGTGTGTGGTCTGGAAAAATCTGTGCTATAAAGGAATAACAAACGTTTAGACTGATAAATTCAGAAGGACTGTGATATGAAATAAATTTCCGTTGGAGAAGTCACAGAAAATTTCTGTTAAAGTATCAGAACTAGGAGGAATTGAGAGGAGAGAGATTTAGTAAACAAAAAGGAAGACAAACTGCAGACAGTGTTGGAGTATTCAACACTTTCTTTGCTTGAGTCTTCACAAAGGTAAATGGCAGTCAATTAAATGAATTTTAATATGAAAAAGAGAATGCACTATGGGGACAGTGCAGGTGGGATTAGTGGATATTTAGATTTAATATATGTATTCAAGTCAACAGTTTCAGATGAAATTCAACCATAATTCATGGGTGATAATTCATGCAGTAATCTGAGAACTATTTTAGAATATATTTGAATATATTTTGATATGCCAAATATCTGAAAAACTGTGGAGTATTACAAGTTTCTAGAAAACTGGTCAGACATAAATGGAAATTAAATATGTCACATGAACTCAATTTAGTTTTCTGCTTTTACAGGGCAACTAACTTAGTGACCAAAGATGTAAATTATATGCATTTCATTTTACTTCAATAAATTTTTAGATAAACTAAAAGCAAGTCAGAGGTAAGCATAAAAGAAATGCTCTAGGGGAAATTATGCCTGTATGTACAAATTATTTCTTAAAAGTTGTTCTTGAAGAGCAGTTGCAATTGTTTTACATCATACTTTGAAGATATTTCAAATGGGATCCTTAACAGGTCTATTCTGCTTAGTTTTCTAGACCATATTTTTGTTCATGGTTTTGAATCATAAACTAGTAATCAGCAGGACAAAGATAATACTCTCTAGCTGATACTAGACCATTAAATCTGCTTTTTCAACATTCTTAGACAATCACAGCTATAGCAAAATGCCATGTGGAGATAGGAGTCCAGAACAAAAGAGAAAAGGGAAAGAGACTTCCAGTCCTGATTCAAATAAAATATTGCTGATGAAGAGTAGAAATTGTCCTGCACAATTAACATTGAAATTCTAAAGCCTGTCTGCAGGTCCCTGGTCAGCTATCAGAGATGGTCAGGGCAGAACAAGGAGTTACACTGAGGAGGTTTCCTTCCAAACTTACGCTGAGATGTTTCTGGAGCAGTCAAACTTCTACAGGTAACCTGAGAATGGACTAACAGACAGATGCTCAGGGAGACATTGAAGTTGCAGTGGATAAGTTTAGTGGAGGAGGGCTGAAGGTTTTCTGAAAAAATGGAATTTGGGACAAAACTTTTCTTACAGGCAGGAAGCTGGAACAAGAGAGAATATGCGATCCTGCTTATGAGAGCTTTAAACACCCAGCTCTCCATGTGAAGACAAAAGTGGTTTTAATGTGATCTGAGGTGTTATGGAACAATTATGAAAAAAATTACAAATTCAGTTTGAAAAATAAATAAGGATGTATATGGAACACTGGAAAAAATTTTAAAAGAGACTGAGTTTCTAGAAAGAAAGAATATTTCTAGTTATGCTACTCAGTGCTAGCTGATCTGGGTCAGTATTGATCCCTTAATCCCAAGCCTTCTTGGAATGCTTTATTTATTTTTGTTATTTCTTGTGTTAACTGTGCACAACCCTTGTGTATTTTCTCAGCAGCTGAATTGAGTTTTCTGGTTCATTTTTTTCAGCCCTCAGGAAAGCCTGTGGGAATGGTCCTTTTATGCTGAAGTTTTGTGTAGATAGCTGTATTTGCAGTTTGGTTGAGGACTGCTATTTCTCTTTCATACTTGAAGAAGGCCTTGTGTGCTCAAAAATATAATTGTGTGGGACAACAAAGCAGAAGAAGGGTTTGAGAAAGAGAAAAGAAAAACTCAGGTTCTTCCAAAAGCTGATTTTCAATAAAACAAAGGAAGACTCAAAGACTCGTATGAGAGATCCAGTTACGGGGAATGAGATGGCAAGAGGGGCATCATCACACCCCAGTAAATACAATCAATGAGAAAGCAGTTGTGTCCCCACTTTCTCTTAGCAGAGAAAGAAAAATAAGCTCAAACTTTCCTGGGCACTACGAGATTCTGTAGAATGCATATTCCAGGAATCGTAGTCAGCTTGTGAGTTCTCTCTCGAGTGATCCAAAAGAACTGTTTTGACTGAAGCCCTGAGCAATAAGCTGTTGCACAGACCAAGCAGCATATAGTTCATGCAGTCCCCATGGGCCACTTCAGACAGGGTTAAGAAGAGAGAAATGTTCTCTATGTTACTGAGGAAGCATGACTCCACTGGAGTCTCTGGCAGGAGGCACCTGCAGACACCCCAGGTCAGCAGCATCAAGGATGTTGGAGCCAGGGCTATAGGGCAATTTGCTCAAAGGCGTGGGCACAACTCATGGGTAATGCGGAAGAATGGGGATATATATTTTATGTCCCAAGGACATTAAACCCCGGGGAAAAATAAAATGTGATTTGATTTGCATATTATAGGAAGTACTATGTCTAGAATCGCCTGAACCAATGGAGAATGAGCCTTGCAAGAAGAGAGGCAAGCACAGCGATGACCCAATGTGAGCCAATAATTTAACACAATATGCCATCTCTCCTGTCGGGAGCAACCACCATAACACATGAAGGCAAAGTCATGCATCAAACAACTCAATGGACATTTTAAGAATGTTTTACAGGGATGATCCATAGACTGCAGGAATCACATCTGTATATATATGTACCACATGATAGGAAAGAGAGTGGTAATTGGTAAGGTTGTATTGGATAGTGTAAGACTTGAGCATGACATAAATTGTACGGACTCAAGGGCAGAGATTTAGCGGGGATGGATGGATTTTGTTCATGGCAGTCTGTATGATGCTGGTTTGGACCATGTGATGTTTTGAAAATGTGACTAAAAATGTAGGTAACACCCCTGTGTTTTGGTTATTGCTGAGAAGTCTTTCCACGGCATCAAGATATTCCCACTCTGCCCTCCTAGTGAGTAGCTGGGGGCGTGCAAGAAGTCAGGAGGGGACACAACAAAGGCAACTGACACAAACTGATTAAACGGGACATTTTCTGCCATATAAAACCATGTTTAGTGACAAAAACTGAGGGGAGGAGGTATTCTGGGATGAGAGACATTGCTCAGAGCTGGCTAGGCATTGACCTATTTCCGGGAGGTAGTCAGTCTTTATTTTTGTACTAATTATTCCATGTTATTATTCTTCTTTATTTTGCTTATTAAATGTTTTTAACCCACAGGTTTCTCACCTTTGCTCTTCCTATTGTCTCCCCTGTCCCACTGGAGTCAGAGCAGCTGAGTAGCTGGGTGGTGCTTAGCTGGTGAACCAAGTCAACCCTTGTCAATGGCCTTGTAAATTACAGTACTACTCTCTATCTTAACACACACTTTAAAACATTTTGATCATCACAGACACAATGGTAATATTACCAAACCAAGAAGAACGTTTCATTTAAGCAATTCTTCCTGAGAATTTCAAAGCATGCAGAATTTAGTACAACATGCAGCAGGGCAGGATCCACAGATACGTGAAGGGGGAAAAAAAAATATTTCCTTGTCAAAGGTTGATCATGCAGGATTAGCAGGACACCTTTACAGAGTGAGATAAGCACTATTTTAGAGCAGCACTCAAATCTATAAGGAAAGTTTTTTTTACACCAATTAATGACTAATTCTAGTAACAGAAATATCACTACGAGAACTGTAAGATGAATAAAGTGTTACCCAAAGGGAAGAAATCGGTGGAAAAACAGTCAGGGCAAAGGAATGTTACAAAAGCAGCTTCCCAAAGACATTTAAAGGATTTATGCTTCTACAACATTATATTAATGATTCTCAAAATTATACTTATTGAAAACAAAAATGAGAAGCATTACCAAAAATATTAAGTTTTTATATAAGAAGAACTGGAATTCTGAAGTTACTATGTTCTACTATGTAGAGGACAGAGAGGAAAGCTCCAGAAATGGCCTGGGTGAGCACTGTGGTGGGATTTACTTCTGATTTTACACATCCATATCTAAATTGGTCACCATAACCTTCATTTCACAATCTACAGATAGATGTACGTACTCCCATCCTGCTCAGCTGAGGTGCTTTAACCAGGCTGAGGTGAATTACAGAGTGTTTCTCTTCACTGACTACAAAGCCTTGCACAAGACATCTAACTTTTAGATGTCTGTGGTAGGACAGACTTGTTTTATCCTCTGCTTGTTTGGGAAAAAGTCTTAAGAAGCTCTCTGAAGTCAAGAATAGCTGCAAAAGAAACAATCTTCTTTCCTTTGGTCTTAGGGTTTAAGCAAATGGATATAGCATGCACCTATCACTAAACAAGATTTTATCAGAATTTCAAAGTCCATTATTGTTGTTGAATAAGTAGCTTTCACTCCTTATCATTGAAAAGAAAATGGAAACCATCTCTTTTTCTGTATTAACTTGCCAGTGGTTGGGATCAAAGGGGTTCATTATTGCCAGAGAAAAATTAAGTATCTTTAGTACAGACCCAAAACTGATCTCCACCTTTAGAAAGATGCCATTGAGAATAAATTTTCACTAAATAGAAAGCATGGAAATTAAGCCACAAGCACTAATTCCCCAAGATCTTGCATATTCTGCAAGGCTTTTAACAAGCACAGGAAATTTTGCCTGTTGTTGCTGCTCATTATTTTTCTTTAAAAACACAAAAGCTTTTGGGACTGAAAATTCTAATAACATCCCCCTAAAACACATAGAGAGACTTAAACTCTCCTTCTCCTTCACTTTTTCTTATTGCAGAAGTGAAAGCAGAACTGCACTGAGTGCAGTTCCACAGTGGTGGAATTGGATGTGTGGTCACATGTGTCCCATCCTGAAGTTTTCCAATTTCTAAGTACATATCCAAGATGATAACAGACAACTGCTCCAACAACTCTAAATGCTCCAAAAACTAGGTTAGTAAATCTTAATGGAAACACAATTGTATTTTAAACTGTGTTTTTTCTTTTTTTAAAGTATCTCCTAAGGAACAGTCTTTTCTAAGCTTAGCAGAATGCTATCACGGACAACGAGATTTGTACAGAAAAGGAGGTAAACAATCAAAACAAAAGTACCTTTCTGGAATTTCAATAGCATGAAATTCTGAGCAGTATGTGAATTTACAGATTGAAGATGGAGACTTCTGAAATAATTCAGGTGTTTTATTCCTATGTTCTTGGCCTGGCATGCTAAACAGCTGTAGTTAAAAAAACTACTGAACTCCATTTATTTTCATAAGAGTCCTTGCATTTCCTTTTCTACACTACAGAACAGCTGAGAAAGTTCTCTCTGAAAGAGATCATTGTCACCCTTTGGAGAAGCAGTTCACAGAAACCAGATTAAATCAATTTTCATCATGTGATGAGAGAGGAAACACATTTTATACCTACATTCAGACTGTATTTCTGAATGGAAGAAATCTGACATGTTGAATACACTTCCACACTCCTTACTGCATAAAAGCAAACAAACTGAAAAGAAACAAAACCCAATTACTTTACATTGAAAATTTTCATGACTAAAAGTTCACTACGCATTGTAAACATGATCCTTTTCATTTTGAATAGAAACCCACTGTACCTAAAGGCCATTAGTGTAATGATTTTTCTTGATGACCTGTACTTAGCGCCATTTTCTTTGAATCAGTTCAAGCGCTTCAGAAGGAGCTGCCCTGCTTGGAGCTTGTCCAATGATTTGCTCCACCCTTATTCCAGAGGCTTCACTGAATGCCTGACGCCTGTACATGGTTGTCCAGTGTGCTCCTTTTAAGGACAACAGACTTATGCCTTTTGGCAACTGACCCTTGTCATAATCTGGCAAACTTCCCTTGCCAATAATCAATTCTCCCAACGTTTACATAGCCCCTACCCAAAGGCCTACTGCTGTCATGTTAAAGAAAGGCAGCTCAATTTTGAAGAGTAAATTCTGTTTGATAAGGATGCATTTTCATGGATTACTTCTTTTATTATCACAGGAATTCTCTGAGGGAGCAGGAAAAAAAATCACCTGAGAAGTTATTATTTTTGAAAAGGTTAATGCTTGTGAGATGAAAACTGACCAAGTGCAAATTCTCTTATTTCCACAGAATTAATCTGCATGAATTAGCATGCATCTTTCTTAATTTAGATGAGGAGCTTTCATTGAGTTGGGGAGCAATCCCCTTAATGTCTCATGATTTAGCAATATGAGACTTATATGCCATGCTGTGAATGTTTTCTTCTTGCAAAAAATTGATTTCTTCTGGGATGCAAGATCAATCTCTTAACAAGAGAGCATATTGATAGCTGTCATTTAATCAACAGTGAAGGAAAACATGTATTTCAAGGAAAATATATTCCAGCAAACAAAGACTAAAATTCAGATGTGAAATCACACTATAAGTCCCACTTTGATTCCCACAATGTGTTTATTAAAGTAATACAGGAGAGAAAAATATTCATCAGTAATTGCTTTACCATTAATAATTTCTTTTAAAACAGACCAAGCTCAGAGATCAGGTCCAGAGTTGCACTGAACCATATTTTAGGGCTCTTCTAATTTGCTTAATTTGAATATGATTCAGTGTTAAAGTCTAACAGCATGAAAGATCAGGGAGCACTAATGATTCGGCTTGACTAGCACCATCCCCTTCTCCCTTATTTTGAAATAATTACTTATTTCAGGTTCAAAGCAAGCTCTAAATTAATATTGTATGGCCATCCCATTTTTGTGGAAAGAATCAGAATCCCTCTTAATTGAACTTAAGAGGATATATAGAAAAATGTATAAAGATGCTATTACTTTGTTATTAGATGTAATTCTGAGCCTCCCACAGATCCCAGGAGCACCCCGGTTCCAAGCTGGCCAGCTTGGTCCCACGAGGCTGAGCCCCCAGTCTCCAGGGTTAATGGGCTCATGCAAGTTTACATCAGTGGTGGGCAAAGCCTCTTCAACAAGAGATTGCGACAAAAATTTAGGAGATGGATTTACAATATGTCAACTATTAGCCTTGTGTGGCAGATATGAAGCAGTAATACATGACCATAGATCATGTCATATCAGTGACAGCAAAGTCACTTGAAACAAAGACACTTGTTCACGTGGCCAGCCTACACTCCCAGCAGCTGCTGCCAAAGCCAAGACCAGCTGAGCAATTTAATTTTGGAAACAGCTCATGCCTTAGAAATATGAGTTCCCCCTCTCTTAAATTTCTAACATGCAAGATTTTTTTGCTTTTAATCTAGTTTCAGTCTGATTAAAAACAAAGATAAGTTTGTATATTAACAGCTCCTGCGACCTGGAAACACAGAGCCTTTGCCAGCTCTACTGACCCACTTGCCTGAAGGATCCGCTTACATCTGGGAGGTCAAATCACCAGATACAGTGGGTGTAAATCAGGAAGAAAGTGGCAAAATCATACTTTATGGGTCAAAAAACTGAAACATCCTTTATGTCTTACAAATCAACAGTATTTCTTTTCAATTACATGGAAGGCCTCATTAGCTGTACATTTCCAGTTCCCAAGAAAATATGAAAGACAAAGAGGGTAGAGATACAACACCACAAATATGTAAAGTATGGCAATCTGGAATTCCTTACTGAAATTCATTATGGAGAGATATCAGTCATTGTTCCCTCTAACCTGGCTTCAGGTCACTACCTTTATTCTTAATCTTTACAAAGATTAACAATCAGCCATATATAGCTCTGTAAAAGATTTACAGATTTACAGGTTCAAATGGCAGGAATGAGCTTCAGATATCCTGACAAACTTCCTATCTTCGTGGTTCTTCCAAATTAAATCCTAGTGTATGTTCTCTTCCCCACCACCCCTCTTTCCCAAAGTAAAATTAAATTCATTCAACCACAGTGGAACAATAACTAAAAATAATTAAAAAAATTGTATTTTGTTCTGACTTTTTCAGAACAGGGTCATTTTTTTTTTTTTCTAAAACATATCCTGAGTGATTATAACTTTACTTATGAAGAAGGCAGAAGAATATAGTTCAGGGGTAAAGATGTTTTTGTGTCCTGCTGGGTAGCACAGCAGCACTGGGCTCCCAAGGGATGGATTCTTAACAGAGCAAACTCAATAGCAGTAGCGCAAATTAGCTTATGGGCCAACTCTTGGACACACTTTAAACAAATTGTCAACATTTCAACAAAGTTATCCTTTCCTTTACATTCCTGATGTGTGATACAGCAGCTTTCATGGAAAAAAAACCCCGTAACACTCCTGGTCAACTTCCCTTATGCCATGAAAATTGTTGTTTTCCACCTGATTCATCAGTTTAAGATCTCTTTAGAACACAATTATTTATCAATACAAAGGAAATACTTCTTGAAAACAAATTCATTCCCAGCTGTGGTACTCAAGGCCAGATTGATACAGAACCAACTGTTTGGGCTCTCTCTGTTCTAACCCTTGATGAGGGCAATACAACGCCCTTCTTCTGTCTCCAGTAATAAGACTGGCACAACTCGATGCTGACTCATCCCACACATCAGCTTTTCCTATGGGACAACGTCACCGGGCTTGCTGCTTTCCCCCGAGAAGAGGCAGCTGCTGGTTAACAGCAATCATTGGTGAGCAGGCACATTCCTCCTGCCTGCCCAGAGCTGCCAGCAGGGTGCAGAGGCCAGCTCTGCAGCCCTGGTCCACAGCAGGGCTGATAGCTTGACCTTCAAAATCAGACTGGTCTCTTCTGGCTGCTGAGGTCAAGACAGCTGGGAATAGAGATCTCTGCCATGTGTGCTAACAGCCCCATAAGGGGCTCCCATTTCACTTCGGGTCCTTGTGCAGTAGCTGTGTGCAGACAGTAAGTACTGCTAACCTACTGCAGCCAAGCAGGCAGAGTGGTCATGATGTCTCCTAAAAGATAAATATGTTGTGTGGCTATGCAGAGAAACACCACTTTCCCCAGGTATTCTGAACAATTGACAATGGGAGGCTAATGAGAATTTCTGTCAGATTCTGAAAACTCTCCTGGCTACTCAAGCAGTCTGCAAATTCCTCTGTCACAAGGTTCAATGCCTCCACATTCCTTTGCAGAGTGTCAGGGTGATCTAACAACAGGAAACCTGCTGTTGCTGGTTGCAGAGCAACCAAGAAGAGAAATAATCTGTATTATAACAATTTGGTCTTCAACCAGGCTCAAGTTAGTAGTGGTGGGGCCAGGGAATAGCT
Source organism: Aphelocoma coerulescens (assembly GCF_041296385.1). Classification (NCBI taxonomy): domain Eukaryota; kingdom Metazoa; phylum Chordata; class Aves; order Passeriformes; family Corvidae; genus Aphelocoma; species Aphelocoma coerulescens. Next base: position 23,133,824 of record NC_091014.1, on the reverse strand, counting down.
GATCACAGCTGTGTGATGAGACTGTAAGCTTTCTACAGTGTTCAAGTATCCTTGGTAAACCACTTTCTTACAAGTCTCCTCAAAAACAACTGAGTGACTTGAAAGCTTTAAAAAACAAACAAACAAACAAACAAACAAACAACCCCATATACCAAACAGACTTTATTATAATATAAAGTGAATCAACTAACATTTTAAACAGAGAAAAGTCAACTACTTAATATGCTAAGAAAATTAAATAAATCAATATTACCTTTTTATACAGACCTCTCCCTCTCCAAAACAGTCCTTTATTCTGATGTTGGTTTAGGTAGTTTTCTGGCTTCCTGACCAGAGAAAATTCTGCACAGCCCCCCCTGTTGTGGACAGTTTTCCCTCTGTGCCTGTCAGGGCTGGCCAGCTGCTCTCTGTTCCTTGCAGCGGTTCCCATCTTTGAGCTAAAGGTTCCCACCTCTGTGCCCTGATCCCTCCCTGACAGCTTTTGAACCTGCCCAGTCCCTCAGCATGCTCCCTCATGAGCAAATTCCCCCATCTTGCCTTCTGTCCAGATGGCTGCAGCCAATTAACTTTCTATTTAAGTGATCATCATAAATACATCTGTAGCAACAAATCAAGTGTTAAATTTGCCTGGGTCAAAATTTCTCAATTGCATGGACCAACTGGCTTTTTGGTGGCCAGCACTCAGGGTTAGATTACTTAGGCCCTGCTGCTCAGCCCTGGGGGCAAAGGGAACTGTGCTGTCCACAGCCTTGTTAAAAGCCATTAATTCTGTTAATATCTTCCTCACCTGTCTTGTCTCTTGACAGGCCACACAGTAAATTCAGCAACCTCATACATTTGTGCAGAAAGACCTGGCAGCATCACCAGGGCTGTGCTGTTACTGCCACATTTTGGTCACCTCAGCAGCCTGCTTTGCACCCTGGCTGCCTTCTCTGAGACCGAGGTGACACACATCAGCCCTGTTCCCTGCAAACAGACTGCAAAAGCGCTCATAGGATCCCCTGAATCTCAGTGGCATCATCACACTTTGAGAGAGGAACATGCAGACCAGTGGAGGAAGTCAGGGGGATCGCAGAAATGGCCATTGCAATTAAGGCCCATCTCTTAAAAAAAAAAAAAAAAAAACAACAAAACCCAAAAAACAAAAAAACCCAAAAAACACCCCAATTAAAACTCACAATCAGAATAGACTAAGCTGCAAAACAACGTTCTTGCTAAGTCCATACCCTCTATTATCGATACTGCAAGCAATGGGATTGTAAATATAGTAATTAGGGAGGAAACTCCTTACCTAATGCAATTTAACACTGACTAATCTCTAGAGCTGAACACACTTGGTTTACAGCAAGTGACTGATGTGTTGCAAACAGTGGTTGTGTCAAATTCAGGCAGGAGTGAGTTATAGCTGAGTATAACCCAAAACACACATTGTGTTCTTCTTCTGAGTTTCAAAGGTCTGTATACATGATTTCCTAATTTCCTACTTATTCACTTAATTCTAACTAACTATGCATTTACGTTATTTTTTGGCAAGGTTTCTTTTTGCAGTGGTTCTCCATTGTTTTCTGTAGCATGATTTGACAAAAGTTTCTCAAAGAAAACAGACCATTAATACATTGCAGTAAAACTATATTTTATAGAAAGCACATGCAGCATTTGTAACTTAAGTGTGTGCCAAATTCAAATTTACAACAAAGCAACAAGAGCAACTATTTTTAATACTCAAAGTTTCTCATAAGCTCTGCTGTTGCAAAGGTCAGTGGAAGTCTAAAGGCATTAAACTTTCAAACCTTTATAAGCATAAAACATTTATCACTTAGGGAGGATTTGCTAGGATTATTGAGGGGCTACACAGTGCACTGTTAGTACATAAAAGGAAAGATTTCTTTGTTAAGAATTCTCAGTAATCTTCACTAATACATATTTTTGTGTGTCTTATCACACCCCAAAGGAAAGAAAGAAGAAAGAATTTTTTTTTGGGCGGGGAGGGAAAGTACCTTATGTTTGTTTATATCTCTTTTGATAAAGATTTTGAATTATTAGTACTATATTGTTAAAGCTCATATGTATGTCCAAGGAGTTTACATTAATCAGCTGCTAGCCACTGTTTACCACAACCTCAACAGAATATCCACCAAAATGAAACAAAAAAGATGACATAAATACAATCAAAGCAAATCCATTTAGAATGTGAATGACTATCCATGGTATTCATCCAGCTGTAATTATTACATATATTCAGCTTTCCTGCCTCTGGACAGTGGAGCTGAGCCTTGTTTGCTGTATCAGAAGCAACTTTTTCACAGGAAGAATGAAATTTTCCAGTGTTTCCTTTTTTCATCTCACTTTTGGTATGTCCTGTCATTTCTGTCTCTCTGCTCTCTTTCTTTTTTCTGCTCCTCAGTGGACTTGCTGGCAGGCTAAACTACAGAAAAATTTTAATTAAAAATGGTTCCTTTCCCACTTAACAGGACAGAATCCTTATAAGTCATTTCACCACAGTGAGAATTTTGTCACAGTCAGGCAAAGAGTATTACCTCAGGAGAAAGGGAAAAGTTTTCAATACTGGCTTTTCAAAGGACTCTGCTTCACTGACTTGTTGAAAATATCCAGGCTTCACAAAAATTGAATGCTCTATGTCATTTGTCTCTAATCTAGCTACGAAAATGCCCTAATAACTTCTATTCATTCTTCAGATAATGAAATATAACAAGTACTGTGGTCCTGAGATTCTAATGTTTACCAGGCTTGAGGGATTGCTTGTTTAAAGGGTGAAGGAGAGCGACAAACTTCTCCTGAAGAAAGAGTAATGGATTAAATGTGTCTGACCTTTTCCACTTTGAACTGTAAAAAAATCTTTTGAATACAGGACTGTTTACAGAGCTTCTCCTAATTTTTTTCAGTTCATATACAATTAAAAAGTTAGAATGTTTCATCTCAGCAAATTGTATAAGAAACAATATTAGATGTTTAAGGATCTGATTTTCTTACTGCCAAGGAAAACCACACTGAAAGAATTGAAGAAAATAAAATGTTCTGAATGTGTGGAATTATGAATTGTTCCTTACACAGAAACTAATGCGATAGTAGGGCAGATATTCAGGGAAGTTCATGGGAGTGCTAGGTGGAAGCAAGGTCTGAGGACACTCTAAATGGTGATAAGAATCCTTACAAGAGATGACGACACCTGGAGCTTTTGCTGTGGCTCTGTGTGTGTCTGGGTGCAGCAATGGCAAAGCAGAGGTGGTGTTTCTGTGTCTAAGCAACAACAAGGTGTGTGGGTGGAAGTTCTACCTGAATATGAAATAGAACTTCTTTACTGTGCAGTGACCGAGCACAGGAACAGGTTGCCCAGAGAGGCTGTGGAGTCTCCCTTGCTGGAGATACTCAAGAACCATTTGGACACAGTCCTGTGCCATGAGCTCTGGGATGATCCTGCCTGAGCAGGGAGGCTGGACCAGATGACCCACTGGGGTTCCTTCCAACCTGACCCACTCTGTGATTCTGTGAGATATATAGATGTATAGATAGATAGAACATTTCATGTTGTTTGCTGAGCCAGTGGCTTCTATAGCAGCCTTTGTTTCACCAAAAATTTATGTAAAATAGCCTACATATTTAACTGAAAGAATATAATTGAGAGAGTAGTTTTCAAGAACACCTTGTTTTCAGTCCAAAATCCAGGATTTTATGTAGCTACCCTATGGCTAAATAGTCCTTAATAGGACTACAACAGTATTGTGGGGTTTCTGCTCTAAAACTGGATTCCTTTTTAGCTCTCAACACTAACTGTGTTTAAAAAATTACCACATTACCTGAAAGCATGAACAACATGAGATTATGAATTTGGTACTTTATGTTCTTACCATCTTGATGCAATCATTAGCAAAATAGGGTGCAATGATAAAATAAGAAGATAAAATATCAGCATTTGCCCATTACTTGAATATCAGGACACTTGTTCTTCCCGGATGCTTTCTAGGAATACTGGGCACAAACACCCATGAGCAAAAGGAGGCAGAACTATAATTTTGTGAAGATCTATTGAGGCTTAGCTCTGCTTCTCAAGAACCAGTTAAAAAAATCGGGGGAGAGGACAATAAAAAGGCCAAATCAACCATGTTCCATTACTTCCATTACTACTTTCATATTTTTTCATATTTAATCACAAACATGGATGTACGTATTTGTACAGATTCCTTTGACTTCTGGGAATAGATGGAAAAATTCCAGTACCATTGAACTAGGCCATAATTTCTAAATGTTATGCCCCTTAAATACAGTAATCATTGCAAGGCAGCTGCTGGATTGTGTGGGCAGAGGAGGGAAGGGGGCACCACACTGTGCTGGCACATCCCCAGTCATTACAAAAACAAGGGATGCCTGACAACAGAAAGAAATCAATGCCAATTTGCTCATAACTGGTTAGCAAAATAGCCATTACTTCACTGATTAAATCATCAGCTAACTAACAGGTAAAATTCAAAAGTTAATGGAAACTTCATATTGTTGCTATGTAAAATTTTCTCTATTCTGTTTTCAAGCTGCTGTGTGCTCTGGTGAAGACCTACTTTGTCTCTCAGAGCCTGTTGCTATGGAAGTGACTGAAATACCGCTAGTTAAGCAATAGCCTCTATTTTCTAAACAAATAAGCAGCTTTCCTCTGCAAAGGGCTGTAAGCAGGCTTTGTGCTACTCTCAGGTGTGCACTGCACCTGCCAAATGCTTTTAAGCACAGAGCTCAGCTCTAAGCAATCAGGTCACCTAACAGGAAGGACCAGCTAGAAGGTGTTGCCTCATGTGGACAGAAGGGATCTCATATTTCACACTTCACAGTATTTCCCAATCAGATCAGGTCAACCCTCACTTCTGTTGCTTACTGGCAAAGAAGGTTCATTGCAAACATTGAGAAGTAGAGAAACTATGTAAGTTTCAGCTCAGGCAAAGCTTAAAGCCAGATCTCCAGATCGATGGCATAGCCCATGAACAAAAATGATGAAGCAAAATAAGGTGCAATATTTAAATGCCAAACCACTTCTGCCTGTTAGGTAGCATGATAATATTTTGTCTGTTTGGAAAGACATGGCAGGAGCGCCACACTGCAGAGGAGGAAGACGTAAATCTGTATAATCTTTGCATTAACCCCTAGGGTTTGGGGGGAGAACTGCTAATATTATGGTCTTGGACAAACGATAGGGTCTACACAACCAGTGTTATCTCAGGTATAAGCTGTAGCTTATACACGCTTATATATGACAACATGCTGTAGCACACCAGAAAAAAGAGGCTGTATTCTGACAAAAAACCTGCAGATTTTATGTATACATGAACTGATTTCAATTAATAAATCTTGATTTGGAGACCTTTTCTGTATCAGAATCTTGTATTAGTATCTGGTATGAAATGACTACCAACACAGCACCACCAGTAGAGTGAAGGTACAAGGTTCCTTAAAAGAAGTATCCAGTAAGAAATTAACACTGGCCTTAGTGATTAAAGCAGAAAGATCATCCTCCTTCCAAATACACTAAAACAATAATTTCTAATGACAATAATGAAATTATTTCACTTAGAGCACTAATGGCAGGCATTATCTCCTCTGTTGCAAGTGCCCTTTAGGGTGCAAAGTGCTGGAGCACAGATTCTATAGCAGTTGAACTGTGCTGATGCTTTGAGACAGGAGGCCCTACATTATTACACTATTGGAGGAGCACACAAGCTGTAATTTTGATCATTATGTAATTTCCAGATACAACATAAAGCACTTCTGGAACAAGAGTCCCATTGCAGAACAGCTGAATCTGGCCCTGGATTTGCAGCAGATGCATACACTCCTGATTAGACAAGGGGCAGATTTACTTAATGAGGAACACGCAATCTTACTGAATCTTTGAAGTGAAACCACCAGCTATTCCAAAAGAAAACAGTGATCCTACTGAAGGAGGCCCTCAGCTTTCTGATAAAGTAAGGTGATAAAAGTAACTAGATCAACTGTTAACCAAGAATTTCATAACAAACAGAAGATAGTAATTCATTAGGCAAAAATCTATGTCTTAATTCTTAGACACCAGTTTTATACAGAGGAGAGTTTCATATTTTACAATTCAGAATTTCATCATTAATCTTTAGCTCATTTACCCATTGCCAGAAGCATGCTTACCCCAAAAAACCCTTTCTGACCCCTCGAACTTCAGAGTGCTATAAAAGCAATTATAGCAGAAAAGGGTTCAAATTATGTCAAAACATGAGTGAACTATAAACTCCCTGATATATCCAGTAAAGAATTTTTGTGTTATTTAAGGGGGGGGGGGAAACCCAGACAAAAACCCCACCACACCAATTTACCTCCATTTAGGTTTCTATTAATCACTGTTAGACCACAGAAACTGGTAGCAGTAAGCCATTAAGGTGTAAATTCTGATGTCAAAACTAATCAGTACACAGGCAAAAACTCCTGTGAAAACCTAAATCACTGAAAACTGATGGAACTGCTCCACTCTTGCAGTATAAGTACATATCCATGAAAGCTCTACAAGCAAAAGCACACTATTTTGGTATTGTAATACTACTTAGTTACAAAAAGATAGATGAAATATCAGATTTTTCTAGTCAGGAGTTAACTTTCTGTTTCAAGCACTCTGGGGTACAATTCTGATGCTTCATGAAGGTGGTAAGATAAATGCGATGTAGCTGCACAGTACCCTCCTTACACTCCCTTTCAGCTTCCTCAGGGTTTCTGGAGGGCAGCCAAAGCAGTGACTCCTGCCTTAGTTCGCAGACAGCCCCAAAGAATGGCGCTGAGAGAGAAAGCTGAAGACTTGAGCAATGTTCCAAGACAGCCCAGCATCACCATGTGCACACCTCCACTAGAACGGGCTGGGTCCTTTGTTTTTAGCCTTTCTTTTCCAGGCAAGGACTCTGGAAATCACTCAGAAGTGCAAGGATTCTCACTACCAAGGAAAAGATGATGATCTGTACTGCCCTTCCTCTCCCACATTTGTCTTTCCTCTTTTTTACTAAGGAGAAGGGTTGAAACTTGTTGGGGGCCTGGGCCATCCCTGTTCAGTTGCAGTCTGAAGATACAGAATGAGAGAAAGTGTCCACAGCTGGATCTTGGTGCTCTCTAGCTCTCTTCTGCCATAGATAGCCTTTAGGGTCTTCATAGCAGGATATGGAAGAGAGCACTCCTGAACTTGCCCTGACATAGGTTATTAGCTGAAGTGTGTTGAGGCATGTGGAGACAGAAAACACATTCCCTGAACTGGAGTTGGTCCTGCCTCTCAGGCTATCAGTAATGTTGCTCCTGCTAAGCCACTTGGCTATTTGCATCCTTTATGTTTCCCCTTTTGATAACTATAGTAAAAATCTTTCCCCAGTATTGCTATAATACATTAAGACATCAATGTTTGCAGCTATCTGCTTTGCCCCTCTGCCAGAATTTTATTACTCAGCAGCAGGAATGGCAGACCCAGACAAGAACCTGCATCTGCTACTCTAGTACAAAATCTGATACATCTTTGGTGGAAAAGGAGAGTGCAGCAGTGTGCGCTTAACAGGCAGCTGAGGCACAGATACACATGAATGAAAGGCAGGGTAGGCAGGGACAGCAGTATCTTAAATCACACTTCAGTGAAAGATATCTGTTAAATAACTCGATCACTCTGCTATCCATATGCATCCATATTTACCCACAGTAAATAGGATACACAAAGTTATAATTCAAATATTACATCAGAAAGTCCTCAGCTTATCCACCTTCCTAAATTACTTTTATAAAAACATTTGTTAGGGGTTTGTTTTTATGTTACAAACATTATTTTTTGCAGTTTTCATTAACTAAGTTAGTTGCATATGATGTCATGGTGACTGTGCACCATTCATTTTATGTTACTTGTACACATTTAGTTAAAGAAATACTAGGAAAGACTAAAAACGGGTTTCTCAGTCTTCTACTGGATGCTTACATTGTTCTTTGCAAAGCAGAAAATACACAACCATTCAGTAAACTATCTTCTATTATGGCAATGATGAATGTTATAAAAAACAGTCTAAAATGAAGCTCAACTATAATAATTCAAGAACATACCAGCTCCAGGGGTTATATAGAAATCCAGATAATCTGGAGCAGGGAACCTGTGTTCCCACAGGAGGCATACAAAAAGCTGTGGTAGAGAGAAGGAAGCCACTTCATTTGTGGGATGCCAGTAGCAGCTGATTTGCTCTTGGGCTCAGTCACTGTTTTAAGTCCCCTTTCCACCTACACAAGTAGGAAGATTAAGAAAGACACTGGCCCACATTCCGGCAAGGAGAGACTACTTGTTTAAGGAACCACCCCTTGGTAAGGTCTCTTTTTTTTTTTTTCCCTTTACCCCACCCCCTTGTACTTCAAAAATGTTTAAGCCTTTAGAAATCTGAGTTCTGGAAAAACTGTTCTTTTCTCCTTGATTTTGCATTACTTTTTGATAGCTAATGGACTAACCTGAGAACAAAATCTTTATCAGCAAACTGAAGATCAGGGTTTTTTACTGAAGGTATTAGACACCATGGGATTTTCTGGCATTTGTGCAGACTGAAGGCATTGTTTTAGTTTTGTTTTGGTTTCTTACTATCCAACCTATTTCAATTGGAAATAAATTAATCTTCCATAAATCTGTTTAGCCCATAATGGTAACTGCTAAATGGTATCAGTCTTTACCTTGACCCACAAGATTCTCCATCGTATTTTCTTCCCTTGTCCTGTTGAGGAGGAGGAGGGAGAGAGTAGCCAAGTGGGTGTCTGGCAGCCAACCAAGGTCAACCCATGACAGAATGCAAGACTGAAAAACAGCCTTCAGGAAAAGGAGCTCCCTGCCCCCCTTGTGCGTTGTGTCTTCCTCTTGTTTGGTGTAACAGTAAGATTGCCACCACACTTACCCCGAAAGTCATCACCACTACTGCTAATTTTTTTGCCAGCAGTGACCAGTATCCAACATTCAGACTTCTTCTTGTATCTCTGATTATCTTAGGAATTAGCTTTTTGAGGCCACTCCTTGTTTTCAGCCTCTACAGCTTCTCCTGTTTGACCTCAGTTTATGCTGAAATCAGTACAGAACTCTTTAATGCCTGGGCACTGCCTAATAATTCAGCTGATTTAGATTTGCATGTAATTTATTAGTCAAACAAAAAGAAAGGTGGAGCTAGTTACTTCACTGAGTTTTCCCTTGCAGATAGGATAACCTATTTTCCTTTACTGCCTACATAAAAATACTATCCTTGGACTATTTCTATTATAATTCTGTGTCATTATAAGTCATTGCTGGGTTTCTGTATGATTTGTGAAATGAGTAATTTTGCAGGCAGAGAAACCAACAGACCAGGACACAAATCAGGAGGTTCAGATTCTAGCTCCATCTCATTTATCCTGTCCAACAAATGATTATTACTGAATTTTGTGATGAAATACCTTATTTCTTCAGAATATTAGCGTTTAGTTTTGGGGTTTATCTGGTTTTAATCTTGATTCTTCAGACTTAACTTGATTTTTTTTTTTTAGTTTTGCCACAGTTTTTTTAAAGATCCTGATTCTTTTTCACAAAATTTAATTTATATGTATATATATATATAAAAATGAAAAAAAAGCTCTTACTTTTCTAACTATACTCTTACCTATCATCCCCTTCATCTTTACTACATATTTTTTAAATTGGTAGAGAAATGAGCTAACACACAGAGAAGTCAGTACTTCTGATGAATTCAGAGAACTCTGGTAGAAGTCCTAAAGGCTCACACTCTTCCAGACAGAACTAATAGTCTGTCTGGAACAGCTCCCAAAACAGGCATGTTTTAACAAGTACATTTATGATTAAGCTGAATTGTGGAATCAGAAGTACGCAGAACTGGAAGGCCCCTGACAGGGTTTTAACTTTATTCAGAAAGGGAAACAAACACAGACAGGTGCAAAATCCTCCTAGAATTTCCTGAGGCACAGTCTTAGGCACAGTCATATATACAAAGAATGAAGTTCCCTGCTGAACTAAGTGATCAGTTGTCTTTGTCTCCAAGGGCAGTGTGATGTGCAGCTGCAAGGGTTTCCGAGGGCGTGGGGACTCCAGCAGCCTACATGGCCCTCTGAGGAGGGGTTTTGGATGTCTGTGTACAGGTGTTGTCAGCAGGGGTGGCCCCTGTGAGAAGAGGCCCAAGCACGAAGGTAAACCCATCCCATGTGGACAGAGAGCAGTTCCTTTCCACAACAGACCGGCCACTGTCCCTGGAGCCCAGTCCACCTGGCCCCCAGGACAGCTAGAGCTGTAGATAGTTCCTTTCTTTTCATGATGTGTTTCCCAGCACAGACGTCACAAGGATAAGCTTGTGGTTTGATCTCCCCATTACAAAGATTTCCCAAGTCACTATAGAAACAGACTACATGCCCCCACAGGCCCTACTTGCCAAAGCATGGTATCACTGCTGTGAGAGAAGGTGGAAAAGCTTTTCTCTGTTAAAAATGCCTTCGCCTTCACCCTGGAATGTGTAATATCAAACACAGCAAACAGCTCTTCTGGAAGAGGCTTATCTTTTCCTCATGGTACAGTCAATATGAGACTGTTTCCCTCTTCTCCAGAGTCCCTCCTGGGCAAGCAAGAGAGGATACAAGCATTCCCAGTACCATACTATAATCAGGACACTGTGAGCTGTAGGAGAGCCCACAGGCTCAAGAGGAGGCCAGATAAATTCATGGGCTATAGCTATACCCAGAGTTATTAAGTACAAAGGCAACACTTATAGTTGAGGAAGTACCTGAGCTAAATGGTGGAGAATGGGAGAACAACTGCAGGGAGCACTACTAGATGCTCACCATACTCATACCACTGCTGGAGATAGAATGCTAAGTTAGGTGGCCTGGTAAAGCTGTTCTTCAGTTCTTTTCATCACCACCGTTGAACAAAATCTATTCCAAATTTTATTGAAACTAGATAAAAGTCCTAAGAAAGCTGTCTTCTACGAGGCAAGTCCTTTGTATAGCTTTTCCCTCTCCTAGCAATAGTTACATGACTATTATGTCAATTTTCTGTTGTCACATTCATACAACTTGCTTTGAAGGGAGAATTAATAAAACAAGTCCAGTTGTCTCCTGGCAACTAATTTGTGCAAAGAAAATATGCCTTTCTAACACAGAGGCTTTGTGTAGATCAAATGCATTCTCTGAGGTTCTGAAAAGCATTTGGGAAAAATATTACAGCACAGGAGACACCTCTGCTAGTTATATGACACTTTCCTTTTGTTTTCTAGGTCAGGGTTGACTGATTCAGAAGGAATAGCTTCAGACAGCATTTAATTTTCTTTTTGGACTGCATAATAAAAGTGTGACACCCAGAAATGATTAATAAAAACTATTGTCTGTCTAGTTAAATAGTTGATTCCAACTGTCTTTCCTCTGTTTCATTGTACAGGATCAGAAAAGTTATATTTTTTCTCATTCCACAAATGTAATTTTGTCCAAATGCCTTTTTTTTTTTTAACTACTAATTGAACATGACCAGTCATAACAAAACATTCCAGAAGAAAGAATAAGAGCCTTATTTTTACCTTTTTTTGCCATTTTACCATTGCTCTTTTACTGTTTCCTTGTTCTTAATAAAATTTAGTAATTCACTCCATAATCAGATTACCCAATTAAAAGATACAGTGTTTCTATTAATTGCAGAAGAACACAGCACACTGTGAATGTTTTCAGGCTTCTAGAAGCACTGAGATGACCATAAAATGCTCAGACTTAAACAGTACATTAGCACAGTGCTTCTAACAATTTTATGTATTAGTTTTCCTTTTTTTTTTTGTATGAACTTCATAACTTCTCCAAAGATGCCTGGAACATGGAGGAGGCTAATAAAATGACCTTATCTCTTTTAAGATGCTCTCTGCACTGGCACATTGAATCATAATAGGTTCTGAACCTGAAATTTGCATTCACTGCCATGACACCAAATCTCATTTTGTGATCTGTTTGGACAAGGACCTATCTTGCCTAGAACCCCATCAACTGTCCATGGCTAAAGCAAACACAAGTCAGCGTTACCCAATCTAATTCTCACAAGCATAAGATAACATTAGATGGAAGCCAAACTGAAATTTTGAAAGGACTTCTCAGGACCATTTATTTAGTGACTTACACTTTATTACTTCTGTACATTTCTGGATGTTTTACTCAGGAGATAAAATTTCAAAACACAGTTAAAATTTCTTAAGTTGTAGAATCATCATGACATATTTACTGAAGAGCCTTTAGAGATACCAGTATCTTCAATATATAGTTTCCCATCAACAATATTTTATCCTTCCCAGTTATCTATGTTGTGGTATGTTTTCTTTGTCAATAAAAGTTAATCTGAAGGAAGTTTTTAATGGCCTTTCTAATAGCCAGAGACAGTAATAACCTCTACAGTCTCACTTCAGAACCTTAACACAAAAAGCTGTTAACAAATGATCGTAATAACAAATAGAATTATTATTGTTGCCAACGTAGGTTAATGATCTGCTTTTCCTATGATATCTTTTCAAGTTATATATATTATGAAGTAAAAAGGTTATAAAAATCATAAACATCAGACCAGGAAAAGCCACAGTGTCATTAAGTCAATCCATGGCTATTCCGTCTGAGGAACTGACAGAGCTGGACCTTTGGGATCATCAAATCTGTTGTTTGTTGTGAGCTGCATGATCATATGGATTCCATAGGTCAGGATCCACAGTAAAATTATAGATGTTACCAAGCCCATCCAGATTGCAGGAGTGAAGAAACCTGTACAGTCACTTGCGTAGGAAAACTGGTTGTTTATAATGTTGAAGCCTTGAATCTGAAAATGAAGAAAGGTAGACAGATGAGTGCAATTAAGCATGGGGCGTAGTGCCTACTTTCAGGATATACATGGTAATTACAAAAACCCACACCTTTTAATTATTATACTCTGCCCATTAAAAAAAGAGTGAGAACAAAATCCTCTGCAAAACAATCTCCTTTTCACCCAGGAAATTAAAGATGCAGAATCCATTTCTTTGGTAAGAAGTAGGTTTCCCACTTCAGAAATTTGTATTACTTTTAGAAGTAAAGTCCCAGAGGGGACATGTGATCGGTATTCTGCATTCACATAATCAGTATATCAGTATTCACTGATCATCGGCTCAATGACCACTTCAGAACCAGGAAACTCAAAGCACTCAAAGGCATGAGAGTTAAGGCTGCTCAGATCATGAGATTTGTTGAAATAATCTGACAGTTTTAGCTCATAGCTCCTTGACAAACAAAACTCCTGGAACCTACTTTAAAATGCATCTAATAAAGATGACCTTTTTTGGCTGAGTTTTAGTGAAAGTTCAAGGAGAAAAAAGTTGTGAAACCTTTCTTCCTCCCTCCTTAGACATCAAAGACTCAGAACAGAAGGGAAGGCTTGCTTTATTGAGGTATGGGATATGTGTTGTGTATTAACTTATGAAACCTATATAAACTTTTCAAAAGCAGTTAGAAAAGTTTGTAATATCTCTGCTTTGACTGAATTCTCAATGTCTGCCACTGACTGACCTCCAACCATGTAATTCTCCTCAGAAAAATCAACAAATTTGGAGATACATTCTCTGCCTAGATCCCAATTGTACAAAAATAGCAACAAACTGAGTGCCTTTGAGATCACTAACTTTCTAGAAATTTTGTTCAAACCAGTCAAAGGATTAGAAAACTATGAAGAAAGGGAAGACAATCCCCACCTCTACAAACACGCACATAATGGCATAAGCACCGATTCCTTCAGAAGGAAGGGAACATAACTGGTGGAGGAAGAGGAAGGAAAGAATTAATCTGATCTCATTTTGATTCATTCTTAAAAAATTTTATAAAGAAAAATGAAGACTGGGATTCTTATGCATTTACAGAATCTTTGAAATGGATGTGTAAGGAAAGCACCAAATATCACAAACCCACTGGTAAAGAAACAACATGTTAAAAATTACTATTTTCTATACATATTATCAAATAAAAATTTTTAAAAATGATTGTTTTACTTCAATCACTTCTACCACCAGGCAATAAGCAAGAAAGCAGAAGATCATGGATTTCCTTTATGTGTTCCCACTCCATGATTATTCTATGGTTTACAATAAAATAAATGGAAAGCTTTAGTTTATTTGTGGTAATAAAAGAGTTTGTATTTCCTAGGAAAGGTGTTGGTACAAACTGAACAACTCTACCATGCTACACCAGTAAACACTCTGGGTCTGCATTAAGTCATGGCTCAGGTGCCTAAAGTTAATGTTTATGTAATATGTGTTTTATGAGCAATGTCTGTACCTTCCAGAATGATGATTAATAAAACTATTATTATATGAAGAACTAAGGGCTCTTTAGATAACGTGTAGACAATTTTAGCAATTCAACCTTTTCTAGGCCTTGTAGAAGAATCTTTACAAGTCAGATCATGGTAGCTAACTCACAAAGACTGTCAGCTTTCATCAAAGGTTCTCAGACTTCTGATTAAAGCAGGATTAGTGAAAGTAAGCTGCAGGGCTGGACAACTGTTTGCACAGTTTTAGAGAATACATGTGATTGCAAAAGCCTTCTCTTGTTAAGCCACTGCTTTGACCACAAGTGAGAATGTAAATAGGAGTCATGAAATGTAGCTTGAAAGACTTACTGGCAGTAAAAAAAGAAAGCAGGTGACGATTTAAGTAATTTGTGTTCAAAAAACTGGATTGAAATTCTAGAAGACAATACACACTTCTTACCACATTTACAAGAACTCTCTGAAGTACTTAACAAGTACTTTATTCAGTTTAGAAGAGCTTTGCCACTCCTGATTTAGAGCCAGAAATACTGAAATTTATTATTTTCATTCTAGTGGTCCTCTCCTTTTATTTTTTTTTTTAAAACAGCATTATGCTTCTTGAACCGCCTAGGTGAAAGATTCAATTCTACATTCCTAAAATGCTATGTCTACTTTTAGGCAGGAGATGAAGAATACGCAGAGTTATTTTATTGTTTTTCTGAAGCTTCATCCTTTCTGTGGGGGTGTTAAGACACCAGGCAGGAGATAATAATGAGACTCTTAGCAGCATATATAGAAAAGTTAAAAATACTTATGCGTGGTTCTCTAGTATTTAAGAATGCAAAAGCCTTTCGTATATAGGCCGCTGCACTGTGGAAGTCCTAATTTTAGTGTTTGGACCAGTCATTTGTTTTTGTTATACAAGTCTGTATTTACTGTTTTTAAATATTTTTGAATGGACATTTCTCATCATATGACCTTTGACAAAAAGTTCAAGCAAAATATGCTGGGTTTATGGCTCTTAAATGCACACCAAACTTCTAATTTTTGAACTTTGAGATATTTTAGCTACAAATAATCCAAATATTCTTGATTTTAAAGTTTTTGGCAGTTTTTCATAGGTTTCAAAGTGCTTATAAACCACACATACTAAAGAAAAGCAGTGCTTTTGGTGGCAGCCTCCTCTTTAGGTTCATTGACAAACATGAGATCCTCAAAAGGACAAAAGGTATTGTGGTAGAACAACCATTCCTATAGCAACAACAACCAACAAAACCCCCACTAAACCCAGAGCAGTTTTGGTGCTCTGTACAGGTATGGTGAGACAGGAGTAGTGACATCCTACGCTGTGAGCACGCCTGGACAGCATCCCACAGAGCTTCTTCAGTGGTAGTGAGTGAGGCAGCTCCAGAACTGAAGTAAAAGGCTACACCAGTTCAACCTTGCCTTGGAACAAGCTGTGCAAAGCTTCCCTCTGTAGCTGTGATTGTCCCTCTATTACTGTGATCTAGCTTCCAGCAGCCAGCACTGCAAAGTGCAACTGTGCCAGTTTGATTGGCACTGGATCCTGGTTTCTAATTCATTGCGTAACATTGACATGAAAATCGTGTTCTTCAGTTTCAGCAACAAGATTTTGTGCTGGCTGCAACTACTGAGCACATCCCACATGCTTTTTTCACCATGCAACAGTGTTCAGGGGTTTCTAAACCTTATGCAATAACAAGACTGATGTTGAGATCACCTTTCAGTATGTATCAGTGGAAGATACCTGGAAAAGTATGATCTAGGTCAGACAGAACTTGGAAATGAGCCCAGAATCATGACCTTCTGTTTTCTCACACAACAGAAAAAAATCAGACTGGGAGTTTTTACGTTGTGTTCCATCTTTAGGAAATGATCAGAGAAAAAGCCCTTTCTCAAGAGGAACTGGAAGTTCTATTGTCTGGACAGTGGAAGCAGCTGCTGTTCCAGATCAATAAGGAAGATGAGAAACCTATTACTTCTACTCTTGGTTAAGACCACAATGAAAGGATTCCTACTAGAGTTGGAGCAAGGCTTATTAAAGAACCTTTAAGAAGGCATTAATATAGAAATTCAAGGAAAAGACAGATGGTAAGTGAACACTTTGTAATTCCACAGGCCATGTCCTTTCATACCTTAGTGATGCAAAAGCCTAACTCCAAAGAGTTAACTAGGTAAAGTACAGTTGCATGGACAATGGTATTTTCAGTCCTTTACAAAAAAAATACCATCATAAAGAACCTTCACAACATTAGTATGTATTGCAACATGGTTTCTCAAAAAATGGTGAGACTTGATACTGGAATTCGTGGAAAATAAATCTAAGCACCAATGTTCTTTCTTTGAGATTTCCATTGTTTAAGCAGAAATGTTAAGTCTAGAGTCAGATTATTGAGATTTGGTTTGTTATCAGAATTATAAATACAATTATATCAGCATTTGTATCCAGTTATCATGAGGTTAGCTCATGTTTGACAAATAGAGTACAGTTTGGAATTATTCCTATTATTTTCATGATCTCTTTAATCAAAGAGATCCCTTAGTGCAGTATTGTTTTAAGATATAAATGTTGTTGTTTCTCTTAAGTCAAGAACAAAGTTCAAAACAGTAAAGGTGTAATCATCTACACCTCACATATGTAGTCTGTACTACTGTAATAAATATGCAGAAAAGCTTTGTGTCATTCAAAAAAAGCCAGCTGCTTTCCTTCTGGGCCATGCAGACCTAGTACCATTCCTGATTGAAGTCCATGGCAAACCTCCCATTAAATTTAATTGCACTGGGCTTTGTTTCTAGCTGCAGGAGTACAGTCCATGTCCATGTCACTGAAAACAGCAGCCACACTGAGCTGTACTTTCCTGGGTAAACAAAGTGCCAAGAAATCAAATAAAAACAAAGTAAGCAGCATAAAGCCACCCACCTAAGAGGCTCCTGTTTCCAAGAGCAGCCCAATTCATTAAACAGGCATGAGGACTTAGTCATTCTTTGCCTGATTAAGCGCATTTGGTTTAATTGTTTTTTCTTTCCTGTGGACAACTTCATAGTTTTGTTTTTCAAAGCTGTGCTTTCATGTTCTCCTTGTTCAGCAACTGGTGTCTTTTGTACCCCTCTACTGAATAGCTCACCTAGGGGAACAGCTTTTCTTTTACGTTTCCCCCCAGGCTGAAATGAAGGTAAGGGCATTTTGAATGTGTGTCATTCAGCACCTACAATAGTAATAGTTTTTGGAGTTGTCTCTGAAATGGCAATGCATACTCACTTGCAACTTGGAAATGAAAACATCCCAATTTTTTGCCTCCTCATTGAATGGAACTAGCCTTGCAGGATAGAGATTGCTTGTTCCCACCAGCTGACAATGAAATGAATACTCTGCAGGGGCAGAGATAGCAGAAACACTAAATTTAGCAAGCTTTTCTCCATCTTGTACAATCTCAACTGTATCTAAAGTGGACCATTTTCTGGCTGAGCCTTCATAGAACTTGTTGTTCATTAAAAACCTAGGAACAGAGGACAAAAAAAAAAAAGTCAAAAGGTTAGAAGGAAAAAATTAATATACATTTGATAAAGTACTGGTGGCAGATAAAGGTTCACTACTGCTGGCTGCAAACATCACAGCTGATGATGACATGGCCTCCCATGTCATTAAGATGGTTGAGAAGTGAAGACATTCTGTGAATGTTTTTACTGCTGAGAGTTTCATCTCACAAGCACAGCTTTCTACAGATGTGGCAGGCAAGAAGCAAACGCAATTTCATTCTTCAAGGCCCTCTGCCAGCGCCATATTTCATCAGTTACCAACAGTTTATAACCAGCAGAGGAGAAGCTGAGAAAGTGTCAGTAAGACTGCAGTGCCTCTGAATAAACATTTCATGGGATTTTTGGAAAATTGCTTTTATGATCGGTACAAGCATGATAGCCCTTCTAATTTATCACTGCAATTCTTTCTTAGCTCAAATGCCTAAATGGCAATTTCCTTTGCAAAGGTCTGAATTTGATGTAGAGGGTTGGGAGGGATTGTCAGTTCTAGTTTCACAACTGGAAGTAGGCTAGCCACAAAAAAGTATTTTCTTATTTTGAAAGCATCTGTGTATGTGTGGTATTGCAGCAGTTTCCAGCAATTTATAATCATGGAATTTATATGTGTGTTACTACCAATGCAGTCTGAACAGCTCCCAACAGAAACAACTGAGAACATCCAGACATCCAGAAGTACATCCTGATCCTTTACAGATCAGGACTATGTGCTAATCTTTGCCACTTTTTATACTGTTACTTTTAGGCATTCAAGCTATTTCATAAGGAAATTATAAACTTTTCTCCTTAGTGTACATTTTTTAATACTTTAACCCTACTTGGTCAATGCAAGTGTACCTCTATATAGTTTGCTGATGATTTCTTTTGATTATTGATAGCCACAAAAGATTTAGAAGAGAAATCTATTTAGCAATAAATGAGACTTGCTACAAAATTAAGTTTTCTAATATGTCTATCCACAATGGGTAACACTGTATGTTGACTTTAAAATACGAAGTAATAACTTAGATGCAATTATGATTGGTTTGAAAAAAAAGTACAGTCATCTTAAATGCGTCACAATATAGACTATTTTATGTTCTATAGGGTATACGTATATAGAGAGAATACTCTCTCTGTAGAGTATTGCTTGTTTGCTCAAATTAGTTACTTTCAATATTGTTTCAACCACACAACATAGAATCTAACCACAAATGATACTTTTTTAAAAAAAAAATTATTAAGAATCTGTGGCTATTGATTCATAGAACTTCAGAATCCTCAAGAGGTTCAAAATGCTCGGAAGGAATTCTAGAACACAGTGTCATTGAAGTGAGCAAAGGATGTTTTGTCTTATGGCATTCCTTATGTTTTAAGCCTGAGCCATTCTATCCATAAAACATTCAGCTGCAAGCATCAGTGAAAAAGAAAAAAAAATTTGAATTCCATCCAGTCCACATTCACAAACATATATAGAAAATATTCTATTCTTACACAGTTACAAAATTAAAACTTTGATATTATTGCTAGAAGAAAGAAACCTTTTCCTGATTTACAGTACAATCTGAACAGAATTTCCATGGTGTCCCAGTAGCAATGCTAGAGGCACTAGCTGAAAGCCAGTTATAAACACAGAGAAGCTTACTTAAATGTTTATGCCAACCACAGAGGCTGGGCTTGGTCTGTACTTTTGCTGATAAGATGAGAAAAGTGGTGAAGAAGGAAATTCCTTGTAAACTGACCATATGAACAAAAAGTTTTATAAGGCCATGTACATGAGTGAAAGGGAATGCTGTCTCTCCAGATTACACCAGACTAAAATGTTGTGTTACTTGCAGACTTATGGGAATTAATATTCTAATTGGTTAACTAGTTGAGCACAGTTAACTTAGTAATACAGGCTCTTATCTTTAGCATTTTCCCAAACAACTAACAGTGAATAGCCTCCAACAAGCACACACTTAACTGATAACTGATGTACCTATAGTTCATTAAATTACAAGAAAAAAAGGCATTCAAAAAACAAAAATCTATAGAATTACTTCATTAACATTTTCTCAAATGAGTGGATAGCAAATAGAAAGAGCACATTATAGCAAATAAATCACACAGAGCAGAGAGACAACAAAGGTTTTATCTGCAGAACTGAAAGTACTTTGGCTTTTTAAGGAAATGTTACGTTCGTGTTAAACATTAGAGACAATTATGTACATTAGAGACATTATGTACTTTATGTAGGGTGGCACAGAACACTCCTGGTCATGGGCCAGGTTCCCTTTGTGCCAGATAACTGTATGAACTCTGAATGCCACCACCACCGATCATGTCTCATGTGGCTAATCATTACAAGCAGAGGTATTTCTGAAGCAGAAGATAGCTAGTATTACTGTTTCAAAGATTCAAAGAGAAACACAACTGTTAAGCAAAAGAATTTAAAACATGTTTTTTTGGGTCAGCTCTATTCTGTTCTATACACTGAGCAACAACAGCAGTCAAGTATGTATCAATGTAAGTTTGGAATACTAATGCTCTGCACTTCCATTCATTTGGACACTTTTACCCAGAGAAAATGACAGACAAGTGCTCAAACAGCTGGATCAGTTTATGAGAGAGCTGAGATGGTACTTCTTCCAGCAAAGAACTACTGCCCACTGCTCCCACTCCTGCTGCAGCAGCAGCTTCCTTTTCTAGAACTATCACAACAACACCCTACAGCCACTCCCTAACAGCTCATCTCCCAGTGCAAGAGCAGGAGGATGAATAAAACTGTAACTTTTGCTACAGAGAGGGAGAGGGAGGTGACAGCTGTGTGTGTGCACAGGCTGAAGCAGCAGTTGCAGCTGTTAGTGGGAGGTGGGATATGACCAGCTGCTCGTATGTGGGCATGGACTGGTGTTGATAAGGGGGGCAGACTCTGGATCCCGCTCATGCTGCTGAAGTTAGAACCTCTTTTATTGATTAATAAACTGAGCTACCTGAACATGGTCCTCTCTGGCCTCACTTTCTGTCTTCAAGATAAGCTCTCCTACACTTAAGTATATGGCCTTCACAGAGGCAAAAAGTGAAGTCATGGCTCTCAGCTCTGTTCCTTCCACCTCTTTGCCCTGCTTGTGTCCTGTTTGTGAAGGCAGACCATGATCTTACCAAGGAGTAATCTTGATCAAGAAATGTACTCAAAATGAACCAAAAGGGGAAAACAGAGGTTGTAATGTATCTCTATGGAAGCTCTTGAAAAGAGACATGCTGAGATACAGAAGGTGAATAAAGTGTTAGCAAATCATGAAAAAATGTCAATAGCTTGCTCTGGTTCTGTTCCATGTATCTTATTATTTGCATTATATAGCATGCAATACTGAATTATGGTAGCTAACAGAGGCCTAAAATGACACCATTGTCCCATCAAGTGACAATCCAACAGAAAACTACAAATAAACGGGTGAGTCTTTAGAACTATTTTTAATTTATAAAGGCTCTGAGGTGTTAGAGGTTGATACCAGCCAGCAGCCAAGCACACATTTAGCTGTTTGCTCATTTTGACAGGACAGGGGGGAGAACAGAAAGAGCAAATATGAGGAAACTTGTAGGTCAAGATAAAGACAGCTTAATAAGTAAAGGGAAGAGGGGAAAAAAGCAATACAGAAGCAGTCACTCTCTACCTCCCACACACAGGCCAATGCATGGTGAAGGTTCAAGAAATGGTTACCCTGGAAGCTACTCCCTACATTCTTCCTCTATTCCATTTTACATTTCTAAGCACCTGTGTCATACATAAAAATTCATCGATTTAGACATATTTGTGTTTAAATGCCCTGAAGGTCTATTAAAAACCTGGATTACACATGGACCAATGGAGTAAATCAAATTCTGCAAAACACAGCCAGCCTATGCTACTCTTACTTGCTGGGCATGACAACGTTCAGGACCTTACCTGAGCTATCTTTTCAAATCCTCACCTATTGTGGAGCCTGAGTTTCTTATTCCAGCTTCAAGGGCTGTTTATGCATTTTGGTATTTAGTTACAATGTGTTCAAGTAGAAGCACAGGTCAAGAAAGACTTTGTGAGTATTTCTACCTCTGCTACAACAGGCTTAAAGGATAGAAAAATTTTTCCTGAAAAAGAAAGAAAATGTGAACCATTCACCTTTTGTACTGACATTTTCCTTTAAATTACCGTTAGTCTGTCTGCAGAGTTGCTTCAAATTTCTTCTCTCCAGATGCAACTCAGATTCATGACCACATTAAATTTTTCATCCAATAACTAATTAAAATCATAATTCTTTTAATAAACAGATGGCTAAACGTAAATAATCCTCACTAAATCCATGTGTGTACTAACATCACATTTGATTTTCTGCCAGCTGCAGCAAAAAAAATCTAAGATAAATGTTTCAGAGGATTTTGTTTCTATAGTAGTGTCTCAAGGTTTGCAATTTGCTGTTGTACAGTTAAGTGAAGCCTTTTGACTGCTGAAGAAACAACACCTTTAAGATCTAGCAGTAAACTAGTTTTGAAGCACAGTGCCATGCTCCATAGGATGCTTTGTGAATTACACTATTTTGTTGGAACTCTAATTTTACTAGAAAGGATGATATTATGCTGAGGACAGCCATATTCAGGACAAAGGTAGGAAACAACCAGATTCATTCATAGAGAAAGAAATTACAGCAGACCAGCTAAGACTTGTGCTAGGATATGTAAAGATGAAGAATGAGAATCAGAGCAGTGTTTTGGAGGGTCTGTCTCTATCAGAGTGGGACAGGAGCACTAAAGAGCAGACACAAGTGCATCACGGCAGCACCAGAGAAAGTGATATTTTGGGATTTGTAGTAAAAGGAAAAATACAACTTGGGTAGAGTCTTGGTTTGAGATCAGTATTTTTTGAATGGGATCCAAGGAAAAATATTTTTTTAATTCCCCATGGTGTTTAGGGAAATACATGTCCCTTTGATAATTTACAATATTGAGACCAAGGCATGCTTGACACCATCACCAAGGACAAGTCTCAGGGATCCTATACACAGATCACTTTAATAGTAAAAAAAGTAAAAAAATTAAAAATACTATACTAACAGCAATCTTATCTGTATATTACGTTCTTCCACAAAGCTCTAGATGTTTGAGGGAGGAGATGCTAAATAACAGTTTAAGTCTGTTTTTCTGCCACCTGTCATGATCTCTGATAATGACTGCAAGTGTCTCTATGCACTCTGAATACTACTTCAAACACATCACTGACTCTCCTCTACACAAGTTCTTCTGGGGTCCTTTTACCTATACACAAGATGTCCTTCTGTCTCAGTGTAAATAATGGCATTTATTCACTTGAGCATTCATCTGGACAGGCTGGATTGATGTGCCAGGGCCAATGGTATCAGGTTCAACAAGGCCAAGTGCCAGGTCCTGCCCTTGGGTCACAACAAACCCAGGCAGCACTACAGGCTCAGGGCAAAGTGGCTGCAAAGATGCCCACTGGAAAAGGACCTGGGGGTGCTGGTCAACAGCAGCTGAACATGACTCAGCCTGTGCCCAAGTGGTCAAGAAGGCCAATGGCATCCTGGCCTGCATCAGCAACAGTGTGGCCAGTAGGACCAGGACAGTGATTGTCCCTCTGTACTTGGTACTGGTGAGGTCACACCTCAAATCCTGTGTCCAGTTCTGGGCCCCCTCACTCCAAGAAAGACATTGAGGGGCTGGAGCTTGTCCAGAGAAGGGCAATGGAGCTGGGGAGGCATCTGGAGCACAAGTCCTATGAGGAGGGGCTGAGGGAGCTGGGGGTGTTTAGCCTGGAGATGAGGAAGCTCATGGCAGGCCTTATCACTCTCTACAACAACATGACAGGAGGTTGTAGTGAGGTGGGGGTTCGTTTTTTCTCCCCAGTCAGAAGCCATAGGACAAGAGGAAATGGCCTCAAATTGCACCAGGGATGGTTCAATATCCAGGTTGGATATTAGGAAAAATTTCTTCAGCTAAAGGGTTGCCAAGCCTTGGAATAGGTTGCCCAGGGAAGTGGCTTTGTCTCCATCCCCGAAGATATCTAAAAGATGTCGCACTTAGGACATAGTTTAGTGGTGGACTTGGCAGCGCTGGGTTAAAGGCTGGATTCAATGACCACAGAGATATTTTTCAACACAAACGATTCTATGATTCTCCCTTTGATTTTTCTTCACAGGTCTTCCAATTCCCTAGCTTTTCTTCCCTCTTGTCATGGTAGGAGAAATACAGTCTTGTCCCCATCCATGGAGCAAAAAGGACTTTTTAAGACTTTTTGCACCCCTCATTAACCACAAGCTAGGACTAATAGAGTGCACTAGCAATCCACATTAGTACTCAATACAGCCCTGGCTATACAGGTAGACTTCAACTGCTAGAGGTTCCTACAAATCACAATTAGATTCACCTGAGAGAGGACTGTGGACCGATCCTATCAGTAAAACAGGAAGCTGCATATACCAGTACCTTACAGTATGGATGTTTGCCTACAATATTTTTTCAGAACTTTGCCTGAGCACATGAATATATTCTCTGTATAAAGACTGTATTATTGTTTTCCTGCATAGTGACTCCTCAGAAGAGACAGAAAATAACAAATTCAAAAATATTTTCATTTAACTCCTCCCCCTTTTTTTTTTTGCTCCTAATTTATTAACAGGCATTGTAAACCACAAAAGATCTATTTAAAATAAATCGTAAGTTACCTTATCTCTAGGCTGCTGATTCCATTCACTGGTTTTGTGTATTTTAATGACAGTCTAAGAATAAGAAACAGATTTTTAATGTTAGAGTAGTCAGCTTAAATTAGATCATTGTGACATTTCAATTTGAGGGAATATTCTAAATCAGTAGGCAATTACAAAAGTCATATAGCAAAGGTTCAGTACACAGAAAAATATGACTAAATATTTCTAGGGTTTTATTTACCCAAGAGCAGGTGCTTCAAAGTAAAGGAAAACAGAGATCATGTTTCACTAATGTACTTCTAGCTGAATTACTACCTCCTAACTGGCAGTACTCCCCTTCAAGGGAATGAAGTTATGATCTCATTAATGCCAGTGGAGATTTTTGTGATTGTGAGATCAGACACAGGGAAACCTGCCTGGATCAAATACAAACAAACAAGGAAGTAAGGAACATAAGAAGAAAAGAACTGAAAATAAGAGGCCTCTTCTGAACAATTTTTGTGGTCTTAACTTTTTTCTTCTAAGAATACAATTTTTTTTTTAATTTTGGATGCTTTAGAAGAAGAAAATTAAAATAGCATTAATTTTACATTGTAACACTTCTGATAGTTTTCAGAATTGCACACATAATTATATGAAATTTCTTGTGCTACTCACGTTGTGTTGCTGTCTGAGCACTCAGAGGCAGAAATATCCACATTCTGTGTTACAAATGTTGCATTTGTCAAATCTATTAAAACTGAACTGCTGGCTTTGAGGCTGAAATTACTAGCATAAAAAAGGATGCATGTATGATTTCCAGTGGTCACATTCAGAGGAGGATATGATAAACTGTCTTCTTCCTCAGCAGCCATTAATTGTCGTCTTAATTCTGTCACCACATCAGTTCTTCTAGAAATCTGGAATAACAGCACATTAACAATTCATCCCTTTTTAAGAGTCATTTCAAGTGAAAACAGCCCTTCACCATTCTGTACCATGAGCACCCGGTCTTAAACCCCCAATCAACCTCAATATTTATTACTGTCTGTTTCTTTAACTGGTGGTGTGAAGGCTAATGAGGTAATGTTAACCTAGGTTCCCATGGCCAAGTATCCACACGTGAAAACAAGCACCACGGAATTCAGGCAAATGAATGTAAAACCATGTTGGTAGCGTTGCCTTAAGATAGTAATATTCATTTGTGCTAACAGGTAGAAGAATTATTTTTTTTCCCCAGAAGAATATACTGAAAGAAATTTAAGGTTTTTTTCTGCAATACAATCATAAGAAAATTTCAACTTGCTAGTTCAGTGACACTCTTCCCTTAAGTAACAATAATGGTTTTTGCAGTCTTCCATTTTAACAAGCACGAGAGCAGTCTACTTAGCTACAGCAAGCTTATTTTTAGACTCTTCTGATGGCTTCTGGAAAAAGAAGACCTTTTCTCATTTGGCTGATGTGTTGAACTCCTACAAGAGACACATCTGCTTTTAGGATATTTCCAGGAATTCCATTTAGTAGGTAATGCTTTTAAAAAAATGTGCCCAGGGCATCCTTGATAAAGCAGCCCCACGGATATCAACAGTTAAAGCAACCTTACCTGTTCTTATCTTACTCCTCACTTCTTATTCAATTCATATCTGGGATATTCCACCTATTTTTGAGTCCCGTATCAGCTTTACAATTTTGTATGCTACAAGTGGCCTCTACCCTTGTATAACTTTAGGGTACAAGAAATGAAAGGCATCACAACGGTTACAAGAACTGTAATTAGGTGGAGCTATTGCCCAGAACTACTTTTCATTGGTTTAAAGACAGTCAAAGACCATTTTTGGGTCTGAAACAGAGACTATAATATCACTTTATAAACTGGATGTGGAGAGGAGCCCCAGAAGGTTCTGTCACCTTAATGGCTGCTCTGTAAACACCACTGGCCATCTGTTACAGCTTGTCTTTGCAGGTACCTCATTCTATCAGTTAAGCAGAATGGGCTGCTTTAAAACCCTTTGACTACATGCTCCAGTAAAGAATGCAATCGTCCCCTCCCATACATGCATACTTTATGAATTTCTTTTCAATTCAGAGTAGTGCCTTTTCAAATACATCAGAACAAGCATTATTTTAAATGAATACCATTTTCTTAAAAAGAACAGGGTACAACAAAAGAAAATATTCAACTTTTGATATAAAACTTTAAATCTTGCCTTAGGCTTTCCTGAAATGTAATCATTTTATTTCAAACTGAGAGGAAAAGCTGAAGTCTAAATTATATCCTGTCTAACTATTGACTTCACTATGTGGGCCCCATGTATCATCTAAAGAGGGCTTTAAAAACCACCTGCTAACAGCTGAAAAGAATGCTACATTGGATACTGTGATTGGGATAACTTGGGGGATTAGGTTGAAGTACCTTAAAATAAAAAGAATGCTATTAAAATATAATCATAAGACTACAGCTTTATTTCTGTTGCTCTCTGAGCAGTACTTTGCCATGAGGCTCTTACATAGAGATTCCCTTCTCTCTCTCAGAAAGCATATGAATCAAAAGATTGTAAACCTGGAAAGAAGGGCTTTCAGGAACAAAAAAATCCACTAGTTTGATAGGAATAGGCAGGTCCATCAGGTCAATGCAGGGCTCTGAAGCTGGAGTCAGTGGAGAAATTTTGTGTTTGTTGACCACGGGCTGATCTACTCAACGCGTGATCCACTGACACCTGCCAGGATGCACCTGTCTCAGAGGGAAAACGGAGCTCTAGCACGGGAGCTCCTGGGGCTTGACAACAAAGCTTTAAACGAGCTTGGAAGGGAGAAAGGCACAAAACCAGGGTGTCCAGTGATGAGCAATGAGATAGTGTGCCAAAATTTGGGGAAATGAGCACTAATGGGATCCCTCAATCTGCTTCCAACTCAGCATATTCTGTGATTCTGTGAATTAAGCACACTCGAAATCAGAGATTTTAAAAAATTTAGTCTTCAGGCTGGAAGGAGGATGTCTGAAACAGCCCAGCCTGGGACCCACTGGAGACCAGAGGGCAGCAGTTTCTCCTTCCAGGTGACTGCAGTCCACTATGTCCCTGCTTCGCTGTTCAAGGAACATTTTCCTTTTCTTTTGTGGTTCCACAAACATGAGCTTACTGAATTAAAATCATTCTCTGATGACATATATTTCATGCTAAACTATAAATTACAAGACACTTCCTTGACAAATGGATTATATTTACACTGAATTACTGTAAATCAAATTAGATTATTTAGGAACAATACATCGTGGAAGCGTTGCCAATCATTAAACCATATTTAATTCTGTTATTTAGTGTGCCCTTCTCCTTCACCTAATCTGAACTGAGGGATGTGTGAGTCACTGTCTGTTCTCTGAATTTATCAATGGCATTTTTGATCTCAGTCGTGCAGTGAACAACAGCAAGACCTGATTAAATAATGTACAGAAAAGAAAGGGTGCCACTTGTATTTTCCTAGACCAGAACTGAATGCTGTAATTACTAACTGAACCTGCAATAGAGGTAGCCTGAACAAAATTCTTCCCTTTGATCTGTTTTTCAAGCCTCCTAATTCAGAATCATCTCTCTTGGAAAGGAGGAAGGAAGCAGATCTGGCAACATTTTGGTACACAAACATACTAATCCTTTTCAAAGCAAACAGACCTCACATCCAAAATTATTCATTTGTTTTGTTGTTGCCACAGTTTTGTTGGCTCTTCCAACACAGAGTGGCTAGAGACAAGAAAAAAGATTCGGGGCCATTTTATACATTTGAAATTACAGTTGAAAACAAATATAAATCAAACAGTTGTAAACACATATGAGAACCATACAAAATACTGCAAAAATGAAACTTTCATTTGTTGAAATGATGAATGGTAATGAACAACAGAAACAGACTAAATTTTACACTGGTTACAACTTGGGATTTTTTAATATCAGTTCAACAGGTGACTGTGTCTTCTATTTCAACCTTGTGTTTCTTGACCTCTTATTGCTATGTTAAGGTGTGCACATCAAGAATAAGAAAATGTCCTGGTGGTGCTTGCTGCTCCTTTTAATTTCTAACAGCATAGATTTATGACCAAATCCTCTCTGTTGGATTACTGCTCTTATTGAAAAGCTATTTCTGTACTTTTCAAGGAGGGAGGTGAGTAGGCAGAAGGGTCCATTCCCCTTCTCTTTTTAGGCTGTATCTTAGTTTAGTCCATACATCCATACTGCATTGTGCACTACAGTGCATTCTCTGTATATACCCGACTTAGATGGCAAATGGTAATTTTTCCAGATTTAGTCATAACATGATTAAACCAGTTGTTAGTATGGCAAAACTACATAAGAATCCTAGCTTCTACTTAAAAAAAAAAAAAAAAAAAGAAGTGCAGTATCAGAACCAGATATTGCTTATTAGCATTGCACAGCATAGCACAAATGAAGAAAAGCACCTGAAAATATTTAGGGACTGCATGTAGAGACAAGCTCAAAATACATTGTAAAAATGAGGACAAAGAATCTTCCTGAGTCACATATGATGGCC
The DNA here is from genome assembly GCF_041296385.1 of Aphelocoma coerulescens. Taxonomy (NCBI): domain Eukaryota; kingdom Metazoa; phylum Chordata; class Aves; order Passeriformes; family Corvidae; genus Aphelocoma; species Aphelocoma coerulescens. The sequence goes on along the minus strand of NC_091014.1, from coordinate 23,104,808 downwards.
TAAATCATGAGGTGCAAGGTCCAAGGAGGGGAGGGCAGGCACTGCAACTGCTACAATAACACCTCAAAGACAAATACCTTTTATCTGAACTGGATTTTGGGTTTGGTAGATGGAACTGCATCTACATATCGTGTACCAATTGTAATTCTTTTGACAGGATACCAAAAGAACTGTATGCTTGCATTTTCTCAATTTGCTTTAACAGGGACCATCAAAATCTTCTTTTTGCAAGATGACCTTTAAAAAATGACACTTGGAGGCTGCCATGTGCTCAGTGCAGGGCAGATCATGCTTCTTTCTGGGGTTTGGCTGTCCCATATCAGAAGCCACTCAGCATTCACACCCCAGCCAAGTATCCACACATTTCAAATGCTTTTTCTGAAACTGTCATTTCATATTCCTTCCCACAAAACCAGATCAGTTTTCCTCCATGTTTTCTATTTGATGTGGCATCATGGTCTCACTATGGATAGTATCACCACCACCCCTGCTAATATATCCATTTTCCTGAAGGATAGTGCATCACGAACCTGCAGCGCAGGCAATCACACTGCTAAAGGTCAGCAATTTGAAAGGCAAGCATTAGAATTTGGTATAACTGTAAAAATGTTCTTTGTGGTGTCAACTTTACAAAATCACACACGCAGCGAACAGAAATCTATTTGATTGGACTTAGTCATTTACCTGTCAGGGGAAGACTGCAGTATAACAGTGTTTTAAACTGTCAAAATCTAGAACATTAAGCAGAGTTACCAATTATCTCTATTTTTGAAAGTTTTAACTGTTTACATTTTTATGATTTCTAATGTTTTAGGGGTTTGTTTTTTACTTCCCCTCTAGGCTGACTTGTGGCTGCTCCAGGCCTGGAAGTGTTTAAGGCCAGGTTGGATGGGGCTTAGAGCAACCTGGTCTAGTTGAAGGTGTCTCTGCTCATGGCATGGGGATTGGAACTGGATGATCTTTAGGGTCCCTTCCAGCCCTATTTCATGTACTTGTACAGCAACTGTAAACCTAAACAAGACATCAGAATACATTTCAATAGCATAGTATTTTTCTCAGAAGAATCCTTGACTCTACTTCCCTCTATATTTTCCTCTACTATTACTCTGATAAAGCAGGAGAAAAAGAATGCAAAGAAATGTGCATTCATTTTTTAACAATGATTACTATCATTTTGGTGCCTTGCAAGACATATGACCAACCTTATTGTCTCACATTAGTATCTGATGGCTTCCCTGTTGAACCATGCATACTTCTACCAGCAAGCCAAATGACTTGGCAGCTGTGACAATCAGCTTGTACCTGGTGTTCTACATCACTCAGGGTTTTTCACAAAAGCAAGGCTTGGACACAAATGTTAAAGTCAAAATGCATGTCTTACAGTAAGAGATAATGATGTCACTGTAAAACATCATGTTCTGTTTTATAATTGATAGAACTGCTGTGACTTGTGGAGGGCACCCAAGTCATGAGCAAGCACTTCAAGATCTTCTGTTAGAAGAGACAATAAAACTGCAGTATTTACTAGGCTGCTCAGTTCAATGGCCTGCATAAACACAGTCTGCAGAATCAGCTCATGTATTTATGGCTAGATGTGCTTCTTCACAGGCCTGTCCCTTAGCAGCACTGGGCTGGATAAAAGATCTCCTGACAGTCATTTACAGAGAATGGAACTACTCTGTGCCACTGACACTGAGCAAAGACAAGAGAGTTAGCAGGGACCGTGCAGGCAACAGAACCCAGAGCAGGGTGTTGTGATGTGGCACTTGTGAAAACCACTCCACTTGAAAGGTTTCAAAACAAGGCGATCTATGGCACATACCTGCACACCTGTAAATGTAGTCCAAATTTTCTGAAGAAATGTCTATTTCCTGTTATTTTCTTGATACAATTTTCAATGGATTTTTATACCAAACTTTTTCATCTAACTTAAGAAAGAGCAGGAATTTTAACTATAAAAATATCCTGATTTTAGAAAGCAAAACAGAATATGTATAAGCTGGAATAGCAGCTGGAAGGAGCTACTACACTTAATTCACCACCTTAAATTATAGTTAAGACAAATAACCCAAACACAATTATTTCAATGAAAACAATGTATTGGTCATCTTCAAAAGTGTTAAAACTAACTTATACCTTTTTAGTAAATCAGACTTTGCAAGCAGTATACAAAAGAGAGAAAAAGAAATGTATTAAGAACTTGCATTGTAAAACAGAATTAATCCTGAAAAGAATCTACCAGATGTATCATTCAAGGAATATTTGCTGATGCAAATGTCCCCAGGTTGAGCATTAGATTTTGGGCCCTGTTCAGGCAATTCTGCCGTAGAGATAAAAGAAGCTACAGATTTTGCTTAATTTTTAGACTGCTAGGGGAATACCCACTTCCAACTGGTTGTTTTCCCCACTTTCTTATGTCCATATGTAGAATTCAAGTTGCTATGGGAGATGTGAAAAAGGATAGAGGAGTGTCTGCTGCAATAAAATGGAACAGATACGCCGTGAGAGTTGTACAGAGGTTGCATGGGGGTCTGGTGGGTTACTTAATTGAAAAATGCAGACAGCAGCCAAAATGTGTTACTCATAGTGCTGGGAGAGTTGCCAGCACTGTTTGTCCCACATGTAGGCTAGTCACAGGGAAATTAAAAATCTGAAGACCCTTAAAATTCTCCCTTTTTCTACTTAATATTTTGATCCTGCAGGATTTAGGAGGACTAATCTGCAAAACTGGCCAATAAATCTAGCAGATTGGATCTCTTTGACAGAGAAGTTACAACAAGCATTTTTTTCACAGAAAATCGGTAAAAATGTTTTTAACTTCTACTCTGCTTTCTTGCACTTAATATCCATATAATTTTTCTGACAGTAGGGTATGTAAGCTAGAAGGTGTATATATAGAAATGAAATCCACATCAGAAAGTCTAGACAAAGCTAATCTCAGAAATAATATCCATGCTTTTTTTAAGATTTCCATGCTTTTGTTTCTCTTGATAAATCTTTCTTCCTCTTTCAAGTTTTTCTCAAAATAGACATGATTCCACCAAAACCTAGTTAAATCTCCCAGTTAACACACCTCAGCCAATGTCATCAACCTCAATTTCATAACTTCCTTCTCTCCTACCTGTCTCTAGCCCATCAACTAAACCAAAGTGAGACCAAAGCAGGCAATCATTCCCAGAAGTTAGGTGGAACTACCACCTCTGTGTCTGCTAATTATGTATGGATCCTTGTTACGATGCTTTAATATGAAACTTTGCAAAATGGAAATTTATAACATAAGGCTTATTAAGAAACAAACACCAGCTTCCTTCCAGCATTCTTGTGGAATTGCTTTAGCAGCTTGATGTCCATTGCTGTTCCAATATCATATCCAAGCTTCAATGCCAGATAGTGGCAAGCCTGGCTGCGGATTTGGTTCAACCACAGTCAGTTACTCCTGCTGGAAGTTCACATTCTGAGAACTGTGGATCATGAGCAAGGAATATTTTTAGGGTCATAAGGAAATCATGTATTGGGGAGAAGGAAGTAGTTTTTAACAGTGAGGAGGCACAGCAGAATCCAACATTCACGTTCCAAAAGTTCTGCTCAACATAAGGCAAGACACCCTCCCTGTTCTGTTGCAGAATTTTGCAAGTCATTTGGCTGAAAGCCCCAGAAGAAGAGATATCTAGCTGTTAAAATAACTGATGTTTAACTTTCATACTGTAGTGCACTAAAGAGTAGAATGTACTTCTCCTGATACATTAAATATCAATTTAGGAAATCGCTCAATTACTTGGCCTAAATTAGAAATCACAAAACAGAAAAATAGTTGCAGTGTTTCAATAAAATTGTAAACACTGAGGCTTTAATAAAACAAAAAATACAGAACAAGAACAAAATATGCCATGTAACATCAAATTTGATGTCAGGCATCACTTTATGTACAGCTTTTAAAGCAATGCTTCCACCAACAAATTAAAAAATATGCCTAGGGCATTTTGTCAGGAAAGGGATTCATTTCTTGCCTTTTTTCTGGTCTACCAGTGACGCTAAGGACAAATGTCACACAGCAGCTCAGTAACAAAGATTCCCATGTGAAGCTGGAGAGAGTTGGCAGGCTGGCATGGTTCAGAGCAGTGCTACAGTACTAGGCTGGATCCCAGCAGAAACAGTGACTTGTTAACCTCACCCAGGGCAAATTCGCCTCTTCTCTCACAGCATCCCCAGCTAACAGTCCAGGGGTGCACTGGCAAGTCCCAGAGCTCTCCCACCATTGCCTCTAGCTCTGCTGGTACTTCACAGGGGTCTGACCATACAGGACTGTTTTATCAAGGGATATTAATACCACAGCTTTCTTTTATCAGTCAATTTTCTAACTAGACAGCTTTCTAAAAAGAAAGATATCATGTATTAGTTGACTGAAATCCATTTCAATTTAAAGTTGTCAGCTAGCAGGAATGGGTAATAGAGTCTTGAGAAAGAAATAAGCTCTGTGTTTCAATACCAAAACACTGCATTAGCAGTCTGTTAACCTTTTATTGACACACTGGCTATTTCTTAGCTTTGTATGCTTAGAACGCTAATGTACAAACTTTGAAAAGAGACTTGCATGCAATTCCAAGTTCACAGATTTTTATGGAAAAGACCTTAGATTTCATAAAAGTAATTTCTAGAGAGAGCATTTCAATATCCATCCCTAAAGCAGAGATACATTCCTCTGCTAAAACCATAAATATGTTTGAAAATTCTGTTAAGAAATTATCATACTTTATGCCAACTTTAGAGGCCTGTGTGCTGCACTTAGGAGTTTAAATGGCTGCATAGGCTGACAGTTGGACTCCGTGATCTTAGAGGTCTTTTCCAACCTTAATGATTCCATGGTTTTGTATACACAGTGGCTATGTATGAATAATGATGGCCCCTCTTTACTTTTACAAATGGTTGGAAATTATTAGTTGATGGCTTTGAGCAGTCTAATACTTCAGGGGATCACATTCAGGGTAAGAGTTAAAAAGTAGAGAAAAACATAGCCACTACATGCATAAATATAGCAGATCTAGAACAGCACAACAAAATGTCTTCCTACTACAAAACACTGAATTTCCAAAATCAAAACTTTCTGTGGCACTACATAAAGAAAATAATTTTTTTCAAAAAGTTTTGTAAAGTGAAAAGAAAGACAGAATATGAAATTTCACTTGAAATGAAAATGAAATAATCCAGGTTTCTTCTAACTAGTTCCATCTGTATTACAGACTGGATGGACTAAAACTTAGGGCTTTGTTATTTTGCCATCAGATCTCACACTTCCCAGAAAATGTGATCTGCATTTACTGATTAAGAGCAAATTTTTATGTCATGTGTTGGTAAAGTGTGTCTTTGTTCTTCTAATGGCCAGTTCTCTAGCACAGACAACAGAGGCTGCAGTACAAAACAAATGATACAGGATACAAATTTTTTTCAATGCATGGGGCATCCCTGTGACGGCACCAGCTTCTTCTCTCACAAGCTTTAGTTCAGTTTCATATGAAGGGAAGGAAGACAAGAAGTACTGCAGGTAGATATTTAGCATAAGGCAGTTCTGACCACATGCAGAAGCCACCCAACCAACCATACAGCCACATATCTCTCAGGTCCTGGCTTTTCAGCCCCAGGTATCTCATGGGTGGATGCACATACACTGTCATCCTCTGCATAGATGTACTCGTTTCCCATTTCTAATCCTTTGCTTCCCTAGAATGGGAACGTATATTTCCCTGTGGAAAAGATCATGCCTGTGGGCTTTTGTGTCTGGAGAAGGCACTGAAGACACAAGTCTCTGTGCTCACCAGTAGCAATAAACGGGGAAAGGATTCAGAGCTCCCAGAGGCAATTTGCAGATGCTTAATCACATGGTTCTTGAGAATCCAGCCCATTTCACTGCACTGAAAGTAGGGAAGACTGCACCAAGCTTGAGCTCCCACCTACCCAATCTTCAGCTGACACAGTCACTTCTCCTGATGGATTTCCTGGTTGCCAGCAGAACAATTATTTATGTGCAGCAGGTTTTTTTTATGAGGTGGCAATTATTTTCATTTTCAGAGGTGGCAATTCTACAACAACCTAACAGGCAAGCATGAGGAGGAAAGTCCATGAGCTTCTTACAATGAAGCTTTGCTTACTCTGTTGACTGCCTCTTCTGGCTCTTGGCCTTTAGTTAAATAAGTTACATATTACCTTTCACACTCCTGTCCCAGAGAAATGCTATGTCAACATCCCAACCTTCCACTGTCAAGATATGAGACCAGCTAAACTGTGTGAGGGCAAAGCTCACAGCCAGAGCTCCTGATAGTAACTGGCAGCTGAAATAAGGAAAGGGTAAATACAAACAATACTTGTCCTAGGATGCCCTCTTTGACTTCTGTAATCTTTGAGTTAGAAAGCTTCAAGGCTGAAGGTTGCATTCAAATCAACACAGGTAATAGGATCTTCTTTCCATCCATCTTTCCTGCCTTTCTTCCATTAGTTAGTTTATGTAATCACTGAAATCTGTGTGCTTTTGTCATTCAAAAATAGTTGACTTTTTTCTTTAAAGGAATTTACTTCCCCTAAATTCCCATGTTATGGTCTGAGTGGTGATTGCCATGGATATTTTCCAGAGAAAATGAGTAATATTTCCTGTTCAGCCTGTCCATGTAATTGGTGGCTTTACTTATTATTTCCCTCTTGAATTTCCCTCACTTTTCCTAGCTGAAATGTTTTAATCTTTTAGCTTTACTGTATCCTTTGGAGATGGGGTGAACCACATGTGCCATTCCACTGGCAGACTTGCACTCACCAAGGGCTTAGTGAGCTGATGTGTGCTGCTTTGCCCTTCTCCTTTCCAAATGGTGGGTAGCACTCTGCTTGCTATTCATCCAACTGCTGACTGCTGGGATGTTCTAAGAGATCTACCCACATTTGTACTGCAATCCCTCTTCTGAGAAACAGCAGCCACTCACTACAGCATAATATGTATATTTAAGGTTTTCCTTACATGTAACTTTTCCTTAGACTGGATTGTGTCTGTCTTTTTATCACCACATCAGCAAACTTTGGCACCTTTGGATTTCAGCCCCCTTTCCATACTAATGACTCTGCTGAACAGCACAAGCATCAACATCAATCCCCACAGAATCCCACTGGCAAATACTCCCCACTGTGGATATGAATCCTTTATTTTAATCCTTTCCTTCCTACCTTTAAATTTTTTATTCCTGTTACCAAATAATTCTACTTTTTTACCCTTTTTACTCTAGCAACACAGTCACTTTTACTTGCACATCTTACGCCTCTTGGAGAACACTGAAACCACACTGTATTTTCTTCCACATATTTATAACTACAGTTTCAACCATTTTTGTCAGTATGGAAGGTAGGTTTCCTGGTTGTATTGCTCCAGACATAAGGAGCTTGTTCTCAAGCCCCATCTCACACTTGAAAGAACCTGCTCCTCTAGGATGAAAGCTAAACTATTTTATAATTTTCATATATATTATAAATGTGTAATTCAAAAATTGCACATTAGAAATCATGATGAAAGTTTGGCAGTTTCTTAGTTTAAACTTAGGTGAATAATACATGACCTTGATGATATGACACTATTAATTTTATTGATCTATTCTGAAATCTCTTCTAATGCCAGCTGAGTAGCAGCAAAATGTTTTGAGGCTCAATGACTATTGACAAAGTGCTTGAAGTGAGAACTTCTCTATGTTCTACCACAGCAATGATCAACACACAGGACATTTGGCTTTGCATTGTCACTCACTTATCTGAGCTCCTCTTTTTTATTAGATCCAGTGCTCTCTGAACGAATTCCTGTCTGATGAGCTTTTATGAATAGTTTTTGGGTCTTGTGCCCATTCCTCTGAATCTCTTTAGGTCTGCCCTATATTACACTAAATTTGCAAGAATTTATATTCCTTTTAATTTTCTGTATCGTACAGTACTATGCTTTTTGAAGCACGACTATTACTTTTAATAGCCTCACCTCTTTCACTCTGTTAATTATGACACAGTTTGGGATGTTTCCATGTGGGGAGGAAGGTGTGGGGGAAAATCCTTTTTTGATACAGTTTGCCCTTTTAATATGTTGTGTTAAAACAGTTTGTATTCCAGATATAAACAGTGTCAGTCAACATAATTAGTGCAGATTATTGGACAAGTTATCAAATCACAGATAGATGGATTATTTTAATCCTTTTGTTAAAGACATATCACTTGGATGCTGTGTTCAGCCTCAGTCTTCAAACACTCTTCTTAGAATAGGTCTCCAGAATTCTCAGAATATTTATCTTTGTCTCCTGGAATCCAAAGTTCCTTCAAGACACAACATAGTCCTTTACAGCTCTATTCTGTCACTCCAGCACTTTTTTTACCCAGGCATTTTCCTTCCAGAAAGTGTTTAGCATGCCTAAACAACGTCATATAAATACACTTTTTTACAGTTATACATTCCATTTATTCTATCCTATTTTACCCATATACCTTAATTTCATTTTGCGTGATTACATTTATTACCTCTGCTTATATATGACCGTAACTTCTAGAATACTCATCACAATTTTTATACTTATATTTTACCAGTTTCTGCGGTTTTTTTGTAAGAAACATTTCATCCTCACCTGTATCCTTCTCTACCATCCCACTCCTACACCTCAGTTTTCCTGGTCCTTAGCTTAAAATGCAAAATAAATACAACTTTCTAATTTGATCTATATGGAACATCTGTACAGGTTTCATCTATGCCTTAAAAACTTAGCATTTGAAAATAACAAAACTGTCCTGATCATATAAAAATAATAGCTTAGTTCCATGCTGCCTCTCATTCAGCACTGAAGTGCATAAACATTATATATATATATATATATATATAATTTAAGCTAAATCTGTAAAAATGTTTAAAGTAAGTACATCTTAACTCACCCTGGTGCAAAGTCTAGACTTAAAGGTAAAACACTAGTTTTCAGTTATTTCTCTGAATTCCCCACTAACACATGGAATGAATCATACAGAATTGCTAACACGCATCTCTCACATCTTTATCATTCAATTTGGAAACTAATTTAGCTAAATGTTTGTTCATCTAGAGTGACAACTAACTGGCTTCAACCTGCCTTAAGCAGTTCTTTTGTAGTTATTTAAAAATACTCTGTGTCAGAAAAAAATTCTCAAAACTGAGTTAGCTAGGAAATAATTAAATGTACATTCTTCATCTACGTTAAAGTTTATGTTTTATTATAATGCCATTCATTAAGTGGGGAGAGAAGAGGACCAATGGATGAGGAATTCCTTTTACTTCTTCTTTTAGGCTGGAAGCACTGATGCTTTATTATGCTATGTCAAACTACAGTTGCTCCTTCAAATATAAAAATACAAGACTAAATGAAAAAAGCAATTCCTGTATTCAAGGATGTGTGAGGATATTTAATCTACACCCCAACTCCTGAAATGGCATTATAAGCATTTTTCTAATGTTTTATTCACGGCAACCTCATGTTATATAATGTTTGAGTATATTAAATGGTCATAAAGCATTCCATTAGCCAGAAGCTGTGAAGTCAGCAGGGTGGCTGTTGCAGCGTTTAGTCTCCTCAGAGTGCTAAACTGAATAGTCAACAAAACAGAGGGGAGCTGGATGTAAGTGGAAGATGCAACAGCAAAATACGATGCATTTTTAAAAATGCGTTAGATAGAAGGCAGAAACAAAGTAAACATAACCACAAGCACTTGTCAAAGCAGATAAAAACTTTCCATATTCTTTTCAGCTGGGGTCCATATCAGTAGCACCTGAGGATACCTCCAAGAGACATTTTTTAAGTTTCAAAAGTAACCACCTGTGCGACAGATTCCAGTGTTACTTCTAGCCGTATGAAGTTCCTATAACTCATACTGCTTGGCTCTGAGTGGTATCAAAGACTCAACATACAGAAACACCAACCAGAGCAGACAGCCTGTAGAATGAAGGAGTCCAAAGCTGATCATAACTGAAGCTCTCTGAAAATGGCAATACAGAAAATTTAAACAGCATTTCACAATGCATCTCTAAAGAGTGGAGTCAACAAAGTGAGTATCAGCTGGGATGAAGCCATAAATTTCCTTTTAGCAATATGTGGTCCCTCAGCATTCAATCTCACTGGGAAAAGATAACAACTGTAAAACTGTCTTGCAGTTTCAGAAGAAATCTAGTAAAAATGTTACAGGGACACCTATGAGGATCGGAAGTATGGGGAACTTGATGAGATTTATGATTTGAAGCGTATGTGTCTTTAAATCACAGCAGCCTTTTTAACCTCTCCAGTTACAACAGCAACGTAAAATTATGCATCACAACCATAAGCCAAAAAACTAACCAGAAGAAAGCACAAGTAGAGAGGTGACCTTGATCAAACTCCCCAAGAACACAGAAATTCACATATTCATGAGAACTCCTGATGAAAGAGTAGAACAAGGACTGCAGGGGGTTTGGTTCTCATGAAGAAAAATAAGCTATCAAATTATTTTCAAAGGGAAGGAAAACCCTGGCTGGACACTCCTGACATCTTGGGAAAAGTTTCTGGTTTTTAATGGAAAAAAATATGAGAAATGTTGAGTGAGAGCTGTCTGACTATATGTACATGTCAAGATCTAACCTAAGCATGATGACTGCCTTTAAGGGTGCATTTCATCTCATCCTGCAGTGGTCCCCTACTAAACAGTCAAAAGGATCATACCCTAAAAAGTACTTGATTGTAAAGAGAACCCTGGCTGATGACTTCAGATGCAGACATATAGACTTCACTTGCCTTCACTTCACTATAGATATCACTTCACTTGAATTAGGTGATACAAATCTCTCTCTCAGCCAGAGAGATCCCAACTCAGCTAGACCTACAAGGTAAAGCATTTGAGGACAAGAGCCACAAGACTCAGCAGTTGCTTTGTTGGAGGAAGGCAGCTCCTTTATGAGATGGTGGGAGGAATCATCAACCGGTTAGTGAATACATTTCGGGTAGGTCACCAAGTGGTGTCTCATTCAGAGTCTTAATTCTGTCTTCCAGCTTCAAATCATAGAATCATAGAATGTCTTGAATTGAAAGGCACATTAAAGACCATTTAGTTCCAAGCCCCTTGCCATGGGCAGGGACACCTTCTACTAGAGCAGGTTGCTAAGGGTCCCATCCAGCCTGGCCTTGAACACTTCCAGGGATGAGGCATCAGCCTGTTCTGGTGTCTCACCACCCTCACAGCAAAGAATTTCTTCCTAATATCGAATCTAAACCTACGATCTTTCAGTTTAAAACCATTCCCCTTTGTCCTATAACCACATGTTGTTGTAAAAAGTCTCTCTCCAGCTTTCCTGTAGCTTCCCTTCAGGTACTGGAAGGCCAGCAATTAGTTCACCCTGTAGCTTTCTCTTCCCCAGGCTGAACAATCCCAGTTCCCTTAGCCTTTCCTCATAGAAGAGATGCTCTAGCCCTCCAATCATGCTGAAACTGGAACAGAACGAGAGCCAGCCTGAACAAATCTCCATCATGCACTGGGGTAATGAACTGATAATTATGATAGCCTAAAGGTATCTGTGTCTGCACTGACTAAACTAAACAGCTCTTGCTCATCAAGAAAAGACGCTCAATCATAGCTGAGTTTTGCTCATTAATTCACTTTCTCTGAAGCCAGTACCAGCCTGGAACCTTTTCCAATACATGCATTTCTCACATTTCTTTTTCTATGCTTGAGGCAATGGAAAAACAAACGAATATATCACTGTGATGCTATTAAGCCACAAATAGCCCAAGAGCAAGTAGGTAGACCTTTCAGAAGAGAAGCATCCCAAAACCACCGTTTTTTTGGGACCTTCACTGTACAAAATTAACTTACGTAACTAGAAGGAGATTACCTTTTTTTTTTAAGTGTAATATCTAAAGCCAATTTCCTTCATCACTAAGAATAAGGCTACTAGTAAAGGCAAATCTTCCATAGTGAATGATAGCTATAGAGTTTACATAGTGCATTTGAAAATCATTCTCAGCATGATTAAAGCCTTTTACTTCTTATATATATTGATCTTGGCTATCACTGGGGAGTGATTCTGTAACTTCTAGATCATGCAATATAGTCTTTATGGTTTAAGCAAAGGGAGTTAGTACTTTCACTTATGGTTATGAAACAGTTCATACCTTCTGCAGTTCAAGCACAGCCAAAGATCTGCAATACATACCAAGGAGAGGTTACATGCTAATACACAGTCATGAACCCTCAGAAGTACATTCTGCTTTGCCTTTTATAGCTCTGTACAGAAGTTGATAACCTTGAATGCACTGAAATAATTTAAAGTTATTGTGAGGGGACAAAATGCTTCAAATGTTTTTATACAGTATTGAATTTATACAATCGAGAGAAGTTTAAATTGCTTGTATTTTAAAAATGTAGAACATCTTAAAATACATTGCTTTAATTATTTAGAAGTGCTTCAGCTGTTCAAACTAAGTTACTTTAATTTAGAAAGACTGTTGAAATATGCATAGATTTAAAATTCAAAAAACTTCTAAAATTTATCAAAAAATTCCTTCTCTGAATTCCAATTCTTTCATTAATTAAAAATATTTTTCATTCCAATTGTTCTAAATGCAATTTTCAGCTAAGAATGCCCATGCACCTTTGATTTCAAACAGTAAAGAGCCACAATAACTAAGTAATTTTTATTTTGGATCTTTGTTAAAAAATGAAATAGAAAAAAAGGCAGATCACATGCTCTGGACAAATATTCTGTCCTTTGCCACAAAAGCACACAGTACACAGAATATCAATGTGAGCTTGCCTCCTCATGGTAATGTTTTTTATTCTAAGTTTGGTGTTCAAAATCCAGTCTCTGGAAATGAATTTCACAGGGTGAATTTCTGAAGAAAGTTCTCGTTTTTCTTCAGTAGAATTAGCCTTTGTCCCAGAGCCTGAAGGGACTATTGTGATCACCTTGTTGGATAGTCAGAGGTTCAAAATTCTGCCTCCATGCAAGAACCCATACTACTTTTGAATAAACACAGAACACCTTTGAGGGGCTCACCCACTACTGGCTTAAAGAGCATTTATGAAGTCCATTTATGTGGCCTCCTACTCTTCTTTCAGATAAGATAAAGGAACTTTCCTCCATATCCACTGAACACAGGTTTTCTTGGTTTTATTCTTGTGATAAGAATAGAAGTGCATTTTTCATTGTGCTCCCTCCTGAAAACCTTCCAGCCTCTCAAGATCCTGTCAGCATTTCTCATGCTAGATCTAGACAATTGCACAAATGTCTTTCCTGTTGCCTAAACCAAGGAAAGGCAGGTGAAATGTTCTCTAAGCAACTGGCTGATGTTTCATGATCGCTAGCCGTTGTTCTTGTGGTAGACTTTAACTTGCCAGATGTCTCCTGGAAACTCGACACAGTGAAGAGGCAGTCTAGGAGGCTCCTGGAGTGTGAGGAAGACAAATTCCTGACACAGCTGGTGAGTGAGCCTACCAGGGATGGTACCCTGCTAGACCTGCTGTTTACGAACAGAGAAGGGCTGGTGGGAGATTTGGTGGTTGGAGGCTGTCTTGGGCAAAGTGACCCCAAAATGACAGAATTTTCGATTCTTGGTGAAGGGAGGAAGGGGGTCAACAAAACCTCTACTTTGGACAGTCCTTGATAACAAAGGAGTCCAGGAAAGCTAGACATACTTTAAGAAAGAAATCTTAAAAGCACAGAATCAGGCAATCCTCATGTGCCAAAAGATGAGTCAGTGGGAGAAGAAGACCGAGTCAGTGGGAGAAGAAGACCGACCTGCTGAACAGGAAATGAGAGAAAAAAAAAAAAAGAGTTGATGACCTTTGCAAAAAGGAGCAGGCAATTCAGGGAGAGTACAAGGGTGTCATTAGGTCACGTAGACAGAAAATTAAAAAGGCCAAAACTCAGTTAGAACTCAATCTGGCAACTGCTGTGAGAGATAGTAAGTGTTTTTATAAATAAATTAACAACAAAAGGAGAGCTAAGGAAAATCTTTATCCTTGGATGTGGGGAAGGGGAGGGAACTTTGTAACCAAGGATGAGGAAAAGGCCGAGGTACTCATACTTTCTTTGCCTCAGTCTTAAACAGCAAGACCGGTTATCCTCAGGGCAACCTGCGCCCTGAGCTGGTAGACGGCGACTGGGAGCAAAATAGAACCCTGCAATCCAAGAGGAAGCAGTTAGTGACCCACTGTACCACTTGGACACTCACAAATCTATGTGAGTAAAAAGGACCTGGAGGCGAACATGAGCCAGTGTGTGCCCAGGTGGCCAAGAAGGCCAATGGCATCCTGGCCTGTATCAGCAACAGTGTGGCCAGCAGGACTAGAGCAGCGATTGTCTCCCTGTACTCAGCACTGGTGAGGTCACACCTCGAGGGCTGTGTCCAGTTTTGGGCCTCTCACAACAAGAAAGACATTGAGGGGCTAGAGAGAGTCTAGAGAAGGGTGATGGAGCTGGTGAAGGGTCTAAAGAGCGAGTCACATGAGGAGTGGCTAAGGGAGCTAGGGTTGTTCAGCCACGAGAGGAGGAGGCTAGGGGGGGACCTTATCACTCTACAACTGCCTGAAAGGAGGCTGTATCCAGGTGGGGGGTCAGCCTCTTCTTCCAGGCAACCAGCAATAGGACAAGAGGAAATGGCCTCAAGCTGCACCAGGAGAGGTTCAGGTTGGACATCTGGAAGAATTTCTTCATTGATTGGGGTGTCAAGCATTGAAATAGACTGCCCAGGGAGGTGGTGGAGTCACCATCCCTGGAGGTGTTCAAGAAATTACTGGATGTGGCACATAGTGCTATGGTTTAGTTGACAGGGTGGTGATCAGTCAAAGGTTGGACTCAATGATCTTGGAGGTCTTTGCCAAACTTAATGATTCTGTGATTCTATTATCATGTTAGGAGCTCAGATGTGTTAACGCTGAAACAGATAGACATATTTCTCTCAAAGTTGCCTTTTTTAGGATTCAGCCCTAATGTTTCAAATGTTTCTCTTCTTAATGGAAACTATTTTGTTTTCCCCAAGGCAGGACTGTCTTCCATTTATTCACATTAAAATTAAAAATTGAATACTTTTTGATTGCAACCTGTATGTCATACAAAAAGATAACTCTGCATAAATAACTATTCTGCATTGCTGCTTACTGTTAATGTGATATGATGCGATCTATAAATTATATTCTGACTATAAGCAAGGGTGAAAATTTTACCTTGCAGTTGTAAATACCAAGTATTGATTAAAAGAAATTGAACCAATCAATTTTAAAATGGATACTTTAGTAGCCTTCAGTTAATTAATAACCCTCTGTCTATACTAACCTGCCACACTAGGAAGCTTGATAATGTTCCACATAGAACTCACTACAAAACCACTAGAGCTAAACTGAAAAAAAAATTAATTTACAGTTCTTAAAATCAGTAATAAGTTCTACAGACAAAGGCAGATTTATAGCCTCCTAGAATAGTAAAACTTCAATAGTTATGTGATATAGGTATCATATATGAAAATTCATGCAATCAGTTCTGGTCAAAACCTCATATAATATAGATTGCCTGCCTGTATAATCTTGAAAATAATCTACAGAGTTCTTCTGTAAACATTAAGTTGTTGGATGATAAAAATCTGACAGTTCTAGGCACTGCAGATTACTCACCCTTGAAGGTCTCACTGCAGTATAAATTACTGAAAAATGAACCCCTCGTTCCTGCAGATCCATGGTCACTCTTCCAATTATTTTGTCTGTAAATAGAAACACGTATAATTCAACAAACTCTGCAAGATCAAAAAGCTAAAATTCTACAGTAGTTGGAGAAGTAATGAGCTAGATGTTTAAGCTTATTCAGTCTACTCAAGCAACTTAAGTGCTCATTCCATATAGGTACAAATGGGATAAGACATGCTCAGTGTCTTGAAAAATGCACAGTTTCATTGAGATAATATAAAAAAAATACAACAATTCAGAAAAAGGAGGGATTTTGAAACTGAAAAGTAAAACAATGGAAAACATACCCTAAGGTTTGAACTTTAGGGAATTAAAAGCAAGAGCAGAAGAAATCACTTAAGAGATGTGAACAGGATCTCTTAATCTGTTAGTCAAGTGACCAGTCAATAAGTAAATAATAAAATTTAAGCAGTATTATTCTTTGAATTACAAAATACACGTAACTACCACTGAGAAAAAACACTCAAAACATGGTGTTTAGTGTGGGGCATGATATGTGTAATACTGGTAGCAGTATTTCTTTTGCCTTCTGTGGATTTAAAGCCTTCTTCAGCACCCCCAACAGGACACAGAAAATCTTCCTGTTGATTACTTTGGAGGCCAAAGGAGAAATATGGTGGAATATTTCAGAAAAAGGAAGGAAAAGTCAGATAAGGAAGAGACAACCTTTCAAAGAGGTCCAAATACGCCTCTACAAAAGATGCTCCTCTAGTTCTGAAACCACAGGCAGTTACAATAAACACTTCCAACTGATAAACACTTCCAAAATTTATGCAGAAACATGAACATCTGCTTATAAGGAGCATAACAGCTGTGAATCATGAACCTTTACTAGTGGTGTTATTGGGACTGCTCGAGAAGCAAGCAAGCAGACTCACATTTACTCTTTCTGGCCTTCCCACTTCTCATTCACATACTAGCCTGATGGATGGATATTTTATAACCTGGACATACAAACTTCTCAGATTTCGAGGTTATACTTTACAGAAATTGTGTTTTATTTGCATGTGCTGAAAATAAGACTTTATATTATTACCCTTTTTAACCAGTTCTATTTACTGTAATTATGGTGTCCTGGCTGAGTAAAATGTTTGGCTTTTTTAAGAATGAAAATACTTTTCTTTCCTGTAGGGTTTCAACTGAATTGATTTCCTCATACCAGTCAAGAATCACAGCTATGTGAAGTTTCCTACTAAGAATTATTGCTAAGAGAATCTACTATACGAAATGTACTTACTCAGAAAAAAAGCTGCCTAAAAACTACTGCCATAATTACATTGGTTGTGGAGATCCAAGGCATTATATAATGTAGATTTTGTATTCTGGTTTCAAATATTTTGGAAATTCTCCTCAGCCTTAGCAAAAATATGCAGAACAAAAAAAAAAAAACCAATGCATATAAAAATGCAGAGATTGACTTTGGGTTTTCTTTTATTAAAGCAACCAACAGCTTTCTGAAATAACATGTTATTTGCATTTCCCTTCAGAAAGAAGCTACATGTAACTATAGTTACCAGTAACATCTACAACTCTTGCCTTTGGGAAGGTTCTAGAGGTAATTCCTTCTTCCAGAGAAGCTTCTGTGAACATCCTTATGACAACAGAATTGATATAGATTCTTGTTTGCCTGTGATCAGAACTCTGCCTTTCTTATGAAGTATTTTCAAATCCTCCAAAGAAAAGATTGCCCACCATATTTTAAAGCGTCTAAATTAGGTGCCTACATGGGAACAGTAGTGCAGGTTTTGTACCTGGCCCTGCAAAGTGGCGTGTCTTCCCTAATCCACACACCTCCTTCCTGATTAACATCTAGTTGATATTAACCAAAAAGCTGGCATACCTTTCCTTCCAGCCTCCCGCAGGTCACCTGTTAACTTTGCTTTCCCAAACAAAGTGGCCTGAGACAACAGTTGCATGAGTCTACAGTGCTCCCTGGCAGCCAGGAGGGCCAGCCCTGTCCTGGGGTGTGTCAGGCACAGCATCACCAGCCTGGCAAGAGAGGGGATTGTCCCTCTCTGCTCTGCACTGGGGCGGCCTCACCTCGAGGGCTGGGGGCAGGTTTGGGTGCCACGATATAGAAACGACATTAAGCAATTAAAAACCATCCAAAGAAGGCAACAAGGATGGTGAAGGTTCTGAAGGGGAGCCTTATGAGGAGCAGCTGAGATCACTTGGTCTGTTCAGCCTGGAGAAGAGGAAGCTGAGGGGAGACCTCATTGCAGTTACAACTTCCTCGTGAGGGGAAGAGGAGGAGCAGACACTGACCTCATCACTCGTGACCAGTGACAGGACTCAACGAATGGCAGGAAACTGAGTCAGGGGAGGTTTAAGTTGGATATTAGGAAAACATTTTCTACCCAGAGCACTGGAACAGCTCCGCAGAGAAATGGCTGAGGACCAAACCTGACAGAGTTCAAGAAGCATTTGAAGAACACTGTCAAGCAAATGGTGTGATTCTTGGGGTGTCCTGTGCAGGGCCAGGATGGACTCAGTTATCCCAATGGGTCCCTTCCAACTCAGCATATTCTATGATACTATGATCCCAGGGCTTGGGAAGCTTATTCTTGAATCCATGCAGCTGATGAAAGAAATGTCCCATAAAGAAAAAGCTGCTGTTCAGCCAAGACCAACATTAAATCAAGTCTCAGCTATCCAATATGCTCCGGGGAAAAGAAAAGAAGACAAAATAACTCCTCTGCAATTCAGAGATGAAAATCCAACTGCTTGCTTTTAGTATAAAACTCAACTCATTTTGGACTAGTGCAAAAACAAAGAGAAAAGGATACAAAACTGATTTCAGTACTAAGGTATTTTCCCCTGATTTTCAAATCTGCTTCTGATTTTATAACCCCAGTTGTGAGCAGAAACAGTCATAGGCACTAAAAACACTATTTAATTATCAGCCCACTACACTGTAAACCCCCCAAACTACCACTTCGGTGATTTGCCCTTTATAATTCAATTTCTAATTTGGAGTAGTAAGTGAAAGCTCTGCAGTGAGATACCTCTCAGTGCCATTTTTGTGTATGGCACCTCTTTTTCAACCAGATGCTAGGCAAGAGAAGTTTTTTATAGTCTTATATGGAGAGATTCAACAAGTAGTGTTTATTAAAACTGCAAAACCAATAAAAGACTGTACCAAAGGCAAAGAAGGCCATCAGTATTATTTTATAAAGATTAGAAAAACATTTCCTATTCACACAGACACCCTTTGTTGAGACCAAGGCCTCGGATTTGCCAGAAGAGCCTGGCACCTCCAGCTGCCAGTCTGCAAGGTGAGATTGAGGGAGGCAGCTCAAGTTGTACAGAGATGCAGGGTTTGGGCTCAGAGAATGAGCAAAGGCTCAGGCCTGAAGCAGAAGTGAATTATCATGACATTTCAAGTCACAGAGCTATACCCACGTGGATTTTTAATCAGACACTTAGTATCCCAACACTAAGACAACCACATCTTAAAAATACTGTAGAAGAGGAGTGGGATAATAACCTTTAAATAGTAGTTGTAAGAGAGTAGAGAATACACCCTACTCAAGTGAAAACACAAGTGATGAAATGTTAGTTATATCTAGGTAATATTACTTACCATTTTCAGCAATTGCTTCCAGGGTGGAAATCTCTTTTAAACCACTAGAGAAAAAGAGGGAGAGAAATAATTAAAAATCTTTTCTAGGCAAGAATGATGTGAATCAAGTGTATGAAGATACTGACTGATAAAAGGATTACTGTCAATCCCTCTGCCATTCTTTCATCTCCTCTTAATGACCCTTTTCTTCTGCAAAGCCATTAAAAATACAAGGACCACATCTTCAGCTGATTCTTAAACCCCTCAAACTACTTAGGCAGCAGAGAAGCCATACTGCTGACACTATTTTGATGAGTCTCTGGGAAGCTGTTTTTTCATTTGGTGTTGGCCCATTGTTTAACATTTGTAGAGGAGCTCCTTAAAATAGTCATCATCATGCCTCTTTTTGTGTAATGACATGACAGCTAGAATTGCATTTCTTCAGGACACGTTGATATCTGCCCCTTACACCGACGTACAAAAGCCCAAGCAAGCAACAGGCTGGGAAGAAGAGTAAGTAGAAGAAGCTGAGCAACCATGCCTT
The DNA here is from genome assembly GCF_041296385.1 of Aphelocoma coerulescens. NCBI lineage: Eukaryota > Metazoa > Chordata > Aves > Passeriformes > Corvidae > Aphelocoma > Aphelocoma coerulescens. The sequence continues at coordinate 23,084,976 of NC_091014.1, read as the reverse complement.
GTATTTTCTAAATATACATTCACCTGAAGGAACAGTCTCTCCCTATCTCTCTTAGGTCACAGTCCTCATAGAGCTGGAAACATGAAGAACTATAGCCCTCCTCTTTCTTCTACAGTGATGGAAAATCAGGCTCTTTATCAGCTTCAGGTTTGTCTGTAGGTTTATTTGCTTGCTTATTTATCCTGCCAGTATTTTTGACTCCTGGAATGCCTTCTAGCAATTAATTCTGCAGGTTAATCATGTGTTGAGTAAAGTAATTGAGCCTTTCTGCTAAAAAGTGTGTTGCCATTTAGTTTTATTAGCTGCCCCTTTGTTCTCATATAATGAGGCAGACAAAATAGGAATGCCTGACGCCCTTCCCAACATAATTCATCTATTACACCTGGTAAGCTTATCAGGGGACTTTGAAAAACACTGAATTCATCCTTGTAAGAGAAACAATTTTGACAGCCCTACAAGCTTCCACTTTGTTTTTTCGAATTTCCTGAATACAACCGACATTCTCAAAAGCTCTAAAAATCACACACACATGTGGGTCAGTTCTTCTTCGGGATAAGCTCCTACCTGGCAAGTGGTTGTAGCTGAACCACCAGTAAGTTTGGGTTAGATGCATTCACTTCCAGCTGAGAAACATTGAGATTAGTTACATGTGTCAACCTCCAATCTCTTGATTCTTGAAGAACGCTCAGGAGATACTTGGTAGCCTTGCAGTCAACAGCTGGCAAAACTAAAGATGAAGGAGAAGACTGAAGAATTTCCTGTAACAAATTTATGAACAGTTTATTGACTTGCTTAATATTTAGCTGGTTAATAATTAAACACAACGTTTTTTTAATGTATCCTTAATTTAATATTCAAGGCGAAGAACCACCACAGTAAACAGCACGTGAATTTTCACAGCCTGATGGTGGCTGCAGGCTGCTCCTGAACTTTCTTGCAGCAAGCTTAAAGTACTCAGTAATACCAAATTTTTACTGTCCTTTCCACGTGTGATGGAAGAGGAGAGACAGATGATGTAGAAGTTCTCAAGCTAAGTAGTGGTTATGAACACTGCCAGAAGCAAAGCTCAGATGACTGTCTAACTAAATGCCTTTGGAGGTAAGAAAGATCAATGTCAGACACCTCCAGTTCCAGCAGCTCCATTCAGTTAGGAGTCATATTTTGCATAATAAACACCCTGCATTTGTGTACATCCTGGTGGTACAGCACATGGTACAGGAAAGTGTTTAATTTGTAACAATTAATTAAAGAAAGCTGCAGATTTCAGGCTCTACAGAGCCTCCAGACAAACACAAAAAAAATTCATGTCCTAAACTTTCCATCTTTATACTCAAAGTACAAATTATAAAGCTCAGGCTGAATTAGTTCAGATAAAGCATCAGGGTATCTTTCACGTTATTAAAAATTCTGATAGCTGAATTTCTGGTAAAGATACTTGAGTGAAATGAATTTAAAAACATTCTCATTCTAAAAGTTTGGAACTTGCATAGTCAAAAAACATCTTTCCAAGCATTTTTCTTGATAATAAAATTAACTTGAAATATTTGGGGAAACAAAATGCTAGATGAAGATTTGGAAATGATCAAAATTAATGCAGCCCATATTTGACATTGTGGTGGGTTGACCCTGGCCTGATGCCAGGTGCCAACCAAAGATGCTTTATCATTGCTCCCTTCAACTATACAAAGGAGAGAAAATAAAACATAAGAATTACAGTGATCCTAACACTTTTCTCCTACTATTCCTTTTTTCCTTTTTGTCTGTTCTTCACCTGATTACCACTTTTCTGACCTGCTCTGTTTCTTTCTAATTGCTCATGTTTTCCTTCTTAGGCAAAGGCTATAGGTACTTTCACATTTCTATAAATGCTCATAAGGGAGGATTATGCAGCATTGTCTGATTTTCCAGACTGATAGAAAAATAATTGCAGAAATTAAAATAGAGCAGAAAGCATTGATCTTGTGTACAGGTCTTTGAGTAGTGTTTTTAGCACCTCCGGGAAGAGAAAGATGAAACATTTCATTTTGATTTGTTTATAGATTTGAATTTAGACCTGAAATTCTAAGCAATTCAATGATTTTATTTTCAATATTTTAATCCCTTGTCCCATAGCAGTAGCCAGAATGGCAACAGCCACTTCATCCAAGGATATATATTAAGCACATTACTCATTTAATGTATAATAAGATATAAAGTGTATCACTGACTAATATCTGAATTGTGCCTCTGCTCCTAGCCAGTGCTGCACTGCCATCTGTCTCAGCTTCCAGCCCCTGGTATTCAGCTGTTTTTCATGTGAAGGGTAGACACAGCTGGGTATCAATTCACTAGCCTCAGGTAGGCAATCTGATCCCTTGCCTCTGCTTTGTTCTTCTTGCCATTTGGCAGCTGTGCACTTTTCTTTACAATACTCATATGCTGCTTTACACATTTCAGGATTTCAGCTACCATGCTTGTTCAAGACACGAAAACTCCAAAAGGGGGTGGAGTATGAAGAGGATATTGAAAAACATCTGATTTTGCATTCTGCTAAAGGAAAGCAGCACACAGTAGCTAGGAACAGGAGTGGGACAGGGAGAGAGAGGAAGGGGAAAAGGAAGGGGAAGGTTTAATTTTCACTTTCCAATTATTATCTATCCCACAAACTTTTACACTGTAGCTGTTGCTGTCAAATGTACACATAAAGCTGTAAGCTATAATTTTAATGAAAATTGATCTGATGTACTTTACCTGATAAACAGTGTTGCAGCTACAGGAGTTATTGTTGAACAATAATAGCTCCATGCTGTACTGTACAGTGGGAAACATGACACCCAATTTTTTTTTCTGAGGGTTACAGACAGATCCAAGGGACTGTGGAGAAGCAAACCTGAAGTCCAAGAATGGGAGGAAGCATTCCAAAGAATAAAATACAGACTAAAACAATGAGGAAGGACTATATCGGGGAAAATACCTGATGTAGCTTTCACAGTAAAGTTCTGCCTCACAATTCCGCTGAAAATATCCAAAGGAATCAACAGGCATGTACAAAAGGGAGGTCTAGAGGGTCTACTTGAACCCACACAAGGCATTTGGCAGAGTCTTGAGGTAAGGACTACTGAAGAAACTAAGCTGCTTTGGCGAGAGAGAGGCTGTCTTCACATGAAGGTAGCTAAAGGATAGGTAAAGATTTAGCAAGAAAGTGGTAAAAAAGTACCTGTTACTGCACTAGGGTCTGTTCTGTTCCATATGCTCCTAAACTATCTGATAAAAAGATATATATTGAGCTAATGAAACTTGCTCATTATGCCAAATTATTCAAGTTAGTAAAGGCAGTGGCTGACTGATGAACCACAGAAGCAGCTTCTGGTACAACGTCTTGGGCAACTGAATAACTGGTAAGATTAAATGTAAATTGATTTTAGCGCAGTACAGGGTGACAGAAAAACAAACCTGATTTTACATACACAATAATAGGTAATAGACTCAGAACTGAGTGTTACCCTTCAGTAATGAAACTTTGAGAATTACAACAGCTCTTTGAAAATGGTAATTCAGAAGCTGATACTGATTAGGATTGAAAAAATTAAATATTAATAATATTTTAGAAAAGGCTGGAGAACAAAACATCATATCACTGAATAAATCTATGAACTGTTATCTTGATTATTATGCAGCTCTGGCCATGTTCCCTTGTCAAGAAATAATATAATAAAACTAAAAGAGAGAAAATAAAGACAATCAAAACTTTTTTAGAACCTCTGTATCACACGTGACTAAACAGTACTGCTCAGTCTATGACCACTGAGTGAGGATAGGATGGAGTTATCAGACCAAAAATGGCAATGACTTACAGTCATAATTATGTAGCTGCACAGCTGGCCACTAATTGGAGTGTGTTAACAACACACTGCAGTTCTAAGGAGCTGAGCACTGTCTGGGGAAAACCAAAACTAATATTAAAGAAAAATAGTTGGTAGGGTAGGTGACTGCTTGACAAAGTTCCCCAAATGCTAATCTTTGTATTTTTTTGTTTAATTTAGAAGTTGTTTGAAAGTTCAAGATAAATGATCTACCTATAAGATTCCTTTTGTATTAACTAGAAATAAGACTCTTTCATTGCATGCAAACTCATTCATACCAAAAATTCAGAACAGCTGCTAATGCAGCTGAACAAATCTAATATCTGCAAATCTTTCTGGGGTTTACAAGCCTATAACTCTTTTTCAAATAACGCTTTCTTCTTGTAGTACACATGCTGCTACATGCACTTATACATTCTAAATGAAATCTCCAGCTTAGGTTTATGAATAAGTTTGATTTCTGAAGTTCATAAGGAGGATGCTTGAGAGCAATGGAAAATTTATTATAACTTCACCAATCATTTGTATAATATGGACTGTGTAGGTAAAAAACTTGTGATCATGTAACATCAAAGATTCTACTTTCCCCAGTGAGAAAATTCAGACCTGACTTTCACTTTGTCCTGTGTTGTGTAAATATTATTGCAATCTTTCATATACTGATTAAGAATTGATTTCTTACTCAAAGTATCTCAAGTGGAGTTCAAGTAATATGATAGCAACTGAGAAATTTTTTGTAGACTCTGTTACATCCATATGGATGATTATAAAGTTCCTTTTCTGGCCCTAAGAACTAAACCCTATGCAATAGATATTGACAAAACTCTCCCTATGGGCATCTAGCTGAAAAAGAAGTATGTAATTTATACATCTCATTTTCTTTCACTCATGTTACAGCACCTCACCTCCATCAAACTACACTAGAAAAGCATTAAGACTGCCAAATCCAACAGAACAAATGTAGGAAGTGCTGTAGTTAAGGTGAGCAATTTGCAAAAATAAACTTTTCAGTTTTAAAGAAGCCATAAAAAGGAAAGATTTCTCAGCTCCAAGACAGAGAGGGAACAGAGGCAAGGTCAGAAAGAAAACAGTTGATTACATTTATTCAGATTGTTAAAAACTGGGGTATAAATCTTTGACCTGCCAGGTACAGACAAAGATTTACTTAAACATGACATTCTGTTTAGCTGAGGACCTCCTCACCAGCCCTCACTAGGTCCCAAATCCCCTTGTACACCAGCTGATTTCTAAACCCATCAGTCTCTGGACTCATCTCTAGACTTTAAAGCCTTTAATCTCTATATACAGTGCTGACAGAGTCCTGATTACAAGGCAAAAAAAGAATGTGTTAAATACTTTTATATCCCTCCTCTTAAACATCCAGGGCCTACTTAAATAAGACTACCACATTATTAGGAACTTGCAGTATCATGCATTGCAATGCATTTCAAACAGCTTCTGAAATTAAACCGGTTTTGTAGTTAGGCAGCAACAAAAATTTGCCCCAGACACAGCACTGCAGAGATGTTAAACCCTGAGAAGATAAGGCACAGCAGAGAAGAACTGTGCCTGCAGACACAACCAGTGATCCTTACAGTGGAGATGATTGTGACTCCCATTCATTCCTCAGAAAACCCATATAGATACTCTGAATAATTTTTTCTCTTCCAGCATCAGTGTTAAAACGCTGTTATATGACAAAGAGACTAATATCTCCAGTTCCAGTCATACAAGGAAGATGTGAGGTTCTTAGTATAGATGTAGAGAGGGGTAATATGTGAATATTTATGTATTTAATTACATATAGTGCTTGCTGTGTGGTGCTTGGGAATTTACACTTCCTTGTGTGCTCTGATACCATTTGCATTAGTAATAGTTCTGTTCCTGCCTCCAGGAATGTCTTTATGACTTCCATAAGTGAACATTTTGTCTAATTACATTTCCATAAACTGTCATGTACAGCCATAGATGCTGTGAACAAAATCCATAAACCTCAGTGAGGACAGAATTTGAAGCTGTTGACTGACTCAGGAGGATTCCATCTTAAATTCTGTGCCTGGAATTTATTTCAAATTAATCAACTAGCATTATTTTTTTCATCAAGATTAAGGCAATACAGCATCTAGTGATATATTAATACAAATATAAAACAGTTAACTCCCTAAATGAGCTTCAATTTCTGTGGAAACAAAATAGGTATTAAATTCTGAAAATAAGACAAAAATGATTGGTTCCTATAACTTCTTTTCTTCCTATGGCTTCAAAACAGAATTTTGGGGTGCTAGTCTTGAAGTTTATATTGTTTTTTACAATAGAAAATTGCATCATATTTAAGAACAATTTTGTCAGTTATGAACAATTTTGACAACTCAGTCTTTAAAAATATAATAGCTACAAAGCACATATCTGCACACTCAGTAGATTTCCTTTAACACACCAGCTTAAACCGGAATAATCTCAAAAATTTAAATAGGAAAACTTCTGCAACTCAGTTTCCTTCTCCCAATTATTTTCTATTTGCATCTTTCTTACATCTTTATTTTTCTTTTTACTTCTCTTTTTAGATACTGCACATAAAGAAATAAAAGAGATAAATGCTTGCCTGAACATTTTGAAACGGATTCTTGTTGCCATAGGATTCACTGAAGTATGTGAAATCATCTATGCTAAGCTGAAAAACAAAGAGAGTAGGTTGGTGAGAAGGAGCCATGGCATCTCATTTAGGTACAGACTCGTGCTCAGTATTGGTGAGAAAAAAAAATGGTTTACGTACCCTGTCTTGCAGGAACAAGACGAGGTTTCTGGAGTTCTGGGTAAAAAGAGGTTGCAAGAATTCCGTCAGCTCCTGTGCTGAGACAACGTGTCCTTCGTGCACAGCAGGGCCTGGATTCCACTGAGATCTATAAAGGAATAATTTCCTTTTCTGTAAAATTTGCTGCCAATGATGATACCTCTTCTGTCTTTAAATATGCAGCAGCAGGTAATGAAATCATCATTTCTAGTTTAAGATCAACTTTGCAGTTCAGTTTACTTTCATTCTACTCAAGAGAAAAAGAACTTGCCCACTTATGCCTGTGTTACACATCAAATTGACTGTGTTACACTAAGAAATAATAGAGCTAATGTGTCTCTCTATTTTCTTGTTTCTGTACAACAGCAGAGTTGCATCTTTCCAAAAAAAGTTACTTGCTAAGTATAATGAAGAAGAATATGTTGAAAACATCCAGAGAGAATTCCCAGAGGGCATCCTAACTCCCAAAACACTTTGCAGTGCTGGTAGATGAAGGTCAAGAGGAGTAGAACTCAGACTAGATCACAAGTTGTCATCAAGTAGTATTTTTTTATAAAATATTTGTTAGTAGAAGTGTCCTTTCAGTGCTATTGTAAGTAAGTTTTCTCCTAAGGTTTTCATGATGAAGGAATCATTCTACAGAAGCTGCTTAGAAAAGCCACCTTCCCAGCAGCAGGAGTTCTTCTGAATGGAAGGACTCAAGGCACCCAGCTTACACTCTTTTGTGAACCTCTCACTATGAGGACGGGACAGAGAAATAATTCATCTATTTAGTTTTGCTGCTACAGAAAACAGGCAAAACAAGAGGTGGCATTATTCTTTCAATACCTCATTGGGATTTTAACAGTACACAACACAGGTCTATATGGATGAAAATGTTTATGAACATTTGTATCCTTGGTGTTTTGACTAATGAAAACTGTCTATGGAAAACCATGACCTTGATGCATAATCTCCCACCTTTACCCAGGTACACATCAGTTGCTAAAGCCTGAGAAAACAGGTATTCCAGACACTCTAACTGGTTCTAATTACAAAGACTTGGATATAGGCAATTGTTGTGTGCTCTAGCATCAGCTATTATATGACTGCAACTTGATCAAGTTGAGATACAAATTAAATTTTCTAACCCAAAGCAATTTGCAAATGACCCTTGCACAGTAAGCTTTTATGAATGAGAACAACCTCTGCAGTCCTTTAAGATGGAGGCAGAACAGGGTTAATGAACACATAGGTGGGGTTCAATGTTGTTTTTTGGATAAAGAAAATCTATATTGCACTCCAAGTCTTCCCTGTTAATTCCAATGAAGATTGCTGAAAGTGAATCGAAAACCTCAAACTGCACCCATGGCAGAGATAAAACCAGCACAGTCCTGCAGCACCAGGTGATACCTTTCTCACTTCAGACTCTGGGGTTTGGGAAAGTGTTAGAGCAAACTCCTTATGTGGACGGCTCCTTCAGGACAACATGCTGCAGATGTGAAAATTAAATTCTAGTAGACCTTTTGCCTGTCACTTTTTAAGCTTTAGAAATAAATCTTGCTGAGAGGAACAAAATGGGGTTTTATTGGTGAAATTATCTGATATTTTCTTAGTTTTACTCAGCATCTTCACTTCTTTGTTAATTTTTGCTTGGAAAACCACATTAACATATATTTATGAACATAATTCAGAAATTGTAACAGGCATGCCTCAACTTTTCAGAGAAGACAAACCTCACCATTTCAAAAAAATTAAATACAATCTTTAAAATGAATAGATTTGAAAACACAGAAAGTCCCTAAGATTCTGAAATGACTCTTCAGGAACTGACTTTCATACTGACTTTTTGCCTTGCATGGCCACACCAAAATACTAACGATATTAAAGGAAAAGCAGATAGATCAAATTAAGAGATGATGAAAAATGGCTTGTGGGAAAGAAAATGACACTGAATATCTTAGTATATTTCTTTTAAAAATAACTAAATTAATCCATTTCATACCTAATCTTAGAAGAAAAAATGAAGCTTTTGAGAGCTTTGGGGACTTGCAATTAAGAATAAAAGGTAACAGAAAGCACATCAAACAAAATGAAATTATCTGCAGCACCACAATGGTAAAGGCTTTTGCTGTGAACTCAAAATCTCAGAAGTTTAATGATCCTCTTTTAAAGCATACTTGCTTCTAAGAAATTCCCTGTTCCTTGAAGCAGTTCTTGCTATCTATCTAACCTTGAAAAAACCCTTTGTGACACTTTTTAACTTTCAAGCAGTAAACTTTAGTAACTTCATCATCATAAAAAACATCTACATCAGTTGGTTAATAATTCTATTAGAATGCAGCATTTGCCTAATACTTATATTCACAATATCATGCATGCATTTATTTTGCTTCTTTTAAACAGTCTGGTGAGCCCTGTGCATGGCAGCTGGGAAGGCTACATCCTTCCCTGAGGGGGCTGTTGCTGTCCGCTCAGCGCAACAACATTCTCAGTGTGGTTCAGACAGGAAGTAGAACCATAGAAATATTTAGGCTGGAAAAGACCTCTAAAATCAAGTCCAACCATCCATCCAGCACTGCCACGTCCACCTCTAAACCATGTGCCTAAGTGCCACATCCATGTGATTTTAGAACATTTCCAGTTGACTCAACCACTTCCCTGTTCCAATGCCTGACTACACTTGCAGTGAAGAAATTTTTCCTAAGATCCAACCCAAACTTCCCCTGGTGCAACTTGAGGCTATTTCCTCTTATCCACACACTTGCTAGTTGTGAGAAGAGACCAACCCACTCCTGGCTACAACCTCCTTTCAGGGAGTTGCAGACACCAATAAGGTCTCACCTCAGCCCCCTTTTCTCCAGGCGAAACGTGCCCAGCTCCCTCAGCCACCCCTCACAAGACTTGTGCTCCAGCCCCCCACCAGCTTCCTTGCCCAGTCAGTATGTTTTACTGGGTGCTTTACTGTGAAGTGCAAGGTGAAATGGAGATCTGTGAGTGCCACAGGTCACAGATACACTGATGATGTGCTTCCCTGAGCAGTCACCCAGCTCATCGCACTGCACTGCTCACCTCAGTGACGGATGGCACGGTGTGAAGCCGGCAGTAGGCCGGCACACATACTGATTGCTGTTATCAACTGCTCACACAAAACCCTGTGTCCCAAGACACCCAGCCTCGTACACTCATCCCTGTGCCAAGTGCATTGGACTCCCCGCCACAGAACCATCAGGGCTCAAAATGACAAGTATCTCTGCTGATGTATGTGCTTTAATGTGTGTGCAGGGCCACACAGGTTTAAGGAATCTCATGGAAGCTTTAAGTTTGAGGAAACTTAAAACTCAACTGCTCTCTCTTTCCTCCAACCATCCAACAATGCACTAAAGAGAGTGAGGAAAGCAAGCTTAGCTTGGTATTTTGCTTCATTCTTATAACCCACTGCTCTGACACTAAGCATACAGATTCTTCCCTGAACAGTATTCTTTCTGGAATTTGAGCAATTAGGTTTGATGGAAGAAAAGATTTCAAGACTTCCTGTATCTGAACCCACCAGAAAGGCTGATGGGAAGATAACAAGACTTCTATCACTCTAACTCATGACCTTACATTTTTGCTTTGTAGCTGGCTTTGGAACTCCTACAAGTTATTCTTATCAGTTGTCTCTATCAGTCACCTTGTGATTACCATCTAAGAAACCAGATTTTCCCCTTCACAGCAGAAGCAAACTGGCATTCATGCTGGCACACACTGTCTCCATAGGCATCCAATAAAATTACAGCTAAAAAATTTTTCCCTTTTATGTTACACCTTCTTTCAGCAGATTTTTCAGTAAAGTCCTTGTAGTTTAGGAAACAGTGCAAAGGCATTAACATCTTCTCAAAGTCACTTATAATCTCGGTTTGCCAGAAAAGGATTATTTTCCATATATAAGCACAGCACTAAAAAAAAAAAAGGAAGTAATATATTTTAAAATACTGGAGGCAAAAAAATCATTCCTAAAACAAACACATGAGGGGGCAATCACAAAAGCTAATTTTAACGAATTTATTTCCTCAAACTCCTTTTCTTTATCTGTGGAGGGAAAGAAATTCCTCTGAATATTGGTTCAAAATGGCTAAATCAAATTTCTTCTGTGTATGTATCATATGCAAGAAGAGCCTCTCAATCTTTACTGCTTCAAAAAACCAACCAGGGAATATTAGCTTAAAGGCTGATTTAGAATAAAGGTCAACTTTTCCACACCAAAGTTATTTGAAATATATTCAGTGATGTATTCTTTTGTGAAAAACAGGACAGTATGACATACTGAGTTATTCCCTAGTTAAATTGAGAAAGAATGTTGTGTTTTAAAAAACACACACTTTTCTCCAAGTAGGGATCTGCATTTTTCTCTCTAGAGGAAAGAGGTATTTGATTTACTAATGTCTCTGTAAGAACTGATACCACACTTCCCTTTGCTTTGTGCACTGCATCTGTTTGTCAGCTGCAGGTTTCATCTCTATCTGGCATCTATCATTATCTTTAATACCATGATTACAGTACAGTAATAATGCATAAGAGAGACTTTAAAGTGTTACATTCCCTAATACAGCTGTCCTGAGATAATGGCTTGGAAAACTCTGGCTAGTTCTAAATTACAACAAAATGCAGTATCCTTCAACTATTCAATGGCAAATCCTAACAGATACCCTGGGAAAGGGTGATAGATCAGTGAATGGCAATTTCTGTTGATTAATGAACAGCTGAACTTTTAAACCAGTGGGATATGTTCCTATGGAGTAGACAGAAATCCATTGGTAATTGCTGCAATTCTGTAGTTTCCAAAAACTCTTAATAGTAGTTTCCAAATTTCATAGGCCTGTAGAACACACACTGCAAACGTTGCATCTCTGTGAAGCACCAAGATGTAAAGCACAGAGTTAAGGGTTAGCAACCAACTTGCTGTTAGTGTTACTTTATTTTATAAAATAACAAAGACATTCTTTTCAGTTGCTTCATTGACCTTCACCAGAACTAATTTTGGCCCCACAAGAACTTCCCCTTTCAAAATGCAAATATCATGGCAGGAGGAACACTTCTTCCATAAAAGGTTCTATTTCTGGAAACATGAAACTGTTTACCAGTCCAGTATACAGATTTTCTTGCCATAGATTTGTATAAACCAGAAAAATCTGCAGTAGAACAGGGAGTTAATTGCATCTTGATGGAAAGTTTACTTTTATGACATGGGATTTAATGGTAAGATCTTGTTTATATTTGCAGCAGGTGTGTTTTCTATATAAACCAGGAAGTAGGACAAAGGAAGCACTGATGTTTTCTTGGATGCTTAGGATCACTTTTAACCTAAGAACAGTGCTTTCCAACATTTACTTTGCTTTTAAATACAGGGGTTAATACTCATATATGTGCCTGTCTTATATAATGGTGAATCACTAAGTATTTTGAATATAAAAATGCTTTGACATTGAAACATCCATTTTTTTTTCTTTCAGGGGGAAAAAAAGTGAAAGCTACAAAATCAAACTTTTTTTAAAACTTGCAGATTTCTATATGCAGAGTTTCAGGTTCTGGAAATGCATAAAAGATGAGTAAACATCATGGCAAAGGTGGAAAGTAAGTGACCCATAGTTTTCTGAAAACTTTTCATATCCAGTATCCACCTGAAACTACCGCATTGCCCAACCTGCCATATTTCTGGAAATCCCAAGTAATGGTACAAAATCCTTAAAGTGAGCATGAATAAAATTCCTGGTTGGACAGAAGAGGTCTACATCTGGTTCTTTCAAGACAGCTTCAAAGTCCTGTTTCATAAGTATATGCAAACCCCTGAATTTCATGTGTCTCTGGATCTGTCAAGACTGCAGTTGTTTCTAACAAGTGATGCATATACATACAGCAGTGTATTTCAGAACCTGTATTAAAAAGAACATTAAAGTGAAAAGCCAGGGTTCAGAAGTTAGGAAATGCAAGACTTAAAAAACTGCCACACAGTTTTTGGTCAGCTCCTTTTTTTGTGTCACTGCCTTATGTTGTGGCTTTAAGTCAACATCATCTCTAACAGTGGACTTCAAAGATGCCTTAGGGTGAATAAAGCACATCTACTTCAGATTTTTAGATTACAGAATTTATTTACTTCCTTCTGCTGAATGTAGAACACTAAAATTATAAATCAAAACGGGTAAAATCATCTGTTGGCTTGTTTGATGGCCAAGGTGCAAATTTATTTATTGGACAATTTCGTTGCCCAGAGCTGATTTACCACCATCGATGGCACAATACATTCTGTGCACACACACGCAGAGCAGTAGCATAAGCAGGGATACTTTTGTTCGGTTTCTTACCTCTGAGTTGACCAAAGCAGCATCGGCACATGATCCACTGCCAGGGAGGTTTTGAGCAGCACAGCAAGGGTGCACAGCAGCGGGGCTGGAGCAGCAGGGCAGAGCCGTGTCATGGCTCCAGGCGAGGGCAGCGGAACTGCAGCTGCAGCGGGAGAGTCCGAGCGTGTGCACAGCTGCACTTCCCGCCCGGGCTGCTGCTGGCCGCCTTCAGCCAGGCTGCGGCTGGCGCTGCTCTCCGACAGCGGGGGGGGGGGTTCAAAACGTGAACTTCCTTCACTTGAACTTGGGAGTCACTCGTGTTTTTAATGCTTTCAGGTTTGTGGTTTAAGCAGCTCGTAAAACTCTCTGCAGTGAAAGCACTGACAGTTTCCTCTAACCTTCAAGTGCAGGGGAGAGTCGTGAAGTCCAAACTCCTGTCCGAGGCAGGCTGATAACAGAGTTATACAACTTCAAAATGGAGTTTACAGAAAAGTTTTCTGTACTGTACAAAATGTATTCTGCAGAACTTCTATCTTCTTCCCCTGCTACATATTATCATGTCCCTCGGCTTAGTTTTTCACATGTATTGAGATCTGGCGTCACACATTTGGGTGTTGACAGGTTTGAAATCTGCAACAAACTGCAGATTCCAGCAAGAAGGAAGAGAGGAGAGAAAATGGCACGTTCAGAGCCACTGAAACACAGAATTGTTAAGCTATCTTTAGCATGCAGTGATGCTATCCCAGAAATCAAAAATATCTAAAGTCAGGGGCAAATTATAATCACTTCAGAATGTGACATGACTTCAGTATTTCACAAGTCTCATGCAAGATCAAAATAGTCTTAGAAAATTCCTTCATGCCAGGAAGCAAATTGCCCTGACACACTTTTTTGTGCCTGCCAAACACTGAGCTGTTCCTACACCTTGTGACTACATTAGGCAGCAGCAGTCTCAGCACGTGTTTAGCTCTGGGCACAAATGCCTCCTCACCATCAGAACAGGACATTAGAGATCATACACAAAAGAAGTTCTGAGCTCTGTTATAACGAGTTGTGATAAGAGAAAAATAAGGAAGCACAATGAAAATTGTACAAAAAGACACTAACAGAGGTCAGAAGGCGTGTGTCTGAATCTGAGCACGTGTAGCTGGATCAGTTAAATCTATTTGCCTTAACTTACAGTATATTGTTATAGTGTGGTTGCCTAACATAAGGGAATTTGTTCATCAACTCAATCTGAAATCAGATTTCTGGGACAAAAACACTAATAATTTTGAAGACAGCAATAAAACATTGTCATGTTCCTTTTCTTCTCCATGCTACTTTTACATAACACAGAATTTAACTCTTTAGCTGTACTTTTTCCTCTGCTCCTCAGAGCTATATTAGAAATCCTACCTCTTCTCTTTACCAAGCCAGTGTTTGTTCATCTGTTTAGGGGTTTGTACAGTTAAGACAGCAAACCAGACCACAAAGACAGAGGTAGAAACAGAAGTACCTAGGCAGAATAAGTGAATCACAGAATTTCCAACAAAACTCAGTTTTGCAGAAAGTTTTGCAGACAGTATTTGACGCACTAACCGATTCACACACTGTTGCAAGAACATCACCCTAGGTCCTACGTCAGATGCACAAATAGTCTGCAGGCCTGGTCACATTCAGAAGAGCCAGTTGGGTTCACAAATCACATGGTTTATTGAATGCAGCCTATATGGTTATTTGGGATTGCTGGTGACAAATGCAGTAGCTGCAGAATATATAGCATTAATAGTAAGACTGCAATCACAAGTTTAATTTCCCAGGTCAATACTCAGCATAACTGAGGGCCCAAGACTTACCAAAAGATGCCCTTTTTGTGGAGGGCAAGAAAAACAAACCTGTCCACCTGTCCCTTAAAATTTTTTGTCAAATTCTCATTCCCCAGTGAGGTACAAAATTGAGGTACATTTTATACCTTATTAACCACTATTGTGCAAAGCACTGTCAGTGGGATTGGGGTCAAACCCACCATTCTGTGCTGTTGTGTTGCATGGAATATTTCCTGGTAGGAGGTGTACTTGGTTTGTACAAAACATTTCTGGGCAACAAGTAGAACATGAGCAGATGATTTCTAGCCTCACTTCCTGTTCCTCCCCATGGCCGTGGCAACACAAACCACAGGACTCCACCCAGTCTCCGTACGTGCTCTGATCACCATCGGCCCCGTCATCACATACTGAGCTTCGCCGTTTCTTCCCTGTTACAAGCTTCCAACACACACAAGTGAGATGCACAGTTGGTGGGTATACTCTCTATTCTCTGAATACATGCATTCCCTACAGAAACAGTCTTAAAACTTCTTGAAACAAAACCAGATTGTTTTCTCTCAGATTACCGTATCACTTATGAACAAACTTTTAGCTGAAAACAAACTGACTTTTCCTTTTTAATATTTTTCCACAAACCACAGCTTGGGAAAAACTGAAGTGAAGAAAGCTTTGAAAAAAAAAGGAATGAGGAGAACCTATTGAGTGGGATTTTAATTTGCCTCACTAAGTAAATTTAGCTCACAAATATATCTGCATATATTTTCTCCTTCTTTTTCTTCACTCCTAAAAATAAAGGGTGTTTTTTTGCCAAATGGTAAGAAAAAATATACCTATTGCAAAGAGATTTTAACAAAAATATTCTTTTCTTTCATTTATTTACGATAAGACAAGATCAAAGTGGTTCTTTTATCTGTGAGCAGGAACCTAAGGCCACTTTTTATTAATGTCTGTTGGCATACACAAAAGCACACACAATTTACTGTTGCATTTCCACGGGGCTTTTTCCTTGAAAATTCATGTGTGATCTTGAGTCCAGGTTTAGAATTGCTTTATTATGAAGATTTTTTTAAATGCAAAACAGATTTGAAATACTGAAAATCAAACTACGGTGAAATCATTATGAAATGGCAGTTAAGAAGGAAATATCTCTATTACTATGCATCCCCAGTTAACTAAATAAATTTTATTAAAAGCAGCTGTAATATTGACATACTTTGTATTTACATTCTACTCCTACCCATTTTTACATGCTATCTTTTACAATTGTATGCCTATCACATATCATCTGTATTTCTTATCCTGCTGAAGTTGAAAGATGGGACTCATAAAAAATAATTGGAGAGAAAAGATGAAGATGATGGAAGCCTAATGTCTTTTGCCAATGCTCTTTAAACAAACAAACAAACCTCACCAAAACTCTCAACTCCAGAATTCTACATTCCTGATGTAAAAAATTTGGATTAAAAAAGAAGTGTGAATGATGAAGGTAAATTTAGGCCTGCAAGACATGCCAGAGATGACTGTTGGGATAAGGACACTTTACAAGATAAACTAGGAGCACTATCTATATATAGGTGACAAAAATAACTCCCATCAATTTTGCATGCAAATTTCATCCTTAGGCAACAGGTTTGGGAGCTAACATGGTACTACAGCAGCATATTAAAGAACTTCTCCCAGCTCAGCTAATAGGCTTATTTAAATTTAAGCTCTTTAAAAATAAATAATAATTAAAAGAACCCAAGACAATGATTTTGGTTTTTATCTCAGTTACTATTAGTGTAATTTCCTATTGAAAATGTATTTTCCATATGCCAAATGGGAATCAGCAACTACTTTGCTACCCTCACATATTTAATTTAGAATCTTGCTTTATCACTGTTTGCAATAATTTTATTATCTATGAAGAGACCTAATACTTTGCTCATTTGGACATCTTTTTGGGGCAAGGAAGTGGAGAAAATTACTCTTGAGTTCTTCCTCCTTTGAGATATAAAGAGGAAAATTTACATCCTGAAAAAAGCATGGATTTTCATCTTGATAGAGGGGAGGTAAAACACGTGTTTCCTTACCATACTAATCACTTGTACATCTGGGAAGAAAGCTAGAACCTTTCCCTCTGGAAATGGATTGCCAGTGGTCTTGGAGGTGGGGGGGGAGAAGGCAAATTTTGATTCATGCTCGAAAACTCCTGCTCACAAGAATCCTGTGAAGTAAGAGAAGTTGTTGATTGGCCTTGTGTGTTTACTAGTGCAGAAGGAACCTTACACACCATTCAGGCTGATCCCCTTTACCTGGGAGGGAGAGTCTTTGGGAAAGAACTGAGTCAATCCCAGCAACTCTAATCAGCCCTTCCGGAGTGTTTCAGGAGTATGGATTCCTCATGAGCTCAACCTCTAAGCTATGATTTAAGAGACTTGATAAGCTTATCACTTCAGCCACTTATCAGAAGTGAATGGAGGTTAGGATTTCACCTCACATTCTGTTCTTTGAAGAGGTACTGACACTTTGCAGTCATTTGTTCTCATTATCCTGGAAGGCTCTGTGCTCCAAAAGGCCATTTTACCAACAGATTCTAAAACCATCTATTGAGTAACTCTAACAAGCAAAGATGATCAGCTGTGCTTTTAAAGAATTTACTCAGTTTTATTAGAAACTTAGGCAGGTCTAATCCTTTAGCTGAACAGTTTTCTTTTCCTGATAAAATGCAATTACTTCTCCTAGAAATGGAGTATTTTTACTCTGACTGATATTTTCAGCTAGCTTTCCCAGTATTCTTCACTGTCTGACACAGAGAACATTTTCATTCTTCATACTTGTCCAGTACCTTTTTAAATGTCATATATAAGCTACATATAGAGGTGAATCAATACAGTAACTATTAGAGAAAATTTAGAATTAATTCCTTCTCAAAATGCAGTACAGTTATAAATGCTATGGACAAAAAGTTGTAAAAAATAATTGGTTTTAAATTCAGTAACAATATCAACAAAACATTTATAATAATCAAAATTAGCAGCTAAAGACCACTAACATGAAGGTTTTTATGCTAATTTCCATTATGATACATTTAAAAAAAATATATACTATTTCAGTTATGTTGGTTTTACTTGGCTTTGCCCTAACAAATACCTCAGCTATTCTAAGTATTGAAAATACTTTTTCTATCTTGCAACAGCTCTCTTTCCATACAACATGTCCTAAAACTTTCCATTTCTATGCTTTCAAATGCCATTTTTGGACACTGATTTGAAGGATGACATTAGTTACAAGGCACTTATTTTGCTGAAAGACATGTCCCAAATATTAGTCAAGCATCCAACTCACTGTAATTCCAGCACAAATTTTTAACTATTTACACAAAATTTTCACAGTGTGGCTAAACAGCACTACCAGGAAAGAGCTAATGGTGGTGGTGAGTGGAGTTTACATCCCGCTGGCAGACAGTCAGTGGTGTTCCCCAGGGCTCAGTACTGGGGCCAGTTCTGTTAAATGTCTTTACCGATGATTTGGATGAGGGGATCGAGGGCACCCTCCATCAGTTTGCAGACAACAGGCTGGGCAGGAGTGTTGATCTGACAGAGGGTAGGAAGGCTCTGCAGAGGGATCTGGACAGGCTGGATCAATGGACTGAAGCCAGATGTAGGAAGATCAACAAAGTGAAGTGCTGGGTCCTGCCTTTTTGTCAGAACAACTCCAGTCAGCACTACAGGCTGGGGGCAGAGTGGCTGGAAAGCTGCCTAGTGGAAAAAGACCTGGGGGTGCCAGCGTGTGCCCAGGTGGCCAAGAAGGCCAATGGCATCCTATCAGAAATAGTGTGGCCAGCAGGACTAGGGAAGTGATTGTCCTTCTGTACTTGGCACTGGTGAGGTCACACCTCAAATGCTGTTCACTATTAAACTGCACCTTGAATACAGTTTTTGGCCCCTCACTAAAGAAAGAGATGGAGATGCTGGAGCATGTCCAGAGAAGGGCAGTGAAGCTGGTGAAGGGTCTAGAGCAACAGGAGGAGATGGTCTCAAGTTGCACCAGAGGAGATTTATGTTGAATAATAGGAAAAAATTCTTCACTGAAAGGGTAGTCAAGCATTGGAAGAGGCTGCCCAGGGGAGTGGTGGAGTCACCATCCCTGGAGGTATTTAAAAGCCATATAGATGTGGAACTTAAACCATGAATCTAATGGTGGACTTGGCAGTGTCAGGTTAATGGCTGGGCTCGATTTTAATGGTCCTTGCAACCAAAATGATTCTAGGATTCCAAAAACCTCCAACACTGCATTGCATTGAAATCAATGGACTACCACCTTTTCATATTTTTTGAACTATTTCCTTACTGTTTTATTTAAATCATCCTTCTGGACTTGTAAATTACATTTTTTTAAAATCTGCTTAAAAAGAAAGGAAACAAATCTATAAAGAGGCAGATTCTATGTGACTCATTGCCATTCAACCCATAATTTACTTCAAAACTCCTTTTATCACTGGAGGAAGTTCAGACTTAGCAGCCATTCCTATCCTAAGGCTCAGATGTCAGAAAGCACATAAGTCAACTGGAATGCTCATGTGCTGCAATTCTACAATTAGTAGAATTCTACAATTAACTAATTCTACAATTTAATTCATTACTAAACTAAAATCTAGAATTTAATTAAACTAAAATTCTGAATTTAATGGTAAAATCAATAGAAAGGTTCCACTGATGTTAAAATGCACTGGTCATCCAGGTACTGGTTCTACAGTTCATATTCTTTTGAGGGAGTCAATCCAGTTTTCAGCTGTTTCGTGCCAAATATGTGCTTATTCTCTTTGTAAATGCTACTGCTTTTTCCTATACAGTTTCATTTGTCAGAGCAAAAGGCTGGGTCAAAACCACATCTGTAACAGAGGTTTCAAGAAGAACCTTGCAATTTTCTGTTGGATTTTTGAATTTACACCATATCATGTTTTTCTCTGTAACTATGATCAAACATAAACTTTTTTAGCTATAGAGAGAATTTACTTCTTCAAATAATACAAACTCCTCAAAAGTAAACATATTTCAAACAGTCTGAAATGTGTACTACAAATTATGATAAATAATATTCATTATAATTTATTATAATGAGTGATAAATTATAATAATTACAATAATTTCAAGACCTTGGATACAGTAATTACATGCTGGTAGTTCCACTGTGAACATCAAGCTACAAAAAGTAAAGTTACTCTTTTGCACAAATGTTTGCAGGGCAAAGCAGCTATATCTGCAAAGGTATATCTATTCTGTTGTTCTGTAGGAATCCATGGTTTGAGGGGATTTCTGCCTTATGTGCTTAACACAAGAAAAATTAATTTAATACAGTGCTATAGTATTAATTTTCTAATTAAAGGGTGACAAAGAATTAACAGAATTTTCCTAACAGGAATATTACACTATGGACAGAATGCTTCAAGCAATGCAGGAATACACAGAAAAACAATCGTTGCTCTAAAAATTGAGAATTTAGCAAAGCTCTTTAACAACATTTTATTTGTGTTTTAAATGAGGTTACAAAACTTGAAATGCAGTTACATTAACTGATTGAGATCAAATTATTTTATCCTCAGAAGTTTATTCTGATCTCTGTAATACAATTAAGGTGCTGATGAAAAAGTGTATTTCTTTAAAACCTTGGAATTTAGTTCACTTCTTTAACTTCGAAGAATTATGTTTTTTGCAGGAATTTGCATTAGCCTGATTGTTACTTCTATGCAAAAATGATGACATCGCAGGAAACTGAGCAAAGTAGTTTTGTGCCCAGATATGCTTTTGTTTTATTTTGTAAATAAATGGAGCTTCATAAGCCTGAAAAGAAAAATAAATTCAAATCCCATAAATTCAATTAAAATATCTAGAAATCTATGTTTTGCTTCATATGTCAGACATTATAAACATTTTGACATACTTTATACATTACAAATAGTGACCCTTTAATAAACTAAGGCAGATAATTTATTTATATATACACATAATGAAATATTTTGTAATTCTATACTACTGTCTTATGGCCCAGTAGTGAAATTGCTCCTTATGAAATATTAGTCATGTTTTAAAACCAGAATAACATTTTTTATCCATTCACGATAAAGCTTATTTATTTCTTTTTTTCAGGTAAGAACATTTGTACTTACATTTGAAAATTAAGTAAGGCAATGCTTAGATATCAACATTTGCAAGGTGAAGACTGTAGGGGCATTCCTTGATAAGAATCAGAGTCATTATTTACAACTTATCATGGCAGCAAGTATTTCAGTGAGCATTTGCATGCAGTGGGACATTTTCCCAAATTCCTAGTGATTAGTAGTAGTTTGGATGATGGAATAAATAACCAAAATATTTAGTTGAAAAAACCCTTTGCTGTTGCTGTAGCCATCATTACAAATAATTGCTATTAAATAAATGTCTTGAGATGCCTTTTTTGTTTCAGTGAATGAGAAACTTTGATTCAAATTACAACATTCTATGTTTGCCTCATTTTCCTTATTTCACACTCTTTCCTTTTTTTTTTTTTTTTTTTTTGAAACAAAGATTTGGTCATTACCAGTGAAGAAAGGTGACTCTTCACTACAGCTAGTTCACTTCTATTTTTGCTGCAAGAGCTAAAGAAAATAGCTCATGATTTTTAGGTAGGCTTGTGTAGCTTACCTGTTTTGACCTAGCTCCCCCATCCACTGAAGCTCTGGACCTAATTAAGTTAATGGCATTTCTTTGACTATGACATCCAGACTCATGGCATCAAACCAGAGAAGTGCTTAATCAGGATCTTTGCCTGCCATAATGCTGGTAACAGAAATTTATGGATGCTGAGGAGCATCACTAGATTCAGATGGTCTGAATAGCCTTGTTGACTCACAGTGAGTCAGAGGAGTCAATAAAGGGATTTCCAGCTTGAAACTGATTTTACCTTCTAAAGCTAAAGCTCAGTTAAACACGTCTGCTTGAAGACACAAGCTGGGAAATCACACACAAAATACAATGGATGGCAGAATTCCTTTCACCTTTAGAATTCCCTGATGTATTTCATCCATAAAGCAAATGTTTAAAGAGAGCAATTAATTTGCTCTGTCAGTTATCACATCCTCTTAAGAATTCCAAAAAGAAGGGCAATACATAACAGCTGAAGCTGCATTTCTGATGCACACATGTAGAGTTAAAAATTGAATTAAGAACACCCTGAACAAAAGAACACTAGGCAACAATGACTGTAGATCACTACTTACATAAATCAATAACCTGGAGCTGAAAGGCTTAATAATCCATTATTAACTGCAGGACAAACACAACTCACAGGATTCCCCCATGCCTTACAAAAATACTCTTGATACATGATGTTCAGTGGAGAGATATTTCAGAGACTACCATGTTTAAATATGGAATTTGGGGGGATTGGTGTAAAAATACAGTTATGATGATGAGTGTTTTGAATTCAGAAGAGAAATTATGTTTTTACTGCTTAATTGCAATGTCTAAGGTTACATTGTAAGGGATACTTAGCTGACATCTATGTAAGAAATTAGTGACAAATTTTATGATGACAAATGGATATGTTCTAGACAAAGAACCATTCTTCTATTTGATGAGAAATTTAGAAGACCAGAAACTAATGAGGCCAGAGCATGTGCAAGAGCACAGGCACGCAGTTGTCACAGTATTTGTGGTTAGTCTTTAGTGTGCTTTTCATCCAGGCTAGCTCTTGTGCGATCTGCTCTGAGGGAAGGGCGCCTGCGGGGCACTGTTCTCAGCAGGCAGCACGGACGAGGCCACTTAGCTTCTTGCATTTCAGGAGGGAGAACTGGGGCCAGAGTTCAGGTACACAGAATGAGCTGTACATGCCAGATGCCTTGGATCATTTAAATAGTCACAATGAGCCAATTTAAACATGGACAAGTGTAATGACTAAATTTGGCCCAACATAATTAGTCACAGGATTCTATTAAAACTTAACAAAATAATGTAAAAAATTAAGCCCACTGAATTTTACCTTCTGAAGGTTACACAGCTTAAGATGTGCATCTGCCTCTTCTTTAGTGAGGAGAATAGTGTTCCATGGAGACCACTCATGCTGCTTATCCCACCTGATCATAACCAACTCATACAGGTCACTGCAGGCACTGAGAGCTGACTGTGAGTTCCATATGTTCTCAATCAGGTACTGCATATCTGGAAGCTGAAATGAAAGACAGGGTTAGAAAGGAAGAAGCGTGTTTTATTCTACAAGTCTTGCACCCATGTAAAAATCCAAATAAAGCTTTGGGTAAAAAAGAAATTCTATGCACATGTCATATGATCACTTGGCTAAAAGAGCATTTTGACATACATATACATACTTTTAGCATAGCTGTTGGAACATCTGATTGTTTGACCCATCAGCTAGATTTCTTTCGATATATAGCTTGCAAACCACCTCTAAAAGTACATCTATGCTTCAAGAGCTTAAAGGCTGCTGCTTTATGGTGTGGAACATCACATATCACAGGAAGAAGTTGCAGCTTTTAGCCCTTTTCTCAACCTATCAACAACATACACAAAACAAAGGACATACAGTCAAAGCCACTGGTTACTGTGAGTAGCAAAGCTCTTTCCAACAGTACCTGAACTAAGAAAACAATTTTAGTATCATCCTGATAATCAACTTCAGACTTTCTGAGATTTTCTAGTATAAGTCTGTACTTGAAATATGCTTCTCGTTTCCGAGCCTCATTATCAAGCTGGTAACATAAGCGACATCTGCCAATGGTGTAGGAATTTGCAGGAATGGGAAACTCAGTAGATGGTAAGTAATTTTCGCAGCTATGACAGAAGTAAACATTTTTATAAAGCTTTAAGGGATCTTGTGGAACCTAAAAATTAAAAAAAAGAGAGTTCATTTACCACAAGGTATCTTTGTATTACTTGTATGTCACTCTAACTCTGTCAGGATACATTTTCCATATCTTCATGCAAGTATTTTAATATGTAAAAGCTAGAAGTATTTATTTTAAAATACCCAATAGTGTTGTGATTTTTCTTAGATAGGATACCAAAAGTCACTGTATTTTCTTACTGCATTTGTT
The DNA here is from genome assembly GCF_041296385.1 of Aphelocoma coerulescens. NCBI lineage: Eukaryota > Metazoa > Chordata > Aves > Passeriformes > Corvidae > Aphelocoma > Aphelocoma coerulescens. Next base: position 23,061,166 of record NC_091014.1, on the reverse strand, counting down.
AAAATCAGTTATATAAATCAGTCAATTCATTTTTAAGCTATATGAAGATCCTAAACATTATGTTCCAGTGCTCTTCCTGGTGCTTTTATGTATGCAGATTGTCAGTTATTCTGGAAAGATGACAACAGAGAGAACACAGAAACTAAATTCTTTGCATTTAATTTTTCATGTAGAATCTGCCCTTTATGTCAAATATAAAACTCTGAGATCATGGGCATATTAATATTCTGGCATAAGAATACAAAATCATCAGACCCACATGTCCAGAAACAACACAGGGGAAGAAAATAAACAGAACTTGACAGAGACTTCCTCATCCCCATATTCCTTCATGGGTTCTGGAAAGAATATAATATAGTCTGTGCAGAGGGACCAAGTCTGTAACTGGATAGTTTGAGCAGTCTGATAATCTTTAGTCTCTGCTATGATATATCTGCTAACAAACCTAGTGTAAAATTAATGGTTAGTTGGTTCTAAATCTAACATCTGCATCTAAATCTGACAGGTTCTCTACTCCTGAGGTAACACTGACCACTGTATGAGGAATGCTCTTCTGATAGATGAAAAATAGACATTGCTACTTAAAGCAGGAACATGTGATACTGAATCATATTTTTATTTGTAATGTGTAGTCAGAAAAGAAAAACAATCACACAAAACTAACTACATCTTCTTCACACACAATAGCAACTGATTCTACAACAGAAGGCTTAGGTGCAAGCTCACTAGACATTGTCATGGGCAATGTTCTTCCTTTCTGGATGCATGGCATGCTGCCTCTTGACCAGTAGAAAAAACATGAATTGTTCTCTCAGTATATTGGTACTGCTTTGCTGATACCATCCTATAAGATCTACCATTTACAACTTTCAGAGTTGTTACTTCAGACACAAGAGCTCCTGGGCTCTTTTAGTGCTACCAGTCACTTTGTCAGGTGCTTATAACCATGTCTATTCCCCATGCTTCCTAATATAACTAAATAAATTTATTTATTTGTCTGAAGCCTATATACTTGCTACATTTTACTTCTTGAGGAACTCCTCCACCAATTCTACAGCAAAATGTAAAATAAAAAAGCTTTCAATGTTTTCCATTCCCCTTCTCCTTAATTCAGTGGCCACAATGTAAGGCTGCAAAATAAGAATAATACCTTAAGGAACCCAGCAACTTCAGGGTTAAACTCTGGAATTTTAATATACTGAAGAAATAATGTACAAATTCTTTTCCTCAGTCCTTCCAAGTTGCATTCTTTCACCTCTCTTGACATAAGATCAATTTCCCTGTCAATTAATGACACTATTTCCTGTGTTAATTTACATTCATGTTCCTGAAAAAAAAAAAAGGAAAATAAACTCCACAACAATAAAGAAGCAAACAAACAAAATCATTCAATGCAGATATGAAAGCAAACTATGGATTCTATGCCCGTTACCATTCCTACCTCTGTAAGTTAATGTAAGAACGTGTTCACAGAACCCATTAGTGTCTCAGGGAAACAATCTCCAATGAAACAACTGTAAAGAACTCCAAAAGTGAGAATGCTTACAGATTCTGTTTTAAGGGGCCTGTATATGTATACTAAAGCTGTGAGGAACTGGAAGCCTGGAAGCACTAAAAGATGCTTAGCAGAGGTACACAACAAGTGCAAAATTTTAAGTCTTCAAAAACCCAAGGAATTACTTCCCTAAGAAGCTTCCTTTGGCTGTGAGATTGAAGGTGTAATGTGGATGGGTTTTAAAAAAATACCACAAGTAAACACAAAAAATCCACCACAAAAAAGGCATGGGGGACTCTGACAGTAGGCCTGGAAGTTAGTCACTTCAGTATTTCAAATGCTTGGCAGGAGATTTGCCAGAGAGAGAGAGACGTAAGAGGTGAATGAGTTCAGTGATTTCTCAGGTAAAAGACAGTGCTAATAACAGAAATTCGCTTGTTCACTACAGCAATACTGACTTGTATTAAGATTGGCAAGAGATCATAAACCAGAAGTCCTCTCAATGCCATAGTGACTTTAAATCAAATACTGGCACTACTAAAACAAACAGCAAGATGTTTGTTTGTTTAAATAAGACCAGGAAGCAGCATTCTATTCTAGGCTGATGTCAACAGTATCATCCTGAAAGGACCTTGAAACTCATTCCTTTTGTACATGAATAAATAAATAAAACCAATATAAAAGACTTTAAAAAAATGCAACCAGCTTCTAATTCATTGGGAACACTGGCAGCAAGAGTGGGGGCAGGGAGTGAGGGGCAAAGAGAAGAAGAAAAAAATCAGTATTTGCTACCCATAAAACTGGTAATCCAAACCGACAGATAGATAAGGTTCTAAACAGGTATTTCAAGGAACTGAGAAAAAATAAATGGTAATCTCCACATACATCTCTGCCATGGTTCTCATAAGGTTGCTATTAAGTAGTAAACTTTGTACTAAAATTGTATTATGTATCAATATACAAAGAAGTCTAAAATCATGGGGTTAAAATTCTAACATGACTTGAAGACAAATACGCACGTGACAAAGTGAAACGCGAATTTAGAGTGTGTCTGGAATGTAAAGTACACTCTCACACCAGGTAGTACACGGCGCTGTCTTGCTGCCAGCCCATCATCATGGCACTTGTCTGCCAGCAGGAGCATTGCTTGTGTGTCAACATAATTAAGTGACAGCATCTTTGGAAAGTACAGCTTCAAGCTAAAAATAAATAGGAAACTAAAACTTACCTTCACTGTACATTTGAGTGTTAACAGCACAGATGTTCTCTCATCTTTTGGGATGTCCTTTGTGCTAATGCTGCGGTAGATTTCAAGTAGTTCTTTGCCACGGAGCGTGTTCTGTGTATCCATTTCAGTGATTTTTCCATCAAATGCTTTCCACCTCCTAGGTTGTGCACACTTCAGAAACAATTTGTAGAACTCTGAGCTATTAAAATCTGACCACCAGCTGAACAATTGCATTATGTTACATCAAATTTCATCAGAGCAAATAGGGACTTAATGTGAATGCAAAAGGCTAATTCTATTGTCAATATTGATATAGCACCTCTTCCACCAAAGCAAGCATTCAATTGTAAGGAATGGTTTTCACTTTATTTAAAGCCACGGGTCATGAACATTTCGACTTACAGGATATTAAAAGCAAATAATATTCTCCTACAGGGAAATGCTCTACTCCTTTCAAGTGAATTTACTGACAGTAGTGTTAGAATACATTTGCTCTGTATTTCACTTTGCAGAAATAAATCCCTTCAAAATATCAGTAAAAATCAATAGATCTGTTGACTGTGTAAAGATTGCAAATTTAAGACCTTAAAGTCTACTGCAGTAAAAAATATCTCCAGGGAACTGTTCTATTTATGCTAGTTGCAGAGACGGATAGAAGGAATACACTTTGTTAGAGCTAGGGCAAGGTAAGTGTTTACAGTTTATCAGAAACTTCACCTAGGTTCTTGTCTGCTAACTTAACCACATGCCATATGCTTTATGCTTCAATTATCTCTTTGCACATCTTTAACTTTTCCAGACAGTAGGAGGTTACACGATGTCATCTGTGCCACCAGGCCTGAAAGGTCCAACCATTCTCTTCTTTCCAGAAGACTGGTTTTGGTTGCAAATCACACTGTTACATAAGGAGATAGGTATCCAATTCCAATAGAAAAAGAGTTTTGAAAAGCTTCTCCCCATCGTTACTTAATTCCATTTCCTTTTCTTAATGGGGAGAAACCTCTTTTTGTGTATTAATTATTCTCTTGCACTATATTTGGAACTTAAGTGTTCACTAACACTCACAGACTTTACCTCGCAGTCTCAGTGTGCGCTAACAACAGCAACCCTTCATGCAGCATTCACATGCCTAGTAGTTTTCTGGACATGACCCCAGCATTGACAATCATTATTTTGACAAAATAGGCTTGCTATGGTGATAAGTAATAAAAATACCAAGAATATTAAATAACTAGAAGAGGAATCATTAGTTACCACCACAATCAAAACAGACTTTTCCTCACTTTTAAATAAAGTTAGGTAGGGAAAAATAAAGACAAAATAATTTTAAAAAGGATTTAACACCAACTTACTGATATTTAATTACACTATCGGGGGGGGGGGGTAGAACTCTAATTAAAGGCGATACTGTTAACCAGAGGTCACATTTCAGAGCCAAAATTAAGAAATGCAATAGCAAAACCAGACATTAGCTAAAAAACCCAAAACAGCAAACTTCATTCCTTAGTGAAATCTTGGAATTTCTGCAAAACTAGAGTGAGGCAATTTTCTCTCTGCCATAAATAGGAAGCATTCTACTGTATCTTCATTTTTTTTTACTATCTTTGTACAAGACTAAAAATTCTTAAAAAAAACCCAAAACAAAACAACAACAAAATAACCCCCACATTTTGCAAATAATAAAATTCAGACCAACTCAGAAGCTGTCTATCATGCTGTCGATCCTTTGTATGTTAGACTGGGACAAACTGCTGTTTTCCATGTAGTAGTTAATTCAGTACCCACACTTGATCCTCTTCAGTGAAATCACTTACAGTAACACAGAAAGGTCATTTGCTTATGCTAGGAAGAATCAATGGCCAGAGTATAGCCTAGGAAATAGTCAGTAAAATTAGATTCTTCTGATAACTTTGCAAACCGAATATGTGCAAGCAGTCTTGGTATCCTGTTCTGCAAATGACCCTTAACACAGACCAATTGTGTTATAATTAATTCTTCGAAGATATATCCGTAACTTCTGTATTTTTTCTTACTACCTTATCATAACTGGGTGTTACTTTAAAACATTTCCAAATGTAAAAAAAAATATGCAGCTTTTTATGGAAAAAAGAAGGAATCACAAGTCGTCTGTGATTCAGGACTGTTTTTCTGTTCTCCATACTGACATGTGAAAAACTAAAACTTTGAGATCTTCTGCCAGCTTTTTCTTGTCTTTTAGTCTGCTGGCAGTGCTGTGGAATTTACAATAACCCTTTTATCTGTATTACTTCAGAAAGCAAGGCTACTAAACTAAGTGCCTGAGGAGAGAAACACACTGCCACAGACAGAGAGAAAAAGGTAAGTAAAATAAAGAAAAATCCATAGGATGTGTGCAGAAATAGTACAAAGCGTGAAGGGTATGAACTGAGTGACAGTTAATAATTACACAAATTTCTTTAAGAAAATACGATTGCTGCATAAAAGCTTAATCAAATACTTCATCTCCAAAGTACAAATGCAGAAGAAGAACGAGCTCAGCATAAAGAAGAACCCCTTAGCACACAGTGCACAAACAACCAGTAGCAACCTTTGTAAGAGCACACATGCCTGTGGAGGTACATGCTTAAAGTAGCAAAGAAGGGAACAAAGGTTTCCATGGAGAAGCAAGTTTCATACCACACTGGCCATTGCAGCTTGCAGTCTTCAGATGTGAAAGATGTTATTCCAGCTTTAACTGGCAAGTATCCAGATCAACATTACCAGCTCAAAGTTCAAGAAAAAAACTAAATAATCCCTAATCAAACACTCAACAATAAATTTCATACTATCATTTAAAGTGCTTAAATTGCACTGTTACAGTCATAGCAAACCATCCATCTAATTTTGAGATTTACAAAATTATTTTATCTTTTTTAAAAATGCAGAAATTTTTACTTTTTCTACCTCTGAGTTAGGCTGCTGTCTATGTCAACAGTTTAGAATAACACTCAAAATCCTACAGCTGACATGATAAAAAACCATGAAAAGTTACACTAGTTCAGAAGCTTATTAGATTTTAAATGTTAAAAGAATACAGCCTCTTTCATGAAAAACATAATGTATACATTTAAAATAGGAATAAATAAATTAGTAGTAACTGCTTCAGAAAAATGTCCACTGTTTGGAAAGACAGAATATCTGTTGTCTCTGATGCATCTCCTGAATCGCCAAACATCAACTGTCACTGAGAATTCTCGTACTTTGCTTCTGATTTTAGATGTAAGAGAATTGTACGGTTTTTGTCAGAATATGTGCTGGAAGTAATCTGTTCAGGGTAGGACATTGGAAATCATCCTCATGGGAGAAGTAATGACAGAGTCAGTTAAGAGAGAAATATATTTGCTTTGACTGTTCTAAGTTTCTTTTTCTTAGAAGATAACAGAATAGATTGTAAGTAATAGAAGCAAACATTAAACATAGGAATGATTCAAGGCTCTGAAAATATTCCTAATTATTTAGTTTTCTGAGGATTTTCATTCATGAAAGTAGTAAAACAGAAAACAATCACACCACAGCAATAAATGTGGTAATAGTTCCACCAACATTTCAGATAAGCAATTTGTTCATAATTAGAAATGTAATATATTTTATCAATTCACACTTACAGTATGGTTCCCCTGCACCAGTAATAAAAATAATGAAAAAAGCCTCTTTTGGACAAAACTGCCATTTTTACTTTTGAGCACTTAATAGTCAAAACTTTAAAATAATAATAAAAAAATTAGATAGCTAAAGATCATTTCTGTGGCAGTATTTCTTTTCACAATCATGTCACATACTTTGAAAACAGACAGAAAATAAACTATTACTTTTTTCGAATTGGTGGATGTCTGCCTAAAAGGACAAGGTTTTTTGTATTTTACATTAAGATACCATTGAATTTAATGTCATTTAAAATCATCTTTGTGAATGAAGAAATGCTTATTTTTTAGTAACAACGCTTACCTGAGATATCATCCTCAAGATTATAAAAGAATGAAATCTCAAGGTGAAATTCTAAGGGAACTAAAGTTAGTGATTTAATAACTGAGTTCAACATCAGATTCAAATTCTTCTTTATAAATGAAAACAGAATAAATGCTTTCTTTAAAGACAGACATACAATGACCAGAGGCCTGTGCTCAGTTGGGAAATTAATGACAGATTTACTTCCTGAAGGATAACATATTTATACTATTATAATTTATTATATTTATTGTTTATATTTTTATATTTAACAGTCTTAATGATGCACTGTTCAACCTTCAGTCAGTCTGAGAGCTATGAAATTCTCAGCTTGGAAAAAGAAATCTACTGAATTGTATTGACATGAACAACAACATAATTTGGATATTTATAAAACTAGCATTCACATTATTAACTGTTAAAAACCACGAAAGTTACTTTTTGTACTTTGCAGGTGTATTTTATGTTCCTGTACTTTGGTATTCTTTATGATCAGCCTAATTACTGACCTTACCCAGAAGTTGCAGTATTGCTTTTTGTTGATTCTCCACATTGGCATTTAGTTTGTGCATCCCAATGCAGGCAATGAGCTCTGTCTCTTCTTCCAGAAGTGCACAAAGTGCTGCCTTCCTCTCAGCTCCGCTGAGAGTTCTGTTAATTCGCGCAGTCTCCTCCTGCATCCACACTGCAGACACAAATATTTGGGGTATTTTCTACAAGACAATTTCCAGCAAAACTTCTGCTTTCATATTTAAGAAACAACATAATTGACTTTTCCCTCAATATTCACTAAAAGCCAGTTTCCATTTTAGGCCATTGATTGTTATGGTTATTTTCAATACATGCGAGATGGCCTAGAAAGGAATGTAAATTATACAGATGTTCTGTGAGAGTATGTGTGTGTACATGGATTCCAGACTGCCAATTTGTACTCCAAAATTAAGGATGAGTAGGAGAAAAAGGAGCTCTATGTGAGAAAAAGAATTTAGCTCCTGTGGAAATGTGTGATGAAATGGCTGCTTCTTAACTGTGGTACCACTAGTACTCCGTGCTGAGAATATTACTGCTTCTCCCTGCATAAATTAGTAAAATCTAAAGAAGCTTGAAGTCCTCCAAAACCGAGATAAAACCTGACTGACAGTCACATTTAGCACTCCAGGTCTTACACTGGATATTGCAGTGGTATCACCTTTTGCCATCCAAGGCAGATGAATATACATTAATAACTAGACAGTCATTGCCTTACGCTCTTTTTCCTCTTCTACAACATAACCCTAAGTGGGAGAAAGTGGCCGCAGAAGAAGCCACAGGATGGTCATAAGGGCAGCACATGGATCAGTACATGCTGTGTAATAATCTGACCCCCTGACACTTACACTGCCCGTACACAGACTACATGGCTTTAGAGAAGTCTGTAAAATCAAACTGTGTTTACTGCCTTTGCATATCCTGTAACAGTTCTTGGCTTCTCTGAAGAGTCTGATCCAGTTCAAATACCTCTGGAGTTTTGTAGGAAATTTTGTAAGATCCAAAACTTCAACATTCCTGAATAATACCTCGAAGTGTTGTTATCATTGCAGAACAGTTATGCAAAAGCAAAACCCAGCACAAAAGAAAACAATCCAATATGTGATGCACTGAAAAAGCCTGTAGCATCCTGGATCTGGTAAGATTAGAAGCAGGAGGAGGGAAAGGAGGAAGGCTTATTTTCTGCCTGTGGCTTCTTATCTACAATAACTTACGTTTTCCATTTTAAAATATTTCAATTCATTTCCTTAAGGCTCTCCAGGCTGTAATATGACATTTGTCTGACAAGTTCTGAGAACCCAAAAATATATTTTTTAAATAAAGTCAATTCAGCAAACAACATAATTATGTAGAATTAATTTACATGAAGCTTTATTATGCCTGAAGGAGGCAGCAACTTCTAAGGTGGAGCCAATAAATATAGTAAGCAATTTTATACTTTCAGAAATGAAGAAGCTGTCACTCACCACAGATACTCACCTCTTGATTCCCCTTATACATGCAACTAAGTTAAAACACTCCTCTTAGATTATCTGTTCTATAGGCAGGGATTTTACTTATTACAATTTTTATTCTAGTTTTTATAAAATAAAATAGTTCATACTTTTCAAATAAATAATAAATACCTATGCAGACATGCTGAATATATAGATAGATCTTTGCACTATATAGGCAACAGACAAACTTTTGTACCACCAGGAATTGCTTGTACTGGCTGACCCTGTAATAGTAACCCTGTTGTGATTGCAGCAATAACCTTCACAGATCCCTGGAGGACAATAGGCTGAATTTTATTACTGTCACAATGATTTAGCTTGTGTAAACTGTTGGCACTATAAGAATGTAAAGTTGTTTCAGATGTAGGTAGGAAAAAACCCCTCAACTTCCTAGAATCATTAAGCTTTATTAAAAAGAAGAGCATGACTGCAAATCTCCACGTAGAGCAGCAACTAGTCAACACCAGTTAACAAAAACTGAATAGTGAGATTGATACCAGACCATTATATTTAACAAAATATTAAAAACCCCTCAAATACTGGAATTCGTTCTGCTTTGAAGTGGCACATGTTTTTTTCAGGTTGCCTAGATATGAAATTCCTGAACATGCTTAGCTGAAAGTTTTATTAATTGTGAATCCAAAGTCATTAAATTAAGTAAGAGAGACTTGCATAACCATAAGTTTCAACTCTAAAAGTATCACGGAGATCAGCACTCTTCCATAGCTTATAGGTACTTGGTTGTTTTTATTGCAAGTAAGACTCCTCATACTTAAAAAAAAAAATAAAAAGAAGTGGATCATACATCTGATAGCACATTAGTCTGGAAACACCTTCTCGAAGAAAGTATTGCAGGAAATCAGATGCCAAATAGTAAGACTTCTCATAAGTTGCAAGGAAAAAAATACTATCTGAGTACCTTGGCTTTTGATTATTTAGATACACCTTTAAAAGGGCTTGATTCTTGGGAGGTGAAAAGCAAACTATCTACAAAGAAAAAGAGGGGGTTAAACAAACCACAAATCTCATGAAGATGCCATTCCAACAACTGCAAAGTTTAAGACAAGCAGTAATTTTTACATTTGTCACGAACAGTGATATTTATAAATCATTTATTAATTCAGACAAAGCAATTTTTTCAATGCCACACAAAGTATGACAGCATTAAAAGATTAGTGTATAACTTGGGAATTCTTGAATCGTGATCCTAAGCTCTATGAATAACACATGCCACCAAATTTATGCTCCATTTACCACTGAAGAAAGAGCTGAGATGGTTTAAGTTGGAGAAGGTGGCTTTGCAATGAAGTAGGTAATCCATTAGGTCAGTTCTGCTACAGGGACAAAAACAGCCAAACTATAAAAGAGCTAGACCATACAGCACTGTAGCCTAGACAACAAAGGAGTTGTTACAAGTCACAGTACAAACCTCTGGCTTTAAAAGAGACATTGTGAAAAACCAAAATTTGTCTTGCTGTTTCTTATATGCTCGTATGAGTCCATAGCTTTTGACTGTTTTTATTTTTCCAAACTCTTAAGTTTTTTTGTTTAATTTGCACCATTAGTTTCCTGTAAGGTTTTATCTCAATTATCTGCAGTATTCACATTATTTTTTGGGAAAAGTTTAGAGGTGCTTGCCTGTATTAGACATCATCTACTCCAAGAATAGGGAATGTATGACTTTCTGAACGTCCTGCAGAACTCCTAAGAGATTTTTTGACAACACAGTTTTGGGAAACATGGAATGAACTAGAAAGGAGAAAAAGCATCAGTAGAAGACAACTAAGACAAAAGGAGTAACTTCTGTCATATGTTGTAAAATTCTGTGCAAAAATTTAATCCATTATAAAAAAGTCTATAGCAAATTATGAATTATGGATCTTAATACTAATTGCTTCACAGAATTGTTTTCAGTGTCCTAAACGTAGAGTAAAAAATCAAAGTAACTCTGATCTAAAAAACACCCTTTTTGTTCTTCTAGATGACCTTAACTTTAGACATAAATAAAAAATGTTAATAAAACTGCCAAATAGCACTATTCTACAAGCCAGTTTTTTCCAAAAAAGGTGTACTAGTTTTGGCTGGGCTAGAGTTAATTTCTCCTCATAGTAGCTTGTAAGGTGCTGGATGTAGATGACACAGGGATGTTTAGTTATTGCTGAACAGTGCTTGCAGAGCATCAAAGCCTTTTTTCTGTTTCTAGTAACACATGAAAGTAAAATAATTATTTTAAAATGAAACAAATTCCACTGTAAGTGAAAAAAAAAATCATGGAAATATCTATAAAAAATGTAAGTTTGTTTTAAATAAACGGTACTATTTTGTTGCTTTAAGGATTTCCCTTTAAGAAAACTTACATTCCAAGTCATGGTACAGTAGCTCAAAGTCTTCTTTTGTTTTAGGATTCAGTTTTTTCTCATATTCCCTTCTCAATTTTTCTTCTTTCTCCCTTTTTTTCTGTAATTCTTCTTGTGCCTCCCGTGCCAGCCTTAACCTCTTTTGTTCCATCAGATTTTGTGCTAAATTTATAGCATGCCAACGACGGAAATATTTCTGTAATACTATTACCTATATGTGATACAATACCAAAGAATCATGAATTTAAAACAAAACAGCATAGTATTTTGTAGCATAGTATCTTATTCTTAACTGTTCTGTTCTCCAGCTCCCTAACTACATTTTCTTAGATTTGTCTTGTAGTGAAACTAATTTGTTACAAAATCAGTCATGTACTAGTAGTTTAAGCACTAGTATGATTACTCAGTTATGTAACTGCAGGAGTTTAACCAGTGAGTACAGTGAATAAACTAGGTTCAAATAATCAAATCAAAATATAAACTATATTTAAATACCCATTTTTCTTTTTCAAATCTCCTCTTAAAAATGTCTTTTGCCATGTACTGCTTTTATTCTTTTCCTTATCTTACTACCAATTTACATAGTGGGAATGTAGACACATTTGCAAAATTTCTTTTAAATTTCTAGATACAAAAATCAACACAAAATCAACTGCATTTTATTTATGAACAAATAATGAAAGTGAAATTACTAATGCTGTTATGACAGAAATGAAAAAAGAAAATTAAATCAGCTACCTTCCCAAGCCTCATCTTCTGCTGGCTGAGTTAGCACTTGAACTACAAGCAGTTTACTCAGATCAATACCATGAGATACTAAGCATTGTCCAGCATTGAAAGCTATCAAGCAGAAAATCATACTAATACAGTTACACTGTCTCTGGTAATATTTTAATCTAAAACTTCTCTTGAATATGCCTTCAAATAGTATTTCAAGATGGACCTATACTGCACTGTGCAAATCCATCAACATGAACCAACACCAAGCTGACATCTCTCCACTGTACATAATAAGTTACCAATAGATACACTACAGATTTCAGTAAGTGTCACTAAAGACCACAGTAAAACATATTGGTAGTCCTGAGGAAATGATTCCCTGCTTGGGTTCCATTTCTACAAGATGCTCATTGCCGTCAGCTAAAAATGGCTGATTTAAGAAGTTCTTACAGAAAACGTCTACCCAGAAAATTTCAAAGATCTTGCCAACCATGCCAATACAATTACTAATACAATTATTCTACTTAGACACTTGGGTAATCAACTGTTTCTCTATCCAGTTGGATTCAGACTATTTCCAGCAATCAAATTAATAACTAGAGCATTTACAAAGTAGTACCTCACCTAACACCATTTAGGGCATACTTGAGTTAGCTGTGCAGCCATGGAATACATGGTTTCCAAAAAGGCAATGTGAAATGCCTCAATAGCATCCTCTGCACAAGGAATATGCAGAATCTATAACCTGAATTACCTTCATGAGGCAACTCAGTGCACCAGAAAACCCCACAGACCCATTGCCTGTGTTTGAACAGCCCGTTTCTACCTTAGTGTCAAAGCAGGGAGCTTGAAAAGAATCCAAAACGGATCAGTTTGCCCAAGGTAACCTGCCAAGTCTGATAAAAAAACCCAACCAAACAGACAAACAACATAAAACTCAAAAGCTGAATGCAGATCTCCTAAATCCTAACCCAATACTCTGTCTATTTCAGGTCATACATTAAGCGTGTAGCTTAGGTTCTTCCACAAAGATCACGGGGATCTTTGTTGTAGGAACAAGCCTGTTTCAATCCTTAATGCTCTACATGGAAACTTAACTGTCACTGTAAGACAGAAAACAATAAATTCAGAATTCTTAATATTTAAGAGATTGCAAGGTATCAAATGTCACTAGAACCACAGAGCAAACACACTTCCCCTTTATCTGAAAGATTACAAAAGATGAGCATAAGAAGACATTTTACAGTTCCCTTTTAAATTCAATCTTTGAACACTCTGAACACGCATTAAATATTCAGATAACCTTCACAATACATTGCTTTACAGAGAATTTCAAACAGATAAGGACTTACTGCTTCAAGTCTACGTTTATGGTATTCCTCCGCTGTAAAATACTTTCCAGGAGTTATTAGTTTGTCAGTCATGTTTGACACATAAAGGCCAATTTTAGTCATCTGTGTCGATGTTGTATTTCTTGTTTGTTGTTGCTTATTTTTTTCCACAACTGTCTGGGGAAAAAAATGCATGTCAGATTAGAAGAAAATACACACAGATATTTTTCCTCATTACAGTAAGTGGCAAAATTAGCTAGTTGTAATAAAAATCACAAGACTAATGATATTTGTCCACTAAGTACTTTCATTTGCACATTTATTTCGGATTTACTTCCTCTTTCCTATCAGAAATAGTGTAAGCAGTCTATTCCATTTGGCAAAAACCACATCCTAAAAAGACACTACAAAGCCTTTACCTGTGTTTCCTTACAAAATAACTGAATTCCTTTGTCAGGTCGTCTTTTGGGTTTTGTTTGTGATCCTGCATTATGAAATTCCACTCCTGTTGACATGTTCCTAAATCCACCCAGAAAAGGTTTATTATAGGTATGTCTTTCAATTTTTACAACTACTTCTTGAAATGAATCCGAATCTGTTAAAATGGAAGTTCCAAAATAGAAATATTGTTTCTTTCAGTAACACACCTAGATTAGACCATAATTATATATGTATCAATATGCAAAACCAGCATTTACCTGTTTGTACTCTGACAGTTATGACATCAGGCATGTGGTAATCCTGTTGAATGACTTCTCTAGGAAAACGTTCCAAATTTTCAGATTGGACAGTTTCATCAGTCTTCCTAAGTGTTTCATTATCCTCAATCATGCTTGCTAAAAATAAAACCAAAATTCATTCCTGAGAAGCTTCTCAAAACAAACAAATAAATAACTCGTTCAAGTTTACCCCAGGATGATTTTATTATAGCACTGCAACACAGCATAATCATAGTTTTTTCAGCTGGAAAGACAGTCTATTTGAAAGCTGAAATAGTATTATCATACAATTTTAAAGGAGGTATCTAATGTAATGTCACTAAAGACATTCCTAGCCAGCTACTCAGAATGAGAGCATCCAAGTGCAACCCAGCCAAGAGGAAGGTAGTCAGCAGGTCCACACTAGGAACTGTTATTCACTGTGCTCATGTGCTGAACAGGATATGCTGCCTTCTGCTCTGAAGAATAAGGAAACGGGGTCCTGTATTGGGAAGAGGAAGTGACCGAAGACACTCAAAACACTCAGGAACAGGTGTAGGAAATCACGGAGCTTTTGGGGAACTGCAGGAGAAAGACAAGGATAAAGAAGGGTGGCAGGTAAGCTACAGAGGAATCGAAGAAAGGTAAAATAGTAAGGTGATTTCTGTGATGTAGTCTGAACCGTTAATTTAAATGCACATGCAAAATATGTATACCTACTCATACACATTTCTGGAAATAAGGATCATTCTTTAAAATGCCATCTATAAATGACTAGTACAGCCTGAGATAAAGAATACATTTCTTACCTTTAGAGTATGTTTTATATGAGAATTTAAAAAGCTACTTCAGGACCAAATCCCAGCAAGCATAAACAGAATGAGGGTGTCTAGGGTTGCAAGAAGCTATAACCAAATTGAAAAAATACCTCTTTAATACTGCCCAACATTTTAACAACTTCTTTACCTGTCTCTGTCCCATTTGCTGTATTCTCTGTTAGTACTGAATTTTGAGAAGTTTGTTCTTCCCTTTCTGAATTTCTTATTTCAGATAAGGTACAGTAATTCTCATTGGTAACAGGAGATGTGATCTCAGGTGATGTGCTAACTGGAGCTTTTCCTTGTGAGAATGCAGGTGATTGCTCTGCACCTGACCCTTCTGATGTAACAACTTCAAAGCCACTATCTGATGCATCTTCCATTTCCTAAAGCATCAGTTGCACACTTTTAACCTTTCTGCAAGAATAATCACAGGGTCTATTAAAAATTGCATACTGATACATTTGTACTACTAGAATTGTGGGTCACTTAAACTGTCCTGAAAAGCTTTTCCTGTATCTATTCCCAAAAGGCCTATTGAGAACAGCATGAGACCTTTGCTTGCACCAAACAGAAAACACTTCTGGCTGGTGTTTACCAAACGTAATACTCCAAGGCAGGTAGCCAGCACAGTTCTTTTTACCTCTCGTCCTCTGCCTATAGAACGGGATGGTCCAAGGGGTCATTACCCAGAGGCAGCACACCTTTACGGTTTTCCGAGCTGCCACCGAAATGACACAGGCTGGAAGAGTCCTAAGCCCACACTCCTGAACATAAAAAGCCACAACCAAACCCGCACGACCCGGGACGCAGCTGCCGGCGGGAGCCCGGCTGCCGGGCGGTGCCAAGCCGCCCGGGCGGCCCCTGGCCCGGTGCGCACCGGGGCCGGACGTGCGGCCGCCGCTCGGGGCACGGGTGGGACCCGCGCAGCCTCCCGCCCCCGCCCCTGCCCCCGCGGCACCTCGCGGCCCGGCGGCGCTCCGGGCGGGCACTGCTCGCCCCGGCGGCGGCGCGGTAGCCACGGCAACCGGGCCGGGCGGCCGGGCAGCGCGAGCGTGCGCACTGGGGAGCGGGGCCGGGCCGCGCTGTGCTGACTGGAAACGCACCAGGGACGGGAAGGGCCGGGAGGGGAGGGAAAGGGAAGCGGTGCTGAAGGACGAGCAACGCCCCTGGTTCCTTCCAGCCCCACAGCAGCTGCACGAACCCGTGCTGGCGGCCTGGAGCGGCCCCAGTGCTGGCACACCCGCAGTGGCCGTGCCTACGCTGTGACCCTGAGCAGGGCGATGATGAGCTCTTACCAGCCCACAGCGACCCTAATGTATGAAAACACTGTTTTTCCTCATATCCGTATACTGTAGACAGTAGCAGAAGTTGTACTAACCCCCCAGAACTGTTGGATATCGAGAAGGGGTGTTGCGTGTGAGTGTTGCCAGCCCTCGTACCACACACGGTCACTTCCGAGCTGTGTGGCAGTGCGTACCCGTGACATGGGTTGTGCCGAATAGTGCTGCTCCCTGGAGGTTCTGTGCTGTGAGGACTGAGGCTGTTAAGTGGAAATTAAAGACAGGCAGATGAGAATGAAAACCGTATGAAATCGAATTTCCTGGTGTTTGAGGTGCCAACTCCTGCAAATGTTTCAGCATGCTACAAGAAAACTGAGGGGACACAGTCACACAACTTTCAGACGTGAAATACACAAGTTCTGTGTTGCAATTCCAGGAGAATCCTGAACAAAGCATTACAGCAGGCATTGAATTTATATGGATTCTCAGTAATTGTGTGCCATGGTCACTGTTACCATGTTTCCAAGACATTGTTAGGCATTTGATCATGGGCCTGTTTCCCATCTAAACTACAGAAATTTCCCATTACCACTGCTAATGCTGTTTTTTTCTAACATGGGGTTTGAACTCCCAGAATAGGATCACCATTAATCCTATAGAAAGATACTGTCATTTGTGTCACTTTGTCACTGTTATATAGCCGATTAAACATTCAAACTGATTTCCAAGTTTCATTAGGAAAAAAATGAAGAATCATTGCAACAGCATATAAGCTTTGAATATTAAAATAATAATAAAAAGCAGCTTTCACTCATGTCCTATTGGTTTTGGTTTTGGGTTCAGAACACTGCCACTCAGGATAGGTTAAGCAGCACAGATGGCAGGTTCAGAATGACAAAAACCTCACTACTTGCTCTGCTCTGGCGATGGGAAAGTTGTTTTTCTAGTGTAACAGGCTCTGTCTCTAACACGTCCCATCCTTGCAGATAAAATAATTTTTTACTCCCATGACTTCAAGCAGATGATCTCATAAAGATCTAAAGTTTGTTAACTCTAAAGCTTGCAATGATTTACCTTACCATATTACAACAGATGATAAAATCCTTTGCATCATCATGTATTTCCAACAATTAAAGGAGAAAAACAAGCAAAATCATTAGTCAGCCTTCAAATTATGCCTTGCTAGCATATTCCTCTTGGAATAAATTAGGACCTGTATGGAGGACACAGATGTGCATTTGTGAAAGGGAGAAGATAAGAGTATGCTTTTATCAGTGAAACTCAGTTTTAAAGGCCATGTATCGAATTTCAGCAGCAGTGGGCCAAGAAAAAAACCTTCCTCTCCCCTGGAGCACAATTAATGAGCTTATAGGAGAGCTGTTTTAAATCACATGACAGATACATCTTAAGAAGTGGAGAAAATAACTGAAAAAGAAGAGAGTTCAGCAAATGTCTGTTATGGAAGAGTAGAAGGAATTCCAGTAGTTGCTACCATATTCTGGCAACTTTCCTTCCCCCTCCAGTATTTCATGCCAGTATCATTCATACTAGACTTTGGGGGTTTTTTTTATTTGTTTTGATTCCTCTCAGGTCAGCTCAATACTTATTACCTAAATCCATTGATTTGCATTACTCATGTGACAGCACTGGCCCTCATTCAAGTCTGTAATGCCTTAATATTTCTCACGTGAAAATTGTTTGTTAACTTTATCAAAGTCCTCTTCTGGAATGCCATCTAGTGGTTTTACTTAGGTAAAGACCAGCTTCTACCTTCGTCAAGACTGAAAAATCCTTCAAAACCAAACAATGAAACAAAGTATTTTGCACTTTTTCAATTTTCAGAATCTAAAAATTTCTGTAATTGTTGTAATAATAGTTGGGGGAAAAAAAAACCCAATGCTAAATATGAAAAAAACGTTTCTGGAGTGAATTCCCTGGGAATACTGTTTTTCTCTTCTACTGACCTACTCCCCCAATACCATTGCAAGAAATATTATATAAATCTGTAATTAATAATTTATAATAATGATGTCACAGGTAAATGTATAGGCCTAAAAACTATGAAAAAACAGCCATGACCAAGTATGTTGTGTAATGTAAGTAGTGCATATATAAATGCTTATTAAACTGCAGATTTTTGTGATGTAGCTATATTCCTGTCTTTAAACTTGCAGGAATGTTACTAATGGTCTTGAAAAAAACATCACTAAAGGCAAACCTGCACAGTACCCTTAGATCTAGTTTGGGTATTTTAACTGGGATTTATAAGCTTAAATCTCTGAACAAAAGCTTTCAAAAGAACCATAGAATATCCTGAGTTCCTGGATCACAGAATATTCTGAATTGAAAGGGACCTGCAAGGATCATCAAGTCCAACTCTGAAATGAATGGCCCATCCAGGGACTGAACCCACATCCTTGGTGTGATTAGCCCCATACTTTAACCAACTGAGCTAATCTCAGTGCTCAACCACCCTCCGAAAAACCTTTTTGTAATAGCAAACCTAGACCTCTCCTGATACAGCTTCATGCTGTTCCCTTGGGTCCTGTCACTGGTCACCAGAGATGAGTCCCTGCTCTTCCACTTCCCCTTGCTGAGAATGTTGAAGACCACAATGAGGTCTCCCCTCAGTCTCCTCTGCTCCAGACTGAACAGGCTCAGTCACTCCTCGTACAGCTTCCCCTCAAGGCCCTTCACCATCTTCCCTGCCCTCCTCTGGACACTCTAAAAGCTTTCCTTCTTGTGGCACCCAAACCTGCCCTCAGCACTCGAGGTGAGGCTGCCCCAGGGCAGAGCAGAGAGGGACAATCCCCTCCCTTGCCTGGCTGGCGATGCTGTGCCTGATGCACCCAGGACAAGCCTGGCCCTCCTGGCTGCCAGGGCACTGCTGACTCAAATTCAACTTGTCATTGACCAGGACCCCCAGGTCCCTTTCTGCAGCTCTGCTTTCCAGTATATCATTCCTCAATCTGTCCGCATATCCAGGGTTGCCCCACCCCAGGTGCAGAATCCAGCACTTGTCTCTCTTTAACTTCATATGGTCGGTGATTGCCCATCTCTCTAATCTGTTGAGGTCTCTCTGCAAGGCCTCTCTGCCTCGAGGGAGACAATAGCTCCTCTCAAAGTAGTGTCATCAGCAAACTTACTTAGTATCCCTTCCTGTCCTGCACCTAAGTCATGAATGAAGGTACTGAAGAGCACTGGGCCTAAGATGGAGCCCTGTGGGACCCAACTAGTGACCAGTAGCCAGCTTGATGTCACCCCATTTACTGCAACACTTAACACTCAGGATGTGAAATCAACAATACACCAACACAAGTCTACACAAAGACTTCGTAGGATCCCAGTACTAAAGCCTGTGCCACAGGTGTTACGCCAAGTATGGTAACCTACCTGCTAACAAGAAACCAGTGCTGCCATCACTTTTGAGTAGTAGTCTTCTTTCTCCCCCTCACCTCTCCAATCTTCCCAGTACCTTCCGCAAGTCAGAAATCGTGTTTAGTTATGTGGGCAGCAAGGTCAGCCAGTTCCGGACAGGGATTCAGCTGAAACCTAAAAACCTGTTATTTTTGGGAAGCATTAGAGCCCTCATCACAAGTATCTGCATGGCCATAAAGACCCTGTCAGGGGGTAAGCAAAAATACACAACCAAAGGCGGGACAGTGTCATCATATTTTCTTCAACCTGGATTTTGATTTCAAGTGGCCTGCAATGTCTGTATTTTTAACTTACAAATACAGATTATAAAAATAATTCAGCATAAGGCACAAATACCCTGTTAAAATACGAAAAATTAAATAAACCAAAAGTTGTAGAAATGCCACAAAGAATTTTCTTAAAACCATTTTTGCAAGAAATTGGCAGCAGTCTTTAGATTGCTAAATATTAAGTGGACAAAATATATTTTAATGAAGTGATTATCTTTAATTTAAAGACAACTGTCAGTAACAATAGATTAATAATTCATTTTTTCTTCTTTACTTTCAAGTGGTTACACCATTTTGAAAATTATATTGGCCATCTCCACTGGTCAGAAGGAGGTTCTTCAACTAGAGGCTCCCACGGTTTCCACTGTATCATTTTTCTTGCCAGGGACAGCTCATTTTCAGCCTGTTAATAAACACCACACACAAAGTCTTAAATTCTATACAATTGCCAAAATATTAAATTACCTCTATTTCAGTTAATTACCTAAGTGATGTCATTATCTACCATGATCACAGACTACCACAAATTTCACCTATAAATATCTAAGGAACTGTAATATTTTTGGGGTTTGTTTTTTAAAAAAAATTGCATCACCCCCAAACAGACAGTCTGTTCAGCAAGACATTCCCAATGACAACTTCATGGTATTTTCAACTCTGTTTGGATTATGCCCCAATGTTTTTCAATGCTCTTCTGCCCTTTTCACCAATTTAGACTCTGTAAGAAGCAATGTAGGTATACATGCATATCTATAAGCATAATACAAGAAACACTGGTAAATTTTTGAAGTTTTAGCATGGCCATCCCAATCACGACAGGAAAGTTAGTTTTCAGGGTTTTTTTTTTTTCTGTTTGACTGTTTGTTTTGCAGCAAAGGAAGATACACAAAACTGCCAATTTTCTGTACAGAAGCTCAGCAAAAGGAACACTAAAAAACACCTCTACATTTGTACTTCGTCTTAAATTTCCACTCATTACCTGTACAATGACTTCTTCTATCTGACCACTATTCAGTTTGTCCTGTAGTTTTTGCACATCGGTCTCCTGTGTGTTCAAATACATACAATAAAATGTTTTAGTGAGAAGTAGAAAGCCCATAAAAAGCATGAAAACAGTATTTTAACCAGATCACACTCCAGTCTTTCTCAGAACTACTATCAAATTAGCTGGCTTATATAATTTTACACTATCAAAGAAATCTCACACTCATTTGTTACTGAAAAGCAAACATCAAACCCTCAATGATAAATACAAAGAATGAATGCTATTTAATGAATCCAAAGAAGTATTAGCAGGTAACGGCTTTAGTTTATATCTTGGAAAAAAGTCTTGTTCTTAGATTTTTATAGAATCATATGCAACTTTTTAATTATTATCTTAAATACACAAAACCAGTACTGCACAGCTTAATATAACAAAAAGCGGTTTTAAATACTGAACGCAAGGATTGTTCTAAGATACTGCATTGGCCTGAGCACATACATTTTTATAATAGCAAACCTAGACCTCTCCTGATACAGCTTCATGCTGTTCCCTTGGGTCCTGTCACTGGTCACCAGAGATGAGTCCCTGCTCTTCCACTTCCCCTTGCTGAGAATGTTGAGGACCACAATGAGGTCTCCCCTCAGTCTCCTCTGCTCCAGACTGAACAGGCTCAGTCACTCCTCGTACGGCTTCCCCTCAAGTGTGCAAGTGTGTGAAAATTACCAATTTTCTATGAATCTTTCAAAAAAAAAAAAAGTTTGCTTCTAATTCTCACAGATCATCAGCAGGAAATTAACAATTCCTTTAAATATGCCATCAAAATATCCCAGTCAATAACAAAAATAAACCTCGATACTTCAATTGTTTCTGAATTGATAGCAGGAAGTTACATGTGCACCTGAGAAACAGCCAGGCGCTCCAAAAATCATTTTTCTCATCCTATGGAATTTTTTTATGTGCCTTATAATGAAATAACACTGCACTTACTTTTTTCACCAAATCAAATCGCTCGTTTACAATCTGCTCGGTGTATTTCCTATAAGCTGCATCTTTGGGAATGTTTTGCAGGACACCAAGGATTTTTGTGTACAGTATTCGCAGGCGCTGAAGTGATCACAAGACATGGTTAAAATACACAACTACAGTTATTTCACTTCTTGTCCTACTAAACCTACTAAGCTACTATTTATACACAAAATATGGTATTCAATCCAGAAGTGTAAGATTAACTAAGAATTAAGTCTGAGCCACTGAACTCCATCTTGGGTGAAACAGGGATTTATCAGGACTGAAAAATTACCATTACATTCCTCAAAGTAAAAAAAAAAGGAAAAAGACAGTTGCATTCTGAACACATTTGATGCAAAATGAAAAAACAATATAGGCTGTAAAGTGCTCTTAAAAAAAACAAAAAGAGGCAAATTCATGTCTAACCCATCAGATTCTGAAAATTTACCTGAGGAAGATACAAAGAGATTATAATGGAGGTTTTTTTGTCACTTCTCCTCATGCTGATGCAAAGTTCTGAGTAACAAACAGATTTAAATTAAACCTGAATCTTTTAGTGCTGGATTTAAATGCAGGGATAAAGGACATATTGTGGTGAATAAACTGACACTTTTGGACCGGGTAATTGTGTCTAACTGACAAGGAACAGATATCCTATTGGAACAATATGAAATAGAAGCAGAATACTAAAAGAAATACAAGGAAGAAAAAATAGGAAACAAAAAGAAGACTAGCAAAGAATCTGAGCTTCAACTAAAGCATTGTCTAGTACTTTACTCTTGGCTTTAAGTCACTGAAAAAACTGAAATGTAAGCTCACCCAGCAGGTGTCTGACAAGGCTGTAGACTGAGCTGGAATAATTTTTACCCAACAGTAGTGATTTTATCAATGGTTCTTTTTGACAACATTCTTAAGTATTGGAGTCAAAAGCATTTTTGAAACACAACTGTTGTATAATAAGAAATTTCAGAGTGGAGAACTGAAGTTCTTTACTGAAGTTCTTTCAAAGCTAATGCCTTCTGAATAAGCACGATGTGGCAAACATACACTACTGAGCCTGAGGAGGCAAAAAGAAAGCCACATATTGCTACAAGAACCACCTAACGCAGTTCCTGAGTACCACTGAATTCCCATCTCAGCACTGCTTGCCATCACAGGGCCTTGACATCACTTTGCACCACATGGCTGGCTTCGATCATCTAAGATCAGGCTATCCCTTTAGTATAAGTTATTTCAGTGCTTGGGTACACCATGTAGAAAAGCAGCAAAAATCTTTTTGCCTGTGAAGTAGGAATTATATTTATGAAGAACTGAATTTAAAGAGTTCTTTGTTTTGGCATTACTGATGAAAGAAATCAAATATTGGTTCATAAAATAACTCACAACGACACGCATTAAACCTTTATCACTGTGGACAGTTTCACTAGTTTAATTAAGCTAGCACCAGATTAAGATACACAGCAGACCTACACATGCAAGCACATCACAAAAACCTTAGATCTCACTGACAGTTTCCATTAGTACAGAACAAGATGCATGACATACCTCATGAGGGTTCTCAGCTACAGCCAATCCTACAAGTCCAGTGGTCTGCAGAGAGAGCATAAACATACTTAACACACCTAAACATCATTTCCACACTCATTATTTTGTTTTGACTCAATATATACCTGACAGGGACCATTCTGTAACACCAGCCCTGCCTCCTGCCATATCCCCATTATCCCAGAGTTCCAGTGCTCCAAGAGGGAGCAGCTCACCTTACCAGAATCAGAATCATAGAACATCCTGAGTTGAAAGGGACCCACAAGTATCATCCAGCCCAACTCCTGCCCTGCACAGCACCATCTCCAAGCGTCACACCGTGTGCCTGAGAGCATTGTCCAAACGCTTCCTGAACTCTGTCAGGCTGGTGCTGTGACCACTTCCCTGGGGAGCCTGTTCCAGTGCCCAACCACCCTCTGGGTGAAGAACTTTTCATAATATCCAAACTATACCTCCCTTGACAGAACTTCAGCCCATTTCCTGAGGTCCTGTCACTGGTGACCACAGAGATCAGTGTCTGCCCCTCGTCTTCTCCTCATGAAGAAGTTGTAGAGTGCCATGAGGTGCCCCCTCGGCCTGCTCCAGGCTGAACAGACCAAGGGCCTCCGCCGCTCCTCATAGGGCTTCCCCTACAGGCCCTTCACCATCTTTCTTGCCCACCTTTGTATGCTAATAGCTTAGTATCTTTCTCAAATCGCGATGACGACAACGGCACACAATACTCAAGGTGAGGCCGCCCCAGTGCAGAGCAGAACGGGACAATCCC
The DNA here is from genome assembly GCF_041296385.1 of Aphelocoma coerulescens. Classification (NCBI taxonomy): domain Eukaryota; kingdom Metazoa; phylum Chordata; class Aves; order Passeriformes; family Corvidae; genus Aphelocoma; species Aphelocoma coerulescens. The sequence continues at coordinate 23,037,238 of NC_091014.1, read as the reverse complement.
CTCCTCCGACCGCCTGGCGATGCTGTGCCCGATGCCCACCAAGTGACTGCTGAGGCAGCTCCGGTGCCCTCGCCTCCTGCCGCCCCACACCGCGAGCCCGCCGCCCCCGGGGACCGGGGAGGGGACCCGGGCCCTGCGCCGCCCTCGGCCTTTCCCTTGCAGGGTGCCCCGCTCGCTCTCACCCCGCGGCTCGTACACCCCCTGCCCTCTCCCCAGAAAGGACGACCCCGCGCAGCAGCGGGACCTGGACACGGCTCAAGGCCCCCGGCGGTGCCTCACCTTCCGCAGCGCCCCCGCCATGGCCGCGCTCGCGGCGCCCTCAGAGGACGCAGCGGAGGGCGCCGGGCTGCGCATGCGCCGCAGCGGCGCGGGCCGGCGCGCGATTGTCGCTGTGGGGAAGGGCGGGCGCTGGCAGCGCTGCGCGCGGAGCGGTGCGTCGGCGGTGATGGGACCGCTCAGTAAACAAAAACCGCCCTGAAACAGAAACAGACAGAAAATAGAACATACAGAACTTAATTTTGGGCCTTGAGATAAGAGACAACGGGACAAAGTAGCAGTGAAAAGACAGTTCAAGTTACTGGTGGAGGTGAACAGGATGTTAATTTGAAGATGCAGTTGGTCCTCTATTAAGTCTTATGCTTAGTTGCTAACTTAATGGGTGAGTTTTGCGTAGTGAGTAATACCTTGTAAGTTTATATCTTACTCTGGACAAACTTTTTCTAATTCCTTTGCCCTGCTCTTGAGCTCCTCTTTCCCATAACTGGTAAGCAAACTGAACAGACCGAGTTTCAGAATGTCCTTGAGTTCTGCCTGGATGCCAGTCCTTTGGGGAAACATGCACTTCCACCAATCTGCAACTAAACCAAAGTGGTTAATATAGTTTACATCAGAATTCGGGGTTTGTGTTTCCCCACTTCTGCGTTCTTTGCAATTGCGCTGGAAAGAGCTGAAGTTTCTTTCCAAGGTACTGAAGTTCTTTCTCTTTGCAAAATGACAGTCTTAAAAAGTTTCTCCCTTTTCTTTTTTGGATCAGCCCTGTATTTTCCCCTTGTCTCTGATGGTCCAATCAGATGATCTCTCTCCTGACCACACTAACAGACCACAGCACAAATTGTTCTGTGCCTGGTGATCTTTTAAGACAGCATCGTTCAAACAGTAGTTTTGAGTGACTGTTTAGACAGCCTAAGCACGTAGGAGTCCTTGCCACATCCTAACAAAGGGTGAAAAACAGTAGGCCGTGTTGATGAAAATGTTCATGAAATCAATCCCAGAGTGGTACTGTGAGAAATTCTCCAAATTGGTCAAACCCTGTTTCAATACATGATTTATTTTAAAACATAACAAAGCTGAAAACTACAAAGTATTATCAGTGTACAATCAAGTCCCTGGCTTTGAAAACAAACCAAAAAAACCCCTCCAAACCACCCAGACAATATTTCATTTTATTTATTATCTGTTTTACACTGGGGATTCTGTTAGGAGTACTATCCTGTCTGTTAATATTCAGTATGTAGGCACCCTAGGAATGCCTTGCTGTAGCTCTTCATCCCATGTTTTTCTCACCAATGAATTTGTCTCAGGGTATTTTATTTCAAATTGCCATATGATTTGGTATCTGGGCAAAACTCTTCTATTTATTCAGTATGAAACATAATTGATGGATTTATATCTAGTGATTATGTAAGAGTGGAATCAGGCACTTTATGCAGACTGCATAATGTTATTAAAAATATCTGAAAATCAAACCAATACCATGTCTGTAATGTCGATATGTACTAATTCTGATGGTGTCCTGGTTATGTAAAGGAAATGAAAGGACTGAAGGTAAGTAATTAAAAATTTGTGTTCTTTATATGTATTATAAATATGTATTTTTTATTTTTTAATTAGATAAGAATATATTTCTGTTCATATCATCTCTTAGCCAACAGTAGAGCAGGATCTCAGAATTGTTTCTATCTGCTTCTGTTAAACTGGGTTTTTTTAGGGGCACGCCACTTTTAGGTCACACTGGCAAAAGAGTTGCAGTCAATATTATTTATTATCATTAAATGTTTTTGTTGATCTTGTGTTCAAAGATTGAAATGCATGTAGTGCCTTAGTTAAGCTTACACTTTTATGGTTCTATAAATGCAAGTGAATCGAGAGTCACGGAAGAGTTCACAGTGTAAAATTTAATTTCATTAGAATAATTAAAGAGAAGTTGGAAGTTTGGAGGTTTTTTTCAGTTTGTTGTGTACCCTTACTGTCTGTTCATTATGGTAAAGATGGTAACTAATTAGTTAAAGTGGTTAAAACCAGAACATGACCGAGGTTTTGAATCAGTGATGTTTCCAGCTTCTTCCTTACCCCATGCCTGGGTTTAGCTTGCTGGGTACTGCTGTTCTTGATCATGCTCTGGGGTTATTCTGTATTTTCATCCCTGCTGTCTGTGGTACCATGCCTCCTGCTTCTTTGCCCAGTTTCAAGTTATTAAACTAGTTAAATAAGTACTGTAATTGTCTGTCATGGTATCTCTAAAGCTTTCCATCATGTCAGCCTCAGAGAGAGAGATCAGTTTTTGGTGATGTAATATGGTGGGGTCTGCAATTAGTTAAAGGCTAAATCTTCTCAAATTTGTTGTGATTTATGTAAATATGCCCCCATATTTTGTTAACGTAGTGCTTGAGAATAATTGGCAAGTCATTAGTTTTCTTAATGGGAGTTGTTTAACCAATGGGGGCACAGATAATCTTCTTGTACCCCCAGACCTCGTGTTACATTTGATGAGATTTTAGAGAAGTCATGTGTAATACTTTCCTGAGGGTCGAGTCTGCTTATGTTACAGTTGTACAAGGTCAGACCTTAATTTATCTAGCAACTGCGTATTTAATTTTAGAAGTATCACAGGACACCTCAGCTTGCAGGGCACCAGTCCTGGCTGTTCAAAATGCAGGCCCCAGAGTAACACTGGCAAGATAATGGGTTGAAATAGTGAGACTGTGGTATGCTCGCCAATTAGACTAAAAGAAAAATAGTTTAAAAATGTAATAATTAAGAGACTGAGTCCAAATTTAGATTGCTAGTAATTATTTTGTTGCTGTGAATAACCTCTGTGCATGCCTAAGGGCCTTCTATTTATAGAGTAATGCTAAGATTGTCTAGTTTATTTTAAGGATAAGAAATTAGAATAACATTAACTCTCACATAACTTTGTGTTTAAAAGCAATGAATAGTTGATACACTTCTTTCCAAGGAAGGATGCAACTCCCATCATTAGCAAGTAGTTAATATTTTTTACTAATGAAAAAAGAGTAACTTAGAGAGAAAATATTTTTTCTAAGTAAAACATCAAGAAGTAATATCTAGTTTTTCAGGTATGAACATAAAAAAATATAAGAAAATTACCAGGCTACTCAAAATGTTGTTTAATGAAAATATTCTTTGTAATATAAAAAACTAAAACTCATTTAGAATAAGGATTTGCAGTTGTTTCCTGTGATCTAGTGTGTGGGTCTGGCAATTGAGAAACTGCCATGGGTGAATGGAAGAAGATTTTCCTGCTGAGCTTTTTAGCCTTTTCATTGCCACATCACGTAATGTAGCAGGGATGTTTCTGTTGCTGCTCAGTGTACCAGCCACGCTGTTATGTTCCCCTGTGATCCTTGTGGAACATCCATGCTTTGGTCAGACCTTGTCACCTCAGCACAGTGTATTACCAGCAGTGATATAGCAGATCAGGCTCTCGAAGCGTGTGTAGACAGACCCTTGGCAGTGTGTCCAGCACTTGTGCTCTGGGGAGCTGTTTGTGGTACACCTACTCTACCCTGTCACAGTGACTTGCTACCTTACCAGCTTTCTCATTTCACAGTATATGAATTTTTGTGGGATAAGACGATTGGAAAAGAGTACGCACAGCAATTCTGAAACATTGCTCACCTGATACCTTTCTGGTTAAGTTTGTGTTCAAGAGCTTTATGATGCCTGTGGCATAATCAGTCAGGGGAGTATAGGAAAGCAGGAGAAAGCTGACCACATGGGTATGGAAACTGCACGACCAGAGAAAATTTTCTGTGATGGCCTCTGAACTGATTTATTCCTCTGATCTTTTGAGAGAAAGGAATGGTAGAAAGGAAATACATTTTAATGAAAATAAAAGGATTTTATTACTAAACAACTATCTTGCTTAGTGTTCTTAACTCTTCTTGGAAACACTGGTGTTGCGAAGGTATTGGTCATCTGGCAGGACTAGACCGTATGTGGCCGTACATTGTTAAAAAGATTTTGTAATACACTAAACTGACTTTTTTCAGAGAGTTTGCAGTGTGAGGGTCTGATCTAAGGCCTGTATAGATCTTTGTGAACCTTCTTGGTTCAGGCTCTGGGGTAAGTATGATGTGATGGGGCTGTAATATAATAATTCTCGACTCTCCTAAGGACAGCAACTTAGTAGGGCTTGCATGGAGGTCCATCCATGTGGATCCAATAGGGGGATCATGATTCATTAAAAAAAGCTTTATCAGTGGCACAAAGCCTTCAAGTGGAGGGTTTTCAAAATGGAAGGTATGAAAAAAGGGAAGGTAACTTTTGTCTTAAAGCTGTTGTGGAGGAAATGAGATTATGAATGTTACATATTTTTTCCTTAATAAATTATCTTATGTAAATTAGCTGTTTCATTAGGAGCACCTCTTAGCTGCTAACAAAATATTAATGTATTCTAAAATGTACTTTCCTTGTAGCTGATGGCAGGCTGAGGTTGTAGTTATGTTCATTGATGTATACTTCTGAAACTGTTAGTCCAGGAGAGGTTTTATCTTTGCTCTCTAAAAGGTTTATGAGTGTACATAACAAGAGTGTGAGTTAAATGATGGAAGCTTTAAGGTGCCATCAGAATTAGAGAAGTGTTAATGAAAATGAGAGGAAAAATGCATAAAAGAACCTTGCCTCAGAATTCTCCTGCCTATCAATGGAGTGCATTGCCCACAAGAGATGAGGGAGAGTGATACATGTGTCCACATTGTGATGAATAGTTCATCAGTCTAACTTATGTGTTAAATCTTTTTTTAGCATGTTATGCTATAACGTTGACTATGGACACAATAGGAAGGAGCAGAAAACCTTCAGAAAAGCTTGTCCTTTATGAACAACAAAAAGGTCTTCTAAAAGTTCTTCTAAGCCCCAAATGAAAATGTGTTTGTGAATGTTCTTTTGTTATTCTTGGACTCCTTTTTTTGTGTTCAGAGATAGCACTCAAGACCAAAGTTGAATATTTTTTCCTTCAGAGAAAATGGGATTCAAGTAGAGATTTTTAACATTTTCCTTCAGATTTCTTTCCTTGAAGTTAAAAACCCAGGCCATGGTTCCAGTACACACTGAAAGAGGTGAGAAACTGTATTATGTGGGAATTTGAATCCAAGAGACCTTTAGTTTCTGAGTCAATCTGACTGTAAGCCCTTACTAATTTAATTTTGGTTTGCAAGCTTTATCATAATATACTAAGTAGTAAGGTATTTGCAGATGGGATTATAATATTGGCTGTGGTACTTTGAGTGACTTACTGCTTACAAGAGCAATGCAGAAACTAGTCTAAAAAGAAACTTGATGAATATTTCCCCTTGAAAATAAGTTTCAGAAGATTTCTTCCAAATAGCATTTCCAATGTTCCTTCTCTATTTGCGGAATGACTAGAACAATCATCCCTCTGTGAAAACCATACAACAGGGACTTAGTATAATTGTTTAATATTTGTTCAACACTTTGAGGATGATAAGTGTTCAGTGTGGTAGAAAGAGCACATTGACTGCACAAACTGTGGGAGCAGTAGTTTAAAATTTTAAAAAAACCCTGATTCAACAGGACAAATGTGTTAAGCCACTAACATTGAATCAGAGAAACTATCAAAACCCAAAACTCATTTGGAAAAACCTAGGTTTGTATGGCTATGCATATATTAACTGAAAGCTTTTTTCCTTCTGTGTGTTTTATAATAGAAACAGACTGCATTTTACACTTCAAAAACCTAGAAGGTGTTGTAAAGAGTGACATTCCTGACCTTCCAGTTAAAATGAGAATTTACTAGTAAGATGGTTGGTTGATGTGACATCATGAGGAAAAAGCATGGTGAACATAAGTCACAGTTACAGCTGGTGATACGAGCAGACTGAATTTAAGTTGATGACTATAGTTAAAAGGTTTGGCATACTCTGTTGTTAATCCACTGAGCATTTCAGTGACTCTCACACCTTGAAAATAATAGCTGGCATGGCTTGACCATCACCTGACCTTCTGCACCGAGCTCCTGTGAATGTCCATTAAACTTCACAACTGCAGTAGTGCAGAGTCCAAAGTCCTTTGTCTTCTTTAATAGACTGTGCCTTGGCAGTATAAAGATAAAGCAATATTTGTGAGTGTGGTTTGCTTTGGGGGGTTTTAACATATTAAGGACCATTAAAAGTGATAATTAATGACATGTGATGAGACCCTTTGTATCACCTGGTGAGAACAATAGGAAAATTGTAACATCCATGAAACAAGGTAAAACAACTAAAATAAAATAGTCCCTTTGCAAATCTGAGCTTTCGGCATATTATTTTTTCAACTGCATCATGTTTATCTGTAGAGTTTCTGAGGTCAAGTATCTGGGCTTCAAGAGCTTGTGAACCTGACATGTGCTTTGGAGGAAACTGATCAAAGAGAGTGGCTTCCACTGCCTGAGGCTGCAGCTCGACCAATTCCACAAATACTTGAAATCACTTTAGATGGCAAGTAAGGTTAAAATAGCCCATAAGATAAGGGGAACAGCAAAGAAACTGAGAACAATGAAGACACCAACAGGCTAGAACTATTTACTAAAAAAGTATGACCAAGTCCTCCATGAAGCCTCTTGCTTATGTTGTTTAAACGTTCAGGCAAATTTTCTGGGTTTGGAAAAGTTGCATCAATTTACACCAGCAAATAACTTGGACCATTTTTAACACTTTGTTCAGAAACTTGTACAGACAAAGCAAAAATTACTATTCAGCATTCATTGCGCTTGGCAGTACTTGTTAGGTAAACATAATTACAAGTACTTTTCATAAAAACTTAGCATTTAAGGATTTCTGGTATATGTGTATGTGTTAACAGCCTTGTGCTTTAATTTTGGTTTTTCTTTTTTCACTCTCTTACCTCTAGCATCTTATGAATCAACATGGGAATACAAAACATGCAATGGAAAAATAGCATTAACTTTGGCAGCAAAAACTAGCTGTGCGAAAAATGTGCAAATGATCCTGGAAAAGGGTGTTTATCCCAGTATCATAAATTACAAAGGAGAAACTCCACTTCTTCTTGGTAACTGCCTTCTCTGTCTGGGTTTAAGCAACGTGACTAACAGCACTTCTTCTCTGTTCAATACCCAACCCATCACTCCTGTTGCCTTGTGTGGTTTAAATGCTGGTCATTACTTTAGATGAAACTAAATGCCCAACACCTGGTGAAATGTACCCAGCATTCTGTTCAGCACTCATCATGCTTCAGGTGATCACTCAGCTGATCTTTAAGATGCTCCTTATGTTTTAGGTGATTGCTGAGCTGCTGCTAAGAAAAGGGGACCAATTTTTTTATTCAAGGTACTTTCTCTGTATGGTCAGGTGCTACCTTTATCAACCTGGTCCTATTCAACCATCTTATAGTACAAGTAGAATACAAGAATAAGCCATTGTTTTAACTGGAATGTACTTTTTCTGGAGGTTAGTGGAGATTTTTGGTTTTATCAGATGGTTTCTTGAGGAGTAGGCAGATACTTTGAAAAACCTCTCATCTCATTTCCCTCCCCCCCTCTTGTGCTGCAAACAAGTTTCAACTGCACTGTAATACCCCACTCTAAAGAAAGATGATTCCTTTGGAAGATTTTATGCTATTGGTAGACTTAAGTGAGTTTTACTGTACATGAGTAATTTAGCTATATTAGCTTCCAGTTTCTGTTAAATGTCAAAATATCTTCATGATTCTGAAGAGAATAAATCTGTGAAATTAATATGAGAAAATGTAATGTAATGCAATTATCACTATTGAAATATTCAGTTATCTAACTTTTTATTAACTTTCATCCAATGCAAATACTGTATTACCATTTTAAGGCCCTGAGGCATTTATAAGGTGTTCTTCTGAAATTTCTTGCTTTCAGTTATTTTCAATAATTGTAAGTCCATGAAACTTCAGCTATTTTCAGCCATTGCTTTTAATGAATCCTGCAAAGAGTTAATTAGAGCTGCTGAAAAAGGTCTTTCCCCTTATAATGAGAATTTAGTTTCCTAAATGTTTCTCTATACAGTATAAACTCCTGAAAGTGAGGTCTGTCATCAGTTTATTTTTTATGTGATGCTTTTTGTGTTTTTCTGTCGCTTAGCACTGAAAATGTGGATGTAGATATTGCTGTACATCATACATTTCAAGTGTAGTTTCAGTGAAATACAGGATCAGGTGCTTAACACTTATTAGATGATGCTCATGATTTAGTTACTCCTTTTAATTTTAAAACTCTGATGAGAGGTCTCTTTAGTAGAAATGTAAATGCTGAAGAAGTATGTGTCTAGTGGGATGATCTGGGCTTTCAGGTACATTTGGTCATATTATACTTCAAAGCAGTTGTGGGTAATTATGAAGACTGTTGCCTCTTGAAAACCTTCTTATATAATGGGACATTCACAAAAGTTATATTTTCTAACCCTATGGTGCTGATCTCTCTCATCTGCTCCACCAGTGAGTGATCTGCTATTCCAAAGCAGAAGTTCATTCTTTTCAGAAGTAAAATAAGACTATTACTCAGCATCACTATTTAATATGTAAATAATTTGCAAGAGTAGTTATCCATGAAAACCATGGAGCCTCAAAACAACAGAATATGGCCTTTAAGTGTGGCACATGTCAACAGTACTTTGGTTGATGACAATGACAGAGTGCACACTAGGATTTGAGCTGCAAGGTGAGAATGAAAGTCACAAGTGGAATTTTCCTGGGACGCTGTAATGTTTGCAACAACTTTAAAGTAAGGACCATATTTGAATACTATGTGATTTTAATTTTTGCTTTCCTTGTGATATACCTGCTTCTGCATTCTCAGAATCAAAGTGGCTTTTGCCTTCTATGCTCCAGACTGAGGCAGTTTTGAGCTCGTTTTGGAGTACCTTGATTTCCCAAGCAGATGACATTACTGTTTATTTACCATATATTGGATTCTCATATTTCTAGGACTGGAAGTCTTTTTAATTTCCTCTTATAGAAACATGAGGAAAAGCTTTTATAAAGCTTAGAAAAGCTTAGAAAACTCACAAGATGTGTGTAAAACATTGCTCAGCAATGCATGAAGCTGCAAAACAGGGATGCACAGACATTGTTGATCTTCTGACAAATGATGGAAATGTGAACATTAAGGGTGAATATTGAGTAACACCTTTAGGGGTTACGGCTGAATGTGGTCACTGTGATGTGCTGGAGCATCTTAATCATAACCCTATGTAGTCAGGGAAGGGCAACTACACCTCTGCACTGGCATACATCTTGCTTGACTGATGAGGTCTTTCAGGTGATTATGGAAAAGGAAAGAAAGAGGAAATGAGCTAGAAGGAAAGGAAGCACAGGTGAGTGTTTTTGCTAGACTGGAGTGATGCTTCCATTTTTCCATAATGCATGTGAGAGGAGTGGCAGAGTTGAAAGCAATTCAGTCAAGGAGAAATTGCTATACATGCCTTTCTTGCCCTTCTGTATTTCTCTTTACATGCCCTTCTTGCCCTTCTATGTTTCTCCTCACTCCATCCCTCCTTCCCTCCTATCTTTCCTTCCACATATGGAATTATATTGGTATTAATTAATGAAGTGTTTTTGAAATATGCCAGTTTGAAAGTCCTCAGTTGCCATTCTTACAGTCAAAGCAGAGCCCACTCAGGTGAGCACTTGAACTTGTATCTGTACACCTCTTATTTTGCCTTCAAGTTTTATATTTGCCACAAAAAATATTTCTTGTTTTAGTAAAGTTTTAACTTAAATATATCTGATAATAAGGAGGAAAGTACTCTGGGGTTGTTTTTATGATGATTTACAAATCACTTTGGATATAAATATAAGTTCTGTGTCCTCCTTTGGGGTGGAGATGTCAAGACCTTAGCGGATGATTGTGCATCAGTACTGTTTAAAACAGCTGGAGGACGTAGTCTAGGCTGCACAGCTCTGCTTTTGGAATATGGAGGAAGTGGCAATGTGCCTAATGAGGCAGGACTGCTTCCCATACACAAAGGGGCTTGTGGGGGGCATTACCTGTGAGTATGAGCTTGGACTTTACATTTTCTCTAAGAAAAAATGTGGCACAAGCTCACATCAGAGATGGCTGTGGTAAACTTGGAAACATATTTATATAAATTTATATTTTAGAAATACCTGTGTTAGATTAGATTTAATAAACTTCTATTTTTAGCATAATCAAAGCAAAATGCAAAACACTCTCCTTAGAATTAAGTGAAAACCACTGAAACAACTTAAACACAACATCCTATTTGACAGTGCTCAAAACTGGTGTTCCTGTGTTTTGATCTTTTGTAAAATGTCTAGCTGGTAATTCAGAGTATAGCTGGATGAGGGTTATTTTCCTCATGCAAGGAAATTACACCTGCCTAGTTTTGTTCACTGTTTTTTTAGGGCCAAGAAGTATCTTATTGCAGCCACAACCCAAACAGCTCACTCAGCTCTAGATGGCCAGAACCAGTTTCTAGAGCTCGTCATTGAAAATGGTTTGGATGTCAGCACTCTCTTGACCGAACACGTAACTTCAGATACTTACGATGTGAAGGAAGGATGGATGGAAGGAAAACTGCACTTTACTGTGCTGTTTCTAACAGTGAGATTCTTTGCACCGGAATATTGCTCAAAGCAGGAGCAAATGCAAACAAGGATCCTTTAAAATGTGTTTGTGTGGCAGTGAGAGCTGACAGCCATGGAATTGTAAAGCTATTCCTATCTTATGGAGCAGATGTCAACTGCTAATTTTGTTGCTTAATGATATGCATTTCCCCAGTGCATTTGATATCCTTTGAATGGTGACATGATGCTGAGGCTGTTGCTCAGCCATGGATATAATGTAGAGATGTGTTTGGACTTCATGTGTCAGGGTATCTTTGGAAACTCTTTTGTGCAGCCAGCTCCAGAGCACGAACTTGGACTACTTCCTCAATAAAGGATAAACTAGTAAATACATACCTTCCTTGCTTCTCTTCACTTTGCTCTTCTCATTAGCCAGAGTTAAACATTCTAGTTTATTGGGTAGAATTAACATACTGGCAAAATCCTTTTTGAAAAACACTCTAAAAATAAAATAGCCATTTCTCATTTTCTACTCTGAGATCGAGAAAATGATGTACGTAATGTGGTTTTATATTTGCATTCATATATTAGAGATTTGGGAAGGAAATTTTAAGAAATAATGAAGCAGGATTCTGGAATTTCTGTTCCTTTCCTAACCAGTGGAGTAAATGTGTTTCCAGAGAAGTATTTCCGCTGAACAAAACAGTGCCACAAATCACAGCAATTTTTTTCTTCTTTTTGCCTTCAGGCCTGTTTGCATAAATGAAGGGTTCACAAAGGGTAAACATGGAAGAAAATGGCTTTTAAAGTAACCTACCTAGGTATAAATTTGACTGTTAAAGTCCATTGCTAGGACTTTGTTTAAATTATCTTCTGTAATTGCTTTAAAATCTGTTCTTTTGGCATTCCTCTGCACAGATTTTGGAATTATGAGTTGATGTGTTCTCTGTTTCAGTTCTGTGAGTTTATTAATGCTCCATGATTGAAGCATTTAGCTGGAAAAGTGGTTTGTGTTTTTATAGATTACATGGATTATGTTCCTCTAAGTATGAGAATTAAGTTTTTCATAGAAACACAGGAAGAATGAAGAGAGATACCACAGACTGGGTAAATATCTAACTTCCAGTTAATAATGTTAGAATTTATTATAGGAAACTTTAATTACTTATGTCAGGTCACATTCATCCAAAGTGTTGTAGCATAGTTCACACATTAAAGATCATGGTTCTATATAAAATTCTTCAAACATCTAAATGATTATTTTTAGGTATTTTTGCAAAGCGTTTGCTCCCAGGTACAACTTCTGTGTGTGCATATTTCAAGGCTTGGCAAAATTTAAGGGACTTTAGGTAGGCCCTTTTAAGCAAAAAGTAGATTTTGATGTGCAAACAAACCAGGAAATAAGCAGTATATCCCCTTGGTTAAGAAATATTGTAACTTTAATTATGGTTTCTTCAGAGTTGTGGCAGATAGTGCTTGAACAGACTTGCCCTCAGTCATGCTGTCATGCACTCACTGCACAGTATGCTTCTGCACATTTAGAGGAAAAAAAAATCTGACAGAATAAATTTAAAGAATATTTAATTCACAAAACTCCCTTTTGGAGTTCTACCAAACTCCTTTTGTTTTTCTACCATCCCTTCCATCTTGAGGAAAGAAAAAAATACAAACCCTCCCAACTAAGAAGATATTTCAGTTGGTGGATGTCGGGTTTACGTAGGGCATAATCCATTTAGCTAAATCCACAATCATCAACTGATTGGGTTGGAAGGGATCTTAAAGATCATTTAGTTCCAACCCCCTAACCATGGGCGGGGACACCTTCCACTGGACCACGTTTCTCAAAGCCATCTCCTTGAACGCTTGGCCTTGAACACTTCTAGGGATGGAGCAGCCCCAACAACTCTGGGCAGCCTGTTATTTGGGAGATATGCTGGTTATCACACACACATTCACAAAAACCAAAGCTCAGCTCCAGTATGCTTCTGTCTTCCCCCCTAAACTGGCTCTCCCTGTTCTTCAGAATTTCTCCTTATTTGCTCTATGTCATTGTCATATGAAACCTCACTTCTGAGTCAGAGATGTGAATTCCACTTCCAAAGGCAGCTATATCAGTCCTCTGTGTGTCTGGTCTTCTTCATGACAGATTCACTGGAGCAAATGGAAAAAGTGAAAATTACTAGTCTGGGACACATAGAAGGTTTAACAGGAGGCTTAATTCCTCCTTCTGCCCTCAGTAGGGCTACTCTTGATGTAGCTTTCTGAGACATAACTTCTGGGGTTTTGCCAGAAATTTTGACCAGGATGAAAAATATTAATTTAGTCGCTTGTGAAAAATTTCTAGGCATCTAGGCCAGGCCCCTGATAGAAGGATACCCCAGATGACTGGTGCCTGCAAGAATGGCCTGAGCATAGAGTACCCAGTGAACCCAACACAGCTGACTGCAAGTCAAGGCTCCACTGGCCAATATGTCCTAGACATACCAGGATAAATACATGTATGTTTCATAACCTATAAACTGATATTTCTTTGTGGGAATTCCTAATCAGAAATATGGCGTTAATCATAAAAAACCCCTTAAATTGTGGTAGTTTTAATGAATATAGTGACCACAATGCAAGAATCTGGGTAACTGCATATCTGATACAGTATACTGCAACCAGCAAAAGAAACATGATCAAATAGAGCTTTAGACAGAAGATTTTAAACCCTTTCTGTGGCTAGAGCCAAATTCCATTAGTAATTTTAGTTCACGGGCAAAGGTTTATATTTAGGACTTCATACAAGCATCAGGCAATAGTTACATTGCCTGCAGCATCAAAGCATTCAAATCTAGCACTGAGCATTGCCCCAAGTGTTTAAAATACCATGAACTAGTTCTTTGAATATCATTAGGTAAGTTAAAAAGACATGGTCTTGGTTGTGTTTATCTCTTAATGAGTACAGGCAGTCCCTTTTTGTTGTTTGGTTGCCTGTTACAGGAGGTGGCCTAATACTGGTTTTAAAGCTTTTCTGTCCTTCACCATTGAAGCTGTTCATTTACTGAGGACTTCTGCCTACCCTCCCTTCCCTCCTCCTTTCCCCCGCTCTCCTTCCCGTGCCCCCCTCCCCCAGCTACTAAACCAAGTACAGAATTATGAGAAAGTGTTTCATGTTTTTAAGGCATCTGTGAACTGAATGGAGGGAGAAGCAAAACTTTATTTTAAATGAAATACGAGGTGAGATAGTCATGGAAAGGGAGCTGTTTTCCCCAGGTCAGGTTTATGACAGCTACGAATTGAACAGCTCTTTTGACTCCCATATTTTGCAGCAATACTACTTCTATGGACTTGACTAAATGGTGGCAGGAGCAGGAAATGTAACTGGACCAGAACTGGTGGTTGTGTGAAAAGAGGCAAAGGCAACATCCCCAGCTGGAAGAATAAATTGGTAGGAAAAATAAACTTATTTTCTCTGCTTGGACTGTGATTGAACCATTGCAGCACTAGAATTTAATTTTCTCGACTATTTGGGTGTGTCTCACAGGCTGTTCCACCGCAACCCAATTCCATGGCATGCCCACCCCCGGGCAATGTTGTCTACAAGTAATTAAATGCCCTGGCACTGATTCAGTCATGCTGTGGGATAGGGACTCCTATCGATTTGGGGGCAATGTTTGAAACCAGAGGTATAATTTGGTTTCTGTTTCTCTTAAAATCTGACACAAGCAGCTGCACCAGGCTGATGAGCTCTCCAAGGAGCCAGACATTCAACAGTGGTTACATCAGCTTTTTCAGCACCCGTGGGATGGACTTTGTAGCAGTGAGTGTTTTCAGAGCTCGGTGAAGGAGGGGGCAAACCATAGCCATGAGTCCTGTATATGACCAGCTATTCCCTGCAGAAGCCATGATGTTGTGTGTGGGTCATCCATAAAACTCCATGCACTGACTACTGTCTAATTTTGGGAGCTGGCATGGCAGAGCTTGTTCTGGTGGGGGTGAGGCTGAGGTGGGATGTGGGCACCAGTTTTACTGTTTCACTGCTGCAGCCTGTGTTCTGGCACAGGCTCCAAGTGCCTGAGCTGCCCTTTCTCAGAATATTGCCGTTAGTACAGGAGTCACACATGGAAAAACACAGTCACAAAGTCACAGGCTCTTTTGTGTCTACCTTGGGGTAAGGTAAAGGGACCCTTTTTGTGACCCTTACTTGAGGCAGAAAAGCCTTCTAAAATATCCCTGTTTTGGCTATGACTTGCATGAACATAAATTTGTGATGACTTATCTCTATAGAACAGGTCTTATCTCTTCTGCTTTTCCATCACTTCCAGGGGCTGGAACATAAGTCTTATAAGCAATGGCTGAGGGAGTTGGATTGTCCTGAAAATCTGTAAAAATATATTAGTGAATGGCTAGTAGTCATAAGAATGATGTAACAGTGTAGCTCTGGTGACATGTACAATGTATTTACATTTAATTTTCAAAATTCAAATTTTCAGTAGAAATCTCTACATTTAATTGGGCAAACCCACTGCCATTTGTCCACATATTTTGTGCATGGTAGATGTTTCCAGAACTCCTGTTATCATTAATATGGACTAACAAAAAAAACCTGCCAAATAAAACCTGACTTAATTAAAGACAGTAAAGTAGAGAATTTACCTGGTTAGTACTGCTGCTTGTATTTAATTCCCTATGAAGTATCTAACTTGTTTATATTTCTGGCATCTCCTTTTTAAAAAAAATCTTTTAAACACAGTTAAAAAAAAGTGACAAAGGAAATGCTAAATATAGAAGTAAGTACCTCTTTTGCTCTCTGTATATAAAGAAATAGAGTCATTTTTTAAACTGAATGACAAACCATGGGTTTGGCTAAGTTACATGGGAGAGCTGTCTGGGACTCAGGTATTAACAAAGGATGAAATACATGCAGTTTTTGTAACCACTTAAAATTTAATAACTACCTCATATGGACATCCATATTACAGTGTATTTGCAAATACCACCACAAATAATATAGTTCTTACATTGGTAGATTATACTTTTTTATTATACTTTATTTTTTAAAGAGTAGGCTAACTGCATCCTATTGAAATTGCCCTTCCAAATCCCAATTTTTTTTTGTGCATACAGCAGTTCCTCTGTTACTTTCTTTGCAATACAGTGGCCTCTACTTCCTTTCCAAACCTGTTGAGCAATATTGCGGTGTAATTCCAAACAGCTGCTGTGGTCACCCTATGTCTGTACATCAGTAGCAAGTGAAACAATTTCTATATATAGTTTGTAAATCTGTTGGCAGTGTTTGTAAAGCAGACTGAGATTCTTCCTGAGGAATAAGAGCAGCTATGTGAAAGCAAGAGCATTAAGACCCTCCTTGCGCACAAAGCAGTTTATCTTTTTGGTGTGGCAGAAATGAGGAAATGGCCAGTCTGCAGAGACATGAAGAAGCATTTGCTTTGGGCAAAACCCTGGCAGGAATAGTTTGTGCTGTCAAAGATAAGCAGGTTCATCTCACACTGTTATTACAGAACATGACATTGTACTGACACAAGATGATAAAAAAGTATTAGCTGTGTAGGAAGGAAAGAAAACTGGGAATGGGAATTATATTTATTCAACAAGATTTATTTTTCCCTATTGGCTTCCTTATTTTAGCGTGATTCAGGTATGCAAAAGGAGCAATAAACCCCGAGACTCATGCACCTTTGGCACCCAGCTGCATCCTCTGTATAATAAAATAGACCTCCAGGATCCATGCATGAAGGTGCCTGTGCAATGTGAGCAGTGAGTTTTCTTTCTTTTAATTAAAGGTTGAGAAATTTGTTAGTTCAGAAATGTTCTTATTTGCACTCAGATGTATTTTTCCCCCCAGTCCTTCCCTGCAGTCAGGTCGACGTCTTGACTCCCCTGCCAGCATGCATCCTTACTGTCTTCCCATCAGTAGCACTTTGAGAGCCCACTCACTTCTTCACTCACTCTTCCTCTTCTGCCTTGGTAAGTAAAGGAACCCAAACACCCCCACCATCCAAATACATTAGATTAGTGCTTGCTCTGTGGCTTGTTGGTATATGATGTATAGTTATGTCCCCAGCAACTGTTGAGAAAGCTGTTTTCAAAACTGATCTGAGCAATAAGGGAGGCCACATGCACATGTTTTTAAGTGAAAGCTGATTACTGTTTGTGATGGTCTGAGTTGTTAAACTACAGCTTGGACATGGAATCTGCCCTCCTGGTAGCCTAGGGTGTGTTGCAGGGAATCTGTGGGAAAAACCTGTCTTTGATCTAGGATGCTGAATCTGATTCCCAAGCAAAGACTGATTTTGAATGAGGATCATCTTTGCACTTACCCCATTTTTTGTTCCCCCAGCATGGCTGACCGAAAAGATCTTTTTCTTCTGTGTGACTCCCTGTTTACAGCACCACCCAGAGAGATGGGCTGAACAACAGAATCATCTGGCATAGAGAAAAGCAGCTGAAAAATTGTTCCTTCAAATGCCTTCAGTGCACGCTTCATCCCATTTTCTCTGCTGATAGCACTGTTAAATGTAGGTGATGACACATCCTTTTCAGGCACAGTACCGTGTGCACGATTTTCACAAGTTATGCGAGTCTCCCAAGGGTAAGAGCTGCAGCTTGTCCCATCAGTCTGCCTCGTGGCCCTGTGTACTTGCCAGGCTGCTTGACCCTGTGTCTCTCCAGGATGGTTTGAATTCTGCATTCACCCGAGGCCTGTACACTCAACATACAAAAACTGAGACACATACAGAGATAAATAAATAAATAAAAATATATATTGCTATAGTGAGAGGGGGAAAGCAGCAGGCAGTGAGGAACATGAGGACAGGACAGAGGACGTGCAAGGAGGAGTAGGAAGGAGAGGTCAGCAAACAGGCTGAGAAGTGGCTGAGAACAGTGAGGGGCTTGCAGGCAATGCAGGAGATGAGGGGCCTGCAGGGCCAGGGATGGAGAAGGCAGCACAGCAGCAATAAGGCATGAAGAGAGAACTCATTGGGGGGCCTCAGGGTCTGCTTGAGTGGATGGCAGGAGGGAAGGAGTTGGTTGAGGAATGAGGCTTGCAAAAGTGATGGTGAGAGGCAGGAGCAGCAGCACTGCAGACAGGCAGCAGAAGACATTGGGGAAAGCCCAGTGTGCTGTGGTGCATTGTTTTTAATGTGCTCTATGGCAATTGGCCCTGTTCCTGCAGCGTGGGACTGAGCTCAGTATGAGCCAACGCATCTGTCTGACAGGCTGTCCTCGGGAGCCGGGACTGAAATAGCCACTGTCCTGCGCCTGAGGACAAGGTTGTACAGCCCTTTCTTTGCCTGCCTGTAGTTTTCCCTGCACTTGTCTTAGTGGAAATACACATTTAACTGTGGGCTTTGTCCTGCTGAGGGGTGAGAGCACCACCGGCCACATGTTGCTTATGTCCTTTCAGCAATTTTGCCAAAGTGCCCCAAATGTAGAAACGTGAGAAGTGGAACAAAGTTCCCTAGGCTGCTGATTGAAATAGTTAATTGCTTGGAAAAGCAAAAAGGACACTTAGAAAGGTTTCCTCTTTTTAAAACCAAGAAAATAAATCACAAGGTTAGGAAAGATTTAAAGTCTTGTCTGAAATCTAGCCACTGAAAGCCAGGAACCTGGGTGCCAAGATCTACAATGGCACAGTGAATCCTCCTCCTATAAAAATGGATGCTTCCAGTTCTCACTTTCTCTCATCTTAGCTCAGGTTCTGAAGTGAGCACACCTTTTAATAATTCTGTTGAATGAGTGATGAGTTTTCATGGACTATTGGTGAAATGGTTAATTCCCTTCATACAGAATTTCAGCAGGGCATTAGGGAGGAGTTTGGGTTTTTTGTTAGGATGTGGCAAAGCACTTCATCAAATCATCACAAAGCTCTTTTAGGTCATCAAGTCCAAATGTTAGAACCTAACACTGCTAAGACCATAACTAAACTGTGTTCCTAAGTGCCACATCTGCACATCTTTTCAATCCTTCCAGGGATGGTGACTCAGCTACTTCCCTGGACCATCTGTTCCAATACTTGACAACCCCTTCCATGAAGAAATTTTTCCTAATGTCCTGTTAGGGGATTCATCCTAAAAACAATCAGTGTAGCTGTTATAAATCTGCCTCCTGTACTACATGTGGTTCATGCTCTATTCACTGCCTCCTGTGATGGAAGGAAGTTCACTGTGCCACCTCACTAGCACACGATGGACTCTTCCTAAACTGTTTATAATGGTGTGACTGAGAATCTCCACAGCCTGGGAGATAGAACAGTTTGCTCAGACTGCTGAGGTTTTTGCTTGTTTTTTTCAGAAATCAGAACATGTATAGTGCCTGAGAAAGGGGACTATGAAACAGGAACAAAATGTTTCCGGTGAGAATGCTAATAACAGGAAAATACAATCACTCCTGTTGTTGCTCTGAGTTCCTCTCGAAGTTGGAGCCTGTGATCTGAGATGTTGTAGAGGTGGGAAGCTTCAGCCATGGCTGATGCCCACAGGAACTGAACCCCATTCAGCTGAAATGCTTGCATAATGCCAAATACTGCCAAAAAGGGAATCCAAAATTCAAAATTAGTGGGTACTTTGAGTCTTAAGGTATTACCACAGGCCTGGTTCCTACGATATATCACCGTGTCCTGCAGACATAGGGACGAGGAGGAGGAGAAGATCCAGCAGGCAGGAATTGTGCAGCAAGATTGATTTATTTAATTATTTTACAAACTCTTTTGTAGACTTTTTTCTTCATAGTCTAATTGGACAAAGGACCAGCCACCCCTTGGGGGTGATTGGCTAAAATCCTAAAACATCCATTGTCAAAATATTTTTCTACTATACCATAAACAAGACTTTTCAAGGTTGCAGGTGTCTTGGTTGTGTACATTCCCTGCTACCTCTTCTGTGAGAGAGAAAAGTCTCTCACGGACTTAGAAACTAGCAAGAAAATCCTTGCTAGCAGCATTTTTCTATCTACATTAAGGTTTCTGCACCTCTATTCTTTTTCCTTAAAAAAGTGTTAACACCTTCATGTTCCCTGAAAAGGGCCACTGTACAATTAAAACCATTGGTAGCCTTACTATGCTGAAGAACAGGGCAAAATAAAATGCTGAAAGGCTATTAAATGTGTGTGATGTTTCCTGTGTAATGAATAAGAGTAAAGATCCTGCGTGCTTATGGGTCTAGGATCAAAGTATATGATTACAGAACTGTGGAATCAAGGACTGTCTTTCAGTGCTCATCAGCAAGCAATAACGAACACTATTCCCACATTTTCTGACCTGTGAGTACTTAGCTTTACAGGTTTAGCATCTTTTTTTTTTTTTTTCCTCTGTGTGTAATTTGCCATGTGCTACAGCCTTATTTCTTTTATTAAAATTGTCCTAGAAAGTGTTCATGGGTCTTCACCTTTGGCCATTTCCATGTAAAGAATAGGTCCTAAATTACCACGAGTGTCATGTAGGATCAAGAAAGGACAAAAATCTCTCATAACCTAATTTAATTGCCAGTTTTCCCCCTGATTTAGGGGAGAAATGTACAAGGAAGTACCTTGTCCATCTTTTGTAACATCTTTAAATTATCTTATCCCATGGCTAGAATGCACATCTTTGGCATTTTGTGTAGAGAAACATCAGCACTGGCCCAGTGCTGTATCGTGCCTCAGCAAGGAGTAGCCTTGAAGGTAATATTCATGTTATTAAATCTTCCTTTGAAATATTATTGTAGAAATGAATAATACATGTTGTTTTTTGAAGTTCCTTTGAGTTTGAAAAATTAGGTTTATACACAGAAAACTTCGAATAGACAATTCAGGTATCTGTATCTTTGTACTTTGTATTATGGACTCTCAGCTCAGGAAAATTGAAAGACTTACAAATTTTGTTGTAGCTGACAAAAAAAGGAAAAGCATCAAGCTCAGATTTTTCTGGGAAACATTATATTTGAATAGGTTTAATTTTTAACAGCATATTTTTGCTTTTAATATTGTACATATCAGTGTTGTACATGTCAACATTGTACTAATAAAATATAGCATATTTCTAAAAGCATTTCAGTTTCAATCAGCATTTTCCAACAGAAAATCTGTCCAGTGCAAATTTCCTAACTCCATCAAAAAATGTTTGCAACAAAATGTTGTCGGCAAAAATGCATTCAAGAAAGATAACTTTGTTGTGCTGCTTCTCTGGCTAACTCCAACAATAACAATGTGAACCATTGTCCTAGACATACTGAAGAAATAAAATTGCTTGGAGTGCAGTTGTATACATAAAATGAATGCCTATGTCAGCTCTACCAAAAAGCACTGATGATGCAAAGTTAAAAGAAAAAAGGTACTTATTATTTTCCTACTCTTTCACATTTTTCAGAATTTGGCCCAGGCTTCATTCTGCAGGTGCAGCTGAAGGAGTGAGCAGAACTCCTATGGACCCACTGACTTGTCTGGGGCACTTGACCCATCATGGTACCTTGTACTGTGAAGGGAACACTCTTAGCTCCGTAAGCCAAGCATCTGCCTCCTCTTTATTTTATCCAAGGTTCTGTCAATGTAAATGACCTGCAAATATTTATTTTATTTTAAGGTGTACAGTAGTCTTATGTCTGCTTTATTAATGTATTTTGTAGGTTAGGAAAGACTAGGGTTATAAGCT
Organism: Aphelocoma coerulescens; assembly: GCF_041296385.1. Lineage (NCBI taxonomy): Eukaryota > Metazoa > Chordata > Aves > Passeriformes > Corvidae > Aphelocoma > Aphelocoma coerulescens. The sequence goes on along the minus strand of NC_091014.1, from coordinate 23,015,796 downwards.
TTCCTACCTTTTCTTGATCAACATAACTGCATGCAGTTCATACAGACAAATGATCAAAGGAAAAATATAATTTGTTTATCAAGTCTTTATGAAAATCCTGCTCAATTTCCTCTCTCTACTGTCAGTAAAGCAGTATGCATAGTAATAAAACTAAATGTGCGGTTTGGCTGAACTACATACGTCGATTCAAGTGTCCAATCCATACTGACCAAAAAGAGATGATGTTAGACAAAAACAATACTTCAAATTATGTTCATTTACCTTTCCATTAAATATTGGCTTGACTGTTTAAAATGCACTGTGTTACCGTTTAAGAAGGTTGATACATGTTGTTATAGATGCGTTCCTACTTCCCTGTACCAAAACCTTCTCTCTTCCTCTCCCTCCCCCTCTCTCACAACACAAGTAAGCAGATATTGCTGGCCTGCATGTTTCAGAAAATGTTGCTAGTTCACCATCATTCACTGCTAATAGAAAAAAGAAAAAAACAAAAAACAACCACATCAGAAAAGCAAACAACCAATAAACAGTACAAAGTTTAATCTTTCTTTTTGTAATTTCTTCTTACTGAAATATACCTCTCTATAAAAATAATATTAGAATAGTGTACCCTCTATTAGCAGAAACTGTAATGGAGCTATACATTTAGAATAAAGATTTGAAGAGCACTCTCCAGCTGCACATCAGTCAGTGACAGCGAGCAACAGCCATTAATAGCCACTAGAGGCCTTCAGTTGCTCGGCCTGTCAGAAGTGATGAAGGCACAGCTCCCCTGCCCACCCAGGGCTTGTTACCCTTAAATCTCTGGGTGGCTCTGTCCTTTCTCCCCAGCAGAGCCCAATTCTTCACGTGAAAAAAAAAATCTCACAGGTGCTCCAAATGGACATGTCAAGCTGATTCTCCCTCTGATAGTCCTAGAAAAAATAAGGGAATTAATAAAAAAATTCAATTGTGTGATTTGTTCCAGGCAACATGTGACACTGCAGGAGCAGTGCTCCCCACAGGTGTTGGCATGCTGACCTCCTCCCCTTGGTTGCCTTTCCACCAATCCCAAGTGCCTGCAAACACCTTGGCGGGATAACAGCATTCCAGTAGAAAACTGTGAAAGTGAGAGGAAGTCCACTGAGCAATGACAAGGGTGTTTTATTTCCAGCCCCTGTGACAGCTCAGGATTAAATGGATTTTCATTGTTCTTTCCCTACTGCAATTTGGACACGATGCCAGTGTAAGTGCACCCGGGGTTTTATTTGGTGCCGCCCCCCCGTCTGCAAGGCTGGTATTCTCCCACTAGCTGCCTGCTCTAAATATGGCCATGGCCAGTGTGTCAATAATCCCCCTCTTTAAGGGACCTGCAAACATTAGTGTTGGGACATTCTTGCTGTTCAGATGTCTAGCTGACGTCTGATGCTTAAAAGGGAGCATGCTTTCATCCCTTCATGCATTGTCGTAAGCCCCCGATGATTACTCTTAAAAGGGTGCCTCTGGCTATGCAGGGAAACAGTTGCTGACCACACGAGACACAGCTTGCTTGCTGCAGCCTTCTTGAATGCCTGGTCACTTTAGCTCTGTACCAGCCTGACCAAGCAGGATCATGTCTACCTTTGGGTATAGAAGAGAGCTCAGTAAATATGAAGACATTGATGAAGATGAGCTCCTCGCTTCTCTCACTGAAGAGGAGCTGAAGGAGCTGGAGCGGGAGCTAGAGGACATAGAGCCAGACCGTAACCTTCCCGTGGGACAGCGGCAGAAGAGCCTGACCGAGAAAACACCGACAGGGACTTTCAGCAGGGAAGCGCTGATGGCCTACTGGGAGAGGGAGACCAAGAAACTCCTAGAAAAAGAGAGGTTGGGTGCATGCGAGAAGGTAAGATGCTATTTGGTTTTATTCTTCATTGGTGATTTCACTGAGTGATTTAATTCCCTTTCAGTCTCTTGCAGCATTTTTAAGAACATTGTTAGCCATACCTCTGTGCCTGCTAAAGCGCTGAGTATTAGCTCAGAGAGTTTTTGCTTTCTCTGGAGGTACCTTAAATGCTCAGTTCAGAAGAGAAGAAAGTACCATAAAAACTATCATTAGTGATCAAGATAGGAAAAAATTCAAAGGGCGTGTTAGGAATTATTGATAGGTAGAGATGTGGGCTTTTGGATAGCATTTGATTTTTTAAGATAGCTACACAAAATGCCTTTTCCTTTCCTTAAAAAACAGCCAGTATTGCCTGCTGAGAAGCATGTCAGGAAGATAATTTTGAATACATGTTATGTCAGAAGTTGAGTAAGCGGATGCCAGGCTTTGTGCTTGTTGGAAGAAAGCTGCGTTGCAGTCAGCAGCTTGTGTTGCTTTGTCCGTGCTGAGGATCCTTGGCATGGTTCAGGAGTCTTCTGGCAACTGTTGTCAGAGGGCAGCTGTACATTATTTGAAAAGTGGCCTGGGATAGAGTCATCAGTCAAACCATTTAACTGCATTTCCAAAAAATCCACTAATAGTGTTTGTTAGGCAACTCATCCCCCAAAATAAAAATGTTACTAATGAAGGCCATTTCCTGAACTGCAAATGAACGGTACAGCTGGGCAGGAGTGAAGGGCTCAGTCTTGGCAAGCAGTGAGCACTCTCAGTCTCAGCTGGTGTCCATGTTGGCACCCTGATCCTTGCTAAAAGTATTTGTGAGACTGAGCCAAATCAAAAAGCAACTTCTATTTTCATGATGGCTCCGTGTAATTTCAAAGCGTGGGGACTTGGGAATTTTTAGTCACTGCTTCATACCAAGCTCTTACTCTGTTTATAGGGACACATTTTCCCATGTTTAAGCAGAAAGTAATACCACAAAGGCAAAGACAGCAAAACTGAACTCAGAACATATAACAGCCTTGATTCAGGAGCTTGGTTCGTTTGCAAGGAAATAATTGCAGTTTATACATTAGATAAAATATCCTCCTAAAGGAAAGTCAGATGGATTAAATTATCCTGCAATATCCAGCATGTTTTTATATGTAAGTGTTTTCTCTTGTTTGTGAATGGTGGTATAAGGTCTTTGCAGGCAAGTGCACAGACCATTAGCTGTCATCAGACCATTAGTATCAGCTTGCAGACATTGACTTCACTCCCTGTTTGTCAGTCCTAGAGAGTAAATGGCAAGATTAATGTTTATTTCTAGCTTAGCCTGGAACTCGAAACTTGGGCAGTTCTAAAAAATCTGCTGAACAGGTTCTAGTTCGGTGTCTTATATAATGGCAGGATCATTCTTTTTTTTCTTTTTCCGTGTATATACAGCATTAATGATGGGTACTGGCTAAACCTCAAAGTCCTGGCAAAAGACTTTGTACTTTTTGATCTGAGAAAAAACTCCCTAAATGCATCCTTAAATAAGAAAAGGTTAATATGCTGATATAGAGGGCACAAAAACTGTCCACTGAAGGCAATAAGAAAGCTCCTTGAAAGCAATTTTCTTCTTGCTTTCAGCTGTCTGGAAATTACACACCTTTATCTAAGATGGTTATTCATGCTCCTTCTATAGTTAGTGGTGAGAGATCAGCTGGTCCAAAAGGCAAACAACTTGCAGATAGCCTTTTAGGGTGAATAACTTGTCCTCCAGAGATATTTACCTCTGCACTGACTCTCTTAGTCCTAAGTTTTCATCAAATTTCTCCCCCAAACTAAGGTGAAGCCCTGCAGGCTACCTGCAGCAGTCCTGTACCACAGTGCTCCCACAGTAAGAATACATCTCTGTATTATATTTCAAAATTATCATGTAGATTATTATGACACCAGACAATGTGTGTGACAGGAAACGAAATTCCACCTTTGACCTCAGAAATGCCACTAAAAAAAAAAAAAAAAAAAAAAAAAAAAAAAAAAAAAAAAAAAAAAAAAGTGGTTTTTTATTAATCTAGCATCATTAAATATATCAACAGTGCATTTAAAGGCACCTCCTTCTGCTCATCTGTAGTATATATTCCTGGAGATATAAAACCAAAGCCATGAAGACAGGGTTTTAGATACCTGGTATTTTCAGGTCTTAAAGCCCTACACATATATATAAGCTCCAGATATAAATCTTAGTCCCATAATAAGCCTATAGGTAGCACAGTATCTCTCAGCATAAGGGCCTTGCTGCACATGTTCTACAGGAGAAGCAGCGGGGCTGGATCCTGCAAGACCTCTGTGTGCAGGCCAATGCAGTCAGACCCTGCCAGCCCCCAGGCACTGATTGCTCAGGAACATCAGGCAGAAACAGCTCAATGTCCTGTCACAGTTCTGCAAACATTACAGTTAGCATCTTTTTTGCATATGTCCCAACACAGAATTCTGCTGAAGATTGTGATACAGTACCATGCATTTTAACAATTCTCTATTTTCAGAGCCAGATAATTAAGCAAACCTAAATCTGCACAGGTTGTCTAAAAATAGGCTGTCCTGTTAGCAACACTTTTGTTTTCCAGAAACAGAACCTCTGTGTCTCTGTAGAGTGTACTCACTTTGGAAAATACACTCTAGTGTTTTACAAAGATTAAAACACAAATGTTGCTAAAGTAGTGCATACAGAACAACTACAATTCATCCAAAATTTTATAAACATTTACAGTTGTAAAGAAAAGTACATGCCTATAGTTTTTCCAGTAGACAAAACATGACATGGAAGATCTTTTTGAGCAAGAGGTTTAAGGTTTCTTGTAGATTCTGGGTTCAGTCACACCCCGTAGATCCCCACCACAGTAATGGAGTCCTCCATGTGGAGAGTGAGGCTTTCCTGGGGCGAACACCTCTTCCTGTTCCTCTGCAGAGAATTCTCTTTTGCCACCGTCACTGCTAAAGGCAACAAGCAGAACTTTGGGGCATGGTTCCGAATTTGCCTTCCAGGTACTCACCAAACATGCTAAAATAACCTCGTATTTCAGAAAAGCAATGTGTTTGCTCTGTAGACAATGAGTTATAACAGTTTACAGTGTGGCAGCTGACCTGCAACAGCTGGCAGTGAGCACCAGCTTAGCTCTTGACAAACACGAAGAAAGTCAGGGGTTATCGACGTGTGGTTACATGTCACCTGTGGAAATGCATCTGAATCCTTTCTTAACAAGTAGTTCATTAGTATGTACAGCCCATGCAGTGCATCCAGAGTATTTTTGACATGACTTCTGTAATTCTGTATTGTTTTGCATGCTGGTATACAAGATTACGCATGCAGACACTATTTGTATTTTAAAGCATGGCAACCTTTAATCTTCTAGGCATACTAACATATGCAAGGCAGCCTGAGATGCCTACTCCTCATGAAATGAAGAAGCTTGTTGCTCCTGTCCATTCTGAAATTGTTGTCTTATGTTTCTGCTGTCAAGGATCCAAATTATATCCCCTTGTGGATATGCCAACACATAGAAAACATGAAGTATGTCTGTGTCGTAATACCTTGTATCAAGTTTTCTCTTGGCAGAAATCACTGACATTGGTAAAGTGGTTGCAATTTATGCTAAGCATTTTCTAAAGAATGTAAAAGAAATGATGTTAAAAAGGTGTTAGGTGAAACATTTTCTGTTCTCCTAACTGTATCTGTTTCTTTTTAGCTTTCTACATTAACTTATATAGTTTCTTATAATTGTTCCTGTGCCAAAAGACAGTAGTTACATTACTTCAATCATGTTTAACATGCACACCTACATTCCTGTTCAGGATTCCGAGCAAGAGGAAGACAATTCAGAAGAACTTCAAGAAGAGTGTTTCACAGAAAGCAATAGTGAAGTGTCTGAGGAGGCATATACTGAAGAGGATGATGAAGAAGAAGATGAGGAAGATGAAGATGAGAGTGATGATGAGAATGAGGAAGAGCAAAATGCTGCAGCTGGTGAAAGGCCTGATTATGACAAGCGTTCTGACCACATCAGACACAAAAAGTGTAATGGTGCAAAGGACAATGAAAACTTCCTCAATGGCCATGATGGAAAAGACAGCGATAATCAGAGCTTAAAAAGCAGTGCCATCCACCCTTGTGGAAATCCAACAGTTATTGAAGATGCTTTGGAAAAAGTTAGGAGCAATGACCCTGACACCACAGAGGTCAATCTGAACAACATTGAAAACATCACTTCACAGATGCTTATACAATTTTCTCAAGCCCTGAGGGACAACACAGTGGTTAAGTCATTCAGCTTGGCTAACACCCACGCTGATGACAATGTGGCAATAGCTATTGCTGGTATGTTAAAGGTAAATCAGCATATAACTAGTCTGAATATTGAGTCAAATTTTATCACAGGCAAAGGCGTGCTGGCCATCATGAGAGCTTTGCAGCATAACAAGGTTCTGACAGAACTGCGGTTCCACAATCAAAGGCACATCATGGGCAGCCAGGTGGAAATGGACATAGTCAAACTGTTGAAAGAGAACACCACTCTGGTAAAGCTGGGGTACCACTTTGACCTTGCTGGCCCAAGAATGAGCATGACGAGTATCCTGACAAGAAATATGGATAAACAGAGGCAAAAGCGTATGCAGGAGCAGCGGCAACAAGAGTCAGGTTGTGACGGAGCCGTCAGTCCAAAGACCAAAGTTCTGCAGAAGGGGACACCTCGGTCCTCACCTTATGTGTCACCTAAAAGCTCACCATGGTCTTCCCCAAAGCTCCCTAAGAAAGCACTGCCAGTGAAATGCCAGCCTTCAGCACCTGCACCCCCACCTCCCCCACCCCCTTGCCCCCCACCTCCCCCTCCCCCTCCTCCTCCTCCGGTTATTCCACAGAAGAAGGCACCAACCAGGAATATAGCTGAAGTCATCAAACAGCAAGAAAGCTCAAAAAAAGCCTTACATAATGGACAGAAAAAGAAAAAAGGCAAAAAAAGCAGAAAACATGAGAACAGCATATTGAAAGAAATTAAAGATTCTCTAAAATCAGTCTCGGACAGAAAATCAGAGGAAGGTTCACGACCCTCCACCCGTCCATCCACCCCACAAAGGTCCCTCCATGACAACCTTATGGAAGCAATTCGGGCAAGCAGCATAAAGCAATTAAGGCGGGTAAGTAAGAGATCCTAGTTCAGTAGCTGATTGTGGCCTGACTATAGCACAAGCTCAGTTAATTTTAGTACACACATTAAGTAAAAAAAAAAAAACAAACATCTTAGAAATGTGAGCATAATAAAGCACTTGGGAGGAGGTTTGCCTCTGATTGGGCTTTTCTCAGCACTGTGATTTCTGTCTGACTGTGATTTTAACAGAAAGTGGGGTACTTTCCCAGGCTCAGTCTTGTTATGGGAGGTAATGTGTAGTACAGAGCTCTTGGCAGTGTATGTCTGGCTGGAATTTCAGGAATTTTGCCGTCTAGACTGTACAACAAATGTAATGAATGCCCTTCTCACCCCTGTTTTATAGGTCGAGGTACCAGAAGCCCTTCGGTGAAAGCCTGGATGACAAAGAAGCAGAGCAGTGGTCGAGGGGGAGGCTGCTTGTCCTTTCACTGTTGGTGACATAGACTGCCTAGAAAGCTGCTTCCAAAGTACACTCTTAGATTCAAGCCATTTCTCTTTTATTTCAAAGAAATAAACCCGCTAAATACAAAATAACGCTTTAAGGATCCATTTGCATTGTAATCTGTAAATATGGAAATAATTTTTTATTTAATGAGATTTATATTGAGAAGTTGTTGCTTATTTAGATATTCTTGTCAATATCTGATTGCACATCACTGGACAAGTTCTTTACACTGAGATGTAATAGTTTACCAGCCTGTGGTTTCTTTTTTTTTTTTTCTTCCCATGAATTTACAATAAATGTGGTTTGAAGCTTTCAAGCAGACACATAGTCCTGGATTTCTGTGCGTGAAAACCCACCAGATGGTTGCATCAAGCTCATGAGTGTTTGGGAAGTCTCCTGGGAAAGAACCTGAGATCCTTCTTAGCTGCACTTGAGCCTGTGTGGAGGATAGTACCTGAGCCCATGTGTTAGTGCGGTTTCGTATTGACATTGGAAAAAATGGTTCATAAGGCTATATACCATTAAAACTAAGCTAGGGATTGTGTCAGGTCACCAGTGTGGCACACCAGGTCCTGAATGTTGGCCTAAAGAACTGGGAGATGAATAGAGCTGTAGTTTACCTTGACTTACAGGCTGAAAGTTAATGTCAGTATTTTAAAGATGCAGCAGATTTATTCAAGTGAGATCCATTTGGTACAAGTGCTGTCTATAGTCAGACCTAACCCCAGTGCAGACATCCAGTCAGACAGAGAAACTTGAAAAGCAGTCTACCATCCAGGTGGAAAAAGGCTTTCCTATGGTATCAGTTGAACAACAAGCAGGGTGTGAACTGTCAATATGATAGAGTGGAAGCAGAGCCAACATCATTTGGAGGTGCACGACTGGAGGTATCACATCGCAGGCAATGGCACGAATAGCCCTTCTTCGTGTAGCACTAGACATCTCCCTGTCAGATTAGTTATGGTTCTGGGTGCTTCAGCTAGTGTGAAGGCAGTGATAACATGAAGGAAACTGAGTAGTGGCCAAAATGTTGAAAGGCGAGAAGAGAGATATGTTCAGAAGCACTACTAAGTATTAATTAGTTAGCTCATTGCAACTATAAATAACAGAATTAGTATTTCTTTTATATAAAGCCACATCAAAGAGAATTACTTAGGGTTACCCAGTAGTGGTACTGAAAAAATATGGGTAAGTTTGTACCTGCAAGTATTAATGAGACAGATTTTCCCAGAAATAGGAACAAATTACTGGAGGGAAATTAAGCATAATGGAGAGGGAATCTTCTAATGAATTGTCAGAAATGTTACTGCCATGGCAAGAAAACAGTGGACACCTTTTTCTTTTGTATTTATTGACCAGAACATACCAAAAGCAATTTATAACTAACTGAAACACTTCCTGACAATTATCTTCTTGCTCAGGATCACAGCAACTCATGAGTATTTCTAGATCCAGTATTACAGGAAATATGGTATGCACAATTGGTCTTCAACTGCCTTTATAATTTCATAGGCTCCCATAGCATCAGAATTGACCCGTTGTGGGATATGCCCAGCCCTTGCCCTGGAGGGATCTCTGCTGAGACAAGAGATTTTGCAATCGCCCAGCAGGACTCCCTGAAAAGGCAGCCACTTCTTGGGTCATGGCGAGGAAAAGTGGACCCACAATCCTTTGAGAGACACTATGCAGATCTTTCTGTAACCCATTGGTCTGTCCCAGACCCTCTGTAACCCATTGGTCCCCCACTGATCCCCTGTATCCCTATAAAAGGAAGTCCCCTGGCTCTGTGGGGGAGAGAGCTCGTCCCTGGCTTTCCCCTTCACTGGAGGGGACCCACAATAAAGCCACCTCTGTGTGGAACCAGCCACACGGGCCTTCTCCTCTCTCTGGTCTGGCTTGGCCTGGAGGCTGCCCTGCAGAGCTGAGCTGGAATCATGAGCTGACAATCACTAAAGAGCTGACAGCTTCTGCAAGGGCCCTCCTGCCAGCAGCTGAGGGAAGACACTGGGCCTCGGGAAGGCGATTCCTTTTGGGACCATCTCTCCGGACCGGTCACCTCTTCCTGGGTCAGAGCCACGGACCCCACCACCAGCTGTAATAACCCGTGGTCAATCTCCCATGGCCAAATGGAAGCTGGGGCTTGGGATCTTGTGAGAATGGAAGCAATACTGGAATGCAGATCACAGTCAGGATGCAGACCTGTGACCCCAGGCCTTGTCCACAGAAACTTGTGAAGGATGAGAAACATCCTGGGTGTTTAATCAAAAGGCAAAAGCAGCTAAGCAGCTGCAAGGGAAAATAAAAGGCAATGAGGGAATTCAGGGAAAGCACAGTGGAGAGGATTTGGACAAGACAAGTAAATGTATTTAAGAAACAATACCATACTTTTGAGGAAAGAAGTAGAGTGACGAGGGAGGAAACTGTATGAGAGGTAAAAAATTATATAGAAAAAGAAGGTGATAAAGAAGAAAATGAATACTGAAAAGTGGCAGACGAGAGAAGAGAAAAATGTGGAAGAAGAAAAAGCCTTGAAAAAAAGGAAAAGGGAAGGTAGAATTCATCTTTCAGGTTGGTAAGAGCTGTTGGAATTACCCTTTTGAGGAAGGAGAGGATGATGGACACAGCTCCTATGAAGATTTGTCCAGAGCTACTGCCTGTGGTGGCTGTCAAGTGGCCGTGAGCCCTCTCAGGTGTGAGCCCTGCTCTGAGGTGTTGAGCAGTTGCGGAAGCGGCAGCCGCGTGCGGTTACCGAAGCTCCTGCAGCACGCTCCCTCACCATGTGTCAAGTCCTGTGCCTTAGCCAAAGTCTAATCTGGGCAATTACCTTCTGCCTACATACATTTCACAGCAGTTTCCCTTGGAGGCATTTCAAGGCATGGCTCCTATTTGCAGAGCCACAAGGCATCCCCAAACACCTTGTTAAGGTTTTGATGCCCCACTGAGGGGAAAGCCAGTCCCCTTCTTTCCGGGGTGTCAGCTCTGCTGCCGGTGGTCCTGAGCTCCCTCACAGATGGTCCAAGAAGCAATCTCTTTTCCATTCAAACATGACAAGCATCCAAACTCCTCTGGGAGCTACTGTGCTGCCTTCCTGGGCAGTAATATGGTTTAGCAGGAGCCAGGAGGTGCCAAGGCGTGTTTCTGCCTTGGGAACAGACACCCCTGGGCCATTCCCCCCGGGGTGCTTCCTTCCCACCAGACAGGGCAGGTGGCCATAGGGGCTCCTGCCAGGTGAAGCCACATCCATTTCTGGAGGCCGAGTCTGTGCTGCACAGAATGGGGGAGCCAGAAGAGCTGGTGTGGGACAGTCCCTGCATGATGTGGTGGGAGAATGAATGTCCTGAGAGGCTGTGAGGCAGAGGGGAGTGGGCAGCTGTAGCCAAGGCCTCTCCCTTGCCCACATGGTAGCACAACACAGTTACAATTTGAAGAACACAGCAGAAGCTGTGTATTTTTGTATTGCAGACTTCCACGCCACCACTCATACATCTTCCTCTGAAGTCCTCCAGTTCAATGAAGTAATGCTTAAGGCAGAGCAGCTCCACACCCGAAATAGAGAGGACTTCTCTGTAGGCTGTTTAGAGAGTGACAGGAATGACCACCATGAGTTAGCCATGAAGGGAGTACTTGCAGTCCGTGGATGTAAGCGGAGAGGTAGCTCCAAACACTATTTTCACAGGTGCGGGCCCAAGTGAAAGAGCATCTGGAAGGGTGTGTACAATTTCAGTAACTAACAGCCAGGAAAAATAGTTTTGAATTGGAAGAGGGACAGAAAATGGCTGGGATAATTGGGAAACTGAAGAGGCTGTCCTGTGAGAGAGATGAGAACAGGTGGTGGGATCAATCTAGCCAAACAAAGGCTCAAAGGGATTTCAGCTCATGTCTATAAATACCTCAGAGTAGAAAGAGCTACAGGACACGGTTAGCAGTAGAAAAAAAAGAAAGACAGAAACTGTGCATGACTGCATTTGGATCAGAAATTAGATGACATGTCCAAACTCTTAGAATGAGAAGGTTCTTGGAACAGCCTTCCCATTAAAAAAGAAAGAGCAAATTCTTACTGTTAAAATAATGCAAGAAGCTTGTGAAAATGGTAGTGTGCTTTGGTGTTTTCAGGAGCAGAAGCCTGAAACTGGTAACACAGAAGCTCTGCCATTATTAAATTAATGCTCTTAGATGTGATAACTCCACAGGATCTGCAACATGGAATAGTACTGAAAGTTGTAAAAATCTCCTACAATTTGTAGTAAGATGCTTTATTTCCAAATCCATGTAAGTCAGATGTAACTTTAGAAAAAGACTATCAGATGGAAACCAAAGTCTTCTACTAGATTCTGGCTTAATACCATCCACACCTGATGCTGACAGGAAACTAATAATTTACTAGAGGGAGTAAAATTTAGTTCACATATTGATAAGCCCAGCACTGTATATACACTCTCTGGTTCTGACAGATCCATGTGTCCAATGCTGCACTTAGAATATAATAAATTTTTCTATTAATTCCTCAAAAGTTGTAACACAAGTTTACTTTGACTTGCCAATTCAATTACTTGATTTTGAATTTTAAGTTCTTAAATAAGATAGTGATAATTGTGCCATACACATAAGGAGAAATTTTCCTACACCCAGGAAAAAAAGCCTTGCTTAGAAAATAAATTGTGTGCCTGTGTCACTGAGAAGATGTTTTTTACAAGCACCTGGTGATTTGTGGTGGCCCCTTTTATATAAGTAGCATGAGATATTTTTCTTTTCATACATGTAAAATATCTGCCCACTCACTGTTTCAAGTTAGGCACTAAATGAAGTTTCTGTTCAGGACTGTGATTTTTGCAGTACTTTGGCAATTTTATTTTATCTGACAGTTCTCTTGCTCCGGGAAGTACAGAGGACTCATGTTTAAAAGCTGTTAACTCAGAAAATACCATTATCAAGGGAAAACATCTCAATATCCTACCTCTTGGCTGGGATTTGGGCTTCCTAGTCCTCAGTCTCGCCCTGAGCTGCCAAGACCTGAAGCAGAAAGGAGGAGGAGTAGGGGCAAGGGGTGCTGTCACAGCTTGGGTGGACAAAGTGAAGGTGTGGATCTGGACAAAGCAAGGGGGTGACTGGTAGGGATGGGGCAGCTCCCAGCATGGACTGACCATTTCCCCCAGCTCCATGCTGCTCCCTGCCTTGCCAGGGCTGTCCTGCAAGGGCAGCATGGGCTGAAGGTCCGTGGTGGTTTTGGGTCTACTGGGTGGATGCAACCTTGTGCTGAAACTGGAAGGTGAAGGAGAGAACTGCAGTGAGAGCACAGCAGCTGAGGGCTTTCTTTCTGTGGAGGTAGTGGAAAAATAGGGCAACTGTCATGCACAAGCTGCAGGGTAGCTGGGGCACTATCAGACCCAGACATAACTGTTCTGTGTGAAAAGGATGGATCAGTCCAAAAGAAAAATGGAGATATGAAAAAATTCTGTCACTGTGGAAAGCAAGGAGACAGTCTATCTGCCAGATGTATTTATTTCTGTCTATAACCTTTGACTACTTTCAGCTTCAAATTAATACGAATTTTATAAAGCCTTTTTAATGGCAAAAAAAAATTGAGTTATTTTCTACAGAACTATAACACAGGAGAAGATGTTTTTCTTTCATTAAAATAGAGTCACAGTAAAAATTCTTACTGAGTGTCTGGTAAGAGCCCAAACATGTGTCTCAAAGCAAGACTGAGGGTTATGTCCTGGGCTGTTTGTGTACTCTGGGTATATTTTTTAATTTGTTGTGCCTCTACTTTGCCTTGGAGACATCAGTACTGATCCATCTCACAGTACTGCAAGGTTATGTTCACATAGACTGAAGTGTGCTCCAGGATCCTCAGGCATCAAATACTATTGGATTCATTATTACTATATTTATTTTATTTTTATTTTTGCTAACAGAATGCTTTGACTGGTGGAATATAAGTGACTATGATCATTGTCAGTGCATTTCTAAATGGTGAGAGAAGCACAGCCCATGATCCAATGCAGGAAATTTTGTAAATGCAGATGAGGCAAGCCATGAGGACAGGAGTCTCACAGCTGACCTGGCTGTGAAAGAATACCTGTGGAAAGGCAAACATGCCATTTCTGCCATTTCCTCACCTAAGAAACAAGTGTATAAGGAATTGACAGTCAGAAATGCTTATGAACTCTGAGGAGGATAAATTTGGGATGATTCCCAGGAGTGGCCTAGAAGACATTTCACCAAACTAACCAAGTACAGCCTCTACGCATGAGACGATTTTTCTTGCGTGGGATGTACTTGAAGTTTCAATTCTATATGTAAGAAATTAATTCCTTCTGCACCCCATTAAGCCCTTCTGCTCAGAGCATTAGGTCGGCCCACCCATGAGGGACTAAATATTTCCGGCACTTTTCTTTCCAGGTTTTTTTTCCAATAAACATTTGGAGCTATAGCTGTATTTTTTAATTATCATACTCATGAATGTTCTTGAGGGCTGTGAATGAGCTACAGTTAAAGCAGTGAATTTTGGAGGCACCTGAAGGAAGTGTTTATGTGTACACAGTGTGGGGTCACCCCTGTCGCTGGGTCTCAGCTTACTGCTCTCTAAATCTGTGACACATGCATGTGTTGCTGTGTTTCACAAACAAGTTGGAGGGCAACAGCGCTCAGGTTTCATGTGCTCTTGATCACTTCTGACGAATTCCAGCTCTTTGTTTTCCTCTTCACCAAGTGGGCCCTGACCATGGCAGGTTAGTCTCAGCTGCAGAGGGTGGGCAGGCACAGGCAAACTCTGCCCATATTGTGAGTGGTGAGACAGGCACCAGCACCATTCCAAAAGGTTGTTGTGACTGCACAGTTTGTGACACAAACTTTCATCCCAGTGTAGCATGGGTTTGGGTGTGTTACAAGCCCTTGTTACAAGATTTATGTCATCCCATGCCAGGATTATCTTCTGTCTAGCCACTCAGGGGCTAAACTTTTCAGTCTCTGCTATAGTTTAAAGTGACTGAAATCAGTTTGAGATCCAATCACTCCAAACATCCTAATAGTTGGATTTTAGGTGTGACACCAGCTGGTGCAGCTCACAGACAATTTTGCAGCTCTGGATGTGCACTGCAGAAATAAATCACAACAAAAAGGAAGACTGTTCCAGTTTGTTTCTCTAGTCCTCTCATTGCAGTTTCAGAGCTGTGTGGCTGGTGCAAAGGAGATGCTGGGAACCTCTAGCTAGGAATAGAGGGAGGACAGTATTAGGCAGCAAGGATTTAGCTTGGATTAAATTTTTCTGGATCAGTATTCTAGGTCTTTGTGACAAAGGAGCCACAGATGTTGATAGTTGATAGCCCAGCACAGCTGAGCAGCCTGAATAACCCCACCACTGGCTCCCACTCTCAAATTCCCACTGCAAAGAATCCCACAGGTCACATGGAGAACTGAGCTCACAGCTGGGTGTCAGACAATCCTGAGCCCTAATCCTGCTCTGACAGCTCCCTGTTACAAGACATGGTGTTACCTCAAGGACACTGAGCACGTTTTGTCAGCTTCCAGTCTGTAGAGCATAAAAACTCCAGACTGGCCTTTGCTCCAAGGAAACATCAAACATAATTAAACTGTCCCTTAAAAATACACAGCAGATGGAGCTGCTATCCATTTGAAAGTCTTATTTAGTACTTTGTCATCTTCTTAGGTGAGAAGTAAAGTCATTAATATCAACCACGCTGGGCATGGAGGACCATTCACACTGGATGGCTATCATTTGGCTACCTCAGAGTGGCAGTGAATGGCCTTATCTGTGAGTGACTGTATAACACATCAGTTCTACAGCTTGCTGTGTCTCATTCTAATGCTTAATTAAGTGCCGGCTGAGCAGACCTGTTCAATGCAGAGGGCACTAGGTCCTCAGACAGCCACCCTCAGGTCCCTCAGCTCCTTGCCCATGTCAGACAGCTGTGATCCCACCTACAGACTGATTCTGAAGCAGCCAACTATCCCTGCTGCAGTGTGTTGCTTCTCAGCTTTATTCCCCACCGGAGGAGACACGGTGAAATGTGGGGTCCTTATCACATTTGGGGATGTGCATTACCCCAGACTGCTCTCCCATCCCTTGCTCTGCCTGTTGGTTCTCTGATACTGTCTCATCATTGTACTGACACTAGTGGTGCCACCTGGGATAAAGGGGCAATGGGGTCACAGATGCAGAGGTTCTTTCATCAGTGATGGGTCAATCCATCACTTCCTGGGTGGAATTTCTGGGTCTCCAGTGCTGCTGTTGTGGTGGGACTCACATGACTGAGATGGCTCAAAGCAAAGACCTGAACTTCACTCTGTCATATTCCAATGAATGTTTAAACACCTGCTTTCCAAATCAGTTTCTTTCCAAGATGATAAATATTTAACCCCCCTCCAAATCAAGCAGTAGTCTCAAAAGATTTTCAAATTGACTATAGCTTTGTTTATAGGATATTTTCTTCTTTGAAATTCAAGGTTAATGTATCTCTTGGGCAGACTCAGGGTCTCTCTCTCATTTGCTTTTAAATTAACAAGTCTGGAGAGTTCATTACTTCTGGAACAAATGGTGAAACTGCTCAGTTCTTCAACAAGCCATGGGGTGGAAAACTTCTGCAGGACTGTTCAGTCCTCTTGCTGGGCTGGGGGAGCTGCAATGATCTGTGAAAAGAAGATTCAAATGTGTCCACCTTGTTCTAGTATTAGTCAGCAAAAGATGCTGCCTGCTGGTCCTGAGGTCATGGGAGGTTTCCAGGGCCCTTCCTGCCATTTAAAAGCAAGCAGTGGGCTTGAGTAGCTATTTCTGACACAGAATATCATACTTTAAAAGCAGAACATCTGGTTTAGTTGAAACCAGCTGGGGATGGCCTGAAGGCAGATCAGGAGTTGCATAATTACAGTTAGCTTCTAAGTGAAATTAGGGATTTAGTCTGGAAATTCTGTTGAAGCTCTAGCTCTACTCTGATCTCCTGCCTCTTACACCAGATATATTATAATTCTTCAAAATGAAAACCCTGAGTTAACCAGTGCTGGCAGAATTTCCTTCACGGTGTCTGTACAGCTGCTCTTGAGCGGGGCCCACACTGTGCTGCAGAGAGGAAGGCTGTGTTCAAATGTATGAGGAAGAAAGGATGCTACACCCCAGCACAGTGAGGACATCTACCTTGAAGTGAGTCCAGAGGAGGCTACCAAGTTGATTAGAGGGAAGTAGCACCTTTCCTACATGAAAAGGCTAAGAGAAATGGGACTGTACAGCCTGGAAAAAAGGCGGCTTTGGGGTGACCTAATTGCAGCCTTTCAGTACTGAAGGGAGCCTACAAAAAGGTTGGAGGGGACTTTTGTAGATCAGGTAGTGACAGGACAAGGGGAATGGCTTCAAACTGAAAGAGAGCAGGTTTAGATTAGATATTAGGAAGAGATTCTTGACTGTGAGGGTGGTGAAACATGAACAGGCTGCTCAGAGAATTTGTGGATGCCCCATCCCTAGAAGTGTTTAAAGCCAGGTTGGATGGAGCTCTGAGAAACCTGATCCAGTGTAAGGTGTCCCTGTCCATGGCAGGGGGGTTGGAACTAAATGATGCCTAGGGTCCCTTCCAACTCAGGCTCTATGATTTTATTTGCCTTTCCCCCAAGTGTTGTGTGAAGGATTACCTTGCTGAAGGGCAGAGGTGAGCACCATCCTGCCAGTGACCTGACTTCTCACTGGAAGGGTTTTCTCACCAGCTTGGCCTTCATGCTGCACAGCACCAAGAAAAGCTTGACTATGGGCAGTTCTTCTTTTTTCTTTCCATATCTCTTGCCATTCCTCCAATTACCACTTTCAAAATTATAGAGGAAGCATGCTCCATCCCTTCAATTTTCTCCTGCTGCCCCTTCCCTTCATTGCAGTGTTTTGCATAGAAGAGGCTTGATTTTTTCCATGTTTGCTTTGGGACATTTGTCTGTTTAATAACTCTCTCAGAGACATAATCAGTGTGATTCAAGTGTTATCAGCTTGGGCTTAGGGGCCCTCATCAGTGTCAATCCTTTCCTCACATGTCTGTCTGTTGAAGTCCACATTTTTATGTCAAAAGACACCCTGCAACCTTTTTTCCCCCTTTTTAATCCTCATCTGGCATTGCTCGGGTAATGGGAGATGTAGGTACATGAGGTAAGGAAAAGCCAAGCCTAACCCATGAAGACAGTCTGAATCAAAGCTTCATCAAGATGTTTTTTCCTTCCCACTGGCTCTGAACCAAAACAAAGAATAAGACATCTTTTCATCTCATATCTCACTACTGATGAAGAATATTCTCTCCGAGTAGATATCACACAATCCCTCAATTGACATCCCTCGTGTGTTTCAGGTAAAGGGTTGTCTCCTTGTTGTTGTGATATCAAGCCTGTCAAGATTTGAGCCTCTCAAAATTTGAATCAAACTGATTATTTTTGTTGTTGTTAATCAGTAGCTAGAGTTGGACAGTTACGATAAAGTAATTGCACTGTGAACATTGTGTGCTTGGCTAATCTTTTAAGGGAAAGGGAAGACAATCCCAAGCTGAATGGGCTGTTTGGACAAGAGCCACCAGGAGTGAAGTCAGCAGAACTGAGCAGTAACTGGGGGAAAGGTAATTACAGCAGTGGGAGATCTTGACCACCAACCCATTCACCACCTACTCAAAATGAACCCAACTCAAATGGAGGGAAGAACTGTGCATGCAGAATAATTAGCTTGACAAGTGAGAGATACAATTAGGAAATAGGAGGTTCAGTACTAATTAATGAAAAAGTTATGTAATCTGTAACCAATGAATGCTGATGCCTTTGTTAAAATGTATAAATAGCATAAAGTTTTGATGATTGAGGAGCCAGCCTATTGTGAGTTACCTCCCAGCTCCCTACTTTGCACAAACTAGAATAAAAAATAGAAATACCTCATCTCGGTGTGAATTGGCACTGCACACCTGATAACAAGCCTGTGTTTGGGACAACAGCTGGGAATGTGATAAACATAAATGAGAGGTTTCCTTGGTATAGAAAGATAAAACTGAAACTTCCACTATGAATCTAAATAAATGTTCTTCAGCATTAATTTCTCAAAAGCAAAAAGTTCACAAAGCTTTTTAAATATAGATTTGCTTCTGTTCTGTAGTCTAAAATTATTTTTTATAGATTTTATTGGAAAGCAGTTACATAATCACCTGCACCACATAAAAAATACATAATTGTATATTGGAGGACAAAATAGGTTTGTTCTGGTAATAAAAATTCTCTATCAGAAGAATTTTATGAATACAGTGCAGCATGCAGAATCAGGATTTTTTTGAAAATGCCTTCTCCAGTAGCACAGAGGTATGTCCTTTATATAGCTCCAGTCTCTGGTCAGCCCAGCAATGATCCCTGTTACTAATGCCAAATGTTTTGTTTTGCCAGTTTGCAAGAGCCACCAAAAGTGTAGCGAGAACTTGTGGAACTCTTGATATAACCTCGTACAGGCTGATACCCTTCTGTGTGATGGGGCACTGCTTCAGACAGCCTAGCACATCCCTTCTGAACTCTGTAACTCCAGTCTTTGTTTCACCCTGTGAATGCTGCCAAACCCTTGCGTGCCACAGGAGAGAGAAGGGGGCTTTGTGCATACTGTGCAGATTGCTTCAGATGCTCCCATCTGCAGTGTAAAGCTTGTCTGTTGTGTATTAGCTTCTCTTTGCTAGCATACACTTCAGAGGAGAAACAGTGATGACATGCAGAGACAGCCTCATAGCACGAGTCCCCAGCAGGTAACCATGGCCCATGACAGCTGCTCAGTGCTCATTATGAAGACTAATCCTACAGGGACTCACTCTCTGCCGACCAATAACTCTACTCCTGTGGTTGAATTATCACACCAATTAAACACATATTCTTCTCTGGGACTGAGACTATTGCTAGGGAAGTACAACTGTACCATTGCATTTGCTGCTGCAGAGCTCCCATCCTGTCTGTTTCCTGAACATCCCACCAGCATGCACATGCATGCAGAGAACAACCAAGATTTAAAGTGAAAAAATTGGGTGTTAGTACCTCTATGAAGTTCTGCTCAGCAAGACCTTAAGAAATTGTGTAGGGCAGAAACATTTTGCCAGTTTCACTCAAAGTAGCAACACAAAGGACAAAGGTTTTGTTGCCTTCTTTTATGCAACAAAATAGATGCTGCTAAATAAGCACCCCACTGTCTTCCTAGTAATAAAACAGGAGGTCAGATTTAAAGAGCAGTGCTTGCCCTTGTGTTTCTTGGAAGCCTTCTCTTTCTCCAAGTCGACAGTGAAGCTGTCCAGTGAAAATTATGCAGAAAGATTAATAAAATCTTAGCTGTAATCTTAAAATGTATGGCAACTCCAAAAGTTTTTTTAAGCGTGGATCATGTTGTTCGGATGCAATAGCTGACACATTTTTACCTTATGGCTGTAATTATCAAGTGCAAATTGTAAAAAAAGAAATTTAATAGAGGAAAGTAAATCAATCTGACTTCAGCCGCATCATGTCACAATTTCTCCTAATGTTCCATGATGATCCAAGAGGCTGGGGAATATAGTGCGACTATCATCCAGCAGCAAAAATATTATCACACGCTTCAAAGATACTGGCTGCCTTTCCTCTAACAAAGTCAGAGCTCTAATGTGCACCCTGATGAAAACAGGATGGCCCCTTTCAAACTGAGATGATAGAGACAGATGAGGCAGTAAGACGAAACCAGCAGGAGCCAGCACACACAGAGCTGCAGTAAATCCAAGCCATAAACAGTATGCCTCCTGTAGCTCAAATCTTCCAAGGCCTCTGCACTTTCTGAAAGCATGGCAGCAGCACTGCTGCACCTTCGACCTCGCAGACCTATAGGGAGTCAGAGAAGCGATTCTGGCATTTTAAAATGAGTCACGCCCATGAAACAAACGCTTTTCACATGTTCAGGGAGGCCGGTGGGCAGCCAGGGAGGCAGCCTGGTGCAGCCCCAGGCGCGGCCATACGATAGGGCTGCCCACACACTGCGGCAGGACTCCCTGTTCGGGATCAGTTAAGCTTCTGACAGCGTCACTCACAGTGAAGTGCTCCTGATGGGAGCTGTGCTGCAAACCTGGCTTGTAAACCAGGGGATTAGCAACTACTCTGTAGGTCCCAAAACTCATGTCTTTCACATAGTGTATGGAAACATTTTTAGTTTACTAAAACTAAATCCATGGGGAACTGCACACTGTGGCTGGTTTCCAAAATATTAAATCAAAAACCAGTTTTAATGCAACACTAGAGCATGACCCAATACTTGCACACACAAGTAATCAAACTGCTTAGATTAACTCTGCTCTAGACGTGATTTGTGTTGTTTGATTTTCTTCTTGAGAGCTTAAAAATGGCTACTGATTCTGAAAACCAGACCTTGTAGAAATAAAGAAGTCTTACCTAATGTTTTTGTTCTGAGAACTGAGATAACTAAATTTGAATAAGGAAAATGGCATTTAAAAGTATTTTAAGTGTCACATGTCTGGACTGCAGTACATGTCTGGACTAGATGTACTTATGTGCATTGTGCTATTAGCACCATTACACAAGTGAGCAACTGAGGCACAGGGCAAGACAGATTTGGTTTCAGTTAAAACACCTGCATCTAAGTGTCTGAAGTGCAAGATGGCACCTGCTCATTGTCTACATGCTCATTACAGCAAGTGGAGAAGAATAAGGGTCAGAAGAGTGACTGAATTGAACAAATGCAGAATTCCACTTTGTGCTGCTTGAGGTTAGACAAGATGCTTCAGTCACACACAGCAGCAGTTTCATTCAGGGCTCTGTACTCCTGCTAACAATATGAATTTGTTTTATGGCAAAGAATGGACACGACAGCAAATGTACAGACAGCTTGACTCTCCACTGTCTTTCAGAAGGCACTAGTTCTACCCAGGCAGAGGAGGAATATTTGAAGAATGGACCGAAGGTTAAGAGCCTTAGTGCTGAAAATGGCTTGGGGAAGGACAGAAGGAAGCATATAATCTAGTTTTGGTGGAAAGTCAGGAGCGATGAAGATCTGTAATGATTTCATATTGCATCACTCTTCTGGAGGATTTTAGGACAAAAAGAAAGGCTGTTCTGACTGAAAACACAAGGAATGCAACTAACAACTTGATCTACCACAGTATTTGATTTCAGTCAGGAGGCTGAAATTACATCCTTTCAGAAAACAAAGATACCTTGTGTCTACAAGTAACACTGTGACAATTCACTTCTGCTTGTCAGAATACACAGGTCTCACCAAATCCTCCCCACTGCAGTGCAGCTGAAGGTAACTCCTGTAAAACCTATAATCCAGGGCACAAAGTACAAGGAATCTGCTCTGAGCTCATTCCCAATCCAGGCATCATCTCTAGACTGGACAGGCAGCTTAACTGAGGATGCCAATCCTATACATACAGTGTTGGAATGATGATGATCAGCCTGAGTGGCTGCTGCCCAGGCTTTGCACGGTTTCCTGAGGTTTGTAGCCAGGAGAGTGTACACACACAATGAACCAGGCAACATGCCCAGTACCAAAGAAAGACTGCAGTATTTTTGTTGTTTTCTGTGCCAGCACTGGTCTGTGTTGAGTTGATTCCTTGAAGAATGCTTCTTGGATTACACCTATCCTTTAACCAGCCACCCACCTCCCACAGGGCTCGTGAGAGCAACCAGCACGACCTTTTCTCAACTGGTCATTTAGGATCTCTGTTGTTCTTCACCTTGGTACATAGGCAAGACCACTTTTTTCCCAAAGAGGAATCCACATGAGGACAACTTGTGTTCCCTTGAAATGGCTGATGTGTTAAAAAACAGCTGTGTGCTGTAAGCTGCTGAAGGTATTTGTGCTAACTGTATTTCTACCGAGAGGTTTAGGGGCATTGTTAGTGAGGACAAGAATGGCCAAGTAGTAAGGGCTGAGACTGGATAACATCTCAGTTATCTAGGCAGGACATTATTGTAGTATGAGTCAGAAGAGTATCCCAGCTCCTGTCAGGCAAACATAGAAGATACTGCAGCACAAAAGGGATCCTTTAACATTACAAAATTATTTCATACTCTTTTTCTTCTACCAGCTGCAGGCCTGAGCACTGTGAACACAACTGACAGCAGAGCGGTTTGCTCTCCAAAAACTCCTACACTTCTTACCTGTCTCGGAGACAGCAGGTGAGCCTCAGTAACATATTCTCTAGGGATTAGATACTAGAAGCTACTACAGGTGAAAAAGACTACTAACTAGCAGATTTCTGCTTTAACCATGGGCCTTTCACACTCATACATATTACCCTCAGGAGATGAACCACAGAAAACGTTTTATGTTAACAGGGTGTGGACTGCTTTTTCCATTTCATTTTGAATTTAAAAATAAAGCCAGATTCTCTGCTGACAGTTGGACTGCTGTAACTCAGAAAGACTGTATTCTGAGGATTATTTCTTCTCTTGATTATTAAATAAGCCCTATTTTGGTCCCAAGGACTACTCAAACCATAAAAATCCTGTAGTATTATCTAGAAAAGAAAGAGAAAAGAAAATGTGCAAGCTTCTCAAGAGTTTGTCAGTCCCTGTTCCTTGTATCCTGACCATCTGGGAAAGACCCATCTACCAACAAAGTGCTCCAAATCCAGCTCAGATGCTCCAGCAGTTCCCTGGTTTTTGGCATCAACATCCAGAAGAGCCATTTCCCAATTCTGTGTGCCTGCCAATGTCAATTAAGGAACTACTTTGTGTCTGATATACGATACAAGCATTATCCTATTTCTTAAGCTTTAAACACCAGATTTCATTGTGTTTCCCAACTGTTACATATAAAAATATAATGCTGGTAATGGCTGTTTTTTAAGCAAAACTTGCACTCCCCCATCTAGTCCTTAAGTAATAAATTTAGAATTCATACTGCTCAAGTAACCAAACTCAAGATGATTAAGCTTCAGGGAGGAAAAAGCACACACATGAAGTAATGGCTCAAGAATTTCATTCCAGAGAGACTCCAAAAACCCTTTAGAGCACAAGAAAAAAGGCCTTTAAATATATTTGTTGATACTAATAGATTTAAAAAACCCCACAATAAATGTAACATATCAAGCTTCCTAATTTGAGGCACTGTTTATAGATGGTTAAGTCCTGCAGTTATTACCTAAAACTATATCAGAGAAAAATTTGAGTAACTGACAGATTACTAGTCTAATTCATTACAGCAGGTTAAACCTGCAAATACTGTAAAATTCAGCATAAAATAAAATTAGTCAGAAAAACATCCCACTAATTATATTTGGACAATGATTCTACTTCTCAACATGTATCTTAATTGTTTTCAAACCTGTGATTTCAAACAACCAATGCTTTTTTTTTTCAAGCACAGTATAGCAGACATGCCATAGCAGTTTGGCAATAAAAAAAAAACAAACCAAAAAGGCTCCTTCACAGCTGGACAAACATCCTCAAACTTTCAAAGACTGTCTTAGAAGTGTCAGGCTAGAGTCACTGACAAGATAGTTAAAACATGGATATTAAACCTCCCAGCTCACATTCTAGTTCTTACTACCCCATCCTTTCCATCTTCTCACTCACAAGAAAACTCCAGGCAGTAAACAAATACATAGCAACAGGAGTCCTTACTGCAGTGCTAGAGGGTAACACTGGTCCTTTGAGAGACAAAGGCTATCTTTTAAGCTTCCCTAAACCATTTTCACTTTTCTATAAATAAAGCTGCTTATCACTGTACTTAAGCTTCAGGAACTTTAATTAGACCAAGAATTCCTCTAATGATTAGATAAAGGCTGTTGCAGTGGGACTGCTAACAGTCTTAAAAGCAACAGGGTCTTTCCTCCTTTTTCCTCTTTACAAGAATCTTACTTGGGAAAGTAACCACTGTCAAATTAAAGAAAAGAAAAGAAAAGCCTCCATTCAAAAGCATATTTTAACCTTCTGCTTATGAAATGGAAAGGAAATGATTATATACCTCAGCTCATCCTGCAATAAACAATTCAATTTCGACTCATACTTAAGGCCTAGAAATCAGATAAGCACTAAACTTCAAAACAAAGCGTATGCCAGGTAACAGTTTGAAATGCTGGACTCTTCAGATGCTTTAGAAGACAAAGGCAAACTTCTGAAGTGTCCTGAACTCAAACTCAGGTTAAGTTAGAGCATTCATTGACAACAGTTAACTATTTAGTACTTCTCCTAGAATGTTTATTAAGGATCCCATGTTTGTTTGACCTTGAAATGTTGCTGGTTTATTACACTTGCCTGCAGCAGTAGCTGTTTCCAAGGAAGCTGCTTAGCAGCGGTGAGATCTGCCAGGAGGACGGGGTGTCACATTCTAACTCATTGTGTTTACTCAACAGCACAATCCAACTTTCCAGAGACATGAAACTACTGCGATTTGACCGTGGCTATTTACTGCTTTGTGAATTTGACCAGGTGACCAAAGTTACTTTTAAAGTGTGTCATCAATCTACAGATCTATTTTAAAACCTGTGCCATAATCAGCACTTAAAA
This sequence comes from Aphelocoma coerulescens, assembly GCF_041296385.1. Classification (NCBI taxonomy): domain Eukaryota; kingdom Metazoa; phylum Chordata; class Aves; order Passeriformes; family Corvidae; genus Aphelocoma; species Aphelocoma coerulescens. Next base: position 22,990,850 of record NC_091014.1, on the reverse strand, counting down.
ACCACACAGTTTTACACTAGTTGGGTCAAATTAATTTTATTATGCTTCATGATGAATTGCCACCAGTGCAACATCCTATTCACTGTACATTTCAAAAATTCACATACTAAAAATTTCAGTTTGATAAATGGAAAACTGAATGATTGAGAAGTTCTTACGAATTTCATACGTACAAGTGGCTAGCTGATATTGTCTATGCACATAGAGTGTTGAGATACAAAAGCCTCATGCTAGTTTGTTAATTGCTAAGGCTATCTGGACAGTCAATTAACCAGAATATATAAGAGGCCTTCATTACAATGTTTAGCAACAATGCACCAGTATCATGAAATGCTATCTTCTGCTCGGAGTGCAAGTGGCAGAGTGCTGAAGCATGCAGCTATGACTAACTTAACTGCCATCACAGTCGGTATGCCTGATATTTATCATGAACAAACACTACTTTAAAGTAAATATTAACCTGGACACCACAGGTGTGAGTGTACTTTTTGTATGAAGAAATAGAAAACCCAAAAACTTTCTTTGGCCAGTATCTACAAATCAAAGTTTTATTCAATAATGTAACTTCAGAGCTCCCAAAATCCAGAACAGAAATTTGATTAATAAACTGTGATGCTTAATTATTAACTATATTACAGAAATTCCAATTCTGGGAACATAACAGCTAAACATATCTAGTAAGCAGCATGTTAGGAAAACCTCTAGGCCTCATCTGCTTAATTTTAAAATTCCCTATATGCAATAAAAATAAGTGAGCGGTGCCAGAAGTTATATGAAAGCCATACAAATATTTTCCTTATACACAAGTTGTTAACTCCACTGCCATTAGCTACACCAGGCTGCACTTGCACTTGATCCAAAGCTCAAGCCATTACAGCAGCAAAGTTAGCAGGAAGTGTTTCCAGCAGCAGAGGCCAATGCGAAAGTTACTGCAAGAAAGTGAGACCACTTGGCAATTTTTTTTTCTCAAGTTATGTGCTTAAATTACTCCTGGAAAGAAGTTAGCGTCCTCTGAATAATTTAACTACAACCTTACCTCTCCCACTACTTTTCAGTAACTTTCTTTTCTTCTCATACGACTAAATAATTTGCTAAAGACTAGGTTATAACTGGGTTAGAAATCCAAGCCGTATCATGCAGGTCCAGCCTGTCAAGATCAGGTCAACACTGGGTTTCAGTCAATACAATTTCGATAACTTAAATTTCGTTTGATACCCTGACTACAGTCAAAGACCCAGGACACTATGTATTAACTACACTCCAAAGGTAACTGATTTAACTAAACATTCTGTGTCAGATAATGTGGTTTTTAAAATGATTTTCTACCTGAAAATTACAGTAAGTACAGTAATTAATGCTGCAGATATTAAATACCCACGTAGCATAGATTAGTTTCTCGTAATAGGCAGATGTGCCAATGTTTACTGCACTACAAAGTACAACTTATAAAAATGTGCAAGCTGTGAAATGAAAATCCCATTTCCTATCCACTTAATCAAATACTATTCTTGTGAATCAGGTTCTTGATCTTCATCACAACCCTCAGTCTTAAAGCCAACATATGAGGACAAAATACTGCCATAAAATTCAGTACTTATCCAAAGTGTAATTCTGAGTTAATGACTTTCCAACCTAAAGAATGTAGGATTGATGTTTCAGCATCTGCTGTGTACCATAAAGCAAAGACTGCAAAGTAATACCACTTGTGTTTATTAGTACACCAATGTCCTACAAAATTTAAAAAGTAATTAAATGCTATTGAAGCAAGCCTTAAATGTAGCCCTTCAGCCTAAAAACCACAAAAAATTGATTTTAAAAATAAATCAAGCTGTAGCGATTGCCAGCCCCCAGTACAGCCCCCAGTAATTTAGGCATCTTCCTTCTGAAAGTAAGAGCAGGGAAGAAAAAAAAAAACAAAACCAAAAACCCCAACCAAAAAACCAACCAACTAACAAAACCCAACCACCAAAAAAATCCCGCAGAAACCCTCCCCAAAACCCCAAACCCAAACCAACCAACCAAAAGTTGAACTTGTCTGCCTCAAAGTTACCTTCACAACTCAGACAATATAGAGCCACCCTGTTTAACTTCAGATAGAGGTCTCCAATTGAAGAATTTAATTACTAATGCCATTCAATGGCAGTCAGTACTATAGTTAGGGCAAGGTAGTTTTCACAACTAGCTGTGCATTTCTGTAGTGCTTTTGTGTTATGTAAAGCATACTGAGAAGATTTGAACTGCAATGTTTTGATGTATTTGAAACCATGCAATAGTATAAACCAGCCTCAACATTCATATAGCATTGCATTTGAAATCAAGGGGCTAAATAAACTAAGAGCTGCATCACTTAAAGAACATAGTGCTATACTAGGCTTTAATAAGAAAATTTAGATACAGAAAAAGTAGGGTATGAAAATAGTGTTTTCCTTCTTGCATTATAACTAAATTACATTAAGGTTTTTGTCAGTCTCACATATTACATTTAAACTCCCTTATTGATGGAATGGAAAGTATTCACATGTATATGATCATCCAGGTGTAAACTTGCACACATTAACAGGGAGTAGCTTTGTAGAGGATTATGACAAACCTTTACAGATTAAATGAGGTATTGCACAGATTAATAAAAAAGCAAAAGGCAACAAAAATATACAGCAAATTGGTAGAACATTTACATGATAATTTTACAGAATCCATAGACAGAAAGCAGTGTTTAGTATATCATTCACCTTAAAAAATATATATATAATAATATATGATCAATCATCCCATTCGTCATCATCCTCAAAGTCCTCTTCATCATCTTCATCCTCATCTTCATCTGTAAGACAAGAAAAGCAAGTCACTTGCATGCACAGAATTAACATGATAAAAGTGCTACTGATTTCTGTCACAGTTTTTTGAAAAGAGAACAATCAGTTCAAGGTTGTCATGACAATACATTTAGTAATACTCTATTTTAAGATTGCTAGACATGACATCCAGTTTAGACAGTTACTTGCTGGAAGTTAAATCTATTTTGTTTCTTTTCTCACTCTTTTTCTCACGTAGGAAAAACGTGTTTTGTTCTAGGAGAAAAAACGTGTTTTGTTCTAGGAGAAAAAGAATCAGAAGCTCTTGTTTAACAGTTACTACTTACTACTCTTTCTTAGAGAATGTGAGAGTTACCAGCTTGTTCCAGACTGGATTTAAAACTTCAGGAACACATTAATTTCTAGAATGTAAGAACTGCTTTCCCAGATTTACTATGTAATGGAATTTGTTTACTTTACAAACAGATAAAAAACAGCCCCCCCCAAAAAGGTCTGGTGTGCTAAAGACCATTGTGGATACTGGAATATTCAAAGCTGTGTAATGAACATCAGCTTCAAAGTCAATGCTTGTTGTTGACTTTATTCAGCCTTCCACATTTTTATGTGCATAATACTTTTAAAAAAAGTAGCCTGTTAAAATTAGACTACTTATTTGTTGGACAAGAGCATTTCCTTCCCATAGGAAAACACTGCATTTAGCTCCCTCCAGGTATTTAATTTAAGTACCAAAACTGGCAATTACTACATAGCACAGCATATCAACAAACCATACTGCACTTAGTCAAGTGCTCTGCAGACTGCATACCCAGTTCTGATACCAAGGCAAGCTCTAGAAAAAAAATGCATCAAAGCCTAAACAGAACAGATGTACTCAAACAGCTGCATTGCAGCTACTGAACCACATTTATTACAGGCTGGTATTTGAGAAATGCAAATCCTCTTGCAGCCCTGATTTTTCCCAGCACTTAAGCATGGAAAGTTGATGCAGTCCTGGTAGAGGCCTAGTCAAGTAACACTGGATATCTGCTCCTTATCCAGGAGGTGGCAGCCAAAGCCCACTGGGAGCCACAGCTGAGGAGCTGAATACTGGCAAGAGATTTAGCATCAACAAACAGAAAGCATGAAAAACTTTCTTCCAAAATATTTTGACAACTTATTTCATCAGACAGCTAGTAAATAAAAATTGTTGCAAGAAAGTCTTTATAAGGATATTAACCTTGCTTAGTAACTTAATTGAGGATTACCACAAATTGCTACACCCCAGTAATTCAAAGCAGCATGAAGGACCCCATTCAGCCCATCACCAGGGTGCTGCTGAGAGCATCCTGCACTGCACTATATGCTGGAATCCATGCTTTTCTCCAGGAGTACTTTTCGATAAATAAAAGTGTTAACTCTTGAAAACCTGACACCGGGAGGTCACAAAAATTCCGTAAGACGCACCTGAAGAATGAATGGCTTTGCTCCTTTTCTGCATAACTTCCATTAGCGCACCCACAATTCCTGAGGTGGGTGCAGGTGTAGGTGGTGCACTCTCCTGACCATCAGATACCTTGGAAAAAAAGTTACAATAGAAAGATGCAGTTAGCTAAACAGAACCTCTGCATTTTGAGACAAACTTCCTTTAAAATTAATGAGTTTATTTTCCACCAGAAGGAAGTGTGTTCCTTTAGCTCAAACTGCAAAATCTTTATTAATAAAAGTTAACTTTTTTACCATATAACAGACCTGTAGTTAGCCATACCCAAGGTTAAATATTTCAGCTCTGATGAAGTGAGCATTCATCTAAAGGAAACCTTCTTAATATGACTGTACAGGCATGACTTGTGTGGCTGCATAACCACTACTTATTTTGTCTTTGGTATACGCCACAAAACATTTTTCATTGTTTGGGTTTGTAAACTGAGACTGCTTTGGGCTGATAATCCTTTCTGAAGTAATTAACTTTGAGAATGCATATCTCTAATGGCAAATAAATATGAACACACCCTTACACTTTTTACAGCAGAAGCCTCAAGTGCAGAGGAGTGACAGAAAATAAGTACCAACAGGAAAAATTATTTCTAATAAATTAATTTTAAGATAATCAGTGGCATCAGTAAGAAACAGTAACAGCCTGTACTGCAGCAGGGACAGCTACAGCTTCTCTCATGGGCAGCACTTGTCCAGACACAGGCAGCCACCTTCTTACAAGCCTCAACAGTTGCAGAACACAGGTCTGTTTTAAGATGAAAATAAAACTAATAAATGTAGTGTTTGCCTTCCACTGTCATTACTCCTAAATTCATCCCATGCAGTTTAGATTATTTTACTGAATACTCAGGAGAGCAGCAATCTTTCATAATTCTTGCAGAAGTTCTGTACAGCCATGATACTATGGCATTGTCATTGTAGGATTTACACTTAAAGCTTTACTCAAAAGTGAGAAATGAGTTTGACAGGGTAATTTCATGTACCAATACTCATCTGTAGCAAATGTGTGCTCTTTGCATTTTCTCAGTACTACTGTTTAGTCATCACTTCAGAAACTCTAAAACTTACAATCTTGGCCCCAAAGCAGAGCCACAATTTACTGTTCACACTGCATTTGCAAGTCTCAAGGGGACCTGGATGAGAAAGAGCTTTTACTCACGGATTTCAACTGTATACCCTGTCGTATCTGGTCTAGCAGTGCATCTCTTCCTGAGCAGGACACCGGTCGACTGTTCTGTTCTACCTTCTTCAACTGAGCTCCTTCTCTGATTTGATCCAAGAGTGCTGCTTTGTTTCCCACAGGAACTGGAAGCTGGTGATCAACCTCTGAAGGAAGGCCTGGTGGTGGAGGAGGACCAGGAGGGGGTGGAGGAGGTGGAGGGGGTGGAGGAACAGATGACCCACTTGCTGGTGGCGGTGGGGGCGGAGGAGGGCCGGATGGTGCAGATGAGGAATGCACTGGTGGTGGTGGAGGATACATCCGGTTTGGAGGAGGGGGGGGCACTGTTGCACCAGGTCTAGATGGAGGTGGGGGTGGAGGTGCTGCTGTGGGAGCTCTTGAAGGAGGCGGAGGTGGTGCCCCTCGGCCCCTAGCAGGGGGAGGAGGAGGGCCCGAGCTATGGGGAGGAGGAGGTGGAGGTGGAGGGGGTCCTCCTCTGCACGGTGGTGGCGGAGGTGGAGCTGAAATGAAACAAAGCAACTTTGAATTACATGCTACCCCACACCTGTAAGTCTTTCAGAGACTAGCAGAAAAAGAAAACAGGCTGTGCCTTGCCTTTTGCAAGGATCTCTGTGCCTGTGCAAATTTTACCAATTCTGGATTAAACTGGATACAGCTGAATATAAGCTATGCCTATATGGCAAACCAAGCTAAACATAGCCTATATCAGTTGTATATTCTGTAAAAGAGTCAACCACTGCACGAAGCACGTGCAATACACAGAAAGACTGATTAAAATTCAGAAGAATCCTGTAAAGTTTTGTTGATCTAGGACAGAACAAAAGAGAAAAACTTTCCAGAAAATAGACTTAAAGTGAATTTTCCACTTTCTAGTCTATCCATTATTTTATTAGGTAATTGCAGAAACGTTTTTTGAAGCAGTATCTTCTAGTAACAGAAATTCCCCTACTAATGCATTATAATGCAGCATAAACTGACTCTTAGTCTCTTTTACTGAAAATTACTTCCAACAATATCTTTATGGTAAGGACTGTCAAAAGGAAACGATTTTAGGGCTAAACACACAGGATCATTTCTCTGTGAAGTGGCCTTGAAACGTACTTGCTTTGCTAATGGCATTTTAAATAGCACCGTTTCATTTCCTCTTCCATTAAGCATCTAATGGCTCATGGTACTTTAGGTTGTGTGGTTGCTGCACATAACTACTTAATAATCCAGGTGCCATCACATAACTAGGAAAATTCATGTTTGATTTCATATGCCTTTATAACAAAAAGGGTATTACACTCAAGAAGATACTTCTTTACATCTTCTACTATCCCCTTCATGTTACTTGCAAAGAAAGCAGGCTGACTGTACTGGCATGAAGAAGGGAACATCCCTAAAAATGGGATTCTGCAGAAGCAGGAGTCACTAGTACCTCAAATCCTCCTTCCTGGCTCATCTTTAGAGAAGATACTACTCTTGAAATCATGTATTATGTTCTTAAGTTCCACAAGCTGCTGGTTTTTTTCTACCCCTTCACAAGAACAACACGGAGAGAATTGCCTCTGAAATGTCATATATTTTCCAAGAGACATACTGCCAACGTTGATTTTAAAAACTGCCACCATTTTTGGCTGATATGACCGTAGTTCCCTTTCCGGCCACTGGAGGGCGGCATTACCAAGCGTAACAACCCGCCAAGCACTACGTACGGGGTTTTGGCAATACTAAGGAGATACTCGTGGCTCAAGAGTCTGCACTGTCTGTAGATTTTGAACACAAGGTTTAGGTTTTCCTGCGGGGAAATGGTTTATTCGCATTATATCTAGAGAAAGATGCCACATCTGATCTGTGGCAACAGCACTCAGCTCGTCTGCACTCAACTGTAGTGTGAGGGAGGAGCAGCAGGGAGAGAGCACATTAACTCATCCTCTCTCCCTTCCCTCTCAGATGGTACAAGTAAAGCAAGAAAATAATTTTTCTTTTTTATAAATGCACACTAATCTGTACACTGCTATTAACAATAAAGTTTGTATAATCTTCTATTGATGATACTGTCACCAAAAAAACAACCACCAGTACCAAAACTAGGGAAAGGGCAGGGAAAACAGGAAAGTAATTTCCATCTCAGCAGAACGGTTTGTCTGCAACTCTCTAGTCAGCATCCTCACAGGGTGAATATGTAAGCACAGAAATTCTTGCAATAAACACAGAAAAATGTGCTTCAGTCGAGAAAGAACACTTCAAACAGCAGTCAAGCCTATATGTCAGGTAACACAATTGTGGATAAACTCACTGAAATACTGGAGTATTTTATCTACCTCTATCAAAAAGCACAGAGGTAGATTATCATCACGCATGTTCTAGATGAGGTTTTTCTTTTAATTGCATACATGCAAGTGGCCATAATATGAAGTTAACACATACAAAATAAAGAATGGGCATTTTTAAAATATTTTAAACTAGTCATAAGACTCCAAGGCAAGTCTTCTCAATCTAGTTTTACAGTTAGCAATCTGGGAGCAACAACTCTGTAAACATTTAAACAGAGTTAAGATTCTATAAAGAAGCTGACAGATATCTTACAGAGACAAAAAAATTGTAACTGGAAGTTTTGCTTGCAATTTAACTAAGAAGTTCAAACATAATTTTTAGTATTGCAGTCAAACAGGTGCAGACTAAGGTATCATCGAGGAAAGAAATCACACAACAGCATGAATACTTTGAAGCATATGCTTAGATGCCAGCTCAAGTACATACCGCTCCACCGCGGGGGACCTAAGGAATAAATGTTAACAAGTCATTGTACCCTGATTCTGTATCTCTTCAGTCACTGAACAATTTACTCATTGCTTTCAAACTGCTATTAATTTCAATTTACATAATTTTTCTCTTGAGAAGAGCTCTAAGTAAATTTTTGAAAGTTTGGCACTGGCAGGGTAATTTTAAACTGACTTGCTATCTTCCACTAGATAATACGTCAGCTGAGGTCACATTAAAAGATTAGGCAGGCAGCAGCTTGAGAAATTTTTTGCAGCAGAAGCATGTTTAAAACTAGTATTTTTAATTTCAAATTAGAAAAAAACTAACTTTAAAAAATAATATAAAATTTGCAGGTCTGTAGGTGTTGCAAGGCTCACTGCATAGTGCTGCCAGGGTAAATAGGCACCATACATGCCTGCCAGCCATGTACTATCACTACAGCTGACAACAGCGTTATGGCTTCCAACATTTTATATTCTTTATAAAATTGAGCTTACAAATAAATATTTAACACATGCAGTCTAAAAAAATCTTTATCAAACATACTGCATAGCTTTGCAGTCAGACTAAGTGCTACTGGAAGTTATTTAATTGGCATAAATATCTTTATTCCTAAGAGACAAGTACTCTCATGGGTCATGCCTGAACATTTTTACATTGTATATAGTGTATGGAAACATGATCCAGGGCAACTGCAGTGACATGAAGCCCAGAGAAGAGAATCAAAAACTGCTCACCATCAACAGTTTCTACTCTAATCGTTAAGGCAAAAAACGCCCTGTTAATTTTTACGTGGAAATAAAAGGAATCCCACCTTGTCTGCGCAGTTCATTTTTAACAGCTTCCACACCTCCTGTTTTTTCAATGAAATCATATATGACCTTTGAAGTTTCTTTGTCTTTTAGTTGAGCCTCTGAAATTCCACACAGATCAAACAGATTTTTCAGTTCTGGGTCTAAGTTGTTCACCTGCAAATCAGATACATTAGTTTTAAGTAGCTTGAAATGTGGAGGTATTTTTAAAATATCATTTGTATTAGGGGAAACAAATAGCCACAAACCGTATCATTAAAAGGAACAGCAAGGTGACGTACATGTCTCTGGGTTGACTTTTCAAGTTGGAAAATACTACTTTAGGAGGGGTAAGTATCCTGCATGAAAAACTGAAGGTTCTGAATCTTCCCCCCCTCAGTCCCCCTCAGCCTATTCCCTTCTACTCCAACATCTGTTTACATCACATCATAAAATCCCCATTTATAACTATTTAATTGTACAGTTAACTTTTTATTTAATGCAAATCTTCATGACTTACATTAAAAAGTCTCTAAAGTTTAAATCATTGTCTTCAGTAACTTATTACTTACATCAAAACCTGTGTTTGGATCCCAACCAACATGTCCAATGTGTCTAAAAAAGCAGAAAAGTCCATTTAGTCAGCATAAAAAGGATCTTGTTAACTAAAATAAGAAGACACCAAGACAACCAGAGATCACTACCAGCTTCTAAGCAATTCTTATTCCTCAGTGCCCCACTTGAGAACGGAATAGTAAAACTTCTTTACTTCCACTTTTTGTCTCAAGTCCAGAAGATCGAGAATTTATTGCTCTCCTTAAGTTACAGCCTGTGGAAAACATGAAGGCTTCATGCTACCCTATGGTGCACACGGATAATGATGGAAGATCTCTGCAGAGATCTCATCTCAGAGAATGCTCGCTGCACAGAGATCAAGGAGAAGTTTAGCCTTTACATAGCAACTGGACCTTGAGCTATTGCCAAATTTTTCAGTGGCATGCAGCTGGAAAACCTCCTCCTCCCTACCATCACTGTGTGTTCTCTTTTCACCCTTCTCCCATTCACATCTTTCAAAGGTAAGTCAGGACTGTTTTCAGCTGCCATCTCCCTAAGCTTCTAGTAGCCATGTCATGTGGCTACTAAAGTATTATTCTATGTGATGCTATAACCAGTTAGAACAAAGATGGGTTTTGTGCCACTCCAAGCTACTTCATGTTACTGCTGTTGGATATGAAAGATAGAGCCATAATGTTACCAGGACTCCATGTTTTGTGATTCTTTTCACATATGGTGACTTCTAGAAGCAAGATACAGTTTTGAGAAAGTTCAGCTCAGAGTTATAAAAAATACCAGGTGAGCTGTTAGTAGCCAATGCAGTTTAGGCTAAGCTTGCCAAATTACAAAGACTGTTTGGCTCCTGTTAAACAGTGCCTCACCCACCAGACCTCCTATTCTTGCTTGGGTCTCTTATTATCAACAGCACAAGTTTTCTTCATGAGAATATTGAAGTACAATGATCAGTTTTGGTTTTGGTGTAACTATGACTAGCTAACTACTTATTTTAAGAAGAAAAGTAAAAGGTCTGGTTTAAAGTAACATTATGCCATAAAAAAGGAAAACCAAGGAAAGCCCTGTTTTGCCTAATCATTTAAATGCCTTTAACTACCAAAATATGGGATGATTTATTGATTACAGAATTCTGAATGCTAAGCTACAGCTTACTTCACATAAATGAGACACGCATTTCCTAACAGAGTCTCATAGCTGATTGCAATGTATTAACTGGCACATGTAAGTTGACATTGGTTTACCACTAATGTAATATTACCCACATACTTGAGCACATCTGTGTGACTCAGGATGCTCTTTTAAGAGGTTGTGAGCATATGACTCAGAATTTAGTGCGCTTAATTGATACTGAAGTTTTATATGCCATACTTTTAGCATTATTTATCATTTATCTTTCACCCTTCAGAGTAAGATAAATTACTGGTACACACTGCCTGTGACACATGTTTTTCAGATCTTTTCAATACAAATGCATTGAAACTCCAATGCTACTTAGAAGAACGTATACAGTAGTAAGTTGTACTCATGTTGAGTACAGATTGTTGTTTTTCTCTCAAAACACTGAAACTTCACAGCTGTCTAACAGAAGGCATTTAAAAATTTTATCTACTGATTGCAACTTTGATCTGGAATGAATAGTGACTGTGTTGGTGTTCACCAGTATCACAGCACAAGTGACATACAAGTTATCCTAGTAGCTTATTTGCCTAACAATATCAAATGCCAGTTTCTGTATGTTTGTACAAAACCTGCAATTAAACTATCTTACACAGTAAGATGACACAGCCGCTGCACTCTACAGGGAACTTAAGTAGACTTTCAACAGAATTCTTTTATAAAGGTTCACCACTTACAATTTAATGTTACATTTAATGATAGTGGAACTTATCTTTTGCTTGAACTCCATGAAGTATTTTATCACCTTACTCTCAGCTTTTCTAGGTCACACTCTGATAGACATCATTAACAAAGTCTCAAAGTAATTTTGTATCTATGCTGCTGCACAACCTCTTCCAGACATTCCAAACAGAGTTCTGACATAGTAATGCAAATTTTGTCCACATATGCTCAAGTCTGCACCAGTACAGCCACAACAGTGACCAACTACCAAGCACTCTTCATTTTTGTTTCCCTCTTCCTTCTTTTCTGTATTTTTCCATTCAAGTGACACTAACAGATGCAGCACTTCATTGATACTCGTATCAGTAAGAACAAGGTTGATGCCTGAGTTTTCTAGGCAGAGTCTGTTTAGGGAAGTGTTTCAGCCCACCTCTTTTATGTTCCATCCACTATGCCATTCCACAGAGCACTATCCCAAAACACTGTGCAGTAATGTTACTGTAACTGGTAATGTCAACATTATTTTAATGGAATTTTATTCTGGGAAAACACATTAGTGTAAGTGATGCAACATACCAGTTCAAAAGAACAAGACAATCACTTGGCATGTAAACCTCACAGTGGTTTTCTAATGCTTCACAGAAACTGATCTTTCCTGTAACTAACTCAAGCTCTTTAAGTTCCTGTTGCTTCAGCAAATAAAGTACATTTATTTTAAAAGGCAGAAGATTATAACATCAATAATGTTCAGGAAAGCAACAGTTAATTGAGTAAAGTGACCAAAACCAAGTTTCATGACAGTGAAGCTTAAAGTGGTATGTCATAACTACTCCAAAAGATTAAAGATACATAAGAAACTACATCAGGAAAAATTCCTGAAGGATGTATACATGCTGTACTTTCATCACAAGATGTATGTCCTAGCCTACACATCAGAAAAAGTTTGTAAACAGAAAACCAAAGATGAAATTATGGCAAGTCATTTCTGCAGTTATGACAAGTCAGGACCCAAATGTGTACTTCACATGACAAAGCACAGCTAAATATGTGCAGGCATAGGAGTAACAGTGTTAAAGGGTTGACCAGTGAGGTTGACTATGAGTCTCCACTGAGCTAACAACTTCAGTAAGGCACCCCTATGCAACTGAAGTGTTTTCTAAGCTGATTTTGGATAGCAAGTGATTTTTTGTTAACAGCTGCAGTAAATGCTCATCTGTGTATAAGCTAACCTGCTTTTAAACCCCACAGCATTCCAGCTAGCATTTACTTAGTTCAAGTTCAGGTTACACAGATTCAAGACTTGGCCATTTTCAAGTGTAACTGACACAAAAAAAAATCAGAAATGAAAACAGAACCAAATGCCAACAACCACCCTGCCCCAACAAAACTTCCACCCATCCAAAACCAAACTCAAAAATTTACTTACTGGAAATTAGATGGAGTTCCAATATCTGCCTTTGTCAATCTTCTTTTTTTAGTTTTTCCTTTCTTCTTTTCTTTGGTATATGAAATATTGTTGACTTGTGGAGTATAAAATCTGTTAGTTGTAATTTCTGGGTTTTTGATATCAACAGTTGCCATTGGTAGATTTGGGCCTGTAAAAGTAAAGTACAGGATTTTTACTACTGTGTTTCAACAATGCCATGTTCAATCCACAAATGTTAAGGGTTGTTTTTGAGCTGTAGCTCTACAAACCATGTGCATCCAGAGGGGTTCTGGATGTCAGATGCATAAACTAAGTTATTTGATGAAAAAAAAAAAAGTTGCTAAAGCAGAGAAACAGAAATATTTTCTGAACTACAACAGAAATATTTTCTGAACTATGACTTGGTTTTTGCCGCTTGCACAGAACACATGGAATGATGAGACACATGAAGATACAATCCTAGATAAGATCAAAGATGTGACTTCATAAACAGTTGGACCCGAAGAGCCAGCAGACCATTACCTGGGCAGCACACTAAACTAATCTTTCAGGAGACAGAACCTTTGCTTAATAAGCCCCAAGTGGGAATGCCTTCTGCCATCACACACAGACCCTGAACATCACAACAACTACAGAAGGCTGCTCTGGACACACTACTGTCTTCAAATATAGGACAACATCTGTGGAACTATTCAGGATTTCTTACGTCTTACTCTTTGACAGGTTTTCAAAACAGTGAAGTCCCAGATAAGCAATGGCATGCAAAGAGTAAAAACGGCACCAGAAATAAAACTTGAGTGTTCCATGTATGTTCTCAAACTTTGTCCTTAATTATAAATAATTCTGAATTATTTTTCCAGTTATTTAAAATGTATCTGAATTATACTCCTGTGAATTTAGCATTTTAATGTTACTTGTGTAATACTAGCAAACGAACATACCTAGCACATGTTCCACTCTGGTTTTTTAGCTTTGACAGAAGATAACTCTTGACATAAGCAAGTGATAGCAGTACTTAAATACTAAGAGGCAATTTATGCATTTATTATATACATACATATGTATACATACATACACACAGGTGTATATTTAAAGAAAAGGGTAAGTAATTTCAGTTTCGGAAGAATGAGATTAAGCAGGTAATTTAAAACCCGTTTGGCAAGAAATAGTTTGAAAACATTCCCTACTTCCCTGTGAGTTAAGACCCAGTGGTTAGCAAATCAGCTGAAGTAAGACCCAGTCTTACTGGGCAGATGATAAAAAAAGTCTAACTAGACTTTGATAAATATAAACCTTATTTTGACACTATTTTTTCATAACTGCATTCAGAAAGAACCAACAAGCCTTATGTTCAGAGTTCAAAATAAAAATCATAAAGGACAAGTAGACAGTACATCAGATAACATAGCTGACATTCACAGTTAAACACCTCAGTGGGAAGCACCTAGTACTGGCCAGGAAAAGAAATAAGAACAGAAACATGACATTGGGCTAGACAAAACTCATCTAAAACATGACAACTCCAACATTCTTAACATTCTCCAACACCCTAGGAGTCTTAAAGGACAAGATTTAAAGCTGCATGGAAAAATTTCTGAAACATTTTCTGCTAAGCAGAAATGCTTTTATCTAGAAATGTTTTGATCTAGACAACTGTCCTTTGAGAGTACATAATCTGACCACATACAACAACACAAAACAATCTGCATTGTTGGAGTTTCACTTAAAATTAGCACTGAATTGACTAATCATCAAATATTATCAACTCTAAATTTAATGATAAGTTCAGTAAAATCTCAGAATGAATTGAAAATTACAGTCTTAATTTCCTTGGTACAAAACAAAAATCACTAGGAGTTATCTTCACTTTAATCACCACTTACATTTTCTGTTATATTCTGCCCATTTTCACCTATTATACTGGTATTTACAGTTTCAATAGCTGTACTGACATTCAAAAAAGAAATGGGTGCCTTTATAATGCTAGTAAGTTTGTGATATTCTTCCCTCAATTTCTAGCAGTCTTTGAAATGCACCTTTTTGTATATAAAATCCTGAACTAACCAAACATGGTCAGTTGTATGTAAAGCAGCAGCAATTTGCAAAAAGAAGTTTTAATTGGCTGAGCTAAAATCAAGGATTAATACCCCGATTCCTTGACAATGATATTCATACAAGAGGTCACAGTAAACTTAAAGATGAAAATTTTTCTTACCGTCTGGTTTAGACCTTAGATGTCCACGAGGGATAAAAGAACCTTGGAAAGAATTGTACTCTTCTAGCACTGCCATATTTATATCCAGTAAAATTTTTCCCATCATTAGACATGCACCTTCCCCATCAGGTGTAGACAGCTCAATAAATGAAGATGAGAGAGGCATATAGAGCTCATCATTAGGAAGTACCTGGCAGTACAGCGGCCTTAAGCATCCACTGTTATCAATATCTGTGACATCTTCAGAAGGGGCTCCAGAAAACGTCGTACAGAACATTTTGAAATGTTAATTCTATTCTGTATTTTATTTAGAGCCTCTCTAGGTATCTATGCCAGACTACAGACAGCCCTACAAGAAATGCAAACTGTTCTAGTTAACAGCTGAAACAAAATTCTACCACATGGTTCTTTGAGGTTCCCTCAAAACCTAATACTCTGACAAATCCTCATTTCATCCAGTACTTCACTAAAAGGTCAGTTCAACCACAGTAACTCTTCTTTGTTTGCATAAAGAGACCTAGCTATTACAAATGAGTAGAACACAAATCCCAGGAAATTACAGACTAATACATTTTACATAACTGCTAATGCCAATTTGAGTTTAATCCTGCAATTCTACAAAAAAAAAATCTTAATCCGTATCATTGAAAACGTCATACAAAAGACCGAGTGCTTTTTCCATGCAGCTTCAATGTATGCAGAAAATCCAGACTAACAAGCTCCAGTAAAACAAAATTCCCCACAGTATTTAAACCATGGGTCATGTGAGTACAGAAATGCGACTGTTCTTGTTTTTCAGTTTTAGAGCTAATAATGCATTAATACCCAGCACAAAAAAAAAACGGTGTTCCATCTTTTCTCCCTAACAGAATTTCTGAACAAAAACTGCACATGAAGGGTAAAACAAAAATTAGCTGTTATTAGAACAGGTGTGGGGGTTTTTTTTCCAGTTACATTTTGATAGTATGTATCTGCTCCAGTCTTAATTCCAAATACTGAAATGTGAAGTCTGTGGAAAGTATAATAAGGCTATAATCCATGACCTGACTGTGTCTTATCTGTGAGTACTTGAGGACATGGCTACGCAACTTTCTACCAGCAGAGAAGCCAGGCATTACAGAATTTGATACAATCAGAAAAGGAAAACAGACAGGTTTTGAGAGAGTGTGTGGATGTCCCAGGGAAACAGTTTATTAACAAACAGATATGCTGAAACCTTTGAAGTGATTACGAATCTGGAACACAGAGCATAAACCCTATGTCTTCCACAGAATACTCTGGATAAATCCAGCATAGGGACAATGACTGCAAGTTTAGTATGACAGAATTTTTCTCAGAAAAATATTGTTCCCAAGGTCTTACAGCATGAGTTATGGAGAGTATTTTAAGCAGAAAAGTTTTTGCAGGCTTAGTTTTTCTTAAATCTTATTCTAATCAAGGATGGCAAACTAGACCAGTAAATTGTGTCAGAATAGAGACAAAGGCTAAATTTTTTGTGGTAGGTGTTAGTACATGATCACTGCTGTTGTAATTTCCATCTGCTCTGCAGACATTGCTATCAGGGATGTGCTGTTTAGGAGAGCAGAACAGTTAAAACCTTCTGAAAGCTCAGAAAAGCTGGCGAGACCATCACAGATGATATTACTATGAGTGCCTCAAAATATAACAGCCCAGTCAAAGTTGAATCTATACTAAAAACACCTGGCCTCAACTGATGATTGCCTCAATTTCCTCAAAACTTAAAGATTATCAATAAGAAAAAGCTATGTTTTTGAGAAGTATTCCACATGAGGGAGGTTTTATCTGCATATATAAAAGGAATCAGCAGTTCCCATAATTCAGGATTAGTTAAGAATTAGACATTTTGGTGACCTACAGAGAGATGCTTGAATGACTTGGTTAGTACAAATTTTAAGGCTTTCATCTCAAGCCATACAGGGATTTCAGAAGATCAGTTGACTCTACCCTTTGCTCCAGCAGCAAATTCAGAGATACAGGGGTATGATCTATGATCTGGATCACCAACAGAAATATGACAGGTGAAATCCCTTTTTAACTTCAGTGTGAATTAAGAAATCAAAAACATCAAACTTGATATTCAATGATGTGGCTTTTTCATGATTTTAGAATAGATGGTAAAAAAAGTTCTGTATCAAACTGATACACAGTTGATTCCTTCCATCAATTTAATAAGACGATCTTCTGAGGAACCTGTATCTTCATGCTAGTGAGACATGTTTCTGAGAGACAAGGAGATGCAAATAATTCTTCATTCGGAAAGAGTTTAGTATTAACAAACATATGACATAAACCCAAAAGACTGTTACATTCTATTAAATCCATCCTCATTATGCTTGCTATTAAGACAAATGGACTAACTTTGTATAGTGATCCTATACATCATATTCTGAAGATCAAGCAGCAAATGCAAGGTCCAAAGTTTTCTTCTCAGTTTAAGCTGAAGGGCCTGCTGTCCTATTTGCAACAAAATATGCTCCTCCAGAAACATTCTTTACAAATTCCAGCTAAGCCACAAAGTTTTCAAGCCACAACTAAACAAATACCATAGAACAGAAACAAAAAGGATACTGTAACCTCCAATTTACCTCTTTTGTCACTACATGATCATCCTGAACAAATCTGAAACAAAGCTATACATAAACAGTAAATGACAGCAGAAGGAAAAAATAAAATGCAGAGATTCATGCAAAAAGCTTACCATTTGGTGGGTCTCGTCTTTTTTCTGTTGAAAAAGAAAAAAGAACCATTGAATGAACAGGAAAAAATAATTCTAAATTTTAGTTTCTATTGAAGCTTTTAATGACCTTGACCTCAAACTCAGGAATCTATTTATATCCCTAAAGTCTACTTGAGCAGTTGAAAAAAAGTATTACAGAACAAAACACCCCAGTTTTAGACAATACGCACTGATTTCAACTGTACAAACTGAGCAGGAGAATAAGGCAGTAGTGACTGACTTGGTTTCAGGCATTTCAACCGTTAAGTAGAGTGAAATATTCAAAAACTATCTGTTTTAATATGACCTATCAAATGCTTTTTGAAGCATTATGCTTTCTGATGTCTACTGAATGAAACTGTCCCTTCATTTTAATCTGAAATATAATTAGCACTTTATAGAGTATTGTTCTCTCACAGAAGCTAAAATTTAATTAATTTTGCTTTATGCATAAAAAATAGGACACACAGGGGCAAGACACCTCACCTAAATTATCTAACAGGTAACTGAACAATATGGTAAGAACTAGAATCTCCTTGATACTAATATGATATTCTATTCACAGCACCAGAGTGTTTCAAAGACCATGAAGACTCTGGCTTGATGATTTAAAATGTAAACATTTCACACCTCAATATTCTCAGCTTATAATAGTAAGTTCCCCTTTAAAGAAGATTTCCCTCACTTACTATTAATTCCTATCCACCCCCAGTAGATATTTACACTATTTGTGTATCTATACACATACTCTTAAAGAAATTTGGATTTAGCACCACCCATAAAGGCAAGCAGTTTATCATCTCACTACAAAAAAACCGACAGCTCTGTAAGGATCTGGAGTATCCGTAGTAAGTAACAGGGCTCCCAAGAGTTGTATAATAAGGGCATTTCACTTCCCAGCAAACCCCAGAAAAACTGTTAACTTCTTGTATTTTTCCAGACTCTCAAACATAAGAAGGGAGAAGGTGCCTCCACAGATGGTGCTGACCTTGTCCTAAGAATACTTAAGAATCCAAAAATATACAATCATAAGTATGCAAGGCAAGTCAGCCTCATGTCAGTCCACTGATCTTCAGACAGGAATAAAGGAATCCATCAAGATCATCAAACCTTCATGGGAAGGTGACGAAAACCTATTGAGAATCAACTTTTGATGAACAAGCCTTCCACAGCCAGCCAGCCAGCCAGCCAATTTTTAAGTCACAGTAGGGTAGTTTCAGGCATAGAGGTGGAGAACCTCTGCAAGGGTGCCTCAGCATAAGGTATCAGGTCTGAGGTGAGAAAAAGAAAAAAAGGCTTTTTGGCCAAATACT
Source organism: Aphelocoma coerulescens (assembly GCF_041296385.1). Lineage (NCBI taxonomy): Eukaryota > Metazoa > Chordata > Aves > Passeriformes > Corvidae > Aphelocoma > Aphelocoma coerulescens. The sequence goes on along the minus strand of NC_091014.1, from coordinate 22,971,745 downwards.
GTGCTCTCTCCTCCTGCAATATTCAGTTTAAGAAACCACATCTTGTACTGTCCACCAATAATTACAATAAAAAAACCCCAAACGACAAAACAAAACAAACCAAACTTAAAAAAAACAATCAACCCCCACCTCAACCTCTGGACCATAATTAGAGTTTTAATCAACAACTCAGAGACAGCAAAGGAGAATGCAGGACTGATTGCAAGTCATCTGTCATAGGATGGGAAGATGGCAAAAGCAGGAGGTATTCACAGGAAGCGTGACTCAAGTGGCATTGAGTCAAATCATGGGAATCCTTTACAATTTTGATTAGAATAAACAGTTCAAGAGAATAAATAGTGTGAAACAAACCAAAACATTGTCCTGTAACTTTTACTGGCTAGATTTATTTGTAGCCCAAAGAGACTAGCTCTGTTTTTCTGTGGTTACCACTGCTGACAAGAAAGTACGAACTTTTGTTCCTGAAATGCAGATGACCTGACAAGAGCGGCAGATTTTCCATTTTTTAAAGAGGAACATGCCTACTGATCTATAACAGATGAATATCAGCAGCTACCTATGTACAAAAAACCACAGCTCCCTTCAATGACCATTCCTGGAAATGAGCATAATCTCTGCCAAGAGTTGAATCCAATGCAAGCTGAGCAGGTTAGAGATGACCTTGTCACCCAGACAGCAAAAACTGTGACCAAAGATGAAAGAAGAAAACCAAAACAAATAAAAAAATCCCTCTCCATATTAAGTATCTATCTTGAAATTTAAGAAGTCTATTATGAAGGAGCTAAGAGCTTGTGGAGGAAAAAAGCAGTTTCATGGAAGGTTAACAGGGCTCCCACCCATAAAGCTACAAGCAATACATAAAAACTAGTCAAGAAGCCTCCTACTTCAGAAAAAGTATTTGCAGTTAAGAAAAAGTGTCTGCTTGCCTTTTAGGGCTGAGTGCTCAGCATGGAGAAGGCACTTGTGTGTGTACACACATTAACATTTCTGAGGCAAGATAATAAAAATAAAAACTAATGGTATTTATGTGCAATACCTGAAGTGAGAGTGTATTACAGTGGCAAGGGCATACTGTGTTCACAATGCTTACTGGGGGAACTTATCTGGGATTGTTTTAAGAAGTAAATGGAGAGATTATTTAAGTAAGTCCGCAGACAAATTAATGAATTATAGAAATTTCTTTCTAACCTAAGGTTAAGAATTTAATTGACAAAAAAAAACCTCAACAAAAACCCAAGACCCCCAAAATGAAGCCAACCCAAACCAGAGTTCAGTTAGATGAAACCCTGCACTATTACAAAGATTAGGACAACAGATCAAGAATTGTTTCTCTACCTTTATCCCTCATTCTAGTCTCTACTTGATACTTTGTACATTTGCAAGCTTTTGTACATTCTCTGGAGCCAAACTTTCACCTCTCTGCAACTCCAGATGCAGTTACTCAGGGGTTGTCTGTATACTGGAGTGCATTTCACGCTGAATGAGGAAGAGCAGAACACTGTTGTGTCTTCTCTTAGCTGTCTGACAGTATTTTGTGTACTAACCTCCAAGTCACAGCTTTGTGAGCCAGAACTGCTGTTACTGCTACCTTTCAGTGAGTTTTCCATAAGACTCCTGGAGAAGTTTCCTAGCAAGCCCTGAATAGCATAACAGGCAGCTAAATAATCACATGGAGTACTTAGTTGAGTTGAAAGCATCTCAGGTGGCACTGCTATGAAATGACACAGTTTGGAAGGTATGGGAGTAAAACCAGAAAAACATCAAAATTACCAGACTATTATCTCTGTGACTGAGAAGTTAAGATGTGTTAAGATATATTAAGATGTATTAATATTATACATAATACACAACTTTAGTATCATTTCTATAATATATAAATCTTTGTGTAAATTAATGTATGTTTTCTACAAGCATTTAAAAATAAATAAAAGCATAAACACCAACAGCAAATCAGCTTTGATTTGAACAAGTGCAAAGCCTGTTATTTTAGAAGCACAATAGTCACAAGGACAAATACAGAACTCCATCTGGTGGCTTGACTAAAGAATCTCCTAACTGTTTTAAATTCTTGGTTTGCACTTTTAACAAGGAAAAACCTGAAGTGCTTTGTTTTGAGGGTTATTTTTTGTTTGTTTCATTTCATTTTCTTTTTTAATTAATGGTTGTCTTGAAGTTGCAAATGTTTGGGGAGGTGGAGTTGTTGGTTAAAACAATATATAAAGTAACATGAGCTTTAGCATATAAACCGAGATATAAATCCAAAGAGTAAACGAGAAAAACTTAATGTGGTCCCGTGAAAAAAAATCTCTATGTAGAAGAAAAACTCTGTGAACAGAAGGTTTGATTGAACCACTATTTTCAAACGAAGTTTGCTATGGCCAATAATGCAAACATGCCTCCTCCCAAGTCATGTCTGTGCATTGTAGCACTGTGTTTTAGACATATAACAGAGTAAAACTTCAGGGACAGTAGATGCAAAATTACTTTTCCAGTGTGGGTATGAGAAACTTTATTAATGTCACTTCTTAGTGATCCCAATTCTTCTCGTGAAACCTTATGAACTTTTTCTGAGCTGAGGGAATCTTGTCATTCAAGCTCCTGGAACAAGTGCTCTGGTCCTGAGTCACCATGCCTTGGTGAAATCCAAGTGAATACATACAGATAATGCACATTCCCAAGAACAGTTGCAAGGACAGTTCTCCAGGATGAAGGCTTCCTCCTTTTACAGTAATTTACACTGCATTGCTAGTGCAATTCAATTCCAGAATGGATTACAAAAATACATCCTGTAGCTCACACACAGGTCCACACTACATCTTAGAGCAAGCCTGAACACATCTACTTGTTCCAAGCCTGTATTTTGTATCACTTTATCCTTCGTGGACATACGGCTGTCAAGACAGGATAGTTGTTTATGGGCTCCCTGGAAAATGACCGATATCTGCAGGAAGCCTGAGCTCCCTTTAAAGCACTGACCATGTTCCCAAGGCATCTTGCAGCTGGCAAAAAAAGCGCTGTGCTTCACTGTCCCATGCTGCTAAGGACAGTATAGGCACATTATGTCTTCTGTTCTTAGCCTTAGCCAAGATCACTAGTTCTGAATAAAAGATATTTCTCTACTAGCTGCTGGATCAATGCCAAAAATTCATGAACTACTGAACATACCCAGATGGTAAAATTTATGTTACAACCCACTTGGGCTGAATTTAACAAATTAGTTATAAACAACCCAGGGCTAAAAGAGGGTTTATTCAAATACAATAACAACTTAGAGAAAGATTTCTAGTTTTCCCAATGTTGGCGTGCCATTTTTATTTTCCCTGATCTATATTTTCAAATCACAACCTTGGGGTCTCAGCTTACACTGAGACTTATAGAACAGAACACCAAGAGTGAGTTGTTTCAGAAAAATACTAATTTTTGCACAATAGAGAAAGAAGCATCGTTTAATAGCATAATTACTTCAAAATATAAATATGGCAGTAGTGCCTCCAGTGGCTTGCAGACATAGCAGTAGCTTCCTGCTTCCCCCTCCCCACAACAACATAAACAAGCCTGAATTTAAGATTAATTTGAATATTTACCAGATTTTCTCTGCCGTCGTCCAAGTAAATCTGTTACTGTTTTGCGGAATAGTTTAGCTTCTTCTTCATTAGCAAAATTAAGACCAACTTGACATGTCTGAAAAACATTAATATTCCCCCCCCCATGACTGAGAAGATGTTTTAAAGGCTTTCTTAAATATTGTCTTACACCTTTCTAAAGGTATAACCAGAAAAAAATCACTGCAGATTTGGAACCAAGTCTTAGTGAAACATTGCATCTTAGGAATGCCTGTCTACTAATCAAGTTTCTAGAGATCATGGCTAACAGATATGAGCAAAATCTTGTACATTCAAATCAAAGAGGGGAGGGGAGAGGAAAATTAGTGCTTTAAGAATAGATGGTATGTCATAGGCATCATCTGCAAGTCAAAATGCCATTTCATTAAAGAAAGTTAAAAAAAATAGAACCAGGTTTTATGCTTTCATACTACATATTGAATTTTCTAGTTGAGATACCAAAAAAATTTCCTTTAATAAATAAGCTTTTATAAATAATTTACAGAATTAATTAATAACTTCAGTTACATTAAAAGAAGATACTGTTCAAACCAAAGACATTTTAAAACACGTGTTCAAAGACATTGAGACTCACATCTCCAGCAAAGGTATGAAAATATCCTCTAGGACTATTATATACAAAGTTATTGTACAGCTCCTGCTCCCACAGTAATTTCCCATCCTGAAAAGAAGAAAACAAACAAAAAAAGACTGAAAAATGTCAGATGAAATTGTAGAGTTTAACTTCTTTTACAATAGAACCTACTAAGAATTGAACCAGCGTAGTGCTAAACATCTGCCTTGCTATTAACCAAATGGATAAGCTCAATCAAAATCAAAATACACCAGAGCTTGTGGAAGAGCTATGAAAGCCTATTACTTTAGGTAGCTGTTTCTGTTCAAATTCCTGGATGTTTCCAAAAACTTCTTTCAAGTTCTACAACCCTGCAAGAGTGATACTGAGAGCAGTAATAGTAACCAGTCATAAGAATACAGTGACAAAACAGCAACAGCAATAAAGGAGGCTTCCAGTCTCCTTATCTCAGGCTTGACTTGAAAACAGTTAACTTAAAGAGAACAAAAATCTCATCTTTTTAAGAAGTCTCATGTATTTAAATGACATTACAGTTCAGCACCCAAAGAAGAGGTTTCTCACAAAGTCTTAACAGTCAAGTGACCAAATCACAAAGTCAAATGCAAGTGCCAGCTGGCAATCCTGAACAAATCTGAGAGACTTCAAGCACTGACTGCTGACAGATAAGGAGCTGTTTCCTGGCTGCGGAAATAAAGGGAAGCTTTCCAAAGTCTCAGCACAGTCAGTAGGACTTAGGTTTCTCAGCATCATTTTTGTTATGAAAACACATCTTGGACACTTTGTCTCTCAGTTCCCACTCTCTTGAGTGGAATATTATAATAAGACAAAGATCTTCAGTATGAGTGTCTATATTGTGGAGGGGGGATGAAAGAAAAAGCCACCAAAACCCCCCCAAAAAGTCAGAACACACAACTTGTTTATTCTGCAGTTTTCACATGCACCACCACACTGATCAAAAAGATTGTTTCCACCCATGCATAAGACAGCATCTATTTTCTTAAACCATCCAAAGCAGTGAAACCTGCTAGAATTTTGATAGCTATCCATACCAATGACACTATACTAATTTCCACTGACGTGACTAATCAGATCTGTAGAGGACAGCTTCTGAGAGCTATAAAAAAAAAAGAATCTGATGTTTATTTCATCCATTAAAGATGACATATATGAATTTGTTTAAATTTAGAATACCTGAGAAAGTTGCAATTACCTATTAATAACCACTGCAACTGCACTGCTTAAAGCACGACCACATATCTAAGAATTTCTGTGAATGCATAGCTACAACCTATACTCATTGAATTCAAAATGGAGAATGAATGCAACAGAACTTAGAGTCTGAAAAAGAAAAAAGATGCTTACCTTAATGTCAAATATTCTGATAAAATACGACCTCTGCGGATTGTCCTTTACAAGGCAAGCTACACCACAGCATTTCTTTGACCACATGGCATTGCGATCTGCTGCATATATCTGAACAACTGCCGAAGACATCGTCTAAAAAGAAACGGTAGCTATTATTTTTAAGGAAAAAAATTATTAATTCTATAATTGATCCTTTCCCAAAGCAGCTCTTAATTTTGTTCCTTGTTCTAGGCAGCAATTTTGCTGCCATATAGATATACCCATATAGACATTTGACACTTTGATTTCCCAGGTAGTTAAAACCATAAAGTTCAAATAACCCCATATCACTCCTATGCTTTAGGTTTTCACTTCTGTGCAATATTTAGACACTTTAAGAACCCAAATGAACTTTTTGTTCTTTTTCACGAAAATTAGCAAAGAGATTTTGCCTGTAAGAAGCAGAACAGTAACTATGGTAGTCACACAGAGAAGCCCTATTGTGCAAGGAAATGTCTGTTTAGTACTTCAAACTGGATACAAACAATACTCAAGATGAAACTGTAAATTACACAGTGTCTGGACACACTCCTGGGTACTGGAATGCAACTGGAATACATTGCTTAATTGTTTGAGTGGTCTCTGGCACATTTTTAACCTATGCCAACTAGTGAACTCCGAAAATTCCTGGGCATGGTTTGAGAATTCACATGAGCTAGGCTCGTTCCCAGCTGGCAACCAGGAATTGTTCTGTTTTCAAACTGAGAGATTTTAGTAAGAGATGAAGATTATTCCACACCAGATTGCTTCAGTCACTAGAACATTCTGGAGTGTATTTTCTAGTATATATGTGTCTTACCTTAAGAGTCCCATGAGGGAAGGAAAATGGAAGTCCTCTAAGAATATTTATTTAGCAGCCAAGTCATAAGGACATAAAGCTTAAATGATCTGTAATGGGCCAGACCAGAGGCTATCTAGCCTAGGATCTACTCTCCAGCAGCACCAGATGCCAAGAGAAGGTAAAAATACAAGAGTACACCATTACAACTATGGAAGCATATCCCCAGGAAATTACAGGTTGGAGCTCAAAGCTTCCCCGGCCAGCATGTGTTATACGGCACATACCTCATTCTTCCTTTGTGAATTTGTCTATTCACTTTTCAGACCCATGTGAAATTCTGAGCATGACAACACTGGACAGGATTGTGTTTCACAGTTTACTTATGCACTGTGTGAATAATTAGCTCCTTTTATCTAGACTTTTGCCACCTGCTAGTTTCAGTTGATTGTCCCTTCTTACTCTTACACTAAGAGATGGTATTGATGGCTCCACAGTTGTTTCTTTATGCTGCACATGCTTTTATAGATATTTGACACACTTCTTTGGCCTCTACGTTCTCCTTAGGAAGTATAGCAAACAACACTAGGTTTTAAGTCATTCTTGTACCAAGAGAAAAAAAATCATGCTGCATGTTACCCTTGTCACTCTTACATGGATATTAATTGTCCTACTATGTCCTTCTCTGAATGAGGATAAGACTTACCCTTATCCCATATGAATCCTGTTTGTTAGCCCTTCGAACACAGGGTCACAATAATAGTTTTCTACTTTGTTCTCTACTTATTTCACTATCAGTCAAAAGCTGTATTTCCTTAATCACTATGAAATATTAAACAGATGTTCTCTTAGATCTGTTATAATTCCAAGACCTTTCTGGATGAATTATACCTAATCTGAGTAATGGGCTCCCTATGGGGTTTTCCTCACCTGCTCAACAAGGATTACTTTGCCTTCATCAACACCGACTACTTGCCAAGACAGCAGACATCTAGAATGCAGGCACGTCTTCTTGCACTATGAGATTATCTACTAAATATAATTATCACCATGGTCATACTTTTTAAATTGTTTTAAAACCCAAAATAATAGCCTAAGTTTAATTGGTTTTTTTGTTGTTTTTTTATATCTGCAACTTAATGTCAGCTAAGAGATGCCATTTTCCCCTCTATGTTGCAAACAGGCAATGACCTAATTTTGGGCACAGCTGGGCAGATTTTGTTCAAAACCTCTGCTTCTCTAACAGCCTTTCCCCTTCATTTCTCCAATATTGTCTAACAGTTAAATTGATAACCTTGTAGACACAAGACAGTATGCAGGAGAAAAGGAGGACCATTTTACAGTTCACATTTAACCACAGTAACTACCTCGCCACCCCTGCAAGAAACCTTCTTAACACTCCAAAACAAGTCCAGCTCCACTAACCTCTACCCAACAGAACTTCTCACAGAAATGGGTAGTCTTGGCAGGAATTATACAACTTAAATTCAAGGCACAGGAGGACAGTGATCTGTGTCAAGACAGGGCTCCCTATGCATTGCTTACTATCATACCTAACAGCAAAAGCACCAACTGGATTATCTGGGTAAACCAGTAACTGTCGTAACTCGACAACTGCTTATAAAACCTTGAACCAATACCTAACCCATGACTACAAAGAAGAATATTACACAGAGTGTGTCCTCATTCTGCATAATCATAATATATTTAATGTATACTTGGTTACCCTATGAGTAGAGCTTGATTTACAAGTTAGAAAACAATTTCACTGAATCTAAAGTAGATTTTGTTTTGAGGTCTACCAAGGTTAGAGTTCAATTGCATTTTAACTTACTCATTAGCACTGTACAAATTCCTAGTGTTGACAAGTTGCGATGAGGCTTTTGCATACTAGAATATAAAGTTACAAATTCTGCTGTCACACCACTCAGGTTTTTTTATTAAAAGGACAATATAGGAAAAAACCCACGAAGTGTATTTTTTAGGGGGGAGGGAGGCGCGAAGGACAATAAAATCCAACTCCTTTTACTTCATCCTCTGTTCATTTTCATTACGTAGAGCAGTGGTGCCAAGCTCTCTGCTATTCAGCTTCTAGAACAAAGTTGGTAAAAGTAATTATCCATACCACTAGGAAATTTACAGACTTATCAGCGAAATTTAAAATTTGAGAAAATAAAACTTTACCTACCACTATTCAATATGAATCCTAGCCACACAAATTCAATTTAAGAAGTTCCAAGTTTAATTGCAAAATTGCTGCACCTGAGAACATTTACACAAATATCATAATTTGAGTATTCTACTGCATTTACTGAGTGAGTATTCACTGTCTATTTTGAAGCCAATTAATATATTTCCTCACAGCATTCTTGAAGAGAATATTGCATTTAAAAGTATGGGTTCTTTTATATGTAAATATTTTGTTGGAGTAGGTCATACTGCTAATTCAACATAACGAGTGTATTTTTTTCTGGTATGTAGTAGGTTACTTAGTTACTACTGTATTTTCAGGAGGAGGATTTTAAAGTTGTCACTACTGCTTTTTTCAAGAGTCTTGGTGAGGACCTTGTTCTTCTTATATAGCTGTATATTTGGAAAAGATGCATAGGGGAAAGAAGTAAGGTAGTCCACCAAAAACTGATGGGCCATGGAGCTGAAAAGCAATCTCGCTCCGTTCCCTTTACTCTTTCCACAACCTCCAGGAACTTGTCACACCCTTCAAGCTGATGAGCTATGAAGCAGTAAGTCTGTGTTGTCAGCTGTACACTGGCTCTCTCACTGGAAGAGCTTTGGACCCTTGGACTCATACTGCAGGATATATGGTATCAACAAAAGGCTCACAAAAACACTTTCTGCCTGGAAAACTTAGCCACAACCAGTCATCACACATTCAAAGAACGTGATCACAGCAGCCACCGACAGTTTCCGACTGGGCAGCAGATAGCTGTGCACTTTGATCAGCTTCTGATGTGAACATTTGCTGCAGTGGCCTGTCAAGTTAATGACTTGCTGTAACTCAAGTGTTTCTCAAAAAACAGTGAAGCAAGCCAACACAGACAGTGGCACATCTCATTACAAGAAAGAATCATTACAGTAGATGGCTTATGGCTGACAGACATTAAGACACAGTTGGCCAAGAGTCACAACAAATAGTGGCAGCAAGATTAAAGCTGTAAAATATTCAGCCACCTCAGTATACACCAGAACAGAAAGCAAGACCCACTGTGATGTTTTTTGCAGTGTTTACATACAGCTGATACAGGTTACGGTGCAAAGATCAAAGACTCAAAATTACTGTGGTTGGATGTGATCTCTGTAAGTCTTCCAAGCCAAGCTCTGGCTCACAAAAAGGGTAATTAAAAGCCTAGAGTTCATTTGCTCAAGGTCCTGTCCAGTTAAGTTTAAGGGCTAAAAAATCGCTTCTGTGCTTAACCACTCCCATTTTGTTGCTCATATAAATGCATCTAGGTTTCATGTATTTCTCTATTGGTTCAGTATCATTATGTGTTACATGTTGACAATACTACTGAAGACACACTAGCATTAACTTTCAATCTTTTCCCAACTTTAAGAGTGTTTTTTTTCCCATAAAGGTGCAAAACCCTGCATATACACATAAGTTATTCACACATGACAGGCTTGCTTTTCTTAAGTTATCCTTCCCAGCCCCTGAAGGTGTCTTACAAATAAAACCAGGAAAAAATGATTTTAAAAAAAGAAAAGACTTTGTCCTGTAATGCAAGAATGCAAGTAGTAGCAGTTGCTTCCAAAAAGAGTTACCTCTTGAAGCTACAGCTTTTGTGTAAGCATAGCTTTTCTTCACAAAGTCAGTCTGAGGACTTTCGGCTCAATTAGCTACTTTTACATTTCTGTGGGAAAAAACAAGCTATAGTGAATAGTTGTATGCAATCCAAACCCTGTAAGAATAGGAATCAGTATTTCTATTCTCTTTTCCATAAAGCAAGTATCTGGAAACATTGTCCTAATCACTATTAGAGCTGGTGAGAAGGTATGCATGGCAGGTATTTTTAATTTGGTGAAATCCTCATTATGGCTAAGCCAACATGCTGCAGCCTGACCAGATAAAGCTGGGTGCTCCTGGGTCACACATTTCTTCTTTGATACAAGACCAGGAAGATAGCCCACAATTTGCTTCTAGAGTGACTGTTCAAGAATAAAGGGCTGTTGCTATTCACTGACATTACAACAGCAGGAATAGTTTTCCTCAGAGAGCAGGGTTCAGGAACACAGGGATGCTAACATCAAGTACCACTTCACAGTGGAAATGCCTAGTAAGGTCTAACTCTAATCTTGACCACAAGAACAGCAGGAAGCTTCAGTACCAAAGCAATCTCTAATAGCCTAGCATTAGCTGAGTCATGAAAGAACATATGGAAACAATATCATTAAGACTTGTGAATGAGAAAGACAAGAATCGGAAGTGAGACCATGCTCTATAGAAAATTGAGCTTCATTCACAAAAAAGTTAGGCAATTAGATAGAATTCAGTGGCTGACATTTTTTTCTCCAGATGACAAATATTCTGAAGGAGAAAAACAACCAAAATGTACCACTGACTAATCAAGTAGAGACAGCACTTGAAATCTTAGTTTTTTTCCAAAACAGGCTTATGTTTAAGCAATTACACTCTTAAATGTTGGTACTTTAATTAATTCGTGTTATTCAATGCAAACAAAATTTTAATTAGACAGCGATAATAACTCTCTGTTGTTTTGAAAATGCTTTATCTTCAGAGTTATAAATATATGGACCTTCCAAAAATGTTTCTGCAGTGCACAATACAGCTATGCATTTTATCTCAGCACTCTATACAGAACCATAAAACCTGCTGTAGGGACCAGGCACCAGAACTTCCACCCCTTTCTCAAGGGAAGACTTTGGTGCCCTACACAATCAAGCTCTACTTGCACCTTCTGGCAGTTTAATTTTCCTTCTGCACAGTGGTCCTGTTTCAAGAAAAAACGCAGCTTTTTTTCTTGGCATTGAGGAGTCTCCTATCATGTGGGAACAGTATGTTCCCTTCCTGCTAGAAAGGGCTGATAACCCACTTCCAGGGAGAATGTTCTCTCCACCATGCACTCCTACAGAAGGCATGCAATGCAGCCTCCTCCAGAGCTAATCTTAAATGAATTGACTAAGCCTGCCACTATTGAAATGACCCCTAACTAATTAGGCCACATAAAAAACATGCAAGTATGCTTCCCTAACAATTGCAATATTTTAAGTAGCAGAGGCATTTGCTAGAGTAGACAAAAAGATTTCCAGGCACTTTCACAGAAACTTAGAAGAGTTTAATTAGGTTCAAAATCCTACAATATTTATTAGCCCTGGAGAGTAGGTAAGCCAACCTTTTTAAGCATGGGCATCTAGTATGATGGTATAGGTGCAATTCAGGCCTAACAGCGAGAAATAAGAACACAAATTAACATCACCACCAAATTTTAAAAACCTCAGTAAGTATTCACAAGTGTCAACTTGTAATTATTTTTCAGTTATAGATGGGAAGGGATTGAGACGGGAAGAAACTGGAGAGATGAAGGACTGCTGATGCTGAAGGCAGACTACTCTTGCTTACTGCTGACACCTTCACCTGAAGGACTTGCAAGGATTATGGCCCCAGACGACAGAATAAGCACAAGAGATACATCTAACTGTCTTTTTTAAAGTTTTCCTCCCCCAAAACCAGTATATCAGGCTATTTATGGTTGCAGCATCTTGTACAAAAAAAGTGTGCTGATACTGTCTTGATAGCATGCACACACACGTGCTTTCCTGTTGCTAAAATACTCTTCAAGGACACCACAATATTTTGACTACAAAATTAGATTTTCATCAGTCAGATTTTGCAACTCTCAGATTGGTTTATAATTTATGTTTTCACACCAGGTTGCCTCCAGAATCTTCACAACTGAATCTAAATGTGACAGTGTTCATCTACTGGGGATTTGACTACTATGTTAATTTGGATAAACTGTGATCACTTCAATTTTTAAAGCTATTACAGCTTCTAAAGATGTATTTGGCAAATTATTAATAATCTTTTCTTTAAAGACAATTGTGTATTGCAAAAAAGCTACCTCTTCAGATGTTACCAGCAAGATTTAAACTTTCCCATAGAAAGAACACATACAGAATTTCAGAAGTTTGCTGGCAGATTTCAGTAAGTTAAGCAGCTAGAAACAATCTTCTGATTTTTATGCCATTTACAGGACATTGTTTTCAAAAGACCAACTGATTGCTCCAAAGACAGGAAAACTAAAGCAAGACTTCACATTGACAGAACTGACATAAGAAAGCCTTTTGTAAATATCCAATCACATGAGTAAAACTTTATTTGGTGCAAATTTAAAAATTACTCAGCTGAAGACACTGAGGCCTCACTGATGCCTTAGGTTTTAACTTTTATATTTTTCAAATCCTGTACTGCCTAGTGTGTAACTCTGAAGTTTCTTGTAGCCTGTTAACTTCTGCTCTCATGCTAGTTTGACATAACAAGCCTCTCCAAGCTTGCTCTCCAAGGACACCAAGACTGTCCTAGGCCCAAAATGTGCAAACCAATGTCTTAAGACGGGGGGTAAACTCGGGGAAATTACATCATTAACTGAAGTTTTAATTGAAGAGTTAACTCTGATATGCAAATGAACCAAACTTATAAAAGTGTGAAGAACTTGTGACTCAGGGTCCATCTTGGGTGTAGCCTTTGGCCTGCCCAGGGTGTACCTTGAAGGCCCTTCAAATAAATACCTACTTTTATTCCCTTATTCTTGTCTAGTCTCTGTTTTTAGGTGGCGATCTCAGGCATCATCACCAGTTCTACTGCTTGTGAAATTATTTGCTACAATTACCAACAGTGTTCAATTTCAAGCTTAAAGCTTTCTTTTAATTTTATTAATTTCCCATGATTGCCTACTGATTTAAAAATGCCGCATGTATAGATGCTAAGAAAATAGTAATTTTTTTCCACCTATACACAAAGTTAGGCTATTAGAAATAAAGCCAGTGTGTAAGACATGCTGCTTTTTCTTATTTGAAGGGAGAAGGAAGAAAGAAATTTTTTCAGAAACAACAAAGCCACTTCAGGTATTTCCTATCACTTCTGAAATATGAGAAGACAGTTCCAGATAACATATAGCCAAAATATAAGACACCAAAACCTATTAAAAAAAAATAAAAGTTAATACTTAAGAACAGATTCCCTGCCTTGCCTGTGCCCTGATAAGCAGACAAGTCAGCTGCAATATCCCCACTGAAGATCTTTTGCTGATGTGAAGGAGGTACCAGTGATCATTAAGTGATGTTACAACAAAAAAAGGGATGAAACAAGGGACTGCTGTTTAGCAAATCTAAGGTATTAAAGTGCTTGTCTGAGCTTAAGTCTGCTGTTGTCCAGTAAAGAGATCCTTCACTCCTAATCCTCAGCCAGCCAGTTAAGACAGCTCACATTTTTCCAAGTGTCTTCAGATACTTCAGATACAAATCCATTTGCATTTCCAGTACCTCCCACAATCCCTCAGTTCAGTTAGAGCTGGCCAATTCCTTTTCAAAACACCCACTGCTCAACAGTGGATCACAGAACCCCAACAATTAAGGTGTGGGTAAACAGCATAGCATATAAAGCCTAATCAAACAGCACATGATTAAGAGAGACATTCTTTTATCAGACACAGCATGAAGATATTTTAAAATCCTACAACCTCAGTTCAGAACAGCACATGGAAGACTTCAGCCTTCCTGAGATATGACATAACCATAACCACAAGCATGCTGCAGATTATAATATTCCAAACTATCTCAGGTTGGCAGATCATTTACCAGCTGACATACACAACCTGGAGCTTCCACTGATGAGCAAACCGAACACCGTCACTTCCTGTTTACCTGCACAGCATCACTCACTGAGCTGCACGTCACTGTCACTGCTTAATGCTGCTGAAACCTAGGCTGGCCACAAAACAGCATACACGGCAGAACAGTCATTCCTGTTCTGGAGTTGCAACTGTACATATAGTTATTTTCAGAAAAAGAGAATGTGCTGCATACAGGCTTTCCATAAATTTGTCACTGTCTACTGTCATGGAACAAAAATTCTCACTACAGAAGACATTTCGTCTTGCAGTTCCACTCCCATCTACAGCCTCCCAAGAAACACTCAGATTCAAAGCATTTAAGACTGTTTTTGCCAACAGTCAGGGAATTTTTAGACGAAATGCTGAAGTCTGCCTTTCAATTTTGATCCATTTTAAATTTATCAAGACTCCCAAGACTCAGATGAAACTTACACAACCAGACCATTGTACAGATACATAGATTAACCAGTTCTCAAAACTGTGTTTCGTGGTCATACACAGAAATTGCAGATTCAAGTCAAGAATCATGAGTTTCATGCAACGCATGGGATGAAATTGGGAGTTCGCCTCTGTTTTGTCCTGTTCCACCGCCCATCCAGCTATAAGAACACCCAGCTTCTTTCCCTCAACATTCCCTTCTCTTCTACAGCAACTCCCTGCCTTCATGCACTAAGGTCCTCTTTCTTCAGCCGTCAACAATCATTCCATTCTCTACACAGTAACATTTTTCTAGATGATACGTGCTAGTTCCACATTAAATGCAGATTCTTATAAGCAAATCCTCATACCCACTTTGAATATATGAGTGCTTTGAGAAAAAACATTAGAATTCAGGCCCATTTTTTTAGAGTTAGATCCACTGCAGTTTCTTATCGACCAAGTCAATGATACAGGTATCAAAGTCCACAAGTAAAAATCTGTAGAACAACAGTTAAATTGATTAAGGAAAGGATGTGAAGCATAAACTTCAGGAATTCAGAAATTATCCCAGCTCTGAAACACTCATTAATGAGCCCTTGAAAATGCTATTCAGCATCCACTGGTACTCCCAGGACCAGATTTAAAAAAAACAGATTAAAAAAAATGAGTATTTGCTTTGCAGAGATGATGTTTAGGTGAACTTTACTTATGATCTTTACACTTGATGACAGAAAATAATATGGACTTTTGACTTTTGATACTTACGGAAGATTGAAATAAACCAGCTTAAATTGTTTTAAAAGAAAAGAACTCTTTTATAAGACTACGTTAATTACATGCCAACGTAAAACAAAGAACTCCCTTCAAAATATTAGCAAGTATGAGAAAAGGCTATTAAAAGTAAAACCTCTTTGAATAATAGTCAGCAACTGGTCTCGCAATTGTGTATACAACTTGTGTCCTGTCCTGTAAAGCAGACTCAATCCACTTACATAAAGGTACTTAGACATGCAACCCCCCTCATATGTTCACCGTGCCACAATTCAACATGTTTTAATTCCTCCTTCAGCAGTTCACATTTGAAGAGAAGACTTGTAGCAATTCTAGTCCGATACAAGAAAACATAACTACATGTAAGATTTTTTTTTAAGTATATACCAGCAACTGAGTCTACTATGAATAGTTATTCCCAGTGACAAGTCTTAAAAAGTAGATATACTATGGGGGGAAAAAAAAGGCACGAAGATGCATTAGTTCTATGATCCCTTGCCATATTCAAAGTTTACTGCAGGGATAAAACATTAGACAGCAGTTGAATGACCAGGAGACTGCTGGTTTTCATTTAGTTCGGGCAATGCTGGTGTCTGTTTCTGCCCCGTGCCTCAGTTTCCTCATCTGTAACATGGAAAAGAGACACTAAGCTCTACCTCTGTAAAGTGCTTGGAGAACTACTGATGAAGAAATATTATGCTGTCACAGACAGAAATTATTTTGGAGGGTGTGGGATATGTGTCAGCATTACCTTCTCTGCTAATAACAAAGCTTAAGACAGGTTAATTTCCGCATCTGTTTTAGATAAGGAAATGGAGATATTCTTTTACCATGGCAGATGCCCCTTGAGTCTAGCGACATTTATTACAGCTAACAGTTTCAATTATCACTGCCCATAGGGGCTCCTTCTTTGCAGGTACCAGCACTACATTTACCAATGTGCTGTGGAGGCCAAAAGCCACTTAAATTCACCTGTGTGTAAACAAACTTTAGCAGTTAGGAACCAGTGTCACAGAACGGTGGTCTTAGATAGCCAACTGTATGTAGATCTCAGGCTTACAATTTAAGTCACCTATTTCCATTCTAGACAAACCATGGCTGCAAATTCTTTGTAACAAACTTACTAATGCTTTTCTAAGTCACCATCACACTTATTTTTTTTACAGTACATTTAACTCATGATTCTTGAGAAGGAAGACTAAAGAGTACAAGGCGTATGACTCAAAACTTCCCATGTATCTGGAATTTCTCAGTGGTCTATTCCATGACAACCCCTGAGCAACAATAGTCCGTAAAGTCTCACCATGTAAGCATTGAAAAAGATGTAAGACAATGCACAAAAAAACACCACCAAACCAAACCAACCAGCCAAAAAAAAGATGCCATTTTGAAAAGTAAGCACTCTATCCTAGCTCTGACTAGCCCTTCAACACGGGCAATCTCATCATCCCCATATATCTAGGTTCATTTACAAAGCATTAAGGCTCCATTGAAAAATGCTAGGGACAGTTTAGCTTAGCTTTTGGCATTGCTACTTGGTCCCCTAAACTCCCCTAAGAGCTGAAAACTCCACTGTAGCATGGCCTTTGCAGCTCAAGATTTGTGTTTAAACTCTCAGGTCAGATATTACAAACCTTCAACTTCTACTACTAAAAAAAAGTCCCAGCCAAAAAATAAACCAGCTTAAATTGTTTTTGTTACACTTTTGTTACACTTTTGTTACACTTTTTGTTACAAAATTATTTTTGTTACACTCTCCCCCTTGATTATCTAAGTGAGTAGTACAAAGGTAATATTTGAGTGTAGTTTACTGAAGGGAAAAAACACCCAACCTTAAGGAAAGAACTGCTGAGTTTGCAATATCCAATTTCCATGGTGAAAAAAGAAATTAATACAATTGAGCTCTGCCAAGCTATGACTTAATAAAAAGTTCAGACTAAGAACTATTTTGAAACTCAGATATTAACAATGGAGTTGACAATTTCCTTTCCGATCTTACTACCCACTATATGAAAATAAATGCACAGAGGGCTGCTGAACAGAAAAGCTCCTTCCCTGAAGCCAAAATTCTTCTGTAACTCTTTAGAGTGCCAGAATGTTTCTTATAATGAAATTACCAGCTCTACTGAACACACCTAGAAGAGCAAAAACTATAAAGAATCTACTTATTTAATGATAAAGTGTTTCTTCATACATACAAGAAAAATGTAGAAAGAGGACAGCAGCATGTATTTTTCCACTGCACTTAACACTTTGGTGTCCATACCCAGTCACCAGTTTCCAGTTTTAAAAAAAATTAAAATACCACACAATACTTATTTTTTCTTTCGGTGCAGAGCTGGTAGTACAAGTTCACATAGCAGAAGGGAGGAACAGATACAGTGATATTGTTCTCAATCTTTAATTCTTAAATATTAATGTCTGGATGATCAGAACAAAAGCATCCTCATCTTAATTTGAAGATAGTTAGCTCCCCATAACTGCTGTGTTCCTATTTGTAACTTGTGAACATTGATCAACAGCAATAACATATATGCTAAATGAAAAGTGTATCCACCTGAATTGACAAGTAATATAAAAATTATTTCACTCTATTTACAACAGTACTAGTAGTATTAGACTCATGAGGGAAAAAAGCTTACAATAAAGAAAATAAATATTTATTAGACCAATGTAAGAGTTTAGAATCCACTAAGTCACACTAACATGTACACAGTAGTTTATAACTAACATGTATAACTAACATGGACACAGTAGTTTAAGATATTTTAACAGCTCTTAGGACAGAAAATATTTATTTCAAAGAACATCCAGAAGAAACATTTGGTCTGAAACTGACCTTTAATCTTTTTGGTGAGTATTGTCTGAATTAACAAAATACAGCAAGTTTAGCCAAAACATTAACTGAAATGAAAAAGATCTTAAGATAGCTTTGCTTGGGATCACAGTGAAGTTGAAACACTGACAACCATCAATCTGTATTGCACTGCAGTCCAATTAGCCAGTATTATTATCCTAATCAAGCATCAGATTTGAAGCCTTACATGCTTCGTTTTCTGAACTACTTTTCTGTAAGTCTCCAAGTCTGTTCCGGAGCTGACAGAGGCTAACATGCTCAATGTTACTGGTTCCTGTTGCTTGAGAGAACTGGCAACTGCCTTCCTGTCAGGTCAAGTGTTTGTTGCTATTTTGAAAACCTCCACTTATGCAATAAATTACAGTGCTTTCATGACAGTATAAAATCAGCAGGTAAATTGTTACACCATACTAACATAATAAAAATGTACATTAATGCTAGTTATAACCATTGAACAGATAAAAGTTATTAGTTACATACTGATTATTTTTTTCAGATGTATAACACTTTTGGAAACAAGATATTCCTCTGTAAGGGCACTGATGCACCTTAAATTCCAATGACTGAAAGAAGGTACCCCTTGTCAAAGCAGACTTTGGATTTCCAGTTTTTGTATGGATATTCCCTTCCTTTATGATCAACTAACTACATCAATTGCTCTGAGCACCTGAACAGCCTCAATCTACTAGTATAGAAACAGAAGGCTCTTGATGTTGAGTGTATGACAGATAATACCACTCCCATGAGTATACAGTTTAGACAAAACAAGCTGGTTACCTCACTAAGACAGAGTTCAGGAAAAATTACACCCTACTTGAGAGACTTCACATTAATATAAAAACAGGGTACTTCTCCCAGCCTCCTGGAATAAATTATCACAGGTGTAGGACCTACATAATAGCAATACATTGCTAGAAGTACAGTATGTTTGATTTTATGAACATCAGATTTAAGTCTGTATAACTGGGTCCTCAAAAGACCTAGAGATAAATTGCCAGAAGCTTTATCATTGTGGTACAGACACTTCCTACAGGTAGGTTGTGATGGAGACTGCCAGTAACACAGCTGGAGCTTGAGAAAGCCTAGGGGGGAGAGGGAAATAAAAAAATCTTGATTTCCTGATAGTCTAGTATCCACTCCTGGGCACACAGAGCAGATCCACAGAATAATTTGAAGGCTAGTCAGCTTCACCAATGGAAGTGTCCCATCGAACATCTGTTATTCAAAAGTGCATCCTTCAGAAGAAGGTCACTGCCATCCACCATGTTATGTGCAATATGGTACACAGCTTGAGAGTTTTTTATTAGCTTACGTGGAATTAAAATCTCTAAATTTGACAATCCCTACATAAAAACTTCAGTTCTGCAAGAAACACAATGGTCCTCTGAAGAATTCCAGACTCAATGAAGTTACATGTCAGTCAGCTCACTTCAGGACTAGGTTACCCTGATAAACCAGGCACCATGCTGCACTCCATGAAGTGCCCAGAGCACCTGAACTGAAAAACAATGTTGATGATGCATACCTCATGGCAGACATCCATATTCTGATTTGTTTATTTGGAATAAGCCAACTACATAACACCCTTTGCTAATTCAGGCTTCCATCATAGTGATATTTTTTGTATGCAGTGACTTTGGAGAAGTTATATCCAGTCAAATGGATGTTCGTACTGCATCATTTCATTGCTAAAACAATTACTGCAGCCAGAACTGACATGCAAGTCACCATCCTGAAATAAAAGACTAAAAGCACTCAGCTTCAGATCCATGACAGATTGTTATCTCCCTTCTGCTCTGAACCAAATGCTACCTGTTGTAGGAGAGAACTGCTTGTACAGCACCAAGCCTCACCGGGGGCCAGTTCCTGCCAGTGCTGACTTATAAAAGTGACATTGAGAAAAAAATAAGGCTTGAAGGGAGAGAGGGAATAATCAGACACTCAAGAGGAAAAAATGACAAAATAAAAACTTCAGAGAAGTGCTTACAGAACTGAGGCATGCAAACACTATCTAGCAAATCTTGTGGACATAGAAGACAGAACTGAAAAGTTTTCTGAGCTCGTACCTTTATACCCCAGAAAGAACCAATGATTAAGGTGAGATACCAGAACAGACAGAGTATGTGATGATTAAACTATCACTAATTACACTACTTCACACCCTAGAACAGTCTCTGGAGCTCAATCAGGAAACAAATTATTGCATCTGAGCTGACGGAAAACTGCCAAAACACTCCAAAATGCAGCTTCAGGTAAGATTCCAAGAGAACACAGTACATCCCTGGAGGCTTTGAAGATGCACAGAACTTTCTTAAATTACTTACAAACTACTCATCAGAAGAGACACCTTCATACAGGAATACATCTTCTTGGTAGGCCAGCACTCTGCAAACAAGAAGTGAAGTGAAAAAAATGCCTTTAAAGGTCCTCCCTGCTGCACCTCATGAACTCTGTAGAAGGACAGCTACAAGTCAGCTACATCTCCTTACCAGAAGGCAAAATCTTTTTTTTTTTCTCCTGAAATCAGATATCAGAAACCTTAGAGACTGTGCTCACAGTATCAGTATCAAATAGACTTGATCATTTGTCCACTGCAGCAGGTTGTTACATGCACAGGCACACTTTTGCCTGCTGTAAACTTCTGTGCACCTGTATTTTCTCAGGCTTCCAAAAGCAATTTCTAGGAGCAGAAAGACAATACTGAATTTTGCTGCTGGCAGAAAAACCAGATTTGACTTGAACTTAATGTCAAAGCAGGCAGTTCACCGCAGAAGAGCTGACCCTTATTCTGTATGTGCTACTGACAACACTAGAACAGACAGCTCACATCACCCCATCCTCAGCACCAGAGCTGCTTTTGTCTCCCAGCAGCTTTCCCTGGTTGTGCAGATAGTAAAAGATCTGGGCCACTTTCTGGACACAACGGGAAGTGGTGCAGAATGCACACATGCACAGAGGAACAAACTCTCTTCCCAACACAAACTCGGTAACGACAGTCCTACCCCATAAGATATATCAGAAGCTGTTTACACCATTCTAACCTCAAACCCACACTCATTATTAATTTGAGCAACTACTAGGCTAGCACTCAAAACTGCCAGGAAGCGTGCCAACAAACTGAACACTGTGGACGGTCATGGAACAGAGCCTGAGTTCATGCTACTGCCCTACTTAGGTTTGTTAGCCATCAGTATGTAAGCATAGCTGGCTGACAGACCAGAGGTGAGAAAAAGGACATGATGCATCCTTCTGCCACCAAGCTAAAGTGTTATCAGGACATAAAGGTATGGTCCAGACAGGTATGGCCAGTGTGACAGATGGACTCCTTGGTTACATAGTGTGAAGCATGGAGCAGCAGCATGAACACTTACTTTTTTGACAAACAGATTGCATAAACAATATGAAGAGAGGGCAGAGAAAAAAACAGGATTTGTCATTTACAGGCAGAAAAGACCAGAGGTGTTCAAAGAGGCTGTTAAGGAAAAGTCTCAATGGAGAACTGAAGCATTCAAAGCAAGACCTCCCAAATGACACAAAAAGATGTAGTTTAAACTATGGCATGGAGTGAGATCTACATAACCCAATCACTACTGAGTTCTAGACATCAAGTGCAACCAGCATTTTCTGTTGCAATCACACCTTAAATTTAAAACTACACAAGGTTTTAAAGTTCCAGCTACACAAACTGAGCACAGTGCTAACAGTACAGTGTAACACAAAGATGCCAACACTGTTTAAGAAAGATTAAAATTACAATACCTATTGTATGGCTAAAAAATATTGGTTCACATAACATTGCACAAAATTAAGCCCAAACCCTGATTTTTTTTTAACTGTTAATTATCAGGTTGCTAAAAATATAAATGGATGTCCAGTTATAAAATGAATTTCATACCTGAGATACTCTTAACTAAAACCTAAAGCAAATAAAGAAAGAAATAGCCCTGCATTTAATTTGTTAGAAACTACCGCTTCCTTCTCTCCAAATGCAAGGGGAAGCTTTTGCCTGCGGTATTGCACAGAACACACACCACTACAGGATATTCATAGTTTTCTTCCTCTTTTCAGTTAACCACAGAAATCAAGCACAGTTTTACAGAGAGAAGTCTATTTGGATGCCTTTGTGTATATTTAGTGTCATAAGCCAAGTGATGTTTCTGTTTGCTTTGGCTGACTGAGGGGGAGTAAAGGGAAAAAATGTCTACTTAGAAAGAATGACCACATCTTAGCTATGCTCAGAGAGAGCTGTCACATGGTTAGAGGAGCAGGAAATAACTTACAGTTCAGTTGAAGCAGGACTAAGCAATTCTGTGGTTTCAGATCTGAGCCTGTAGAGTTGCTGAAGCTGTATCTTCCAGCATACAGTTTCTTAATATAGCAGCTTACAAACTGGAGAGTCTGGTCCTGCCTGGAGAAGCAGCAGTGAAGGATGAAGCAGTGCAAGAAGCCTGAGGAATACCATACTCCTGCTTTTGTGTACCCTTCTCATATCCACTAGAAGTTCTCTTCCCTGTAACATTAACAATGACTTTGGCGAGTAAAGATAAAATAGGTGAGAAATGTGTAATGGCCAGGTCTCAGGCTCAAGTGCACTCCATGTCTGCAGCAGCAAACAGCTAGCTGGTACAGACACTGCCTCCTCTCCTCATGTCTTTCCTTGTGCAGTGCCCTGCTGAGTTACACTACATGCCATGTCTATCTGGGAACTGGGTATGGGTAGGTGTCTTGGGGTGACTTTATGGGTACCCCCTATGACCTGCTCTATGCCCAGACATGAATCCTGTGCCTTTTCTGTAGCTTTAAAGCTAGCTAAGGGAACGGGGGGGGGGAACCTGGTGGAATTCCTTCAGCACTGTGTTCAAAAACACAGATAAACTCACTGGCTTCTCCTGCCCGGCTGCTCAGCTTGGCTCTCTGCAGCAGGGAAGAGAGCGGCATTCTCCTGCTTTCTAGCTAGCTTTTTGTTGGTTAGCTAAAGCAAGGAGTTTTCCCGGAACTTTGGTTTCTTCTTCTTCTCTTCTGGACTGTCCAACAACACCAAAACATCAGCCGGGACACCTTACACCTCGGCCTGGAAGGGCCCAAGCCGACCCAGCTCTGAAGAAGAGAAAGCCACACCCACAAAGGACTCGGAAATCTACCCAGGTTCTCTCCACAGCGAGAGGTTTTATTATTTAGCATTATTCTTTTCCCATGCCTGCGTGCATTGTGTTTGTTACATAAATAACTTTTTTTTCCTTTTTCACTTTCCTCCAAGGAATTTCTTCCCGAACCCCGTGGGGGAGGGGTGGCTGAAACCTGCCTTCCTTCGAGGGGACATTCCTCCCAAAGCATTCCTCCGAATTTGTCTCAAACCGGGACAGTAGGACTATGTGTCTGATGAGACACAAAGTTCATCCTCAAGAACAAAGCAGCTGAGGAACTGAGAAGTAAGGGGAATAAGGGAGTGGAGGAGAGAATAGTAAAGAAGAGAGTCAGTCCTACCTGGATATCTCTGTGCAGATTATGGATACAGGAGCTGAAGGGAGAAAGGAAGATTCTGGAAGCACTTGAGATACAAGAGGGAAAGAGGAAAGGAGGAAACCCTGTTACTGGGACAGGACAGAAAACTTGCTAAAAAGATAAAAAGAGCATGTGTGTTAAGAGAGTACAAGGAGAACATGATGAAAGCAGAGACATGAGATTTGGAGGGTAGAGGTCACTATGCAGGACTTCAAGGTATATCAGCAGGATGGGACTTACAAAAGAAATAGTGATTAAATTGATTCCTAAAATATAAAATTATTTTTAAGTCAATAAGTTACCACTTCTGTTATAAAATGT
This sequence comes from Aphelocoma coerulescens, assembly GCF_041296385.1. Classification (NCBI taxonomy): domain Eukaryota; kingdom Metazoa; phylum Chordata; class Aves; order Passeriformes; family Corvidae; genus Aphelocoma; species Aphelocoma coerulescens. Next base: position 22,947,627 of record NC_091014.1, on the reverse strand, counting down.
ACTAAGGAGGTTGTAAAAAATCTCTCCCTTTTCTTTATCCCTAACACAAAAAAATATTAATACAACAAATTAATAGTAATTTCTTATCCACAAATCACACACAGGTAAATTAATCTCTTGGCTGTCACCTTGAGAGGGAAGAAGACATTTAGAATTTACTGCCAAATTCCCATTTTCAAATATTCTTGTTCTTCAGCCTAGACAGCAAGACAAGTAGTAGGGCTGGTTACTTAATCTCAGCAAGTGCTGGCTAACTTTTGGGAAAGCCATTATCATCAATACCACTTGAAGGGCTGTTTTTGTAAAGGATTTGCAATCTCAGAGGCAAGAGTTATCTTTCCATAATTGAGAGTTCAAATAATGACCAGTTTTCTAAGCTGTTCAAAAAGGCAAAAGTCACATTTTCTTTTGCTAGGTTGGCGTTTCTCACATTGCAGGCACAGTACCTTCACATGCAAAATATGCTTATATGGGAACATATCTGTGCTCACTAAATACACCATCCTGATGCTGCATAGTGGCTAATGAACAAGGGGAGATAAAGGCGAAATAACACATTTGCATTGAAGGGAAAGGAGATGAATGCAGGGGGATTCTGAATTACACGAAGTTCTGAAGGGGAAAAATGGTATGTGAAACTGTCTTACAGAAATGGAAACACTTACAACCTTAGTGTGTTCTTTCAGCTTCAAGCTAGACACACTGGAGAACTGAAGAAATATATTAACACTGTTTCTCAGAAAACCTAAAAAGAAAATGCTGCCTTAAGAGTGAGTATTTTAAGGACAGCTAAATAAACAGTAGCAGGAAAACAGCCTCACCAAGGTGGGGATGTATGTATGAAAGCAAGTGCCTAAAGTGAGAAGCAATCTGCAAATCTGTCAGTATGTTGTGGAGCTCTGCAGCAACAGTTTCCTTGCCAGCAATGATCATCTCCACAGAACATTATGTCTACAGGAATTGAGTAATTCATTTAATGAACTTATTCCAGAATCATATATTCTTAGCACAGACATTCTAATTTGAGGTGCCTAAAGTGTCATTTACTGCACAGAGGTGTCAGCAAAACTGTCTACCTTTAACTCACAAGTGTCTGAGAAAACACTACTAATTTTAAGAATTAAGCAAGTGAGCAGCTAAGAAAGTGTCCCTATGACTGTTTGAATTGCATCTTTTTTTTTCCATTTGGACCTTCTAAAACACTGCTCCTGTCATGTGATGATCACAGTACACTTCAGGATCTTCAAATTTAACTGTAATTGCCCCTGAAGGTAACTGCACACCTACTGTTCCCATTTTATTGGTTATCCACACATAAACAACATGTCTGGAAGCCACAAAATTTAGTGTGGCAGTGTACCCAAGCAAATACCTTGAGAAACTAAACTATCTTGTACAGCATCTGAGTCATGTTCTGGTAGAGTGGGCTGTTTAAAACCACCCATGAAGATATACTTCTAGTTCCACTAAATCCACTTTGCATGATTAAAATCCCTCTGTGCACAAGTAACAGTGTCAGCCTTTCTTGAGGAAACTGTACCCTAACCTACCGATAAGCAACTATGTCTAGTGCTTGTGACGCATATTTGTTACTTCCTGTATTTTATTATCTAGGTATTAGGTAATGAAACCATAAGTCTCCATACTATACTCCATACTATACTAAATTTTATTTCTGTACTACAAAGATTCCTCAAGAGATGAGCCTATGAAACACGCTCACTGGAGGAGAGGACACCATAAATCTTAACACACAGCTTTAAGTCAACAGCAAATTTTCTCAGCAAACTGAATGCTTAAAGCTCCACAAACCCCATCTACTATGCAGACAGTTCTGCCTGTAAGAGGTCAATGACGGGATTGGGCCTTTTTTCACATTGGTTAATGAACTAGTACAGAGTTTCTAGGTGGCATTCACTCAGGACATACAAATATTTAATTCTTCACTTCACCCATTCCAGCACTAAGCTAGAAGCTGCCAGTGGCAATTGCTGCCACTGCTGGCACCTGCAGCAACTATCAATGAAAGCAGTAGATGATGCTGGCACTATTAAAAACAGAGCAATAAGGGTCATAAGAAGTTCTAAAGAAAAAACAGGTGAGTTTTTCAGGCAGAAGTACCAGAATTCCTTCAAAAAAAGAAATTCAAGATCTAAAGTTAGAGCGTTCCCCACAATCATATTTTTAGCCTGAAACTGCATGGTTCTTATGAGACAGATGTTACACTCTTCACTTGTGGCAAATTCATCTTGTACTACATCTTTCAGAACCTCAGAAGAAATAACCAGAGAGAAAAACATTCTAGTGATAAAAAATTCAAAACAATATTTACAAGAGATAATGCTAAGAAATCACATCAATTTTTCCATTCAAGGAAGAACAAAGTAGTCTTTACATTTACATATTTGCATGAAATAGAAAACTCAATTTTTATCTTCTAACAAGAACCTACCTCTTCCTTGGGTGTTCTGCTAAGCAAGGGCTATCTGGACATCTTGGTGAAAATCTAGCAGTCAAAACACGACCATTCATCTGAATTCTACATTCAAACTTTTCCCTCTTCTAAATTCCTCAATATGATTCTTATCTGTGAAAAACCAGTAAGTTACAACACAACAGCTTGTGACTACAAATTGTTTTCATCCTGTTGTGCATGTATACCATAGGATTCCAGAGCACTTATCAGGAGCATGAGTAGCAACGCTTGACCATCTGATTAACCACAGAGATGCTGAGAGACTTTCAGCATGCGACTGGCTCCAAAACAGATAAAATGTATCTACAAAGATGCTTAGAAGAGAATGCAATCATGCTGAAGCCTTAACAAAGTGAGGTACTGGTTGCAGGTCTACCTTACTAGGTCACCCTTCATTCAGCAATACATAAGGCTTCACAACAGAAATACACAGTGACCGAAACTTCTATCAGGACTCGCTCCTCATATCAAGACACAATTTGTCTAGCACATGAGGTACAAGCATGGCCAGGAGGGATGTAACCACTACAGTCACTGAAGCAAAAATAAAAACTTCTATTAGATGAGTTTCTATCTTAAAGTAAGTTGAATAGGAGATTTAGATAACTGAGAGTGAAGTTTATTGAAAATTATGGGATTTTAACACCTAAATTTCTGTCTATTACTCCTTAACTGTCAGGAAGCAGACAGCTCTGCACTTAACCAAATCCCACACTTTGTGAATTGATGCTCTGTCTCAAATACATACAGCTACGAGAAGCCTTCTAGACTGTTTCCAAGTGGTCTAAAAGCATTTCTCATCCATGGGTAAATAAGCTAAGGCAGTGAACTATGCTGTAAAGACATTAATAGCAAGCTGTGAGGAAAACGAGCATGAGAAATACACTATGATAAGGACGACGGTTGTACCACTCGCTCTGGAGAGTCTGATATGATCCATTACTGTGAAAATCACTTTTGTAGGCACAGGTTTGGTTCAAAGGAACTGTCAAAACCCCACTGTCACTCCCTCTAGAATGGAGGATAATCACTGACAAATTGTTCAGGGAACTCACTCTAGTGGATACTAGTGAGGTGTCTAAAGATGCGACATGTCTTTTGTAGAACAGGACAAATCCCAAAAGGTATCTAGGTGTAATTCTCAAAACTATTCTGTTCCACAAAACCCTATCCTTTACACTTTATCTTCTCCCTCAACATCTCATTTAAAAACAAATGCAAAGATGAGAGAATCACCACTGAACTAATGACTCAGTTCTCCCTATTTGTATAGGGGATAAGTCCTTTTTAAACTGCAATGTTGATGTTTTTTGGACGTACAGACTGCAGCTTAAACTCAAACTGAGGAATCCCAACACTTCTCAGACACACGAAGTTGCCCATTACTTAGACCTGCAGTCCACCTTCAAGTCCTTGTTCATGCTTATTTTCATAAGCACAAGCAATCTTACAAGACCCTTCCTGATAAAACATTTAATTCTTATCAACTAAGAGCTATAACTGCCATTCAAGTTTTTATTTTGTTTTATCTCAACTATTACTGCAATTTGTTCTTTGGCTCTGATATATAACTTATTCTGGTCACATGCACTTTTAAAAGCAGCCAAAACAGTTTTCTTAGTTAGCTTACTGCTGTGTCACTTTTTCTGCATCATTCACCAGTTCCTGTTTACCATATGAACCATGGCAAGACCTTACAAAGAACAACATATTCCTAACCTTATTCATTACACCTTATCCAAGTGTTGAGTCCCACTTCTAAGCAATATAAAATATCCATACTCAATTTTACCTACTCCTAATGCTACCAAATACATATTTCTCGTGGGTTTTTTTTCCTCAGGCCTCTCAAAAGATTATTTCTACAGAATAAACTAGTTTTCCATTACTGACATCTCTGACCAATATTAATCACACAAATTATAAAAGTTACTTTATTACAAATTATAAAATGGACATCTAGCATTTGCTTTTTCTTACAAAACTCATCGTTGTTTAAAGTAACGATTTGTAACTTATCAGAACTTCAGCAAAAATTTCTAAGTTGGGCATAACCACAAAAAAATCCATTAATATGCACAAAACTAATCTCATATCTCCCCTTAGTATAAGTATAGAATTTTATTTCTACATTATGATAAAAAAGTTATTGAAAACTTTTTACAGATAGCAAATTTTACACCTGAACTAGATAACAAAGGTCACAAACTTGAATGAAAATTAGTTACATGCCTAAACAATGGAAATCCTAAAGGGCTGCCTTACACTGGAGACATACTGCAAGTAGTTCTACATCTGGATTCGTATTTCAGCCAAATTAACTATAGCTACAGCTTTAACTATTAGCCAGTGGCTTGGTTTTGAAAGCCTGATCTGTCATGGGCAAAGGTATTTTAATAACTTATAGATTCAGATAAATCATTTTACAGCTCAGCAAGTGGAGGAGGAAAAAAAAAAAAAGAGTAAAAAATAAATCATTTACCCTCCGTAGGTACATTTGCTTACTAGTGAGTTTCTCGAAGTACCAGTAGTAGTCTGCAAAATGGTATCAACCTCAGCAAGAAAGAGTGATGGCTCTTCACCATTTCCCCCTCTCCCAGGAAATTTTTCATCAGGCATCATTACTTTAAGATGCCATTGGAACTATGTCCATTTCTGAGTTCACAGATTGTGAGTACTCAATTGAAATTATACTACTTGATAAATTCATCTGCTTTTCCACAGAACAAAAACCAGGTAGCTGAATCCTCAATGCTATTTCAAAATAGCTGCCTTGTTATCAGTCAGGAACAAAGGAAACACTGAAATAAATCAGATCCAGAGCACCACATGCTTTCTTAACTAAGCCCTTCAGGCCTAATAGCAGCTCTATGCCCTCCATTAAGAGCTCTATAAATTATTACTACAAAGAGTATCTAGGATCGTAGTTTAATGTCTCAGTTGTTCCTCTGGTGTTCACTGCAGTAGTGATCTAAACACGAGGTCTAGTCAAACACCTAAAATTTTGTCAATGTGGCTGATGCATATCACATCCAGTAACCTCTCCACACCCCAGAGTGACAAACACCACCTGCAGCAGCCAGGCAGCCCAGACATTTCAGCTGATTGCAAGAGCAAGCATTTAGCATCCTACAGAACTCACAAAATTTTCCTTTCTTAAAAAGCAGCACTTACAGTCTGAGGCTTCACTAATGAGTAATTCAAACATGGATATTATGAGATCAAATACTGTGTACATTACAGCAAAAAGGCATTTATCAGCACAGCATGTTGAGTCAAACCAGAAGGTCAAGAGTACCAAGAATCCTACTGGGCTCGAACAGATACTGTGGTTTTAAGTTAGACAGCCAAGGCTGTTACTATCTCCAGGTACTCATTCCACTGCTCTGCTTAACACAATGCCCTCCAAAGGACAGAAATACTCAATCTGTTCATTTGTTTCTGAATTTCTGGCTCATGCCCCACAGTAAGCCAAAAAAGCTGGGTTAAATACCTCTAGACCTTCAATGCTCAAGTCCTCAGGACTGAACAGAGAACCTTAACAGTACTAAAATAAGCCTATGATTAACTTAGAGAGCATAAAGGGCTGGGAAAAAGGGGAAAGAACAGACCACAATTATAAGAACCTCAACTGGAAATTCATCTAATATTCAGTGTAAATCAGAATGTGTAATTTCAAGCAAGCCATAAATCCCATGACACCCAGATCCTGTGAAGATATTTACCTCCAGTCTGCTTTCAGCATACAATTTATGCAGTTAAGTTGGAAACTTAACTAGGTGAGTTTTACAGATGAGTATAACAAAAATTAAAAGTGCATCCACTTGATGAGAAAAAAAATCAAGTTACAGAAAAGCAAACTGGAAATCAATTTACACACAAATTCATGCACTATTTTTTATATTTAGAGAAAAGTTGATACTGTTTTTTTTTTCTTTCTTAGCAAAGAAGCTGAAGATATGAAACGTGTGCGTGAAATTAATTGAGGGATTTCTACAAATCTACACTTTTCAAAACATATACTTCAGGCTCATACCATCTGACACGCTTAGTTACTGTGACAGCATCTTATCAAACCCACTCCAATGTAAATATTCTCTACTTCCTGTTCAGTTACTGCATCTTATGTTTTCCTTGCAAAAGTCAGTTTGATCAACAATACGATTTCAAAGTCCAGAGTTATGTGGAACCAGTATGACTACACAGATATCCTGCTTTAAGTCACAGTTTTAAGTTCATGAAACATCCTCCATAGCTGTACAGCAAGGGCCTAATAGTCTTTTAGGTACTGGATACAATGCACCAGAACACAGTCATTGTTTTGGAAAATATGATTTTTTGAAAAGCAGCTTCTTTTCTAATAAAAGCTGTTATCTTTTGAAGCCTTCAAATAGTTCTTTAATACAGATAAGTAGTTTTAGTACAGTTTTACATTACATACAAGAAGGTATTCTGAAAACGAACTTACTGATATAGAAATAGGAAAATATGCAATATTTGAGTCGTATTTGAGTACACGAACCTGTTGTTTAGGCTAAGAAAGTACAGACTAAACCCAGGGCAGGCCTAGCACTGATACGAGCCTTCCTACAACTTCGTCAACACTACTTTGTTGTACCGCTGGTGCCCCTGAGGTCCGTCCCAGCCTCGTCGAGCAATGGAACTTGTGCCCCTCAAACTCCGCGGCTGGTCCTTTGCGGCCGGCTCCCCCTGCAGCGCGGCAGGGCAGAGGGAGCCCCGCCGGCCCCCGGGAGCTCCATATGCCGATGGACAGCGAGGCGCGGAAGGACGGCGCCCACACCGGTGCCCGAGGCGGTCTCGGGGCCGCCCGGAGCGCCCGGCTTCGGAGGGAACGAGGCCGGGGCTCGGCGCTCAGGGCCGGCAGCCCCGCCGGACCGGGCCGGCCGAGGGGCCGCTGCCGCCGCCGTTCATCGCCCCCCGCCCCGCGCTGCGGGCGAGCCGGGCGAGCGGCGAGGCCTGCGAGGGCCGCCCCGCTCCCGACGCCGGGACAGGGCAGCGGAGCAGGACGAAACTTCCACAGCCTCAACTTCCCAGCGCCCGGCCGGCTGTCCTCACACGCCCCCGGTCCGGCCCGGGCCCCGGCCCGCCGCGTCCGGGTGGGGCGGCTGGGGGTGCCCCAGTCCCCTCGCCCCCCTGGCAGGGACTCACCACGCATTTCTTGCCGAGGAAGCCGAAGAGGCTCTCGTTCTCCTGCGGGGTGAGCAGCAGCGAGCCGACGTTGGTAACCCGCCGCGGGGGCTGCTGCTGCGGGGCGCCGCTCATGGCCAGGGCCGGCCCGGCGCTGCCCTCGCCGCCCTGCGACCGATGGCGCCCGCGGCCCCTTCCTCCCCTTCCTCCGCCGCCGCCGCCGCGGCCTCACAGCAGCCGCATCGCGGAGCCTCCCTCACGGGGCCGGGCAAGGAGGGAGGAGGACAGGGGCGGCGGGGAGGGTGCCGGGGAGGGGGCGGCCGAGAAAGGGGATGCCGGGCAGCCGGGGAGCGGTGCAGCCGCGCCGGAGCGGCTCCGCGCCGGGGCCGATCCCGATCGCTCCCGCCCCTAAACTTCCAACTCCGGCCCGGCCCCGGCGGCCGCGCGATCCAACATGGCAGCGGGGGCGGGCGAGACCACGGCGCGCGGCAGCCAAGGGGGAGCCCAGCGAGCGCGCGGCCGCCGCGACCATGCGCCGTGCGGGGGGGAGGGGAGGGCGTCGCCTTCCGCGCCCGCCCCCTCGGTACCTGCCGGGCCGGGCGGTGCTAGGCAGGGGTGGCCAGCGGGGGCGAGAGGAGGAGAAGGGGGAGGATGATCAGAGCACGAAGAAAAAGATAGACAAGAAGATGACGAAAAGGAGGAGCGGTCGCCGCCGTAGGGACGCGGCCGCTGTCCCGGAGCCGTGGGAACCACTGGTGCGCCGTGAGGGGCACTGCCGCCCGGTGCTGCGGGCCGAGGTCGTGGGGAGCCCGGGTCTGTGGGCGAATCGCCCGGAGCGCGAAGGGGTCCCGACAACATCGCCTGAGCGCGGGGTATCCGGGCCGCCCGCGGGGATGCGGAAACCAGCGTGTGCTGGAAGCCCTTCAGCTGTCAGTGGAACCCGATGTAATTTGTAACTCAAAAAGTCTTTTCTCGTTTTGTAGCAGAAAGGAACTTGTTGGCCGCGCAGATTGCCCAGCCGGGGTGTCACTGTTCGCAGTCAGCGGGGAGGCCGGGCAGGGGCGTCACCGAACAGGGCCGGCCAAACATTGCCTGCCACAGTCTGAGGTGAAACACCTCCAAATAGTAGATATTTCAGGCTCTCCAGAGGCCAGCTGCTTAGGAGAAATCAGGTATACAATCAACAGCCTTTGTCAGCTAGATTTCTCTTCCCCCTGCTTCTCTCCATGTGAAAGCAACTAGCTGCGATGAAGGTTGAAGACCTTTCAAAACCCAAAGACCCAGAGCACTGCTGCTTATACCCAGCTTTCAGCTGCACAAAAGAAATGTTCATGTTTCTCACGTGCAAAGGTGAAAAACAGATATCAAAGTGAGCACCTTGCTAGTTTTCTGTGGTTTTAGGTGGAGAGTGTGCTGTCATCCTCTGATAAATTAATTGTCCATGCGGAAGGTGCTAAAGCAATCCCTGCATTGTAGTTTACTGTGCATTGTGGAGGAGAACTGAAGAAGTACAAAAGGAAAGGAACTAGGGAAGACTGGAGGAAAATCTGGGAACACAAGTCTTTATATGATGCTGTACTGACTCCGTATCTTCCAAAAGATCAGGCGAGGACAGATGGCAGCCCCTTCTGCTCTACTTGCAGGCCCTTTTCCCTGTATTTAAGAGCTTTAAACTGTGTCCAAAAGTGTAAGGAAGGAAGAATATGGAAGAAAATCCTGATTTTACACCATAAAAATAGTTTAAAATGCATGCATATGCAGGATTCCTAAATCTGCAAGTCTCTCAGAAGTGGCTTGAGTCTCAGTGTAAAGGAAAACCAGTAGGAACCAAGTGCTTCCAAAGTATTTCTCAGCAATCCTAGGTTCTTCAGTTTACTCACTTTCTGTAAAATATACACTTTCTGTGTAACTATGTGTGTATTTTTAGCAGAATGGGAAATATTTTAGCTATAGAATATTGGCAGCATTTCTTTCATTGCAAATATATGTAAAAAGATGAAACACTTGGAAGCACTTTGCAAGAAGGTATTTTGTGGGATTTTTGGTGAGGTTTTTTGTGTGTTTTGGTTTTTTTGAGGTTTGTTTGTTCGTTTGGGGTTTTTGTATTTCATAAACCAAACAATTATTGTATAGCCGAGGCGATTTTGAGGAAATTTACATGCCTCTCTTGCTGGTGGTGTAAATAACCAAAAATATAGTAGGCCTTCAATGGATACTGTCCTCATCTTTTAATCACTTGTATTCCTTGATTATTTTTTCTGTCTAAAAATTTTTGATGCTTGTTCCTGTGTAGATCTTGCCATATTGCCTGGGTGTTACAGGTGATGCATTTTGCTTCATACTGTTCTTTTCAGACCAGCTGGCTGGTAGCTATTCTTAAGGGCCTTTTAACCTTCAGGCTCTATTCTTAGGATTTTGTTTGCTTTTTTAATAAGGGTAGCAGGAAAAGGAAGAAAAGAGGTCTATTTTCAGCCCCTGTGTTTCATTAATTATGCAAAAGCTGTTTCTGTTTTTGTGTCATGGCTAAGCAGCTAGTCCTGAAGGGAAGGGGAAATATCAGTATTTGTCAATACATCCAAGGGATCCACTGAAAAATAGATTTTTGCCTTTGATATTTACGTTTGCAGTAATTTCAGCAAAAACCTGCTATTTCTGCATACAACACTCAGTTTGAAGCAAAGTTCTCTCAAGGAAAGCCACTAGAGTTACCTGTCTGTATTTTAAAGGAATAGGACTGCTCTTGCTGACTTAGGGCAATTGCTGTTTACTGGAGGCAGTCCTCTGATTTCTCATTGTGCTCCTTAGGGTTCAAATTGTGATATCCATTGCTGATGTCTATGATCTTCTTGGGAGTATGTTCTTCTTTCATATTTTTCCATTTCAGGATACCAGCTCATAGCACCTGGGTACTAAAATACTTTGGAAATTGCATAATCTATATCAATATAAGCAAGTGTCATGATTTTAAAGATCTGTATTATAAATATTTATTCAATAAATAGATTTTATTATCCTTGTCAGTTACCTTTGACAGAAAATCGAATTTTGTCTTTAAAATATGAACCTCTACAGTAGTAAGTAGTTCATACTTTGAGTTTCACGGTTTAAATATTCACACAATTTCAGAAGTAACATTCTACAATTGAAAATGGAGTAAGAATGTGAGGAAAACTTTCTATCTAAAGTTCATTTTTCTAGTGCTATGAATCATAATTCAAGATGATTTTATTAATGACTGAACTATATAAATGAAAAAAAAAATAGTTATCCAAGGATTTATTATTTTTTTTAGTAGTATCACTGTGTTTCCCAAATCTTGATCTTGTCACAGTCCTGATTTTAGGTCATGGTTTGGTTTTCTTGTTTTCCATAAAATGAAGAGACAGTTGATTACACCAGAGAACAAGCAAGGGTAACAGAGAATATGCCTTTCCATAGGGAAAAAAAAAATTCCTACCATCTCTTCCATTTCATGACATTCACAGTGACAAGTGGAATGGTCTGGGACAAGTGCAAACCTCGCCGTAGTGACCACAAGAGCACGGCTGGGGGAAATCAGGAGTGAGAGCTGTGATTACTGTGACCACACAGGAGGTTTATGTCAGGGCAGCTTGAGAATGAAGAAAAGGGAAGAAAAGCGTCTTTCCCTTCAATACCCTTTTTGGTTGGGCCTGTAGGAAACACCAGTCTGCTCACTGCAAAACTGCTTGTGGTAACTGAAAATAAGGAACTGTCTTTGTGGTTGGAAGTGGGTTTGCAGCTGTGAAGACACAAGTTCTCTTTTTTGAGTAAATCACATTTTTCTCAAGAGACCCCGTTGAAGAGGATTGGATTTGCACTGTTACTGAATTGATGTCAAATAACATATTAGTTATTTTACTGATAATAACCTCGTTCACTTCTACTCTCTGTGTTCTGAGCCTTTAAAAGTTTAGGAATCACAGCCCTGAGAGGTACCCCCTCTGGAGGTAACTGAATCATGTAGGGTTCGTTTCAGATTCAGTCACTGCATTTCCTTTCTCAGAGATTTTGCATTATCTGTTTCAGGTGAGGAATAGTCTGGAAGAAAGAGGATCAAACTTACGGTGTTTTATTTTCTCTATATTGAATTTGTATGCTGTAGGTTTCAATAACAGAAGGACATGAATTAGTAACAAAAGATGACAGTTAAGTTTTATTTTAATTGGTCAGTAAAGCCTCTGCTGATTCCATGCAGATGTAGGAAGAAGCTTCCCCCTTGCTGGGCAGGCCGTGCCGCAGAGTGTCCTTGCCGCAAGAGTGAGCAGACAGCAGCCTGAGAACCAATGCTGTGGGACAGTAAGTTCTTTCATTTCTTGCACCAATCCTGTCTTAGGTGCCAGCTAGAACTTTTCTCTTCCTGTAGTGCCCATTGTATATGTCTTTTTGTTTGCCGTATCTTTTCTAGCCCTCATTTTTGACATCATACTGCTTACTTGAAAAGTAATTTGTGCCCTTCCATTTTACTCAACAAAGGATAATGTTGATTTTGCTTTGGATATAGAATTGTACTTTTGAGTTATGGGGAGATCTAGCTCTTTTCAAGAGCTCCTCAGCAATTCCTTTGTGGCCTGAAGCATCAGACTGTATCGCTCTCCTTTTCAAGACTGTGAGGAAGATGGACATGCTGGAATTTGAGGCATCCTTTCTCTCCTCTTACTTATTGATCATTGCCTACAGCAACTGTGCAACAGTTCTGTAGCTGCTCTGCAAATTAGAGGAAAACATTTTTCTTTCCCCAGTCCAGGTAGCATCTAGCCTTGCATTAGAGCTCGTCTTCAAAACTGTATGGCACACGGTTCGTTGAAACACTCTTTTTATTCTCTTTGCTTGGTTTATACCTCAGCAGAGGTATGACTTCTTGAGTTTTACACTCAGCAATGATCATGAGTGGAGTAAGTAAGTCAGTCGTTTTATTCACAGGTATTACAAGGAATATTTATTCCTTCCTGTAAGTTTCCTGACAATTTTTGAATTCAATGTAATGAAACCCCCCTTCAGCCATTAGTCAGCCACCATGGAGATCAAGAACTTCACCAGTTAAAAAAAAGCAAAAGAAAAACATGTTCTTTCCTTACTGTGATCTGCAAATCTGTTGTTAGAGCACATTTCCTTAACAACAAAAATCTTGCTCTGGCTTTGAAACGTCAGTTCTTATTTGCAGCGTGACTGACCTCCCACCCTGATCAGCATGGTTCTGACCAGGAAGGCTCATCTTACTGAGAGGAGGGAAGCACAGGCAAGTGCATTCAAAATCTACCCTTTTTACTGTAAGTACTAAGAACAAAGTACATACTTGCCCTCTAAAATCTGCCTTGAGGTCAATAGTTTACTCCCAACATGTCAATGAGCAACTGGCAAATATGTAATGCCACTCAGCAACAATTGCTTTTTGGATCCTGATGGATGACTTAATAACTTTTACATAGTTTTTATTTCTTTTTTTTTTAGATTTTCTTTTTTTTCTTTAATTCTCTCTCTGGCGCATAACAACCTTAAGGAATAGGCATGAACTACACCTTTGTTCTCTGTTGAGGTTGTGCTGGGGCTCACACCAGCAAATCCTTACTGCAGTCCTGTGGTGTGTCAGGGCTGGCCGTGTCCTGCCAGTCCTGCTCTGCTGCTGCTGCTCTCCAGGAGGCCAAAGACTGGGATCCTGTCAAAGGGCAGATTTGAGTCCAGACCTGGTGCTTCTCTGTTGTGTCATACTCTCTCTGGTACTTCTTTAATTGTCTTGCTCCTATGTGGGTTTTGCCAGTTGATGCAAATATTTGGGGGGGAGGGGGAAAAGAGAACAGTCTTTATGCATCAGTGTTCTTGCAGGTGCATGGCTCCACCTCATAAAGCAAGATTGAGAACATGCATATCTTGATCAGCCTGATTTTTGTGTTTGGGGAGGTTACTTATATAAGCTGCAGGCCAACTAGAGCAACTGGTACAGTGAATTATATTGTTTTTATAGGAAAAAGATAATATACTTTAAAAATCTAAAATCTTAACAAATGTATGCTGTAGGAGTTCTAACATATAAACAAAATAAAATTGAACATCCTTCAAACTGGCTTGAGAAGATGGATGAAAACTATCAATTAATTGTTTATTCAAAACTACTATGTTGTTTAGTGCATGTGATCCATCAATAAGAAAATCTGTAGTCTGTCCAGTTGTTTCACCTCCGAGAGAATTAAGTCTAAAAGTACTTCTTTTTTTTTTTACTTGCATTCTAGTAAGTAAAGACAGTTAAATTTCATTAAGACCTTAGGACTATCTGGAATTTAGCACAGACAACCAAGTTATTTTAATTGGTATATTCGTGATGACTCTATTATTACTTTCAATTAAGGACTCTTCCCATGGTATGTTAGAATTGCACATACAAATGACGTCATTGCATTATGTGGATATATACTTTGCTCATGCTCACTAACTCTACCTGAAGGAGAAGTTGTCCAATAAGAACAAACCTACCTGTTTTCTTCTTTTATAACTAAAATACTGGTATATGTGTAGCACAGCATTGCTTGAAGCCCTGTATAGTTTTGGTACCCAACTGCCTTTTAAACATGTATGAGAACCCAGTGGCTGATCTGGAGGGAGGAAATGTTAAACTTGAAGAACATCCACAGCAGTCCCCCTCCTAAAACTGACCAGTCTTTAATAAATACTGATTCTGTGTGCTACAGCCTGAAGTAGTGAAATTTAGTTCAATTTTTACTTTGTGACAATAAATGTTGGAAGATGTGTAAGTTTTCTTTGTAGATGTCATAGTTCTCCAAGCCTATCATTACATGTGTTAAAATTATACGTGTATATATGAGACAGCTTCAGACCTACCATTTTGGAATGTAGATTTGGTTTTGTAGTGTTTGCTGCAACAGCATAATACGTAACTGCTGACCTGTTTTGTCCAGTTAGCTTTCTTGACCTTGAATTTTCTTGTGTCTATTTAAAAGATGAAATGAAGCATTTTTATTTAAAAGACTCTCACAAAAATTAAAGTACAGTGAGTTGCTGTTCAATAACTAGAAAACTACAGCACAGCTAATAAGGCTTTCTGAGAACATACTTGCTACTGCTATAGCAGAGGTCATGGCGGGGAGCCAGAGGAGGTTGGTAGACAGCTAGGCAACCAGAAAAGAACAAGTTTGTCAGCATGTGCAGCTGATTAACGTGAGGATAATTTTCCATAAGCATAGCCTGCAGTGTTTGCTGAAGGTGGGGGGGGTTTAATTTTTCACTAAACTTCCTAAAAGCTAAGCCATTTTTAACTGTGGTAGAAAGTAATTTGTTCAATTCAGATGGAATAAAGCTCTGTGAGATTTTTATGCTATTTTGACTCTGCCTACACATTGCAGCAGGCTGAGGTATATTTCACATATAGGCAATATAAGATTATTCCCATGAAGATACATTATGACTATTATTTTTGATAGGTGGTTTTATTTCTACTAATTAGAATGATAAGAACAAGAAAATATGAGAAACATTTAATGGCAGAAGAGGCAGCCTTTAGATATTCTGTTCTGCTTTTGAATGTCACCTAGATTAGCAACATGTAAAAGGAAATAAATTAACCTGCTTTTCTATATATTGTTATATATATAGCATAACTCACTGTTATAAATGTAGCATAACTCTGTGGGAATATGAATGGTCTTTTAAGCTTTATGGTGTTCTGTAACCCAAAATCTCTGTTCAAGTATAACTGAATCACAGTTCCAATCTCCAGAGCAGGTTTAGGTGTATTCAACTGTTGCACTGAATCTATACTTCTCCTTTCTCTGGCTCTTTCCATGTGCAAGGTCAAGGCTGAAAAGAGAATATTACCCAGGCCTGTGTCATGCAGAGACTTCCTTCACACTGAAATAACCCAGTGTTTGTCTAAGGAATGGTATAAAGAAGATGGACTAAAATAAATGCATGAGCTCTAAACTTTCATAAGAGAAGACAAAAATCAATTCATATTTACACTGTTGGGTTTTTTTTTAAATGAAATAATAACTCACTCAATTCTTAATATTGTTCTTGAATATACAGGGTATTTGCCAAAGTCTATAACCATTTGTGGTTTACTTCAAATATGATGCAACCCATAACCTGCATTCTGCTTAATTTTGCAGTATGAGCTGTTTTTATCCATTATTTATTGTGTTCAGATACAAGGAGGATTAGAACATTAGACAGAAGGAGCACAGTGGCTTTGAGGATGAGTTTCAGAAATGAAAATGAGCAGTAAAAACAGCTGTGCTTAAGTGTCTGAGTTGAGAATGACTGAAGGGGAGATATGGGAGTGGTTGGGAGTTGCCCTGGCAATGTGGCCTTGGAAAGGTGAATGCAGGTCCCTGGCTCTCCTGGTGAGAGATTCCCTCTAAAGCCGAGGAGGCATTAGTGCCATTGTGCAAGGCCCTAAAGCACTAATTAGGAATAATGTGTATGATTCTCTCTGCCTATTTCCTGGAAGATTAATTTAGATTGGGACAGGTTCAGAGGACAGATAGCATGTCTGGGAGCAAAGGAAAGAGGAGATGAGGTATCTTGATAAAACAAAATGGCAGAAGACCAAAAAAAAGATGTAACAGTTTAACTATAGTATACTTCCTGATCAATGAATAGATATAATTTCTGTTGACTTGATATAATTTCTGATCCTACAGAACAGAAATTGTAGTTTCTTAACAATCAACAGTGACTGCATTGTCATTTTTCAAGTGCTGAAGGACTTTATAAGCAACAGGGAGGAAATACATATTTTTTAAAGTAAAGGGGGATGTTAGTTCCAGAAAAGTGTTTAGAATATAATAAGATACATTTCTAGAGACATTTACAGATTCCTAATTATGAGGACAGTCTGTAACGTATCTCCAACAGAATTAAGTGGAGACAAAAAGATTACACTGCTTTAAAGCTGGAGCTCAAGACAAAGTGATTCTATACAGTGCTGCTTTTAACACCAAAGGACAGGACTCAATAATTCAGAAAATCCCTTTAGTGTTTCTGTTCATCTTTGTCTTTTAGATATCTTGCTGTCTAAAAACTAATAATAAACCCAATCACTGCTATGGAAGGAGTTTTAAATCCTTCTGTCTGAGGTTGTCTAAAACTAATAATGTTTTGGGGTCTGTTGAAGAAGAGTAGCTTCTAAACAAATCTGTCAAATATTAATTTAAGTCTCTGTTTAGTCTACAGCAGTGAAATTGCTTTGAATAGAAAATACATGATAAAATATGTGTAATGGGTTTCGTCAAAAAGCTTTTTCATTCTATTTAGCATTTTCCAATAACAGACAATCTCTACTGCATTTAATAAAAAGTAATAAAACTTCTGAAGCCAGAACTGATTGCTGGTTAATTTAAAAGAAAGAAAAGTTTATAACCTCTCTTTGCAGTATGCTGCTTATTCTCTGAATCTAGAAGTCAGTGGTTAAATAAAGTCTCTCTGGGAGCAATTTTCCATTGTGAGTCATAAGCATTGGATTGACAACCTTTATAGAAATTTAAATGCAATCCTATTAAACCGTACACTTCTATAAATGCTGAGGGATGAATTTCCTTCACTGGGTGTGGGGGCACTAAGGTGCAGTATTTCAGAGAATGGCTTGTAGAGAGTTTATGTAGCTGTGAGAAACTATAAGGTTGGAAACTGCATGGCTGGAACACCTGTACTATTCCATCAGGAGGACAGGATATCTAATGGTACAGAGCCCATCAGCCAGCAGCAATTACCTAAATGATGTTTGCCCACAGGAATAAAGCAATGGCCACGTAAATAAAAATGGTTGGTTTTATTTCAATATCTCATTAGAGCTGGATATTGCTCTTGCAAATATCACTTGAAACAAGTATTTCAGTAAAATGAAAATACCTATCACAATACTTCCTGGCCTGTATTCTGAATGTACAAGATTTAGAAAAAATAATGTCCTCTAAACTTATTTTGTGGTTTCATCAACTTTGTCTCCCATAACTATTAGTTTGGCTTCATTTTGAGTTTTTACCCTTATAACCTCTGGGTAACCTATAAGTGGAAAATGTAAATGTGTTCAAAATTACTAAAAAATTCAAACACCACTCTTGTCACAAAAAAAAAAAAATGCATAGGGGAAATAACCATTTCCCATATCTAAAGAAATTGGCAAATGTAATGCCAGTCAACCTACTTGGAATGCTGAGCATACACATGAAGGAGAAAACTAGGGAGATCACAGATGATATTGTAATGATGCAAAGGAAGAATTCTAAAAAGAGGATATGTGAAGATGTTGGACAGCTTTCTGGAATAACAGAGAAGGCATCACCAGCAGGTGTTTTGGGAGTTCGTAGTATCCCTGTTCTCCTTGAATCCGAGCACTCATGAATGCCAGTGTGTGATCACAATTTTGTGAAGCTGCCCCTGGTTGCTGGGCTGGGCTCATGGTGAGGTTTTTGGACACAGATGCTTCTTGATGCTCAGAGCAGTTCTCAAAGCCTACACAGCTACGTGAGCTTAGAAACCACCACTCCCAGTATAATCCTTTCTGACATCAGGTCAGGCACATGGTGCTGTGCAAGTTGTATCTTGTTTTCAGCCTCCTGCTATCACAACCTCTAGATTGCTTAAGATCTGGCACTGGTAGTAGCTTCCTGGGGAAGGGCATTGCAAGGTGATTGCAAGCTATGTGTGTGGACACAAACCCCATGCAGCTCAGCACTGTGCTTCTCAGAAGACAGGAGTGCCAAAAGAGAAATGCAGTGAGGCTCTGCCACTGTTCAAGAGTGTTACTATTAACATTTTCTGTCTTGTAGCAATAATTTTTGTCAACATCCACTTCTACATGCTATTTCTTGTTTGTTAATTTAAAGCAAATTACTGTTTACTGCTAGTGATCAGCTGCTCTAACTTTATCTTCTTCCTCAAAAGCAGCCACTAATAAAAGATCAAAGTCTGTGCTTTGCTGTACATATGTTTTTCTCTCAGTAAAACTGAATAGCTAAAGTTATGCCAAAAGTTTGAACAAGCAAATGAACAAAACCCACTAAACAATCTACACAAGTGAGTTGTGTTTAAACACATTCTTCTGAGCCAGGAATGAGAGATTCCAAGTATTTGGAAACAAAACCATCAATTAACCAATGCAGTCCATTGGTTAATCAATTGGTTAATCAGCCATAATATACTGTCTAAGATTAGCAATAATTTCCCACCAGCTGTAACCTCCCTCCCTCCAGCAAAACATGCACGTTACAGGTTTGTATCATTCCATGTCTCATGGCAGCCCACAATCCAGAGAGCAGCACAGTTATTTACAGTTGGTTTCATTAAAATTGCCATGTATTGCAGAGATGGGAGCATTCATGCGTGTATATGTATGTATGTATTTTATATATGTATGCATTATTTGTTCATATATAGTCACAGATTATTTTTTGTCCTGCAGTTCTATTCCAACAAGGATGCATCCTGACCACTTGGGTAGAGGAAAACTCTCATGAGAGAAGAACCATTTACCTTCAACAAATCTTGTAGAGCATCATTTGTCTTTGGCCTTTCCAATGTATTTTATACTGGAACTTCTACAGCAGCAAAGGCTATAATTGAGCTTTTAATGTGGCTTTTCTGTCTGCATGAGGTTTTATAGCCCGGGGCCTCAGGACAGGCAGGATTTCCAAGATGCATTTTATTGGAAAGTTTTGAATAGCTCTGCTTCTTCACATTGATTTTTGAAATCACTGCTGGTCATGCAAGATAATTTGAATCCAAAGTCATGTGGAAAACCTCCCACTCTCAAAGTCCTGATGTATTTGCGAGTTTTGTAAGCAGTTAGCCTATAAATGTAAATCTCTTCCTATGGTAAACATTTACAATGAATCAAAGAGAGGTGTAGTGGGTACATGTTGAGTTCAACAGATGTATGGGAATTCAAAGGCACTGCAAACATGGCTGGTTCTCCAGTGTGTAGTCTTACTGGCAGCGAGGTAGATGAGGTTTTTACTAAGAAAAGGTGTGGGAATATTTCCAGACCCCAAACCAGCCATGGCTCAGTACTCAACTCTTTTGTATTCTCTTTTCAGCCACCTCTGACTTAAAATTCTAAATTATTCTATGAAATCTCTTTTTAGTTTATTAGCAAGAAGTCTTATGCCTCTCTTGAGTTTAATTACAGACTGAATATACAGAGACTTGATCATTAGTATTAAGATTTTTTGAATGTATGATTATTTAATGAAGAAATTTCAAATTATTCTGCTTTTTTGTGCCATATTAGAATGTTTACAAAATCATTCTTGATGGATAAATCTTGATGAAATAAATCTGGATAAATCTTCTGATGGCTTCCCTTTCATAATAATATGTTTATTTCCAGTGTTTCTAGTGGTCTCTCACTTTGCCCCAACAAAAATACTGAGAAAGAGAAACTATAATAAGGTATTGCTCATTCTAGTACAGGCACATCAAGGAAGTGCAGAGAATGTGACAATTAGCATGGCAATCAGTATGCCAACTGATGGTGGCAATGCTTTCTGCAGTTACAGAAAAGGCTCTGGGTTCTCTCAGGCTCACTCGAAATTGTGTTCAAATTGATGAGGCAAAGTTTAATGTTCAGAGGATTTTCCACTGAAGTTATGCCCTTGTCTTAATTCTGTGAGGATGGGATGCCAATGGCAGGAGCAGAGATTTGGGGAAAGGCATCACACTTGCTGTCAGGCCCATGACAGTGCAGGAACAGTTTCTAATCTTGGTGACATTTTCAACCGAGGAAGCACAGCAGGAGATGAAAAGCTGGGTGGAGTGGCTGGCATTTAGATGAGCCAGACTGCTTCTAACATCAAAAGAGTTTCAGTTCAATAACTGGCCAAAGGGTCAACCAGGTTCTTGCCTTGCCTAAGGCAGTATTTCCATAATGGTTTTGGTCTGTGCAATTGCTTCCATAGAAACATGGAGCCAGAGAGCCCAGGCAAACTCCTTAATTCTTAGAGGGCTTTGCGCTGGGCTAGGAATTGTACTTAACTTAAACACTGGACATGTAATTACAAAGTTTATCTTCCCAAATTATGTTTTTTGCACAAAGTTCTGGTATCTTTTCTCAACAGTTGAATAATTGGGCTGGTTTGCAATAAACACTTTTAATCTGTGTTGCCTCCTTTCTAGGTAATTATGGTCTTGCTAAATAAGTTTTTGTGGAAGCATTGTCTTATGATTTGCCTTTACAACTTTATACATATATATAGGTATCTATGTATCTATATATCTATATCTCTTTATATTCTTTTGCTGCTTCATTTTTAAATGGTGCTGTTGTATTTCAGTGATTAAAAACAGCACTTATTGTTACTTCACCCATTAACTTTTGTTAAATGTTGCTTTCTACATACACTTAGCAAAGGCAAAATGAACTGTAAGTGCCTCTAAATGCAAAGCAACTGGTGGTATAATATACAGTTCCCCTTGTAGGTTCACCACAGAGGATCATGCCAACCTCCTGACACAGCATGCGTAGCCCTATATAAAGCTATTTTAATGGCTCTTAATTTGTTTTTTATTTTTAGAGCTTGTTCTTGAAATATGTATTTAAGATTCTCTGTTTAAAGTAATTTGGAGTTCTGAATTAAATATCATCCACAGGGCCCCACAAATCTTGATAATGTTCCTTCTGTGAGGCACAAGGGGTAGGATTCATTTGACTGTGTGCAGATCACTGCAGGAGTTATCTGCACCTATGCTAATCACATTATTTTCCCTTTATAACCAAAGAAAAGAAATAAGTATGAGTCAGCTGATCTACTTCTGATGTCTGGTACAGGATGAGATGAACTGTACCTTAAAAGCAACTCTTACTCCCTATATACTTCAAAACAAGCTTTGGTGACCTGCTCAGGTATAGACATTTACACTGGTGATATCTGAAGAGAGGTGAATCCCACTGAGGTGACTCACAGTAATTATGAGCACTCCTTTAAATGAGCTTGAGTGCTACACATTTACTCTTAGCTGTGCAGCTGTTTGCATATTAAACAATCTGGTAATACTCAGCTTCCACAGTAGATTGACAATTCTGACTAGTCCTTTAAAAGAAGAAATTCAGGGATTAAAAAAAAAATTCTGCAATTTGTAAATTCTAAGAGTGAAGTCAGGGGTATCTGTTTTTAAGTAAATTGCTATATAGCTATATTATTATCTTTAAACTCTCAGGAACTTTACTAATGGTCCTGAAAACACGTGAGAAAAGGCAAATCCACACATTATGCTTAAATCTAGTTTGGATAATTTAATTGAAGCTTAAATTATGGGCTTAAATCTGTAAACAAATCTTCTGTATGTGGATATGAAGAATTTTGACTCACTTCTTGGAGTAACACATTGCCACTGCAAATGTAGCATTATTTTCTTGATGAACATGTTTTTTTCCTAATTTTATGGAACTGTCAAAAGGATTTTTCAAAAATCTTTCTATGACATTAGCCAATGTGTTAGAAGTCTGTGTACCATGGTAGGTAATCGTAATATTGTGTATTTTTTGCATAATAGGTCTCAGTTTT
Organism: Aphelocoma coerulescens; assembly: GCF_041296385.1. Taxonomy (NCBI): domain Eukaryota; kingdom Metazoa; phylum Chordata; class Aves; order Passeriformes; family Corvidae; genus Aphelocoma; species Aphelocoma coerulescens. The sequence continues at coordinate 22,925,472 of NC_091014.1, read as the reverse complement.
GTGCTAAAGTCTTCTGAAACAATGATTATTTTTCAGACTTAAAGGGCTACTCTGTAGAGTTATGAGAACCTAAAAAACCCAAGAAACAAAGGGGGGGGGGGGGAATTGAAAGAAAAGTGAAAAACAACTACACTTACTAAAGAAGTTACACTTTAATTTTCACCCACCAGATGGTGCAACTTCCTCAATTTAAAGTACAATTTTCCTTTGAAAACGGTATCAAAATGACATTTACCAAATTAATCTACATGGAAAGAGTGAAGGAGCAGAGAAGTCCTACTAGTGCATTTAAAATAGCATTTAAATGGCATTTAAATGACATATGGTCCTTGTGTTGGCCCTCTGCACAAGACGGGGACACATCCTGCCTGAATTCAGGGACGTATTTGCTAATTTGTGTGACAGAAATAGCCTTTTAGTGCATATGGTCACTGCCAGCTGTTCAGCAAGTCACGGTGCTCCATCTGAGTGGGTTTCTCATTCTTTCTGTGTACCATAAAAACAATTACTAACAAATTTCAAAGCTTTATATCTGTGGAAGTGTACTGAAGATTGGTGATCTGCACAGATACAACTGAAATTTAAGAAGAGTGGGGCTGCCAGTGTGTGGATGAGAACGCATCTGACCCATTCACAAGATTCTTTTTAGAGCCATTTCAGAAGATGACTTTTTGAGATAGTAACTGTGGTTTATTATTCTTTTCACCTTATATGGGTGAAAATGTAAAAGGGAAAGAAAAATATCTATGGTTTGTGCAGTACTTTATCTATAAAATTATCTTGAAGTCAGATGCTGAAAGAGTAGGAAATGGGAAAAGAGGCAATCCCTTGGCAGCTGTCTGCCCCCATGCTTGGCTCCACTTTTCTCATCCCCACTGGTCCCTCTGGAGGCCCTGGCCTTTGCCCTGACCTTCTCCAGGAATCTTCTACCTGCTTCCCTGGTTGTTTGCCCTGTCTGCTTCCCCTCACACTCACTTGGTAGTTGCTTCCTCTGTGGTCACCCCAAAAAAGTGCAGGGGAACAAAAGAGCATAGAGTGTCTCCCTGCTTTTATTTGGGGTTCAAGCACCCTAAAAATAATGTGTAATGATGCAAAAATGTTGGACAAACTTGACCATGCGCATCATTATTAGTACAACACATGATGAGACTATGTTTTATTTTACTAAGAATAGAGGTGTAATGTTGTGTTTTATCATGGAAGTCCTAGTCTGTATTTAAGGTGGAAAACCCAACCTTTCATTCAAATGAGTTGTGTGAGTGATTCCTTCTGAAAGTCAAAACATGTAGCCTCCTACATCTCTCAGGCAGTCTTGTAAGACTTATTTGAGAGTGTAAGCCAAGACTGCTTCCCTTCACATGGGTACAAACAGCAGAGTGAATAACTGAAATGCTTTCAAGCATTTTTATTGCCCAACAAACTCTTCTGAAATGTAGAAACCCTAATATGAGCAGCCCGGTGTGAAAGCACGACTCCACCTCTGACCCAGGAAGCAAGTCATTGTCCCAAGGTAGTTTGCACTCGCACCCTGGCCAGGTGATACAGTGTCATCCGTGTGGTAACCCCGTGTTCCGGAAGGAACAAGTTATTCACCACCTGGAGCATGTCACCATCCCAGTGGGTGTCAAAAGATATCCTTCAATTCAAGCTGGATTAGTGTGGGATTCTTGGTGACTCACAGCAGTCTGATGACTCCGTACCTCATTTGTTTAGGCAAGCTGCAAGCCTGAGGATGTGTTCCAGACTACGTCACGCACGTTGTTTCTCCTGTTCCTTATGGGAGTTCCCCACATGCATATGCCATCTATCCTTGAAAAACAAAAATTATTTTAAAGATGAGGCACGACATTTCATGGAAAATGACTGTACTACTTCCTTGAAATCTGGAGTCGAGTTTATGTGGCAAGGCCCTTGGATTTTACTAGTTATGTAAGAAGTAAAATTGCATTTCATTTTTACTAAAATGGTAACAAAGAGGAGGTAAATAGAGGGAAGGGAGAAAGAAAACAGAAAAAGCTTTGAAATTAAGATTTTTAAAGGAGTGTTTAATTGAATTTAATTTGAGTTAAATCTTATTAAAAACCTCAGTACACCATATTTCTAAATATTTCAATTTTATAATACCATATTTTTTATATTATACCATATTTTAGAGGAAATAACCTCTCTTGGTATTCTTTAAAGTCATAATTAATGCTTCTTATGTGAAAAAAAAGTATTAATTTGAGACAATTTCTTTTGTATTTCACAGTTAAAATTGAATCATACTTCCTTGTAAATCAAAACAAAGCCCTCTGTTAGGAAGGGAAAGGAGGAAGGCATAGCAAAGGCAGGCAAATATAGCTTCTGTATCTGGATAGCCTTAGGAGTACATGATCCGAACTGTGATCTTCAAGCCAGGAAAAACATTTGTGTTTTTGCTCTTATTTTCCTCTCTACAATTCATGGAAAACTTGTTGTTTTTTTCTTTTTAACCTAGATCTGATTGTTTGGGGTAAGTTTTTATCTTGCTGCACTAAGCTAAATGTGGAAGGGTTAAGGTGATCTGCCTGGTGAAGATGGAGTCTCAATCAGACAGAAAGCAGAAAGGATTGAGAAAAAAATACTGCAAAGAAGAAAAAGAAGCTGGAAAGGAAGTTCATACTTTAGAAGGATGGTTATTAGAAAGGGCTTGTGTCAGAGGCTTGAGGTGGCTTTTTCCCCACCACTGATTGCGGTGGGGAATGCCTCTTTGGAGCAAAGGGCTGCTGAGCCCAGGCAGTCTGGCGGTGCCAGGAACATGACCTGTTTGCTATCTGTTGTAGGGTGGTGTAACAAAGGTCTGCAGTGCCAATGGGGTCTGGGTGCTGGTTCTCTGTTCCTCCATCCCTGTTTCATCTTCAGCACTTTTTAGAATCCTTCCTCTTTCAGTTCTTCTACACAGAGAGCTTTTAAAAGGCCAGGGGGCATGACCAAAGTGAACACTTCTGCAAATATCTATATTTATGATATTTCTACTAGCTGCCAAGCAAGTTTTTGACAAGATTTCATGAACGTGAATGTTCAACAAAGAAAAGGACTGAATAATTTCAAAAAAATAAGATTCTTGTTTTTATCAGTAGATTACTGTTACCCTCCCTACTTACCCAAGTAACAGCACAGACTTGAGAAAATGAGTCTAAACTGTGAGGTGCATTTTGTGAACAGTGTGTTTCTGACTGTCACTTCTGTATGCACACACACACACACACCCACACACACACACACACACCCAGAGAGAGAGAAAAGCAGACTTATTTTTCACAAAAAAGGTTTTTCTTAACTGCTGTCTTATTATTTTCTATTAGCATTCAAAAGTACTTATTAGTGCAGTTAAAAATGTTCTATTTCAATATGAAGAAATAACTTGATCTCCTGAGGTTTTTTAATGATCCTGCTTGCTTCCTTATCATATGAGAAAATACATGAAAATTGATGAGATGTGACTTAGCCACAGGCCTCAGCTTCTGCTTTCTGGCTATACAATAGAAACAGAAGAAAGGTGCCATGCAGAAGTATGTGGGAAGTCATGTCTGTTCTTTAGCTTCCTCTTTAGTCAATATAAATTGACTTTTTTTTTCTCCTTATTCATTTCTTTCCTGCTGTTGCCTGAAAGTACTGTCAGTCGCACAGGCCTATGAGTCAGCCACCTCTCTGCATGAAGCTGAACAATAAATTCCATTTCTTCTTCCTTGCACTTTAAATATAGCTTCATTCCTCTGTATCACTGGGGCAAGGTCTGTTACTTACTCTCTTCCTGTGTGATTTGGTTACCAACTCTCTTTAATGTGACAAGGAAAATTAATCTGCGTCCATAAGAAAAGTGAATCCACACGTCTTTTTCTAAACCAGTGCCAAAATAATGGCAACATCACAGAAAAAAAATGAGGAAAACTTTGAGTAAAGTGTCTCTTCAGACATCAGTATCTCAGACCTGGTAACTTGTATCCTCAGACCCGACTTTTCTCTGTTTGATAGATGTCCAAAGAGCTGAGACACCACAGCTGATTTTGTGAGAGTTGTTAATAAAGCATTTATTTCTCCAGAACTATATTCTGAGTGGGATAAGCTTATAAATGTTTTCAGGCTTCAAGGTTTAAACACATCTTCTATCTTTTTATTGTAAATGACCATCGCCAGAGTAAGGTCCCAGAGTGCAAAGGCCCAGCATGCCAAATGTGTTCTCAGGAGCTCCTTGCAAGAATACCTAGAAACTAAGATTGGCCAAACCACTGGATAGATCCAGAGAATGTTACTGAGGGGCAGGCTCCTTACATTTACCTATGGAAATAAACATTTGTGGAAATGCAGAGGCACTGATGTAAGAGGTTCAGTCTTAAGTGGATTTTTAGGTTCTTTAGAAAACATAAGGAAAGTGAAGGGGGGTTGTCTTGAATTTCTCACGATTTGTGTTAGGCTAAGAGTAAGCATCAGCTGTTCCTTGGACAGAACCTCTAACCATGTTGCAAAATTTCCTTGTAACACTGTTAAACCCTTGATCTTTCTCCTGATGAAGTCAGATTGCTAGCCCAAACTTCACATTGGTGTTGACTGATTTGTAACTGCCCTGGTATACACAGGTATGACCTTTTTTTCACACTAAAGCTGTGCACACCCACTGTCCTTTCCTGCATAGCAGAAGTGCCACTCACACATAGGTTGTACATATGTTTTTCAGAGACACTCCTACTTGAAAGAGTTTGTATATATATATATTTGTGTGTGTGTGTGCTTTGGCATTTGGGGGTTGTGTTGGCAGTTGTCTCCGAACAACATACATGGGTTATGTTGGATTTGGTCCTGCAGGTTGAGGGAGGAGGATATGGCTCTGGGTTGGAGGCTGAGTGCTGGCAACAGGGACCAAGTACTTTTCTGGCAGAGGGGACCTGAGCATCCTTAGCTTCAGCCAGACTTCACCAAAAGCCTGCCACAACAGGGTGCTGTTCCCCAAAAAGGTGTTGGTGATAAGCATTGACAAAAAGGCAGCTAACAATCAGTAACAGCACCCCCAACTTGTCCCTGTCCAAACAGAAAACTGGGAGAGGCAGCTTATTCTGTCTCATGGTTAACTAGATATGTTCAAGGTATGTTTTACTTATAGTTTATCTAGCCATAAAATCAAACATGTAGTATTTATGATTAATTGTGTTCAGAAAGGCAAGAGAGGGACCTAACCTTTAACCCTTGAAGGGATAGTGCTATAAAAGTTCATAAGGGCTTAAAGAGCAATTAACTATCTAATACTTTCAAAAGTAGTAGACCTGGTTCAGTGCCATCACTCTTATGCCCGATGATATCTAGATGCCTCATTGCACTGAAATAACCAATAAATTAGAATTAAATATTTGCATAATTTTACAGATATGAACCCTTAGTCCTACGAGGCCAAATCAGTTCAACTGCTTTTAACAATTAAGTGCCTGTTTGCATTTTTAGGCAATGATGCGACTTGGAACTCTGATAAGCCCTCCTACTTCACATGAACTTTAAATAAATTGGACTCAGGAGCAAAATTCAGTTCTAGATACATATATGAGCTTGAAATGAAACCCACAGTCCACACGTCTCATTAACCTGACAACATTTATTTTAAAAATGGTTATTAAAATCAGAGTAATACTAAATTATTCCCATACTCCTTCTCACCCTTTTTTTCCTAGCTATGAAGCAGAAGAAGTTATTCTGTAGTCAGTGTTGAATTTTTTTTTCTAAGACTCTTAAAAGTAATTTTGTTAATAAATGCATATTCTGGATAGAATTGTTATGCTACCCAAGTTGTTAAATAACGTGAGTTTTTTAGAAGCATTTATTGTTTCAAATGCATTTGTGACATGGCATAAAACCTGGGTTTTAATATATATTAGGACTTCTTCTTTTTCTTAAAGTCTTTGAACACTGATGTTAATAACTACTTAGTAATTAATTAGGAAATATGCATTCAAATTATTTTGTCAATAATTTGAAAATAAATCCCAAATCAGATCAGTTCTGTATCTGAGAACATACTACATTTTATTCAAGTTGCAACCCACATACCTGTTGGGATTTCCTGAGATATTTTTTTCGTGATGCATTGGAAGCTGAATTATATTTATCAGGAATAAAATCTGAAATAAAACTATTATTATTAGATATGTAATAAGAAGCTGGGGACAGCTGAGCTTTCTCTCCACCTCTAAGCAAATGCTGCTTTACATAAAATACAGCACTCTCCCTCAAATTCCTATGAAAGACTTGGTTTCCTTTTTAATTAAAATAAAACCAAAGCACAAGTGTCTCTCTGAATTATTTACCCAAATGTGTCTCCTTATAATTTCCCCTCTTCTGATGCAGCCCATCATTCCTTCTGTCCCCCAGAACATTTTCTGCGTGGCTGGGGATGAGGCCTGGCTGCCAAGGAGCAGGACCTGGGAAGGCTCCTGATGTAGATGCTCACCCCCTGAGCTCAAGGCAACAGAGCAAGGCTGCTCTGGGCTTTTATTTTTAGCAGAAGTTTTGTATGGCACAGAAGAAGGTTGGCAGGAGCTAGACTGAAAATCCTGGTGTCATTCTCCTCTCTGTCAGAATTATATATATACACACACAGGCATCCTTTGTCAGATGCTGGGAATCAACAGCCGCTGACTCATGGCAATTGTTGCACCTCTCCTGTGATCTCCATTTCCCAAATATCAAGTGAAACTGCAATATCAAGTAAAACAAACAATATTTCAAATTTGTTGTTCTTTACCACTTTAGTCAGTTGTTTCTTCCAACCCTTCCACTCTATTTTAAATGTGTTCACCTCTATTTTTTGACTATAGCAAAGATTTTACCTACATATGTATATTACCTAAATACAGGTGAACAGCATATGCATATTTTACTCTTACATACTGATATTTTTATTAACATTTAATTGAGAAGTTATGATATTTTTGAACAGATAGAACAAAAAGATTAATGGGAAAAAATTCCTCACAAATTATGCCTCAGTTTGCTTCATATTCTGAGTGCAGATAAGAAAAAAGGGAAATGTTTAAGTGAAGTGAAATGAGACCCAGAAAAAGAATGAAAGTAAGGGAGAGGCTTCACTGCAGATCTGGCAAGGCTGAGCTGCACAGAGCTGAGTGTCCAAGGGGATGCTAACCTTTGCAAAAAGGGTAAGTATGTATTAAGGAGGAGGTGGGCAGTACCTGCATTAGCAGCCACTCCCCAAAGGAAAAATTCATCTAGAAACACGTGGACAAAGAGGCATTTCAAACACGTGTCAGACTGGCCTCCACTCCCGAGCCTGCAGGCTAATTTGGCTTAAGAGAAGAGATGGATGTAAGGCCAAATATGAAAAGCTATCTGTTTAGTTTTACCCTTTGTCCTATAATCTATTTTAGGCAGATAGATCACCTTTTATTTTGCATGCAGTGTTGCTGAGATCTGTCAGGTGGTCAGGAAGAGCAGTGCTTGCTGGGTGATGCTGCTGGCTGTGCTCTGTGAGGGAACCCTGAGAGCAGGGCTGCGGCACATCGCTGCCAGGCTGCAGTCAGGTGCAGAGGGGCACCTACCCCAACAGGGCTGCAGGGCTGCACTGTGGCACAGCTGGGACAGCTGCTAAATGCACCCTCGAGCAGAACTACTGATGATGGTGGGTTACAGTCAGTAATCAGATTTTTCAGCATTTCCCTTTGTAGGAGTGACATTCAAGCCCTTGCTGACCATACAGATATGAGCAAAACCCTGTCTGTTTGTCTGTGCAATTGCCTGTCCCTCCCTGGCAGCAAATATCAGCCAGACGCTTGAGAGTGGCTCAGGTTTCAGAAACTGTCTCAGGTCTACTGATTGATGGAAACAACCTGCTGAGTAAAAGGCAAGAAGAAAAGGAGTCATGCTGCAAGCTGGAGCACCAATGCAGGAGAGGTCTTCTGTACATGCCTCAGCCTTGGGAAATCTTAGTTTGGACCTCAGTCAAGGATGAGACGCAGGCCCATAGGAAACTTGCCATTATTATTTCCAAGACTCAGGGAGCTACTTGTTTCCTATTTAATTCAAATTGCTCTGCAGATTTGGAGACAAATGTGGCAACAAAAATAACAAAAATGTCTGTAGTTGTTCCAATAATTCTTTGTACTTGTTTCCTGTATTTGTTTCAAATTTAATACTTAAATGACAACAGTCATACTTGACAAGATGAGGAAATCCAGGGTTTCCTTCTTTTACACTTCCCAGTTCCCACATGGAGATATGGACGTTTTTGACCTCTTGGTCTGCATTGTTAGGATACACAAATGCCCTTGACCATCATAGCTCTGTACACAGGGACTCCTTCTGTCCATTCCTATACATCTGATGGGGGTTTGACTGGTCATGTAGCTGTTGAAGCTGTTGTCATGCTGAACCACTTTAAAAGCCTCTTTACGGAGCTGTGATATGGCTGGTCCCTTCTGCCCTTCTTTGGTCACTCACACCATCCCATGGCATGCAGACACTGGGATCAGGAAATGGTGGTCCCTGGGGTCTGATTGCAGGTGTCACATTCAAGGAATAGCAAAGACTAGAGCAATCCATATGTAGTTTTAGGGAAGATTATGAACAAATGATAGAATCATGGAATCCGTTTGGAAAAGACCATTGGCGGTTATTGAGTTCCACTGTTAACTCAGCACTGACCAAAGTCCTGCATTAAACCACATCCCTAAGTGCCACATTTATAAGATATCTTATAAATATCTCCAGGGATGGTGACTCAACCACTTCCTCAGGCAGCCTATTCTCGCTCTTGACAACCCTTTCCATGAAGAAATTTTTGAGGTAACTGTAGAGAGCAATAAGGTCCCTGCTCATTTTCCTTTTCTCCAGGCTCAGCAATCTCAGTTCCCTCATCCACTCCTAATCAGACTTGTTCTCCAGATCCTTCATCAGTTTAGCTGTCCTTCTCTTGACATCCTCCAGCACTTCATTGTGTTTCTTGCAGTGAGGGGACCAAAACTGAACACAAGATTTGAAGTGCAGCTTCACCAGTGCCAAGTACTGGGGGATTATCACTGCCCTTGTCCTGTTGGCCAAGGATAACAATTTCTGATCCAAGCCAGGATGCCATTGGCCCTCTGAACATATGCTGGCTCATGTTCAGCTGTTGTTGACCAGCACCCCCAGGTCCTTTTCCACAGGGCCACTTTCCAGCCACTCTGCCCCCAGCCTCTAGCGCTGCATAGGGTTGCTGCGATCCAATTGCGCTTCACCTTGTTGAACCTCATATACCTGGCCTTGGCCATCAGTCAAGCCTGTCCATATCCCTCTACAGAGCCTTTCTACCCTCCAGGATATTAACACTCCTGCTCAGCTTGGTGTTGTGTGCAAACTGAGGGTGCCCTCAATCACCCTGTTCATGTTACTGACAAAGACATTAAACAGGACTGGCCCCAATGCTGAGCCCTGGGGAACACCACTGGTGACTAGCTGCCAACTGGATTTGAGTCCATTCACCACCAATCTTTGGACTCAGCCATCCAGACAGTTTGTAAAATAACTCTTCTTGAACTATTTTGTTTGCTTGGTTTTGTCAGTGTCCCTGCTTCTCCCTGTGCCGCAGTGACCTAGATGTCCCTTCTGCAAATGCCTGGTGCTGCTGAGTCCAGAGTGTGTAACTCTCAAAACACAGCTTAATTCCTCTCAAATACTGGTCCAGTTGATCCTTTATCAGGTCATAAAAGCAGGCAATACAAAATTATTACGGAACAAGCCCAGATGCTTACAAGTAATACATCTACCTTTTCAATGAATTTATCTACTTATTTTACAATTAGATGATGAGTGACTGTTTAGGTAAAAATCTGCCCTCATCTTCGAATGCTGTCAGTTTCTCATTAGTTAAAAGCCCACTCATTAGGAGGAGCACATTCCTGGGACAAACACATCAGCTGTTGTAAATTGTTTCAGCAAAGTTTTCTGCTATTCCTTGATTTTATAGAGGTAAGTGCCATGTTATTTACTCAATTAACAATCAGTAAAGAGAAAGTTTTCACTTCTGCTTGTAGTCTACCAGTTAGGAAGGATTTCTGTGTTGTTTTCTGTATCATGTCAATTCTGGAGTATATTTTATTTCTTGGTTTGTAGTTTTATCTGTCAAATAGCTGTTTGGTGCTTAACACTCCAATGTGCATCAGCAATTTTAGGTTAGAAAAGTGATATTGAAATGGTGTTTGTGAATAAAATTCACATTTCAAAAAAAAGAGTAATGTTTTGACTTTAGGGATATTTCAGAATTTGATTTATCAATTTACTACTTAAATGCACTGGGCTGTGCATGCCACACTGCTCACCCAGGGGGCAGCTAATCATATGCTGTTCACATATTTAATCCCATATGAATAATAAAAAAATACTTCTTTCATTAGAAGCAAAACATTCAGGGTAATTATTTCAAAATGGCAGTCACACCTACAAAGAGTGCATTTTAAAATAATCTCAAGAGGAGCCCAAAGGAAGATACAGTTAGTTCTTTGAAAATAAGTTCTATTCGTTAATAATTTGTGTCAATGTATTGTGCTGGGTTTTTGTAGAGCTAGAGGTATTTAAAATTCTTTATTTGAAACAATGTAGACAACAGACTAAGCTGTGTATTGGCATGCAAATAAAGTGTAAAGTTAATTTCCCCTCAAATGCTTTACGCATATTTTCCAAATTGTCTTTAGTTTCTGCAGCCAAAGTGTGATATTCCCTTTTGTACTATCCAAAGAATAGGAATTATTTTCTGCAAGTAGAGATTTATGGTGGAAATATACAAATGTTTTAAGAGTTTGCCAACATATTAGGGATTTTTAGCTGACTAAAGGACACATTTTTCCTCTCACAAGATTATAAATGCTTAATAACTCCATGAATTCAACTGGAATATTTCCAGATTTATATCCCTCAATTAATTTCAATTGAATTTTCTTGAATTACACTATCTGAAAGCATAATTTATCATTGTGTCAGCTAAAGTTAATTTAGCTTAGAGCATTTTCTCAGGAATAAGCCAAGGCCTGATTGTAGGCATTCTCTCTGTTATCAATTTGATTTAATTTTCTCTCTTATAAGTGCCTCTAATAACAATAAACCTTTCAGAAAATGAATGTGTGAATTTAGCAGATGGTGTGAAAGAAGCTAAACTATTTTAAATGCTTTGCAACAATGTAAACTCATGTATTATTTATTGAACTGTATTTCCCATTCATACATTCTTATAAGCTATTAAAATTCCACGCCAGAAGGTAGGATGTGTTCTATTAGTGCCAATTAATGTTCATGGTCTTCAGCTAAGAATATTTAGTAATAAAATTAGAAGGAAAATCTATAAAAAAGTGAGAACTTCTTTACAGAGTGCTGGTGGTTGGCACTTTAATTTTCATCCATTGAAGGTCAGAGCCAGAAGAGTGTACTGAACAATGTTGAGGATGTTAGTCTTAATTATTCAGGGAATTAAGGCTTTAGCAGTTCTGACAATCAGTAAAGCTCCTCTAAAAGGTATAAGCCACCAACTTATTTTTCCCCTTTATTCTTTGCAGATGGAGAAGAAATAAATATTAAATTGCATATAAAAGTTCATACTTTTGACATAAATTTTGCAACTTCAAATATTGGAATATTTTGTTCTTAGAATACCTTTGTCTTCAGTTTATAATGCAATAGAAGCAAATGGACTGTAATTGAAAATAACAATGCATCAGGCTTTTACATAAAAAAATTAGATCGGTTCTTCATGTATTAGATGCAAGCTAAATTAATGTATTTGATATATAAAATGGTATAATACTGCTGATGTTACATGGTTTCTTCCACTCACAAAATACTTTTTTTACTCAATCCTTCAGCAATTGAAAAATTGCTTGTGGCACATATATATTTAATCTCCCTCTACTGCTGAGACAGATTTAGACCATATTACCTTATCTTCCCCTGGTGTTCAAAGTGTCATCAATAATTTGCAGAGATTTAAAATGACAGCACAATCTTTTAACTGGAATAATACTGGGGACCTGTATCTTTATTTTCCCTCTCATTGTGTTGAGTAGCCCTCAGTCTTGCTGGTACTAATGCAGTGACTTGGCGTAAGAAAGAATGTGTGTGAACACGTCAGAGTCTGGCCTCTAATAATTAGAGACAGAGGCATTAAAGGTAGATGAGGATAGACCAGGACATATGCAGTATGAAAATGGTTATCTTTAATAGAAGAATTGCAGGCTTCATGGGAAAAATATCTTGTTGATACCAGTTCTTTCCCCTTTCATTCCCATGCTTCCTTGCAGTCTTTTCTCTCAGTTTAAGGCATGACACAAGCTGCACATAGCAGAAACAATAAAGCCAAACAGGAAATGCCTAAGCAGATCGCTGCCCCAAAAGTGACTTAATGTAAGTCTGTGACATGCACCAAAGAATGTCCTCTGGCATTTTGCATTTGCTTTTACATGAATAATCCACAGTTCACAAAAACATCAGCAATGATAGCATATGCCTGGATCCCCATCGCCTTGGTCTTTGAATTTCTTTTCATATATTTACATGAAAATAAAAGGATGCTTCTCCGTGCTTTGCAACCTGGTATTTATGCTCACCTACTGGAAGTGAACTGTAATATGTCAATCATATGTTCATTTCTGAACTTTGATCTTTAAGGGAGATTATAAACATAGAACCATAGAATCACAGAATTATAGAATGGTTTGAGTTGGAAAAGACCTTAAATATCATCCAGTTCCAAACCCCCTGTCATGGGCAGGGAGGCCACCCATTAGATCAGGTTTCTCAAAGCCACAACCAACCTGGCCCTGAACATTTCCAGGGACTGGGCATCCACAACTTTGGGCAATCTGTGCCAGAGTCTCACCACTCTCATAGTGAAGAATTTGTTTCCTGCATCTAATCTAAACTTACCTTCTTTCAGTTTGAAGCCATTCCCCCTCACCCTTTACTACATGGCCTTGTAAAAAGTCCTTCTCCATCTCTCTTGTAGGCCCCCATTAGGTACCAGAAGGCTGCTCTCAGGTCTCTCCAGAGCCTTCTGTTCTCCAGGCTGAACAACCCCAACTCTCTATGCTTGTCTGTATAGGAGAGGTGCTCTGAGCAGCTGAGCATCTTCATAACCTCTTTCTGGACACACTGCAACAAGTCCATGTCCTTCTTATATCGGGGGTCCTGGAGCTGGGTGCAGCACTCCAGCTGGGTCTCAGGAGGGCAGAGCAGAGAGGCAGAATCAGTTCCCCTGGACTGCTGGTCATTATTCTTTTCATGCAGCCCAGGGTACGGCTGCCTTTCTGGGCTGCAAACACAGGATGCTGGGTCATGTTGAGCTTCTCATCAACCAGCACCCCCAAGTCCTTCTCCTCAGGACATTATGGTTCTTCTGTTCACTTTTTTTTTTTTTTTTAACTTGGGATCTAATCTGAGAAATATAACTGGAGAATTACAAAGATATGTGAGTCAAGAGACTGAAAACTGGTAGTTGTGAGGATACAGCGGATGCTTAATCTCTCTCTAATGCAGCTTTACATTTTTGGCCCACAGAAGGTTTCAGTATAGAATACTTCTGCTGAGATGGACTCAAGTATTCTCTGTCCATTTTGCCAGCTTACTAATGCAAGCCATTATTAAACAAAAACAGGAAAAGCAAGATTTTTTGCATCATTTTGAAACAGAAAAACAACAACAGAGTGGGACCAAGACAGAGGCAGGCTGGACGGATTTGGTCATTCCTTTATTTCCTAAGAACACAGAGAAATATACATACATGTGTAGATAAACACATTGTAAATACATATTATATGCATATAAATCATACCTCATAGAGAATAATGTATCCATGCACAAGATTTTCAAATTATTTGCAAGCAACTTTGAAATGTGATTGTGTGGCCAAAAAAAAAAAAAAAGCTTAAATACAGTTGAGATGTCCGTATTTCTTAGCCATAATAATAACTTCTACATCAAATGTAGTCAACCTCCATTCAAAAAAGAACAGTTCTTCTAGCTGCCAATTTTATACGTTCCTCAGTGGAATTCAAACAATTCAGTTTCATTATTTCCCTTTTTAGGTGTCATCAATTTTGTTTCTTTTCCAAGCAAAATTATTTCCTACAGATATGAGAAATACTAGTTAAAAAGAACATATTTGCCATGGAACAAAGTGCAAAGTATACTCAGCAGTTGCAAGACAGGAGTCAATTGCACATATGAGAGGCTGAAAACAAACTTGGAAAAATGTTGTAAATCTGGTTTAGATCACAAAACATGACTATTTTTGTTGGAAAAATCACCTTTCCTCTGTAAGGCAACTGTACTCTTTCCCGTTCTGGATTTTAAATTATGTTAGTCAGATACTGCTTAATGAGGGAATCATAAGTGGTTGTTACCATAGCAACTAGACTTTTTTTTTTGTTTGTTTCTGAATTCTGAAGTAATTATTGAGTTCAATGACAGATGTGCAGTATAACCCATACTTCACAGATTAAACCAATTGTGTTGTAGCTAATTGTATGGACAATACTTCAAGTCAGCACATTGATGAGCATAAAATGAGAGGATGAATTTGCTGGCTGTTATGAAATTGTGTTGTCTGGTTATATGACCAATATAAATATCATAATAAGCAGCAGCTGTAATGTCATGTGCTGCAGTGCAAAAAATGCTGGGATAATCAATAAAAACCATTAGAGAAGAAGAACTGTCCATCTAGAAAACACCATAGGTCTGCATTGGAACACATGGTGTGCCAACAGGTTTATTTAGCATGAGAGTCTATATTTTTATGAATTTTAAGTGGTGTATTTTGTAACCAAAGTGTGCAATTAAGATGGCTAGTTCAGTTGTTTTCAACTATTTGGAAATCAAAACAGAGTGGAATAATAAACACAGTTGAATACAGGTTGGACTAAGTTAACAGCAGTTGCTTGGGAAAAGTAAATGTTTGCAATTTTTACAAAGATTATGAAAGGAATATGCAGAAATGAACTGATTTTTCCTATTCAAAAAATGGCAAAATTCACACTTACTAAAGGATATATTGAAATCCAGCCATATCCTGTTTCATCATAAACTGCATACCAGAAACTGAGGCAAATAGAAAACTACATGTTATTTCTTGCAGTGAAAATGTGATCCAGAATTTCCTGAATACAATAAAAAAAATTTTCATCAACCCCAAGAGATTTGTGATCAGACCCCATTTTCTTCATTTATGAAGAATTCATTTTTGTTTTTAGAATATAGAGCAGAAACTGAGCATATTCTGCTCTGAAAACACTGTAGTACCGCATAAAGCTCTCTGCATCTTTGAGAAGTTAAACTGACCGTGATAATGTGTCATTGAATAAAAAAAAAAGAAGAAATAAAAAGGAGAATTCGAATCAAAGTTGATAATGAGCTTCAAGGAGGAATTGTTAGTGTCTGTGCTCATTAAAAAACAGGGATTAAAGCAGTCCAATTAGTGCCCATGCATGAGAATAAAAAGGATGAAGTCCAAAGATAGAGCAATGGAAATTGTAATAAAAGATGTTTTGTTCATGTTTAGAGGTTCTTTCATGCATTTGTGAAACAACAGATAATTTATTTTCTCATAATTCAGAGCTATAGGCTTGTCTGCTTTGAAAACTTGTTTCGCTTGCCTTCAGAAGAATTTTTAAAGAAAAAATATCTGTAATTAAATTCCCATCTGCAAATAACATCAGAATTAATTGTGTATGATAATGTCTCCTATGTGAAAAGTGAAATACTTTGCAATGAAATGCAGTGCTTTAATTGCAATGAGGTGCTTTAGCCTTCTAGAAGGTAGGCATGTTGTCTATGCACTTACCAGCTTACTTAGATTGATAGAGATATCTGGGTGACTAATTCCGCACAGCTTTAAATAAGGAATTTACAGCAACTTTCGGAGGTATCAAGTATTCACTAGAGGATCCTGAATGACTGTCCTTGACCAGACCCTAACTTCTAAACAGCTTGAGCAGGATTAGACTGATCTCTGCTTTTTTTTTGTGGGATTCATCTTGCAGGTGCAGAAATCTGCATGTCTAGAATTAAGCAACATGTCCAGCATTCTTCATAATTTCAAAGATTTGGTAAATTCAGCCAAAAGACCCTTGAGAATTATTTGATATTTCCTGAGATACACATTTGCATTTTGTCACTTGTGGTGTTTTGTCCTGAGTGACCAGATCTGGGGGTGAGCTAGGTGACCTCCAGAGGTCCTTTCCAACCCCAACTACTCTGTTATTTAAAGTCTTGTCAGGAAGAGTAACAAGAATTGCCCAAGAACTAAAAATACACAACTAAAAATTACCCTGCAATATTATCTCCTGACCTAACTCTGTTATGATTTATTATCTGCAATGTTCTAATGTCTAGGGCTCTCAGATCTAGACAAGAACTGTACTGTATTAGTCATTAATGTCTAATTATATGTACATAATAACACAAGGCTGAACAATCTAGCATTTGGATTGTGGGAATAGGCAGCTGGGATCTTTTCCCAGATCTTTTCTTACACAGAAATTCATTAAAGGTCTTTTCTTCTTTCCTGGTGCTCTTCCCATTTCATCTGAGCTACCACTTTTTGAGAAAATTTCTGTTTATCTTATGGATTTGTTCACATGTACTGCAAAGCCATCCAGTCCAAATCATGAAAAATCACTTAGCAATGTAGTGAGATCATTTGCTACATCAAAGAAAAAATGCAGAGCACTGTGGTGCATTCCTCAGTTTGTATAAAACAGGAAGGGAAAGGCAATTTTTCTGGCTTGTTTGTTTGTTTGTTTGTTTTTCTCAGTCCATGGCATTACTTACATGATTATGCAAGATTGCATGAAAATGGAGAAAAATATACCAGTTGCAAGCATAAGACCTCCCTTCAACAGTGTAGTGACAGTAACCTGGCATCCTTTTTCAGCAGTAGTATCAGCTTGGTGGCAATGGCCCATTTCACTCAAGGATGTTATCTTTAATAGGGTCTAAAGGATTGTGAACAAAATTTTAAAACTTGGGTGCTAAATCTATATTTAGGTTTACAAAACAAGGATTCAGAGAGTGAGCGAGGAAACAATGGAGTATAACTCTAGCTTGGTAATGAGGGCTTGCTCCTGGGGAATCCTGCATTGTGGCTTCTTGCAGTCCTGCCCTTAACTCCCTGCCCCAGCCACTGTTTCATGCAAATTGCCTCCTTCTGATCTTGGGAAGGTGCTCTCATATCAGACCACACGTGGCGGGACTCAATGCTTTTCTGGGACTGAGGATGAAAAAACACAAAACTGTGGATAGAGGAGAGAAGGGCTGTTCTGTAGGAGAAATAAGGACAAAGTAGAGTTTAAGGGAAAGGGAGAAAATTAGGACAGCAGTTGCAGACAGGAAAAGAGCCATCAAACCCAGAGCACGGAAGAATGGCATGGAAGAACAAATGACAGAGGAAGAAATCCTGGATTATGTAATTTATTAGAGCCAACGTATTTTCAAACAGGGGAAAGTTTTTTCTCTTGAACAAGTCTGCCAACAAATTTGGATAGTGGTGCCTCCAGCCTTCCTGTAGATTTGGCATCCCATTACAGATTAAAAGGAAATATGAGAGGAGTACTACAAGATCTAGTATTTAGGGTGGTGTGTTGGCCATACTGGTTTGGAAAGCAAGAAATGTAAAAATCCTGGCTATGAGCTAATGCATGAGTAGGTGTGAAGAGCTCTCCTAGTCTAGAAGAGGAATTCAGTGATTAACTGATGTTAACTGAGAAAATACAAGGAACAAGTGAAACTAGACTTCACAGGCAAGGAAAGAAATCACTAAGATGGATGTAAAAATAGGGAACATCCAGTTCATCCAGGAAACATCCAGTTTCAGGTCATTTAAAATTCATGTCTGGTGCATGAATTGAACCTGCAATGCACACAGTGATTGCAGTGATTTAACATGTGCCTAAAACAGTGAATGATAAAAAATAACAACTGAGTTGATGAACTATGTCATAGCATATGTATTCATAAAAAGAAACCATTTTAATGACCTCTGCATCATAAAAAGGTCAGCAAAGAGACCTGAATGACAAACCCAGGACAGAGCTGAGTTGCACTTCTTGGTGAAGAGACTGGAGCAGAGACAGATTTTGGAGCAGAGACAGATTTTGGAGCAGAGGCAGATTCTGGAGCAGCGACCTGTGGACAGTGGGCGAACAGCTGCCCCACGGGGTGCAAAGTGGGGGTGTGTCCAGGGTACCAGGTATTGGCAGTTCCCAAACTACTGCAGTCCCAAGCCAGTGTGAGTACCAGGGAAAACATCAGATCCTGAAAGGAAAAATTGACATAAATACACCTCATTTCTACAAACTAGCCCTTTTTTGAAAGATACAGCAGGTTTTTCCAGCTAGGTCAGATCTGCTTAATGTAATTTATTTTCTTTAACATATGAATATTTAATTTGTCTTCAGAATAAGTAGCTTAGACCAGTAAGTCATTAATAGTATCCCTCTTCTAACCTGAAGATTGATTGTCACTCTTGCATCTATTCATTTAGAAAATGAAAATGAAATTGAGGGGTAGATAACAATATAATTTTTTCATATCCTGAAAATTGCACAGTTTCTGAGTTGTCTCCATTAATCTGTGTGAGGTAGAAGTGTCTGACTTTTGTTTAAATTACCTTTCCTGTTGTGACCATTCGAATATACAGATAGCAAAGTCTGCAACCCCACGGCGATGATCTTCTAGGCAAGTCAGACTGACTACAGCAGAGCTTGTTTGGAAGCTGAAATTTCAAATGAGCGCACATTCTTTTTTTATACTATCATTTTAGGTTATTACTTTATTATCTAGTTTAGTAGACATGAGGGAGCTAATAAATGTTAAGGAAAGGTCTGAATCAACTGTGTGAGGAGTTGGGGTGAAAAGGAAGTGAAGTTTCCAGACAGTGTAGTCTATAATAAAGTTTTTCAAAGCATTTGAAATTCATTTTAACTTTTACAAGATCAGTTTTGGACTCTTTGCGCTGAGTTTAATGTTATCAAAAGCAAATAAAACCAAAAGACATTCCCTTATCATAAAATCTGCCTCCATGCTGACCTGCTAACATCTTATCTTGGTTTTGTTTTCAAAGGCACATCATAGCAATTTCCCAGAAAAAAAACATACCATGGATGTGTGGGTCAAACAGTTGGCAGTGGTGGCACTGCTTACTCTGGCTGATGCTCATCTGCCGAAGCCGGCACGGGCCCCTCTGGTTCTGCACAAGCCTTTCATGGTTGTCTGGAATGCGCCAACCGAGCAGTGCAGGCTGCGGTACAAGGTGGACCTGGATCTTGCTGTTTTTGACATTGCATCCAACATCAATGAGACTCTGAGTGGATCCAATGTGACAATCTTCTATCACACTCATTTGGGATACTATCCCTACTACTCAGATAACGGAGATCCCGTTAATGGAGGGGTGCCCCAGAACGAAAGTCTTATCAAACACCTTAGCAAAGCAAAGTCTGACATTGACTATTGCATACCCATGAAGAAATTTCAGGGACTTGCAGTCATTGACTGGGAAAACTGGAGGCCCCAGTGGGATAGGAACTGGGGCAATAAAAGCATTTATAGAAACAAATCTCTCGAGATTGTTAGGAGACGGCATCCTCGGTGGTCAGAGGACAAAATTAGGAAAGTGGCTAAAGAGGAATTTGAAAATGCTGGCAGGAGTTTTATGAATAACACCATCCTTCTGGCTGAGCATATGAGACCAAACGGTTTGTGGGGTTACTATCTTTACCCAGACTGCTACAATTACGATTACAAAGAACACCCCCAAACATACACAGGGAAATGCCCGCCCATTGAGTCTTTCCGTAATGACCTCCTGCTTTGGCTGTGGAAGGAAAGCACTGCTCTCTACCCTTCTATATACCTGGATTATATACTGAAGTCAAGCCCAAATGCACTAAAATTTGTTCACTATCGTGTTAAAGAGGCAATACGTGTTGCCTCAATTGCTAGAAAAGACTATATTTTGCCTGTGTTTGTTTACTCCAGACCATTTTATGCCTATACTTTTCATGTGTTAACAGAGGTAAGCAGACAGACTTCTTTCAAAATTTAGAAGTTAGAAATAGCCTCTTAGAAAAAATATGTTCCAAAAGCTTTTTCTGTATAAAAGCATGTACACTTTTGTTTTTCATATTTAAGGCAGCCCCCTGAAAGGAAGTACTGTAGTCACAGTACAAAACTCTATGCCTTTCAGGGGTTAATACTGCAGTGCTTTGGTCTACCTCTGTGAGATAACATTGTATATTTTTAATGAGGGTAGTTTTGAAAGAAAGTACAAAGAAATAATTTCCTTAAGGAAATAATTCATTCTGATATTTTAATTCTTCAGGGCAGCTTGTGAAATGAACTTGACAAATTTTGTGATGTTTAAAACTAATTAGTGCAATGGAAAGATAAACTTTCATGAGAAAGGAGCCTCAGGGCTTTTTTGGTTTTTTATGCAAATGTAAATTCATCCAGTATAGAAATAAACTAGTCAGGCAAAGTAATCTGTTCTGGAGTTCCTAACTCCATGATGAGCATTGGCCACCTATCTCACTTTTCAACATCTTCATGTCCAACATTTAGTGCTAAACTGTGGAGTCATTTTATCAAAGAAACACAGTTTTTGAGTCCTGCAATGTTCCATCAATCAGTGATCAAGTGCAATAAATATGTAGTGGCCACAACACTGGTGGTAAACTATATACATGTAAATCTCAGACTTTCTGGATTTGTAATGATGATTGTTGCTCTGACTTTCTTTATGCACATGATAGAGACACACAGACACTTACTCATTTCTCTGGTAGTTGTCTCAAGTGCCAAAAGTTTTTCTTCGGTTTCTATCAATTCCACGAGAAAGGAGAAAATCCGGGGCAGGGAACTCATGGAAATAACCCCTTGATGACAAAGGGCATCTGGGGGTGCTCCATCCCTTTATTTTCTGGAGAGCTGCATGGGAGATTCCTTCTACTGCTGCCAGAGACAAGTTCTTGACTCAAACCAGAAAAAAAAAAAAAAAGGGAGAGAAGTGTCAAGGTAAAAGGCACATTCAGTCCAGTAAACCACAGGCTGTGGGGGGCTTCAGCCTGCAGCTGGAGCTGAGAAGGTGCAGCAGATCCCTGAGAACCTGAGAAATGTTTCAGGCTGACCCCAGGAAGCATATTTTACATAGAAGTAATTAGGAATTTGGTCGGCTTCATTTTCAGCAACCAGGAACTCTCTGGAGCCATTTTGTCTGTGGAAATCACAGGTGCTAGCTGACTCAGAAATTGTGGGCAGATAGGCCAGTCTGGTCCTGAAGGCAAGGAGTCACTGGGGTCAGTACAGGCAGGATGTCACCCAGAACACCTTCACTGAAGAGCTCAGGCTAGGAAATACATAAGAATTCTTCAAATGCAATCTGCGATAATACATTTTTATAAAATTAATTAGTCCCTTGAGCAATATAAAAATACCATGAATGTTACTGAAAGTTATGAAAACTAGCATGCTGTTACCAGTTATGTGTGAGTTCAAGATCTGTGGTGGTACATAGTTACTGTTTTACCTTAAGCTATTTTGCTCCTCTCAGGTTACATTCTTTAACTCAGCCTGTTTTCCACTTGCATGCAGCCATTTTCTTTTGGATGCTTTAAAGATCACTTTATAATGCTGCAGCCAGGAAAGATCTTTGCATAGCCAGAGAAACATATTTGGATTATGCTCCACCTCGTATTTTCTCATAAGGACAGCATGGGCAGGATACTCAGCATGGGACAGGGTTTAACATGTGTCCAGACTGCACACATCATCTGTGAGAACAGCTTGGGGTCTGACAGGAACTTGCAGGGTTGCATTTAAAAACCTTTTATATAGGAATGATCCAGCAAATAATGTTCTTGTGTTCTTTCATAGTCCTGAAGCCACCAGGATATTTTAAATGTGGTTTTGTATGCTCAGGTTTTAGATTAGATTGGTGCTTCTCATTTGACCCATGCCATGCCCCTAAGTGACACTCATACTAAGTACAAACAAGGCATGAAACCTCTGAGCTCCAGAAACTATGTGCATCAAGGTGACAAGGAAAGGTACCAGTGTAGGACAATGACATGCAGGCTAAATGGCCATAGAAAAACTGGAACAGTAGGCAGTTGGGATAGTTACCTGACCTCTGTCAGGGGCTGGGCCAGGAGAACCACAGCCTTGCTCCATTGAGCTGTGCAAGAGCTGTAATTTATGTTCCAACAGAAACAAGACTGACTCATTCAAGGGCTTGTGTGCAAGCCCTTCTGTACACAGGGCTTGTGTAAAATCGCACAGTGGAGTCAGAAAAAATGCTTGTGAGTCAGAGTCACTGAGGGAGAGACAAAGGTCTATCAAACCTTCAGAAAGATGAAAGGCCCAGGTCCCAGACAGATGCTGTAGCTGTGTGTGCTGTACCTTTCACCCTGACTGCATGTAGAAACAGGTGAGTTGTGCATAAGGTGTCTGAGAAATTAATCCTGCTTTTTGTCATGGAAACAATTTATAAATTCTGAATTGAGATCCAAGTCATTATGAAAGGTTTCTGTCTTTGCTATGAATGTGTATAAGCAGTTTGCCATCTGTGGGGTATTTAGGAACTTTCTGCCTAGACAATTCACTACTAAGTGTGTGGGAGAAGGAAGTCACACAGTAGCATCTGTGCTTCCTGACTAGATGGCTGAAGTCATTAATAAAGCAGGATGACAACTGACAAATGATTAATAATGGATAACAATCCTGTTCTTCCCCTACAGATAGTCTTCTCTGATGACCAGGTGTGCATGTGTATAGAGACACTCCCTGCAAACATGCCAGGCTTGCACTACCATTGCTGAATACAGAAAACTCTTGTCTGCAACAAAGGCTCTTCAAGATTATAGACATACTTATTTTTCTTTCCTCAACATGTGACTAGAACTGACTGTCTTGCTTTGTCTTGAGCTCCAAAACTGAAATGGTTTAGTTCACCTCCTATTTTTTTAATGTCCAGTGCAGTGACTTGGGTGATCTAAATACAAAGAAACATTGACAGACATTATAGCCTGCTGTCTTTGGAGATAGTCCAGCCTAGTCTTGAGGACCTTAGGCAGTTGCACACTGCCCCCAAAAGCTTGAACAAGAATGAGCATCAAAAGGGAAGAGGCTTTGTTGACGTTTTAGTCATTTGGAGAAATACCAGTCGCCCATGTCTGATACAAGGACAAAATTAGGATTCTCCACCTAGACAGATGCCAAGATATTAATGTTTAAAATATCTAATTTTTTTTAAATTGCATGTTCTCTTCCATATGAGTCTTTTTTTACACTCTCACAGAAGAGCCATGCCAGTGGGCCCCCACCAATGCCAAGCTGTGCTGTGTGAGGAGAGGCACTTGGTTCCATCCCAACACCAGGACTGCTGTGTCTGAGGCTGCTGCTGGAGCTCATGTGCCTCACTCAGTTCTTCATGGAGGCACCTCCTTATCTCTGGCCTCAATTTGCCACTCTCAGCTATCAGGAGAGGCACATATCTTTCCTTTTCTCAAAATACCCAAATGGGGAACAAAACCTTTATTTTCTAACTCTGTCTGTGGCACAGGAGGAGGAAGAAGGTGGTGGTGCCTCCCTCTTTGTATGACCATCAACTGGTCAGAGCACCTACGTCTGGTGCAGAAGCTCTTGGCTCTGTTCTCTTCCCAACCTGCTCAGGATGAATCCAGCACCCTGTGTCAGGCATCAGAAAAGAGTTAAGGAATCATCAGACCAAAAAGAACAAGTGATCAGAGAGCAAAAGTAAAAGCAAAGGTGCAACCTCCTGTCCATAGGTCATTTAGGGAAAAGCCCTTCTGTGTTGATGGCTTTAAGGGTTAGTTTTGTCAGTTTTACATGCATATGAATTAGACGTGAAGTACTGTAATCTTTTTGTGGATCTGATAAAAATAACAAAAGAAAGATGTGGAATATGGGGTTATAAAAACTAGATTTACTGACATCTGGTCAAGCAGTCTAATTCCCAGAGCATATTCCTTGCAAAAAGTAAGGGCTTGCTCAGGTCTTAGTTCATCGAGCAATGCTAAATATTTATTGATTATTTTTTCTGGATGTCTGATAAGTTTTAATTAATTTGTTAATGAGATCTGATATGTGTTAGTGTGAAATCACTCAACTGTCATGTGAGTAATGTAGAATCACAGTCTGGCCTTTGTATCTGGGTAAACATCATAAAATTTGTTGCAGATGATGAGGGCCTGGGAACCCTCATTACCAACACATCAGACTGTATTTCACATTCTTTCAACATTTGATATTTTGATCTTTAATTAACATACCTTTTTTTTTTAAACTGATTAATTAATTAATTCCCATAAGAAATACCCCTCCTCCTTATTTCCTCCTTGAAAAGAACACCTGCAGCCCACACCACTATCCTTTAAAAAGTACTACTGGCCTATATACTTTCAAGAGTAATGACAGTCTCTAGAAGACTGGGTGATCAGCAGCAACAGGAGCTTCAGGCAAGACCAGCTATACTTTATATCACTCTGCACTAAGAGCCAGTAGGCAAGCTCTGCTCTTCCTGATTTTTCCAGGTTCTCCTGCACTGTTTTGTCCAACCTTTAGTTAAGGGTCAAAGCCCCTGCTCACTCTGAATTCTCTGTAATTGTCTTCAACTCTTCAGTGGATTCTCCCTTTCCCACGACATTTATTTGTTCTTTTTTTTAAATATCTCTTAGGCCTCAAATGTTTTGGGAATGGGAACTCCATAACCATGCATTGATAAATCAACAGGCCCACTTTCACAGAAAAATATATTATTTAGTCAAATTGAGAAATACTTTAATGCCTGTCATTACAAATACTGATCAGTAATTACTTTTTAATCAATTATTGTAGACAGAAATGGTTTTAGATGTAATTGATTATGCCTTGAAATCTGGAGGAAGAAGTTCCTTCCCATGTATTTTTGAAGATTTAATTGCATTCTTCTAGACACAAAATTCATAATCTCAGAGAATGGCTTTAAGACACTTGCAAGATACATTGCCATGCTGTTGGCAAGGCACTGGTGACTGCTGTTCTACACTCAGGCTGCTCTGGTAGAGTTGTATTGTTGCTATTGCTACAACTCAGCTCCTTACTGATTCAATTCTAAAAGTGGACATGGTTAAATCAGTATGCAAACGTGTGTGCTTTTGGGTTTTTCCCCCCACTTGGTACTTGTAGCAAGGAGAGAAGTTAATTTTTCAAAGATGTGTTTTCTGGACTACTAGCTTTCATGCTGGTAGAAACAGCAGCCCTGTAACTCAGTTGGCATGGCTAAAGCAGCATGAGTTAGACCCCTGCCTAAAGCCTATCAACTGCAATTAGATGCTGCAAGGGTGATCCTGTGATGTGTGATGATACTTACCATCACTTGCCAAAAATATTGCCTCTGTAGGTTTGGTAATCATTCAAAGACTGGTAGATAAAACAGATCACTCAATTCTTACTCCACCAGCTTGGTCGGAGGAATCCTCGTGCATAAACTATAAGGATTTTATTATTTGGTAGGCACACTGATGAATGCCACCTATGTAAACCTTTGGAGAGACACAGCAGAGCTTTCTAAACTGAACAGTGATTTTGTTGTGAAGAATATACCACAGGACCAGTGTTGCTTCTGGGAAAAAAAAGAAGTGATTCCCATATCCCAGTGCTTTTTTGCTTTTGTATCTTTGTTTTTCTCATGTGTGGATTTGGCCTTCTTTTTCAGAGGGATCTGGTCAATACCATTGGGGAAAGCGCGGCTTTGGGAGCAGCTGGAGTTGTTCTCTGGGGCAGTATGCAATATGCCAGCTCAGAGGTATGTTGTGCCAGTTTATCAGTTCTTAGGAATCACCTCAATACCTCTTCTCTGACACCACACCCTCCATAGCACCTATCTACCTTTGTCAATGTCATCAGCCAACAACTGAGGATGATGGCTCAGTACTACTTTCAGGTCTCATTAGTTTTGTTAGGCTGACAAGTCCCATTGCTTCAGAGCACATTGTTTTGGGCATGCCATTTGTAGCTTGGTGGAATAATGAGTCCAGGTGAGGAGAAAGACAGGTTTCCAAAAAATGCCATACAAATATAAGCACAGCTTGTTTTACTGTGTTCTGCTTTGTAGCTATGGCAGTTGTCCAGATCCACTGGGAAGGGATGGAGTCCAGACTTGAGGTGTTTTCTCTGGTTGCTAATGTTGAAATGTCACATGGAAAATAATGTCACAAGAAAAGCCCTAGTTACTTTTCCCAAGTTCCTCACACTTTCACAAATAAACCTTCTTGAGGAGATGGGAGGCAGCACTGGAGTTTCCCAGGAGGCATGGCAGGCTAGCCCCCATTCCTAAACCTGGGCTGGCCTTTGGTGCCCACTCTGCATTTCATGCAGTCTGCTCTCGTACTCCTGAAATCCCTGGCAAAGTACCACTGGCTTGGTACTTTCCTTGGTACTTTCCTTGGTACAGGAAATCTGAACTGGAACTTTCTAGCCGCAATTGCAGCAACTTCTGTGATGGTTTATGAAAATTATGTGGCCCCTGGTAAACTGAAGGTATTGGAGTGATTAGGGCCAAAGTGGTGACTTAATTTGTGCTTTAAAACCTGTTAGTCCCATGAACTTCTTTTAGTCAGCAGTTACCAGAAATCTCTACTTAAGGAACCAGTTAGTCTCAGATTACCATATCAGCTCTCTTCCTGCTTCCTGGGACTCCTCCCTTGTCTCATACTGTATGGCCCTAGCAGGAACTCAAATAGAAACTATAGTAGAGGTCAGTGCTTTTCTAATCTTACCCATGGAAATAAGTTCGTTGAAACCTAATAGATCACTCCAGTATGTACATCCAACAAGATTTATCTCAATGTATTACTTTAGGCAAGAACAGTTTAGTACTGGCATCTTTTTACATATAATAAACTTGGACATGGTGCTAGATACTGAGAAATGTGTCATGGTCTTCTACTATTCACAGGAGAGCTGCCTAACCGTGAAGCGGTACATTGACGGACCTTTAGGACACTACGTCATTAACGTGACCTCAGCGGCCAAACTCTGTAGCAAAGTCCTGTGCAAGAAGAATGGAAGATGTATCCGCAAAAACAGCGATTCCTCTGCTTACCTCCATTTGTCACCCACTGATTTTAAGATCCATGACCGTCACTCAGGGAGTGGCCCCAGGTTCCAGGTGACTGGTGAACCCAGCCTGGAGAGTATTGAAGCCATGAAGCAGAGATTCATTTGTCAGTGTTACCAGGGCTGGACAGGAATATTTTGTGAATTGCCTGACCAAAGGCTATTGGAGCACTGGGTTCATGTAGTGTTTAGTAGATCAAGAAAAGAAAACCTTTTTGTCTTCCTCTTAGGAGTCATGCAGCTCCTTCTGCTTTGTTCTGCACACTAAGGTCTTCTAAGGCAGTGCAAGGGAATAAAAAATGGTGCCTTTAAGAGTTCTGTTCCTTAGCAAATTTTTATTGCAAAGGGAAAAGGCATTGTTGATTAAATAATTTTATTCTGTTTAATAATTTCCCCATCCTGGAACTTTTTTAGACACTTAAATTTTGAAAGCATTTTCTTACCAGCTCCTTTACTCCTACCTTGTGCTTCACTCATGTTCAACAGATAAAGATTCTGTTGTTGCAGTGGAAGTTTTACCTGAGTAAAAAAGTTGAATGAACTTGTACAAAGAGTCAACCATGTAGATGTTAAAAAAAAAGAACACAGAACCTCTTTGTTTCAGGGCTGGTTGATTTAACATGGTGATGAGGAGAGTCTTGTGGACCAGGGACTGGGAACTGTTCTCTGCAGCTCTTGCTGAAATCAAGTGGTACATTGTATGAGAAGCTGCACTGTGACCAGAGCCACAACCACTGATCCTACTGCTTCTGCATAAGCAATGTGAAGAGTACAGAGTTATACACCAGCAAACACTTTTAAAAATATATATTTCAGTATTTCAAGGCCTAATTTGATTCATATTACTTCTAGAGGTATTGGTATTTCCAGTACTAGTGTTGTGCCATCAGTTTCAAAGATAGTGTTTGACTGAACATCTCTGCAATTACTTTTAGGGAAGGGGATTCTGAGCTCTGAGAGCAGCACTGGCAGCTGGCACCCAGCAGCACTTCTGCCTGGGCAGGAAATACGGAAGCGCTTCTTCGCTCACCCCAACCCCTTGGGAAGGAGGCACCCTGCTGCCTTTGGATCTGCTGCAGGTCTTTGCTTTCTGCTGGCTGGTCAGTGAGTGGGAAATGAGAACAGGCTGACAGATCCTACTGTCAGTGTGTGTTTCCCTCAGCAGGTCAGGAGAAAATGAAGAACTCTATTTATTGAAATATTTTGGCTTGTAGCCAAAATATTTTGCTTCAGATGGGGACCTCTCTGCAGGTGATATAGCTTAATGATCTACTGATTACTGGTTAATTTAGTGTCCATAACACGCTGTCCTGTCGGGCTGTGCCGTGTCCATTTGCAGTTATTCATTGGTTCATGTTCATGTGTGAACCAAATTTATTTCATCAAAGACCTATCTGTCTTCCACACAGCTTTTCAATGTAACAAACAATGGATGCCTTCACTGAATTGAAGACAAGCCGAAGAAATTCCCTACACAACTCTGACTTACTAAAATAATTTCATTTGAGGTTTTTGTATGATGCATTGAACTGAGTATTGTTCCAGATCATGGACACAGGCATTGATAAGAAACCTAAGGGTCTAAGACTTCTTTTTTGCTCTTACTAGTGTCTGTATTGATCATCTGTGGCCTGACTACATTGCTCACATTACACAGTACCCCATTCCTGCAGCAGTTTGATTAAAATCAGCAAGGCTATACGGAGAAGATACTCAGCTGTGCAAGGAGGTCTGAATTTGGCTCTTATCCAGGCCCCTTCTTAAGACTGTCCTAAATTACTGTAAACATTAACATGTCTCTATGAATTATAATCTGCTGTATTCTATGTAATCTTCTTATCTCTGGACACTTCTTCATGGTAACCACACATAACAAAAACTATCTTTGCTTTGCCCAGACCAGATTCACAGCTGTTGTGAAAGGTGATACTTAGATTCACTCGAGAAAAGATCCAGCTCATAACAGATGTGCAGTGGATGTTAAGGCTGCCTTTAAATCTAGGCACTGAAATTGAACAGGCTTCAGTTAAGCAGAGACTGAGTGACTTAGGCACTATAGTGGGTCATGGTAATGTCATGTGCTGAGAAGCCCTAAGAGAGCTTTGCCACTGACCTTTTGCTTTGTACTGTGTAACAGCAATGGATGACAGCAAAAATAAAGGAAAAAAACTTCCTCATTTTAGTGGGGGAGAGAAAGGATTAAAATTAAAGTTTAGAAAAATTTACAGCTATTAAGAGCTAAGCTTTTAAATTGAAGTTATTGTGTTTACCTTATAAAATATTAAAAAAAAATTGCTTCAGCCTCTTTACTCAGTTCAGAGTTTGTTAAACTTCAAGGGAATATACATATACTTTAGTATCTTGAGAGTACAGAAACTATTAGCCCAGTTTTGCTAAATACCTGTCACCAATGCTGGTCTGTATTTAAACTGGATGCTCCTGGTTTGTGCGATGCTGTCCTGTAGAGCTGAAGTGAAAATGTTTTAATGCTTATGCACTGTGTCAGTGAAATATGTTTATAAAATATTCTGTGTCACTTCATAATGTGTTTTCATTATTTCTATATGCTTGTAAGAATAAATGATGTTGAGACTTAAATAGACAATTTATTTGGGTAGCATAAATTAAATTAAACTGACATAAGGTCTTCATCAGCTAAAGTTCTGGTAATTTGTGGGAAATTTATGCAAACTAAACAAATGCTGTGGATAAAGTGTCCGTGTTCCTGACTCAGTCTGTGGTGTATATTCTGTATCAGGAAACACTGGTAGAGACTTGTACAAGTGCATAAGGCTCTGTCAGTTTATGTCAGGTCTGAATTCATCCAGTGGTTCTTTTGCCTAGGGTACGATTTCACACAGAAGAGCATATGAGTGTCTGTGGTAGTACATCCATCTGGATACGAAGGTTTTTGAATTTGAATCATATATTTCTGTGGAGAACTGCTAGTCCAGTTCTGCATCTGCATCACTATGTTGTCTTAGGTAAAAGTGCAAAATCAGTATTTGGTCTGGGGTTCTTAATAATTATTGAACGAATCAAGCATCTAAGTGAATGTAATTTTACAATTTCTTTTCTATTTCACCAAGTTAGAGCCCTTTCTTTTGTGAAGAAAAAAACAATTACCATAAGACAATATCCCTGGAAGAGGTAGAGTTGGATGTAGCTCTTCTGCTGGCTGAGGACAGGCAGAAGTTTAACCAATGAATGCAAGGTCTCTTATGTCTTGAGTGTTCCCATGTGGGACCACCAGCTACACCAGCCAGTACCAAAGTCAGGATGTATTTGATTCCTTAGCTCCATAGATGGGTCACCTACCAGGAGAAGTTCACTACGTGGTGCTGCATTAGTGCCCTTTACCAGGCAGAATCCAGGGTGGGATCATGACAGGTTGGCTGGAAACCAATGCTGGACAGGACCACAGAGCATGCACCACATGGAGAAACATGAAATACAGTCAAAACCTTGGTGACAAGCAATTTTTTACCTTCAGTTACACTTAAATTAATACTACTCTTAAAGTTAAACTATGAACTAATTGGTTCACTTAATACAGGTTGTATGGTCCAGTCTTAGGACCCAGCTTGTATATGTAGTACAGCTACCTGGAGAAGGAAGAGTTTGAAGCAGCAGAGAGCATTTACAATGATGTCCTTAGCTAGAACCAGTTCTTAAACCATAGTTGATCCTGGGAAATAGATATTGATTTCCAGAGACAACAGAAATAAGAGTTTAATTTTATCTGAACCACTTCTGCTTCAAGATGATCATGGACCTAGACCCTAGTTCTTCCTAAATGATGAGATGTAGGGTCCTCTAATTAGCTGAGGATAAACAATACCAACAGACTGACAGGCTTTCAGCTTTTATCAAGTTTTCTGGTCTCGCACTCAAAATCTTTGAAATTTGAGGAAATATTATGCTCACTTCCTATTTCTCTCTCAGCACAGCTGGGTGTTGCACCTAATAAAATACATGTTCCACACAACTCATAAATATATAGAAAAGCTGGGACTCGTTTTGTTCCACTTCCATCTGACTGGTAAATGTGTGGGATTGTGGTTCCAACTTGACCAGCTTTAGGTGCCACTGGCATCTTCTTTCCACTCCCAACCTTTCCTCTCACTCCCATCCCTCCATCATGGCATGCTGTTCCCTACTTGTGCTGGCACAGATGCTCAGAGGCCCTTGACCTGATCTGGATTGGGAAACCATCCAGGTCAAGAGTTCTCTTGTTAAAATAAAGGTGCTTTCCCACAATGCTTTTTTTCCCGAAACTCAGATTAATTAGTCTATCTGACTCACATTGTTCTGCCCATAATATTGAGCCAGGGCTAAGGAAGTGGACAAAAACCACAAGGAAGTGGTAGCAAAGCCATAAGCTGAGAATTGCCACTCAAGACAATAAATTGTGAGTGAGCAGTCTTGGTATGCAGTTGGCAGCATCAGTCATGTCTCACCCAGCCTGTCCCCTGGGGTCTGTGTGGCAGGGGAGGGGCAGTCCTGGCAGCCGCTGCCCTTCCGCCTGCCTCCATGGGCGACAGCGGGCAGCGCATCCATCCAAGGATGGGGATACTGCCATGTCAGGGCACCTGCTGGACTCCCCCAAAACTCAGGGCTCCTTGCAGTTATCATGCCAGTGCCATCTTGGTGCCTCACCAGATGCCAAAGTCAGGATAAGTAAAACTCTCCTGGCATGGCCCAAATCAGGAACAGGGATATTTAACTTGTTTTCTGAAGCACCCTTTTGCCACTGAGTCTTAAGGTTGAAAAAGGATGAGAAAGGCTTCCTGGCTGAATGTAATCATATGGCATTTTTGTGGTTCATCAGCTTTTTCCAAATGCGGTGTTCTCGGCTAGGGTCAGTGGCTTTGTAAAAATGGGAGTGATAGGATTGTTTAAAAAGGAGCTATCAGCTCTCACCAATGAAACCAACAGAATGGAATCTCATTCTGCTCAGAAGAGCAGTTTGGATTTGTAATGCTGGACATAAATTTTGTGTACCTTTTTGTGTACAAATCTTCTTTTAAAACTTCTCCTAAATTAAAAATTGTATCAGTTTTGCACTGAAACCATTTGTTGTAGATAATGATTTAAATTCGCACGCCATGCATGATAAGGATACATATGAAAGTTTTTTGCCAAAGAAACTTTGATATGCTTAAGACGCTGTGGCAGCCACAACTTCTCTGTTTTTTTACCTTTCAGGAAAATCCTGTCATTCTGTGCCAGACTCAGAGGGTGGGAGTGTTTGAAAACACAGGTTACTCTAAAAACAAGTTGGAAATGATAATTCTGGACACTTCAAAGAACCATACTGACTGGGAACAGTGCAGCTTCTCAGATACAAAAGTTCTACCCTTCTAAAACCCTAAGGAAAAACAATGCTCTTGCATATTGCTTAATGAGTTTAAAGCCCCTGAGTTGTTCTTACTCAGCCGTGTGCCCTTCATGTACCACAGCAAGAGGCAGTAAGGAGCAGCTAGAGGTCCCATAAGAACTCCTCTGGTGGCTTCCCAAACTAAGTTTTATTTAACTTTGGGAGTTAACTTTTCTGCTTTTAACAGTTACAACATGTCAGGTTATCCCTTGTTGGATGTCAACAGAGTAATTCTACGGTAGCATTTTTCTGATTCAAGGAATGCTTTGTTTAAGCTGTAATAAGAGAAGAAGGGGATATGTGTATGTGTGTAGATATCCAGAGATACCTAGGTGCAAATGAGAGTATGCATGTTCACACTGTAATGCAGCAGAACAGTTCTGAGGGGTGTGAGGTTTGTTTTCTGCCTGGCAGGAGCAAGCTTGGAGCAGTTGCATAACCTTACAGCCTGGCATGTATGGCCTGTGCTCTACACAGATTATGTCTATTATGTAACCCCTTTTATACAGGAGCTAACAGCATCTAACAAGCTAAAGCAGACTTCTATAATTTCAAACAACAGTATTTTAAACTTCGCTGATGTGGCTGCTTCTATTTCAACATTAAAATTGGCCTCTTCAAAAATTTTATTTATTTTTTGACTAGGATGATATTTTAACACGCTGACAGCCTGTTTTCTCAGAGAAAGTCAGAGCTCCTTTGTCATTTTTCCATTACAGCAAGAACTTTCCTAGATTTTATTTAAGCTGCTCTCCAATATCTGTGAAAACAAAGCAGCCCAGAGCATCAGTTCTGCTTTTTCTCCTCAGACAGTCAAGAAGTCTGATATTTGTGGGCAATTTTCATAAATGATATTTGTTTCCAGGGTAGTAATAACCTTCTCAGTCAATTAGACAGCAGATTATTAAGAGCATTTCTTGTATTACTCTTTCCAATGCTGAGTTTGCATGGTAGAAGTAAAAGCATTTAGTTTTTCCCTCTGCTGAAGGTGCTCCTTACTTTCTTTGGCTTTGTGTCCACTTGCCCTGTGTGCTCAGGAAGCCCTGCAGAGTTGGTTTTTTTTCTCCCTTCTGGACAGCAATATGGCCAGTGGCTCATGTACACAGAGGACAGTTGGGTGTTTTTAGCTGACACTTGCATTCACCTTGTGTTGTTAACCTTGCCCTCGACATGTGGCTGCAGTTGCCTGTCCCCATCATGAGGGGGAGTGAGCATTTTCATGCCCAGGGAATCTGCCTCTCCATTTCTGCAAATGGCTCCCAATGGGAATGTTAAAAAAGGCTCATGCCAGGTATTGCCTCCCCTGTGCTGGGCTGTCTTGGCTCTGTGGGTAAAAGGAGTACCCAAACTACTGGCAGGGCAGTTTGATACAGGATTTCCCTACATGGGAGACCACAGGCCCTGGTGACGATGCTGATCTTCCTCCAGTGGGACACAGGGATGGGGGAACACTGCCCCCACGCAAGATGCAAGCTGGCCTTGGTAGGGACAGGACAGAGGCAGGGCCAGTGCATGCCACTCACTGCTCTATCAAAGGTGCTTCCTCAAGCTTTGTAAAACTGAGTCAGGCTCAAAGATCCCAGAGACCTTGAGTACCTAAATGGACAGTGATGCTCTTTGCTTGGGATTAATTAATACAAGCATGCACTGAAGTCCTTTGGAAGCCTTGTATTGCTCCTTGGACAAGTATTCTTTTCTTAAATGTCAGCATCAAGCTTTACAGTGTGGAATTTGGACATTTTTTCTAAACCTGGAAGTACGAGGAATGAGACAAGCTCTCCCTGGGCTTCCATAGGAATTCAGGTACTGATACACCTTGATTTAGAAGGAGTAATGATGTGTGAGCACCACTGTTGTATTCACATTTCAGCAGCAATTCTCAGGCCTGAGCACACTTGGATTAAAAACCTATAATAAACCAACCTGATTTCACTGAAGATGATGATTTGAGTGATAAAGTTACCTCACTTTTCACATTAACCTCACCAGAATTCAATCTCCTATTTTAATTTTGTTTTGATTTCTCCACTCAAAGGGGCACAACCTCATCTGCTGTAAGATGGTTTATCATCATTGACTTGGAGTAGCTGAAAAACAGGCATGAAATATTCATGTTTGCTTTGTTCACCGTTGGAATTTTCCTTTTAGACTGGCGTTAGTCCATTAGTTCCCAGCAGCCACCAGCTGCTGTAAGGACTGTCAGTAGCAGTTCCTCAAAATATCCCCTGTGTGCTCCTTGCAGTGAGGCAGCAGGTCCTGTGACAGCTGACGAGAGCTAGATAGAAAGGCACTACAGGGGCACAGCCACTGAGAGAGGCTCATTAGGTTTGTTCAAAGTCTCCAGCTATACATGAGGCTTACTGAGGTTTACACGACCCCTGGCTTAAAATAATTGCAATAATCCCTTAGACTGACAACACTGAATTGTTGTCTTTTCTGCGACATTAACATGTAGCTCTACTCAATGCTCAGCTGGTGGGAATGAAAAAATCAACATTTTTTGTTGCTGTTTTAGTGTTACAGTAATCCTGTAGGAGTAGGAAGAGAGGAGTGTCACCCGTATCTGCTGGCGCTGGGTGCAAGCTGTGATCACTCCACTGCGCGTGTGGGTGCTTGTTCTGCTCAGTTTGGGGGCCGATCTTACCCTACTTCAAATACACAGTGACTCTGCTGGAGCCCCAGGAAGGGTGGTGGGAGGACAGTCAGCTCCTTTCTGCTCCACAGGGCTAACCTCCTGTTTAATTTTTTTGAGAAGAACATGCTCAGAACATCAAGGAGCACTGGTTTAGTTTTCAGTTAGGGTTTGCCATATAATTGCATCAGGAAAGTGGGCAGAGAGGAAAGCTGCTCCTCAAAAGAACCAATTCAGCACATTTTAAAATGCTATGAGGATTAAGAGAGGCAGAGGGAGAATGCAGGCATTTCTGATGCTTTCAAACAGGCTCCTACATTTTTTCTAATGCAGCCTGAAGTCAGGTGGCTGGCTATGCTGGACTGTGGTCCTCTATGCCACTGTGCTGATTCTACAGTGTAAGCATGCAAAATATAGTTCCTAGTGTAAAGGCTACTATCTTTGGAAAAGGCAGGTTCTAGGAAACCTTTGGGCTTAAAACAGGTGGAAAACTGTGGTAGTCACCACTGAGAACCTTGTATGGCTGGACATGGGCCAAAGAGGCTTTGTGATAATTTCAGTGT
This sequence comes from Aphelocoma coerulescens, assembly GCF_041296385.1. NCBI lineage: Eukaryota > Metazoa > Chordata > Aves > Passeriformes > Corvidae > Aphelocoma > Aphelocoma coerulescens. The sequence continues at coordinate 22,889,744 of NC_091014.1, read as the reverse complement.
ATGCCAAAAAATGACCCAGTCACTGGCATCAAGAGCATGAGGAAAGTACAAGCTAAACATAAGGACCACTTTTATGGATGTTTCAGTGGGCCATTAAATCAATCCATCAAACCATCTGTGTTTTGCTAGGACTAAGCATGAGTTTAATCTCCCAGGCTGGACCACTGTCAGGTGTAATTGTCTAGAGATGAGAGACATTTATGCAGCATGAAGTGGGGGACATTTTTAGATTCAGAAGTCCAGCTACCTGGTAGGCCACCAGAATGCATGTATTCTCATGTAAATTATAAGAAAAGTTCACTTTGGTGGCAAAAGGAGCTGAGATGATAGAGGCCAGATGATTGTCCTGATGAGCCCAACACACAGCTTCAGCTTGTCTGCTAGAATGTGATCTCCTGTGTCCCAAAGTCCCACAGAAGTCATAATTAGTTAAATTTTACTGCAAAATTGACTTCCAATAATTCAGCATTTTAAATTTTGATTCATTATTAAACTCATTCCTTATAGTACTAGGGAAATAGCTCTATTGCATCAGATCCATACTTTAATTTGTAGCATTTTGAGGAGGCCCTGCCCTAATTTTGAAATGTTAATGCTGCTCAGGTTTTCTAGCACCTTCATCAGGATCAGTGAAGGACTGTACTGAAAGAGTTTGAATCTTGGCTATAATCAGCCCTCAGCATTACTGGGTCAGGTAGATAATTGTGAGATGAGGTCCATTTTTATTATCCATTATCCATTTTTATCATTATTATTTTTTGTCCATTTTTATTATCCCTAATACTGTATTTTCAGTCTCCTGCATTTATTAACATAACAGATGTACTCTGCAGAATCTCAGTGAGGCAAATCACTAAAGGTTGCCTTCAACTAATATGCCTCCATCCATATGAGGAAAGGTAGCGACAGCAGAAGCATCCTGCCATACTGTCCCTCCCTGAGGCTGCTGCAAGCTCTGTGGCTCTCAAGGTCATCTCCTTTGTCATCAGCCCCCAAGCACATTGCCACCAAATCCAAGTCCAGCACAGAAAGCAAGATTCACTGCTGACAGAGTGACTTCAACTGGAAAAAAACCCTCTTTCCATCATCTGACTTCTGAGTGCATCAGTTTTAGCTTTGCTGATAAAAAGTCAACAAAAGGATTATTTTGTAAAAGTCCAGGGATTTTATTGGATCTCTCTGGGTGTGAAAATTCTTCTTTCAAAAAACATGCATGTCTTTGATAAGAGTATTTTGCAACTGGCTTGCCTGTTGAGACAGCCTGGTTTAAGCTCATCAAGGTTGTGCTGTGTCAATGCCATATTGTTGTAGAAAGAAGAAAATATCATTGTCTTTCTCCATAATTTGTAATTTTTCTAATCCCTTGATATGAATACTATAACATCACTGCAGTAGGTTTTCTTTCACAAGATAGATGACAAAGCTTGAAAATGCATTCCCATGTTCTAGATTAATTGGCAGAGAGAGATACAGGGTTTATATCTATTCATGAATGCTTAGTCATTTTCTTATCATTTAGCCAGCTATTTTTTTCAGCAGTATCTTTTGTTATGGTTCAAGTACTTCTCTCTATGTCTCTTCATTTCAGAACTGCCTTTTTAAAGCTGATTTTGATTAGTCTTAGCTAGATCTGTTTGCTGCCTAGTAAAGACATACAGTTTCTACTTTCTCTCTATGGGAAATTGCTGTCCACTCTGCATTTTCACTGTCAGCTGGAGACCAAGATGGGCTGCCTCTGTGTTGCTCTTGCCAAAGGAAAATCTAGTTAGCAGAAAGGATATTCTGGGTTTTGTCAACTATGACAGACAGAAGTGAAAGAAATAGCTAGCAAAAAGAGGAGGATTATTTTATAGCAATCCTGCACAACTGGAAGAAAATTTGAAAAGTTTGGGGAAAGAGAAAAGTATTGAGCAGAGCTTGGGCACATCCTTCCTGCATGCTGCAAACAACTGACTTAAGAGACTGCTCTCAGACGGAGCATGTATGTGTTCGTGTGGTGGCTAAATGCATCAAATGGAATAAAATTAAAAGTCAGAAGTCAGTGATTTGCCATCACACTGAATAAAAAAGAACAACTGTTTCCTCCTTAACAATAGAGCATCTACAAATACATTTCTGTGCTAAGTTCCCCAGCAAAGGTTTGTCTCAGGGGGCAGGGTGGTCTGCAACTGCCTTGAAGTCTTCAATAACCTATAATGATATTATTGTGGTTGTTGGGTTGTTGCTACTGCTGCTACTGATTTTTATTATTGTTATTTTCTTCAGTTTGCTGATACTTTTCCATGCGCCAGCTCAGAGGACTTTGGGGCAGCAAATCAGTGTATTCAGCATGAAGTAAAGCCTGGGGCTAATTACACCCCAGTCCTGCCTGATGGGAGATGTGTAGACCCACAGTGTGGGAGAGCTGAGCCTCCCCATTTCCCACCAGTAGGCAGATCCCAGGACGAGCAGCCTCTGGTGAGCCCCATGGGTTTTGCTGTGATGCCACGAGGTGGCCTAGGGCATGGGTGCCTGCTGATGCACACCACTGGTGTGCTTGTGCCAAGTGACAGAGGTCCTGCATGGGAAGTGCTCCCTGAAATCGGATGTAAATCACCTGAGGATGTGCCCAGCAGTGACACCTCCCTGGACCAGCCTGTACAGGCGTGGAAGCAGAGAGGCAGCATGGTAGCACAGCTCTCAAAGGGGAAACTCAACTTGCTGCAGTTCAGAACCACAATATGAAAAACAAACAATTGTAGGGATTTGCTGCCCTCTGGCAGGATTTTGATACAGCTCTGATTTTCTGTGAACTGCAAGAGCAGAGCTCAGCAACAGTACTCCAGCACAGCAAGGTCTGCATTTTCCATCCGTTTTTTGCCAAAGCTGCTGGTCAGCAGTGCTGCAGCCTCCCTGGAACCTGGAAAGCCAGAAGTGCATGTTGATCCCAAGCATGGGCTTGCGTAAGGAGCAGGGCTGCTGGGCTGGCAGGCGCTTTTCTGCATCTCTCTGGGGCTATGGGGCAGCCTGACTCTCTAAAAGCGGTCCTTTTTTGATTGTCTCCTCAAAAGAGAGAGCTAACCATCTTCCAGCTTTGGCTGCACAGCCTTTTCATGAGAAAATTCAGTTTGGCCTCCCTCTAATGCTGACAAGCTCTGAGTGGCTTTGCCGAGTTTGATTTCTAGGAAATGCTTTCTGAGAGATACTCAGCAAACCAGGATAACTTTCTTTAACACCACTCTCTAAAAGGCTCTTTAATGCTGATATGGCACTTGTGGATGTGGAGGTACTGAGTTTGAAAACCTGGGCTTGCTCTGTATTTTGAGTCTCATGGGGTGAGATTCTCTGACAAACATGGAGTTCTGCAGTGTCTGCCCCGTACTGCACTGGTTCTGTGTATGGCCTGCCTGGTCAGAAGGAGGAACAGGCACACCTTGCACGCTTTAAAGCAATCTGGTGCCTCAGACTGTCAGAAGACTCTATCCTAAAAGTATCAAAAGCTTATTAAAAATACCTAGGTTGGTTACCTTGGATGTTGATGGTTTTGATGAAATTAGGTTATGCTAGGTCTACCCTAAAATAACAGAAAAATGGGGGATTGGGGAGGTCCATTAAAGCACCTCATGAGCATAGATGTTCCTCACTGTTTCTGTGTTCTGAGAGAAAGGAAGTATAGCATGGCTACATTATTCCCAGCAGTATATATGTAACAGCCTGGCTGTCCATATCACACCCATGATCCTCACCTCCAGCAGGTCACAAGCCCAGGGGAGATAGATAGGCAGGCAAGAACTGAGAAAGAAGAACAGAACAACACAACTCAAATACAAATCCATGATGGTTGATTGCATAGGTGTGTGGGATTTTCCCAGGTTTTTGAAAGCAGGGGAGATCTTGGAGTTGGAAAATGATACAACTCTCTCTCTCTTACGTATAAATATGTAGGTTTTGCTGTAGGGACCTTGTGACTAATGATGCTGCTTGTAGCAGTGGCACAGGCCTTAGCTTCAAAGTCCACATTGCACACTGCAGTGCTGTGCAGAGATATCAGACATGGTCTGGAAGGCACTAGCTGCATGTGATAGTGTAGCTAGGGTAATAAATAGCTCAGAACAAGTGTTCATCTATCTGCTTTATTGCTATCAAGGGTTTGAACTTGGATCCCTTTATGGTACTGCACAATGGCAATGAAATACGTGTGCTTGTTTAGAGCTATTTGGAATATCTCTGTCTGGCATTGCACTAGACAGGTCAGGGATGCTCATGAGACAGTGGAGATGGTGATAAAAGCAAGGTTTGATTTTAGAGTTACTTTTGTTGTTACTGAGAAAGCTTGAATAATAAGGAAACTGTGTCTCCATCAGGCTTTCCACTGCAACAGCCACAGCCACTAAAATATCCTGGGGCCTACGGAAGTAATGGCAACACCCTTGGTGAATTGATGAGAAAAGTAATTGTGTTATGCCGACTTCCAGACTTACACCAATTTACTTTGGCCGGGAATTGCCCCCCTTTGAGTCATTTAGATTGTGCTCATCTTGTTTCTTCAGTGTTAGCATGGTAGATGCCTCAGAACTGACTGATACCAGTTCATATATTTATATGTGGAATAAATACTAATACCTCTTCTGCTATGTTCTACAGACACGCTGGGAGATCTGCCCAATGTTGTCTCTTAAGTCATGAAAGTACTTCCTAGAAATGGAACACAGTTATGCACTGCTCACCTTTCAGCCCTTGGCATGGCTGCAGATAGCACTCACCTGGACTTCTCTTGCTTTGAAATCAGCCCAACCACCAGTTTGGGAGAGAAAACGTTTCCAGACTCCTGGAATGCCTGACAGAACTGTGCTTCCTGAGGTACGATGTACTGAACCTGAAAATGTTCTATAAGATTTGAAGCCCCCTAGCTAAAGCAAGAGGGCAGGCACATCACAGGAAAGCCGTGTCAATGGTGGCAAACCCTAACACTTCAGTTTTCAAACTGATCCAGAAAAAAAAGGCATGAACTATTACATCCCAGCTGAGGTCTTCACTGGGGTTTCTGTCACAGACTGGGCACACTGGAGGCCTCAGTGGGCCTGCAACTGTGGTGCAAAAGATGTCTACAGGAGAAAGTCCAGGAAACTCATAACTGAAATGGAAGGGAATATTTCAGCAAATGATGTTGAATGTTACCAGCTTCCTTTGAAGAAAGTACAAGAACTTTTATGAAGGAAACAGTTGCATTAGGAATGAAAAGCAAACCAAAGGGCCTGTGGGAATGATACTTATTCCCTGACTGTCATAATTGCAGTTTCTGTGATTAGAACTACACTGGTTCCTGCCCAAAGAGTGGAGTTTTGAGGGACAATGAATTTTCCTGGCTCTGGAATAGCTTTTCAGCCCTATATCTTTCCATTGATATTTAGAACCCCCTTGGAAACAGTCAAAAACATTCTGTACTTTTCTCAGATTAGGTTGAATGAATCCATAGGGATTTCTTCCACGACATCACAAAATTATGCTTCGCCTGTATTTATGTATACCTGACTAGGCTATAGAGAGCAGCCTTTTTTTAGTTCTCTCTATTGGAAGTTTTTGCTGGAATAATACAGGCTGCATTTATCCTTTAACCATTCTTGCAGATGGTGCATCAGGATGGAAAACCTACTTGGGCCAGCTCTGCTGGTTCATGCTAATTATCCACATTCTTTAAAGAGCACAATGTTCTGAAGAAAAAATACAGCCTTGAATACATTTTTTTTTTCCTTTTTTTCTTTAATTCCTAACTAGGCTGTACTCAAACATGCATTTGAATGGATTAAAAGGATTTCAGAAATTTGATGTAGCACATAGGAGGCTGTTAATACATAAATCCTCCCTGATGTACTTTTTTCTGCTCAGGTATGCAATCACTAATCCCCAAATACCTTGCCCTTCTTTTAGAAGGAAAACAGACAGAGATGTTAGCAGCTTGTTCTGTGTACATAAGAATGGGAAATTGGAAACAGCAGTCTTTCTGCATGCCTCCACTTCAAAACCATTTAATTTAGTCCCATAATACCTAACTTGGGCCAAGCCAATGGTGCCCCAGAACAGAGGAGTCCTGCTCACATCAGCTGAACACATACAAACACACAAATAAAAGTGTTTTTGAGATAAGTCCATTACTCTAGGCTTTTTTTTTATGTGATTCTGAACATCCTCCCAGAACCTGGATGAGGGCAGTAGACTTCCTGTGAAAAAGCAGCAGAACTTGTCTGTCACTGCCCTGGTTCTGTTCTCACCTGTAGACAGTGACTGCACTACCAGCAGGCCCCAGTTTCTCTATTTTGGAGTTTAGCAAGTGATCTGTATTTTCTTTTTGAGGCTATGTTCGAAATTTCAGCGCAGGAACTGAATCTGAAGTTGGCATCCTGTCTAAGGGGATGAGCTCCCTCTTCTATTAGATCTCATTACTCCCTTATCACTGTCATTACTCGCCCACTATACTTCCCAGCAAGGGGCTTCACTTCTCTTGGTCTTTAAGACATTAAAGGAGATGGAGACACCTGCTTTGATGGTTTTACCCAGCTTGCTCTTCCTTGGCTTTGCAAGGAGAGGACATACAGACATCAATAATGGCTGCATCCTCCTTGCCATTTCATGTACAGTTCCTGCCTCTTTTCCCCTTCAGGAAACATATCCCTGTGAAGTTTATTTCACATCAAATCATTTCTTGATGTGATGTGGCCTTCAAACTGCCCTAAATCAGTGATGGTGTCTAGGAAGTCAGTTGCATGTCAATGGCCTTTCAAATTCTGTGCTTGTGGTATAGTAATTCACTTGTTGCTGATCCTTAGTCATGGTTCAAATCAAGGATAAATATCCAAGCACCAAATACCTCCTCCTTACAGCCTGCTATATGAGCAGGACAGTGAAAGACATCTCTCTGGAACAAAATTAGGAATAATATAAACTTGAAATAATGGAACTGAAATTCTTAAGATTTTTGCCAAGTGTTGCTTTTTCTCTTTCATTTAAAGTTGTGCAATGCTGGTATTTCCCTCCTAAAGTGTGGGCCTATTTATGGCTGGTTTTTCTAGGTTTTTATAAGAATCTGAATGAGCTCCTAGGGAAAGCAGCAAGAACAATGCATGCCTTTGGAATCACAGCTTTCAAATTGGAGAGGGACTGGAAAACAGCTGATTGACAGCAAAATGGCTCTCTCCTTCCCCTTCTCAACAAAAAAGAGAACTGAGGCAATGTTTTGGGAAATTCTCGTGTAAAAAATCCCACTTTAATGAAAGGATTTAAGTTGCTTCTAGTAATTGATGAGTTATCAAATATGATTAAATTTTTGCATCAAAGTGGATTTAAATGCTTTTCCCCCCCCAGATTATTCACTTCCTTATTGCCAGCATCTCAGGCAGTACCTATGTTTGCAACTTCTGTTTAATGCTCATTGTAGTCTAGTCAGCAAACCTTTAGGCAGAATAAGATATGGTTCATAGAGACCAGAACGGAACCCTAGTCTGAGGGACAACCACATAACATACCAGTGGATTACCTTAGAAAGGCTGTGAAATGCTGAATTAACCTGACAGTGATGTCTTTGCTCTTTTCACTGTAGCAAGATCTCTTTAACGCTATTGGAGAGAGTGCCCTGGGAGCTACAGACATTGCTATTGTGAGATATTAATTTAACTTCTTTAGAGGCAAACCTGAGCCTGACTTAAATGCAGTGTGAAAGATCCTTATTTTATCCTGTTAATAGACAGTATCTGACTGCACCAGTCCAGAGTACTTGGTACCATCAGAGCTGACTGCTTATCCAGCATTTGCTGTCCTCTAGTCAGGACAACATGGAACGTGGTCAGTCCTTCCTGGCCTAACAAGCCTCTTGTGAGGCTCATAGGCAATCAGTAGTAGAAAGCCAATGGCTAATACTAGGCATTTTGGAAGACAGTTTCTCAGTAGTTATCATCCAGGTCAAATTCCCTTCCAGCTGCGTAAAACACTAGGAAATTATCTAGAGCCTGATTAGCACACCAGACGAGGTCTACTGGTGGTGCTCAGCAATTTGTCACAGGTTATGAGAACTGTCCTTGTGTGTGGGCAAGAAAAATAAAGCAGGCTGTTAAGATCAGATGGAGAGGTTTTGTATTATATATCAGACCTAGCCATGTTAAAATAAAAGATTGATTTTTGAGGCTCTGCCATGTCCTGGAGTTTTCAGAAAGCCACATATCAAACTTTGTCATAAGAAAAGACTTTTTGCTTAGAGCTGTGTGAAATGGGTGTTCTGGGCTGTTTTTCTCTTGGCAGATAGTACAGAAAACCCAGCCAGCCTGAGAACAAATGGCTGAAAATAAGTGTTCAGTTGTCCTCAGCAAATTCAATTACTTCAGCCATTTTTTAAACATTTGGATGTGGTTTCTGTCAGAATCAATATGAATAGAAGGGTGAACTTCCTTCAACCCCAATCAAGTGACAAAGGCAACCTTCTGGAGCAGTTCCATCAGCTCCAGACACCTAAAGTCTTGCCATACATCCATGCTGACATCACGTGCTTTTCTAGCATATATCATGGCTTCTTGAAAGATCTACACACTGGTGTTTCCTGGGGAGTGCAAGTTGCTGAAATCATTTGCACCTCAGTAGGATTATATTTTCTGTATAAAAATTCTTGTTAATCCTTTAAGTTAGTAAAATTTAAGTTATTCTGAATGGATTAATTAATGTCATACTGGATAGACCATCCTCCCAGAAAATGAAAGATGAAGGGAGATTCCTGGTTTGTTTTCCATTTGAGTGAATTAAAGTTCATGTTTTCCTCTTTCACAATCTGTGTGATAAAGGTGTTCATGCCTTGAGCCCTCCATAAGAAACAGAGGAATGAAACAGTCAGGACCTGAGGAAGAAAAAGTATTAGTACATTAGTATATTTATTGAAAGATGTGTATATTCTAGTCCAAAACAAAATGTCTCTCTGTGTTTTTTTAGAGCCATGACTATTTAAAATAAAATTAATAAGTAGTGCTAGGAGCAGGGGTATTATATATAGATGTCTTTGTATTAGAATATGTGTAGCAGGATGAAAATAGACAAATAGCTATAGGAAAAACAGGGATCAGTGAGACCTATGCTGAGTTCCCTGCTTTTTTTAATGTTTGATCCAGGCAGACATTTGCAACATAACATCCAACTCCCACCTGCACCTATTATTCCTTTTTGTCTCAGAACCTTAAAGATCCCATCAGGCGTAGACCTTTGTGAATTTGCACCTCTTAGCAGCTTTTCCTTCTTTAAACATATGTTATTATCCTCATATATCCTCATTGAGTTATTGCTGTAATAACTATGTTAGAAAAGCAATTGTGCATTGAACAAACATTATGTTAATAGAGCTGTTTAAGGCAAATGAGAAGAACTTTCACTTTTTTTAATTCCAGTGTAGAAAGAAATATTTTAGATTCCATTTAAATTAGGAGAGACTGTGACTAAACCACAGCCAATCAATAAGAAATAATCAACTTTACAATGATCCTTCTTTAAAAGAAAAAAATATAAACTACATTCAGGCGATTTATTTTCAAAAAGTAAATTAAGGAAATCTACCAAAATTTTTCTTAAGTATGTTTTTATAGTGAAGAAAACTAGAGATATTTTTGAAAGATCAGAGTGCTGATTGTGGTGGATTTTTCAAGGGAAGGGTGTGAAAATGATTAATTTGACATCTTGTTCTGTAGGACTGAAGTACATGTTAGTAGGAAACAAAATGTCTCAAGGTTTTCTGAGCAGCATTGACTTAGATGTTAGTTTTGACTCTTCTTGCTGTCTTCAGTAAGGTCACATCCTACAGGAAGATAGTCACACTCTTAGTAACTGAATAGTAGGGTAGTGAAACAGTATTTTGTAAAATCAAAATTCAAACTCCTCTGTGTTAAATTTGCAACTGTCTGTAATACATTAGTGCATCCTGTATAAATGTCTATCCAGGTATCCAGGTATGCAGGCCCAGATTTCTCCCACCAAATATATCCACTTAAGTGAGACAACTAAACTAGAAGCACACCTTTTACGTGAGGGCACCTCCTGAAGGCCACTTCAGGTGCAGTGGGCTTTAGCCAGTTTCTATCTCAACAGTCTTGGCAGGCCAGATGATTTTGTGAGGGTCAGGTAGCTGGGATCTGCAGTGTGAGAGGATGTGCAGGATGGCACAGTGAAGAGATGCTTTCCAAACCCCACAGACAGGGTCTGTTCTCATTGGGAAAGCTGACCCAGGTGCTCCTTCTGACTCCTCTGCTAGCATCCCTCTCCTTTTGAGGCTGGACACAGGCTGTGTGAGATGTAGCATACGCTTGTATCAGCTGCACTTCTAAGATCAAATCCTCTCTCTTCTGTTCTCCTGTGAGGAGTGTTTCTGATTTCTAATTTTATAACTTTTTCCTGTTTTCCTCTGTGTTTCCTGTTGGCTACATTTGCTGTCTTCAACCGATGTGCTGGCATTTGCACATTTCTTTCCTGGCATCTAACCATCTAGCATCCTGTGAAGAATCAGAAGCCTTAAACTTCAAATCATGGGTTCCTCTCAGTGTCTATATCCTTAAGACTTAGACATAACATATATTACCATTACAGTGACTAAATTATTTTACAGTACAAGTTAGACACCTAAACAGACACCTGAAAATCTGCACCTGGGCTCTCAGCAGCTGCGTGGTAAAAACTGTTGCAATGTGGGATGTGGGACATAATGCAAAGTGTCATAATGAAATTGACAGTGGATAAAAATTATTCTAGCTGTACACTTTTTACCTGCAGTGGATTAAAGTTCAATTTCTGTTGCTATACCTACTGAGTGGTAGTGATAAAATTAAGTAATCTCTGCACATCACGAGAATGGGTGTTTTTAAATATAATAAACATACTTTCTCCTATTATAGAACAAACTATGATTCTTCCTTTCATGTTTTATGAGACTAAACATTTCTTAGCAATATCAAGTGGAAATAATACATGAAACTAAAAATCAAGGGGCAAATGATAAGCACAGGACTCTCTTAGTGCTTTTGATGTCTGACCCAAAGCCATATGAAGTCAGTGGTAAGCTCCCTTGCTTTCAGTAGGCCCAATATCAAGGTGGGGTGCCTTCCAGGGAGTTACATCACAAGGGTCATGAGACCTTGATATGCACCTTTGCATGCTAGAACATTCCTAAAATAAATCAGAAGAAATAAATACATTACAAGCAAAAACATGTTTTAAAGAACTATGTATAGACACCTAAACACAGAAATATCTAAAAGTGCTTGTTATCCATGTTGGTAAAGATTTTGGTAAGCTACTAAGCATTTAGATAAAAATAAATACCCTATGTGATTTGGATTTTAACAGTACTTTTTGGTATAAGGTATGAGAATAACCTTAAATGTTCTTTTTGCCTAACCAAAAACTTAACAAACAAATACAAATCTGCTAGTATCTCGCTAGTAACTGAAACCATGTACAGTTTTCAGCACATCTAGTCTTTCAGCAGAGCCTCTGCTAAAAGACTAGATTTGCTGAAATGGTTTTGTAGCTGGGAATGAGAACAGGACAAAAGGAAAACTGCTCTGACATAACTACCTGCTGATCACACTCCCAGGCTTGTCTATGAGTCACTTTGAAATGGGAAATCTGATACTAATTCTGAACTTCAGTTATTTGGAACATTCACTTTTAGTAATTTGCTGGCATTGTGTGCCACGGTTCCCACTGGCTTTTGTTGACAAAGATATTTTCTTGTTTCTCTTCTGTTTCATCCCAGAACAGGACAGATGTTTGAAGCTGACACCTGGTTGCTGTTAAACTGTGAAGCGGCTGTAAAATTCATGGCCTTATTTCTTCACCTAGATCCAATCAGGCAAACCCCATCCGTATGTTCAGCCAGTTAGGAGGTACAGATCCGTGTGACAGCAAGGTTCAGTTAGTGTTTCAAATTAAATCAGCAATTCTGATCCAGTGTAGACCGCCCTTGTCCCAGTCATCCTGCCTGGTTCAGTATTAAATTATTTTTCTCCCATTAGCCTCGAGGCAGCTGAAGGGTAATGCTGTATCTTCTTGCCCATTTCTGCTGCTTGATATTACAGTCAGGATTTTTCTTTATCATTCAACCAGTTCCAGATGCCTGGATGTTGATCTTAATCCCAGGCTGGGGCTTTGCTGCAAATCAGTTTGACAGTCAAGTGGAAAGTAGATTTGCCTTGGCATAATTCAGGTGCTTAACTCTCAGAAATGGTGCTTAAACTCAGCAATAACAATATTAAACACAGCAGTTTAAACACTGTACAGATTGCATCTCATATTCATTTTTAATTGTGTTCTACACTGAAATTGATGGGAATAGGACTCCTAAATTCACTTAATGAGTCAGATTAATAGTTAGGAGTTTGTTTCTATTATTCCCATTTTTATGTAGAGGGGATTAAAAAGTAACTGCCTATCTGAGCCCTCATACCCTAAACTATGATAGATTATTTTATGCTTATATTGAATAATTTAATCAACAGTGCAATTGTATTGAGAATAGTGGAACAAATTATGGATCTCTTGTTTCTTTTTACACATACTTCCACCTTGTCCTCCATTGGTGGAAGACGGAGGAATGCCACTTTCTGAAAATTACAGAATTACATCTAAATCTTAATATATCTTGAACCCTAACCTACTGAATTAGTACCTGAATTTTCTACTAGGCTCCAAATTTAATGCAGGATTTTCTAATTTAGCCAATGAGGCTGCTTACTCAGATCAGTTTTCACAGTCTCCCTACAGAACTACAAACTCCCTACAGAAAAATTAAGTCTTAACTAAAAGTGACTTTCTCAGTATTTGGAAGTGTGAAAAATGTGGCTCTTTCTTTAGCCCTCACTGGATGTGGTTGGTGAAGTCTGGAGCATCTGTTCCCTGAAGATTTGTTTAGAGCTGGAGCAGCTCTGCAGTTTCCTGCTGTACATGGAATTTGTGAAGTAAAGCCAGCCTTTTTCCAAATCTTCAGGCACAGGTCATTGAAATGGCCTCACTACTGAAGGCAAAGTCTTTCCTAGCTTTTTGTTGTATCTGTCAGAGCCATCTATGTTAAACACAGGACAATGGAGAGGTTCTCCCAGAGAGTAGGAGGAAGGATGGCAGCCGAGCATTTAGAGACAAAGTCCTTAGTTTAAAAGACTGTATTTCTGAAATAAAGACTAATACATGCCTCTTCTACCAAGAAAACCACTCTTTATTAGAACACAGCACACACTTTACTATCATTCACTTAAGGCAACATAAGCACAAAGGGTTTACAAGTAACTCCTAATAAGGAAGAAGTGGGTGTTCCTGTAGGTGGTAGAATCCTTTTCTCCACTTCCTGAGTGTAGTGCTTTTATTTTAATAATACACATTTTCTTATATTTCTTTATATTCTGCATTGTGATTTATTGTATACTAAATACAAAAAAAGTATCTGATTCTATTAAAGTCAGAAATGGTTTTGGTTCTATTTTAAATAAATAGAGGATTAAAGAAAATATGTAATTTACAGTCTGGTCTTGCCTTTATCTAAATGAGTATTAGAGTTTCTGGCCTGTAAACTGAAATATCACAACTCAATATCACATATATCATTGTCTTACCTTGATATAATATGGACTTCAGTAGCAATAATGTCCTTGCCTAACAATGTGAAGCAGAGAAAGCAGTATGGCCTAACTTACGTCCAGAAATAAGCTGCAAACACTGAAGAGCAGCAGCCCCAAACCAGTTCTGTTTTTTCAGGCAGCTGAAGGAAACAGAGGAAGAATTGCAGTCAGAATTACTCAGTTTACAAAGGTTTCCTAATTTGTATGGATGTTACAGACAGACCTGCTTTTAAACTTCCCAGAAGATATGAACCAAGTTCAGCAATGTTTGTTTATCTCCTAAGACAAAGTCTTTATTACTGGAGAAAAGGCAGATTCTGCAGCTTTCCCCATCTTTCCTTCACCACTCTAATCCTCCCAAGGCTGTTCAGCTCCTGGGCCTTTAGTTTCATTAGGACATTTGTCTGGAGCAGCAATGAGTTGAATGTCTTGAGAAGCAGAACTGAAAAGAGAAAGGAAACAAAATGCAACAACTGTGCTATGCACACAGGCAATATCCACATCTGCTGGGGAATTGGGCTTCACAAGGGATGCAGCCCACTCCCACCAAGAGCTTCCAGTCACTTTGACAGGAGTGTCAAACTTCTATCCAAGAGACAGAACAACTCTTAAAACAGTTTTGATTCATTATGATAATGAACACACGTCTGTAAAGATGTAAAATTTGATTCCACATTTTGACTCTTGTTCCAAAAAATTATGTTTATCAGATCCATGGTTTTTTGGGTTTTGTTTTTTTTTAAAAACCCCAGAATTTTCACTTTAGCACTTGTATTAATAATATCTGGTCCATGAAGAATTCTTAATGTCAAAGGGCATTACTGAAAATGTGCTCTCTTTCTGAATTTTAGCCAGCTGTTTGATGGATAACATTGGCAGTTTAAAGCTCCGGCTGAATTTTTTACCATTTGGAAAATGAATCAGAGACTTCCAGTGGGATTTCTCTGATTTACACCAGCTGTGAGTTTATCTCCAAGTCTTTCAGAACTGGCTAATTGCTAATCAATTAGAAAACCTTTCAGATGGTATGTGAAAAATAGCATTGAACTGCCAGTTCAGTCCTTGGCTTTTCTGGTGGAATTTTTGCGAAGAAAATTGTCTCAATTTTTTAGTGGCTGCCCAGGCAGCAATTACAGGTTCTGCTCAGAGTAGCTGCAATGGCCTCTTGTGCTTTTAGGGCAGTAGAGGAAGGAGCCAGCAAATACATAAAAGGGGAGAAGCCATATGGGACTTATGTGCTGGGATAATTTCTCTTGTCAGATGGGTAGGAAAAGGCAAAGGATTGACTATCAATGTGGATCCAAAGGAAGAGCCTGGGTGACTGTCAAAATGATATCCCACACAAATCACCCTGGGAGCTGCTGTGAGTCAAAGAGGACCTACTTAGCATAACTGTGTGCCTAAAATTAGCATGAGCTCTCTGATGCTAACCAGATTCCTAAACAGGCACGGGGAGAAGGGCAGTGCCAATAAAAGATGATCCATGTAGTATGTCAAGGTGTTGATGCTCAGTGTGTGGACCAAGTATACAAGAAATAGCAAAAGTCAAATACCTGACAAGCGCTCAGCACAAGTCTGGCCAACATCTGCTCCCAGTGAGGGCCCCCAGAATCCCCCAAGTGCGTACTCCCACCAGAGGCACTGACTCCCATCTTTTGGGTAACAGCTTCAGAACATTTATAGCTATTGCCATCATTTACAGCTATAGCACTGCCCCAGGGGCTGGGGCTGATCTCAGAAGCAAGCTGTAAAATTTAGCTTCCTTTTTGCTTCTGCTGTCTATATTCCTAATATTTTATCTTGCCAGCTTCATACATTAGTCTAGGGCTGCAAGGCATTTTGAGTAAAGCAGAACTTCAAGGCCAAACAGAAGACCTGAAATAGTCTTAGGCCTGGTTTTCTTTTTCCCAATGTCTGCATATCTAAGGCTGCTGATTGAGCTGCTTTCATCAGACACCCTGATTTTGTAACCCAGTAATATGGCTTATTTCATCTCTTCTTACTATTATTTTTCTTGGTCATGTGGAGGATGGATGGAAAAGACTGTTTGAAAGATGTCACGTTGGCATGCCACCATCTTGGATTCCTACCTCTTGTCAGCTTGGCTTGTGCAGCAGGTCTGCCATTCTTGGCTGAGTCTGGAGCAGCAGGCACACAAATGGCCCAGGTGGAATTATCTATTTTTAAACTGATTCCTGCATCAGCAGGAATTGGAAGCTGTTCTATAAATCCAAAAACAGCTTTAAATCTCTCTCACATCCACTCCCACACCAAGCTCACATCCTATTTCCCTGAAGTTTAAAGCTTTACTCAGAGAAATCTGCTTCAGGTGGATCAATTTCCTAGAATGCATTCATTAGTTACTGCTGGCACAGCACAGTGAAGGTGGAGTGTTACACAAACAAGTAATAATGCTACTAATATGTGCTATTATTAAGGCTATTAAAATACCAACTGGTGTTGCAAAAAAAAATTGGTGTCATTAAACATATATTAAGGCTTTATAATGAACAATCAGCATGACTGGTCCTGTGCAATCTTGGCAAACATAGTTGGAGAGGAACAATTTCACTTGGCAGCTGTGTAGTGCCAGGACTGTGCTCTGCGGTGGGAAGTGAAGGCAGAGCAGCGAGGGCAGTGGGAGTCTCGCTGTGGAGCCAGGCCTGGAGAGCAGCGCTGCAAGCAGGGTGTGCTCTCAGTGCTGGCTGCACCCCGGTCTGTCACACCGCCTCTCTCCCTGCCCGGGGAGCTCCTGGGCAGGGCAAGGCATGGCCATGCCATGTACCTGAACCGTGTCCAGGTGGGGTGTCCAAACAGTGCAAAGCTTTGAGGAATGGGGAGGATGAGTGTGAGGTGTGGCCGCTGAGGGATGTGACCCCTCTGCTCTGAAGAATCGCTGCAACGTGTGTTGCTGGCCTACTTGCTGGCTGCCATCAGTGGTTGTTGGCCTACTTGCTCCTTGCCTGGTGTATTGGCAACCAGCTTTGCTAACTACTACACACTTACTGCTGCTTTTCAATACCTGGAGGATTTCCTCCAGTGCTGTTTGGAAAAATATAGAGTAGAGAAGAAACAATAATTTTCATTTATGAAGGAACACATTTGGCTGGGATTAGCCTGTAGATGGATTTCTTAAAGCATGCCCATTTTTTTCTGACTGAAAAGTTAGTCTGGCATTTTTTTCATGTTCATGGCTACAGATGAGATCAGATAAGTGACATTTGAGCATTGAATCTGACCTTTTCAAAAACTGGCATGTCTATTTTGAGCATGCTGCAGATCCAATGTATCTCAGACACAGTAGATGGTCTCTGCAGATCAGCTGTAAAACTTCTGCCCCAGATGCCAACACTTCCCAAAGGTGCTGGACCACCGATCAAGGCATATTGTGTTTGACCTGTGTGGTGTGAAGAAATGACTGAAAACTCATAAAGCCAAATGTCAAAAAGAGCTTGATGTCTGTTTCTTTTAACAGTTGGTGGCTTTTAAGTCACTCACATAATGTTTCCAATAAATACCTGCTCTTTTATAGCACGTCCAGCCCATGAATCTTGACATGCTTTACAAAGCCATAAACAACCATTTTACAGATAGTCAAACTGTAGTCCAAAGAGATAGTTTTGCAGATGGCTGATGGCTGAGCCATGAACAGGGTCAGAGCCCTTGGGCCCCGATGAACAGGCTACCCTCAAAGCCAAAGCTCTTGCCTTACCAAAAACAATTGCAACCATACATCCTGAAAAGCAGATGCCCCCAAGAAGAGCACTGGGAGGGTCCAAAGAACAAATGGTCCTTTCTTCACCTCAGAAATCTGCTATGTTTCCCCTGGGGTCTTTCTCATGCTTTCAGGGCCTGTGCACTGGCAGAGTTCTTGTAAGTGCAATTATGGCACTGTTGCACTCCTGATGCTATCTGTTCTCAGCAAAAGCAGCTAAATGGGAGGAATGGTACCAGAAAGGATGTATGGTCCATCTCTACTGTGCACTTTCATTCATTCATTCAAAATAAAGAAATCACAGACTTGCATAAAAAGAACTAAAACCATGAGTTGCAACTAGCAGGGGTTTTCAGAGTTTGCCAAGTGAGGCTATAAGCAGTTTATCTGTTTTAACTGGTTTATTAAACTACAAAATACCCTTTCTTGAATGCTTTCTAGTTGTTAAAAGTAGATTTGACTCATCCTGCCTCCCTATATTCCTACAATGACTTAAAGCAGCTTAAGGAAAGGCCCTTTACTTTTGAATAAAAATGCCACACAAGGTTTTTAAAACAGTCAGTCCCACTCCAAACTCACACGTAGTTTAGCTAGTTTACAACACCATTCCCAGTTCTCCCACCAGCTTACTCCCAGTCCCAGCTGCTGAATAGAAAAGTCCTGAATTACTGACTCCTGAGCCTGCTGATGCAATCCTCAAAAGATTGCCTTCAGGCTCAAGATCTAGCAAGCAGGGAAGAACTCAACCAAAAAGTGTCTCCAAGATTTCTGTGATCAGCTCTGGTGACCTGGGGCACTGTCACAGGCTGTTCCTGGACCAGCACTGCTCTCGTGCTGCCCACGCTGCAGTGGTGGGAGCAAAGCCTCCCTGGGCACACATCTTTGGGAGCACAGCACTGGGAGAAGAGTATGAACCTCCCGTGTGGTGCCTGGTCAGTGTCTGTTTAGTGCACAGCGTTATTACCTGAGCTATAGGCATATAAGCACTATGAGAACTGTCTTGTCTACTTGTTTAAAACACCATTGAATATACATAACAACATAATGGAACTACAGTAGTATTTCCTTGTTGTCACCAAACCAATGAAATAACAATTTGCTTTAGTTGTAGTGAACTACCTTTATTTACGTGGTTTGCTTATTTATCAAATACAATGCAGTACCTTAATTTTACATTAAAATCTTTAATCTTTTTTTTTTTTTTTGTTCTGTCATTTTTAGGGATAGTTTACTTACCCACAATTTTATCGTGTTTTCTGAGGGACTTAATCTCTCTGACCAGATCAATCAAATTCTTTCAATCAGTCTTCAAGGCAAGCGTTAATAGAGAAAGGTGTAAAATTTATTTTTTTAGAAATTTTTTCTCCTTTCAAATAAAATTTGCTGTTTCCTCAAGAGGCTTGCTGAAGAAGGCTTGCTCATTAAAATATTAATTGGAAACAGAGAGAAAAGAGTTATGAACAGAGTCTCATATCTACTGAAATCTGCCTAGAGGAATGTGATTACCTAGTTTCTCAAATAGACTTTGTACCACTGATCAACTCATTGCATTGAAAAACATGACAAGATCACGTTTCTAATCTTCTCATTGCTCAGTGGAAGATTTGGTGGTGTAGAAATGAACAAATATGACTTATCCATATTATCTCATATTTCTTGTGAATAGACTGCTTCCAAAATAGGGTGAACTCATCTGCTGATTGAAATACAAGAGTGACATTGCCTTTTCTTATTCTAAACTTCTTTATTGAGTATGTATTTTTACAGAGTGCAGTCCAAATCTTTCTCCAGCATGATTCGAAAAAAACTGTGATATTTTGTGACTCAGTTTGCCTTGGTAACTCTTGTGTCCCACACTGGCTTCCAAGGCTCTGCTTTCTGAGCAGTTTGTGCCATGGTGCTCCGGACAGGAGCCCACATAGCTGGTGAAGCAGCACAGCAACAGGGTCAACAAACCAAACTCCTCCGTGATTAGCCAGGCCACACAGGGAGAGGGAATCAGGAATGCAGCCTGTGTACCCTGGCAGAGTGGGCACCCCCTTGCTTTGCTCCTGCTCATGAGGAGTGGGATTTGTACAGTTCCCTGGCAGCTCTCCCCGTCAGACTTCCTATGGGCAGAGGTTTCATAAGTGTGAAACCTCTCGAGCTGGGGCTGCCTGAGTACCCTCACAGCCACTGTTGTGCAGCATTGCTGGTCAGTGGGTTTAGTCCAGCTTGACTAAGGAGGCCTGGTGCATGAGGTCAAAGGGAGTCAGTCAAAAGTACAAACACACTGGCTCCAAGCCTCCCCCTGTCTATCACGTTTCTGACGTGTGCCGTTTCGGGAGCTTGCGGATTTTCCAATGGCTGGTTTTCATTCTCTTCATATCTATGATCAGGGACTTCAGCTTTTACAAAGCACCAAATGCTTCCGTCTGCATTCCAAGGGCCCTCACCCCTCCTGATCTCAAATGCGGGGAGGAGGTTGGGATTGCTTTGTTTACCGTGCCAAAGAGTACATGCTGTAACAAGTCAACGTGGGCATAAATGGTGTGCCACAAACTTCACTCCGTGCCACTCAGGGAAGGACTGGAAGAACTGAATGTCTGCCAGCCAGTATAAAGGTAAGGTAGCCTGGGAACAGACAGTTCTGGTAGCTCTCTCCTGCAAAGCCTTGTAAGCAGCAGATCTCATCAGAACCAGGTAAAACACCTCTGTATTAATTTACTTACTTTGGTTTCAGCCTGCTACTGTTTGAGCTGGGTCATTCCTAAGTAAAGGGTGGGATTCAGGTACATCTCACCTGGCCTTCAGCTACTGTCCCAGATGGATATGGGACTCCTATGCATCCTGTGTCATACCTGCCAATCCTATGGAGATAGCTGGGACAGAACACAGTACTCATAGTATACTGTATACAGACAAGTAAATCATCACCAAGTGTTTTTAGAACCGCTTGCACTGGGGTTTTGTGGTTTTAGTCTGCATAAATTTGTGTTTACAAAAGAAATGTCTGTGTCCTAATATATGGGAACACACTCAAAGATGGTTTGTTTTGCTGTGCTTGCTAATAAATGCAGAATGGTAGCAACCACGATGAACCAAGATTCTTATGCCTAGCCTGTAGATGTTACCAAACCCCTAAAATCTTCTACTCAGGTACTTCCTAGCACTCTAGACTGCTACATTCCTTCAACACAGCAGGTTTTCCTAGCAGTGTCTCATCACCACTTGACCGCTCTTGCCATCTGGCTACCTGGAGACCTATTTCACATTTATGATTTCGTGCCATTTGCTGGAATTCTCAACTATGTTACCAGCAGAGAGTGATTTGCTAAATGTCCTTAGAACTTATCTTCTTGATATCTCCCAGATAATGTTGATAAACCCCAAATTTATCTCATTTTATTCAACGGCCTAGTACAGTAGTTTCAGGTTTGGAAACCCATAAAGGGTGTAATAAAGTTGGGAAGGCATTTGGTATGAATTCAGGACCCTGACTGGAATAATATGCTGAATAGGTAGGAATGACTTGAGTTTTGCTATACCTTTGATTTCCCCGAGGCAGTCAGACTGTTATATAGTGAAATTTTTACTGAATGTTGCTCTCCTGTGTGCAGCCTGACCCCCTGAAGCCTGGTTGTTGGGGGGGATACGAGTAGTAATGTGGGACATGTATATTTGTTCAGCTGGCAGCATGGGTCCGAGACATCCACACAGAGACAGGGCTGGAGATGGGCGTCTTTGCAACATCTCTGGGGCAGGGACCAACAGCCCCAGGGTGAATCAAACTGGGGCTCCTTGGACATGGGTGGTGGGTGAGGACAGAAAGGCCATCAGTGCCCTCAGGGCCACAGGAGAGAAGTGTTTGATCCTCTTTTGTCAGTCACCATTTAAGCTGTTACCTCCAGGCATGAGAGGAACTACATCCATGAGAAACTTTGGAGGCTGTGAGATAGGTACCTCTCCTAACACCTTGGTGCAGCAGGAAGAAGGCTCAAGTTCCCTAAACCATCAGCAGGGTACCCTTTCTGGGTGTTTATTCTGAGAAAGGCAGGGCAAAAGAGTTTTCTGAAGCCTGCAAGTAAAACATTTAAAACAAGATCCCTCACTGTCAGGTGAGAACTCTGCAGGGTGTGAGCAAAGTGCTGAATCAAGACCTGTCAGAACTTCCCTGCCTTCTGTCCTTAACATATTTAATCTGTGATTGTTTTTCACCTTCAAAAAGTTTCTTAATTTATCATCTTCATGGGATCTGATGTGGAAATACCAGCACTAATTACTCCTAATATAATTTTTTTTCCTGACTGGAATTTACATACTTTGTAAAGCATTGTCTGTCTCATTTAACCTTAGAATTGAATAGAGACAGGTCAGTAATGCAGAGAACTAGAAATACAATGAAATTTAAGACAGACATGAGGGAACCTCCTTTACTAACAAGCTAAGAGTAACAAAAAGAATAGCTCTACCACACAGATTCTCTTTGAATTCTTTGATTCTTTGATTCTCTTTGAAAACCTCTCCAAATTACCTAACATCTTAAGTACACAGTCCCCTCATTTTTAGCACAAAGCTTCTAATATCCTAATGAGCCAGTAAAAAAAAATCAAGAGCTTTACACATAGAAATAGCAAGTAACTTAAAATACACATTGCTTCCTTTGGAAAAATAAATAGCTGAACTCTGTGAGTAGTATCTACTAAAAGCTGTTCTTCAAGGATACTGAGCATCATTTCATTAATATATTGCACAATCTGTCAAATTTATTTACATGTGCAAAGACAGAGCTGTTATAAACATCACAGCATTGGTTGCTGCTCTCAATAGTGTTAGTGTTGACAACAAGACCGTGTGTTTGAGTTTCAGCATGTACATTAATTCCCACCAGCCTGGCACTGTAAATAGTAAAATATCTCTTAAGAGGCATAAACCATGGCTAAAATATCAAACACAACTCTGAGAATTGACACACACTCAAGATGTCTTCCTACTAGGTTAATGACAATAGTGACGGTAGTGAGATTTCCAAAATCCCCTTCTTCTTTTAGAGAGACCCACTTAGAGAAGGAAAGTGATGCTGGCAGGTGGACAAACTCCTTCAGTAAAAAATGGTAGAGCTTGTTAATCTTTGCCAGCTCATTGTGTTTGCTCATGGTAATGGCAATAAAGGAAGACCTGCCACTTGGAATTATTTCTATAAAGGTACTATAATTAGCTTTCAGGCAGATGAGCAATACACTAAATAGAATAATTTTTGGACTGTTGTTCCACCACCCACTTTTTATGTAAGAGAACACCTTACAGCCTGGACAGGGCCTGCTGTATCCCTGTTTATCTCCACATTGAGGGGTCATACATTATGATAAATTTGTTTTTACCATTAGTTCACCTGCTCAGCAGCATAAACCAGCCCATAAGACAAATCAACAAAGGAAGATTTTAGAAGTGAGAATGCAAAGCGTTTCTTTTTATTGAAGTTTCACCTGTCAAAATACACCTCTTCCTTTTCCATCCCCTAAACAGCAGCAAAAAGCCAAAGGTGCAACAGGCAGGACAGAAATTAAGGCAATGCCATAGCAGCTTTGTTGCTTTTTTCCCTGGATTAATGTCCTGCAGGGAAGGGCTCCAGCCATGGTGGGACCCCAGCTCAGGGCACCCACCAGCTGCACAGGAGCAACCCAGAGGAGGAGAGGATGCTGCTCCTCCTGAAGGGGAGGTGTTGGTACCCTGGGCCAGGTTTGACCTTCAGAGCCAGGGCAATGCCAGGGCTTTTGAAAGAAACCTGCAGGCAAAAGGCAAGTCTTGGGGGGGAAAAAAAAATTGGAACAACTGTCAGAGATCTTTATTTTCAACTGCATTTTCCAGCTTATGTCCTCTTATTTCCAAGGGATACAGATAATGCAATCCAGATACTTTTCTGGCTATCACTTTAAAGACTCTTTTTTTTTTCAGACCGGAAATGAAAAAATCCTTTTATAGCTGTTTCATTTCAACAAATGATTTTGCCTTCAGCTTTTTAACTTCTAACTAAATACAAAATGAAAATGAAAACTAATTTCAACAAACAAACAAACTTTTCTTCCGAGAACATTTTTATATTGTTGCAACTTTCTCTCCCATTTTCACTGAGGTTTTATGTCAGAGAAAAAAGAAATAATTTCATTTATATCAGAAATATGTTTAATTGAAAATACTGCACTCTTTTAATGCAAAACAGCTTTTCTGGCAGCTTTACCTCCTGTGCTTTAAATACTAAAGTCAAAATACACTTTAAAACTTTTGCTTCTGCACCCCTGCAGAAGGCGTTTTAACATTTTAAAGCCTGAGATATTTAGGATGTAAATAAACAAGTGATAGGGGTATATTTTTTCTAACATTACACTGCAGGCTCTATGTTCTGTGCTCAAGAATGTATTCTACCAACCAGCTCCAACTGATTTAAATAGAATTCAGGCTTTGAAAAGCTTTAAATACTTAAGCAGCTCTGTGGGCCTAAAACTCACTCCCTCTGGTCTAATGTATAGTGATAATGGTAATTCAGGGATTACAGCACTGAAAATAGGAACAAGAAATACCACTCAAATTCAAGTAAAAACAGAGGCTAGAGAAGAGGGCTCAGTAACAGCCACCTGCACCTTTCAGCAATCTTTGCCCAAAGCCTAAAGGAAACTAACTTTGAACTCCTAGGGAAAAAAGTGGAGGGCTTTCTTTAAGCCTGTCACAATTTATGCTTCTCACAATAATTTTTTAAAATGGAAATAGAAATGGCACAAAAATGCCACATATATCCTATTCTGATGGTCTTACAAAAATCAGGAACAGAGAAATTACTGGAAACTGCATTTGAAAACCTTGCCTGGTTCAGGAAACTTAGACAAGTTTCAGTTACAGCTGGACAGCTTTTTGCAAGCTGAACAAAGCTTCTGAATATTCAGGTCTCTGAATTTCCTCTTATTGATGAAAAATTTGGTTTTAATGTTTATACTTCTGCATATAAAATCAGATTTTTATACTTTAACCAGCAGTTTAGGCAAAACAGAAAGCTGAGCATGTAAAAAGGTCATAAAACCAGACACTGAATTTACTGGCTTTGGGCAGAATTAAAGGTCCTTCCCTTTGGGGCTTGAATATTGTCAGTTTTCCACACTGCAAAGAGCAAATACCTCAAAAAACTTCTCTAAGGGTCACAAGCCAGCTGTTCCTTTCTACCCCATATAAACTGCAAAACTCAACGGTACATTGCTTTCCCCCAATATTATTGCATTTTCATTGCTTTAGCAAAACTATTCTTCCCTCTCAATTTTCTGCTTTCTTTCTGCACAAATTCTCTATATCCCCTCTCAAAGCCAAGTTCAGTGACAGACATTCACCCATCGGCGAACAAAGCTGCTCTGCAATTGTGCTTGGCTGAAATATATCCCTGTGAGGTGAGCGAGATAATAAGGTTTTCATTCCTGTAGTGAGCCCTTTGTGTGAGGCTGCTGCACTCTGTCCTGCAGAATTAAGCTAGTCAAGAATACCAACAACAGCCACAATACCTAATGGGCTTGTAAGATGATTTGCATAATGAAAAATCTGTATTAATGTTAACTAATTAACTTGGAAAAATGACTTTTGAAAGAAAATATATTCTTCCCTTTGAAAAATAGTAAAATATGTGCAAAGTTCACATGATCACTTTATTGCCAAAAAGGCTGAGTATCATGCTAAGGTTGGGGGGGAAATTACTGTGTTAGAAAATATGGTGATCTAAAAGAAAAATGTAGGTCAAATTGGAAAATTTTACAGGGGATCCAATAGGATTGTGAATTTTTTGAGCAGAAATGTTTAAACTGTTATTTTCCATACAGACACATCAGAGACTTCGTTAACATCTCTGCAGGGAATTCAGTTTACCCAGGCTCAGAGGCTGGTACAGCCAGATTTCCAAAGATGGGGATAGCAGAGAGTGTGCACTGGGGACAAGACAATGGGGTTAATCCCTTGCACCAGGACACATGTCAGCCACTCAGTACTGGTATTTGGGTGATTTTATACACCAATGCCCCTTCACTCCCCTCCATAAATGTAAATCACACACTGGCTTATTAATCCATACCAGTGGATTAATAGCTGCTATTATTCTTGCAATTGTCCACAACAACCAGAAAGGAGGAGTTCAACCAGGTTTGGAGCAATTCCCTTCAAAATATCTTACTCTCAGGAAAACAGAGATTTTTGTCTTCAGCCATTTCGTATGTGAACATGAGAAGAGGTGTGGGTTGACACCCTCCACCTGACAGTTCCTCTGGAGGGATGGGAAGGAGTGAAATACAGGCTGGGTCACACTGTATACCCTGGCTACCCGACCTGAGCATCTGGGCCTTTAAAATGTGGCCCCCAAAAGAGAGAGTGAGGGGCTCTTGGCCTTCTGCCTACATTAGTTGTCTCTGAAAATGGTGTTTATGGGTCCTGGTTAGCCTACTCATTGTGGTAAAGAAACTTCAGAAAGCATCCTGTCTGCCCACCCAGGGCTACCTGGCTAGCACGGGCTATGAAAGAGTGTTTGTGGCTTTAGAAATTTTGCTGCCTGCCACATCTCATCTTTTACTGACCTAAATTCACTTCTTTTGCAATCGCTTCAGGTCATTCACAGAAGGCTGACTCCACCTTGAAGATGGAAATGTTTTAAATGCCAAACAACCTTGTGATTATTTACATGCAAATTTACATGGTATCAGTCATTTACATTATACGATAATGATATGCCCTTAACGATAAGGGCAGAATTAGGCAAAAGGTCAAAAGCCAACATTTTCTGCCTGAAACTAATGTGCCATTGAAAAATATTCAAATAAACTGAGTTCAGGTAGAAAAATTGATATTTTTCACATGTCCTTTCCTCAGATATTGGACATGTAGCCTTCAAAACTACAATGAAGTTGTTGCCTTCTTGTGGCTTCTGGAAATATTTTCAGTCCAAGTTTCAACATAAAAATCCACTACAGCAAAGCAGTAGTTCCTGTGTTCCATTTACAAAATAATCCTCTCCCTCAGCTCATGGAAACGTTCCACTAATTTCTTCACATTCTAAATCTTTAGATAACTCTAGAGGCTGGTACTGCTCATAGCACAATCAACAAAAACAAAAGTGCTTTGATTTTGATGGCACAGGTCAGATCCTAAGGCAAGGCATTTTATAGGAAATTTTAAAAACTGGTAATGAATGCAATAAATAAATGTATTTTCTTGCCCTCCCCCATATACTTATTCTCTTTTCTTTATTCCTTTGTATTATCAACCTACAGTATTTTAGAATTTTACCTTTTTTATCCTCCTGTCCTATTTCTGAATTGGTCCTTAGCACTCCTATGCAAGGCCAAGTTCTCTTTCTTTCTCCCAGTTATCAGAAAAATTGTGTTATAAGAGGGTCCTGATTACTTGCAACCTGTTTTTCCATTCTGCAGTATTTTAGATTTACCTTGCATGAACAAATTCAGAGTTATTCACAAGTAAAAGCAAGAAAAGATCTCTGTCTGCTTGATTTTCCCTCAGAGACAAGAAGAGCCAGCAAAAAAGTAAATTGTATTCACTGGGAAGCAGAGTACATTTTCTGAGTTAGCGGAAGTTCTCAGGGAATTAGTTGTAGTAAATTGCTCAAGTTTCACAGGCCAGTGGGCATGGAGTAAACTTAGTGGTAACAATCAGAGAAGGGAGGATTTTTCTCCCTCAATGAAAGGGAGATAGTTGGAGGAAAATAATACAAAGCATTTGTTCAGTGAAAGACTTGTATATAGGAAAAGCAATTTTTGGTGTAGCAGTGGGACATCATGAGGCAGTATCCCTGCACTTGCAATACTGCACACTGATCTGAATAGAACCCTACTTCAAAAATATGTTAAACGTTGTGAGCAATTTAGGGAAAAAGAACATGAATAGGAATTAAAGAGACCACTATATACATTTTATACATATATATCTATACATATATATGTATATATATACACACATCTAAAAAAAATATTATACAATGATTCCTGGTAAAAGGACAAAATCATAGCCTATAATAAAAATTTCTGTAGATACCAGAAAAGGAAGGATCTATCTTGTATGATGTCAAAGGTTATGAATGGTCTGGTGAACATGAGAGTAAAATAAAACTTGTAAGATTATTTTATTCTGTGGAAAGCATTTGAAAACAATATATGAATTTGGGGATATACATATATTTTCAAAGAAGGGGCCAAGTGACCTATTAAAATTTATCTCACTTGGAAGATTCTGACAAATAGATCCACGGAACGGAATGTCATTAACTTCAAGATTGTTGATACTTTTCAACAACAGAAGTTAATCTGGCACCTTGTTCCTGTATTTTAAAAAATAAATTATTAATATGTACATTATCATTGCCTGAATTATTTTGAATGATAACAATTGCTTTTATAGTGGGCATCTTTTGGAGCTAACTTAGTACAGGCAATGCTTTGACTTAACTGTCTAACACAGTATGCTCTTTGGAAGAGTTATCAATATACATATTTTCATTTTACATTTTGTCCATTTTTTTCCTTTTAAGTAGGTGATTATTGGAATTTACCTTTATATAAGTTTATTGAAAATTAGGCTAAACATCAAGTATTCAGTTATGCAGGATCTTGGAGAAAAAATAGATGAGCCATGAAATCAGACAGTTGCTGCCACAGTGGGTCTCCAGCACATCTTCAGACTGTGCACTGACTCTCAAATTGAGCAATTTTGTGTGATGATATTCACACTGTCCTTTATCTCATCCTGAGTAGTGCAATACAGTGCAGAAAGCGCTTCCATCTCCTAGGGAGAGAAATTACTTCTCATTTTCTGTGTGAATAACTGACTATTTAGGTCTTGAATTCATCTACATACCTTACCTTTCCTGTGCTAATTAGAGGCGTGCTCTCGTTAGGTACCATCTGCAGGCAACTTAGAGAGACAGGCACTTTTGCAGGGTGATTCCTCCCCCCCCACACACTGTTGAGGATTTGAGAAGGACTTGAAAGATTCTTGAGAGAGAGTCTATGACAACCGCACTCCTAAAACAAGCCTCTCAGCTAAATGCCTGAAATTACTTGGAAAGGGCTCTCCAACCATTTATGTCTGTGGACCCAGTTATGTGTCCATGATTTACTGGTCATTATTAGAGGGAGAAGGTATCTCCTGGCAAGGCTAAATCTACTAGATAGATGTTTTACATAGATGGGATGGGTCATGCTTTAGGGGTTCTGTCTTTTTCTGTCAATGATAGAGTGTCTGGAATAACTACCTCAGACCAGGGACATAACTTTTAGATGGATGAGAGAAGTCCCATCCTAAACGATAAAGGAAAGTATCAATTTGGGAGCTTAATAATCATCTTTTAGCTTGCCCAGAAGGATAAAATGGGCAGCAGGATGAAAACTTCACAGTAATGTTATGTGAGTGTCATTTGAAGTTATTAGGCTCCAATTTGCCTGAAGAGTGGGAAAATAGCTCAGTCTTCATTGCCGTTAACTCAATTACTTCCAGCTGTACCACAGATTTTATGCCAGAGCCCTGAACACTCACTATACAAATTTTATGTGATGAAACAGGTAGATTAGATACTGACTGGATAGAATGAAACTGAAATCTCAACTTAATTGTGATGCCATGATAAAGGAAAAAAAAAATATTTAACTGTAGATGCTTTGAATCCATTAAGAGAAGAGATGGGGAAAGGACCAGTATTGTTTAAGTATGGGATAAAGACTACAGGTTAAGGACGATTTTAATGTCCTCAAATCCTGATCATCTGAAAGGGACTGGAGACTGTCTGATTATCCCTTCCTTTCTTAGTCCTTGTCTAAGTGGGCATGGAGACTGTAAATGTTTCTTCATCCATTTTAATATTTTTTCCATTTCATAACAATAAAAATTTTTACCATATTTTCCTAAAAAAATCTCTTTTAAAGAGGTTTCCTTCCTTCCTTCCTTCCTTCCTTCCTTCCTTCCTTCCTTCCTTCCTTCCTTCCTTCCTTCCTTCCTTCCTTCCTTCCTTCCTTCCTTCCTTCCTTCCTTCCTTCCTTCCTTCCTTCCTTCCTTCCTTCCGAATTCCTTCCTTCCTTCCGAATTCCTTCCGAATTCCTTCCGAATTCCTTCCGAATTCCTTCCTTCCGAATTCCTTCCTTCCTTCCGAATTCCTTCCTCCCTCCCTCCCTTGCATACCATGATGTTTCTCCTAGACTTCCATTGATTTCCATGTTAGCTGCTTAGCTGATTACTTCAACCTCAGTATAAATTTTTGCATATGTCTCCACTCAGTCGAATTCAACTTTTTTCTGGTCATTCCTTACCTGTGAGAATTAATTTTTTTTGCATCCTAGGCCAGAGCTCTGGTAGATCTGTAGGCCATAAAAGATGGTCTATTAAATATGGTTGCAAAATGGTTGTGTATCCTGTGGTAATCGGAAGTGATTTACTTATTTGAAAATTAATAGTTACTTCCATAAGCTTTTCTTAAAAAATTAATATGCAAAAACCCCACTTTATGGAATAGAAAACTCTAACTATTGTCTAATCCATTATTAAATTCTTCTTTTATCTGGGAACATGTGGATTTAGTTGTAATATAACAGCAGAGACTGCTGGTGCTTCGTAGCATTTTTTCTTTGTTGATAATATTCATAATGGGATTCCTACATTTGCGTGATTTCACCAGTAGCAAGATCTTTACCTTTTCCTCAGTGAAGTGAAAATTTCCTTTATGTTCAGAGAAACACCTGTCTTAGATGATTTTCTCCATGTTTGCTCAACACAGAAGCAAGAAATAGCAATAACCTACCACCTAAAACAATCCTACATAAAGCTTTTGAATTTTTTATTCTCTATCTCATACTCGTGTTCTGTTTGTTTCATAATTATCTGATTACTGGTGTTTTTGTTACCAAGTTCAAATATCTGTATGGTTTGAAAAGTGAAATTGGAAATAAGTAATTCACTCTGTTTTATAGAGGCATTCCAGAAAATGGTATATCATCTTTATACAGACAGTTTCCCAGTAAAGTCAAGCTTAGAAGAAACTGTAATGGTTCTCAAATGACTAGTTGAGGAGTATAAAAACTACCCTCCAGAAATTCTGTTTCTATATTGCAAAGAATTAAGCTATTGGAAATCAAATGTAGTCTAGACATGAAATTCTCATGGAAATTGCCATTTCCTAAAGCTATTCCTTTAGGGTCTAAAAATATTGGATACTGCTGTCTTGAAGTGTAGTGCAATTTTTATAGCATACAACAACATTTTAAGACTATGTAAGATAAATAACCCATGAATGCTGTCACTGCTGCCTAGAATCACCAATTCACTTACCATGGGTCTTCCTGAATGGATTTTGGCACTAGCCTTTATGACCGACTCCAAGTAGTTCTTTTCATGTCTTTAACATGTAGATTGCTAGCCTGGGAAAACATTTACCTTTTCTACACTGCTTTGCAATACAAATGAACTGCTACTTCTGTAGCTTTCAGAAGTCATTTAAATTAGTTCCCCAAGCAGGTGAAGCAGTTCTAAGGCAGTTTATAATGCAGATTTTCTTTAAGGCTGCATTCCAGCTGTGTTAAATGTGGAAGCTTACTGGTATGAGAGCTAGCAGGTAAGCAACCTCCTACCCCAGTCCCTCTGAAAAGTCGTGATTTTTTTTTTATTTTTAATTCAAATTCAGGTAGTCATTTTTACACAGAACTTTTATGGCCTACTTTAATTGGTACTTTTCTCAGCAGGCTTAGTAAATTGGACTCTTAGTTTTTAAAGGTAACAAACAATAGGGTCTGTTGCTTCAAACATGCCTTTAAACTAATATTTTTATTTATTTAAATAATGCATAAAGTGCATAAAGGCTTTGTCAGACTGGACTTACAATGACTTGTTCTTAATATGGAAATCAAAAGCAAATGTGGGTCTGATGTCTCACTCCAATAGAAAAAATAAGAAGCATCTTCTAGTAGTTTATGCATGATGGACAAACTAATGCTAGATAGACTAATTAGAAATGGGTACTGATCTATTTCTGATTTCTTCAGAAGTGATATGTAAGCCAGTAAGAGGCAAAGAAAATAAGCAAAAAAGGCTTCTGGAATCCTTGAATTGATTGCAATACAGGGAAAATATTGGTCATAACCTTTTAGCATCTACATTGCAAAACTTCCTTCCAGTGTACTAATAGTTATAGCAAAGCCATAATGAGTTTTAACTCTCTGTGGCTTTACAAACTTGGTAGGGGGAAAAAAGCAGACTTACCAGACAAGTTTTGAATGCTCATGATAGAGAAAAGATTTAACTCCAAGAAGGTCTCAGAATAAAATCCTTGAAATCAAAGTCTGAATCAAGTTGGTACATGCAAAGGTAAGGAGAACAAAAAGCCTATCAATCGATTACACTGTGGAGGACTATTGGATGGGAGGTTTGATTAAACTATTTTTTAAGAGGAAATGCTGATTTGTTTAAATAAAAATAAAAATACTTATCAGAAACTGGCAGGGAATATAGCAGTCTTAAAGAAATTTATCTAGTCCACACTGACTGGTCAAATACTGTTTCTCAGAGTTGGAAGTGGTGGTAGTAGCAGTAGAAGAGGCATCGATCTCCCTATTCCTGCTTGCTGTGCTCCAGTAAAAGACAGCTGAAAGTGATTTTGGCTGCCCATATCTGTGCTACCCGTCTCTGCTGCACATGTAGAGATTTTCCAGCTGAGAGATGGGAGGGGACTGTAACTCCTTCAGTCACCCCAGACAGAGGGCAAAGCTTATTTCCAGGTATTCTCCTTCCTCCTTCCTTGTTCTCCTCTGCCTCCTTTTGCACAACATGTTGCAAAGGAATAACCTGGAAAGAAAGCCTCCACCCCCATGAGACTTGTGTGTATCTTTGCTTGGGGCAGTGATAGGTTTCTGGGTTTGGGGCGAAGACCAAGACTCTTAACGAAAGTTAGCTTTTGCTGGTCTGTATCATCTTTCATATTCTCTACCCTGTATTATTCTCTGTGACAATGGCTAATAAAAACATTAATATATTAGGAAAAGAGTGGGTGGAGAACATTTACGTGGATTTTGCATGTCTACCACATGAATAAAACCCAAGTGGATTATATTTCCTTAACAGAAATGTTCTGGCCTGCAAGACACATTCTGGTACAAAAAAGTAGAGTCTGTCATGTGAGAACAAGAAGTCAGACTTGTTTAGATCCAGTGGTCCTGCTACCCTAAATGACAAGAATTGAGGGGTCCAGTGCCTCTTGTACTCTCCAGTATTTACAATGGGAAAGTTGGTTAAGTTCCTGTTCTCTGCTGTTGTGGTGAGGGTGTGCGCTTCTCTCTTCTTCCCAAATGCGCTTTGAACCGGTCCATGTGGAAAGGATCTTTTCCCAGATGACCACATAAGTGCAGATGAGTAGGCCAGTGGGCTTACTCTTGCTAAAGGCACGATTCCAAATATCTGCTGTTTAAGGACTGTGGGTTCATTGGTATAAATCTGCAGACATGCACCAGTTAATTATCCCCATTGTATGGGTTTTCACTGGTGATGCTTTGGGATGAGATAAGCTTCAGAAGCATCCTGTGCTATTGCTGTTGGTTCAAACTGGAGTTTATGTTCCCAAACCTTTTTTCCCTCGGGCAGGGAGAGGGTGTCTCTTTCTTTGCTCATTTGTTAAAGCTGCTGTTTTCAATATGTACATCTGATAAACAGGAATATATCTTTCTTGACATAAACCCATTTCACCCAGACTGATTTAGCTTTCACATTGGAAGATATAACTTTAAAGTGCATTGGCATAGAATGACATTAAAGACAATGAAACATGAATGGCAATCGGGTAAATAGGAAAATTCTTATTTACGAATTTTTTCAATGCCTATTGTCATAGTAGCTTGGTAAGGGATTAGAAAGATTTAAATATAAATTAGATCTGTCATTCTCAAAATGAAAACAAGTTAGTTATTCAAAATTGTAGGAGGAAAAAAAAAGGCAAAAGAGCCTTCTGTGTTGCCTTTAAAAGCTTAGATCTGAGCCCTGGAAAGCACTGAGTGCAAACCACATTGTAGGAGGCCTCCCAGGGGAGAGTTATGCTGCTCCTCAAAGTATTTTCTTAGCCTGCACAAAGAAGCACAAGTCAGAGGTAGCCTTGCATATGCAAACGTGCCAGAAGAGGAAAAAATTGTAACTGCAGGAATGTGATGCTGTATCCAAACTAAAAGGTCTGCAGAGACAGCAGCAGCAGAGCTGCTCTGCAAACAAGGTGAGGGACTGAAACCTGCCAGTTTGTATAGTGGCAGCTTTGGAGCTTAGAAGGTGCAGTGCAGAACTATTCCACACTGAGACCATCTCAGGTCCTAAAAATAGGCCAGGCAAACTAAAAATGTCCTATGCTGAACAAATACACTGCAATTGTTCGTGCTTTACTATTTAAAAATCCAGGCTGGTGTCTCGGTATTTCATTGTACCCTGCAGATAAACTGCTTTACTCGGAAATAAAGGTGAACACTCATTTGGTCTCCATTGCATGATACAGACTTGCCCACAGAGCATCAAATGTCCCAGTGGACAGTGGGAGCTGTCAGTGGCTTGAACTGCTGTAATACAGAAGAGGACTCTGGTGCATCCAGGACATACTTCCACCTGGAAAGTTTATGCACCCATAAGAAGGAAAATACTCTCTCAGGTTAAACAACAGTATGCTCCCAAGCTCCCTGGTTTTCTTGTATGCTTAATGTACATCCTGAGGGCAGTGCAATGATCTCCACGTCTCTTCCCAGTGCCCTGGTTTCCATAGTACAGAAACCTGGTGGCAAAGGCCAGAATGAGAACATGCATTCAGGTCAGTTCCCTGGCACAGATGCTCAGACAAGAAGATTTGAGGATGTCTACAGTATGTGCTTGTTGGTCAGATCTCTTGCAGGCCCCAGTCCTAGAAAAAGATTTACAACCTCATTAGCATCTAAAGTGACTCTTTCAAGCAAAAGACAACACAAGTGATAGTTGCTTATAATGTCCCACCTCTATAGGTAGCTGAACCCCAGATGGGGGGACTGGATGGAGTTTAGTCATAGTTCTCCAAAGAGCAGTTTGAATTCTTTAGGCTGGAGCTGGCAAAGAACTGTGGAAAATATTTAGAATATCTTGACTAAAGAGAAATAAGTGGTAAATCAAGACAAAGGCAATTGACAAAGTCATTCCTAAATGAGGAAAGCCAATCTTGGATGTGCACAGGGCATACCAAATGCACTTGGTACTAACCAGAACTACCAGTGCAACCTGAGCTCCCATAGCTTACTTGCAAGAGACACAACACTGCCTGGGTCTGACTGCATGTGAGGGCAATGCTCACCAATGGCAAGAATCCTGGGAGCAAGTTAGGGGACCCAGCCCCATCTTGTGAAGGGCTGAAGGAAAAGAGGGTCCAGAGCGATGTAAATTGGAGGATAGGTTCTGTCCCATGACCATGGCAGGTGAGCATGATGCAGAGCAGGTCCTTCTGCCTAGGGTTTGTGGAGGTTAGGTTGGGCACTTTGGAGAAATGAGGGTTGGAGCTGGGGATGTGCTGGAAAGAAAAGAGGACCTGAGTGAAGGGTGGCCTTAGGCGAGGGATATGGTGTGTGCAGGGTAGGATCTGACATGTGTGACTGAGGCTTAGGGAACAGCTGCTGAGAAACAGGTTACAGGTGCCTTAACGACTTGCTCCACTGAGAGATGAAGTGGCTGGTGTCAAGGAGGTGGGATTTATCTCAGTGGAATCAGACTGGCAGGAGAGCAGGAGATGTGTGGACAGAAGGAAAGGGAGATCCCACATCCTCAGATCAGCCCCCTACCTCCCATCACCCCCACCCATGTACTCTCAGCCTTGAAATCAATTTTGCTGAAATCACAGTGTTGATTTTTGCCACTCATTAATAATGGGATTAGTTCCTCCATGCTTCATTCTTGGATCAGCTGAGTTCAATCTTTGCTTACACTGCTTGGAAGCTTTCCACCAGCTCTGCCTTTGCACATTACGCATCCTACTTTTTTATTTATGGTGTATCGTGGTATTTGCATATCTTTACCAGCTTCTCTTCCTATCTGGGAATATATCTCCTCTCTCACTAGCTGCCAGCTGTGGCTCTTCTATTATTTCATCTTCTCCTGCTGCTTCACAGCCAGCAGGAACTCCTAATTTGTGTTATATCAAAGTGAAATCAGGAGGACCCAACAGCCATACCCTTAAGACTTGAAGTAGCACAGAAATGTTTAGCACCAGTTTATTGGGTTGCATCCAGCTCATTCAGCAGCAAGTGGAAATGGTTAATGCCTGCTGACAGGCTGGCAGCTGTGGGGTGTGATACTGGTGGCTCTTCTCCAGTTGCTAATGGACAGATGTCCACCTCATAAAACCCCAAACAAAAACTAATTCTGTTGCTGGCAGCCTCAGCAGAGACACATCCGGGGGTAGTGAGGCTGTTCTTACACTGAGCAGTATCCCCAAAGAAAAGCCCAAGAATATGAGAGTGAATAATTTGCAGGCCACCCCTCTGTGAGGCTTGTTGTGGGGATGGGAGCCTTCTCTAACAGCAACTCTAAGTCCTGTTTTGAAAGTAATAGTTTGATGATAGAAGCCAGGGGGATGTTGCTGGACATAGGAGACAAACTGGTAGGTTAGTGAGGTGTGAAGAATGGTTCAACCATTGTTCTCTGCACCTCTTTTCTTTTTGTTTCCCATACTTCTGCAGACCCATTTTTGTAACTCCTCAGGCTCCTTGGCTTTATTCTGTTCTGCACCATCACTTCCACCAAGTACAGTAATGCTTTATTCAAATGTTGAGAATTATTTCCCTTTATTATTTAATACTGCACCCAGCAAGGGATGGCTTGTTCTGTGAGGAAATTCCTATTTGACTAGGGAAGTGAATGCTAGACCAGAAGATGAGTGGTAAAGATGCTGGATAGGATTCTGGTTGTCAGAGTGCTGTGGAGAGGATCCTGCATCATAAAGATGCAACATTACTGGAGAGAAAACCACTGCTACTTGTGAAGTGGTAAAGCCTTGTAGGCTGTGGCTTGGGCTGAAACAGCAATGGCTACCATGAGTCTCTCTGCAGTAATTTGACCTATATAGTTTAATTACTGTTTATCTTATTTTCCTTGTTATTCTGACACATAAGGCTGGCTGCCTATTTTCCATGAAGAAATAGCAGGTGGAAGAATTAAACACAGACAAAAACAGATTTTAACACTGAATTTGAAAATTCCAAAACTTTATTTTCTTTTTTTTCTTAACTTTTACCAAACAATATTGATTTAAAGTTTTTTATGCAAAATAAGAGTAACGGATATAGTAGCATGTTACTGAGGAATGATAATGTGAAAATGTATAATTTGAAAAGTTCTATCTTCTTTCTTCATCATAGCAAACTGCTTTAGAATATCTTTTCTCATAATTTTAGAATAGTTTTATAACTAATTTTTAAAAATATTTTTTTCCAAAATAATTATTTAAAATTTTGTTCTACAGTTGACCTCCAA
The DNA here is from genome assembly GCF_041296385.1 of Aphelocoma coerulescens. NCBI lineage: Eukaryota > Metazoa > Chordata > Aves > Passeriformes > Corvidae > Aphelocoma > Aphelocoma coerulescens. Next base: position 22,852,916 of record NC_091014.1, on the reverse strand, counting down.
AAAAAAAAAAAGATAGCTGAATATTTGGATTATGTTCTAATTTGGAGGATTTGTCATTATATACAATTAAGGAGGATATGTCACAAAATACCAAAAACTTAGTAAAAAATACTGCACAAAGAAAACATAATGTATGACATCTAAAATGACAAAAACCTTTCAATATAGACATACCTGTATTGAAACTGAAATTGATTCCAAAGACAATATTGTTTTTATGCCAGGGAAGTTGAAAAACAGTTTTTAAATTGCAATATTGAAAGTATAACAGAGGGTCCACAGCTAAAAATGACCCTAATGTGTGGCACCGCCTGCCATTCCTTTGGTGTGGGAAGCCCTCAACCAACCAAAGTGCTGTGTGAGCATAATCAGAGCTGGGAGTTTAATGAGAGAGTGGTTGGTTGTTTAATTATAAAGCTCCAGTGGTTCTGCCTGAATCCCTGTGAGACAGTCAGAGGGTCGAATGTGGCACTCAGCTCAGTGACCTCTGAGCGTGGCAATCTCGGTATCTGTTCTCCAGCACAGGATCTCTTCTGTGACCTTGTTTCACACTCTGTGTGAATGCATCACCTGGGGATACTCTAGATTCTGGCAAAGCAGAACATGGTTTTGCTCTCCCCACCCCATTTTTTTTACCTCCATTGGACAAATCCCTGCTATATTGAAAAGCAAAATTAAGTCAAACTGTATTTCCTTTTTTTTAGAAAAAAGGAACTCTTTCAAAGAATTAGTTCAGTAAACTACAGAACATGGTGCAAGACCTCTGATGGGTAATACTTGTACTACTTAACCGCAATCAGCTGTGTCAGGAGACACCTTTCATCAACTATCCTATAATTATGCTAAGGCTTTCACCAAATGACGAATCCCAATTGGCTGGGCCAGAGCCCTGCCTTTCTAGACAAGGGTAATAATTTTTGTCTACTCACTTGTTCATTCATTTCAGCAAGCTCTGACCTGTGGAATCATTGAGGTGAGTATTTACAGATTACTTTTATGCTGTTTAAGTTTTTACTATTTTTATATGCAAATCTCACAAAGGGAGGGTAAAATTTGGTAGGACTTTCCAGAAAGATTGTCAGGAGTCCTGAGATGTAATAACCACTTACCTGTTACATACACTGAACTTTTTGTGACACTATCAGCTGTTTCTCTTTCAGTGTATTTTAACTTTTTTTTTCAATGCCAATGATTCATTGATCTATTACACACAAAAAAAATTACTTATTAACTGTACATGTATAGCTGTCAGAGGTATTGAGTAAATTCTATATCTCCAGATGAACAAAATTGCTAAAACAATCTTATTTTAAATAAGTCTTGTTTCAAGCTTTTTAGGTTAAGTCATTAGTCTAGGCAATTTTTCTTAGGGAGTGTGAATAGGTTTACTTTACAGGTGAGAGTAGGCTAATAGGGATTTTTGTTTCTTTAGGAATTTATTGGTATAAATTTATGCCCAGGAAAATTTAATATGAAGTTACTTCTCCCTAGTGAATGATTCTAATCAGGGGTGAAAGAAAAGACACCTGCATATTTTCAGCCTTTCAACTCAGGTAAATAATATGTTGCAGTGTAATAGTTATTTTTTACATGAAGCCACAGGCAAGCAAGACAATCCACAAAATATTTGAGGCAAGAGGTTTGAGTCAGTTGCATGTAAGCAATGGAGCATATGCTGGGCAATCCCACACAGGTGAGGGCTGGCATGGATATTCACTAAAGCCTCCCAGGAGGGAAAATCTGAATGAGGATGTGGGCAGCAAGAAACAGGCCTGACTGGCACACACTGTCCAAGTCCCAGTTCCCAGGGAAAGTGGTCCAAACTCACTCTCTCCACATGTTAGGTGTTAAGGTCTCTTAACCTTAACACCACTAGACCTAACTGTGTTTCTGTTTAGTCAAAGTTTGTGAGGGCTTGCAGGTTGTCTCGGAAGTGGTGGTGGGGTCAGGTGTCCCAGCTGTATGTCCATAGCGAAAGCACCAACTTTGCCACCCTAACTATGGCAGGTCCAAACAAAAAGAACTCATTTCCTCTGCTCAGAGCCACAAGCCCTGATTTCAGTTCCTGCACTGTAAATCCTTTTCCTTAGGCTTTCTCCAAGGGTTATGCTAATGTTCTTGCTCAGGCAGGCCAAACTGCACTTCTTTCTTCTTTTTAGTTGAACTGTTAATTCTCTGCATACCTGTTTCCCAAAACAATGCTCGATAATGCTAATGCCTCCTTCATAAATCACTGCTTTTCTGCATAGCTTTGTACTCACTTTGGTTTTGAGACTGACATCTGTTTACCCATCTCTCCCACTTATCTCCAGGGATGGGTGGCAATTAGACCAGCTCCTCAGTATTAGTAGGTTTATCAAAATAACAAAAGGGTATGTGAGGGCTGTGAAGGAACAGCAGGTGAAAAGAGACACAGTAGGAAAGAGAAATTACTCTTGAGGCAAGGTTTATTTCCTTATTGCAGTTTTGTATTTTTGTCAGATTGTATTTATTTATATATAATCATGGGAGAAAGGAATATGGAATGAATAACAGTCCCAGGAGAGGAAGATTAAAAAGAGAGAGCATTCAGATATTGCAGAAGAGACCTTGAAACTGCATACTGTGAAGACATATGTTAATGTACAAACTGGTACAGAGGTTAATAATATATATTTATTTCTATGGATAATTCGTTTTGAAGACCCCTCCTCCCTGCTACCCCACCTCCTGTTGCTCTAGCAACACACTCTATAGAGCGTGGCTATTGAAAATCCAGGAACAATTTCATCCATGCAGGTTTCATTTACCCCAGGGGTGTCTCTGCTCCCTTATATTTGAAAGGGAAAGCCACCATCATCTTTCTTGAGGATTCTGCTTTTTCTAAAAAAAACAGCACAATTTTGTCACTCAAACAGTTTCAGATACAGAATTGACTGCTGTGTTAATTTTAATACTGCAATACTTTCAAGCATTATGCAGAACTCTGTCCTGGTCTCTTCTGCAGACATTCTCCACAACAATCTCACCTTTTCCAAATGTGCAGTTACTTTTGTACAGTGTAGATATGGTTTTTTTCTTTCATAATTCCTAGATTAGGGTAATAGTTTCTTGAAGGGGAAATACATTTTTACCACAGATGTGAAAAGCTACCTGCTTTGTATAAAAATGTACTGCAGTTACTTCTGTGCTGCATGTTGGCTTAGAAGGCAAGAATGTATATTTTTATGTCCAGGTCAGACTTCTGGTTTTCAAAACAGTATTCATAAGGGAGATGACGATGATGAAGTGCTTACTAATAGTGGATTACAATCCTCCATGTTATGGGCCTTTGATACTGTCTATACACTTGTAGGTATAACATTGTCTTGTTTGGAAGAGCTCCCTGAGAAGATCTAGTACAGTGCTTAGGAATCCTCTTCTTATACTGCAACGTGCACAGTGATCTACACTAGAGCTCTTTGCAAGTATTGCTGTCCAAAAAAATTTAAAATTATGCTGGAACACATGATGCTGCAGAAAATCTGACATTGGGCATCTTAAGCAATATTCTTAGCAGGTGTTGGACTAGGTGACCTTTAAAGGTCCTTCCTAATGCAAACCATTCTATGACTCTGAAAAATTGACCTACTACTTCAAGAAGTAGTCAGAACAAAGAAGAGGCTGAATATACAAGCCCAAAGAAAATCGGGTTTGGGCCTTCTGTTTGTGTTTATTTTTTTGAAGGCTTCTAATTAGAATTATTCAAGAGGTTTCAGTGTAATATAGTGAAAAGCATATTTGACTAAAGACAAACCAAAGAAAACGCCTAGATGCTTTTAAAAACTGGGCTGTGATTTGCCCAATATTCTAGGTTAGGATAGCAGCGGCATAGTACAGTGATCCAAATACGCTTCCAGGTTGTTCTCACCTTTAATTAACTGTATATGTATATTTGTGGTCAATCCATATTTCTGGTAAATATACAGTTATATTTTTTAAATACTATATTGACTGGTAATGCATTTTTCTTGCTTTAGAGAATATGTTTGCGCTTGTTTTGCCACAAAATACTAGAGACTCAGCAGACAGTGAACATTTTGCAGAGCAATCTTAGTGAGATGGAATACTTTGCAAAGTCACACATGATGGACTCTTTATTTTGTCCCCAATTCCTCTGCAATGGAAACCGTCATTACAAAATCTGCGTTCTGCCAAATCTATTTATACATAATAAGCAAAAGAAATTTTTCCAAGTACTCTCAGAAATGTATTCAGATAATTTATTTGGCTAACTTGCTAAAAACCAAATCAGAAAATCAATTAACAGGCTGTTACGATATTAAGAATTTTTATAAAATAGAGAATTAGAACTTGCAAGAGAAAAACAATGAAAATGAAGAGAATAGACACTTTCCTAATATGTGAAAGTAATCATGGAACACTGCAGCAGTCATCATAAGACTATGAAAATAATTGGGACATAATAGTAAATACTTGTAGTTTAACTCATTTAAATAAAATGAGTTAAAACCATATATTTAACTCATTTAAATAATTAAAAAGTTGTTTGACTACTTTTGCATGCATATTTTTAAGGAGGGTTGTCTACAATCTGGATGCTCAGTTCATGACCTTTACATCACTGGCATATTTTGATTTTTTTTTCCACAGGCAACAGCCAGGAATTCTGGCACAGAAATTTTTTGGGAGGTTTTTTCAGGTCTTCATGTATTCATTGCCCTGTGCTCAGAAGCGGAACTCAGGAATGGGAGCAACCAATGATGAAACAAATGACTTGGCAGTTCTTGATGATAAGGACAGCCACAGCATTGGGGTGTAGTTTGATAAGCATCTTTTAAACCAGACATGCTGACTAAACTAGCCAGTTTTGCTGGTTCACGTACCTAATCATAAAAATCCCTTCCTCTCCTCTATTTCAGCTGAGACATTTTCAGCCTCAACAATTCATTACGTGGCCTCATGAACAGTTGCCTCAGCCCAGCTGAGAAGATTAAACTGAAATGAGGGTGGAGTTTTAAAAACACTGTCAAGAGCAGTGCTTACAAAATTCTGACTTTACAGAGAAGTGAAGCTTAATGCACTTGTAACAATGAGGCTGCATCCTCCGTGCAAGTATCACCCTTCCCAGGTTAAACCTGCCATCAGCTGTGTAGCACAGACAGTTCATATTTCCAGAGGTGGACCTTCTTTTGTGGAGCTTTCTATACCTCACAAATGTTAATGTTATCATCACAACACCCATGTGTGTTTGGGTTAATTGAATGTCATTGCCTCCTCTTTAAGAAATGCCCAAATGATGAAAATGGGGTGTGTAGAATAACTACAACATTATTCTTTCCTTTTTTCTGTGGCTGTTTCATGACCCTGACACCTGTTTGTGATGAAGAAATAGCCTCTAGCCAGAATATGCATCTCCCAAAAGAGCAGGAGGGCTTAAATTGAGGTTGCAACAGTTACACTGTTCCCTTCACCCAGAAGAAAGACCCCCTCCAGAAAAGAATGGAAAGGAATGGGCCATTTCCCACAGTAGCACCACCTGGGGCACCCAAGGACAGAGCAGGACAGATGTCAGACACATTGACTGTTTTCCACTGATCTATAAAAACTGTATGTGTTGACCTCAGACAGCTCTTTCCCAGCAGGGTGGGCTGATTTGATCCTATTTAGAGAAACTGTGTATAGCTGTATCAGTATTGCTGGTAACTTTAAAAAATGCTTTGGATTCTCCTTCAGGTTTGTACCAAGTTTAAATATGTTAACATTTAATTTAATGTACCCTTAGTTTGTTCCTCTGCTCCTCAGAAGTCTATTCTATTTTTTTTTTTTGGATTTAATCAGTGCTGAGCTCTTCACAGGAGCTAGAATTGAGTGTCCTTAGATATCTGTACAACTTTATGTTCTCATAACCTTCAGATAAAGGAAAATACAAAGCAACTTGTCCTGAGAGCTTAAGTTACACTGTCTAATACCTTATTTTGTCTGCAACATCAAGAGTTATTTCTACAGTAAAGTAGCTAATGTTTATATGAAAACAAGAGAATAAGGATTAAATCCTTAATATTCTGGCCCTATCTGCATATTTGACCACATACGTTACATCACAGACTCAGGCATTTAAAGACTTAAATGCAAAGATTTAAAGAGCTAGATTCTTCTGTCCCATCAAAACTGCAGCTCTACATGCTGACTTCTGTATCCATATTTTCTGTGGCATAGAGAAAAGACCAGCCAATTTTCACATAGGTGGGTTTTTTTGTTATTATATAATTAATAGGTAATAACATATTGTTGGCAATGAAAGAAACAGTTAATAAACACATGAGAAATATATAATCTATAATTTAAAATTATAATTACATTAATGATCTTAGCACTAGAAGTGTTCTTACATGCTGTTGTTCAACAAGATAGCACAATTCAGTAACACCTTCTGCTTCAGAAGTCATGAAGAGCATGCCTGCTTTCGTGTGTTCAAACTAAAACAGTGAAAGTGCAAGATTTTACAGACTTGCTTGAAATTCAGTAAGTGTAACTAACACTATTAACATAAGAATGTCATATACTTTTTGTTTATTGGCTTAAGTTTAATGTTAGCAGATCTGACTTGACTAAGTAATGTCTAATTATATCAAGGCTGAACATGGACTCTCATGTCTAATTTTCATACAAAACCTTGAAGCTGAACTCCTCTAATGTTTAGTGGCAGGTGTTGAACATAAGCCAAACAGTATAACCAATGCTTTTTGATGCAATACAACATCCACTTGTGGGGCAACAAACAACATCGATTTGTGTGAAGTTCAAGGCTATGTATAGTACTTCTTTCCCCTTTGTTTTCAAACTGTCTCTGGTCAAGCGGAACTTTTTCAGAGTCCACCTTTTCAGGGACATGTGGCATGCCCAAATCTATGACTGTGTAGTTATCAAAACACAGGAGCTCACACTTTCAACCATGTGTGTTTCTGCAGTCCAGTTTATGCTGTGAAAAATGATGCAATAATTAAACCAAGAAAATTAATATGATTTCCTTAATATTTCCGTAATACTTAACCTTTACAAATGACAGATTTGAGAAAATCTAAATTTGAAGCTTTTTCCCTAGACTAAAGGCACTTAGCTCCATCAATATGTACTTTGAGTCAGGTAGCCCACAAACAATTAGTGTTAATATATTGTAAAGAAATTGACTTTTTGACAAGGAGAAGGACAGCTTTATGACTCAGCTCACTTAGACTGACATGAAGGAGACTGAAGAGAATAACATTTACCAGAACTGTCACTGTTAGGCCAAGATGAAGGCAATCCTTTTAACTGGAAACTATCACATAAAATAATCTATTAACTCATACCCAGTAGAGTAAATCACAGCAAGATTTGGAGGAAAACCATTTCCCAACAATCAGTTAAATTTAACTTTGCAAGATTAGCCAATAATAAAAGAATTCTAGCTAAACCAGTAAATGTAATATTAAAAACAATGCTTTCCTCTTTTCCTTTACATCAAGTCAGCCTATTACTAAAATCCACTCATTAAAAAAAGCTTACAGGGAACAAATAATAAAATTTGTGTTCTGTAGTTTTCTGACTTCGGTGGGGACAAGAAATCTCTTATAACCAAAGCCAGAGGAACAGTAAAAGCCAAACTACTCCCACAGCTTCTTTCTGAGGCGATCCCACTTTCTTATGACATAACCAATCACATAAAAAATCACTGTCCTGGCAAATGTTGGTGCGTATCAGTTGGTTATGTGTGAAAATTTCTTTAATTTGAATAAGCTGTATTTGCATAAGTGGAAAATATATTTCTCAAGAATTCCAGTATGGAATTCTTTAAGTTTGTCCTGGAAGTCTCCATCTGTATTCCCTCAGGTAGTGTCACTCAGGATAATGCAGGAGCCAGAACGAGAGATGCTCTGTTGTACCTCACAGTTACAAACAGGAAAGGTGAAGGCTGGGTCTTGGCTGTAGTGATTATGAGATGGTGGAGTTTAGGATCTTGAAAAGAGGCAACAAAGAAAAGGGCAAGATCATGATCACTGCCTTCAGGAAAGCATATTTTGGCATCTTGAGGCATCAGCTTGGAAGAATTCCTTGGGAGACAGCCCTGGAGAGAAGGGTCGGGGAGGTGATTGATTTTTAAGAATCACCTTTTCCAAGCTCAAAAATCTCCACATACGGGAAATCAAGAAATGGCAGGAGGAGCTCCTGGCCAAGCTCAGACATAAAAAGGAAACACATATGAGGTACCAGCAGGGACAAGTGAACAAGAAACACTGTCTGAGCTGTTGGGATTGGGGTTAAGAAAGCCAGAGCCCACTTGGAGTTGAATCTGGCAAGATGTGTAAAGGGCAATGTGAAGGGTTTCTAGAGGTATAGCAGCAGCAGAAGACAAGGGAAAATGTGGGCCTAGTGCTGAGTGGGGCTGGCAGGAGATCCACTAGCAAAGGACAAGCAGGATCAGGAACATTTATGCAGACATTTATTTATATGCAAGTGTCAGCGACATAATGGTATGTGCCTGCAAGCAGCAGTATGTGCTGAAGAAGCTGCTGATGTCATTGTAAGGTCATTCTTGACCATATTTGAATAGTCACAGTGATTGGGGGAGGTTCCAAGGAGTGGAAGAAAGCAAATGTAAGTCCTTGCTTAAAAAGGTTAAAAAAGGGGAATCCAAGGAACTATAGATTGGTCAGACCGGCCTCACCTCAAACCCTGGGAGGCTGAGAGAGCAAATAATTCTGGAAAACATTTACATTAGGAACAAGAATGTGATTGCAAGTAGTCATCATGGATTAACAAAGAAGAAATTAGGCCTAGCCAAACTGGCAGCCTTCTACAAAGAGACGACTGCTTTGGTGGACATGGGGAGAGCACTGGATACTGTTGATCTTTATTTTAGCAAGACTTTCAACACTGTCTCCTGTAACATTCTCACTGATTAGGTACAAGCTAGATAACTGGACAGTGAAACTGAAAACTGGCTGAACTATCAGGCTCAAAGGGTTGTGATCAGTCCAGGAAGTACAGCTGGAGGCCCATCAAAGTCCAGCTGGAAGCCTGTTTCTAGTAATGTACACTAAGGCTTCATACTAGGTCCAATACTATTTAACATCCTGATTAATTATCTGAACAATAGGGAAGAGTGCTCCTGTGGCAAATTTACAGATAATCCAGACTTGGGAGTGGATGATATGCCACAGGATCATGCTGCCATTTAGAGGGACTTTCACAGACTGGAGAAAGAGGCTGACAGGAACCTCATGAAGTTCAACAAGAGAAAATGTGAAGTCCCACACCTGGAGAGGGATAACCCCATGCACCAGTACAGAACTGTGAGCTGAATGGCTGAAATGCAGTTGCAGATTAGGCTCTACAAAGTTGACTGGATTGAGCAATGCATATTTGCAGCAATGAAGACCAAAAGCCTTTTGGGTGGCATTAACAGGATTATACACCACCAACAGATCAAACAATGTGTTTATTCCTTCTATTTATTACTGATGATGCCACATCTGGAATGTTGGGTCCATCCCTGAGCTCTCCAGTACAACAAAGCAATGGGCATACTGGAGCAAGTCTAGCAAATTGCTACAAAGATGAATAAGGGATTATAGCCCTTGTCATATGAGGAGAGGCTGAGAGACCCAAAATTGTTTAGCTTGGAGGAGAGATGGCTTTTTCCTGCTATCACCTCTGGGCAGCTGGGGGAAATGCATCCAGACCTGTTTTCTACAAGTTTCATCAAGCAGATACCATGCAAATGAGGTGATGCTCTTGAAGCAATTTAAATGAACAGAGCCATACTTTCTTTCCTGGTGATGGATCTATTATCTAAGTCTAGTTTATAAAACTGATTTTTGGCAGGGTTTCTTTAGTTATCACATCAGCAACTGTGGAATGATGAAATATCTGTATGAACATTTAGATTTCAGTTCATCTGCTGATTCTATACAAAGATTTGTGGATTCCACTCCTGGCTGAATTCAATAAATACAAACTAAAATCTTTGCTTTCTTTTTGAATCTGTCCTTAGAGATTTTACATTGTCAGCCACTCCATGGCCCATTTCATGGTGATCCCTATATTTTCATGTACACTCTTGTATAATCCTTACATACTCTACTGCCTCATCACGAGGCCTCTACAGAAAGTGATGGATTCAGGTTTGAACAATTTCAAAATCAGAAGGAAGGTAGATTTAGGAGTTACTGCACAGAGGAATGATTTAGCTACTGGGATTTTATGTAAAAGTTGATGCCTATTGTTGCGGTGGCAAAGTCCACTTTACACCTCTCATGTTGCTTTGAAAGTGGTCTCTCCCTAAACCACTGTGCTAGAAAGTTCTCCCTTTACTGAGTTTCCAGTGGTCACTGACTGTTTCCCCCCTCCCATCCCTTCTCCTATTGGCTCCTGCTATGTCACTCACCTTGCCTCTGCCCCCTAGCCCTCAGACCATTAGGTTCTGATGCTCTGCCTGCCTCTGGGACCCTTTGGGTTAAAACCATGTGTGCTGTTCATTCTTGGTTCTTTGTCCCTGCTTCCTTCAAGTGTGTTGGTTTCATTAAATGCCTTAGAATCACATACAGAGACCCCCTCTCACTTCTTCGTCTCTGGTTCACGCTTCGACTGTGTGTGTGAGCGGCTGTTCGCGACTACCTGCGAAAGTGAGATCCTACTCACGCGTAGGTGCTGGCAGAGTGCTGCCTAAGCATCTCCACGAGGGACCGTGGAATCAACGCGGCATCGATTCACCAAAGCCCTCTTTTCATAGCCTGTACTGAAGCTATCACCCCTAAATATGTCTGCTCACTGTGGGTGTATGGGCAGCCTCAGCTTTTCCAATGAACTATACCCCTGGGAAGACTTTGACTCAGGGCCACTTAATCTGTATATCTCAAATGGCCTGAAGTAACATATAGTTGGCCATGTACTAAGGTGATACACAGGTGTTTGAGCCTGTTTAAAAGAGGTCTGGACAGAAGATAGAGTGCCTACAATATTTCAGATACCTCACTGAGTTAAATGAGTGTCCATGGATTGGTTTTTGCAAGTGTAAAACAGTCCAAGTTTGTTTTGTGCTATCTTGTATCTTCCCTTAAGGGCTCTGTAAAATTAACAAATTAAGGCTTAGAACTTTACTTTGGTGTATGTGAGAAATATTACATATACATTACTGATTAAGAGAATCTGTGAAACTGTGAAACTGCTCATTTTTACAGACATCAGTAACTGGCACAATGAGGTCCACTGAGCACCCTCACTCTGATCCATGGGCCACTGACCATTGTTCCACTGTCAGTTTTACATCTAAGTTTTTTACATCTAAGTTTTTGATGTAAAACTGACGGTGGAATAGTACAGTTTACTTCTCTATGGTTGTACATTGTTCTTTTACTTCAAAGGGGAATTGTATTCAAGCATTACAATATATTCAAAATCAGAAATGGTATTTGTTTCAAGGTTAGAAATTAAGTATCTATCATTTCTTACTTTACATTTGCTTCTTTTTCTGCATTAGGTCTGAGAAGTTGTTGAAAAGTTTCTTGCAGCCTGAAATGACAGAGCCCTGTAAAAAGGACACCTCTATTTGACACTCAAGGAATATTGCTTAATAGATATTAATCTGAAGAAATACATTGCACGGTAAAGTTTTTGACAGACTGCCAACCTTCTGAACACCCAGAGAGCATTTAATTCTTGTCTGATCAGAAGCACCTAATGCACATGCTACAATGGAAACTGTAAGACAAATGCAAAGTTTTGGCATCTGTGTTACCTGTATGTATCCTGTAGCATCCAGTGTGGTGTTTGCCACTCTTCTAGTTTCTTGCTGCTCATCTCTGAACATAAGAGCTCCTCCACTTGTTTCTAATTCACCTTTCCTTTCTATCTGGAATGCTCCTACAGAACTTTGTACTGAAAAGTTTGGAGTGCAGCTGGACATGAATATTTTTTCTCTAATTGGAAGTACACTAAAGACATCCATTGGGCAAAACATCACTCTCTTCTATGCAGACAGGCTTGGCTACTACCCTTACATAAGTGAAGTCACAGGAGAGATAGTCAATGGAGGACTCCCTCAACTCTCGGTGCTGGAGAATCACTTAAAAAAAGCCAAAGAGGACATCCAGTTCTACATTCCTTCAGACGAACAGCTTGGATTGGCTGTCATTGACTGGGAACACTGGAGACCTCTGTGGATAAGGAACTGGGGATCAAAAGATATTTATAGACAGGAATCCATTGAGCTAGTACTGCAGAGAGACCTCAGTCTATCAGAAGCCGAAGCCAGAACTATAGCTAAAATGGAATTTGAATCTGCAGCAAAATCATTTATGTTGGAAACTTTGAAGCTGGGCATAGAAATGAAACCAAATCGTCTGTGGGGATATTACCTTTTTCCAGACTGTTATAACTATGATTACAAACAAAAGCCACAAAATTATACAGGAATCTGTTTAGATATTGAAATAGAAAGAAATAATGAGCTTAACTGGTTGTGGGAGAAAAGCACAGCACTTTATCCATCCATCTATCTAGAGACAGCCTTAAAATCTTCCAGAAATGCCCGACTCTTTGTTCGCAACAGAGTTCAAGAAGCCATTAGAACTTCCTATGTCTCGAACGCTAGTAATCCCCTTCCAGTTTTTGTATATACACGTCCAGTATTCACAGATGTCCATGAGGAATATCTCTCTGAGGTGAGTGAAGCTAGACCATAAATAGTTCAAATTTATATGGCAAGAAATTACCAGTTGACACTTTTTTAGCAAATTATACTAACTTGTACCAGAAAAAAGTGTGCAATTCTGTATAAAAAATTAATCCATCAAAGAAATTTGACCAAACAGAGCACTAAGAGCTGTATTTTCAAACCCTTCTCACTATATTTATCAAATAGTGTTTTATTCTCTGAGTTCTCATATGTAACAAAATCTTACAAAGCTAGAAAACATAACATAGCACAGTTAGTTAGAGGAAAGAAATATGAGTAAAGTCTTCCAAAGGGAACTAGTAATGCTGGGCTCCCCTAATGCCTGCTTTTTAGGTTATAAAAAAAAAATACAATAAAACGGAGTCTTTCTTTCCTTAAAAAGTGTTTAAAGCTAGTGAAAAAATTCTGGCCTTAGTTGTACTCAAGCAGCTTTTAAAATGGTATTTCAGCATGTCATGGGTTAGTTAAAGTTAGGCTCTGATTAAAATCTAATCATCTTATTGCAGTTCTGGCTATACTTTTCCCTTCACATTTTTATAGACACCCACCCTATCAGAGATACAACCAATTTGGGGAATCTCTTCTTGGTGTTCCAGCCTATAAGAAAGGGGAAGTTAGAGGCTGTGGTCCTGGTGATGGCATTGTATCTGGTGCTCTCCCATATTCTGGATAGAGCATTAGCAAGTGTTGTCCCTGGCTCTGTGGATACTTTCAGGGAGCAAGGGGTGCTGTAAGAGGCCCTGCTGGGATACTAATTAAAAATTTAAATCCTATAATCTTTACATTAATTCTTTTTTTGTGTTGTGCCCTAAAATAAGTTGCTTTTTCATTGTTTTTTTCATTATCATAGTCCTCTCCCATCCCAGATAGGCCTTAACATTTTGCTAGGACTGGGCTAATAGCTGTCCCTAAAAGGAGAACTGAACAGAAACAAATTTCCCAGAGAAACCTGTAAAAGACCAGAGACATTCTCTGAAAAAGAGAGATTCTTATTGTTAAAAGCTCTTTCTGTTGCTACTTTTCTGTTTTAGCACTTTCTAGTAGAAGAAATTAAGTTAAAAAAAAAAAAAACAAACAAAAAGCTGTGCTTTCCAGCATCTTTATCCCACAGCATTACTGAAACCAGTTGCTACCAACTCTGAGCAGCCAGGAGGCAATGCAGCAAAATAAGTCTTAACATGGTTGGAGAAGTGTATGTCATATGCCTAACCACTGGCTTGGTTTTACAGCCTTGTTTTTCTAACCCAATGACATACATAAATTGGATATTGTTGGCAACATTTGCTGGGATCACCTGTACAATCCAATCCCAGGATCAAATTGTGCAATTGAGAGCAAGCATTTGTATCATGTATTATTGCTTGCTGTTTTCAAAGTAGTTATTTTGACTATGTCATTTACTATATGCATTTTATCATTTGCCCTTATGTTATAGGTTACTTACATTAGTATGATTCTTTGCACCTTTTCCCTCAGGATGACTTGGTAAATACCATTGGAGAATCTGCTGCACTGGGTGCTTCTGGAATTGTGATCTGGGGTGATATGAATTTAACACAAAATAAGGTATGCCAGATCAATTATTTTACGACATTTTTAAGGAGAAATAAAGTTCAAAGCATGTAAAGCATTATGATCACTTATATAGTATCTTCTACTTTTAAAATGATGAGTCCATATTGCCAGCAGTACTTTTTAGTCAAAACCCAACCACACTTGAGGCTTATGAAGGTCATCATTGACTACACAGAACAAGAGATCAGTCTTTCAAAGGATCAGCACTGTTGGCTCTGGGTAACAGGACAAGCTACTATGATAACCGTATGCAAATTGGCACTTGTTTAACTAATATAAGAATTCCTATATCTTCATTTCATTCCAGTCATGAAGTAAAAACAAATTTACTTGGGCTCGCCCAGAACAATTTTTAAAAGACCATTCTGCTTTTTGAAATGGTGCACTTGGCAATAATATTTCAAGCACTAGGAGGAGTCAGTCTGTTAAAGTTCAGCCCTAGCCTGTTCTGTGTGTTGTAAGTACTACTTTGATTAATTTCATTGTATGAAACACCTGAGTCAGAAGAAAAAAAATCTAGTTTGTTTTAGGAAGGGGAAATACACAGTTTGAGAAAACAGTTACAAGGATGTTCTCATAATTCTTTCCAGGTAGTTCATTTATAACCAGGCAAGTTAGATATAACAAACCATTGTATGGGAAGACTCGTGTGAAGTCTTCTGAGTGCAAAGAACTGAAACACTTCATCACTGCCAGACCTCCTGTCACAGAAAGCATGGCCAAATACACCTCCACAGCTCTGTAACGTTGTTATTCTCCAAAGCATCCCACTTTGACTTTTTTGTATGTACCTCCCTTTGATAAAGGGTATGTTGCACCTGGAACTTTTCTGCCCATTATCTCAATATCAGAACATACATGAGCAGCAACTTTTATTGTCTGAATTTTGAGATTCCTGTGAGAAAAAAAGAACTCTCCACAGCCCAGTCAGACTATGTATTTGTGCACTAATTGCACCTGATATTTACAGCTTTCACAGTCACTAGCCTTTCAGCAATGAAATATTACTGTAAGCCTTACTTCTGCATCAATCAAAATTTCTTGGAAGTATTTTTATATAACCTAAAAAACCCCCAAAAACCTACATATATCTCAGATTCACCAAAGTGATCTCCATGGGTATAAATATTAGGTGTATCTACATGTGGTATTGGGCAAATGCCCATAATGTCAAAAACAAAGAGAGTTCCCAAACCATTCTGTGCCAAGAATGCACAGAGTATATGCAAATTTCATGATCAGTTAGAATAATCAACTATGTTAGCATACCTTCAATTTGACCATCTGACCACAATTCTTTTCATTCAAAAATGCCATGAAAGCTCCCTACCCTGTAGCCAAGCTATTCAGGTCAGGGGAAAGCTGAAAAGTCTCACAGAGATTACTTGTTAGAAAAAGTATTTGTTTAGGCTGAAGAAGTGAGGTTTTTTTCCAAGATCCATTCAAACTATTTAAGACTTAAAAAGGAACTTCAATCCTTCATAAAACTTCTTTAAATGCATCTGATTCAAAAAGCTACATGAAATACAGAGATAAAATGAAAGCTTAAAGACAACTGCTTTCTGATTTAAGTGCTTTTTGTAACACCTCCAGCAACTACACCACATAAATTTGCTGTGATCCTTGAATTTTACAGCTTCTCTGATAAACTTGCTTCCAACAAGTTATAGCTATTATCAAATCCTCAGGGAATATTTATAAATATACACTGTGGTACTGTTACTAGAATGACAGTATTTTAATGGTTTCCATACTAAACTGTGTAGGTATAATGTTCTTTTCACAGAACACCTGTAGAACTCTGGACAACTACCTTAGAAGGACTTTGACTCCATACCTCATCAACGTCACAATGGCAGCCAGAATATGTAGCCAAGTGCTATGCCAAGACTCTGGTGCTTGTGTACGGAAAAAACGGAATTCCAGTGACTATCTTCACTTGAACCCCGAGAATATTGCAATTCAAATGACAAAGGATGGAAAATACACTTTACAAGGGCAACCATCATATCAGGATCTGCAAACATTTGTAGAAAAATTTGATTGCTATTGCTATGCAGGGCACAGCTGTGAACCTAGAGCTGATATAAATGACATCCATTACCTCCATTCTTGCATTTCAGAAGATATTTGCATTCAGATATCCTCAAATTCACTTTCTTATATAGAAGCCTATGCAGAAAAGATCCTGCCTAACAGATCTGCATTTTCATTTACCTCTGAGAGTAAGGTGACATTATCTACACATCCTGAAATAGAAGATTTCCAATCTACCTCTGGAAATAATATACTTAATATAACAACTGCAGAATATAACACTGTTACAGCTGCCAGTAGCTATGATTTAAAAGAAAATTATACTCGTACTTCCAGTAGTTCTTCATCTTATAAGATAAGGATATTTGATCTGTTTCACTTAATTCTGCTTTTGAGAACCTTAATATGATTGACCTATGAAAATGAGAGTATTCTTTTCCCTGACTATATTTGAAATTCTAAAGGTTTTATTTACAAAACAAACAAACAAAATAATTCCTGAAAGGCTTATGGTCTTAATCTGTTATCAGGTAACCTTTTCTAATCCATAGTTGCCACTTCAGCTTGAATGTATTTCTTCAGTTTAGTTCTATAAAACTACTATTTGTGCCAAAAATATATTGCTCTATATATACTGACGATACCATATGAGATGATAATCTAGAATAAGAAACATTTTTTAGAGTTTACATTTTTAACCACTATATTTGGAAAAAAGTAATTGTTGACAATGCTGTTTTGTGTACTTCAAGCTAAGACAGTTAAATGTATAAAATAAGTTGTCAGGTTTGATGCTCTATGCAAGAATTAATTTCATTCCATATGAATGGAATTATTTCTTAAAAATATTTGTCTTAACTTTAGATCTGTGGGACTTTGCAGCATAAAATTTATCTGATTAATGTAATGTTCCTCCACTTTTCACCAAAACCTTTAGTTTTTCTTTTAATTAAATATATTTGTAACTCTTCAAAAGGTTCTAATTTTAGTGTAAACATTGACTTTGAATATTACAGCTTCATTATTCAAAATTTGAGCTGTAGCAGTTTATCCTTTCTTCTCACAAACCTTCTCCCTTATTGCAGATGTCCCTTTCTGGGTTTCCAGTTGTTTTGTCTTGCCAATACTCACAACTCCTCTGCTCTGCCTGTGCATTCCTTGCCAGCACTGGTCGCCAGTCCTAGTTTCTCCATCCAGCCATTCCTAGGGACTGGATAGGGCTGTAACCATTTGGAAAAAAGTCCGTGCATGGGACTTTGTGCCTTATTATTTCCTGAGGAGTCTCTTTGGTGGAAACCAGTTTGCTCCTTAGGAAAAGCCAGCAGTGGAGGCAGAAAGATAAGCGTCACCAGGGACCTGAGCCTCCCTTTATTCACTTCCTATTGTCCTCAATCTCAGGACCACCTTTTTGATTCAGTTTGCTGACAGAACTCAAAGTATTTGCTTAATACTATTCCATTGCCAAAAGCAGTGTTACAGTAGCAGAGATACCTCAGAAGAAAACTACTCCCAGTATCATATCAGGAGTCTAGTTATGATTAACATATAGTCAGTTTAAGCATTTAAAAGCAATTAACTTCAGTTTATTTGATAAAATAACCTTTTCAAATTATTATGTCAGATGCTTAATAGACAGTTGGCCTTTTGATGGGTGAAGAGTGGCTGCTGGCATGGATCATTAAAAATCTCCCTAGAGCTAGGCATGATCTGCATAAATAATTCACCACCTCCCACAGATACAGCCTGCCTCACTAATGAAAATAACCAGAATTTCAACATAGTGGCCATTTACTTATAAAAAGTTCATTCCTTAATCTAGCAGAAAACACATATTATATCCATTTTCTTTGAATTTTCAGGTTGTTGGTCATAACAGAGATGCAGAAAAATAGATGAAGCCTTTAGACTTAACATGGAGAAATAATGTTTTATGGCTTTTGGACAGCAAGTTACAAAGAGGAAGTGACAATTTTCTCATCCCAGTTACAGTGATAAGTCCACGAGTCAAAGCTATTTCTGCCATTAATGTTCCAAGTGGAATCATGAATAAAAAATATATATTTAGCAGATTGTTCAGCACAAAAGAATCCATCTGGTTTTGATCACCTGTGTAAAAACATGCTTTTTTCACTGCAGCTTTGATACTGGTTATTTCATCTTGGGTAAAGAAAAGGCATGTGCCTGTGCCTGAACTCCCTTCGCACTGCATTTGTGGTAACTATCAAAGGGTTTCTGAAAACTGGAAACATCACTGGTAATGCCTTAGCAAAACTTGTATGACTTACATGAAATTCTATTTTTTTTTTCCACAATGCTTTAATATGGCTAAGCTGAAAGATGCTGGATCTGTAGCACTTTGTGGTAAGACAGCTTGCAAGTTCACAAAATCTACAAGTCTTGCCATGAATACTTTTGACTATCAGCCAGGTAATAGCAAGCAGAACATTTGTGATGGCTCAAGCAGAAAATCACCAAAAAAGGAGGAATGAGAAGTTAAAATCACAGAAGAGTTGAAACAGAGCACCCAGGACCTCCCAATGGATGCAGAGGAAGTGAACTGCAGAAGTGAAAGAGTGAAGCAGCAGGGAATGTGGACAGACCAGTCTCTTCCCAATCAGTATTTTTATCTTTCTGGTACTTAATATGGACAGCCTTTTCCCAAGGCTCACTGTAAAGATAAAGGAACACGCTAACTGATATGTTAGACCTGTTCATCTGATCCCATCTCTTTTTCTCTTGAGACCAGCCAGGACCAGAAAAGTAAAAGAAAGATGAGAGGAAAGCAGTCTATTGCAATAAACTGTGCCTTCCTAAGCTGCATGTGTAAGTTGCTATCTACCTTGTGCTCTGATGCACAATGCTTTGCCAACCATCTTTCAAATGTTCATTCAAGATTATGTCACCTACATGTATCTGCAATTCATGCTTTAAATCCTACAGACCTCAGGATTTAAGTCTATGTGTTAAATTACAGTATTTTCCAAATATATTATTTTTCTCTGTATTATATTTGTCTTACCTATATTCTATGATAAACAGTCACCGTGGAGTCAATGCGTCTCCATGGAGAAAAAGGAAAAAAGAAGGAAAGGGGTGCTATGCCTTGCATTGCTGGTGACTATCTTACACTCAAAGCCAAACTTATGTTCTTCTAAATTGGAGAGGGCCAGGCTGGCCCCCACCTAGTGTGGCCGAAATTCACCTGAAGCCGCTGCCTGGCAGAGATTAGGTGACCAACAGTGAGAGGCGAATTCCAGCTGCAAGGCCCGGGTGAGATTAACTCTCAGTGCTGTAAGATTCTCCAGAACAGATGAAGCCTGCAGACATCAATCCTCTCCCAAGTCAAAGGAAAGGGAAAAGTGAAAACACGTGAAGAAGACACCATAAAGACACCACTGACACAAAGTCAGTGAAGAAGGAAGAGCTGAAATCCCAAGAGAGGAGAAAGAGGAGATGCTTCAAACCTAGAAGCTGAAATTCTGTTGTAAAGCTATGGTGATGAACTATGATACGTCAGAGTACCTGTTGTAATTTCATGAAAGCATGGGGGGGTGGAGCGTTCAAACCACAGCCATGAGCAAAAGTACCTGTGCTGAAATAAGCAAATGTTGAAGTAGCTGTGATCTGGTGAGAAGCTTGAACAGAGAGAGATGAAAGTGATGGAGACCTTTGCTCCCAGGGAAGAAGAAGACCTCTGTTCCTAGAGATGAAGATGATCCCAGAGATAGGTGAAGAGAACCTTTTGCTTCTGAACAGCTCATCCTTAAAATGGTATCCCATTAGCTCAAGATTGAACCCTCAAAAGCAGTTGTGGGGAAAGCTGTAAGTCAAGGGAAGGGACTCTCACATGTGAACAGAGAACCAACCTGGGCGGCTGTCTCGCTGTGACATTGAAGCCATGAGAGAACTGTTTCTTGTGGAGATGTCTCCATAGCATGAGCAAGAAAGACTCCTCTCCCTAAGTGAACTGAGAGAGAGATTATTATAGAGGTGGTAAACTGACTGAAAAAATCTCAAGGGTTGTCTTTTTACATTGTCAGTGGGAGAAGGGAGAAAGGTGGGGGGAAGAGAAGTGTTCTGAAGGTTTAGTTTGACTCTTACTTATTTTTTTCTCCTTTTAGTTCTGTTAATAAACTTCCTTATTTTCTTTTAAGTTTTGTGTCTGTCTTGCTTTCTCCTAATTCTTATCTCATAGAAGAAAAATAAGTAAGTAATGGATATTTCGAACCAAAATCACGACACAGAGGAACAGTTCACTTTGATTGCCATTCATTATTTTGAATTTCTCCTTTCTACAGAGAACTCAGGCGGGCAATATTTAGGGACAGGGAAATGCTAAAGCAGGATTGATGAAAGGGTCTGTTTAAGTGAAAGGTGTTTAATACCCTCCTTCAATGTTTTGATATTTTGCTAAAATTTTAATTGAAATTCTGCTTCTCTATCTGAATAATCTGGATCTAGTTTATTGTGTTGCTTATTCTGGGACACACAAAGATATTGGTACTTCAAAGAGAGATGGAAAGTAGCACTTAAAGAATATGAACAGAATGAAAACATAGTTTAGTCCTTACCTTAGTTTTTTTTGCTTTTCTGTGTTAAAAATAACAACACGGAGAGATATTTTGAGAGGCCAGTAAGATCACTTTGTAGACAGCCTAGGATGTGACTAGAATCCCAAAGAGTTCAGCAAAATTTGCTTTATTCCCTGCATCACACTGGGATACCCTGTGGTATCAGCAAAGAATTGTATGGAAGATTTCAGACCTGTGCAATATGTACTAGACAACTTCCAGAGAGATTAGATTTCTACATGTACCTATCCATCACTTTTCAACACAAACAACAATACAGCAGAGACATAATACTGTCCCTGTCCGGCTCCGTGGGCTCCCGCGTGCCCCCACAGACGCACGGGTGGGTTCAGTGTTACAGTCGGTAGCAAAGAGCCGAGAAGGGCATTTGTGTGCGTTCCGGCAGGAGCATTTATTGCTGCTACACTGCCGAAGGGTGCAGAGGCAAATACCAACATGAGCCCGAAACTCACAGTTTTATCTGGGGACGGGGAAAAGGCGGGACCAGGGAACGGGGACCAATGGGGAAGCTCTGGGGGAGTGACGAGGGGTAGAGGCTGAAGCCAACCGGGGAATCCAAACTGGGATAGATTAACATAACAGAACAAGCATCATGGGAGAAGCCTTTTTGGTCACCCTAACATAAAGTGGTTCTTGTGGTACTAGGGACTTGTCTTACTGAAAACTCTCTTTCCTTTGTAATGTATGTTCACCGGCCACCACAGAGACAGTTACATAATTTTAAAACTTATTTGGTTATGGAGAACTGATGACCTTTTTAAGATGACAACTAAATTCCATCCTTTAAGCATACACACCTAAAACTTCCTTGAAAAACCTTTTCACACTGTGCTTGTGCCAGCTCTTTTGCTTTCATTCAAAAAAAATAACATTGATACAAAAAAAGTTTATTGTGTGTCTTAAAAAATTACTGCTTTATTTAATGATTTCATCTTTCCTAAAGATTAAATTTTTTTGTATCCTTCCTTGGCATTTTTTCTTCTATGCTACTGAAAATCATTGTATAGGGGGCTGGAAACAGATACAAAAAGCTTACTAGTCTAACTTCATCCCTTACCACTTCTAAATGGTTCCCAATGTGTGGCTATCCCAGACCTTCCTGTTTTTCTATAAATACTTCATTGAATATTAACCCTGCATCACAATATTTTTCATCATGATGATGATGTAAACATGCTGTATTCAAGATCAGTTCTAAGCTTTTGTGTATACCAGGCAAGGATCAGGGTCTTTACAGAATAGTTCTTTCATGGAGCTGTTCCAAAACTCTTGCAGCTACTCTTCACTGTCACTAGCACTCAGCACTGCAAAAGTTTCCCACATTTGTTGTCCCCTTGTTATACACAAGAAAGGAAAGGGCAAGAAGATAAAAGGCACCTATCAATATTATCATCCTTAATGGAATAACTTTAATTATGTTCACTAATGTGTTACCACCATCATGGTCTGTTGATTGTAATTCTCCTGGGTCAGTAGTAATTAGATGACATTTTTCAGTGTATGCTTGTACAAGCCTTAGTTTATAACTGATAAGGTATTTTATTGATTAGTAATCAGACACAAACAGACTGGATGAAAATTAATGTGGATCATTACTTTATATATTCAACCAATGTTTTGGCTCTGTGCATACAATTCCAGAGGGTGGTGTTCAGCACCATATATATGTGGACTCTAGAAAACATGCAGTCACCTGTCTCTGCCTTTGTTTTCACATCAGGAAATATATTTATTCAACAGAACTTTTCAAGATCCTGTAGAAGAAATATACCATATGTTGGCAGTCTCATGGAGCACACTGCTCCCTCAGGCTGCTAGCAGGCTAACAGCTTGCCTGTGTCAAGTGATGATTTCCTGAGGCAGGGAAAAAACAACCACCCATTTAAAGGGAGGCTAAGGGCACCCTCCACTCCCACAACGATAATATGGTTAATGTCACAACAAAGCACAAAGTACCTTACTGCTGGGGCAGCTGGTAATTAAAGGGTACTGGACTAATAACAGTGGACACTGGACTAATAACTAATAACGGACTTAAGCTGCCTGTAAATCCTATGAACTATTTCAGCACGAACTGCATATACCAAGTTTAGGTATCCAAATCACAGCATTTTTGAGTTAAAAACCTTAATCTGCCACTATAACAGTCCTTACAGAAATCCTTCTTCATCTTTTCCCTCACCAGAGCATGACAAGAGTTTAGGGTACATACTGGAGCCTCTGGGGCTGCAGCCAGCAGAGGGCACAGATGACACATGCAGACACTGGTGGGTACCTTACAAGGCTTTCACTGTAAAGTTCAACAGTCTTTCTGTTCCCTTCAGCAATGCAGCTGCTTGACTCTGGCCTACAAACAGAAAAGATGACTAGTCCCTCCCTAATGCAGTGCCTCACTAGCAGAAATTACTGATTCTACATGTTTTTTCCCCAAATATCTGGTATATCAGGACAAACCTGAATATACCAGTGAGACATTACCTCTTCTCATGCTCTCTTCTCTGGAGTTTTCATTCAGCTGAAGGCTTCTTCTCCTTAAGATCTGCCCAGGGAGGTGGTTGAATTACCATCCCTGGATGTGTTCGAGAAACAACTAAATGTGGCACTCAGTGCTATGATCTAGTTTACAAGGTAGTGATCGGTCAAAGGTTGGACTTGATGATCTTGGATGTCTTTTTCAACATTAATGATTCTATGATCTTCAGCTGTCACTAAAATGCTTGCTTAAAATACAGATAATGTGATCGAATCTCTTTGGTAGTGCTCCAAACTACAAATCTGAGTCTCAAATACCTAATCTCTCCCCAAATATGAAAGATCTGGATATGCAGTGTTGATTCAAGTCATTTTGCTGACCATGTGTTTATTGCATCCCCACCACTGTCACCTGAAACATAAGATACACTTTTATAAATTTTTATAGCACAAATAAGTCTCTGCAATGGAGTAAGCTGCTTTGCTATTCCTTCAGAGCACTTGGAAGACTCAATAAGCTGGGTGCTGCATGGTGCCATAACACTGCTAAACTGGTCCTGCAGTGTGTGAAACTCAATAGAAAAGACAGAAAAGTAAAATACTTTATCAGTGGTTAAATGTTTCCCAGAAAGATTAAGTGGCTTGTCTGTCTACAGCCACATAGGATAACAGAATAGCTTTTAGCTCCAAAAAAAATGTCCTCTGAGCTGCTAATTGTAGCAAGGCAGCAATATGTTTACATGCAACAGTCTATTACCAGTCTGTAAAATAAAGAATGCCTTTTATAATCATACAGTTTTTCAAAAGATGCAACAGATTTTAGAACAATGCAACAGAACTTTAAACTTGGACAAACCCTCAAACACTATAAAAATACTTCAGTCATTGTACAACTGAATTAATGTTTTAGACTTTATCTGTGCATCTTCTGACAGTCTTTTATGAGGATATGCCTGAAATGTATTTTCTCAGTGTTACTATATCTACATTATATTGTTAATTAAACTTCCATCACTATGAGACTCAAGCACTGTTAAAAATTTCATATTTCTTGCAAAAATAGAGACTGCTCAATTTTATGTGAATTGTCCCCCATGCAGTAATCAGAACCACTTCATTCCCAGAAATCACTCTTACAAATGGACTGACTGTATTTTACACATCACCAGATGAGTGATTTATGGAGATGGGGGAAATTCTTATATTTATCAGTTTTAAGGGAGCCAGAAACATTTCACCTATTCACTCAAAATTCAGTAATTGCTTTGGCCAGGACAAGTTTTTAAAAATCGCAAGATACCTAGCAGAAAAATGAAAGATTAGTGATTTTCAGTCCTTTTATCCATGCAACCAGAAAAACCCACTTCATCAATGTCAACTTCCTCACCCATTTCCCCAGTGATTTCCCCTGTTAGGTGTAGAGTAAATGGTAAACTGGCCAGTACATTTGTGGCTGCTGGTGAGGATGTATCTACATAATGAGCAGCCATCTGGCTGTTACTCACAGACAAGTAAACCAGCAGAGTTGTGCTATACTCTCCCTCCATGCAGGATCTGACCTGATTCCTTTCACTCTGCCACCAATTTTGAAGAAACTTCAAGAGCTATATTGTGCTTTGAAACTGCTGAAGACACTATCACTGCCTCAGTGTTGAGTGGCATTCAAAATTCTGACTCTACCCAAACTACCAGTGCTAGGGAACAGCATTAGGAGAAATGGACTACCTGTAGACAGAACAAAACCTGATGCTGCTGGGGTTAAAAAAAAAAAAAAGGTGCCTTCTTTGAGACTTGCCACTGAATATAAAATCTGGAGGAAAGCAATCAGATTTAAGAGAAGCAATGAAAAATAATTCCCTAACATTACCATTGGGTGGCAGGGCCAGCTCCAGTGTCCAATTTTGGAAATATGCAATTAAATTTATAAGAGAAATAACTCAGTACTTTTAGAATTACACTATGAGTAATTTTGACTGTATCTAAAACCATGACATGAAAAACCATGATATTTTTTACCTCTACAGCTAGCCCACAACCAACTGCTCTTGAGAGCTTCAAGATTTTGTGGTCCAACTGACATAACTAGTGAAGTTTTGTCACAAATTGCATTCTCTAAATTGCTGAATTATGTCTCTAAAAAGACCAAGAAAACCAAATTTCAAAATGCTTTGATGAATGTGCTATTTTTCAATAGTAAAGGTATCCACACTAAATGTGTATGTGCCTTTATACCTGTATGAATGTCCTTCATCAACCAATACCACCAGCACTGTAACCTTTCCAGCGCATCAAATTTCAGTAGCAAGTTGTGGGACTAGCAGATGGATCCAGAAGTGTTAGCCCTGTGTTTATGGATAAAACAAGCCTTTCTCTAATGCTCTGTGGCAAGACTGTATGCTAAATGTCGCTTATTCAGTGCAGGCAGAAGATTTTTGGTGAAGTGACATGTCCCACCAATGATCACAAAACAAACGCATCATCACAAGCATCTCTTGAGGAAAGGAGTCATACTACGGGTGATTTTCCAAAAATTATCACAGGAGAATCAAAATAAAACCATGGTAAGCCCTGGATCTGAAAGTCTGTCACTACACAATAAACAATTCATGCAGAGTTTCATGGGAACAGTGGAGGTCCTAGCCTAGGGGTGTGAGAACCGCCATCACTAGACGTGATGAACCTACAAAAAACTACTAACTCTCGTAAGCAGTGCTGCCAGCACGGCCCCCTTGCTGGGTGTGGGATGCTGTACAGCCCGCCCATGGCAGCAGGTCTGTGCCGGGCCGTCCCATCCTTCCACACCCCAGGACCAGCTGTTTCCCGCACAGGATCCCCGCGGTGTCCGGAGCCGCCCTGCCGCTTCCCGGGGCTCGCGGTGCCTCTCTGCGCCGCCTCGGCCCCTTAGGACCGTGAGACTGCCGCCGGCCTCACTCGTCATCCCGTGCGTCAGCCGCCCGCCCACCCCCGTGGCTCCATCACCTCCCCGGGCGCTCAGGGCCGCCCGGCCCAGCCAGCGCCGGCCCCTCGCAGTGCGCTGCCGGTGCTGCCGGTGCTCCCGGCCCGGCCCGGCCGAGCCCAGCCCTGCCCAGCCTCCTCCCCTTCTGCAGCGAGTGGCGGCGGGAGAAGGGCGGCGGCGCCGTCACGTGAGGCCCTGCCCGGCGCTCGGCTCCCCGCGCAGCCCCGCCACCGCCAGCCCAGCCCGGCCCGGCCCGAGCCCCGCCACCACCGCCGCCACCGCCTCGTCTTCCCCAAGCGCTCCCATGCCCAGCAGCGAAGCGGTGCCGCTGGGGCTGGGCGCCTGCCGCAGGTCGGGGGCGCTGGGCGGGATGCTGTCGCTGGTGGCGCGGCTGCTGGAGTGGCTGCGCTCGCTGTTCTGGAAGGAGGAGATGGAGCTCACGCTGGTGGGGCTGCAGTACTCGGGCAAGACCACGCTGCTCACCGTGCTGGCGGTACGCGGCCCCCGGCCTGGGGCAGGGCGGTGTGGTGCGGGGCCCACCCGCGGGGCCGGGCCGCGGGGTGGGGCGGGCGCGGCCGCCCGGCGGGGCTGGAGGGGCCGCCCGCCCGCCCGGGGCCGCCGCCCTGCGGCCTTTCCCCTGGCAACAAGTGCGGGCTTTGCTGCTGCGGCGATGCCACCGCCTGCTATGAGGTCCCGCGGCGATGCGGTGGGATGTGGTGAGATGCGGTGGGAGGGAGGAAGGGGCAGCGGGCGGGAGAGAGCTTGAGGCAGCTCTTGCATCGTTTGCCACCTCGAGAATTTCACAGCAGGAGGCTCAGGTGTGTGTGAGTGTTTTCAGAGGGAGGAACAAGGTGTCTCCTGGGTCTAGCTGCAAAGTGTGCCCATCTTGGAGCAGGTTCATGGGCATGGGGTGTTGCCGTGATTCAGGTTTGCTTTTCATGTCCTGTGTATCCCACAATAATATACTGTGCATCCCCCAAGGCCACAAATTGCCTGTTAATGAATTCTCTCCTCCTATCAGTTGCATCAATACTAATGCCTCCCACAATTCCTCCACAGCTCTTTCCCAGCATTCAAGTCTGATTCCAGCATTCCGTTCCCCCTCTGGTGATGGTCTTGCAGCCTCTCTAATGCTGACGCCTACCATGACATTTTCGCTTTTGTCACCATGCTGAAATACATTCCTCATCTCTGTTTGCTGTGCCCTCCAAAATGCATTTGGGTCCATCCCAAAGATTTGCTTTCCATGAGAGGATGGAAATATATATATATATTACATTTGCTTACTACTAATAATGAAGCTTAGTGCATATACTTTTCTGCACGGTGGCACTTCTTGTGAGGTGTGTCTCAGCTTCAGCTGCTATGAGATGGAAATTTCTAGATGTTCTTCAGTCCTTATCATGAAAATTAGTGGATCATGAATCAAAACCAGACTGGGAGGTATGTGGGCTGAAGTCAAAGAAATTGAGACAATGAAGACATGAGTGTATGATATTTGTTACTTGCCTTTGTATATAATCATGGATTAAGGGGAAAATAGGAGATTTTTAGTGTGAATGAAGAAGTGGAGAGAGCCGGAGAAAAAGGTGAAAGTGAGTGCCCAGTGAAAGTATGTTTTGGATGACATCAGCAATCAGTAGAATATACCTGTAGCTGGTATTTTAGTTGGTTTGTTGGTTTGTTAGGCACTCAGTCTTGGTAAGACAGGGCTTGGTGCTTTTTATGCCCATTGGAAGTGTTCATTTCGTAATGGCAGGCCTTGCCAAGGAATGGGGAAAAGGCATGACAAATTATATTGTTTCCTGGATTGTTTTCAGGAACAGGGCAAAGAAGAACACAGCGGTTCAGAGACCTCAGTACTGCGTGGTGTCAGACTTTGTGTGTGTAACTGTTTGTCCACTCCCTTGTACTGTACCACCAGTGGAATGGCATCATAGGTGTTTGTCGTGTTAATATCTTGAACACCAGAGCACTCCTGTTACTGCAGGTCTGATTTTCCCTGCAAATGTTATTTCTTAAGAGTATTCTGCAAGGCATTCATGTTTTGTGATTTAGAGGGTCACACATTGCAGGTTTTGTAGCTTTTGGATCTTCCAGTCTGGAGATGACATGCCATGATAATCGCCAAAGAAAAGTGGCTGGAGAATTTTGAAAAAAAAAATAGGATTAGGCAATGAATAATAGTTTGCTCTTGAATACTGTTGATATGGGGAGGGCAAACAGATTGGGAACTCTATGTGTGTTTGTGAATATGTGGCTAGAGTGTAATGATGAAAATAACTGTTGCAAAATAGTGGTTACTTAAAATGCAAGCTGCAGTGGATCAAGAAAAACCATTGGAAATTACTGGTTTTTTTACTTTGCAATAGCACTCAAGAGATCTTATCGTGCAAAGACTGAATAAACACCCTTTGAGACAGTCTCTGCTCTCAAGAATTTGAGCCATATTTAGTCCTTAGTTACCAATGGAAACCTTAGATAAAGTCACTGCGTTTTACTGTGGATGTGCATCGATGTAATGGAGTAGAATCTGGTCCGTGGCTGTTGATGCGGTAGGGGGTAATGACAGTGTTCATTATCAGTTCAGTATTCAGAAACTTTTAGAGGACATTATAAACTTCTTAGCATCAGTTATTTTTCAATTGTGTCGGGATGAAATCTGTTTTTTACTGAAATACACAATAAACTTTTTTGAACTTCTTAAATATTCACAAAAATAGGCAATTTGTCACGAAAACCTTCCTTAGCAAGCACAATAGTACATACTTTTACTTTATGGTGGTTAGGTGGTTACAACGCTTTAAAGCAAAACACAGTAATCAGAGCCCTTGGACTCATGTGGGCAAATGATTCAACCTATTCCTTTCTTTTCTTCACTGTGTGGGAAAAGAAAAAACTGTAGACATAATTGTTTCTTTGTATCTGGTTCTGTTCAACCAGAATGGGGAATTTTTAGAGGAAAAGGCTAAAGACCAATGAAAGGGATGCCAATTGTTTACATTCTATGCCCAATACCAGAGCAGTTATGGTGGTTTGTTTTTTTTATTTATTTTATTTTTGTCTCCCAGTTTAGCATATTACATATGATGTATAATTTGCTGACAAAAGTGGAATTCTGATTTTCTATATCCTCCTGAGTCAGCTGCCTGGTTTTCCAGGCATTGCTGTCCTTGAGTAATGATGCTACATTTGCAGTGCTTATGTGTTCATATGTGTTTATATGTCAGTCCTCCACAAATATATATACTACATATTTTAACAAATTTGTAGAATCATAGAATCATTAAGATTGGGAAAGACCTCCAAGATCATCAAGTCCAACATTTGACTGAACACCACCCTGTCAACTAAGCCATAGCACTAAGTGTCACATCCAGTCGGTTCTTGAACACTTCCAGGGATGGTGACTCCACCATTTTTCTGGGCAGACCAGTACCTGATACATAAGATGGTTACTGGTTGGCTTTGTCTTACTACATTCAGTTAAAAGCTTCTGTCACTGCTGTGTACATGTATCTGTATGAAACTGCAGGTGCTTTTGTCTTCACTTTTATTTGCTACTGCTGTTGACAAGTTACTGAAGCAGGGAAGAAGAGAAAAAAAAAGAGGCAAAAGATGGTGAAGATGTATAATACAGAATTTAGCAAGAAGATTCCCTAAGTAAGGTTGAACAAGGAATTGATGGAAGTTGTTTCTTGCCTGAAGGAACTAATTCCAAATTCTAAAATCTTGTGAGACAATGATGTAACTGTCAAAAGTTATACAGCTTTTAAAGCCCCACATTAAAAATTATTAACCTTAGATTGTAAATGCAAACTGGAGCTAGAGTGTATTCTCACTCCACTGCAAACAGGAAAGGGAAAAGTTTCAGAAATCGTACAGATCCCAGGAATAGCCCTGGAGGGGTGGACTGAGAGACACAGCGCTGTTCTGCTGCACCCTGAAGCTCTGATCATTTCTCAGAAGAGAGGGAACTGATGGAGCATGGCTGCATCCTGCCTTGTCCATATACCCATGTTTTCTTCCAAAAAAACCTCCAGGGCACATGGGTTGATGAGGTGAATATGGGCAGATAGATGTGAAGGGCAGTGACAGGTCCAGAAGGCCCTGCTTTTCTTGCTGGATGACTGGAAAACCAGGATTGCTGTGTATGTTGCAGAGAGCACCTGGGCCTCTGTGTGGACATAATTTATGTAACTAACTGCCTATCCTATTGTACCATGTCCAGGAGACGCAACAGCTTGTTAATGATACATTTTCAAAAGGGAGAATGAATGATGAGTTACCTACTTGGATCTGAGTTTTGTCTTTATGCTCAAAAGATGTCTTCTGTAGCGGGTAGAAGTTCGTAAAGATTCCCGTTGGCATGATGAGAAGTGTCTCTGTTGTGAAAATATTTCTCTGAACTGGGGGAGGAGACAGCACCTTTGTGCTGGGGGTTTATGGTGCACTCAGTACCTTGTATTTTTCTGTCTTAATGGCATTCTCTTAGCTCTGCAGCAGGATTCCTCTGCTGTCACCTACACAGAAGAAACAAGTCTGCACATAGTAATCTCTACATGAGTAGTCCTTCACTGCTTTTATATTTGGAGTTAAACCATGGTAATAACAGTGAGAAACTACAGGAAAAAATGATGGTGTAGTCAGTTTTATGCTATTTTATCATACTGGGGGTATGACTGGGTGACCTTTGAAGGTTTCTTTCAGCTCAAATCATTCTGCAATTCTATAGTCTGGCTGTGCTGCCAAAGAATCAGATGAAGAATTATCTGAAGTCTCGTGGTTTCTGGGGTGATCTTTATTGCTGAAGAGAATAAAAGATCATTTAAAGGGACTGAAATGAACAGTCTTCCTTGATCTGACAATGCAGTAATTGAAGTGCTGGCCAGTGCTCTTGCTGAAAATTAATGTGATATTTTACAGTATTGTAAAATAAATTTTTTTAGGTTGCAAATGAGAACCTTTCTTGTATGTATCAACTGTTTAATAATAAATATAATTTTGCTTTTATATTCTAGTCGGGGCAGTTCACAGAAGATATGATTCCTACAGTAGGCTTCAATATGAGAAAAATAACAAAAGGAAATGTTACCATAAAGGTAGGTCTGCATGTTTGAATTAATACAGAGTGAATAAATAATAGCGTGAAAGGCAGGAAATTACTTTTAAGATTATAGGACCCTTATCTGTTTTTTCTAGCTCCAGACTAACTTTTTTTAAAGCAAATAGTCTTATAGTAATATATTTCATTGCTACATTGATCTGTTTGATTTCATTATATTCCATGCCAGGCAGAAGCTTTGTTGCACTTTTTTGATTTAGAAAAGTCATAAAATGTGGAATTACTGAGGTAGCTGAGTTGACTCCTGGTGCTGTACCTGTCTTTTCTCTCCCTCTCCCCCACCTCCTCCCAACTGTAAGTGAAATCTGGAGCGACTTGACTCCTAACTGTGGCATCTCAGTGGAGAATGTGGTTTAGCTCACACGTTAGCTATGCTGAAATAGAACCTCTAGCTTAAGTCAGTTATCAGGGAACCATCTCTTGGAGCTGTAGAGACACACAGGCATCAAAATAGAGGTAAATCACTCCAGTAGCATTAAGACACTGTCTGTTGTTTGATTATGAGGGGAGCCTGGTTGATTAGATCAAATTCACAACTTCTAGCTAAAATTAGGTCAAGGGAATCTAGATTTTGTCTTTAGCTTGACTTTTCCCTCCTTTTCCATAATATGTAAGTTATTTTCTCCCCTGGTTCTATACTCTTCCTCTGGTTTGGTATGACTCCTAAACCACTGATCAAAGTTCAGAGATGCCACAGTCAATAAAATGGTTACTGCATTAACCCATAGTTCATAAATAATCCACAGGAATAGGAATTTCCTTTGTTTTCTGTCTTTTGCACAGAAACAATGAGGCCATGATTTATAGAGTGAAAACATAACCATAGCTGGAAGGAGGTACCGATGCTGCTGCAGAATTGTCAGGTGTGGAGGAAAACACAGAAGTTGTTGATGGGTCATTAAACTCTGCAAAAATCTTTTACTAGTAAGCAAAGTCTTCAAAATAAAGTAGTTTTTGAGCCAGGATAATTCCAGAAGGAACTGACTAATAGTTTATACCAGGGATGTCTGAGCAAATGTTGTTGCAAGATTAAGTTGTGCAGAGAGGGCGTGTGAGTATCTGTGGAACTGTACCTTGTTTTACTCTTTGTTCTCAAGAGTAATTTGATATATAGTTGCTATAATAGAACTTTTAAGAATAAGGAGATAATGCTAACATAATTAATATGTTTATTAGTTTCAAAAATGATACTTGGTTTGGAAGCCAGTCTGCACAGGAAGATACCTTGACTCGTTCTCACAGTCTCTCTTACAACAGCATGCAGTGAAAGTAAGGGATGTAGGGGAATATGACTCTTAGGCATAGATGCTTATTTCCTTAAAAGTCTGTCAGGATCAACTACTTGTATGTCACTATTCCTGTATCTAGGTTAAAATCTTACAGCCTAATTGCTGCATACAATTTCCAGAATTATTTTACTTTGAGAAGAATGACATAATTTGTTGACAAGTTGATGACTGAAGAATGATGAGGGGGTGCCTCTTGCTAGAATCCTTTTAAGAGCTTTTTGCAGCCCAGTAACAGGGATTCAAAGTGAAATTTTCTTTAACCTTTTTATACCAGCAAAACAGGCAACCTTTTTCATAGAAATATGATGATATTAGACTGTCAGCTATTAAAATTCATGAATAAGGTGTTATTTTACTAAAACCGTGAAGGTCTTTAAACATGACAGGTATGATGTCTGGGCTAAGCAAAGACCCAGCATTGTGTCTGACCTTTTCCAAAGGTTTCAGGGGACACTGCAAAACAGAATCAGTTAAACTTATTATAAAAGTGTGGCTGAGAAATCATCTGGGTCAACAAGTCATCAAGTGAAAAATTGGCATTCTAGAAGTATAAGATTGATCACCTTTGGAAAACTAAGCTGCAAACTCAGCAATTAGGTAATACTAATCCTTTTTCTGTTTTTTCCTGTATTTTGGGGTAGGCCACTAGGAAGGAAGTAGCATGCTAGTGCAGTGTCGCTGCCTGGTTTCTTTACTTCAGTTCCACCTGCAGGTTCCATACAATTCCAGAAGGCAGAAAGAACTGAAGCCCATGGTCTTCTTTCCTTTCTTCTGATTTTGGTGGTAATTTCCAAAAGCCAGTAGATTTATTCTCATTTTTAGTCTCTAATCTTAATATGTAAAAGTATGGTCACTGGCATGCCTGTGTGTATGAGTATTTATCTGAACCACAATAAAAGAAAAAAAGTGATTTACACAAGCTGAAGTATTTTGTAGGAAAATGCCAGTTTCAGATGTTCTTGAATTGAAGCTAAACATGTTTAGAAATGTAAGGCGGTCAGCTTTAACCATGAATTGTCAAATTTTGGCTTATCAATATATTTAAAAACCAGCCAGTTGTTATTTCCAAGAAAAGGAGGCAAAAAAGGAAGGATTTTACCACGCAGTATTTGAAATTGAAGCCGGAAACTTTATCTTTTGAGGTTGTGGTTGAGGTATTAAAGTACCAGATGATTTCTAGCATCAAAATATTTAATGTACTACAACTTAGGGATCTGCTGGAACTATTTTAATGAAGTTCATTACAAAACTGATGGCTATCTTTTTTTTTCCTTACAAAGGAACTGACTGAATTGCTTTGAGATTTTAATTCCAAACAAGTTTTGCTGTGTGCTGAGTGATCTGATTTTAATGGATTTTCCATTTTCTGGATCTGCTTAGTATTAGCAGTCCTTTTGCTTTGGTGAGATTTACTATTCAACAAGCTAGACAGTAAATAAAATTTACTTTAACAAGCCACGTTTCAAGAACCTCAGAAGGTTTGAATTGTAAACTGTTATTTAAAGTGATTGGGATCTTCCAGCTAACCAACCTTTGGTTCTTGCAGTGATGGTATTAGAACAGTCTCAGTTAAAAGGAAATAGAGCACCACAGACATGTATAGGCACAGATAATGCCACAGCTTCATTTCCCTTGCTCTTCCACTTGTTTTTCTTGAAATAGCATGGCCAGGCCGATTCTGCACTTCCCAGCCATTATGGTCTGGGGGGAGTGGAGAGCAGGTGCTCAGGGGACTGGAGCTGGCGGGGGTGGGCTGTGGTCACCCCGGCTGTCACCACTAGATGCCGGTGTCCCTCCACCACACCCTGTGCAGGCCCAGCTGCGGGAGAGCAAAGCTGATCTTCTTGCTGCTTGCACTTTGCTCTAATGTGGCAGAGGGAGGACAAGGATACCAGCTCTGTGCATTCTTCTGCCAGCTTCCTTTGTTGCAGCACTCCTCCTCTGAACAGTAGTGTTCTCAGGTCTCCATGCATCCTCATAGAAGCAGAATCCTCCTTCTTTGTGGTGCTTTCTCCTACCATTCAGGTTATCTTTTCTGTCATATCGTAATTTCAAATGTCATGCAGTAATACAAGCCTCTGTGTGTACTCCCTGTATAGCCCCAGCCAGTGTTTCAGCACATACTGGCTATTCTGTATGGCTTGGATCACTGAAAAAGCTGTGCTGTGTCTGGACTGATTTCAAGTCAAAGTGGTTATTTCTATAAAACAAAGATTTTTGCTGGATGTCCTAGTGATTTATGATAGTTGTCTGTGAGGAAGAGCTGTATGGTGGATTCAAAAGGGCTGTCATCCACAGACCAAAGCCCAGTTACTAGTGCTAAATCCCAGGGATTGTTTAGTGAGTTTATTAGTGACCTGAATGGTGGCACAGGGTGCACCTTCAACAAGGGAAGAGTGGCTGGTGCAGCAGAGGGTTGTGCTGCCATCCAGAAGGACCTTGACAGGCTAGAGAAATGGACTGATAGGACCCTTAGGAACAAGGTCCTGCACCAGAGAAGGATCAACCCCAGCACCACTACAGGCTGTCTGACAGGAAAGCAGCTTTGCAGAAGGGGACTGGGGATCCTTGTGGACACCAAGTTGATCATTGGCAAGCAGTGTACCTTTGCAGCAGAGAGACCAATAACATCCTGGGCTGCATTAGGAAGAGTTTGACAGCAGGTCCAAGGAGGTGATCCCCCCCTTTATTCACCACTGGTAAGGCCATAGCTGATGTGCTGTCCAGTTCTGGGCTTTCCAGTACGAAAGAGGTGTGGAGCTACTGCAGAGAGCCTATGAAGATGATTAAGGAATTGGAGCATCTCTTGTGTGAGATGACGCTGAAATATCTGAGACTATTAAGCCTAGAGAAGAGAAGGCTCAGGAAGATCACATCAATGTAGCCAGAAGATGTAACCAAACTTTGTGGTATTCAGTGACAGTACAAGTGGTAGTGGGCACAGACTGAAATATTCCATTTAAACCAGAAGACGAAGTGTTTCTACTGTGAGGAGGATTAAACACTGAAACCAGGCAGATGGAGGCTCCATCCTTGGAGCAGTCTGCTCTTGATGACCTTGCTTTGGACCAGGGAAAGTTGGATTATGCAGTCTCCAAAGGCCCCTGCTAGCCTTGGTGATTCTGTGAAGAGGAGTTAAATGAGTATTAGAGTGGCACAAAGAATAAATGGGGAGCATACTTGGAATTACTCCAGGAATAATTAAGAAGGAAAGTATGAAAGTACTTTCCCTTCTGATAGTTTGAGAAAAGCCTTGGGGACTCTATCTTTCTTGAGAGCTGTGTGCTGCAGAGGGTGAGACAGGATCATGCATTAGATAGGAATGCTCTAGGAACCTCTACAGTAGTCCAAACAAACACTTGGGGTCAGAAGGTAGTGTCCTGAGTCTAAAAGGCAATGTTGAATGTTTCACCAGTCATTCAGACTAACTGTCAGGAATCCTAAAAATGAGGACCAAGAGTTGACCTCAAGGGTGAATCAGATACCTTAGGCAGATATCATCTGTAATTGTTTCTTAAAATTTGTTCTTCCATGAAGAAGGTTCTGCAACATCCCTTGTTTTATACAATGTTCTTTCATTCGTGTTAGAAAGTTTTTTTCCAAGCATCTGACATGAGTTGCTGTCATCACAAATTGAGCTGCTTTTTTCTTCTTATAAGTCTGTCAGCCATTTCCCAGGAATCATTAAGGTTGCGCTCACCTCCCCCCTCTTTATAGCTCATATTGTTAAAATCTCGCCCTTTTTTATCTCATCAGGAGTTTCTGAAATTTGCCTGTCTGTTCTGTAGACTTATGTTCAAAACCAATATAGAAGCTTCCCAGACACTGAGGACAGGGCAGTACATACTTCCAAAACCATACGTAAGATGCTTCTGATAGTCCATGCTGATTTAAGATCTCCAGCCCTGTTGAAGTGCATATTTAGTTTGTCAACGAATCAAGCTTTTTGTCCTGCCCCTCCTACCTGGTTATCCATTTTGTGCATTTGGTTCCCTCTGTCCCCTTGTAGTATTCTGAACTTGCTTATGTTTAATTTCAGCTGTCTTATTTCAGATCATTCCTCTAGATAGTCCAGGTACTTTAGGCTTCTGATCTTTTTATCCCCTCCCACCTTGCAGTTACCTGCAGCTTATATAAACACCTGCTCTATTCCAGCCTCCAGTTGGGACACATGGGAACCATAAATGCTGTCCCTGGTCAGCTCTGTCTTCAGCATCTTTGTGCCATTGTTAAATGCTGTGAGTCTGTCAGGATTGCTCAGACTTGAGAGGTAGAGGGCAGGGACAATACATGAGGGAGTTGTGGACTTAATCTGTCATGGGAGAATGTCCTTTTCTTGTCCTATCTGCCAATATTAGATTACCTTTTCCCAGCATACCCACTGTTGCACATCCTCCTGGATTTTCTCTGCTGTTGAGCAAATACAAATTTTTGCTTTCATGGTTATATGTTCTTCAAGGACAAGCAACGTTAATAATCACTGCGGTAGTTATTGATTGGCTGATTTGAGCTATAGCGTCCTTGCCTCTGGTCTCTTTCCCCTCAGTCTTCTAAATGCATGGTGTGCCTATATCTTAGAACTTCAATATGCCTGCTTTCACCAGAAATTTTCAGATTATGATGTCTAGAGAATCATACGGTCATGGTCATGTGAAAAGAGGGTACAAAGGATTGCACATGGTCATGCAGAATTAGGGCTTTCTGCTTTACTGAGGACACAATATTGAGGTGAGGATGGTTTGGTTTCTTGCATGTCTGATGTTGAGATCAAGAGGATTGCAGTCTTATCTCTAAAACTAGGTTCCCTGGTACACTCCTGCCTGAGAACCCAGCATGGATGTAAGCACCATGAGGTTCTGAGAAGAGACTTTGCATGTGTCCTGTTTAAAATCCACCTGTTGGTCCTAGGATTGTACTTTGTGTCTCTGATGAAATGGCAAATACACCCTGATCACTCAGAAATACTCATTCCCATTAAAATGCCTCTGTGCTTGTTGTCAGGAGTTGAAGATACTTTGTGAATGTTTTGTGTTGCAAGTCTAAGTCCATTTCCAGTTCTTCAGTGAAAATATTATGATGAAATAATGAACGTTGAAATGTGCATATGGCTTTTTTTTGGTCTGACATGATTAAAATGCCTAATGGTATGTTTAAAAGTTGGACTTTATCACCAATGAAGAGTGCGAGCAGAGTTCTTTAAAAGGCCAAGACTGATTTCAAAGAATGTAGTGTTCTGAGAAATATTGCCTGCAGAAAATGTAACCATGTGGTACATTTTTTGACTCTAAGAACAACTATAAAGGCACTTCCAATATATAGGATAATAAGTAGTAAGTACTCTAGAGTAGTAAGGAATTCTAACTTCCATATTAAGTTACATGGCTGGTAGGTACTACAAGTAAGGCTGTATAGATTTGTATCTACAGGGGAATTTATTAAAAAGCTTAAGGTTATTAGGTCTTTTATTCTTCTGTTTATTAGGCAAAGAAGATGGATATTTTTGGTTGAAGATTCCAGTCTAGAATAGGTGATTGTTTAGGATTTGTCTCTCCTGAGCTTAGCCAGGTGGTAAGTAACCCAGCCTGAGTCAGTTGTCTGAACTTGGTGGGGAGCAGTGGGTGCTTTGCAAGAGAGGTTTACCAGGTAGGCAAGGTGGATGAGATGAATGGAATAATTTCCTGCTGTTGGTGCCCTCTGAGCACTTCAGTAGCCACAGAAAAATTTTGGTCACCTGGATTAAATGCCTAAATTTTAGGTGATTGAAGTTTTTCCATGCTTACCAGTTGCTCTCTATAATTGTGCACTGAGTTGGCTATGAATGCAATGACTGCTTGCTGTGTATGTGTGAGCTCTTTGGTCACATCTTAGCATGTCATTGGTCACATCTTAGGCCTGTCTACGTACATTGAGGTGGGGGTGGATGTTACTGGTGGTGCCTTACTCTGCCCAAATACTGCTTACAATTACAATCTGCTTACAATTTCCTCACCTGTTTGTTTAGGTTAGGTTTTATGGCTGATATCTTCTGAATACTTCCCAGAAGAAATATCTGTAGTGTTGGATTAATCTTGCAGGTTAAGATGTCTGAATGTAAAGAGCTGTATGTCTGCAGTGAGGCTTAAGCTCTTTTAATAATAGTCAGAGGAGCTGCAGGCAGTACTGTCAAGCCTAGAGCATAATTCTGTCATCCTAAACAAGACAGCTGGACATCCTAAACATCTGATCAGCTGGAAGGCTGTCTAGACTTTGCTGACTGCTGTGAGATTGTAGGTATTGAACCCACACGTTGACATGAGGGTACAAATGGGTCATTGTACACATCTCTGTCTGCAAGAAATACCCTACCCAGCATGTGTGAAAAAAGCCATGTAACATGACATCTAGAAAACATTTTTCCTGCAACTTGAACCATCATTATCAAGCCTTCCCACAATATGTGCTAATTTGAAGAAACACAACTAGAGTGCTAACGAACCTTCCTGTAACTGAAAGCTTTCAAAAATCTTTGAACCTCTTCATGTGCATTTTTGCTCAACGGTCATCATACAGTTCTGTGCAAAAGAAAAGGATCTGCTCCTTAAACATAGCTAATAGTTACGGTCTTAATATGCAGCCTTCGATCTTCCTGAAGAAATTGGAAATAGATATATCCAAAGTTTCCTGTTTTGGAAGAATTTTGATAAACAGGTAGGTATATGGTAAACAGTGATTCCATCATGGTGATCTAGTTTACAGATAAAATCATTGCACTATTTAATGAGAGTGTAGATCTGCAAGCACAGTAAGAATTACTACACTACAGGAGTAGATAATAGAATAAAATAGTGATGTATAAAATGCAGTACCAGTGTGAGGAATGAGACCACTCTTAGTAAAAACTGAAATAATTTATTAAAAATAGAAAAATTTTTAAAAAATTACAAAAATTAGTAAAAGATAAAAATTTGGGATCCTAGTGGCTCAAGAGGTATGCCCCAGGAGCGCAGGGATTTGAGATCTTCAGGCTTTAACAGCACTGGACCTCTGGTAGAAAGAAAACTTGCAGTGCTGGGCTGAGTTTTAGCTAGTCTAGAAGTCAAAAGGAAAAATTATTAAAGGCTCCTAGATAGGACTCAGGCTTAAGTACCCAGCACTGGCACCCACCACAGCTGATCTGCAGTGATCTGCGCTCCTCTGACATCTGCCTTGTTGTTTTATAGTGGCTTTGCTCCGCCCCAGCCTGCCCACAGCCCGCCCACAGCACACCCCTTTGGTCTCAAGTGATTGGTGCTTTCTTTTTGACAGATCATCTCTGTCTACCAATGGCTCGTCGTCGTTAGGGGGGTGGTAACAGCTGAAGTAAGGGTGGTAACATGCCCTCATTAAGATTCAGGTTGCTATGGAGCTTACTTGCAGAATAACGGCTATGGGGCTACAAATAGCAATTGGCTGTTAGAAACTGGGGTTTTGGAGTTAGTCCCAAGACTAAAGTGCAAAGCAAAACTTTCAAAAAAACCATTAAAATACATTCAATACTCCTTAAAACACTTATAAAAGTAAACAGTGAACATAGGAGAAACAACTCTTACTGTGTACAAGTGGTTTTAAGTTTGAAAAAGGGATTTTTGACTAGGAAACTTTTAACTGGGAATTTTAACTGGGACTGGTACAGACAAACTGCTTTGAACAAGTAAAAACACTACTAATAAAGCTTGATTTTTGTACCTGGGCTGATGGGTTAACTTTTATCATTTAATCTAAAGAACTGTTTAATTCAAAATTAACTAATTAAGGCACTTAACATGCAAAGACCAAACTTAATTAGGGACTTCATGTATGACACCAGTAAGATATGTGCCTTTGAGATTGAGCCTGAACAACAACTCCTTGAGATTTTAATCTTCTCTGAGGCAATGGTACTGGCTATCAAAGCAACTTTTTCTCAATTTGGTCATTCTGTAAGCTTTTTCTGATTCTTAAAATCAGCTGGTCTTCTAGGGATAAAATTACCTTTTAAGTATTAGTCGCTCAGGAATAAAAGTTTCCTAATAAAAGCCATGGGAGAAATTGGAAGTCCAATCGCTCTTTAAAAACAACCAGACAAAGTAAACTTCTTTTTATAGTTAGCTAGCTGTATGTTCAGCTGTTAAGGTGTAGTCTCCTGCCTCTCCCTGTTCATACCCAGAATATACTTTATACCTGTGTATTAAATACTGGGATACAAAAGTAGTTGATATACAAAACATGCAAGGCTCATGCAAGAAAACTTCTTTAACACCAAGATCTCTTTCCTTTCTTTCCTGAGTGCCTCTTGTATTCTCAGAGTTCTGTCTGTTCAGTTATGCACTGTGAAAATGGTTTGTTGCAGCAATTTGTTTTTAGAATAAAGTAGTTAACTCTTTCACTGGCTCTTCAATATAATAAAGAGTATTAGAAAGTTACTTTTGAAAGTATTTTGATTTCAAAGGGAAAGAGGTGAGGATTTTTTTTTCATTTCATGCATTTTTCCATATTTCAGATAATTATAGCTTACTATATTGATGTAAACTTGGTTCCAAAGCACTGTAAAAACATCTAGTCTATCTTGTGTCCTTCATGTTGTACTTCAATGAATAGCTGTAAGCCTGATTAGGGAAACTGACTGGAAATGACTTATCTTTACATTGTTTCAAGGTGACTTTTTCTCCTAATGAGAGTAATCTTGTTCTGCAGTTCAATTTAATACAGTAAGATATAGTATATCATCAAGCAAGGACAAAATCAGTATTTTTTAATCTTGTATTATTTATTTTGTGATTAGTCGAGGCTACATCATCTTGTAGATTTTCATGGCTATCAGCATACCAAAAATCTAACCTGACTACTAGCCTGCCCTATCATCTTTCCTTTCTTTTATTCTCTGGTCTGCCAAGAAAATAATTTAGTTTCTTTTTCGAGACACACAGATGTGCACCAGATGGCTTTGGATAGTTTCAAGTTCTTGATGAGTTATTGGAGTAATTAGTGTTGGCGTAAGTTTTGACACCTGACCATAATGTTGAACTGTGTACTCATCACGTTCAAACTTTTAAAGTATAAAGGTTTATTTTACTAAGACCTTTGATACAGTGCTTCAAATGTCATTACAGATAATACTATATATCCACTTCATGGTCAGAAATGCTTTCATTAGTAAAATTTTTGGTCTTATACAGGGATCAAAGGCACTCTACATTTAGGTGATACAGTAATTTTATGTTGGAAGGAATGGTAAGATATCATTCAGGAAATGATTTTAATGGTGATTTGGGAAATATTTCTAAAATATGAATATAAGATATTGAAAATTATACAGAAATTGATACATAAATATGATTTACAGGCAATGAAATTTAAAAAATAGTGGACATTAATTGAAAAAGGCCTTGTCCCGTAGGTCTGTGAAGTCTTGCTCTTTTGTGCAAATCTCTGTTGCCACATCAGGTTTTATACATTTGGATTTATAGTGTAAATGTGAGGATAACTATTAAAAAATTTTGCTTCTGTGTATATTACTTCCAGATTTTGTTTCTTCTGTAATATGTATACCTTCTAGATCTGATATACAATATATATTGTTTTGATAGCTAAATCTGGTTAAAATAAGAAATAATTACTTCTCTTTGACAGAGGAACAAATCCATTACTTTTATTTTTCAGTGTTCATCACTGTTACTCTGTGTGTCACTTGTAACACAAGTGTCTTTGGATATAGCTGTAACAGCTACATTATCATGCAGCCCTGGCCTTCATGATGTTGATATGTTACTTTATATTTTGATCTGAGAAACAGTTTTGAAACAAGATATTTTGATCCACCAAAAATACTGAATTTTTTGCAATTAAAGCAGAGTAAGTAACTCCTGTACAGAAAAATAGTGTGTTAATGTTTTAACAAATAGGAATTCCGTGGGATTGCTGGACACTAATAGCCTGTGTAAGTATTTACAGGATTGGAGCTTTTATAAAATCATAAGCAGAATTTGAGCTTTCTTTCCTTAAGAATCACTGCTTAGT
This sequence comes from Aphelocoma coerulescens, assembly GCF_041296385.1. Classification (NCBI taxonomy): domain Eukaryota; kingdom Metazoa; phylum Chordata; class Aves; order Passeriformes; family Corvidae; genus Aphelocoma; species Aphelocoma coerulescens. Next base: position 22,810,159 of record NC_091014.1, on the reverse strand, counting down.
CACTTCAGGCCTACCTATACTACTGTTTCCTTTCTGGTTCTGATTAGTTAATCCATGTGTCTGTTAAAGCACATTGGTTGAACAAATGGAGAGCTGTGGCGGTATTGGAGCTCCTTGGAGTGGAGACTATCACTCAGTCTGCTCTCTGACCAGCTCTGTTTATTTAATATCTGTCCTTATCCTGTTGAAGATCTGATACATTCTTAACTCAGGTCTCCCTAGCCACATTAAAAATTAAGCTGCATAACTGGTTCATACAATTATCATACTCTTTTGTTTTGAGACTGTGTATTTGCAATAATTCACCTTGTCTGAGTAAGACTTTTCTTTCAGTGAGTGGGAAAGGGTAACATTCTCCAAAAGAACATTTGGAGCTTTTAGTGTCACAGGACTGACTCACTCTGTGCCTGTCCCCCTCCATTGACTGGAAGGAGCCAGGAAGACTTTTTAAAAAACACTTTGGAATTGGAAATACAACTTGCATGCTGCATGTAAGAGTTCATTTATTCTGTTGGGTTAGTACTCTGTAGTTCAAAACCATTTTAGGGCTGGAGTGTTCTTACCTTTTCTAGGTGTGGGACATTGGAGGACAGCCAAGGTTTCGAAGCATGTGGGAGCGTTATTGCAGAGGAGTCAATGCAGTTGTGTAAGTTTTTTTTTGTGTGTCCATAGAAAATGTACTTTGCAACATATATTATTATAACATTAGGTATTACATTTAATGATATATAAATAAAATAGGTATGGGTTTTTTTCTGTCCACCTCCATCACATAAGAAGACCCATTACCATAAAAGTAGTGTGTTTTGCACATGCAGCAACCCCGACATGTAAGTAATTGCACATTCCAGGCCATTTTTTCCCCACGGGCTGTATTTAACTCTATCTTCCTGTATCAATAAATGCAGGGCTTATCCAACTCTGGATTTTTCTAATGCTGATGTCAGTATTAACATGTTTGTCACATTTCAGGTGTTAAAATAATGCAAATTTCTGCAAGTAATGGTCAATACCATAAATAACTGTATTCTCATTGCAGTTACATGGTGGATGCAGCAGACTTAGAAAAAGTAGAAGCTTCAAAGAATGAGCTACACAGTTTGATAGATAAGCCACAATTGCATGGAATTCCAGTAAGTATTTTCATTATTATTCTTACCTGAATATCAACAATGTAGCCTAAATCCTCATGAGTTGGTTCCTCTGGTCTCTTCAAAATACTAGGTTATATATGATGCAGCCTTGATGCATTGAGCACTCTTAGAAAAATTACTGTGTTTTTTTTTCATAGTACTCAACAACTTAAAAATGCTGCAGTGTGTTTGTACATTTTCTTGTGTAAAGGTCAGAATAGATTTGGAAAAATTATGTTTTCACATGTGGCATTATCAGACAGTGATTACTTCCAGTCAGTCCCTTGTTGGCTGGATTTCAATCAGTGACTCAGGTACGTTTCTGGCAGTATCTTAAGGCATGTGAGATCCATCTTTCTGCAGGTTGGCACACAGTAACTTCAAGTAGTGTCCTCTGCCTGCAGAGATTGTGTAGGAGCTTGGCTTTTATGTGTCCTGACTTTTTCTTGACTTAGTATTTCAAACTAAATTGTGTGGAAAAAATGCAAATACGCATCTGTTCTCCAGTTGGAAGTGTCAAAGAATAGGGTATTCAGCGGAAATTCTCATGAGGAATTACCAAGATGGAGACTAATGTTGTTTCTTTAACTGTAATCTGCCAATTTAGGAATCCATCAGGTTGTGATTGGTCTTACGTTGACGCCACCAAGCAAGAGTTCATACCTTGATTGTAAGAAAGAAAACAGTTGTACATACAAATGAGGAAGAAGTTGCTCACAACCTGATGGCTCTTCCTTGGCCCCTGTTTTTGTAAGCAGTTACTTGGACACTTGGCCACTGCAAGTAATCGAAGTTATCTGAGGATGAGTAGACAGTGTAAGGACTTCAAGAACATAGCTGAACTGTGTCAAAACACTGTCAAAGCCACCGAAGGAACTTAGATTAAGATAAGCCACCACAACAGGAACTTGAGATAAGTACAGACACCACAGCAGGAAGGAGCTAATTCCAGGCCTAATGAAGCTGAAGGTTTAGTTAGCATCTGGACATCCCACCCATCCACACATTGCCACCATGGCAAACTGTGGAAAAGGAGGTAAATGTTCATACCCATGCCATCCCAAGTTATGGGAATGGCATCTACACTGCATGGATACCTGGGACTTGGTGTGTATAAGTATAGAGTCAGTCTCCTTCTCTCTCTCCCTCCTATGCTCCCACTATTCTCAAAGAAGAATTTTTCAAGTGATTCTCCATCTTTTTTTATAAGGTTTGCTACTATTGTTGTGATTTTGTATGTTAATTATCTATTGAACAAGTCCAGAAATCTGTAGTTATGCTGTTCATGGGGAGTGACATTGCCTGTCCTTTGCACTCTCTTCACAGGCTTTTCTGCTTCTCACTTTTCCTTACTGAAATGATTGGTCTCTCATATCTTCAGTAGTATTTAATTAAGTTCCTTGCCTTTTATATGTTATAATGTCACATTCCAAATGCCCAGCCTGACCAGCACAGTAATTTCCAAGGTGCAGTGATACATTTTTTACTTACTTTTATTTCATATGTAGTAATTAGTATTGAACTTCCTTCAATTTATTGTGCTCAGGATTTGGCACTATAGATTTTAAAGCAACCTTATTAATCTCAACTGCAAGTAATGAGTTTAATATGTTCCAGATTCATGGGATATAATGGGACAGTCTTGAGTTAGAATTGTAGCACATCTAGAAAACAATAATGCAATCCTAACTAGAAAAGCCTTCTGTTGCTTACTTTATCTTAGAATGTGCTCAACCTGATTATCTGATCTTCATTTATACTTAAAGCCTTAAATAGGAACTCTGAAGTTCCAGCATCTATTTGGTAAATTTTCTGCATTTCTTGTACTTAATTCCTAATGGCTGCCTTTTAGATTTCTACCATGGATGCTTAAAGTGGAGGGAGAGGAATTGGTCATTTGGCTGGTGTATAGGTGATACTTGGTTTGGAGGCTGAGTTGTTCAGTGCATCAGTGTTAAGAAGCAAGGGAGCAAAAAAAAGTAGAGAGAATTGTGTCTGGGTGTTTAGGACCCAGCCTCTGCTGCTGGGGCCCTACTTTTGATTAATATCAGTCTGGTTCTCTGAATTGAATATCCTTCAGCAGCTTGAGTGTACCTGATGCATGCTTTCTTCCACATTTCTTTGCATTTAATCTGACACCATCCTGTAATGCCATCCAGAATGGAGATATTCACTTCCAGAAGAGACTTTTGATACTAATACACCCAGAAATAATTTGATCCAGTTTTCAGAGGGTATACATCCAGCATCTGGCCCTGACGAGGAGCAGGCTTTCCATGATGCTCCCACAGTCATTGGTCATTTTGAATATGTCCTCTATTACATTCTAAATAGCTGCAAGATCCAGAATAATGCCAATTAAAAGTTAAAGACAAAAATAAACTTCCATTGCTCCTGGATTTAATATGCATATGAATGATTTCTTTCAGGTGTTAGTTCTTGGAAATAAACGAGACCTCCCAGGTGCACTGGATGAGAAGCAGCTAATTGAGAAATTGTAAGTAACTGGCTTTAGTAAAAAGCTGAGACATTGTGAAATTTGATATGTAAGTCAAAATCATTGGTAGTCTATGGCAATAACTGTCTATAAAAGATGCTGTTTTCCATTTTCAGATATTCCACTTTGAACTCTGCTGGCACCTGATGTAGTGATCTAGGCTGATAACTGACTGCAGTAGATTTGAGCCTCTCTTGATTGTTGTTCTGGTTGTGTAAAGTTATTTCAGATAATCCTGTTTTCCCATACAACTGCTCTGGATAGTAATAGGGTCATTTTGAATTTTCACAGTACATTGCAGTGTCAGTTTAATGCTTGAATGGCATTAGAACAGAACCATTTCAAACTACTGTTGGTAAATTCAAGCAAGTCAGGTACTTTGGCCATATATCCAAAGCATAACTTAGGGATTACTGAAACTAACAAATTGATGCATAGTAAGCATAATTGTAAAGAAAATACACAATTTTGTAAAAATGACCAGTATAGCACTAATTTTGTGAAACAGGGTTAACAAGTCACATAATTTTAATTAGTAGAAAGTGAAGTTTTGGTATAGTAAGGATGGTCCAAAGTCTGGGTTACTAAACTGGGGCTCACAGAATGGCTGAGGTTGGAAGGAATCTCAAGGTCATCTTGTCTATCACCTGCTCAAGCAGAACCTTTTGCCCCTTGGAGCTAATTGCTTTGGACCATGTCCACACAGCTTTTGAACATCTCCAAGGATGGAAACTTTGCAGCCCCTCTGGGCAACCTTTGCCAGTGCTTGGTCACTCTCAGAGGTAAAAAGTGTTTCTGTGTGTTCAGAGAGAGCTTCCTGTGTTTCAGTTCATGGCTGTTGCCTCTTGTCCCATCACTGGGCTCCATCTTCACTGGAGGCTCCATTCAGATTTTTGTACACATTAATAAGAAGTTCCCTAAGCTTTTTCTTCAGGCTAAGCAGTCCCAGCTCTTCAGCCTTTCTTAGTATGCGAGTTGCTCCAGTTCCTTAATTATTCTGGTCATCCTTTATTGGACTCTATCCCATAGATTCATATCCCTCTTGTACTGATGGTGCATAGCTGTCAGGTAGAGCCTTACTGGTGCTGAGTAAAAGGGAAGGATCACCTCATTCAGCCTGCTGGCAGCACTCCTAATGCATCCCAGAATACCATTACTATTTTTATCATACTGCTTGATGATGTTTAACCTGGTGAACCCACCAAGACCCCCAGGTCGTTTTCTGCAAAGCTGCTTTTCCAGACAGTTGACATCTGACGTGCTGGTGCCTGGGGTTGTTCCTCCCCAGGTGTAGGACTTTGCACTTCCCCTTGTTGAGCTGCATGAGGTCCCTGTCAGCCTTTTTCTCCAGCTTGTGGAGGTCCCTCTGGGTGGCAGCACAACCCTTTGGTGTATCAGCCACTCTTCCCAGTTTTCTGTCATCAGCAAAGTTGTGCTTTGCCCCATCATTTGTGACAAATGAAGATGTAGAACAGGATTGGACCCAGTACTGGTTCCTGGTGTACACTGGTAATCACTGGGCTCCAGCTTGCCTTTGTGCCACTGATCACCCGCTGTTCAGCCACTCTTCAGTCCATCTCACCATTTTGCATTCAACCCATACTTCCTCAGCTTCCTCAGTCTATGGGGATATTATGGAAGACACTGTCAAAGCCTTGCTCAAGTCAAGGTGCACAATATCTGTTGCTCTTCCATCATCTACTGAACTGTAGATTTCATTGTAGAAGGTTATTGAGTTGGTCAAGTATGATTTCACTTTTGTGAATCCATGCTGACTACTCCTGATCACCTTCTTGTCTGTCACATGCCTGGGAATAGTTTCCAGAATTAGTTGCATCATCACCTTCCCAGGAATCAAGGTGAGTCTGACTGTCTGTACTTCCCTGGGTCCTCCTTCCTGCTTTTTCTGAAGAGTGATGTTTGCCTTCCTCTACTCTTAGGCACGTTTCCCAGTCGACATGATTGTTCAAAGGGTATTAAGAGTGGCCTCACAATGACATCAGCCAGTTCCTTTATCATCCAGGGCTGATGGACTTCTATATGTCAAGTTTGTGTATTTATTCCCTAATCTGATCCTCTTCCATTGAGGGTACACCTTCTTTGCTCCTAACTTTGGATCTCTGGGGCCTGGGGTTTTTGAAGGCTGTTCTTGCTAGCAAAGGCAGCATATTCATGTCCTGTGTAACCAGGTCCCCTGTCTCATTGAGCAATGGGCCCACATTTTCTCCTGTCTTCCATTTGTCACTTTCTAGTTTCCTTTGACATCCCTCATGGGATCCAACTTCAGCTGGGCTTTGGCTGACCTGCTGGTGTCTCTGCATTCGTGGACAATGTTTCTTTATTCTTCCCTGGTTACCTGTCTCTGCTTCGACCTTCTGTATGCTTCCTTTTTATTACTGGGTTTTGCCAAGAGCTTATTGTTCATCCACTTAATGCCTTCTTGGTTTTTTGCCAGGCTTGTTAGGATAGGTAACTCTTAAGTTTGGAGATGAACTTTGAGTGTTAACCAGCTTTCTTAAGCCCTTCTTTGCTACAAGGCCTTATTACATGGGACTTTTCCAAGCAGATCCCTGAAGAGGCCAAGTCTGCTCCCTGAAGTCCAGGCAGGTCCCTATTTAGTTCTCTTCTTTACTAGAGTCTCTTGTGTGGTCTCCAGGCTTCTCAGTGCCTTCACTCTTCACCTGCTTCCAGAAAATGTTTTGTGCATGTCTTTGTCACTTGTCCGAGGATAAATAAATGAAAAAATGAGAAAGTGCTCAGGAACTCTGAGGGGGGTAGGAGAATTCCCAAAAAGAAGTTGATTAAGAATCAGTTTCTTCCTAAATGTAGAAGCATCCTTTCAGTAGGAGGCAGGTCTGATATATTAATATGATATAGTAAACACCCTGAAGATAAATGGTGCAATCATTTGAGTATTATTATTTTGTTAAGATTTACTGGAGATAAAAACTTGGAATTCTAAGTGAAAAGAATAAAAGTTGAATGATAAGACATGGGTAATACTTGGTTGCGACCCCAAAATGTTATTTTTAGCTTATGGATTTCTGTGGTTTTATTTCTCACTATTACACTGATCTAATGAGAAATTCAAATTTTTGTGAAATGACTTTATAACCTTTTAATCCTTATAGTTTGAGAATTGTGTGGTTTTCTGTGTGCAGTGGCATATTTTAAGAATTTAACATCTGAGACTAGAATTGAACCCACTGAGTAAAAAGCAGAAAACATACAATTTAATGGAAATTTCTGATTTCAGTGTTTGTGGAGTTATAACAGTACTTACTGTTTTTGTTTCTGTAGAAACCTTTCAGCTATTCAAGACAGAGAAATCTGTTGCTATTCTATTTCCTGTAAAGAGAAGGATAACATAGGTAAGCTTCTTCTGGTGTCATCAGTGTATGCTTTGTACTTTGGATCAGATCAGGTTTGAACATCTACCTCCACTATTATTATTGAAAATCTCAATTTACATCAAAAGATATTTTGCAAATATTGTATGCAGCTGTATTTGTTTCAACATAGAATTATATGTAATTTAAAAATAACTTGTAGAAATATTTAGTTCTATGAGAAGTTAATTTGACAGGGACCTTGGAAAAGCATATTTAAAGCCTGGAGTAACTGAATCCTTTACAAGAAACCTGTGTTACTTTTGAAAAAACAGTAGCTGCTTTATGAAGGCCTTCCAATTATCAGGTGATCCTAAAAAATTTTGGTGATTTACTCTATACATGATTTTATTTGGTAAGCAGATTTTACGTGCATGTGGCTGTTCCTCGAACTGAGGGACTGGTGCTTTTTTCCAGCTGGAAATGCAATGACTGTATCCTACAGACAGTGAAGACCTATCCCCATGAACTTGTCCAATCTGCCTTTTCTTTTTGCCTTTTCCTCTCTTTTCTATCTTCTACTTTTCTGTCCCTTTCCTCTGTCATGTTCTCCCATTCCCTTCCCTCCACAAGGTAAGAGGAAGGGATGAAGCACAGGCTGAGCCAGCAGCAATCGCCTGGGGCCACGCTACCTCCGTCCCACCCTTCTCTGCATGCTGCTAAAACAAGTGCTGGATGGAGGGATACAGCCTGGCTAGATATTTATAGCTGCTGCATGAGGAAGCCAGACTTGGTAGAAGAGCTGGGCAGCTCTGTAGGGCTCAGCTGAGTGAGGAACTGTGAGAGTGGGAATGGGAAGAAAGCCAGTTTCTCTCAGCAGCAGGGGAAATTTCCATCCTACACAGAGAGGACCAGGTAGTGGAGATGGTGACGTGACTAACATGGCATCTGGACTTCAGTGAGGTGGGGGAGATTTCAGCTGTGTGCACAGATGTCAGGCAGTGAGGGCTTCGCCTGGAAGTGGTGTACATTTGGGTATGTTAGTTTGAAGGAGACCAGACCCAGGTTTGCTGCAGTTTGGGGTGCAACTGTTACCTCTGAGTGAGGGAAATGCACAGAAGGTTCTGTTACACTGGGGAAGATCAGACTTCAGAAGATAAGGACTGTGGAAGACAACACAGGATAATCTCAGTAGTTGAAGGGCAGTGAATGTGATCAAGGTTTTCGAAACGCTGTGCTTGATCCTCATCAAATTGGCAAGGCTGCAGTGGAGATTCTCAAAAGTGGGATTATGGCTGGAAACTACTAAAGCTAGCTTAAATTCTGAATGAATCCTGGAGAAAATAGATTTTGATCCTAGTCCATTTATATGGATGTCCTGGAGGAAAAAAGCATGCAACAAAAAGCATGCTAAAATTTGCATGAAAGAATGATCATTGATGCAGGACAGTGTAGATCACTTACTTGTGGAAGTTCTGGGAGTAGTGATGAAAAAGACTCAAATCCTAACTGAGACTTGGTCAAGTGTCTTTCAGCGTAATATTGTCTAGAAAAACTAGCCAGATTCTTGAATATTTGCCAAAACCAAAATAAAAAATAGGAGCACCCTGCATATACCATGTGTGTTTGGGACTGTGTGGGCATTGTTGGAGCACTGTGTGCCATATTTTGAGGAAGACCTTGAGGAAAGAGGTTGGGTGAGAAGCTAGGGAGACCAAAGGGCTGGAAAGTAGCATTTATAGTGAAAGATTGTTATGCAAATATATTTAGCTTATTAAATGGATGAAACTACTAGTCTGTCAAAGAGAAGACTGGGAGCTGTCTTCTTTCTCTGCATTTTTGATTGATGTCAATGCAGTTGAATGAGATGATACTGGTTTTTCAGTGCAAGCTGCAGCCTAGCTAACTGGTCTCATCAGGAGGTATAGGTGTAAGGCTGCCAGTTACTGTGTCCTGAGAGACTGTGGAAGATTATTATATAGTTATTAGCTTTTCTATAAGTGCTGTGGGTTGCTTTTGTCTTCAGTCTCAGTGCCTAAGCTGGTCTGCAAGGATATTCATGGAGTGCTGTCTTGAACTTATGACAGATATGGCAACAAATTTCAATTTGAGGGCTAGAGCTGCTGCTGCCCCCTGACAGCCTTCCTGACTTCCTGACAGATGTTACTGCCTTGAGGCAAAACCATCTAATCTGCTCATGGATCAGTTTGTGAACTGCTGCAGTTTTCAGCTCAGTGCATTAGATTGCATCAGGAGGGGTGCCAATTTCAGCTATCAAATTTTAGTCCAGTGTTGCATGTCTTTCAGAGACCTTGGACTCCTACAACCTACCTAAATGGCTTCTTAATGTATTGTCAGGTGTTTGCCCTTCTCATTCCTTCTGTTTGTGTATTTGGCTTTGTTCTCACACAGCATTTCATTCTAGTCTGGATTTTACAGTTCATTTTATGGTCATCCTAAATCTTTGCTTTTTCAACAACACCTTATCTATGGCTTAAAGAACTTGATGTCAGTCATCATATTTCAAGAATACAAAATGCACATGATTTAATAAGATACAAAAAACTAGAAAAGGGCCACCAGGAGGTTTAGGTTCTGAACTTTAATTATGTGTGAATGAGAACCTGTGGTTTCTGGGTTTTGTTTGGTTGGGGTTTTTGTATTTGTATTAACCTGCTGGTGTTCTGTTGTGCTTCTACACTCTGCAAACAGACTGTTGAGTTTCTCATTTTGTTTCATCTATCCTGGCAGACATAACATTACAATGGCTTATTCAGCACTCCAAATCAAGAAACTGTTGAAGAAAAGTTTTGCTGAAGATAACTCTTCCCCAGTCACTTTGACTCCTATCAGCTATACACACTGAAAAGATAAGGAATGCAACTGTGTACTACCAGGACTCACTGTGGTCATATTTGTTAACAGAAGTAAATCTGAGTTGTAACTTGTCTGTCTATTTTGATTCTTTATTTTTTGAATCCAGATATTTGTCTGCCTAGGTGAAATTCCTGAACGCCTTAATACATGACTGGAAGAAACTGATATTTTGAGCTGAAATGTTTTGAGTTTATGCATGCAAATTGTCAAATACATAGTAATTTTTTTCTAATTTGAAACTGAATAAACTGTGCAGTGGAAACAAATGACTGGTTTTTTTTGAGTGTAGCATATAATTATTCATACAGAATGTTTTCCCTGTGAACACATGTAGTTAAATACTAATAATCAATTAAAACTGTAATTAAGAGCTGCTTATTTGAACAAAATGCTGATACTCAGAACACTTTCAAATACTCTGGAGAGAAGTTATTTACGAAGATATGTATCTGTAGTTACTTAGTTTTTCCAGTCACTAATGTGAATTATTCATATGAATATTCTTTTGGAATTGAAAAATAAATTCTAGACAATCCCGTCCTTCTTTATTGGGAGAGGAAAGAGTCTGGAATTGCAGTGGGTATTTTTCTTAAACAGAGTGTGAAATAGAGAGCAGGTGAGATCATGTGCAATCCTCTTTGACATTATTAACCCCAAATTCATGGATTTCCTAAGCATTTTTACTGTAAATGAAATGGTTTTCATGGTATTTCTGGACTACTCTGTCCATTCCTGAAACTTTAGAATTTTCAAGTATGCACCATAAAATAGCTGGGCTTGGAAGTAGGATTAGTCCTTTTGAAAGAGACTAAGGAAGCAATTCACTTTTAAAATTTTGATGCTTTGCTAACATCTTACAGATACTTGCTTCCAAGTTCTTCACTTAAAAAGCACTCAGATGGGAACTTTTCTGTGAGTATGGAAATTCTACTACATACGGAAAGTTCATGTCAAGAAATAGTAGACAGACACTGGGTCGCCAAGTGTTGCAAGGACACTTGCAGATCTAAGAGGGAGAAGTTCAGGCATGGTGTTCTAAAGCTGTGGTAAATCGATCAATTGCTATAGTATTGAAAGGGCAATAAGTCATTTGTGCAGTTCTTGCACTTAAGTATATGAACTATAGAAATAGCTACATTTTTTTGGTCACTTCTACTTGAGGATGCTCTGACGCTCGTGGCTCTGATAAGCTGCTAAAACCATATGGCAGAGACTTGATAACATCTTTCTTGAATGTCATCAGAATGCTACTACAAATGCAACAAACATCATAGCACTTGTTGATAATATTTGCAGTCTTACCTGCAGAGGTGTGGCCACAGGGGCTTATTGTTCTGTGGTAACAGGAAGAGAATTTGACTACGTGCTGAGTGCTCATACATAAGTGGTGGATGCTCCTGAAATGGGATGTTGCAAATGACCTTCCAAAATCTGACATCTTATCCATGTAGTGACAATTTGTATGGTGAAAAAACAGCACTCAGTGGCAAAGGTGACGAATTTCAAATGCTCTTGTTGCTCATGGACTTTTGAAGGAGTAGAGCCATTGCAAAATATACTAGAATTGCACTCACTGTGCATACAACACATGAGCAGAGCTGCTTCTGCACCAGTGGTCTCAATATCCTCCCTGTTGTTGTGCTTTCTAGCAGTAGTGCCTCATCCTTCAGAACTATCATCGTGGGGTGGAAAGTCATGCTTCTGGCATAAGAGCTCCACATAAAATCTCACTGAATCACTCCTTAATCTGGACCTCTCTTGCCCCTTTGCTGCAGGAGGCTTGTGGGAGTGGACGTGACTTCTTTGCAGGTGTATTGCAGTTGGTAAGAAAAGCAGTGCTGGCTACTATCCTTCCCTTGCTTTGCTCAGTGTAGTATTTCCTTGGGAGGTGACCAAAGAAGTTCCTGTGTGTGGTATACACATCATCAAGTACCAGTGCAAGCTGAGGACAACCTGTGGAGGGGGGAGGTCAGGTTTGAGATTGGCTGAATGAAGTATATTGGGAATAAGAGGTGAAAATTAGCAATTTTGTTATTAAAATTATGCCATTATACAATATATGCTGATTTTTTTCCTCATTTCTCCTACTGTGTGACCTTGTATCCAAACCTTAGGCAAATCAGCACAGGCACTGGTTGCACTGTTCCCATTTGCAACAGCCTGTCTGTTTTTCAATTTGCCTTCAAGTAATTTTTCAGAATGGGCTTAGCTGCAGGTGAGTGTTTACTGTCACATTTAATAGCTTTGTGGGAAAGATTAATTGTAGATGACTGACAACTGTGACATCTTATTTCTGAGACTCTCTATTGCCAGGAAGTGTTATACAGATCTCGACCACTGGAGACATTACTGCAGCAAAATTGTTTGGACAGGTCACAAACACATCTACCAGGGAGCCTCTGTTCAGGGAGTGTCCCCTTGCTCAGGCAGCAGTACATAATGCAGTGCCTTGCATGGATCCACACTAGGAGTGTTTCAGAAGCAGGGAGGGCGTGCAGAGACAAGGAGTGACCACACTGTTTTCTGCTTGTCAGCACTCTGAGAAGGTGACTGCAAGACAACTGCAGCAGAGGCTGCTGTTGTGCTCTGGCTCTGCTTGGGGGGTGGTGAGTGCCCTGCAGTGCTCTGAGGTCCTGATTCCCAGGCATGTGTGGTGCTGGCAGTCTGATCTACACGCACAGCATCCTTCAGGCTCTGGGAAAAGAGCAGTGTTGGGTGATGTGGCCAGCTGAAGAGCTAGGACTGACCTTCAGTTTAGATATAGCTAGAAACCCCAGACCCTACAATGTCAAGAACCCTAAACCAGCACAAGTGTAACAGTGATACACATTTCACTTCCCTTTTTACCTATTCCAAGTGTAGGAACAGTTTTAACTGTTACCCAGGGCTATAAAGGACCACGAGGTTTCAACCATATGTTTTACTTCCAGCACATTTATTAAGTTTTTTCCTGCTAGTGATGTAATTTCCCCCATATTTCTTTTTAATTTGAATTGTGTATTTTAAGAAGAATCATGAACATAAAATTTTAGTTAAATGGTATTAAAAAAAAACCCCAAAGTCAAGTTTTTTAACAAATGCACTATAAAACTTCTATATTCATTGTAGAGAGCAGTGACACATGCATAATTTGTTCCTGAATAAGTTATATTGTAAGATGCTGTTTTATTCAGTCACCTGAACAGCAGATTAAATTGAATGCCTCTGTTCTGTGCTTTAGAACAGTGTGTATGTACCAGCTGTTACAAGACTTTCAAGCAGGTGATGGAACATATACAAGAATTGTGTATAGTGACCCCAAAATTTTAAAGTTTGTGAAACAGAACAGGCTGTACTTTTGGCCCATATCTCCACCAAGGCTCTTTTGCCTCTTGCTGTGCCCCAGTCTGGTCAGTGCCACACAGACTGTGATCCTGCAAGGGCCAGCATAGCAAACTCTGCCTAGCTCAGGCCATAGTATCATCACTTGGAAGCCTGTAAGGGAATGGGGTTTGGGTGAAGGGCTGGCTTCTGGCTATTTTCTGCACCGTGGTTTCCAGGCCAGTTTATGCCTTGGAGTTGGTAAGTATCCATCTGTATGGTACACCTGTGCAGCACTTGTTCCTATGGATTTGTCTCACTCAGATGCCTTCAAAGAGCACGACACATTTGTACTTTTCAAAGATCCTGGGGTACACTGACAGGAGCCTTAGTATCTCTCCATTATACTTTTATGCTTGGGACCTAAGACACAGACACACTCTTCTATGGGGAGTGCTTGGAAAGTATGAGATGGCCTTAACATCCTCCTTATGGGGAAGGATGGTTTTAAGACCTGTAGGGCAATGAATAAGAACAAATATCATGTGACATCAAATATGATATGATCAAATTTTATCCCTGGCAAGAGATGGTGTTGCATTATGCAAATCAAATGATTCATGTCATCATAGACTAACCATCACTAGTAAACTAAAGAAAAACTATTCCAGGTTCTCAGAAGATACGGCTGTCTGAAAGCCTCAGGGCATGGGACAGGCTGGAACTACTTTTTTTTCCTCCACTGCAGAAGAAATGGAACATCTGTGAGGAGTCATACTCCGTTTCCTCAGCAGATACAAAGACTTCATGACAGACTGCAGGCTGGATGCTGTTGTGTTTTCAGCTTTTAGTAGAAGCCTTTCCAGATTACTTGTGACATACTGGCAATGGTGTTACCCTCAAAAGCAGTGAGCTCTGCCTTTCTTGGTTGGCCCCCTGCCAAGACAGGCATTTTCTCCTTCGACTCAGACAAGTGACCTGACAGTTGTCCATCCTGGCTTTAACCCTCTTCAGGAGCTGCTGCTTATTTCCATTCTCTCTGCACTTTGCTTCCTGGCAAAAATGGGCATAATCCAAAGAGTCTTCTCAGTGCTAAAGTCATCTTGAAAGAAAACATCATATCCCACTTCTTGACACTGTCTTCATTGCAGCATCACATATGGGATCCCAAGAAGAAAAGGGAATCTGGAATTGAGCTAACAAGAAAAGCTGAAGAGGAAATGCAGTCCAAGTTGTATGGGCAATGTGAGAAAACATAAGCTTGTGGTGTGTTACCATGAGGGACAGTCCCTTGACCAGCCCCCAGTTCTGCAAAGAGCTGAGGCTGAGCCAAGCAGCAGACAATGGCAGCACTTGTGTGCTGCATACAGTGTCCAAACCCCTCACTTTTCTCTACCTGTGTGCTTGTGTTTTCCTGGCCCTGGCAATGCTTCCTGTCTTGCCTTTTCAGGTGTGGCTGCTGAGCAGGTCTCCACCAGCTCCTGGGGAAGGGAGGAAAGCTGATGCCACCACAGCCATGTGGCAGCCAAGGGGGTTGGCCAGCACCCCCGAGGCTCAATGCTTGCTGAGCCTTGCAGGCCTAATGGCTGGAAAATGAAAAAGGACAGGAGATGTGCAGCTTATGGCAGCCATCTGTGAGTCTCTGCTCTCTGCTTGGAAAGGAGGGACCAGGATAAGGAAGGCCACTGCTGTTTCCCCAGGGTGAACTGGGTGCCAGACTCTTTGTGACATGGTTAGGTTATCCTCCTTGCAGGCACCTGGAAGTGCACTCCTTCTGATGAAGGATGGGGCTGGGATCACTTCTTGTGTCTGAGAAATTTTGAAGCAGCACAGCTTTTAAGACAGTGGGCAGGCAGTCCTGTGACATCCCATGGGACAGACTCTGTCCAGCTGTTGCTGGGATGCACTGGTGGCCTTGGTCCCTCTGGAGGTGACTGTGTCAGCGAGCAGAAGCATTTGGATTTGCACTGAAAAAAAACATTCAGAAAGATTAGCCATCTCTATATAGATTTCCTCAATGTCTCTCCAAGGCCATGACAGTGTGGACAAGGTGTGTTATAATTCAGTTTGAGAGCTGCTGCTCTGGTTGAGTCTGCTTTTCATGGATTTTCATGTGTCTAGCACATCCTGTGATGGAGTCAAAGCTACACTGAGTTGAATAAATAGGGAAGTAATTTCTCTGTAATCTCTGAACACCTAATCCTTGCTAATAGAGGCAATTTATCCCCAGGACTCAAAAGTAGTCATTTAGAAAATGCTTTTGTTTTCTGAGTTGGACCAGATTGCACCTAGTGCATATAATTTTCCAAAATGGTCCCCAAGGAGGGTAGCTCATCTACCTTTGAGTTTCAAAAACTGAAGCACTATGATGCATCTATGTAGGCAGTATACTTTGTCAGGATAAGGTATTTACTGGTAAGTGCACTTGAAGTAAGTGTGTTTGTTAAGCAGCATTGCCTGACTCTTTGCTCATTATTATCTATAGATTTCAGGGAAAGTATTTTCACTTTAGTGGAAAGCAAGTCAATACATTTCCCTAATTCATCCTTCAATGTAAAACCAGGCATGTGCACTGCTGGTACTTAAAATTATTTACTGATTAAAGGACAAGAAA
This sequence comes from Aphelocoma coerulescens, assembly GCF_041296385.1. NCBI lineage: Eukaryota > Metazoa > Chordata > Aves > Passeriformes > Corvidae > Aphelocoma > Aphelocoma coerulescens. The sequence continues at coordinate 22,794,409 of NC_091014.1, read as the reverse complement.
TCCAAGTTTGCAGCATGTCACTTGATTTGGAGGCTACATGGTACAGCCATATTGGACCAAGAACCTTGCTACAGAGATTCAAGAAGAAAAGAGCTCCCATGTTTTTGAACAGCCTGTTCCTTCTAATGTTGATAGCATTACCTAAGCAAGGTTATTCTCCTTATATGCTATGGAGAAGTTGTCCTGTAGTCTGAAAAAGAGACTGTAGTAGATCCTAAGGCTGTCAAGACCATTTATACAGCATCTTGTACCTTCCTTCATTTTTTTTCTTCTTCCCTAAGTTTGTAGCAGTAGGACTTGAATGGACTGTTCTAAAACACCCAAAAGCTGTATTTTTTTTCCTTTTTTTTTTTATGGCAGATGTGATGAAGTCTGGTGGTGAGATACTGTGTGTCAGCTTCCCCTTTCTACTCACATGTGGACACAGAAATTCTAGGGATGAGTAGATCTCACAGAGTAAACAGGTGCTTCTGTATCCAGAAATGCAACTTTTTGGCTAAGAAAGAGGTGATCTGATGCCTCTATAGTTCAGAACACAGCATAGAAATATACATATGTATGTATTAATGCATGAAGTGGTTGAATGTATATCAGACATAGACAAAGATGATTTCTTGAAATCTGTTGGACAATATGTAAGTGTATTCTTCAAAAAATAGCTAAAATGAGACTTTTAGGAAAACAGTCATTCCTTTTCAGTCCCTAGAGAGCAGAAAATTGGGTTTTGAAGGCTTAAGCTTTACCTTTTTTTTAAACCTTTAACCCAAATCCACACACTAGATCTTCATCCATTCACAACCCCAAACACACATGCAGCAACTTTGATGGGGTATAAAAGCGTACATCCATGTACTTCATGTGTAGTTGTACATGCAGATGGGTAGTTGGCTACCTGCCTACTTTATTAAGGTCAAAATTAACCTGATATTTGGAAGGAGGGGTCATCAGTCACAAGGAAGAAAGAGCCCTACATGCCCTCTCTTTTGTAGAAATTAATATGGATTATCTGTAAGCATTTTTGGTGAACTTATGCTGCACGGAGGTCTGTAAGTGCTCCAGAGAAAATCTATCAAGAGGGTCCATGTTAATTTTGATATTTATTATACACTGTGCCACATAATTCAGCTTCCAGATCAGATGAATTAAGAGCCTGCGTGCCGTCTTAGATCATTCCTCAAGACCCCAGAATTCAGCTCCCAAACTATCACTCTGCTCATTTTCTTGGTATGCAGCACATGGAAAATGCTCTGAGCATCCTGGTTCTGACTGTTAATCTGAAGACTGCTACATTAAGACGACTTTCATGTTTCTACAACCTCAGCTTCCATGCTGAGTGAAGGAAACCATTTTTGTAATGCACCTGTTTATCAGCTGATTTATTCCCTTGTGCAATACAGAAAAATCCACTGGTTTTCTGGAGGACCTCCTGAGGAGCAGAAAAATGGATTGGTCAAAAAGTAAGTTTCATTTGCCTTTCAAAATTGCATAATCTTTGAGAAAGATGAATTACTGTCACTGTAAAGCAAGTCTCGCATGAAATGAAATGGAGAAAAATATATTCTTAATATAAGATTCTCAGGAGGGCTGTCTTCTATTTCCAGGACCTGAGAGCTTGATTTTGTTCGTTTTGCTTGTGAGGAAGGCAGATATTCCAGGTAGTGAGACTTTTAACTTTTTTATCATCTCAGATCCTATTTCTTTGGGTCTGCACAATCTTCCCTGCACTCTGAGATTTTTTCAGTGTTTATGACCCAACCTGTATTGAACTTCTGAAATGTTGTGAATTGTGAGTTTCAACTTTTTGGGTTAGCAGCTGTCTTTTTTAAATGCACCGAGGGACAAAAAAATGGATAGAATATAAAATCTCTCTGTTTCAGTTAATTTCAGTTAATATAGTGATGATTTACTAAGTGTCTAACATCCAGAAGTGCTTTATGTTTTGCCCATGACCATCAGCAAATGAGCATAAGTTATTCTACACACCATTCATATTGCTGCTAATCTCCTTGGTCTGTTTGCTGCTTGGTCTAGAAAGTAAAGGTATTTTATCTGTGAAAAGTTAAGGTTAGCATATCACACAGCATGGGTCAAGTTGGCAGAGAGCACAGCGGATCATCTGGTCCAACCTCCCTGCTCAGGCAGGGTCATCCCAGACCACATTGCATGAGACTGTGTCCAGACACTTCTTGAGTATCTCCAGTGAGGGAGACTCCACAGCCTCTCTGGGCAACCTGTTCCAGTGCTCGGTCACTGCACAGTACAGAAGTTCTTCATCATATCCAAGTGGAACTTTCTGTGCATCACTTTCTGCCCATTGCCTCATTGCCTCATTTCTACCCATCGTCCTATGGCTCAGCACAACTGAGAAGAGCCTGGCTCCATCCTCTTGGCACCCTCCCTTCAGATATTTATTGACATTTGATCAGGTCGCCTCTCAGCTGTCTCTTCTAGAGGCTGAACAGGCCCAGCTCCCTCAGCCTTTCCTTTTAATAGACATGCTCTAGTCCCTTAATTATCTTTGTTACTCTCTGCTGGACCCACTCCAGGGAATCCATTTCTCTTGTCCTGAGAAGCCCAGGATTGAACACAGTACTCCAGGTGTGGCCTCACCAGGGCTGAGTAAATGGGCAGGATCATCTCCCTTGATGTCTGTCAATGCTCTCTCTAAGGCACCCCAGGATTCCATTGGCCATCTTGGCTACAAGGACACACGGCTGTTGCACCGACAGTTTGTTGTCCAACAGAACCTCCGGATCCCTCTCTGCAGAGCTGCTTTCCAGCAGGTTGCTCCCCAGCCTGTACTGATAATCTGGGGTTATTCTTCTCCAGGTGCAGGACCTATTCAGGCTTGGAGGCAGAAAAACAATTGGAAGGCATTTTCATGTTTCATGAGTGGAAGAATGAAATCACCTAATGTGTTCTTAACCTTCTTTAACTTCTCAAATTCTCTTCATTCTTATTTCTCTGATAACTAGGAAGTCCTAAAGCTGTTTTTCATGCATTTGAAAAAAACACTATTACATGCTTCATTTGCATCAATTACACAAAAAGCAGAGCTGAATGGCCTGTAAGTGGGGGTAGAATGATACCTTCAGCGCTTCAAGAAAGCAATATTTAATAAAGACTGCTCAGAAAAATCTGTAGTGCTAGCACCAACAATTCTCTCTGAAAATACTGTGCTTTGGAACTTTAGGAATGGAGAAAGAGAATGGAATACATTTATGACTTACATTTTAAAGGTATTGCCAAAGAGATTAGCAATTAATCCCATACACATTTGCAATTTCATTGCTTGGAGTATTTCTTTGAAATCACATTATAGTAAGGTCACTGAAGCCCTTTTTCCCTTTATGTTTATATGATCATCTGGAAATATTTTATGAGTGGGTTTATAGGTTATTATAAACAAAACCCAACAAAATAAAGGAATTGAGGAACAAGGCAGGCTTTATAAGGGGAATGATTATCATTCATAAGAACTTTGTTTTTCTGCTAATTTTCTGACCGGTGTGGATTAATTGGTTTTCACTGAAAATAAAGTCAAGCTGTCACACTGCCTTACACGTACCAAAACAGAGTTCAAAGTTGTAGTTCAGTCTATGTCAAACTAAGCATAAAAGAGGAAAACACAAACAAAATAATGCTGCAGTAGTCAAACTGTTGGGAAACTGATTGCTAATTAAATCTGGCATAACTGTCAAAATAACCGTGCAATACATTTGAGAAATGAGACTCCAAAGTCACATGTAAGAAATCTGAGCATCAGAATTTCTCAATTTACTTGAGCTGTAAACTAATAAATCAATGTCTTTAAAAGGAGGTGAAAGATGAGGGAACAGCAATAGGTATTTTCACAGGGCACAGAACTAAAGGTATTAATAATTTTAGTGGATATTTTTCATGACATTTAATTGTCGTACTTTAAGTCTTAAACAGAGGATTTTAATGGGCACAGTAAAATTTTTGCCATTAGTTTTCAGTGCAATAAAATTAAATGCCTGATGCTGAGGAGCTGGTATAAATCAGTGAAGCCAGTGGTGTCACAGATACACTGTTTGGGGCTCAAGTCCCTTATTTTGCATCAAGTGCACTATCAAACATTGCAAACAGGAAAACATGCTGTGTAAAACCTTGAGTGTGAATGGCATCTTTTAGGGAGGAGAATTGGAGGTCATCACTGCTGGCTGAGGTTTGCTGGTCCAGGGCCTAATGAAAACTGACAAATTACTCCTCAAGAAAAAAAAAACCACTCCTCACAAAAATAACAGCCATGCAAATTAATATGATACACAAAGGGGGTGAAGATTTATGTGCCTGTTTCCTTCCATCACTTTCATCTGGCTTCCTTTTTTAGTGCTGCTCCCTAATGATACTCATTTGTCTGTTTCACTTACTGCTGCCTCCCCTTCCTCTCATGCCACTCCACTACTGCTGGGACACACGAGGCTGCATCTTCCTGGCTTCTCTCCATCCCCACTGAGGTGTCTTTGATGGCAGTCGAACTGTTGCAGCTGAGGAAGCTGCTTTGCCCATCTCTTCATGCCACTTCTCTGCCGGAGTTGATCTCCTCATAGCACAGGTGCTGGGATAGGCTGCAGCCCTGCACTGCAGCTGCAGCAGGTCACAGACTTGGTGTTGTATTAGTTAGCAATTTGTGAGTTGCTGAGCTAGGAGTGAGCTGGTTTATTGTCTCCTTGGTTAACCTCTGCCTGCCAGGCTTCAGCCTGACAGAAACAGTGAGGCAGAGGTGCTGAGGTGGCAGCCCAAGTCCATGCAGATCAGCCGGAAGATTCCTACTGCTTTTAATGAAAAGAGGACACTGGCTTTAGGTTACACACAAGACTCAGTTCTGCTGTGACTTTTACAAAGAGTAAGGAGATCCATTTGAGCAAAACATGAGTCAAGCTCTCATTTCTGTCCCACCATATGGCACCTTAACTTAGCTGAGATATAATGCAGTTACCTTCCTCTACTTCCATCTTCCTTCTTACAGTCCCTCCCTATTCTCTCTGCTCTGGTGCATCTGAAATGAGATTCTGGCTTCTTAGAACAAAGTCCCTGGCTTTCCATTTAAAATGCAATATGTTAGCCTTTTTGGAATGTTGTGATATGATAAATGTGTAATGGAAAATCTGTTTTCTGCACTTAGCGGGAGAGTAATTAATCCTAGGGCTTTTTCCTTTCTTCTGGGAAAGGAACTATCAGCTACTTCCTGAGGATGAGAGACAGATGGCAAAGAGGTAGCCTTCTTGATGAAGTGAGATGCATGGTGGATTTCTCTGAAGACACTGATATTGAGCAGGGTCTGTATATGAACAGAATGAAGCAAACGGGAGGGAAAGGGAGGAGAACTGAGGAAAACCATATCATTGCCCCCCCAAAGCCAGGAACAGCTCACCCTGAAGGTTGTTGTAAAGTAGTTAGTTCACTGTTGTACCTGCTCTCAATCTAAAGAGCAGAACATATGTAAGAGATACATGTGTAAGTACATGCACACACGTGTACACGTGCCTGTATAGTATGACAGCTGATGCACTTTTTATTTAAATATATGATATAATATATCAATGAGCTTTCGTCTGAAGTTTGAGCTTTTTGTAGCACAATATGAAGGGTTGTTTTGGTAAAAACCCACCAGCATTAAGTAACTTGCTGAATTCCTTACTCAAGTATGGGAGAACTATTAAAAATAAATGCTCATTTACTTTCATTTCTGCACATTTGTGGCTTTGTATTTTGCAAACGTTTTCTGCCTTGTGTTTAGAAAATAAGCACTTTTATTTGCTTTCACATTAAGAGACATGAGAACATATTATGAAATAAAGCTATTTTTAGAAATCTCATGAGATAAAGCTATTTTTAAGGTCACTTTCAAATGTCAAGGCATCCCTTTCCTGCATACATTGTCATCTTTTGAAACAGGACACTGGGAAACCTAACAAGCCCTTGACTCCCTAGAGCATTGCTCTTGGTTGGGAAGGGTTTAAGAGTGATGGGCATGCTTTTATATTAGCTGCAGGGGTTGGTTTGCAAACTGCTGCTGTGGCCAATGGGTTTTCCTGTGACCAGCAGAGTGCAGGGAAGTTCACTGGCCCATGTCAAGGTGTGTCCATGCACATACAGTGCAGGAATTTTCAGCGTCTTATGGCAGTCACACTACTAGATGTTTGAAGAGGCTTGTGAAATCTGCTATTGAATATACATGAAGAAATTTTTAAGCAAATGTTGCTACAGTCTACAGTAAAGATCTCCAAACTCTTCCATGGATGTGTGTCCTCTCTTTTTGCAAAGACTTCTGTTACATACTGAGTGGGTGAGAAAAAAACCCAGCCTACCAGTCCTTGACAAAAGACTTCAGAACATTCACATTACAAAAGAATAAAAAAAATGTGCATAATTTCACATGCTTTTTACAACTGAAGCATCATTTGGTTTTGGAAGTTTCAGCAAGTCAGCATAAGCTGTTGCTTACAACCTTTGGGGTTGTATCTGACAGTCCCTTGAGTATTATCCACTTGATTCAATCTCTTTTGCAACAAGTGGTGATCCTTTTAACATACATATAACCTGGAGCTGATATAGCCAAGAGCTCCTTTCTGTCTCTGGGAGAAATTTCTTTTCTTTGCCACCTGGAGACATTTGTGTCCTGCTGTGTTTATTAAACTGCTGGCCTAGATATTGCTGAAATAGATAGCTTTGGGGTGACAGGGGAATATGTATGTACCAAAAATATTTTTTACCACTAATTTGCTCTATCTGAGGTTGCATGTAGAGACAGTGAATGAAAGAAGACTCAGAATATATTCTTTTGCAGCTACAGAGAAATTAAATTTGCCTTGTAAGTCAATGGATGCTAGTTTTATTGCTTATTTTTCTTTTCTAATCTCTTTTACAAACTGAATATTTAACAGCTGTCATGTAAAACTTAATCTGAAGAAATTCTCCTCAGAAGTGCACAATGCCAAAATCAGTAAGCAATGAAATGTGCTCCCCATTCTCCTTTCTAGAGAGGAAAAATAAACTAAGGTATTTTGAGATATATACATTTTGGTGTCAAAATACAGTAGTTGCTCAAAGCAAACTTCATCCTGCTTTTGATAATGGAGTAGCATTCAGGATGGATACTACAGCTATATATTTGCAAGCTAGGAGGGTTAAGTGGCAGACAGATAAATTGGTTATCCAGAATCATTCACATGTTCTGTTTGCCACCAGCTGATGTACCTTCATCATTCTTCCCGATACTAATAACGATATTTTCCATTGTCTTTGTGTTTGTGACAGACCCTGAGCTGAATTCAAGGGATTGCAATGAGATAAATCTATTTAAACCAACATAAATCACTGGTAAGATTTGGGGCTACTTTCTTTCTTTTTTTTTTTTCTTTTCCTGTGGGCTTTCTTGGAACCTGTTTGGCAGTGTGTTAGAGTGAATGCTATGTTCATTATTGGTCAGAGCAGTAAGTTTGCTGAAATTCTGCCTCTTCACTGAAAAGAACAGCAACCATCACTCCATAGTTTGGGCACAACTGAGAAATACTTGAATGCTGTTTACTGCATGGAAAGTCTGAATGCAGCGAAGGCAGGGGCTTTCTGAGTTCTTCATTCTGCCTTGAAAACACTAAATTTTTTTTTTAATACATTATCTTAGAATGGTGGCTTTTAGCTAATACCTTTATAAAATGAAGTTATCCCTTGCAACATGAGCTAAGATCCTGCAGTACCCAAAGAAAGGGAACAGCTGTCTATGGAGTGACTTTGCAGTGTGACGGAGACACACAATTTTGGTGTAGGATGTCACTGATTGTGAGACAGACTTCATAGAGCAAGGACCAGCCAGATCCTGCTGGCACTTCAGGAGCAACAGGATGAAAGACCCCGCAGGTTTGGGATGGATCAGTACTGTCTCTGCTCATGCCACTTCAGACAAAGCTGTTAATTTAGAATGCCTCTAGCACATGTTGGATAAATGCAAAGAAAAGTGTCGGGTATCTTCTTTATGGCTATTTTGCAGACTACAGTCACTGATGTATTCAAGCTACAACCTTCCCTCTGCCTATTGTATCATGATAAAACTGCAAAAGAAGTTGGACAAAGATTTATTTTTCTATCAAATTCCATTTCTTTTTTAAAATTCAGCTTTCTAACCCAGAGAGCTGCAAATTCTCTGAATAGCTGCCAGGACTACATTCAGGATCTTTGAGGACATGGGAGCAATACTTCTGGAGAGGTCTCCATCATTGCAGAGAGGTCCCCTATATGTGCACAGGCTGGTTATATGACATGCACAGTAAAATCCAGTCAGAATCTTTGAACATATGGCACAGCAACAACTGTCTGCCTGCACAGATGGAGTGAATGGCGTGATTTATCTGTTCATGTGCAGCAGCAGCTTCTGAGACACACCACAGTCACTATGGCCATGGAACATGTAAGATGGGATGAACAGCCGTTCCAGTACTGATTAATGCGTCCTGTGACCAATCCAAGCACGCTTTCATCCTCATACTGAAAGATAAAATTAGCACTCTGTTACCTGCCTATATGATGTTGAGCATAATAGGAACCCTGAGTCAGGTTCACAGGTGTTAACAAGATGGAGCAAAATACTAATATTTAGCCTTGAAAGTTACCTGGTCATGGGAGCCTGGTCTCAGTGTCTCAGCAAGTTTTGTCCTGGGGATCTTGCTGGAGGTCTTCAGGCTCAGTAAGAGACTGAAGAATCACAGAATCACAGAATATGATGAGTAGAAAGGGCCCCACAAGGATCATCGATGCCAACCCCTGGCCCTGCACAGCACCAACCGTAAGAGTCACACCGTGTGCCTGAGAACATTGTCCAAACTCTTCTTGAACTGTCAGGCTGGTGTTGTGACCAACTTCCCTGGGGAGCCTGTTCCACCGCCCTCTGGATGAAGAACCTTTTTCTAATATCCAACCCAAGTCTCCCCTGACACAACTTCAGGCCATCCCCTTGGATCCTGTCACTGGTCACCATAGAGAAGAGACCAATGTCTGCCCCTCCTCCTCACAAGGCACCATAATGGGCACCATATCATAACCATATCATAATCATGACATTACACTGTGATCAAGTAACACTTGACAATATTCTTTGTAACCCACAACCTGAAAGCTTAGAATCTTCCAAACTTTTCTTATTTAACTAAAATAATTATTATGTTTTAACTAACTCTTTAATTTTGCAGTGATTTCCTTAAGTTCAGCAAAGCCTCATAAGGTTAAGTTCCACAAACTAATAGTGTGTTGTGTGAGGGCCCTTAAAAACCTGTACATCTCTGCTATCATGGGAAGTTTTATCTCAAAAGCTACGGTTCAAAGACCTATTCTGTTGAGTGGGGCAGCAGATTTATCTCTGGTGAGAGCAATGAACAACTTTAGTTTTACTGTAAAGCTCCAGGCATTATAGACAGCCAGGTAATATCCTGACTCTGCTTAAATCACTGGCAAAATGTCTGCTGACTTCAATAAAGCCAGGATTTCATCCACGACATCTTTAATAATCTGTGTCAAAATGAAATCAGTTCTTTGCTGTGAGTGGGAAGACATGAAATTATTCTAAAATGGAAAATGGACAAGTTGCCAGTAACTAAGAGACATAAGAGAAATTGAGAAGCTTCCATCTGGGAAACATCTTCAATTAGTCTTCCATGTATATAAAAAATATGTTTCCTGTCTTCCATAGCTAATTAGCTAGGAAGAAAAAACAATTCTCCTGGTGGGTATATCCAGTGCTCAGACTATGACATAAAATCAGCTAGTCCATCATTGTCAGAAATACTGCTGAAATTTTGACTTTTAATGCCCCCTTTTTCTTTAATCTGTACATCAGTCTGTAGGTGTTGAAACAAAACCTAAGCTGCTCTTTACAATTAATATAATATAATATAATGGCAAGATATTTTATAAAAAAATTAAGATTAGAAGATAGGACTTGAGTCTTCCATGTTTTCAAAAGCTTGAGCTCCAATACAGAAAATACAGTATATAACACTGTTAATTTTGGCTGAGATTAACTGGCAGTGAAATAGTAACAGATTTAATATGATAAAGTCCAATAAGTGAGTAAGTCACTTTTTTGCCTTCTTTGAAGAGTCAGTAACACTAAGTTAATGTTACAAGAAGGGAGAAATCTAATTTCAAAAATGTATACACCAAAGTTCACAGGTTTTCCATTAATTATGTAAACTAATCTCATGAAAGAACTACAAGGATAAATTAAGTTCTCCAGTCTTATTATAATAATAAAGTAGTTATTAAAGTTATAAATGCATTTTAATATCCTTAAGTAAGTCAGGCTCTCTGGTATGGTTTTGTCATTCTGTAGACTTCCAAACATCTATAGATTGATTGATCAATAGATATAGATATAGATATAATCCCCAAAAATTAAAATATACTGAAAAGAAACCAGACTCCTTTTCACCTGATGTTGAAGATTTGCCTGGAAATTTTTACTTTGCATCTTTACTTTTTAAGCAATGGCTGGTTATCCATCTGTGCTCCTCTGTGATAATCACAGCTGGTTTTTTTTTCTCTCTTTAATGGCAGTAATCATAAGAAAGTAACCTTTGGCTTCGTCAAAGTGGCTTTCTTTTCAATTCCCTCTTCCACAGAGCTTCTAAAAAGCCAGGTCAAATGCTCTATTGCATTCACAAAATATTTCCAGAGAAACTTTATAGCTACAAGTTAAACAGAGAGCATCTTTACAAAAACTTGAGTTTTTCTGTGCCAATACAAAGTGTAAAAAAAGAAAACAACCAATATAGCCTCTGAAAGAGCTGAATTGCTTTCTGCTCTGTGGTAAAGGAAGAACACAATGCTATGGAAGATGGGAAAAAAGGAACAAAGTATTGGTTTCCTTTATGTGCCCATTTATTGGGATAATCGCTTCAGTAGTAGAACCACAATGTTTGGAATATGAAAACTGTGTTTTGTAGTTTTATAATAGCTAGTTTCATAATAGCTGCTGATATAGTAAAATTTAGAGTCCTGCAAGAGAGGGCTTTTACCTAATCTACTGTTGATTGTAAAACCAAGGTTTCTCTATTGTCCTCAGATGTTTGCCCTTATTGGTCTTGCTGTACCACAGCAGAGACAAAGAACTTATTTAGACACAGAGTGCCAGATACTGCAAATATACACCTAATATAGTCATGTTTCATGTTGAGGAATATTATGAAACTATCAGGCAGAAACAAGTAGATGTGAAAGGGTTCTTGATGCATATGTTTGCCAGTCAGTCCTACCCACCCACAGGATTGTTTATGCGTCTGATGTCTGTACAACAAAAGTAGAAAGAACCCAAAGACATTGCAAGACTTTGCCATCTTTTAATAAGATCATAATCCTCTAGGTAAAAATCAGATTTTCTCAAGCTACCATTCTCCCAGTCCAAATCTTATGTTCCCCAGCTTTATAGTAGTCTGGACTGATCAGAGATATGGAGGAGTGTTCCCACCGTGAACCCTTCCTCTTCTGATGCATGGGTACCCTCCCTGGACCAGGGAGCTTGAGCAGAAACCCTTCCAGGCTGTGGACATCCCAGATTCAGGGCTTTGTCTTGCTTGGCAGGGTTCCCTGGAGAGTAGGCTGCCATGCAGGAAGTCAGGCAGCAGTACTGCTGTGTTTCAGACGGTAAGAGAAGGGCTGAGAGCCTGTGCTAAGAGCTGGCTATTGATCAGCTCGAGCTGGCTGCCTGCTCAGCTGTGCAGGGAAAAGTGGCCCTTTGAGTCTCTGCATACACTGAGAAGCTGAGAGATGCAAACTCCTAATTTAGGCTCTCTAAATTGCTCTCTGGAGGTGTTCAGAGCTGTCTTGTCCTGTCTGTTGTGCATTTAAAGGAGTTGGGCATGCTTCCTGCACAGCTTGCACTACATATAAAAGGACAGTTGCCTGATTTTAAGATGAGCTTAGTTTGGAAATACGTTTGGAGTAGGGTGGAATCCAGCTAAGGTTCACCATGCTGGTGTTGTCAATCTCTGAAATGGAAATGACAACTCTCTTCATGGAAGTTGTGTAGTTCTGTATATGTTAAGAAACTGATGTGCCTCTGATTGTGCTGGTGCCTACATTAGACTGAACCCCTTCAAACCCCCCAGCTTGTCTGTGCCGTACCCTTCTGTTAATGCCCAAAGCAAGTTTTGTTCTACTACATCTTTTTTTTTGTGCCTTTAATGAAAGAAAACCGAAATATATGATTGCAAATCTGTGGCTTCTGGAAGAGTGTAAATTTTGTGGAAAGAACCACTCTGTTCAGGCTGTATTTGCTGTGATCTTTTCAGTGAGAAACATCACATATGCCATTTAGCAATTGTTAATAGGAATCAGAAGCTTAATTGGCAGCTCACCAGATGAACAAAAGATATTAAAAAATACCATTTCCCCAAGGATATGGCTAGATGTTTAGGAATAGGAATACACATTCTGTAGCTGAGTTTTCGTAAATACTGGATTTGTGGCTGAGTTCAGTATTTTCACGTGGTCAGTGGCTCTGCAATGCGGGGCCCAAGCAGTGATGCATATCAAAGTTACAGCACATACTCTTGCATTTTACTCTAGCATTAAGTTGCACTGTGCTAGACCTCTAGGATAGACACAACATAACCACACATAAATGTTGGGGTCCCTTCCCCCCTGCCATGTAGCCCTGGGAGAGGGGCCCTGGGGGGAGGCACAGTGTTTCCCTGCTCCTGCCCAGCCTCGTTCCCCATGGGTTGTTTTGTGTTCCCCTGCGTGGGCAAAGGACCCTCGGGTCCTGTGATTGAGCAGTTCCTGGGCAGAGCCCGGCCATGCACCTGGAGAAATAAACATCTCTGAAACATCTACCAAGAATCTGTCCATAGATATTTCTTTTCCACGGGCCTCATTGTCTGATACACGCATTGCAGTATGCCCACTGTAACACATAACCACTCTCATGTACTTCTAGTGTTCTCAGTGCTCCCTGTTTTGCTTTCTTCTGCTTCCGTTTAAGAATATGTTCTGAGACAGAGTAGCTGAAATCATTTAAGAAACAAGGTACTGTTACAAGTAATTAGCACTCCAGATGGATGACAAAAAACTAATAAGGGACTAAGGGTCAACCATTATAAATGTTAAGAACTGTTCTTCATTAAAATTCATCACAGTCTTAGGGATTATGTTTTATCTCTCCCAACACTGACAACAGAATGGGATCTCCCATCTCTATGTATTTGGCTTTGGCTTTTATTAATCTGTGTATGCTTTCAAAAACATATGGCAATCTTTTCAAGGTCTGGATGTATGGTGTATTTGAGTTTACAAAAATTAATTTTTATTATTGCTTTGTTTTTTTAAGAAAGGCATTCCCAAAAGCTGGGCAGTTGAGTAAAGTCTGAAAGGCTTTAGGAGAGAGTGACTGTTCTTAAGAAGAGGTGAGCACTGATACTAAGTAAACTCACTGTCTTGGGAAGAAAGGAACTGCTGAAAAGTAGTCAGACTTCAAAAGGGCCTTGTTTTGTCTTAATGAATGCAGGAATGCAGTGCTGAGTCTAGACAGCTTCCTCTCAGATTTAGTATAACATGAAACAGTTGGTGTGCCTAGCAAGTAGATGTCTCCTGGAAAATGTATACCTATTGCTTGTGTCACCTTGTGCTAACTAAATACACCTACCAAAAGCTGCAGTTGTTTTTATTACCAAGGTAAACTCTGAAACCCTTGTGTCACTAGTAGTTTCTTAGTATCTGTGACAAAACCCTGCCAGATTCCAGCTGGATCTGTGTTTATGCTTTTCTTCCCTTCTCCCATACTTGTGTATGTGGTGTGCTATTGTTGCAGGGCAGTAGGGCTCAGAGACCTCCGTTTGCAAGCCTTGCTGTGAAAATGTGCACTTTTGGTCACATTATACTCACCAAGCATCAAGGTGAGTACCTACTGCCACTGATACATGAAGTGACTTTGTCTCAGATATGTAAACTGGGGAAAAATCTCACTGAAGTATTTGTGCTTCAGAATTAATGACCTTCAGTGGTTGGCTCTACATTTTGGAGATGATTTAAAGCAGACAGTAAAAAAAAAAAAATGCATGAAAGAATGTAAAAAGAAATATTGAAAACAAGTTGCTTTTGGCACAGATTAAAACAACCCCATCATACGTGGCAGGTGGCTGTGTGTGCACAGTATGGCAGTCAGTGATGGTACTGGCACACAGCCCGTCCTTCTTTTGTGCCACCCTTTCATTTGTTCAAATTTATTATTCAGAATTATCCTATGCTTTAACAGGTGCCCATGATGTTAAAATGCAAGTAGGCCCAAAACAGATGCCCACATTGGGTTTTTTTTGTTGGCATAAATTTGCATCTTCTTTTATTTGCCATGAAGGTATTCCTAGTGGGCAGTGAAGGAAGAATAGGCTTCCTACCTCTGCTAAAGAATGCTTATAGGTGGATGGTCTTGTGGAGTAGTTTTTGACATGGAGTGAGTATCATAACTTTGTTACTGGAAACAGTCAGAGTGGCTCTATGACCAGAGATTCAATCCTGTGTTGTTACTCTCAGAAATAAGGGTCCACGAGGATCATATTCAGAGACCAGAGAACTCATCTCACAGGGGAGTGGGCTCAGGCTTCCCTTATCTGCTTTAGCTGACACAGCACCGTCTCTTCCAGATGCTGTTTGCTGACAGATTGTATTTGCAACAAGATGTGTCATCTCAGTGTTCTATTTATGAATACATTTAATTAAAATCCATTCATGCAGATGTAAAAAAAATTACCATTTAAGGAGACTATGACAAGGACATAGAGAGGACTTCTATTCTTGTAACTTTTCTGCCCTGTACTTTGGGCTTTTCAGTGCCCATCTGATATTTCCAGGATATTCTTAGATTACCTGTTTGACTAAAGTGGCTTTCAAATATAGATGCTCCAAATGGAAACGCTTACAGAGAAACCATTCAATAATCAAATTCTTTCATTTCCCATCTCTCAGCTATCTGCAGTTTTTGAAATGCAGCCTCATGACTCTGACAAGGGCTCCATGCTCAATTGCCAAGACTGAAAATGGTGCACCTGCTACAAATATATAAACCACCACTTCACAAAAAGATTTAAAGATTTTAAATAACCACAGCATCTCATAATGAAAACACCTCAAGAGTCTTATCCACATTAAATCTAATCATACAAGACAAAGAAATACTCTGATAGTGTTAAGCTACAAAACTGAGCACTCCAAAGTGGCTAATGTCAAGAGTACCCATACACCCCCGGTCGTTCAGGGATATCATGGTTCAGTCTTTGGAACTACAGGACGATATCCTATTTTTAGAAGATCTGTATGTATGCTGCACTGGGAGGGGCCTGCGATGCCTGGATCCATGAATCTTTCTCATTCCAGTCTGAGATATCCTCATGGTATTAATAGTGCAGAAGGCCAGGAGGATGGAAAGGGATGTCTGCACAATATCTGCAGATGGACAGCAGATTTGTGATGTATAGGAAGGATTCCCAAATATGCATCAGAATTTCACAAATTAGGAAGAAGTCTAGAACTGCAAAACATTTTAAGGACTCAGAATTAATGCACTGGTTTACCATACCAACTAGCTTCTCTCTTTGGTGTAGGGTGGCTTCTGTGGATGACTACAAAGAGAACATTTTTAAATGAGTAATACAGCTAAAGACTGAGATCTGATCTGTTAGTAAACAGAGATTTAACAAAAAAACAGTCCACTTATATCAGTCTTTCTCATTTGAAAATGCCCAGATGTGCCAAGCAAGTCATTAGATTGTTGTGTATATAACCACCTGTCTCTGAATACCTACTAGTGAGTGTGCATACGCAGGCATAGGGGAAAAAGGTGTATCCATTTAAACTGCAAGGAAAAGATGGCATCTGACTTTTCCAAAGCCACAGTTACAAAAACAGAAAAAAAAAAATAAAGTCAAAAGAAGGTCAAAGAAGTTCTTGGAACCAAAATAAAAAACATTTGAGATTCTGGAAGGAGAAGAAATAATGGCATTAAAGGAATATAAAACTGTCCAGAGTAATAGCAATTTGCTACCACTGCTGTTGAGTAAACACAACAGATTCTTCTGCCTGAGACAGTTCTGCCATTAGCACAAGAGAATCATTCATACCATAGCACTGAAGAAAACAAACAGAGATCTGTAGTTAATTTGCAGTGAGATCCTGAGACAGCAGCCTCAAGAAGATGAGGACAAAGGACCTTGACAATACCCTCCACCAGCTGCACCTATAATATGAGTGAAAAGAATGTGTGTGTGATCAGAACACCAATGAAACAGCCTGTGTGTCTGCAAGAGACAAACTGAGGAACTGCCAACCAGAAGCTGAGGAGGTGGAGTATGTGTGTTCTCGGTGGACTTACAGCACACCCAGGGCAAAGTGAGTAATGCACTCCTAGAACTGAGGAAAAGTTGCAAGAGACAGGGTGTGATACAGAGTATGGAGGTAGAATAATCTGAAGAACAGTCCGAGAAAATCAGATTGAAGGGGAACTAGAGAGGTCCCACTAAATTCACCCACTAGCCCAAGGCACATAATTTCTCCCATCATTTTCCAGAAAAAGCAATGAAGTCCTCACTGTAGTGGGGGTGAGGTTGCTGAAATGCCCAGGAAGTCCCAACTCCTTCACCAAACCAAGTATGATCGTTTTGTATTACTGTGGAGGAGGCTAGTTGGTATTTTAAACAGACACTGCAGTCCCTCTCTTCATTAAGACCTTTCACTTTGTGAATTATCAATTCACCTCCAGCCCTGAGGTCAGACAAAAATAACTACTCATCAGACACGTGTCCATTCCTAATGCAAGCAAGCCCATGAGTACAGCCCCTCTGTGGCTGACACGAGCTGATTCCTTCTGTCAGAGGACCTTGCAAGTGGTCAGAGGACAAACCATTCATCTCAGGTGAGCTCTCCACCGACCCATAAAGCAGGCTGAAAGGGCAGAGCAGGAAACACAGTCTGTACCACATCTTTATCTGGTCAAATAAGACTAAACTCACCAAAGCTGGCACTTTTGACAGCCGCTTGAATTCATCCCCGAAAATGGGAGATATCAGTGACATAACTGATGTCAGTAGTGCTGGGGCTGTCTCTTTTCATGGACTAGCTAGTTGCTAATAAGCAGTGGATATTTTGCATCTTTTCTGGGATTATTTGCTGCATCTACAGTTACTTTGGCCTCTAAGGATATGCTGTGTAATAGAAACAGCTACAAAATGCTGAGAGAAGCTGGGCTTGGAGATGGAAGATGATGAAAACTCAATCAGTGCCTCTTCCATCTTTCAATAAAAGTCCTCTTAATACTGGAAGTCAATAAAGGTAATGTTTTTTACCTGAGTAGTGCTGGGTGGAGACTAGTTGTATTTTAAAAAGTCAGGTTTTGATCACTTTTTTGCCAACTATGACCGAATAATGAAAGTCAATAAATTAACCATTTCAGTCTAAACAAAAATCTAAGAATCACAATGAAAATTCAATTGCAGGAAAAGTCCTTTGGCAGTAAATAAAATTTTATAGCACATGTAAATAACAGTTCAAGTGGCTCAATTTAGCAGTGACAAAAGCTGTTTTCAATGCAGAGTAATTGTTCAAATTTCCCCCTTACACAAAAAAAAGCAGTTAAATCGAGCCAATTTATGTAAGCATTGACAAGAATTGTTTTCAACTGTAGGCATTCTGTTAAAGCTGTTTAAAATTAAGTAGATGGTTGCCAAATTGATGCAATTACTTAGCCATCATAAAAAGGGTTTTAAAACTGTAAATGCATCTGCTAACAGTATTAAATTGAGGCAATTAGCCAACAGGAGTTTTAACCTTCATCTAGCCACCAAGAATCTATTTGGACATGAGAAGTACTTTCATATATGTCTTACTGTATGTTATATTGATAATTAAGGAGGGGAATTACCTGGAGATAGATCACCAACATGAGTTTTCAGAGGTGTGCCTATCTTCAGCCAGTGTTAAGCCATGTGCTGTGGATGCTGTATTAACTGGCACTGCATGAACTGTACTGATATTTTTCACCTTTATGTTTCATGTGTGTACCTTTTGTTATTTAGTCAATTAGTCTTATACTGGAAAGCATCTGGAAACAAACCAACCCCATTAACAGAGAGCAATTTTATGAAATGAGACCTGTGAAATCCCTCGCTGTCTCCATCTCTGGTGGATAGTTTGGTGCCACACAGCCCAGGACCCTGCCTGTTACAGTGCTGACATGGCACATGCTGTGTGTGTCATTGCTCTTACAATCTTCCCAGAAGAAGCTCTCTGGTGTAACAGACATCAGTCAGGGGGTGGACTCTTGCTGGTCTTACAACACTCACTTCAATCCATTCTGGTTGTTCTGTGTAGCATTGGGCCAGTCACGTACATCCAGAAACACCAAGTCCCATCAGTGTCCCTGACACTTACACAAGGTTCTTTTAGACTCAATATTAGTCTAAGAGTGTAAGCCACAAAACTTTTAGGTAAGCCCTCAGAAGTGCAAATTTCAGTTGCTAAGTTTCCCAAGCTACTGCGCTCGAGTCCTGCTCTAGCAGACCCTCATCCCAAACCACCAACATCACTTTGTTGAGGAGGACATCAAATCCACGTCTCCCTGTTCTTATCTGCAAGAGGAGATCTTCTCTTGAGAGTCCAGATGCAAAATGATTTTCTGACACAGATACTTTATTTTGAAGGGGCTTTTGTCCTTGTTGGAGCAAGAAAGTTGGAGTTGCAGTTTATCTAAACCTTTCTTTTTAGCATTTCCTAATAGCTATCTTAGGTAGCTCCCAAGATACACTGCACTGTTCACTATAATGAACTTTTGTCAATCCTATTTGGCGATGCTTGACTTCACCACACAATGCTCACGCATTTCTGGGCAGCAAATTCCTTTCTGAGATCCAGGCACCTTGCAGGAGCCTTGGAACTTTCAGCATTGCAACACCTTAGCCCATTTCCAGATAGTTATCTCAGTTCCCATCTGTTGGTGGGAACAACAGTACTTATCACGGAGGAGTAGTGTCAGATGGTTAAAAAAGGATATCTGGTTGTCAGATGTTGTAGCAAAGGAAGCCATATAAAGGAAAGGAAGGAACAGTTGGGGGAGGACTTGTAATAGATTAGCCTGAATCCCAATCAATTTTGTTTAGCCATACTCTCTCCTGCAAAAAAAAAAAAAAAAAAAAAAAATCAGTTGTCTGAGTTGCATTTTCCAGTGGGCCTTTGCTGAGCATAAAGTTTTGAAGTTCAAAGTTCTGATTCTCTGAATGGGCTGTTATGTTGGGGAGGACAGGGATACTTAGCACTCAGCTTTGGAACCTGTTGAAAGTTCTGCCTTCTGGGCTGAATGTTGTCCACTGACACTGAAAGACTTTCACTCATGCTTTTTTATGTTGACCATTTTTGGATCCATTCATTTTGTGTCCTTCAGTTTGTCAAACTGGAACAAGGCAGAGATTCCCATATGAGTTAGAGAGTCAGGTAAGGATTTGGGCTGTGTAGAAATCACTCTCTACAAAACATTAAGTTCCTACTGCATAAACTTGTTGCAGTCTTCCAAATGACCCATCAGAGCTACAGTCTGTGGTGCAGGGGACAAGCGTGACAGAGAGGACAGGAATGGCAGAGCCACTGGCCATTGTTCTTAGCAAATTTCCACCCCCTAAAAAAAAGGTCAATAATCAAAAATATCTGGTTATCATATATACCATGCACAAATGCATAAAAAATAAGGTTACCTAATGGCATTTCAGACATCATATTTCAAAGTGCTATTTATTAACAGTAATGCAAATAATACACCTTAGAGAGGTAAAATGAGAATTACAGAACATTATAAGTAAAATCTCATGTTCCTTGTTAAAACATTTTCCCCGTCTTTAAAATTTTGGGCTAGTATCTTCCTCAATGCATTTGCTTAATAATTCTTCCTATAATGGTTAGACTCTGACAATTTGTCTAAAATAAAATTATTTAGGTCATCAGAGAGCTGCTATAAATACTTAACTGTCAGACTGGCAAGTTTCACACTGAGGAGAGTTCCATGAAGCTTTGTCATGACTCCATTCAATATTTTAATTAACGTCCTGGATGTGGGAATTGGAGATTGCTATTAAATCTGCAGATAAATTCAGGCACTTTAGAGTAGAGATCTAGAATTCCACCTTATATCAATATATTCAAAATATGTTCTTGAAAATCAGGAGGCTGCTAAACAGGGAGAAGTGGAAAATATTATTTATGCATAGGAATAATCGATGGCACAAAATCAAGTCAGGAAAAGAATCACAGAACTCTCAGGAAGAAAAGAGAATTTTATCAAGATACATAAATAGGAAGCAGGGTAGATCCTATTTAACATTTCTTTCATTATAGCCATTAGTAAATAGCACCTCAATGAAGTATTATATCCATGTGGGGTATTGCATGGACAAAGTAGATAAAATTTTAGAGCCAAACATCAGAAAAATCAGGAAAACAAAAGTTGTGGGCAAAGACTGAAGGAGGTAGGTTTGTTTAATATGGAGAAGTGACAAACTCAGGAGACATAGCCATAATCTCAGTTTTTAGAAGATTTTGAAAAAGGGAAGTAAATAAACTGTTCTCATACATACTGCAGGTAGAATAAAATCTGAGAAACTTGAACTGGAACAAAGAAAATTTGGGATAGATGCTCAGCAAAATCTTCTGACAGGCAGGAGAGTTAAGAACTCAATAGACTGTGTAAGGAGGCTGTGAAATCAGTGTTTGTTGAGGGTTTTAAAGAACAGATTAAACAAATCTCTCTGAGGAACAAGATACTGTGAAATCTGCCATCCAGCATGACAGAAGGAAAATTAAGTGACCACCCAAGGTCCCTTCCAGTGTTGCATCCTCAGCAAAATATTCAGAAATATATATTTCAGCCTCAGATGGCACTGCCCAAATTCTAGACTGTTCAGACTCTGCTCATATTGACTGCCTTCTTCCATTTCCAGAAGAAACTCAAATTTACAAACAACCAAATTACTTTGCTGCACTTATTCTATTGATCAGTTATTACTGTCTGATTCAGCATAAGACGTACACAAGTCTGCAGGAAAAATATATTTGGGATTTATAGACTTTCAATTTACCAGACTGTGTTCTCATCAGTGAACAGCAGGCAAGAAACTTTTTTCTATTAGCCTCTGCTTTTCAATCTTTTTCCACTTTCACCTCCTGCAGTATCAGAGTTCAATACATTTTTTATGAAGGTTATTCTAGCTTTTTGTCTCCAGAGCCTGGTCCTGCATTTCTCAGGCAGGCAAGCTGAGCCACTAGGACTTCATAACAAAATGTTTGCCTATTTCTTCTCTTCTGGAAAGAAACAACTTGCTGCCTTCCTGCCCTCCTTGTCTCCTTTTATATGCATTTATTTCATTGTACTTTCTCAATATGGGGAGGTCACTATATAAGGCATGGTATGTTGGCCTGTGTGCAACTCACAAAGGAGTTTCTTGTGTCTTGACAGTACAAATTATTATCAGTGTAAATTTAAACAAATCAGCTCACCAAAAATATTTTCTAGACATTTTTTTCACATGAACTGCTCATAGCTGGACTCTCAGTTGTCTGTGGCTTCATTGTGCCAGTAATAGTGAGTCCACACTGGTCAGAGCGCTTATCCTGAGACCTTAGCTGTACCTTTCTACATTTCTTTTTTTTTAAAAAAAGACCACATTATGGCCTGTAGTATGGTTTATTAATGTTTTTTGGGTTTGTCTATTTGTTTGTTTGCTTGTTTATATTTTTAAAGTAAAATTTCTAGGCACTTTAGTTTTAAGGTTCTTAATAGGGGAATTTATGACTATTAAAATTTCTTTTTTTTTTCTAAAATAGGAAATCAAAGGCTATTGCTGTACAGTAGAACACAGAACTCAAAAATGGATGTCTCCATGATTTTATGCTGCCTGAGCTGCTAAGAGTCTTTGCTATTTCATTTTGCCAAGCCTGACTGTATCATACTTTATAGAAGAGTTTTTTATAATTACATTCCTTTCTATATTGTAAGCTCTAGAGTGAAACAATTGTCTTCTGTTTCTGTGCTGTGCCTTGCACCCTGGCATCATGCTCTTATTCCAAGCCTTGAGAACTTACTGTACTACAGATAATGAATGAAAACAGATCATGCTAGTTGCATGGCCCAGGTGCAATGTAACAAATAACCATTAAAATGACAATAACTTTTACTTGAGGTTTTAGTTTTCTAGTACTGTGAAAGAAAATCTCTTATTAGTGAGAGGTTTGAAGGAAGAAGAATGGTATCCCACTACTAATATTTTCATTCATAGTATTCACTGGTCTGAAAAGATCCAAAAGGTAGCAGTGGCCAAGAAGACTAACACTCCCTAAATATGTCAAGAAATGTATTTTTGAGCTCAGACTGCAGTTTTCCAATAACACATGGTGCTGCCCTGAGTTTGTGGCTTTTTGTGGGGTTACATGGTCCTTCGTGCATAAATATCACCGTGACTAGAGTCTATTGTGTGCAAATGGCTGTGAATCCCTCAAACGTTTCAGTGTTATTTTTCTGCTAGTGATTAAAATCTTGGACTTGTGCCTGTCATTCATTATTCATTATTAAACATGAAAAAAAAGTTTGGTCACAGGCAGAAAACAAGAACAATACCAACAGGCTTGGTTAGCATAATGTATAATTAAAGTGAATAATTTCAGTTAACAAATTCAAAACCTAGTCCCTTAGTAATGCTTCCAAATAAGCCATAGGTGCTGAGAAGAGATTGCCTTGCAAATTTTTAGCAAAAAAAAAGGTGAAATCAAACCCAACATTCTTTAGTAAGTAAATTAACCATTTGGTTGTCCATTGGCCCCAGCTTTTTTTATTGCTGAAGCGACTGCAGGCTTTAGGAACAGATTCATCACCTGGGAACATTGTATTTCCTTTTCAAGCATCCAGATGAGTTCACGTTAGTGAATATTAAGCTACTTGTTAACTGCCCAACAATTGTACTTCTAAAAGTTTTTGCAGAATACTTAAACTGGCCTTTTTCTGGATGTTGAGTACAGACAGAGCACATCTCAGTACAATGCCAGTGTGCAAGAACTTCGCTTAAGAGGAAAGAAGGAATAAGACAATTCAGTGAATCTGCTAACTTTGAACTTTTAGGAGAGATATTACCTAGAACTGAAATTTCCATGGACAGATTTAAATGAAGAAAACTTACTACCGAATGCTAAAGGATCATATATTAATTTCATATCTTTACTTGAAAATTCAGTATTAGAATTCAAAACACAAGTAGCTTGGGATGCTCTACTGCTTTAAGACATAAAACTGTCACTGAGAGGATGTCTTTGTATATTGACCTACTTTTATACCCTGTTACACAGATGATTCCCTTACTTTTGGCATACTAATGTCTCAAGCAAAATGCAGCTGCCGACATGATCTGAACAAGTTTGATGAAAACAGACTGACAGCTTGCTTCTCTGAACCTCTCCTGAATGCAATTAAAAAAAAAGGGATAAACCCCCAGCTTTTCTGAGATACATCAAATGTATTTTGGAGTTTTGATGACCTCAATTATGTGCAGCAGTTCACAAATTAAACATTCAGAGTACAACACGTGAAAGTCAGGCAGCTACGGTGAAGGCCAAAACTTTTATGGCTAACTGGAAAAGAAGATCTGAATAGTAATTATATTAACAGGGCAATGTTCTCTGCTCCTCAGTTTGGATGAACAGAAAAGAAAACAAGCTTTCCCACTCACATCACAAGCAGAGTATTGTGAAAAGATTTTTTCTGTATTTGTTTCTGTTCAAACTAATTTTTAGATTGTTAAAAAACAATAGTTTATCCCTTCTCCCAAAACCCACAAGCAAAAAACAGCAAGTTAACCAGATGGTAACCCTAGCCATCAAAAACACCTTGCCAGTGGAATGTTTCTTTTATTTATTTATTTATTTATTTGGGATTTATGTGGTCTGTTGTGACTTAACTCCCCAGCTAGACTGACCACTTGTACAATGAACAAACTCACTGGTGCATCTCAAGGAAGAGATGCTGCCTTTCTGATTACTCATTACTCATTAGCTCAAAGGATTCCTTGGCCCTAAAGTAGCTATCTAACAGTTAGACTTTCATATCTGAATTTTTTACCCTTGAATATTTTTACATTCAGTGTAGAGAAATATTAACCTCCAGAAAGTAATTTTATCCAACCCTCATAAGGAAGACAGGACACAGGAATCATCTCCTGAAGATCTTTCCCTCTATTGACCACACAGAGCAAAGGGAGAGTAGCAAGGCTTTAATACACAACTATTAAAGGACTTCAGTTAGTATGGATGAATCCCACACAAACTGCTTTTGATTAATTACTAAACTTGAAATTAGAGACTCCAACGCTGCAGGAGATTTACCAATGGGAGTTTTCTTGGCAGACTGTTAATGTGTATATGCAGTGGGTCACTAAGTTTTCTTTGGGTCATATTGCTGAGTGTTTTATTGTAAGTTATACCTCCCTGAAGATAATTACTCAAGAAGTAAAATGCCACACAATTTGCATAAGGAGACAGAACTATAAAATGATAGCATCATTTTTAGACATCATTCATAAAAGTGGCTGAGAAGGGAACATCTTCATGTTCATTCAACTCCTACATTAGTCAACTACTTCCTTTCCACTTTCATGTATAAATATGCATATGAAAGTATAAATGTCTCTTACAAGTCTTTCTAGTTCTGCCACCTTTCTCTAAGCAGCATTCTGCAGTTGCAGAATTCAAGAGAATTTTTTATTTTTTAATTCACACAAACAAAAACTGCAGACTACCTGTTTGGAGATACCAAAAGAAGTGTAGAGGGCCACATAAAAAGAAGAAAGTGAGAAACAGGAGGAGCTGTGTAGTTACAGCTCTGGATTGCATTTTGGCTCTGAGATCAAAGGAAAAACCTGGAAAAGTGACAGGGAGATAACACGATTTCAGCTTTTGGCTTTTTTTTTTTTTTTAAAGGAATCTGACTGTGATGCATGTTGGTGTCAACATATTTAACTCAGGAATCCTTAAAAAGGAGTATTTCAACTTCCTTCCCTCATTTTTATAGACAAAATTATTTACTTAATTCAATCCTAGCAGATTCAGTTTTTCTGAATTAAATTTTTTGCAAGAACTTAGCAGTCCCAGAAAGATTGGTCAGTCTTTCTTCAGAACATCCATGTTAAGTTGTTGTCTTTTTCAGCTTTTCAAAAGGTAAAAAATCTAAACATGGGACCTGATCCTGTGTGTTTCATTGCCCAACTGGAACTGTGAAACAAATAAATGGTATGTAAGTGACTTCCCAAAATGTTAAAGCTTCAGCAAGCACATCTGAGCAGGGAGAATCGCAGGGCCATAGATTTATTCATTAAATGAATCCCAGAAGACATTTTCTGTGACTGTGTTAGTCATCTGTTGTGTGCAGGTTCCTGAATATAACATAGCACAGCCCCGTGAATAGGGAAGCTAAATCTCTTGTGCTTTTGGTCTCCTTTGGGTGTTCACCCTCTATGAGGTAACTGGAGCAAGCACCAGCTAATCAGAACAGTTTGCATTCATTTGCATCAGCACCTTCATCTGCAGGGATGCAAGATGATGTGGGACCCAAATAGGAGCTGAAAAGATTATTTAGAAAGAAGCAAGAGAACACTGGAAAATTCATACTGATGTCACTATGGCAAATTTCAGGAGCCCTCATATTGCTTACAAAGGCACCCATGGACAGTTTTTAAAGGGTTTATCTAGAACTATTTTTCTCTTTTATCAGCACATAAAAAGATAGGACAAGCTGTATCAAGATAGTGTTTAGAGTAGCTAAGGTGATACCTTTCTCATGTTAGTTAATTGAAATATGGTTCCCAAGTAGAAATGGCTTTAGGAAGTGACCAGCCAAAATATACCCACTTGTTCAGGCACAAAGACTTCTTTTTTAATATATATTGTGAAAGTTTTGGTCTTGTTGAATGAATTTTGCTAACCCTCTAGAAGATTTGTCTGCTTTCAGATGGATACTCCTTTAGCTTAATTGCTCTATTCACAATATTCAAGTTTCTTTAAACGTGTAATCTGGTTAACGAGGATTTTTTTCTTCATGTTTATAGTTTAGCATGGCTATCCTACAGTATTTCAAATTTTAAAACACCATATGGCTTAATAAACTCAGTGACCTCCTTGATCATGGATAGAATAAAAGACTTGCAAAGTGTTCCCTCTGAATTTAGCTTGCCAAAGTTATTATGCTGAAGGGCATTACTTTTCAGTATGTCCTTTCACACATCCAGACAAAAACATATTCTACTTTGGTATACTCTTAATATCAGCAGTGCTGTCTTAGGTAATGATTGAAAGTCAGGGCCAGTATTAACACACAGCTGTAGTAGAGCACAAATGCCTGATAGAATTTAATGAATATGTTATGGCTCTGAATCTTTTACCTAGACTTTGTGATTTTTCTCATGACTTGCAGTATCTCTGGAAGGACAGAAAATGACAAAATCCTTTTTTTTCCTCAGATACTTAAGGCTCTATTTATTTTGATGTTATTTTACTGCAGAGGCAATCTGATATTCACAGTAAGTGTAACAATCAAAGGCAAGCTCATAGCTCCAGGGAGCATGTTGAGTTGCTACCTTTTAACACTAGAGGGAAGTGTATGTAAAGGCACTAAGGATCGTGCAGCCTGCACTTTGGTAATTTGTTGGCTGAACAGCATTTTTTTTAAATGTTGGAGATTTGGGAGCATAAATGTTGAAAGGCAAAACTGTACAATGTATTGGGCAGTGGTGTAAGATAGAGACAACGTGAATCCTGTGACCAGCCTTCTGGTGATTTCTGGCCGGGCACTTTACCTCCCTTTTATCTGTTTGGACTGCCTGTTCTTTGAGGGCAGCAAGTTGGGCCAGTTTTAGAGTTGACAGAGAGCATCATGCACTCCCAGCAGCAAGAGCATACAACCATCTTGAGAATAAGGAACAATTTGAAACCAAGAAAGAATAGAAACATTAATGGCTTATCAGATGCCATTCCTATAGCTGTCAGCCTACGCCCTCCTTTATGTGCAGAGACTGTGTGCGGCCCACCAGTCAGTCCCAGAGCCTTTCCAGCACCATTAGGAACTTGGGGTATGTTCCATCTCCACTTTGGGACAGAGGCATACAACAAACCTTTGCAACAGAGGGGAAAGACTGTTAACTGAGGGTTGTAAGGACGTTTGCTCCATGTTATTTATGATGGATTAGACGTACCCCCTCCATTAAAAATAAAGTCTCAACAGATTCACAGAATATTTTGAGATGGAAGGGACCCACAAGAATCATCAAGTCCAGCTCTTAAGTAAATGGTTCATACAGAGACTGAACGTACAACCTTGCTGTTATTAGCACCAGGGTCTATAGAAGTATTAATCTCCTTAGCAGGGAAAGCTTTACCCCATAAGTGCTACTCTTCACTTCTCTTGGCAGATCACGAGGTAGGAGTCTGCATGTAAGTAAAGACTCCCTTGGTGATGTTATGCTGACCCATGTGAATCCTGATCCAATGCCCACTTCAGCTAAAGGAGAGTCCCATGACTCCACTGAGCTTTAAAACTGTACATCAGTACACATAATCATACTGCTCGAGTGTCTGGTAAAGCTGGGGGATGAAAGGAAATCAGAAGAGACTTAAGAAGAAGAATTGCATTCAGGGCAGGTTTAACTGAGAATTATTTTCTAACTCTGGTCATCTGTGTGATCATCTGTCTCATGCAGTATCTCAGCAGATGAATTGTTCTTCCTGAAAATTTCACATGGGAATACTATGAGAGTCAACAGGCTGATAAGGCTTTTGGAGTATCAGTTAAACAGTGGTACTTCAGAAGAGGATCTTACAGTTTGTGACAAATAATAAAATAAATAACTGATATGGAATATGTTTTTAAAAATTAAAGAACCTGCCTTTTGTGTTGAATTAGCAAATGGCAATGTATAACGTGAGGAAAGTAGCTATTTTTCATAGCTAAAGTTACAAGGTTATGTTATAATATATCCTCACACACATTGAAAATATTGAAATGGGCGGCCAGCTTATTCTACCAAAACACAAATTAGTCTCTGTAATAAAGTCATCAACCCATTGAAAACATTTCTGTCTTTGTCTTGGTTCTTCATTACATCTGCTTTTGGTAACTGCTCCTTCTTCAGAACCTTATGCTATTTCTGTCCTTTCTCAGACTATTTACACAATGCTCAGGAATGTACACAATCCCACACCACCTCACTTCAGTCTTATGCCGCTCATAGCTTCTTCAAATCCTCACTTCAAATCCTCACAGACTATGTTCCTTCCCCTTCCCCCAGATGTGCTTGTACAGGACTTAACTTATGCCTGACCGGTATTTCTTACCCCTGGGTATTTTTTTTTTAAATTCTTTATTTAAAATTATAATCCCATTAGATAATACCTTCTATTGTGAATTTTTTGCATTTAAATGGAGAAGAGAAAGTGAAGAATTCCATTCTAATTGAATAGAGAAAATAAATTCTTTTTTTCCTTGCCAAAAAAAGTGAGAAATACAGAAATCTACTAATTCATGCTGGATGAAATACTCTGTTCAGCCAGGTGTGCCCATCAATGTTTTGTTCCCAAGCACTTCTCACACAGGCAATAGAGACAAATCTGGATTTATCATTACTGAGGGAGCATAAGTCTTTTATTCAGCTACTGGCAAACTAGTTTTGCTCAACTATTGTTTTACTCAGCTACTGGTTGGAGTATTTGTTTTCCAATGAACAAGCTGAAATACAACTCTTCTTTACTTGAAGGAACTGAAAAGTTCATCTTCTAGAACCCAATAGATACAAGCTGCTTGATACCTTGAGTATCTCATCTGCTCACATTATTCAGTGAGGAACAGTCACCCTAACTTAGTAAGAATACTTACTGCATGATATTGACAAATGAGCATGATTAAAAAATCTGGGGGTGTATTAAGACATTTACTAATTGGCAGATAAGAGAAAGAAGCACGATGTCAGATTAACAGAATCACCGGATTTAGGTTATGGTAGTAAAGCTATAATCTAAGTGGCAGAAGAAACCTTTATGGGGACCCTTCATCATAGTATTAAAGAGGCAAGAAAGGCTGATGGCACTCAGCTGGATTTGGTTTGCCAGGATAGGAACGACCAGTATTTCCACCATCTGTATATGGAAGGAAAAGCAGATCCCATAACCTTCTCAGAAAAAAGCACATCATCTAAGGGGTGCCTTTTTTTCCACAGCATCCAAGAGCGGAACGTGCATGGGACTGAAGAGTTTGGGAAAGTTTGGATTAACATTTCAAACCTGGAAGTTCTTGAAATGTCCTTGTTCCTTGATTTTCTGTTCCATTTAATCTGAAACCCATGTGCATTCACATGTGCTTTTGCTGTCTTCAGACCCGAATATTAATATATTCTGTGCAATTTTAATTCATTGGCTTCACTTCTCTATTTACATGTTATGTGGGATTCATGTTTTCCAAAGGAAAAACATGGACATGGCTCTATAAGACCACTGTGATTTGTTTTCATACCCCTTAAGTTTTCTTCTTTTCATCTGCCAGCCTATCTGTATAATTTCCCCCTCTTCCGCCTCCAGCCCCCAAGTAACCAGCCCCTGAGGAGAAAGCAAAGGATAGGGGAAGAAATATGCAGTATGGAGCATTTTAGCACTATAGATCATGGATCAGAAATCATTAAGGCACAAGTGATTGAACTGACATTTTTAACCTTACTGGCATAAGACTACCTCATCTTCTTGCATGGCAGCAGAGCCAAAGGCTGTAATCCAAGGGCAGCTGAAACTTACAGTTCCCAATTGTCTTGGCATGCTGAATAAAAGCAGCTCAAAAGCTTCTTCTCTTGTAAATTCTTTTTAGTTCTATTTAAGGCCATTTAGACTTTTCTTCTTTTTTCTTCCCAGAAAGAGAGGTTTTTTCCAGTTTTCTTTGGCCTGCAGGTCTCCCTTAACATTGCAATGGTGAATAACTGGTGATCACCAGGATTATTATTTATCTCAACAGGAAAGCTAAGTGGATGGTAATTTCAGCTAACCAAAGGAGAGAGAAAACTGAGTATCGTATTAATGGAGAGAATTTTCACTTCTGTAGTGTGCACACTTGGTTTCTGCACATATTTAAAGGACTATTACTTTTTCATTCATTGTGGTTTAGTGAGAAAGTGTGAAGTGCTGCGATTTCCTGCTCTGTAAGTTCTAAAAGATTTTTGGTGTCAGTGGATATTTTGCTTCCAGTAGTTATGACAACCACGAACACATTAATTTCGAATAACCAGTCAAGAGGCCTAGAATAGAAGATACAAACATGGGCATCCATTTATAACCAAACATGCATGAAGCTGCATACTCAAAGTGAAAAGATGGGTAACCTGCTAAAAAAGAGGCCCCCTTCAGATCTATTTTGGCCAGAGGTGTCAGCACTAGTGTAAAGCAAACCATTCACAACTTCTTTCCTCTGCCCTAGCCCGGATGTACCACAGGTACTCTTCTACTTCCCTGAAGTTTGTTTCAAGGCTGTTTCTGCCAGGCAGATTTTACAGGCTGAAGTTCATTTTTCCTATACTTTACATATTTCTCCTATCTTTTTATGTATACTGAAAAACCTGGCAATGTCAGGACAAAGGGAGGCCAGCTAAGAGGTAAATCAATGCTAGTTTAAGACTCAACTGGAGAGGGATGGGGAATCTGAAAGGAGGATTTTCCTTCCTTTACAAAGATTATTCTTACTTATAAAAAAAGGTTTGTTTTTTTCCCTAAAAAAATTATTAAGGTTCTTTAACCATTTATACTTTCCCTAGCACAGAGTTTGTGTCCCTCCCCTCTCTGGAATTTTGCTGTCATGGCATGTGATCCTCCCTGCCTAGTGGAAGGATGCAGGGAATGATTGCTTTCACCCTGAGTACCCTGTGCCTCAGAGGGGAAGATGTTCATGTGGAGCTGGAGACACATGGATACAATTTTCCTCAGACTGACCAAAGATATTTTTTCCTTGGAGAGACTTCAAGTAATATGTCTTTCAAGTGCTACTATCATCCCCTTTGCCCTTTTCCATTTACCTTTGTAACAGAGCCCTTGAAATGGGCAGATGAAGGTATCTTGTATTTCCATTTTAATTACTTGTACTCTTAGTGAGAGTGGTAGTCTGCAAATCTAAGCAAAAGGACTTGCTCTCTTCTGTTGTGTAACTCATTGGAGAAGGGAGATCCTTTTCACAGAATCACAGATTCATTTAGGATGGAATTGATCTTTAAGATAATCAAGGCCAACCATAAACCTAACACTTAGCTCCACCACAAAACCATGTCCCTAAGCACCATGTCAACAAGGCAGACTGGACTTTCTGTAGCTAAACTTTTTCTCCATTAACTAGGCAAGAATTTGGACAGTTATGTGAGGAGGGTTGGAAAACAGCTTCTCTGCTTCCTCTCATCCAGACCTAACTGAAGCCATACAAAGTCAAGACATGAACTATTCAAATAGAATCCTATCCCTAATTTTCTCCTCCTGACTTAAAAGTCTGAAACAGAAATGGCTCTGAAGACAATGGGGCATCTTCTGCTGGCTCCCACCCTGTCAGAGGATGCCAGCTAGAGCTAAGTTCAGTGTCCCGACTTGGTCACAGAAGTATGGAGACAGATGGATGTGCTGGATGAATTGTGCCACGATTTCATGGAATAGAGTATCTTCTGGAACACAAGAAAATTAGTACATTATGGAATCAGTCCTGTTATTTGTTGTTCTAGTGTCAAGGAAAGCTCTTTAATATAGAGAGATGTAAGAAATTTATTTTGGCTGGACTTCTAGGAAAAAAAGAAAAACAAACAAACCACCCCTGCCTCCCCCCCAAAAAAAACCCAACAGAAAAGGAATAAGCTATTCCTGTTTTCTTCTACTACCTAGTATTCAGTTTCAGTCTTATTCAGCACAGCTGGTAGCATTTTTTTCAGCCAGAATGATGTGACAGTCTATTGCTGAGCACTCGGGTTTCAACGCACAGCTTTGGATACAGCCATGCTTAAGTGATGAGATGGCTCCTGGGGAACACATTCGGGTTTTGTATCAGAGGGAACATCTGTAGGTAATCCCTTCAAGTAAAAACTTGGGGTTTAGCTACTTTAGCAAGCAAATAAGGGATATGAACTGTGTAACAGTCTTCCAGATGTGATGAATTGGTGACACAGGTGATTCAGCTGTAGGACATAACCTAGCACTTGCTACACTTCAGATTTTTCAAGAAGGAAATTCCCCGGAGACAAAGCAAAAATTGATTGTGTGAAGCACACAGTACCAACAGAAGTTTATTTTTATCATCATTTCTGTCATTCCTTTAGGTATGTGGTTCCACCTTTCTTTTTCTTAGGCCCCTGTAGTGATAGGTAGCAATACTCAATTCTGATAAATGTTTATATCTAGCTATAGGTTGAATTATTTTAAGAGATTTATTCCTAACCTACTAATTATGGATGCAAGTAGATGAAATTTTTGGATCATTCACATTTTTAGCTGTGTTGCAGCGTGCTTGATCAGAAATTATATTAGGGTACAACAGCTGATGGAGGACAGACTGGCATATTGCTGAGTTTCATGCTTTAAATATTGAAATAACTTAAGAAAATGAAAAGTAGTAAATTTAAAAAGTAAATCCTTCAGATGGCCTTTCTTCACTCTGCTGTTTGGAATGCAATAATCAGCTGAGTTTCCTTTATGTCCAAGCTCTGATATATCATTCTAAAATTAAATTTGGTCGGTTACAACCAACCAAAATCAAAAATTTACATTAGAAAATATTCCCTCAAACTATTCTATATTCTTGTACTGTGATTAGAGCAGGTCTGAACTTTGCTATTGTTTTTCCATAAAACTCATTTGGGTTTTATCTGTAGAGCAGATCTGCAAATTACTTACATTTGATTGGAATCTTTCTTTCTCTATCATCTTCCTTATTCACCAAAGTAGAATTAATTAGATAAAAATTAGAGAAATTAGATTTAACCCCACCAAGTCTCTGTTCAGCTTTGTGTTTAGTCTTGAGTGTATCTTGGTTGATGAGAGTACATTCACTCAGTGCAGGGTGAGACTTTCAGGGTCAACTTTCTGCAGAAATGGTGTCTGGGAAAGTGTGTGGGGTTTGTGCATAAGCAGGGAAGTCATCATCTGAGCTCTGCTGAGCTGAGCAGAGAGTCTCTGCTGATAGTGAGTGGTTAACTCAATCCACCTTCCTCTTGGATGATGGTGTTGAAGAACAAATTTACCAGGATAGCCTGTGGGTAACGGAAAGGGAAAGGGGGAGAGTATAAGAGCGAAAAAGAACAAGCAAAATTTTGGAAGGATGGAGCAAAAGGGGAAAAGACCTGGAGGTAAAGGAAAATCAAGAGTAAGTGACATTCCTAGTTCCAAGACCACAGGCAAAAGGAGCTTTGATGAGTAG
Organism: Aphelocoma coerulescens; assembly: GCF_041296385.1. Classification (NCBI taxonomy): domain Eukaryota; kingdom Metazoa; phylum Chordata; class Aves; order Passeriformes; family Corvidae; genus Aphelocoma; species Aphelocoma coerulescens. Next base: position 22,760,919 of record NC_091014.1, on the reverse strand, counting down.
AAGATGAGAGGAAGGCTAGAAATATTAATCATGGTGACAGTTTGGATCATATTTTCAGATTATGTTCCTGCACTTTCTCACAGGCTGATTTCTTTCTACACTGTCTTTTCTCTTTCCTCCTCTCTTATTCTCAAATAAGCTCAGCTGCAAGAGCTGGAAATGAAAAGTCAGTGAGGTGAAACTGGAAAAACTGTGAAGTTACAGCCAGTAAAAGTACAAATGAAAAACTATATGCCAATACAGTATATAAAGTATCCTCTAAAAAGTTGCCCATTAATACAGAAAGATCAGAATTTGCAGGATAGTTTCCTGCATATTTATCTTGATTCTTCGTAATTTTTTTTCTCTTCTGCTGCTCACAAGAAAGGAACCTCAGTAACTGCAACTTTTACTATGTAAGGGTTTTTAAGTAATCATTCTTTGGAAAGGGAAAATAGTACTGACAAGGGATGAATCTTAGTGATTCCAGGACTGACTTTTGCAACACTTCAAAACTCCTCAAAACTCTTAATAGGACTTTGCATTGTCCTGTTGTCAAAGTCTTCTCTATAATGAAATGAAGATGATGATGTTGATGAGACTCCTAAGCCAAAGTGGCCTTTGATCTATTTTCACCTTTCAACAGATTTTATATGTTGATTTGATAAAAACAAAGGTGCAAGACATATCAAACTGACAATAGAGATTTCCCAGAATGGAAAAATTAAACATTCTTGTGTTCATTCTATCATTTATTCATTCATTACTACACAAGTAATCCACTGGAGAGAAAGAATAAGTTATGGGCTTTGGAATTGTTTAAATTATCGTTATCCATACAATCAAATGTTTTGTGCTGCACATCATTTTAAATGTAGCCATGCCAGGTATCAGTGAAATATTTTCATGAATACATAGGAACATAAAAATGGCCAGATCATGAAGTCTGAAGAGCAGTAAAATTTCTAAACCGTAATTCTGATAAGAAATAAGCATAATTAATTCAGATGCCATATGAAATTCAGCTCAACTAGTACTAGTTATTGAAAGGTCTAAGCAAATCAGCTAGATCCTCTTTATGATAATAGCCCAGAGAAAGTGTCCAAGTAGAAAGACTTTTTCACTGCTTCTCTCCCTCATTAACTACAGTGGGAACAGTGAAGCTTGCTCAGATTAAATGAATTGGTTGGTAGGTCTAAATGCTACATGATCTTAAGAAAAATGAACATGTCAACTAACTACCAGAAATCAGCTTAGACAGAAGATTTGGATATGTCATTTCAAGGCAGTGAGATAGTACTGCAAAGGGAGTTACTTGTATGATCTCCTCATCCTGTTTTAGCTGAGGATTACAAAAGCAGGGAATTTAGGCGAGAGTGGTCACACTGAATTCAGTCAGGTACTTGTGAAAGTGGTTGCAGAATACAGGGGTGAAAGAATAAGTGGCAACAAGGGTATGGTGTAGGGAAAGAGTTGGGTTATCTTGGGCTCTGATTTCATTTACAGCAGACTGACTTGAAGTAGAACTGAGAAAAATCTAAGACTGTTTTCCATTTACATTTACTTTACAGTCATACAGCACATATCACTTTGTCAGAGAGATTTATGATGACTTCCAGCCTTCCCATCCTTTTCCTGGCAATATCCTCGTTTCTAGATGACTAATTGGTAAAGGTGATAAGCTTTTCAGAATCTAAAACTGAAAAAACTATTTATCTCCCTACCTCCCCCTGCCCAGATAGGTCACAGTGAGCAACTTCCTTTTGATATTACACTATTTAGTTGCAAAAATCAACTGTGCAAGAAGACACTCAGCCAGTGAAGCTGCTTGCCTGAAACAAAGCTTTGAACAAGCAAATACAGAGCTATTGCCACAGGTTATTCCTTAAACTGATATTGAGTAATGCACTGCTCTTAGGTACTCTTCTTGCTTATGTAAGGCAAATCAAAGTAAACCCCACAATGAAATATATGTATTTTTACCAGTAGAAGAAAAACTCATGCTAGTCAATTTTCCTTTGCCCAAAAAAAAAAAAAAAAAGAGGGAAATGGGCACTAAATAGAAATTTGCACAGTTATAGCTTCAGGGAACATAGATTTATTGTCCTCTCAGTAATTAAAATCACATAATAAGTTTTCAGTCACCACCAAAGCAATTATTCAGACTTCAGTAAGTGTACATTAAAGGCTTGATAAAATTTTCAGGTGACGATTGAATCCAGTGCTAAGAATCTTACACCCTAAAATGGATCCAATTAAAGATCACTGAACATTTGTTTTTTCTTCACCAGCTGGATAAAGCAATCAATAAAAAATAATTTAGTTCAAACAAATTTTCTTTTTTGGTTTGTTTTGTCTTTGCCAAATTAGAAAACAAGTGAAAAATAGTCTTGTGTTTACTGAAGCATTACATTGGACATGAACAGAATATTTGATTTTCAGACACTTCAAGGACAAATAATAAAATGAGGAGGTAGAACTAATGATAATTTAGTCATTCATTTCTTTTATCCAATTTCTAAGGGTTAGCAAAATTCTCAGCAAGACCAAAGGCTCATGTTCATTTCTCTGTGATACTTGAGCAGATTTGAACAAGTGTGTCTCAAGAAGCTTCCCTAAATACCATGCTGGTATAAATAGCATCATTCTACACTGGGGTGTCCTTCCTCTGTCTTGCTGGTCATATGATGTTTTATATTAATATTAAAAGATTCACTGGAGCAGGAATTGGAGTGAAAATGCCCAACATCCTATGAGAGTGCCCAGCAGATCAAGCTACATAGTGAAATAATTCACTCCTTCACATGATGGTTCAATGAATTTTAAATAGCTTACACTGAGCATAGCAGCACAAACAGACTGCTAGTATTTTATTGGTGTGGGGCAGATGTGAGTTCAGATCCCTTCAGGCAGAAAGGTTTGATCCCTGGTCTCTCAAGCAGTGAGCAAGTATCTAAGCCAGTGGATAAAAAGGAATGGTAATAACACCATTCCCTCATATTCATTTGTTTGGTTGCAAATATTTGGAGAAACTGGACCAAGTTCATGGAGCGTTTATATTGAAAGAAGCAATTTTTTCAATGCAAAATTAGTTACATAAAAATTAAAAGCAAACATGAAACAGTTGCATACAGGATCTCCATTCTTTTTTCTGTGTCAAAAATGTTTCGTTTCAGGGCTATATCTTGCTAAATGATTCACATCACTGCATATGAGTCTTCCTTTCTTCATCTTTAAAGACCACTTCCCCAGTGCTGTTCAGCATCAGTACTCTGTATCAGCAATTATTTCCTGTATGACTCCAGACCAGCAACGAAAATATTGAATGATGCAGGACCAATTACTGTCCTGTGCAGAACTCCTGAGATATATACTTCTCTGGCAACAAGCCCTGTCAACTTCTCACCTCAGCATCCTGTAGATTCCTGTGCCTAAATGCTATTTAAAATCTTCTGGTGGCCTGAAAACTGCCTTCTAAGCGTATGTATTCCCGTAAGACAAGCCGTTTTCACCAGGACCTGATGAGCATGGCTTTTGAGACATCTAAAGATAGAGGAGAAAGATGGAATAGACTTAACTGTGTTAGAAAAGTGGTTACTGCATTTCACCTCTGAACCATGTGGATGAAGAAGTAGGGGAGAAGCTGTACTGTTAACAGTGACATGAGAGTTTTTCTCTTCCATCTCCATTATTGTCACTTTGGCTTCACTTATCATAAAATTGTGTGGAGAATGGGGGAGATGAAGATCTAAAACTCCATCTACTTGTCATTTTAAGGTGTTAGTTCTGTTGTTGATCTGCCAAAGTGCAGAAGTGAGACAGTAGAGACCATTTAAATTCTTTGTTCTGGTACACATGCAATGCCTCTCTAGTATTACTCAAATTTCCCATAGAGGGACTTTCTGGTGCTGGGCAGAGAAAGGCTTATCCAAAGTCTGATGTGTCTACATGGTGTCAATAAAAATCCAAAAATGCTATACAACAGACATTGCTGTTCCTATGTTGCAGACACAATGAGATTTCCCTGTTTTCTTTTTTCTCCCTTTTTAAAAAAGTTTTTTCATTTTGTTTGCCTTCAGGCCTGCAGTGTAAAATCCCAGAGACTCACAAGATCTGTGAGAACTATCCAAACTGACAGGAGAGATGGCATTGCCCTCTGGGATTTCTAGCTTTTCACACATGTTACAATGTAAATTATGGGTAAACGAGAGAGCTTTTCAATTTTAAATTAAGACATGGTAGGCCCAGTGGGAACTCTCACTGGGTACTGAGGTGTGATAGAAAGCAAATTATCTGGTTATTTTCAGAGTTTTACTGTTTGATGAAGAAGCAGAAAAGCCAGCTTCCAAGACAGAAATTACTCAGAAAAACAGAAAAGCTCACTTCCCCTGATTTTCTGAATCATACTCACTGAATAACAATGATGGAATGTGCAATGTCTTGGTTGTCTGTCCAAAGTACGGTGGTACATGTTCCATATGCTTTTGCTAAAGTTACCATGAGAAATTTTTTGGTTTTGATACTTTTTATGAACTGCAGTTACTGAAAATCAAAGAAAAAAAACCACTAATGGCAGAGAGTTTCTCCCATGGGCAGGTCAATTTTTGCAATGCATTTCCTCAAACTGTAGAAAATGGAAATTTCCATTGTTTAAGGAACAAGTTTCAATATAAGAAATGGAAAAGGAAAACGTTTATGCTGATTTTAACCACCTTTTGACATGTGCACCCTTACTGATTATATCCTGGGGGATATATGTCCCTCCTTCACACTTTGCAGTCTCAGAACTGGCAGGTAAGAGATTCTGGATGTTACTGCCTCTTTTTATATCTGCATTGCATCCTGTTTCTATTATTCTGTGCAGCTACTTGATCCACAGGACAGCAGAAAGGAATGCTACCACCCTCCTCTCATGGTCCCCATGCTGACTTGCTGCAGATGTCATCCATCTGTCTGTCCCACCAGCAGAGCAGGCGGGGAGGCTGGACCCCAAAGTGCCCCGAGGTGGGCAGGACTGCTGCCCTCAGCAGGGAGCTGCCTGCAGAAAGAAAAAATATGTGGTGTGGTGGGCTCCGTTCCTCAAAATTGGTCTCCAAAGGAATTTACTTTAGACTACCTATTTGGTGCAAAGATGTATTAAATTGTTCAGAGCAGTGTCTCAGATGAAAACAAGAGCAGGTAAGGGATGTACATGGGTTATACTGCAGACCAGTGCAGTAGAGGCTCAAAATTTGCTTGTAACAAAACCAAGAAAAAGCAGCTGCTCTGTTCTGGAGAAGTCATATACTACAAAAACCAGCCAGCCCATGGTGCTGATACTTGCTGCTAGTTTTTACAGGTAGGAACAGATAGATTAATGCTATGTTTTCAAACACAAACACAACTATTTCTAATATGACACCTGAGAAGTATGTTGCCCAGTACATAGCTTCCTAACTCTATTCCCTAAAAATAGCAATGTACAATGTTAAAAGGAAAAAAAAAAAGAAAAAAAGAATCACAAAAATCAGACACTCGCAGACTTGTACAAATTACTGTGTTTCATGTGAGGTAAATTCTGTCTGTTCCGAACAATAAAATCCCATTTTCAATTGAATTATAGTATTTTAGAAATTCCATAAATGTGAATATGCTGAAAGCAGAGAAGTTTAAAGTACTGTTGTATACTTCAGTGATAAACAATTGTGGCAAACCTGCCAAGGTACAGCACTTTAGAGTAGTTAGATAACACTGAGCAAAGCCAAAACAATAAAGCCAAGTGCTCCATACTGATACTTCAAGCTTTATATGCATTTATGACAATACTCACAGAGCAGCACCTCATCCATAGTAATGAATTTAGACAAAGCAAGTGTTGGGAAGCCTACACTAGATGCAAGTGATGCTTTAAAAACAATCATAAAAGTAAGAACTTGACCAAATCATCTCTGTCCAATGATTCCGAAAAGATGACAACTTTTATAGGTTTACTAAATTAATAGGCCATTCCAATTTTTTCATTGTTGTTTTATTCTCATTTGCTTTTTTCTCTCCCTTACTATCAGCAGGGCAGTCAGGCCTGCAAGGCAAAGCATTCATCACAAAGAATTGAGCTGGGCAGTGAAAACATTGCATAAATCTGCATACTAGTTTCTTCCACATGATCAGAGAAAAGTTTGGAAGGAACTTCTGGAGATCATCTAGTCCAACCCCTTAAGAGGGTTCCTACTTCAGTAACCTTAAGTGAGCTCATAATTTTCCTTTGTTTCAGAAAACTGGTATTTTTTACCTCTGATTACCTTTACAGAGGACAAAATAACCTGTTTGTTTTGGTGAGTTTGGGGGGAATATTTTTGGGTTTGGGTTTTTTATTTGTTGTCTTTTTAAAAAATTTACTCTTCCTACAACTCAGTGGGGTGAAGTCTCTGAAGGCATGCCTCAGTAGCAATACCAGGGCATAGCACAACATTGTCTTGCACACAAAGCTGTCCAAGTCTCAGGTTGGTGGTAGCCAGGAGACTGAAAGCAATGTTGCTTGAGCCAAATAGCTGAAAACATGCAGCTGAGTTCAGCTGCCCAAGTGTGGGCAGGCTGTGCTCTTTGGCAGCCCACTAGTGCAGTTGTGTCAGCTTTAACATACTGTGATTTGAGAGGACAGGTAAAAATTGGATGTCACACTTGCCTAGGTTTGATCAACCCCACTGGTAATGCACATGTTTCTTTTGCATGGGAAAATAACAGGTTTGATGGATTAGCTGAAGGCAGACTTCAGGCAGTGTATCCTCTAAAGGATTTTGGATCAGCCTGCAGGCATTCCCAAACACTTTCCTCAACAAAGTCCATTTTGAAAGGTCCTGCAGGGTTGCTGTGGAAGCTAAATAATATGAGAAAGTCCAGTTACAGCACATACAGCAGAACCATTCACTGTCAGTGCTATAAAAGCCTGACTGCTGTCTATTTCATGGGCTTCTTATGGGGCACAATAGGGCACATAGATCTTCTGGTCCTTAGTCTACACCACTCTGCCTCCTGCTCTTCACACAGTCTTCAGCAACCTGGGACTCAATTTCTCTCATCCATCAAATGACGATAGCTGTTATTTGCCCTCTTGTCTGGCGGGTGCTGTGAAGATTAACAGGTATCTGTGCAGTGCTTCAGCATACAAGCTGACAGGAGTTGTTATTGTCCCCCATTTTGAATACCCTATGTATAGTACACTGGTTCCAGGTAACAGACACGTTTTTATCTTTAGTTATAATTTTATTTTCTCCCTTACAGATGTTCTGAAGTTTCAGTCATGCAGCAATATAGAAAACCCTCTGTGTTACTGGTTGTCTGAAGGTGTTCCTTTGCTCAGTAGTCAAAGGAATGCATGGGATTTTCATACTGTAGCTAGAATTCTCTTTATTTGTTTCCTAATGGTTTCAGGGACTCTTATTAAATTCTTATTAAAACTTTACATGAAGAACCAATTGTCTGAATGTCTTTTCTCCATTTTAATTCTAAGTCAAAGACATTTTAAAGTATAAAATGAAACTAATAATTCCTGTGGATAAATACTGGGAAATGACTTCTCTTAGGACTATTTGTGGTCACCTTCCCTGAGAAAATACAGAAAAAGGCATTAACCATGAAGATCATGTCACACAGAGAGTGTCTTTCAGTGAGACATGACCAGTGTAAGAACAGGTTTTAGGGAGGCTAATTAAAAAAAAACAATGCACAAAGAAACAAAAATATTAGCTTAGAAGGTTTTCACTTCCATTTGAGTAGCCCTTAAGCTTTTGCATCCTTATAGTAATAGAGATCATTAGAAAAAATGAAAAAAATAAAAGACTTTGCCTTTGATTGTTTGTTTGTTTGGGGTTTTTGTTTGTTTTTTTTTGTTTGTTTATTTTTGTTATGTGAATAATCATCTTTAGTATGGTGCTAGGCTGCTTATTTTAACCTTTTTGCAAGGGCAAGTGCTGGATTCTGCACCTGGGGCAGGGCAGCTGTTGTTGTGTATACCGACTGGAGAATGAGAGGTTGGAGAGCAGCACTGTGGAAAGGGACCTGGGGGTCTTGGTGGATGGAAAGTTGAATTTGAATCAACAGTGCCCTGGCAGCCAGGAGGGCCAACTGTGTCCTGGGGGGCATCAGGCACAGCATCCCCAGCCGGGCAAGAGAGGGGATTGTCCCTCTCTGCTCTGCACTGGGGCAGCCTCACCTCGAGTGCTGGGGGCAGTTTTGGGTGCCACAGTATAAAAAAGATATTAAACTGTTGGAGAACATCCAGACGAGGTCCATGAGGGTTCCCCTTGAGTGGAAGCCATACGAGGAGTAGCTGTGGTCATTTGGCTTGTTCGGCCTGGAGGAGACTGAGAGGAGACCTCACTGCAGTCTTCAACATCCTCACAAGAAGAGGAGGGGCAGGCACTGATCTCTTCTCTGGGGTCACCAGTGACAGGACCCAAGGGAATGACCTGAAGGTGTGTCAGGGGAGGTTTAGGTTGGTTATTAGAAAAAGGTTCTTCACTCAGAGGGTGGCTGGGGACTGGAACAGGCTCCCCAGGGAAGTGGTCACAGCACCAGCCTGACAGAGTTCAAGAAGCGTTTGGACAGTGCTCTCAGGCACACGGTGTGACTCTTGGGGTGTCCTGTGCAGGGCCAGGAGTTGGACTGAATTGTCCTGATGGGGCCCTTCCAGCTCAGCATATGCTATGAATCTATGAACCTTTATTACCTAGAGCACAAGGGATATTAAAGCAATTCCTGGAATTGCATAATTGGTTGTGCTAGGCTGAGTTCTCTGTTTGACAAGGAACACCCTTGGAAGAGTCCTTGCCATTGAATCCTCCTTTCTTCACCATCATAATCTCTGGCTTATATAATATTTAATTTACTCACTGACTTTGTAAAAGAGCTGTCTTGAAAACTTAGATCAAAGTCAGTATCACTAATTAAAAAATTCAGAAGTGTTGGCCTTTTGTTCTGTGTCCCCATACCTCTTTTGGATCCTCTGTCTCCACAAGGTAGTAAAAATAGACATTCAGAAGTAAACATTAACAACAGAAGATCGTTGTTTTCTTCTATTTTATATATTAATCTCCTCTTGTACAATTTGGTGCTGTTTCTGCTGCTGCAAACAACAGGATTGGCCCCCTAAAGATGTCATCTACTTTTTCTTCCTTGGTTATTTATTTTCATGATCCAAGTACAACTCTGGAGATGGAACTCCTGTAGAAAACAAATATTAGGTTTAAGATAAATTTATTCTCTATCCAGTACATGTAAATCTAAACTGTCGAGAATAAGTAAATTGTAAACAATCTATGTCCTTGGTAATGGACATAAAATGCTATTTATCAGTCTCTGTGGTGCCAAAATGAGGTATAATGCCAAAAAGAGAGTAAATATTACCATTTGTAGTGCCATTAAAATGGAAATTAGGGAATCAATCATAGTTTGTTTTACAATCCATAATTTAGGTGAAGCTTGTGGTAATGTTTGACTCTGCAGATTCAGGTTTGACAGCTCAAAGATGATAAAACACCATTTTTTTATTGAATACAGTTAGGCCATGATGCTGTATGTGGAATTTACAAGGCATATTTTAAAGTGCAATGAAATGTAGACATGCTCAAGATAGTAACTAATCTCTTATTTCAGCATTAAATAGCAGTCCTGGCCATTTGGGATAATTTTTCTTATAGTTCCCTCTTCATAAAATCTCAGGACTTTGTAGTAGTTGATTAAGCAGCTTGACAACTTCCTGTTTCACGTGGTAAATTCTCTTCCTCATTCTCTCATGCATGCAGTAAAAGCACTGATTTTTCATAGCAGTTTTTTTTTCAAGTATACTTCCAACTGCCAGCCAAAACCCAGCTGAGGAATGTGTCTTGCCTTTGGGGGACATGAACATGGGAATGTTATGCTGATCAAGAACCTGAGAATGAAATAAGTGGCAAACTACAGAATTTTATAACTGCACTTAATATTATATCTGATACCTAATAGGAGTGGTCATGGATAATGTTCTCATTAAAGCAAAAACAATGAGAAAACACCTGAGAAAAGAGAGGTATGAAAATTTAGCTGTACTTCTTTTCCAAATTGTCATTTTTATTGCTATTATGGAGTCTTTTTGTTTGCCATTTTTTCTCAATTTTGCTGATATTTTGGAAAATTATACTACCAAGCCAACGCACTTTTGCTTTCCTCAGGCTTTCATGTACATATAATTTAGCACCTGCTGCATAATTCCAAGTTATTTCCTACAGTAAAACAGGGAGGATGCTGAAACAATTTAAGAGAAGACAAGTTACATTTTTTGCTCTGTTAGAAACCTTCTGATTTTCTGTGAATGTGTTAGTGGGAACTCTCTGGACATAACTCTCACTTCTGACTTGTGCTTTTCCCTTTGCAGAATTTTTTTGTAATGCTTATCATTTACTTGACTCATGTATTTACAGAAAGGAATAAATTGCCCTCTCTGGCTTCAATTTACCAAGCTTGCTTTGATTCATCTCACAAAGTATAGAAGCTCAGCCCTCTGTTCTTCCTCCTTATCTCTTGTTGTTTGATGTCATATTTTCTTTGCAAGGTCAGGTTGGATGGGGCATTGAGCAACCTGGTCTAGTAGGAGATGTTCCTGCCCATGGCAAGAGGATTGGAATGAGATGATCTTTTATGTCCTTTCCAACCCAAGCTACTCTATGATTCTATGATTGTTTAATACAGAGGATCAGACAAGTTGTCTGTATTGTTGGCAAGTGTTTAGTAATGCCTTGTACAATGAGACAGATATTAGCAGTTCTACTGTTCTGCTAGAAAGCACAACATCATGGAGTCCCTTTTACAGTACTCTGGTCACATCACATGGGTTACTGAGTTAACCTTGAGTTCCAAAACACAGTATCTTTCTCTACTGTTTCAACATGAAGAGGTTCTAACTTAATGTGGTTTTTCCTATGTGTTCAGAACTGATATTGCTACTTAGTTTTATACTATTTGATTACTTTATGTTTTCTACTCCTTTAATTATGTCTTTATGTATGAGACTTCAACCTTCCTTGCCTTGATGATACTTTCAGTGTTGTGACAGCAATGGATTTCATGAGGAGGGACTGTAGTGTTTTATAGTCACTAATGTAAACAATGACTCCCGATGAACTGCACTGGTTACCTCTTTTCTGCCAAAAACCTCTCCCTTCAGCTTACCCATTTTCATTTACTGTTTTATGCCATTCTCTTGCCTGGCTTGACAAGACCCTGAGTCAGCTACATTTTTGAAATCAGTTAGTTAAGACCTAGTCATTGCAAACTGCCCCAAAATTTTGAACTCAAAAAATCAGCTTTAATTAGAATAAGAATAATTAACTCCCAAAACGGAGAAAATGTAATGCACCTAGGCAAGGGACATTAGTAAAAAAGTGCCACCTGATATTTACGTGGTGCCCACTTGGTCTGTATGGAAAGCTCTTTCCTTCTGTGTTTACCCTCAGTTAGCTCAATGACATCTGAGTTGCAGCAGATTGCCCAGTCATTTCTGGCTGACTGGAAACTCTTTCTGTCCCCTCTGACACCTGCCTGTCCTCTCCTGTCCTTACAGGAACATTTGAGTTTCTTGGCCTGAGCTCCAGCTCCCAGCCTTGTCATTTTCTCTCTCATTCCTTGGCCTGTAACTCACAGCAGTCTCTCAAAGCTGCTGACCTTCAGGCATTTCTATTTGCTTCCAAGAGAAGGGACAAGCCTCTGCTCTTCCCAGGTGTTATACCTCACTTACTCTTTTAACAGACTATACCATAAATGAAGAGCAAGCAATTAAATCACATACTCTGATACTTAGAATGTATTCCTTATGTTTCCTTTTTTAATCTCTACATTTTCCAGCCTAACTAATGTTTACATATTTACAGAAGAACATTAAACATTTAATAAAATCCAGATAAATGAGATCTACTTCACTTAGTTTGGCCAAAAACCATCAAAGAAGGCTTCCAAGTCAATCTCTTAAGAAGTCTCCTTAGCAAAATATGTTAATGTTTCACCTTGGCTACCTCTAAGTTTTTGATCATTCCTTCCTTCCAAGTCTGTTCTCCAGCTTGCTGTGTTGGAGTTTAGACTGAAATTGCTCACATCACTTTCCTAAATATAGATAACTCATTTGCTACTTTCAGTTATGCAGAGGGATTTGCTAAAATACTTGCTGTGGGATTTACAAATTCAGTACTGATTTGGAGCAAATTATGTCACTACCTGCCCTATGTTCTGTATGCTTTTTCTCCTCTGCAGTTGTGACAATTTCTAGTTTTAAATATTCATTCTCATTATCTGGTTTCGTTTTGCATTAGTTTTCTACATCATCAGTCTTGGAAGCTAACCAAAGTATATTTAGCTTTGGACTACACCAACATTATATTGTGCTTTACCTTTTCAGTATTCTTATGTCCCTGTTCTATAATAATTTATTTATATGGCTGGACAAATTTTCTCCTTGCCCTCCTTCAGACAGCTGAATTCACCTTGATTATTTTTGGTTATTACCATAGCAAACTTTGCTTGACTTAGCTTTCAATATATAGATGTCTGTGCTCTTTTTTGATTCTCTTCTTATTTTTAATATCCTTCTTATTCTCAGATTTTTTTTTCTAAATGTTCCAGTAGACCAGGTAGATTTTTGTGCAAGGTTTTCATTCATTGAGGAATACAGACTCTGGATCATGTTAGGTTCTTTGATATGAAGAAAGACCACTTTCAAGGGTTTTTGTGTGCCTTTATCTGTTTGATTTTACTATGAAGTTTCTTTGACTTGTGAACTCTTGGTTATTCAAAAAAGTCTTAGCTGTAGACCTATGTTTTAATTTTTTGATTTTACTTGAACAGAAATAACATTTTACTCCACAATCCAGGATTGTTTTCTACAACAAGATTTGAAATGTCTTATTTCTTAATAAAATCCAAGTCTAAACAGCATCCTTTTGCTTATTTCAGTGACTATAATGAAGACATCTTCTATAAAACCCAAGAAAATGTTTTCCAAGCTGTTTCTACTAACCTTCTCTCTGGAACATTTCTGGGTAATAATTTTCTCTCTAATAACATTAAAGATTTCCTATCCATATCCAAAACACACCAAGAGATTCTCTTCCAGACTGCTGGCATCAGTCCAGGGGAAGCTGTTTTACCATCTTTGTTTTATTTCCTTGTAAAATATATGCCTTAGGAGATAAATGTGAAATAATTTTATTCCCACTTAGGGAATTTTGCCTGAGTGGAATTTACCATTTGGTTTTGGAACACTATACAGAGCTTTGACTAACTCTGGGCTCTGCATCTCAGGGCAAAATGATTAATTTTACATGCATCTCAGGTACTTCATGTCCGAAATAGGCTGCTACAGTGGAGGCAAGAGAATGCATCCTGTATCTCATGAATAATGATGGTGAATACCTCTCTTCTCTCATTGTACTGGAGCAATAAATCAACTTGAGAGCCAATGCAGTGATGATGTTGATGATATTGAGGTATACCCAATAATACTGAGTTGGACAAATCCTAAAATTTTAATAGGATTTTTTGTAAAGAATAAAGGGAGAAGTTTTTTTTTAATTTTAATAAACCAAAACCCATTCTGTAATTGACTATTTAATGAGTGTGAAGACCAGAACATATTTTGGAGTGAGGGGGAGAGAAAACAAATGTAAATAACATTGAATTTCATATTTCTGATTGCCTGGTGTTAAGTCCTAACAGCATGTGATGCAATATTTGTCTCTCATCTAATTAAAGATGAATCAAAACAAAAAAAAACATTTTCTTAGTCATCCAAACCCACTCACTTTACACCCAATTAATCTCCTTTGGACTGGAGTTTTGCTTTTTTTCTTATGGTCAAGTTTACCAGAAGTTTAAGTTGATCTAAGTTCACTCTACTACCACAGGGCTGATCACTGCTAAAACCCAACCACAGAGTGTCATCTCTTACCTTACGGCCCCATTAGTGCCATGAATTCTAGAAGACCTTATCCAGCTGAAATATTATTCACTCAGTAAGTTGTGATTACCCTGACTGAGTAAACGCTTTCATACCAGAGCCAGTAACTCCCAGCTGGCACCTGGGAAAAGGTGTAGATTAGCTTAATCTGATATTGCAAATGACTTTTCAGATAACAATGCACCCCTGCTAGAGTCCTCTGCCTAGCTATTAGGTCCAATCTAATATGCTATAAAAGTGTAAATACAGTGCATGGTTAAGGTTACGTTTGCTTAACTGTGATTATGTTGCATTAGAGGGAGATTATTTATCACCCAAGTTTGTGAGCACGTATAGTTTGCATACTATAACATCTGAGATGTATGAATGTATTTCTAGGTATTAGTTAAAAAAAACCAAAAACCAAAACCAAAACCAACACCTCCAAAAGAACCCAACAAAAAACCAAACCCAAACCCAAACAAATCCAACCCACAACTGAACTATTTAGAAAAGACACTCTGGGTTTCTCTGGTCTTAACGCCATCTTATGCCATCTTAGTGCAGGTTCATAAGACAAAACAATCTGAGGTGTATAACCATCACTTCCTGCTAAAATACATGTTTTGAAAGATGTATACCCTGTGCACCAGGAATGAAATCAAATAAGAATATATGGACAGTACTAGGTAAGACTTTCTTTGACCTTTGTTGCCAAAGAAGGAGATTGCTGGCAGAAATTTGTTTTCTGGCTCTTTCAGAGAGCATTGCAAATTTAGGATATATTTCTGGTACTGCTATTGGCTGCTCTTTTCCTTGAACTCTTCAGGTCTTTTCATATCAGTTGTTTTCTCTGTGTGCTAGATGCTAGGAAGAAGAATGTCTCCAGGGGCAGGGGCAGTTTTGCTTCTTGACTGTTTCTGTTTGGAAAAAGTTTTCCTATGGCAAAGAAAAGAAGATATTTAGGAGCCAGGTTTTGCAACATAAAGAACAAGATAAGTCTAGAACTCACGTCATCTTTTTTTTTTTTTTTTTTTTTGGTGCTGAAATATTTCACACCTGGGATAGTTTGCTGTTTGCCATAGTTCTGCTACCTTGAAGTACAGCTATACACTGTTGGGGGTGTTTGCTCTCTGTTTGAGTCTACATTGAAGGGAAAGCTCTTGCAACCTCTAAAGGAGGTCACACCCAGTGCTCAGAATAAATGGCGGCACCTATATGCAAGGACTTTCCTCCAATACATGTATACACAAAATTCTTTTATGACCAGCAGTCCTCCTTGAATAACTTCCTGCATATCCTTTACTTTAAGTGACCTGGTGAAGCATTTTCACTCCCTAAGAAGATTTGCAAGTTCTCTGTCAAGCACCACAGTTACCATGGATGCAGCATGGATAGATGTGCTAAAAGTGTGCAGGCAGTTGTTACCTGGGATTTATGCAGTGAAGGTGTGTGGCCAATGTAACACAGTGCCCACAGCTCTTCGGTAGCTGTTGTTTCATAAACAGCCACCACAGCTAGAAAATAAACTTTCTCTTCTTGCTCTCTGCATTTCTTCAAGTGAGCATAGATGGCACAGATAATTTCTTTTTAACTGCAATATTGAATGGATATATCATAGATATTTGATTTAGGCAAGTATACCCGTGAATAAATGTCATTTTCATGAATGCCTTAGGACAGCGCAGAACAGAAATGAAACTGAGGGGAGATGCCCTGGCTTGGGTAGGATGGCCCTGTGCTGTGAGAGCTGGGGCAGATCTGAAAAGACAATTTAGTTTTGAGTGATTTTCAGTTTACTTTGGATATAAGCAGTTTAGTGTTTGAAATGTCATTCCCTATAACACATTGGGAGATCTTTTACATGCACATAAATACCTCCTTGTTCTGGAACTGCTGGTGCTTGAAATGCAGGGAGGAATGTGCCTTCCTGCTACTGAAAACATTATTAATAGACTTTATTATACACATTTCACATTTAATTACTGTTAAGAATGTCCCCAGATCAATAAAGATGTATTTTTGTTAGAACCATCTATTTTTTTTTCCTGAATGAACAAGCCAGAAGTCTGCATTGTCTTACTGGTATCCGGGCTGATCCAGTTACCACTGTAATATAACACGTGAGTGTGTGTGGATGTTCAGGCCTTGAGCATTTGTCATTTTGAGAGTAGTTTCTGTTTGGTGGGGCTGGAGGTTCCCTCTGTCTGACCCTGCGAGCAACAAGGGGCTGTGGAAAGAAATGAACTAGAGATTTACTGTTGCTCTAGCAAGTCAAAACTCCAGTGAAAAATAATGCAGAAGGTGGTAGCTAGAGCTGCCTGATAACTCACACAGATTCATGGGGAGACCAAAGCCAATGAATTTAATCCCTTGGTTTGTGGGTGGCGAGGAGCAGAGCCAGGACAGCAGGCAATGGCACGCAGTGTGGCAAGAGAAGGAGGAAGAGAAAGAATATTAATCTGGCAGCTGTTTTTATTTCTGAAAATAGGCTGTTTGGTTTTGGTTTTTTTTGTTGTTGTTTTTTTTTTTTTTTACCCAGGGTTTGCATCTTATGAGTGTCCAGACAGTCTGTGAGGATAAGTTATATTATTATGTCCCATCTGCCAGATGAAAATGCACAAATTCAGTTTGGGTGGGTTAAAATAATTTTATAAGCCATGTTGCCATGTTCCTTGCTTCCCCTGTGCAGTTCTGTATTTGCCTGTCTTTTTGGAAGCAGTCTTCAATTACACACACACACACCCTGACACACACACCCACAGACATGCAAACACTGCAGAGGTAAAAGCTGATTCATTTGGAAAAGCGAAGAAAACAAAGTGCTACCAGTTTTAAATTTGCTAGTCACTGTATTCCCCTTTCTTTCCAGGATGAAGGTCAGGTGAAAGATATTCTCCAGGCACAAGGGAAGGTGTGAAATTCCAGGCTGCCAAGATTCAAATGTGTGGTGTCATCCTGAGTGTATATATAGAAGCTCAGAGAAGGTGTATCCCCCAAGTCTTCTCTGCTAATTTCAGGAATTCAACTCCAATCCATCACTTTCATTGCACCCAGAAGCACAAAGTAGCCGACCCCAGGGGCAAGATTTATGTCAAAGACTCTAGGAGACCTACAGTGGATTAACAATTTAAAGAGAGAAAGATAGAGAGGTGAGTTGTGTGAACAAAGCCTTACTGGCTTATTGACCTTTGTTGCAGTGCTACCACTGAGTTGACAAGGAGCAATCCCATAATTTTTGTACCTAGGAAAGAGGAATGCTGTAAAGCACTTAAGCAGGTAGTCCAAGAAAGGACATAGGTATTGTGGTTCTGACCTTAGATTTGAAGGAGAGATCTTGATGTTTGAGAGGATGATGCACGTATACCTCCCTGCAAGTCCTTAAAAAATTGGAGTGGAGTAAGCCATGGAGGGAAGTCAGGTGGAAGGACATTTGGATTTTGCCTTCTCAGCCTGAAGCAGGTGCTTGGCTGCACAGATGTGCCCATACTGACATACCTGTAATTCTGCAGAGGTGAACACTGCTAAAACCAAAGTGTGTCTCAGTCACAATAGTCACCTTCAGAGGTGCAGGAAAGAGTAATTTGCAGCCAGCCACTCATCCATGATGATTTTATACATCTCCTTTAGACCCAAAATTCCCATGTGAGGCATTTGCTTTTTTTCTGGATAGAACCCTTTGAATATCATTCCGGATGATGTTCTTGAGAACTGAGACCAGAGATGCCTGGAAAAAAGCAGAACCAATTTTGCTCTGCTGCATTTCAATGACAAATGAGTCTGGGGATGAAACAGAACATTTTTCATAAAGGCATCCTTGTAATCTAAGTACTTGTGACTTAAAAAAACTGGAAATGCTTCAAATAAAATGTATTTTCAATTTTAAAGAAGATTTTATTCTAAATTAAAATATTCTTAACTAAAATTAAATAAGGTGTTTATGGAAACATAAAGGCGATTTTCTATATGTTTTTCTCCCAGGAAATGAATCTACTTTCCAAACTTCCCATCATGGGATAGATTTTATTCTTATCTACACCCACCCAGATCTGTTGGTTCATGACTACAGGGACAGCTGCATATATAGTTTAGCCCTCACATTTAGAGTTAAGTCAGAGTCAAAGACATGGTCACAATCTCCCTTCAATTACCTTCACACAAGTCTTCCCTTTCATAGAATAAATTATTTTTATTGCTTTGTGGGTTTTACCAAGCCCTGAGAGTTATTGGGATGTAGGTTTTAGGCTTTGAAATAGGTTACAGGATAAGAAATCATAAATATTCATTCTTTAGCAGCAGCCTCTGTACAGCTTCCTCACTGCTGCTGGCTGGGGCCTGCCCATAATCGCATGCCATAAGATTCCCTGCCCTTTGCCCTTCTCACTCAATCAGGACAGGAAATAAGGCAAAATAATGAAGCAGGGACTTTTAAATATTGATTTCCGTGCAGTACTGCTGTCAAGAAAAACAGCTCTGAAAGAGGCATTTTCAACAGAAGAAATGTCACACAGGTAAACTATGGAAAAGCAGTTGCTTGTTGTGGGCTCCTAGAGAAAGGGACATGCTGAAAAACACCATGGCACACTGTTGGGACAAGCAGAATATACAATTGGTCTATTCTAGTAGACTTTCCTCAGGAAGCATTTAAGGATTATTTGCTGATAGAATGCAGCAAATAATCTCTAGCCATGCTTTGTATTCAAATATGGATAGAAAGGTCTGAAGGGCAAGGGAATGGTATTTGAATGTACAGAGAAGCCTTTCATTGATCCTCTAACCTTTTGGGGATATTTAGCATACATAAGCTCAGAGAAAGTTGCTTTTGAAAGCGAATTGGAAATTATTGGCTGTAATGAAAGGCTTTTTAAAGTGCTTTGCTAAAGCTACCTCTTCTCCTGCTTAGTTGGTGGTTAACTGCCAATCAGTTGTGCTCAAAAGGAGGGCTGCAAAGCACATATCGTATTTACAGCACGTGGAAATATCCCTGTAAAATACTGCATAGTAAAAGCAAGCCCTACCTCAGCAGTCCTTTCTGCTGTTTGCAACATTTTTGGTTGCTGTGGGCTGGACTGTTTAAGGCATTTTGCCTTAAAAATGGTCATTATGGAGTTGCTGTGGAGCTACAGCAAGAAAAGAGAAAAAGCAAGAACTAATGAAAAACTCTGAAATAGCTAAAGTTTCTTTGAAATCAGAGGACTCTGGGGCATTTTCCCCTGCACTTTGAAATGTTACTTTTGCCATGTCACAGGCAGAAAGGGAAACCCGGAGGCCTCTTCAGTACAGAACCAGATGGAATTGCCTTCAAAAGAGAAGAGTGCATAAAGCTACTTCTTCCTCCTCTGGACATGCTGTGAGCTACTGGCAGATTTTCTTTGTCTTTTCCAGCTTTTGTAAATTCAGACTGACCTTCAAACCTTTTATTTTTCTTTTGAACTTTGAAAATATCTCCTAAAACTGTGTTCTCCAAAATGATTATAATCCTGACAAGTCACATTCAGTTCAAGTATAACAGCACTCTCTCTGCCTCTGTGTCTGTGTTCGTTATTTATTTCCCAGGATTTTTGCAATTTAAAACTGTATTAAAAAATACCTAAACACTTCCCACCTACAAGAGTACTTTTGACTTGTCTGCTGTGGTTTCAGACCTAACAGCAAAACAAATTACTTCTGAACTCACGTTTTTATCATTTGAAGTTTAACACATTCCTTTGAAGTTTCCAAACTCAACTCACACACCAGCATACTCCATGGCTACGTGCCTCATGTCAGTGAAATGTATGAAGCGTCCATTTCAAAGAAGTTATAGGTTCCTAAAAACCCATACTGAGTCACGATGGCTACTCTTCTGAATAAATCAACACTTAAATAAATAGTAAAGAGGTAGCAGAGAATCCACATGACTATTAAAGAAAGCACTGAGTAACACATTTGCTGCATAGATTAAAACACAGTTACAACAAAATGTGACACCACGTAATTATAAGAATATAATGAGAGCAGTCTCCTTGGATTCAGTGTGATATTTCACATGAGGAGGAGTTTGCAGAACAGGACAGCTGCTGAAGTTGTTGCTAGATACAAAATTCCTAAGCATTCTGCATGCAAAATCCTACTGCAGAGGCTCTGTAAACTAACTATAGAAACTAGGAAATAGAAATACATATTTAATTGTGTGAAGTATGTTACTCTCTTAGGTTGTCATTTGTTTGGTATGCTAGCAGAATATATGAGCTTTCTAAAGTTGTTAGCAGGGCTTGGTATACAATCCTCACTCCTCAGGTATAATGGTGTGAACCCCAAATGAGAAATTTAGTTTGCTACATTAGCAGGTATACGGCCTCACAGAATTGACTGGTTGTTTAACTTGGCAATTGTACAAAAAAGTAGGAAGTACTGGTAGATTGAGTAGGATCTCAATCTGCAGTGCTTTGCTGTTAAATCCTTGCTCTGAAGAAAAGAGATGTTCCCTGTATTTTTCATCTTTATTTTTTTTAAATTACAATGTGTGCATGTTAATGAGGCCCTGCTGCTTGTGCTTTCTAGCCTGTCATCAAAAGCAAATGCCAGCAATAAGACTATGCTCTGAAAAAGTTGCAGAAGTGAATGCTTTCATTTGGTCTCAGTTTCCTACAGGCTTAGCATGACTCTTCTTCTCCACCTGTGGGCTGAACTCACAGAATTTTAACTTCTAACATATAAGGAAGTTTAGCTGGGAACTATCCCAAGTACCTATAAAGCCTGCTTTATGCCACTACAGGCCTAGACACTTTCTCTACAGCACACCCATGTAATTTGCCCTGCATTGCGTCAGGACTGCATATTCTCCAATTATCCTATCTTGTGTCTTTCTCTCTCTCTATAGCCTTGGAGACTTGCATGGCTTCAGAGTAATAAATTGCAGAATTTCTCATTTCGCTACACCTAGGATCGCCTTTCTTCTCTAAAAGTAATAACAATAATAATAACAACAATAATAATATAAAGCAGTTACGATATTGTTTATAAATGATAGACTATTTATGGATAATTACTTCATCAAATGAATGACTAACATTCCAACAATCTTTCAGAAGAGTTTTTGAGAAGGAAACAAAACAGTAATATATCGTCAAAAATGTGTTTCAGTTTCCAGAAAAATGAAATGGGAAAGTAGCTGCTCTCAATGCTGAGATGAATTAACAACAAAGATCACACACCAAAATCAGCAATCAATAATCTGCTCTAACTTTTAAGAAATTATTTTTTTATGTACATGTAAGGTTGTGTCAGATCACTGCGGCAAGTGCAGTAGAAATAAGTTAATAATACTGTGCTTTTGTACAAAGTTTATTTCAGAGGATTTGGATTTTAAGAATCTAGACTGATTAAAGGTGGGCATTGAAGTTCAAAGTCAAAATTTACAGGAATATTTGGGTGTAAAATATATGTAATTCATATTTTCCAGATTTTAGCTTCACACAGATCATTGTAGGACTTAAAAAAAAAAATCTTTCTCCCTTAAATAATTGTTGTTCTATTAATATGAATATTATGGGAATAATAATAATTTAAAAAAATCATTAGAAAAAGACCATGTAGATCCAGTCTCTGTATTATTGTGATCATTAAAGATGAGGCAGTGCTGTAAAGAAACTCCAGCACCACTAAATTATGCACATGGTGATAGAATAAATGGTCCTTATTTAGCAAAAATTATCAGAAAAAGTAATAGTAAACTGGTTTTCACATGGAAGGTTATCTTGGGAGTGCTTATTCTCTGCTCTTTTGTACCAGTTTGGTGCATCAGGTCTCCTTTACTGCATTCTTCATTCTGTTTCTGCTGTGTGAATTTGTTGTAAATCAATACTGATTTAAGAAAAAGGCCCTGAATTTTTCTTCAGTGAAACTTCTGGTGTGCATCAAATGAGTGTAGTTAGTGTCAAAACCACTGATGCTGGAAAGTCGTAGAGACAAGAAAGAAAGCATTTCCTGCTACTTTTAAAATAAATCCCTCTGTTACTTTTTTTATACTCGTGATCATGGAGATCCTTATGTTGAAGGGAAATTAAGGTAACTCAGCATGAAAAATGGACAGAGATGACAAACAGAAGTATGAGCCAGTTTTTTATTTGGATGAAGCTACTGTGTGCTACTGAGAGTGAAGTAACTATATGAGGTATCTCAGTTATTTTATTTCTTGATGCCTTTTTCTCTCCTCATTTTTATCTTGTAGACAAGTCCTAATTGATTACTATGAATATTTTCTAAATCAGGTCCATAGCTAGCTCACAAACCGCAGATTAGAATATGATCATTAACACTGGCTTGTTATATTTAAAGAAACACTTATGTCAGTGTGTACATTTTGTTTGTCATGTTTACCACCAGCTAATAAGGGAAATACATCCTCTGTTTTTGGTAGAGGTCACTGATTGCAGGCAGTGCAGGGTCATTATAAACTTTGAAACCACAGACACAAATAACCTCAGTCTTTCTAAATGGTAACTGCAGTGGTTATCATTCACTCCAGTTTACCTCAAATATAATTTGGGGTTTAGATGTTGTTTCAGTTCCACTTCTCTGTTTGAACACAACACAGAAAGTAACAGTGAAGGTTTTCCAGATATGCATAAGGAATGTTGTGCCAGGTTTAGGCTGGATATTAGAAAAAAGTTCTTCACCCAGAGGGTGGTTGGGCACTGGATCAGGCTCCCCAGGGAAGTGGTCACAGCACCAACTCTGACAGAGCTCAAGAAGCGTTTGGACAATGCTCTCAGGCACATGGTGTGACTCCTGGGGGTGTTCTGTGCAGGGCCAGGAGTTGGACTGGATGATCCTTGTGGGGCCCTTCCAATTCAGCATATTCTAAGATTCTGTGATTCTGTCATCATTTTCCTTCCAAGCACAGTTTTTGCTTTCCTGAGTTGCAGCACTAAAACTTTATTATGAAGACCAGAGAATTTAATTTCTCAGTTACAATCTACCAAACTTTAACCTCAAAGTCTTTCTTGTTGATGCCATTCTAGAAGAACACTAGTTTCTCTGTCTAATAGTTCAGATCATTTTGAAAGGTGCAAAAATCCATCCAAGTATTTATGGTGTGGTTGGGTAATGAGTGATAGATTTGTCCTGAAGGAAATCTTGTGTCCCATGGACTCTAGCTAGTCGTGCTTCTGGTGGATTTTTCCTGTGAAAAGTGCACAGTTCTGTGATATCATGTACAGAAAGAGAGAAAGACTTCTTGCCCAATTTGTGTTGAATTTGTTCCTGAGACTTCCGGCTACTAATAGTGACATGTAAGAGCACAGAGCCTTAGAATAAAACTGCCTAAAGATGACAGTCCTTGAGGGTAGGAGAGGGGAAATGAACTACATTTGGCAAATGACCATCCTCAGTAAATGCATTGCAGAGAGGTGCTTACAGCTGGCATATGGCAATGAGTGCAGAGCAAAGAAAGAGCTAGAGAGATGGTGGGTATTTATCACTGGCTTTTGGGAAAAAGGTTTCTGTGAAATCTTCACAGTTCTGACATTTTTATTATGGTTTCAAAGAGGTTGTTAAGCTAAACAAATTATAGATTTTCGAAGATATTTTTCTTCCCTTGTATGCTATCAAATCTTGTTCTATTTCTTTGTTTTAGATGAGCTTGTGCTCTCTTGAAGGAGTCCTCTCAGTCCTCCCTTCTCCAAGCCCAGATATTCTTAATGATGTTTTACATCTTTACATCAGGAGACTATTCAAGAACCTAATAGCAGCATGCTTCATTTTCTTTTATTTTCAATATGTCTCAGATTCCCTTTCAAGACATCACAGTATTTCAGAATTATCTCTCTTGTTTTACTGTGTTGTGAAAGAAACACAAAATTAAAAGTGGACTCGGAATAATTCTATTACTTTAGTAAATGCAAATTGTAAACTTGCATTTGTATTCTGCTTCTCTGAGAGAATTTTCTATCTTCTGAAATACAGGAGGCAATGGGATCAATACAGTACTCATAAATATCTAAATGCTTACTATTTGCAGTGATTTGTAAAATCTTCAGCTAGAAAATTCTCTTAGCTGTCATTTGGTCCTCTTCCCACATCACTGTTAAATTACAAGCTTCATTCTGAATGGAGGCCTACCTACCTACCTACTTTGATTTTTATTATAAATAGCAAGCTAAAGTTCAGAGTGGAAAAAGCAGTGATTGTCTTTGAGACCCAGAGTTGGAGTGAGGTTGAGGTAACCTTGGAGTAAAAACAGGTGTGGCAATGATCAGATGATGACAATGAGCAACAAGGAGCTGTAAATGAAGACTATAAAAAGACAAAGTAGTTAGCTAGCCTAGAGGAAGAGACCAAAAGCGGGAACATGGCTAATGTGGGGTGGGGATATGACACGACACTACACCCTCTGTGCTCTTGAAAATGAGTGTTCTATGGAGAAAAGAGAATCTTCCAAATGAAAGCTGTAAAAATTTCTGTCTGTATTCCATTCCCCTCTAGAATCCTTTGACTTAGTTCAAAACAGACCATATAGACCCTTGCTGTATTTAGTTCTTGATACATTGTGTCATTCCTGTATTATTCACTCCATATAGTTCTCAAAATGAATGTCTAGCTGCGTCAGAACTTCCGAGGTGCTTATATGACCTTTTCCTTCAGCTGCTTTTCTTCCTAAGCCATGGCAAATCAGTATGTCTGGAAGATGGCATTTTTGGAAGGGGGGTGGTTTAAGCCACAAGAGAGCTGGACCTGGTCAGTATGGTCTTGTGGTTCCTGCTCCCGAACAAGAACAAGAAAATGCTGTATTGGCTATCATTAACTGTGCAAAACTTGTAGGTTGCTAGGTCCCAGACGAAAAAAGACAATACAACTTCATGTCAGGTAACTGTGGAACAACTTTCCAGTCAATGTGGATAAAGAAATCAGACATATTCATGGAGAGAAAATGCACATTGGGAACAATTACAAAGGTAACATTTTGGCTCAGAAATTTCCCAAGTCATAAATCACTAGAAGGGGGAAAATGCTCTGAAGAGGAGTTCCTTTATTTGTATTGTGTTCCTGTATTCCTCTCTAGGCACCAACTAGTGCTGCTGGGGATCTGGGGTAGGCTGTTGAACTATACAGTACAGCTCTTTTCATGTACTGGTGTGCTTAAGAGTTCTGTCTTGCCTTTGGGTGAAGTCACAGCTTCTGTTGAATTGGGAACTCAGTGGGAAATGTCAGTAATCCTGACATTTTGAGAGAAACATCAGTTCCCATGTCACATGTCCCAGTGGGAGTTAGAAACTAGATTTCTTACAAATATTTTCTTTCTGATTTTTGGCCTTCAGCAATAACCCTTGAAATATTTCCATCCTCTCAGTGTAAAAGAATATTTTGTATTCTTCATTTTCATTGCCTCTGTGTTGCTTCAGATCAACTCCATAGCAAGCAGATGTTTTTATTGTGCTAAGACAGCTGGTGGCCCAGCCAGTCTTGTATACTGGCTCTCACAGCTCTTTGTCACAGAGGAATTTGAAAAAATCCCATCAGTAGGCAGTGACAGAAGTACATACTCTGGACAAGCATCTACCTAGGTTCTCCTCTTTGTTATAAATAAGGTCATCCTTGAAAGTGCAGGATCTAAGCCCCCTTCAAAATATTTAGATGTATTTTATAACTTTGTAAATGTAAGCTGTGCATCTTTGTTAACTGTATACTCAGACCAGCTTTCAGATTTTACTAAGAACTGAACTTTCTGTTGTTTTCTCTTCTCTCCTCATCTCTTTTAATCTCTTTTGGAATGTTTACTTCCTCTCAACGGCAATATCTATCTCATTTTTTTTTTCCTTCTTATTTGCTTTATCCCTCCTAAGAAAGTGCTTGCACAAGCAAGATAGAGACAGCTGATATTAGAAATGATGCTTAAAGGAAAATCTTCCAAATGAGGAAGTATAGCATCAGTTTAACTCCAAAATGTCCCCAAGTAAACAACCATGGATACAGTTGGAAGCTGGCAATATTATTCAAGCAAAAGACACTTTCTAACATCTGTGAAATTATTATTTAAAACAAAAGTGAATTTATTTAATGCTTATGTTAAAGGTTCTACATTATTTAGATATTTTATTTGTTGAATAAAAATATATTTCAATTTACTATAAAATGTTTTTAAGACTAAATAGCTTTTTTTTACACTGCATCTTTCTCTTTAATAGTTAAACAGAGATCAGTGTTCTGAGCAGGCTCTCAGTCAGATACATTTTTGAATATTGACATCATTCCATACAATGTGTAACTCACATTAGAATTCATAAGTATTATCCATGCAAACACTCATTGCAGGGGACAGCTACTATATCATACTGCTCCTGTTTTTCTTTCCTGAAAAAAAAAAGGACTAGAAGGAAAGGAACTAGAAAAGCTTATTCGTTAGTCAGTGCCACTACATTTCATAGTATAAGTGCTAGAGGGGCATACTGGAGAGGTAATAAATTTATTCATAGTGCTGAAGCTTTTTAGAAAGCATAAAATGGAAGGAAATTGAGAACAGAGATTGATTTGTTCAGAGAAAGGATCAAAGTTAAACCTTATTAACTTAATACCCTTACTAAGAATGCACCCAAGATACAGAAAGAGCCAGAACTATATGGACATGGGATTCTCTCTCTAAGAAGATAAAAAGAAAGGAAGATGAGAAAATGTTCAGAATGAACCCAAAAACCCCCTCACTCTATTGATAAGCTTATTTGTGATCAAAGCATGTGTTCAGGAGGACAGAAAAATGCCTTCTCTCCAAGGGAGAACTCACTCATTCACATTTCAATGCCATCCACCTTTCTGAACATAGAGGCCATTTAATTATGCATATGAATGATATAATCTTCCAGTTGGGTGCTTATGTTTTAAAATCAAAATCTGCATTAGAGTATGTGTTGACTGTGACATAGAAATCGTTTTACTCCATGCAGCACAATCATTGACTCTTCTAAATATAGCAAATACAGATTTTCTTATGTAATGGAATAACATTTCCTAGCTGGGTGCTTATGTCTTAAAACTGAAATCTGCGTTTTCATGTTTGAAGGCTGACAGCTGCACAGGCTCCAGGAACTCAGGCTCGTACCCTTGATACTGAGGCTTTGCACTAAATACTAGTACTGACAAGCTCTGGTGTTTATGCACTATCTCTCATGCTGTCAGTTCAGTCAGCCACTGTGGCAAAGTGGCAGTAGCAGGCTGCTGCAAAGCTTCTTTAAAGCCACTATAGATTCCTGGGATGCAGGTGAGGGGGTGGTAGGAAAATGCCGTATGTGTGTGCACATTTACATCTGTATCTATATATGTGGAGTATACAGTGGAGAATTTGAAAGGACCCTGCTGAATAGCTCATGTGAACTGTTTGTGAGCTTCTTCCATAGAACTGTTGCAGCTCAAATTTGGCAAGGAAAAGAGCTTAATGTATCAACACATAATTCTGCCTGCCATTTGCAGCTGAAATAAGCATGGTTCCAAGGGTAGGGAGTACCATCTTTAACTAAATGCCTGTATTTGCTTTTCTGGTGGTTCAGAATTTGAAAATGCAAGGGGAAATTACTTCTTGCTTGCTTGAAAGGTTTAGGAGACCCTGTAAGAGGATGGGGGTGAAATGCAATACTCCCTGGAACATTCTAGTTTGAACTTATTATTGTTTATCATTTTGGCTGACGGCCTGCCGAGATGAAAACAAAGAGGTTTGCATTAGCCTTTTCCAATGTTCATTAATTTACCTTGGTCATAAAGACTCATTCCCAGCCCCGTGTTCTCCTTCATCACCACCAAAGAGCACTGAAAGGTCTGTCCACTTTCTTGTTATTTTACCTTTTCCTTCTCTTTTCTTCCCACTTCATCCTACTCAACCAGACACTGTAAAATTGGAGGACCTGAAAAGTGAAACGAACTCCTCCCCATTCTTTCCTCCATAAAGCAATAGGGCATGTCAGCAGCCCTACTGGAAAGCTCATGCTGGACTCTGTGATGCCTGGATTTGCAGCAGATATTCCTTTCCTCCAGTTGATAGGAACCAATCCAAGCAGGACAGTTCTGCAGAAACCGTAGCAACTAAGGGATTCTGGTCCTCCTTTATGTCCAGTTGAATACAACTCCATTTAAAAAACATTGGCCTTGAAGCTGTGAATCCTATCTCTGCCAGCCTGGAGGGCAGTGTTCAGATCGTCTCCCAGGAAGCCTCCAGAATGCAAAGATGGACCTTTTGAACTGAAAACTTCCACCTTCACCACCAGTTTGTCTCTTGTTCTTCGGCATGAAAAGTGGAAACATCTCAAAATCATGGAAAGTGATATTCAGGCTACTGAGATAAGATTTCTGTAATTATTTCTGTCACATTTTTCTCACATTCCCAAATCTACGTTTTGACCCATATTCAGTTTTTGGCAGATTGGAAGCCATATAACTAATGAACCATGAAATTGTTTTAGGTGCAATTAAAAAGGTATTAGATCAGTAAAAATAGATTCATGCAATGACATTTGATACTGATGCCTGTCAACCTGCAAAACTAAAAACCTTCCAGTTTCCTTAACATGTTACCTCTTTCCTTCTAGCCTGGAATAAACAAGCCCAAACTCAGAGATCTCATCTTCATCACTTCTTTGTGGATATGTGTGAATTTTCTGTAACACCTATCTCTATAAATGTGCTCCTGTTTTAGTTAGAAGGCAAATCCCATGTGCAAACCCCTTAAAGCATTATCAGTTAATCACACACAAGTTACTCCTTGTGGTTTTCCTCTGAGCATCCTGAGTTTGGGGTTATGTGAATAGTAATATGGCATCATTTGTCCTGCTAGTGTGAATGGCTGACGTTTATATCATTTCTCAGACTATCAGTTTTGTTTAATACTCTTTGCTATTGTTAACAATGAATTTGAGAGGGCTAAGAAAGGTTTATCTGTTACTCATACCTGCAGTGAAGTCCTTAAGTCCTAGTATAAAGACAGCAGAAGGAACTTTCCAAGAGAGAAAACAGTTTTACTTCTATTTACCATTAATTTTTCTTTTCACTAATGCTTTTCTGTGACAATTTTTATGCTTTCGGTTTTTTTCTGAAGTTTCATATTCATTGTCGTATCTTCCAACTTCCTTATAGGTATGTCACTCATTCTACCACTCTCTTGAACAGCACATTTCACCAAGAACTAGGTGAGCACTTCTAATTGGAAAATCTTTGCAAATCATTATTTATAGACAACTCCTGGACCTTGTTCCATTGTAAAAACAACCTTGGAAACTGACAATAGGTACATGAAAAATTACAAAGCAAATCTGAAAAATTAATTTCAGAGTCTTTTTGGCTCCTCTTTGTGGTATTCATCCTCCAGCCTGTATAGACACTGGGGATTTCCCCAACCCAGATGCAGCACCTTGAACTTGGCCTCGTGGAACCTCATGAGTTTCACATGGGCTCTCTTGAAATTGCCATTTTTTAATTACTAGACTTTTATATTTTAGCAATTTTATATCCATATTAATTTGTACTGCAGGTAGGTTCACTGCCCAGTGAAATGACGAGTGCCTAACATGGTACCAGTCTGATGCTGGTATCAGAACCATGTTGGAAGCCAGTCTGGGACTGCTTCCATTTCAGTGGAGAACACACACAGCTCATCACTGGACTAAGTTCATTTTTCATTTTATCTTTCAGCACAAATTCTCCCTCAGATGATGAAAAATATGTGGAAAGGTAATAAGATTCTGATCAATATCTCAGTGTAATACCTCAAAAGTCTCATCCTAGTGAAGAAAAATCTCAAAATGAAACATCCTAATAAAATCCTTTTTAATCCTACAAAAATAACAAGCACAAAATCCTGACAAAAGCACCTTTTTTTGTTGTTGAAACACTAAAACTGAGAGCAGGTATTTCTGAACATCAGTTAATAACTTTTCTTCAGATACGTCATTACATTTTCCCTAGAAATTGCACAGTTTCTTTGGATCCATTCCAGTCCTTTATTTGACCTACAGGGTAGGCAGTACTGGGCAGGTTTTACAGCACAGTAGTGGAAGAAGTATCTGCTGATACTGGTTGTTTGAATGCCACAAAGAATCAGATAGAAAGACTCTGGAGAACTAAGTCTTCAGATTTGCTGTGCAAATTTTTGTGCATATATTGTCGATTTCCAAGATTGCTTGTACAATGGTACAAAGTCCAGGAGATGCGTATAAATAATGGTTTGCAAAGATCTTCAAATCAGAAGTGCTCATCTAGTAACACTGAATGTGTTTACTGACTTGAGATCGGAGTAGAACAGAGGAATTCAGCAAAAGCAGGGAGGGATGCAGCCACAACCCAAAGTGGAGAGCTAAAATCCCAAATAGCTACTGCTTAGGAGAGGAAAGAGGAAGTTGGATTTCTGGAGTTGGGCTTTGATGATCATAGTGGGTTGCTTCCAACTCAGAATAGTCTGTGACTCTGTGAAAAGGACTTGGGGATGCTGATGGATGAAAAACTGGATGTGGCCTGGCAATGTGTGCTCACTGCCCAGAAAACCAAACATATCCTGGGCTGCATCAAAAGAAACATGCCTAGCAAGTCAAGGGAGGTGATTGTCCCCCTCTACACTGCTCTCTGAGTGCAGAGCCCACCTAGAGAGCTGTATGCAACTTTGGGGTCCCCAAAGCACAGGAAGGACATGGACCTGTTTGAGGGGGTCCAGAGGAGGGCCACAAATGTGATCAGAGGGCTGGATCACATCTCCTAAAACAGGCTGAAACAGTTGGGGTTGTTTGGTCTGGAGAATTAAGGGCTCTTGGGACACCTTATTGTGGCCTTTCAATATCTAAACAGAGCTTAAAAAAAGATGGGGACAAATATTTTAGTGGGGCTTATTGCAGCAGGACAAGCAGTAATAATTTTAAAATAGACCACGTTCAAACAAGACATTATGAACATATTTTTTACAGTGGTGGTGGTGAAACACTGGCACAGGTTGGCCACAGAAGGGGTAGATACCCTATACCTGGAAACGTTCTAGGCCAGGCTGGATTGGGCTCTGAACAACATAAAGTAGTTGAAGATAGATCAGCCCATGACAGGGAGGTTGTTCTAGATCATCTTTGAAGGTCCCTTCCAACCCAAACCTTTCTATGATTCTATGATTTAAAAAGCATTATTGGGGGGTCAAGACAGGAAAAACCCAAGGAGACAAACTGTTGTTTTCATCACTGTCCTATATTGTTTTTCATTTTGAAATTGCACTATCTCTTACTTTGGGGTTTTTTGTACAAGGGGTATAGCTATCTCAGTAGTTCCAATTAAATGCTTATTTTTAAAAATTCCCAACAGATTTAACAAAAGTTTAAGCACTAAGCACATCAGAGGAGTACTGCTGCAAATTCAATACTATCTACTATATACTTTCTGTTTGATATTCTGAAAACAACATGATTTATCATTTTTACTGGTTTATTACTTTAGAAGATCTACATTTTCATTGATCAGTGTTCAAACAAGACACTAATCATAAAAGCATCTGAGACTAATATAAGAAAAATGGAAATAAGCACCTCTGTGATGAAGACCTCAAAATGTCTTGGGATGCAAATAAAAGAAAAATAAGAAAAATCTGCATAATCTCCTACAAGCATTATAGAGGCAGAGAAATTCAATTGTTCTCACATATTCTGACAAGATAAGTTTTAAAACAGTTCAAGACACTACAGTATAGCTGGGCATTTACAAAACAAGGGTCTGCAGTCAATAAATAATATTTTGTATTTTATATCAATGCTTGTCAAACAAGCAAATTAAAACATCATTACCTTTATTAGGAGGTAGAAGAAATTTTAATTAACAGGGATATTTGCTATGCATATTAGGAAAAACCTGTTGACAGAACCCCTGCCAGCTGAACTATAAAAATTGAACGAGGGCTATACTCTGGACACAAGCAGTAAAAATCTGCTCAAGCAATCACCAGACAGGTATAGCCAATGTAAGACATGACACCTCCTTAAACCTGTCCTCATTTGTCACTACTCTTGTGAGCAGTTTGAAGCTCAGGTTCCTTTAATTTATATTTATACTCTCAGTATTTTAATTAGTATTGCAAGCACAGGGACAGATACTTCCTGAAGCTATTTAGATACAATAGGTCTGATGTAGGGGTATCTGTCACTCTCCATGGGCTATAGTTCATCTCTAGCTCCTGGTCTCACTGGAATAGTGGCCCCCTCAGCTGTTTATTCCTCTCTGAATCTGATACTGAAAAATTCTGCATGCTAAAATTGAGTGTAAGCATATTAAGTAAGATACTGATTAATGAGTTTCTAATTTATGTTGCTTGGATGCTAGAATGCTACAGCTCATGTCTAATTATATTTTTATCAGCTTTAGCTAAGTCACTGGGTTAACAGTTACCCCAAGGTGATCAGTGCATACAACCAACTATGTTGTGTGTAAATAAAGGAGCACAAAGCAATATGTTTGTTGTCGCAAAAGTGCTTCAAATATTAAATGGCCTCTGATGGCACAAGGGCAAAAGGCTGTCTGCCTGGATAGACTTTCAGAGTCTAGTTTCTGAATTTTGACAATTTCTTCTGAGAACTTTTACTCTCTGCAGAAGCCTATTTTTTCATTCCTAGTAGTGTTCTTCCAGGATACCCTTCTTTCCTGGATCTCAAAATGTCCCTAGGTTCCTTAATTTCACAGTATTGAATGTGGCTTTGATTCATGACCTTGTTCTTCAGTGTGACTGATCTTCTCACTTCTTTGCTTAGCTCATAAGATCACCTAAGATCCAGACCTTATACTGGAAGGGTTTTGGTTACTCCAGTTCTTCAGGATGGCATGTTCCACCTTTGGCTCTACCCCAGCTGCATCCTAGCCAGGACTATGGCTGGACACCACTGCTGGGCTCCAGTTAAAATTCTGTTCCATACTAAATATAGTTCATGCCGTGTAATTGACCTTACATTGAAAGGTTTGGGGAGTTATCACGTTGTATCTAGCACTTGCCAGAGCTGCTGTGCCTCAGAGATTCCCAAATTCTGTCTTCAGATGAAATCACTACCAGACCATAACAGCTTGTGTTAAAGTCTGATGTATCAGTGAGAATGAAACTTTGGTGTGCAAAAAGGCTTTGATTTGCCTAGACATGACAAGGAAATAATTCAAGAGAACCCAAATAGAATTAAGTACCTGTGGGGTATGCCCAGCCCCTGCCATGGAGGGATCCCTGCTGAGATAACAGATTTCACAATCACCCAGCAGGACTCCCTGAAAAGGCAACCACTTCTTTGGGTCATGGCGAGGAAAGGTGGACCCACAATCCTTTGGAAGACACTATGCAGATCTTTCTGTAACCCACTGGTCTGTCCCAGACCCTCTGTAACCCATTGGTCCCCCACTGATCCCCTGTATCCCTATAAAAGGAAGCCCCCTGGCTCTGTGGGGGAGAGAGCTCGTCCCTGGCTTTCCCCTTCACTGGAGGGAACCAACAATAAAGCTACCTCTGTGTGGAACCAGCCACACGGGCCTTCTCGTCTCTCTCTGGTCTGGTTTGGCCTGGAGGTGCCCTGCAGAGCTGAGCTGGAATCACGAGCTGATAATCACTAAAGAGCTGACAGCCTCTGCAGGGGCTCCTCTGCCAGCAGCTGAGGGAAGACACCGGGCCTCGGGAAGGCGATTCCTTTCGGGACCATCTCTCCGGACCGGTCACCTCTTCCTGGGTCAGAGCCACTGACCCCATCACCAGCTGTAATAAGTACCTGTTGAAATTCAACAAAAAAGTATCTTTCAATCACATTTTGAGCAACATCAATAAACTTGCCTTTATGATTAAAAAGAAAATAACCTCCTATTATTAGGTTTTTAAAGTAATTATTAGACTCTCTTTTAAATAGCTTAATTCTATTTAAAAATAATAAGCCCTTCCAGCCCTTCCAGCAATATGGGTTTTTTGTTCAGGAAAGCTTGATTTGCAGTCTGGGATTTGAAAAGTGGTGGGTAGAGGAGCACCATTTAGAATAACGGAAAACTAAAATAATCACTCCTTGACTAAAGAAGCTATTGCTGTATCTTCAGACATCCAGCCATGTAAAGTGAGATAATAAGGGTATAAACAGCAATCTCCTCAGGATTTTCTGAAAATGCATGTATGGGGATTCTATCCCATTCTATCCCCAACACATTATGTAGGGATTCTATCATTAGCTTTATCCAGACATCCATCTGGATCTTTATCCAGGCTCACAGACCTTCAAGTTGATAAAATTGCTTGTACACTAATGATTCAGCTGTAATCTGCAATCTCAGCATGTACTGTAAGTGAAGAATAGCTGGGTTTGTGATGTGGCTGGAAGAAGACCAAAGAAAACTGCAGTTCCTCAGGAGCCGATGGCTGGCACTCAGGAAATGCTGTGTGTCTCTGGTCAACAAATAATACCCCAGCAAGGCAGAGCATAAAGCTCCACTGCTGGAGACAACCTCTTCTGAAAAAATACTGAACTCTGGAACCCAGAGTGCAAATCTCCTAACAGTATTGGCAGCAGCAAAGTCTCCAGCTACATATTCTGGCTGCCTAATACTCTCATTTTTCACCTCTCATTTTTCTCAAAATTTTGCTGTTCATGTGACTTGCTGATTTGTTTGAGGATAAAACTTACTGCTGTTTTCGTGATCTGCTATATTATTAAATGATTTATGAGAGGGTTTAATGTAAAAACAGGTAAAGTGCTTCCAAAAAAACCAGTTCTTCCAAAGAAACAGAGACACAAGTGTGTGGGCATGTTCAAAGGAGAGGTAGTACTGCAGGGAGGGGCAGCTGAGCTGAGCTGAATCACTCACGGGCTGCAGGCTGAGACTGGATGGGCAAAGAGACAATAACTGTAATGATGAGTGGAAGGGAAAAGCATGAAGATGGTTGTACAGGAAGGGTTGAAAGGATGGCAGAAGAGCATGCTGCTGGGAACAGGCTGGGATGAGCCTGTGCTCATTAAAGAACATGGTCTCTCAGAGCCTGGCAAGAGACCTGCAGCTACACAAACTCACAGAATCACAGAATTGTTAGGGTTGGAAGAGACTTCTGAGGATCATTTACTCCAACCTCCTTGCCAAGGCAGGGTCACCTAGAACAGGTGACACAGGCATTTATACAGGTGGATTTTGGCTGTCTCCAGATAGGGAGACTCCATGATGTCATACATGAAATCCCTATTTGTGCTTGGTCTTTGCATATTAAGTGCTTTAATTAATTCTGAGCTTAATATTTTTAAATTGAATGTTAAAATCAATCCATCAGTCCAGGTACACTAATCAAGTTTTTATGGTCTTCCTGTGTTTACTGTATACCTTTACAAGTGTTTTAAGATGTGTTGGATGTATTTTTATGTTTTACTTGTATCTTGGTTTCAAGGCAGATTTTAAAAAAAACCCCAGTTGCAACAAACAGCCCAGCCCCCCATAAGCACATGACCCTTATCTCAACTGATATCACCCCTCTGACCAGGAGGAGCCATTGGTGGACAGAGGTGGTCTGTCAAGGGGAAAACACCAACCGCCTTGAACCAGGGGGGTGGACTGTGGGCGGACTGTGGGCGGAGCAAAAGCTATAAAAGGAAGAAAAAGACACGTGGTCATTCTCATTCTCCCATCCTCTCCAGCTTGCTAAGGCAGTGCTGGAGAAACCTACCCCTTTCTAGGGGCTTTTTAGAAATAGATTTCTTTTTGACCAGCCTAAACTGCAAGTTTATTTTTTTTCTCTACCTGAGGTTCAGAGCTGTCTTAAGCCTAAAGTTCCTGAATCCCTGCGCTCCTGGGGCATATCTCTCGAGCCATCTGGATCCCAAATTTTTATATTTTGTTAGTTTTTTGCAATTTTTAATAAATTGTTTTAATTTCTACAAAGAGTTGTCTCATTCCTCACAATGACCTCCCTGGGCAACCTGTTCCAGTGCTTTTTTATTGTCAATGTGAAGAACTTCTTCCTCATGTTGAAGTGAAATTTCTTGTGGTTTAGTCTATGGCCATTGCTTCTCATCCTGTCACTGGGAACCACTGAAAAGAGCCTGGCAGCATCCTTTTGGCACCTGCCCTAGAGATAGTTATACTCATTAATGAGATCCCCGCTCAGTCTTTTCTTCTCTAGACTGTGGGAGACTAGACCTGCTCCCACATGTCTTTCCTCATAAGAGAGATGCTCCAGTCCCCAAATCATCTTTGTGGCTTCCTCTGAACTCTCTCCAGTAGCTCCTTATCTTTCCTGTACTGAGGAGCCCAGAACTGGGCACAGAACTCCTGGTGTAGCCTCACCAGGGCTGTGTAGAGGGGCAGGATCACTTCCTTCAACCTGCTGCCCACACTCTTCCCAATGCACCCCAGGATACCATTGGTCCTCCTGGCCACCAGCAAGCAGTGCTGGCACACTGTCAACTTGTGATCCACCAAGACTCCCAGGTCCCTGCCAGCAGAGCTGCTCTCTAGCATGTCAGCCCCTCAGACTGTGCTGGTACTTGGGGTCATTCCTCTCCTGGTGCAGGGCCCTGCACTTGCCCTTGTTGAACCTCATTAGTTTTCTCTCCACATAATTCTCCAGTCTATCAAGGTCTGTGGATTATGTTGTATTTTTGCAGGGTTTCTTCCTTCCCGTTTTTTTAATTTGTTTTTATTTTATTTCTTATGTTGTGAATTTGGTAGGGTTTTTTGATTTTCCAGGATATAATTAACAAAATGATGGTCCTTTAAAAACTAAAATGGTTTGCAGAGCTCTATCAGACTGAATGGGATTAAGTTAAGATACAGTCAGGAATGTTTTCTGCCCTTTTCATTGACAGGCTCATAGGATTCTGAGATCAAACACCTGAAGCATGTGCAACTGGCCAGCTGTGCAACTTGTCTCAGTCCTACATGCCCCAGTCTCCTCACATCTGTCACTTCCCCATTTGTTCATGCCAGAATCAGGGGTACCATGCCTCTTTTTCAGGGCACCCTGAGCCCCCACCCACAAACCCTTTAGTTTAAATGGTTTTAAACCATTTACTTTAGTTTAAACCATTGAGAGTTTAAACCATTTAGTTTAAATGGGAGGGTGTACATCTCTGCTATGTAAATAAGTGTTGAAGAGCTCCTGCTCCCAGCATGGAGGCTTCCAGGGATAGCCTTGGGATCTCTTTTCAGATCATTTAATTTTTAAATATCTTTGAGACTTTAACATTAAATGGTTTTCCTGCCTTGCAGATTTTCTCATTCATTGGAATTTGAAAAATCAAGTATTTTAGAAAGGTGAAGATAGTTATTTAAAGTCTGACCCTTAACCAGCTCCAACTGTGGGGGTTTTAAATTGCCTCAAACTTCACTATTTATTTCAGCTTTATCCAGTGCACAGGATAGATGGCAGCTAGTTAATGAAATAGTATCAGATACTTGTTTTATGTTTAGTCATTTATTTTATGACCCTTGGGAATTTATTGCATACTGCCATGAAGAGAAAATTAGTATGGTCCAGGGCTTTTCATCACTGAATCTAAATGTTTCACAGAAACTAAGAGTGATTTTTTATTATGTAAACATTTAATAGTTGATAACATCATGGCCATTTTCTGTCTTTCATGTGTTTTGCTTTCTAATCCTTTTTTAAAATAACTAGTGTATGTGCTTCAGAATCCAAGTGTTGCATTCATCACGCTTTGCAGAATTTCATTACAGAAGACTATTGGGTATAAAATAATAAATAGGTGATCAGACCACTTAAAATTTATGTTAAGCTTTCTACTACATAAATCTAAATCAAATAGTGTTAAAAACCAGAATATTTTCAAGCAAAAGCAAACACAAGTGCTAACTGGGCCTAGAACATGCATACATTGTAAAAAGCAGTTCCCCAACAGACATTATAAAAAATTTTGGAATTTTCCTTTTCTCCTTTTTTCCCCTTCCTGTACTGTAGAAAATAAACAGGGTTTAAAGTCCAGGCAGGCTGGCCCATAACTCAAAAGCTGATATTGCTGTGTTGAGATTGATTTACATCTCTGTGTAGAGGCACAGTTAGGTACTGTATTTTAAAAGGTGAGTGACTGCCCTTGAAAGAACTTTCTACACAGCAGTGCAACAAAAACCAGACACATAAAAAGACCTTTACAAAGAAAGTGACTGGAAACAATGATCACTCATTGGAAGACTTTATTTTTTTTTTTACTGTTGGTTGTTTTTTCCCCCAGACTCACAAATGGCTGGAAAAGAATGGTTGTGTAAATTTCCATAGGGCAAAAATCACTCATGAATATAACATACAATAAGTATACATTCAAGGAAGACAAGATTAGGAATGAAGGAACTTTCATTTTTCCATTAGGCTTAAATTCCAAATTTAGGCAAGAAAGGGGAGAGAGTGATGGCAAGAAATAATCATAAAACAGTCTGGGACACTCAAGGTAGAATCAAGCCTGCTCTCCACTGGGGCTTTAATCAGCCTTTAAGAAACCCAGGTTACTCTTCTGAGCATGATCCAAACTGTCGTCTCCAGTGGGATAGTTTTTAGCCATGTTTCTATAACAGCTGGGCAAACTGTGCCTATAGATACCCAAGCTGTGGGCCTACACCTTAGTGTCTTCTATTTAGATATGAGAAATCTGCTACTGTCTTGGCTCCTTATTTCAGCTCTGAAGTTCAGCATCCCTCTGTCCAGTCATCAGTCTGTGTCTTCCAGTTCCTCTTTGGGATGAGGTTAGTAAGAACGGCCTTTAAGCATCCAGCCATTCTCCTCGTACAACTACTAGTTAGACCCTGTACCCATTGTCCAATGTGATTCTTTTCTTGCATTTATTTCTATACTGTGGCAACCTTTAAACAAAAAAAATTAAATACCTCAGTACACTATTCTTGTTTTTAAGCAGTTTTTAGCATACTACAATGGATTATTTTCTTAGTACAACCTTGCATATGTGTACATTTATTTACTGCATACAAACGAGTTAACTAAAAGCATCTTCCCTGAAAGTTTTAAATCAAAATGTGATCTCTACGCATGACAGTTCACATTTCTGTGAACATTTTGCATTCATCTTAACATAGATTCTTTTGTTAATGTTTTTCATTAAACTGTGTTAAATCCTTCTGATATTCTTAATTTTGCCTGTTAGATTTGCCTAGTTAGCCTCAATAATTTTGCATTCTCTTTATCTCTTCCACTTCTTTATTTACCTGCTCTTCCAGGTCTGCAGTAAACATTCACCATTGTGATTCCTCCAAGACCCACAGGGTATCTGGATTTTAACCTACTTGTTTTGCTTTCTCCTGACCTATCATCGATCTTTTTGTGTCACCTAGCATCCTCAGCATCTCTCCCAAGCAGCAAGTTCATCAGGCTATGTAGTCTACTGATATGCAATGTGCTTTGCCATGTGTAACCCTAGAGACCATGACATCCAGATCTGGAAGCAGCAGATCTCCAAGGCCCATATGTTTCTGGATTTAAGGGAGGGTAAAGTGAGGGCAAGAACAGTGCAAATGGAGTTACACAGTCCTCTGCAAAAACAAATAAACACTCACAAAACACCACTTCAGTTCCTGAGTCACATGTGGTTCTCTTTAAGTTAAGCAGCTTCCAAGACTGTCAGGAGCTCATTAAAATCAGGGAACTATGATAGCAAGAAGGGATAGAGGTGAGCACAGCAAGGGGTAACCTGGAGAAATGAGCTCAGAGGTGGCTTAAGTATGGACTATTAATAGGCCTCTGAGAGAGTGAGATGCCACCTTTGGAATAAACTCTTGTAGTAAAAAAGGAGAAGCAGGGTTGGTATAAACACATGTAAAACATTTGACTTGAAAGAATGTTTTCTAAGCACTGCATTTTAATCTCTGTTTCAGCTGTTTAGTTTTTCTTTGGGATTTTTCTTTTTTGTCACTAGATGGTTTATTTTAAAATTTTGAAGTTTTTTTCTTAAAAACTTTTGCTCTTTCAATTAAGGAGGGTATTTAAATTGCTGACAATTAGCTTAATTGAAGTGAAAACTAAGAAGATCCTGTGCAAAGAGAATTTCCCTGGTGAGCCCCATGAAACACAGGTTTAAAAGACAGAATTAGAAGCAAGTATTCAAAACATCCAGGAAATGTAGGCTAGCAGGACAAAATTATTCACAGGTTACAGCTCTCATTTTAAAATGCTGCACATCTTTGAAACTTGTTCAAATTAGGCCTATCAAAACTAAAGGAGAACTCTTTGTTTCAAGGAAATAATGAGTCTGTCCTGGGATGGCTGAAAGAAGACTCATACCTGTGATGGGAAGAATGGTGCCCAAAAATGCCAGATCTCTTAGTTTTGCTGACCCAAATATGATGGTATTTTTATTTTTGCATTCATATTCTCCCCTAAAGAGAGGTAACATTACTAAGGCAGACTAAATGGCTGAATGCACAAAGAAACTTTCAAAAGGATTTCAGCTTAGGTGATCGACAAAGAAATGAAACCAGCAAATATTTAAGGTGAAAAGGAGCCAAATGGGCTCAGGAGGCACATGAAAGTGCTTGTCACATATGCAGTTATGAACTGCAAAAGCTGTGGTCTTCCTCATTTCTGGTGTATGACCAGCCTTTGCAGAGTGGTTAAAAAAACCCAGAAAAATGAGTGTCAAGAAGCAGTCTACAAGCAGAAGCTGCATCATGGGCTCTGTGTGGAAGCAATGCCCTTGTGTTGCTGGTGTGATGACAATTCTACTGGAATGATAAAATGAAATAAAAAATCTACCCACAGCTACAGGCAGTAGAAAATGACCAGCCATGAGGAGGCAACTAATTATTTTCTTTTTCCCAATGTATTAATTCTTGTCTCAATTATTTGGAATATACAAGAAGACATTTGCTGAATTGAAGTTCAGTTTTCCAACAGTTCTGTTTTAGGCATTTTCATCTGAGTGAGTAGAGCATGCATTTTTTCACTGTGTTTTCCCAGGTTGTTTCAGTCTTAGACTGACTGACAGGAGAAGTACTCTTTCTTGCTCCACAGTTAAAACGATTGTGAACTGTTGGCTTGATTTTTACTCTAAAAGCAGTTGAGAATGCTGTTCAAGCCAGGCTCATGAAGAACTTGGATAGCAAGATGAAAGTAGATATTCTGCAGCTAACCTCTGGCAGAAAATGAAATGAATGTTGAGAGTCAACACTTAAAAGGTGAGCTGGAGTATCACTTAAGAATGCAGCAATTTCTCCTCACCTTCATTCGTTCATCTACCAAGAGGTAAAATTTTACTGAAATAGAAGAGACAGAACTCTGGCTGATATGGTGTAGCAGATGGGTTTGGCACATACAGATACTACTACTGTATTTTTGCAACTCAAAAAAAAGTCTATTTGGAGATAGAGGTCTAGAAATACATGAGAGCCATTTCAGGCAGGGGAGAAAATGCAAGTTAGTGTATGAAAAACAAACAAAAAAATCATTACTTCCATAAGAGCTGGAAGTATGATGTCTGTACACAATCCCTGTATGTCCTGATTGTGAGGCATGAAGTCTATTTGGTCTGGAACTGAAGTTACCCAATATTGTCAAGCATACACTTAACAAAGAAGTGGTACCTGGCAGATGATGAGAATGACAAGGAACACAACTTTTCCTGCTTGCTGTTGGAGTAATTATGAAACAGTGTTATACAACTGGATTAGATTTGTTGAGTTTGATGAGGTTTCTCTTTCTGATCACCAGGGTGCAGCTTATGCGTCAACAGGGTATGAGATGCAGGGCACCAGAGTGGCTGTGGTACAGAATAAGGCTAAGGTTTCACATAGCTGCTAATTTATGTTCTGGCTTTGAGCAAACTTAAGAACATGCTCACTAGAAGTAGATTTGTCTGATTCCAGTATTATTCCCGTAGCTGACAAAATAATCTATGTTTGTAAAAAGAGAGGGCACCTCTCCAGAACAGAAAAGGAATGAAAAAAACTCTGACCCATGATCATTTCCTACCGCCAATTATGATGTCACTCAAGCAGATTAATACGAGCACTGTAGTTCACTGCACAGAGCTTGGACATCCAGGCAAGCTGCCTTGTTTTGTTGTTGGTTGTGCTAATTTGTTTTTCTTATTTTAGCTTAATGCCAAGGCTACTAGACAGATGGTCAAATGACAGTGCTAAAAAGCCATTGCTCTGAAAAGTCAGTGAGAATTAATTACAGAAGTTGTCTTTAGTATGACCATACAAATGATGACTATGCTGCTTGATTTGTCTGGTGCAAGTATCATGTATCTGTATGAATTATTATATTTTGGAGAGATCTTTAAATACAGAACTACAGGTGACCTTTTTACAAAGTCTTTTTGTTTTCTACAGAGATAACATCCCAAAAAAGCACTGCGAATGGCCTCTAGAAAAATCCTGATACACAAAGACACTTGTTTTGATCTCTGTATGAGACTATATAAATTGTTCAGACTTTTCTAAAGGCTTTTGTGTCTAACTATTGTGTCATCTTTTGTCCTCTACTATAAATTCTGCATCCCTTCTATTTCTCTCGCTCTATCTTGTGGGCTCTGAAGGCATGATAGTTTTCAGAAGAGAAGCATTACTAGTGGAAGGTAATTTGGGGGACTATCATCTCCATCTGTATCTACTGCAGTAACCTTTATGTGTGCCACAGCATGCCCTAAAATGAATGTCACCTGTAATATATTTCTAAATGTTAGACTAGGAGAATCTTTGTGTGTAGCACAGTGTGATCAATCTGGAACACCTCCAAAAGAATGGTATTTCTTGGTGTTAGGAATTCTCTGTTTCAAAGACAAGATGTATTAGCTAAACTTGCACAGGTTCAGTTTATCCCATGAAAAATGTGAGTGGATAGTAGATAGCAACTATGCTATATTTCCTGACAGTGTTTTGTGTACCAACTTCTACTTAAGCAAAATTTTATAAATGGTTTATTTTTCAGCTCAACTGTAGGCATGACAGGCTATCAGCAAAACCTGTGAAAAATGATAAATTACAAAAAAATGAAAATAAAATCAGAGGCATAATATTCCCAAGGTATATGAAATATTACTTCAATTTAGCAATTTCCAAACCTTGTCAATATCAGAGAAATAAAACAAGATACCATGAAGGCTGCCTCAGATATTAGAAAACCAAGTTTTATACCCCATAGTATCTTAACATGCCATTTAGGTTTAAAGACATTGAAGTGAGTAGAAAATAAAAATTGTTTTAAATTTGGTCCTTTTCCTTTCCTTTTTTTTTTTTTTGTTTTTGTTTTGTTTTGTTTCATTTCACGATCTGAGGGGGCAAAATTATCAAAGAATATGAAGTGATCCTTTTGGCCATGTAAATTTTTAAAGATT
Source organism: Aphelocoma coerulescens (assembly GCF_041296385.1). NCBI lineage: Eukaryota > Metazoa > Chordata > Aves > Passeriformes > Corvidae > Aphelocoma > Aphelocoma coerulescens. The sequence continues at coordinate 22,717,731 of NC_091014.1, read as the reverse complement.
TCTACTTGTTAAAGGTTATACCAACATCTTGCACCAATGATTGACATATAACCAACAGAGGCTTCAACAACGGGAACTTGAAATAAATTCATCCACACTTCCACTCCAATATTTCACTTGCAGTATTTCACATCTCACACTGTGACTGTAATACAGATGCTGAGCATACCATTATGGATCTTACACATTAAATAATATGTATGAGTGCTCCATCAAGGAATAATATGTCACTTAAATGCTTATATGTCAAATTATTTTATTTACTAATTCTGTTAACTGCAGTATGGAAGTATTATGTATGTTTTACTGTCATCCTGACCCCACCAAGCATCTGATAAGTGTGCATCCTCACATAATGTTAGACACTCAGTGGCAGTGTACAGATTACATATTGTAACAGAAAACATTCAGGTGACACTTTCACATTGCTTTTATACTAGCTTTATCTAAGCAAGTTTTCTTCTGTTACAAAAAAAGAAAAAATAATGTAATAGTCAGTTCCCACTTAAAAAAAAGAGGTATTTTACAGAGACAAGGTGCTAAGACTTGAGCATTTTGGTAGAAAAGAATGCATTTGACAACAATGGACCAGGGCAAGGTTTTGGCGCAGGGAGGCTGCAGGGGAGGCCAGAAGCTGATTCTGACTAAGAGACTGTTGTAATACACTGTCTCATGTAGGGTGACATTTCCTACTTTAAGGAGGTGACTTTTAAATAATACCAGTCCTGCAGGAATTTACACTTGTGCTTGTTTTTAAGACCACTTAGGTGAGACTAGCTTTGGAAAGGTAAAAAAAGTGGAGAGGGCCCTGAGGACCAGAGTCTACTTCTGTAATTATTGAATAAAAGTTCAAAAGTTGCAATAGACAGTAACCTAGAGCAACAGATTGCTGTCAGTGGTAAAATAACTGTGTTATGTCTGACTAATATCAAAGTTTTAGAAAGCTGTGGAGCTGCTACTTCTGAGAGAGGGCTCGTTTTGTGGGATGGTAAGCAGTGTTGTAAATGTACCAGGGCAGTACTTGGGAATCACCGCAAGAAATTCTCATGATGCAAAAGTCCAAAATTATCAAAACTGCCTAATGCTGATGAGACCTTGGGAATGATACAGGTTTCCATAGGAAGATGCCACCAAACCCTTTTCCACACAATCATTTTATAATAGTTTTTCCATAATTAGCTGCCCCAGAAAACTTTTAAAAGATTTTTCAAAATACTTGGTTGTACCTTTTATCCTGCACTTCTGTCAGTCTCCCTTACAATTTTAATAAGTCACACCAGATATGAGAATGAGAGAAATACTTTATCTACTAATATATTTTGACAATCTGAAACACGTCATTTTTCTTTATATATGTAGATGCCAATGTCTCATGTCTGTTACCTTAGGATCTATTAAGCCCAGAAAACAGAAGGATTTCCAGATTTGCAAAAGTTTGATACATCTGTGATTAGTCCTGATGGTTCATACAATACCAGATGTGAAGTCTGTCCTCCATCCAAGTCTTTCCTATTGCCTATGTTGCAATGTCTGCTACTAATCTGTAATTAAAGGAGTTATTGAGAAAATTTGGGTAGTAGTTTAAAAACCAGAGTGTGGCTGGAAAATGCCATCAAGTGCTTCTGTATTCTCTGTCCTGGGTTAAGAGACTGATTGAGTCGTAATTTCTTCCTGAGGTGAGTTTCTTCTGAACTGTAAAACTGATGCTGCTATCAGTTCAATGTATTACACTGGACATGCTCAGGCTAACCTGTCTTCCAGAAAATCTCAGATTATGGGACACAAGTGTTTTTGTAGAAAGGATTATTGGAAAGAGAAATCTAAAGCAGTAACAGCCAAGCTCGGTCTCTGTCATGCTTCCTGGAGTTGACTATTGGCCATATTATTTGTACTAATTTGTATTGGCCACAATATTTGTATTAATTGGTGAGATTTCTGGAAGAAAAAAATTCAAAATAGCTACTTTTTTTCATTCTAGGATGTGTATTACGATATGAAGAAAAGACATTTCATTTACTATATTGTGACTTCATCAGTGCATGCTGACACTCCCAAATTCCCTAAAAGTTCTTGTTACAGCAGAAGGTGACCATACAAGTGAGAAATTTTTACATGTCACTGGCATGTCATGGGTTACATGAATCATATCTGGTTGCCTACATGGCATAGAAAATTACTTGGTGATTTATTTTAGTCACATTTTCTCTTTTTTTAATGTTAGGTTATATATTGACAGGAAAGATTTCCCTTATGCAGCAGATAGTACAATACTAGCTGAAATCATGGGTAAAAGCTTGTGAAATTTGTGTTGGATTAACTTCTTATCAAGAGCAGTGTAAGACAGATTTTCTAAGGTTGGGTAAGCATTCGTTTTGACCCAGTGAATATTCACTGTTTGTGACTCTGAGCAAAGGACTAAAATGAATTTGAAAAAAACCATGCTAAGCCTCAAATAGAAGTGGGTCCAAACATCAAAATTCTGAAATATATCAAAGGAATCACCACTGACACAGTACTTCCTAACTAGGATGGACAGAAGATATTTAGGTATGAATCTGTATGTACTAAATATTTGAAGTAGTTTTTTAATTCAGCAAAGTTTAAAGACAGATATCTAAAAAGCACTAGTGTAGACACTGTTCCCAGTAAACATCCAGTGAAAAAGTTTTGGTAAGGGCAGTCTGCCTTGTGACTTACCAATGAGACATGGCACTTTTATGCATCTCTTATTTCCAGAACTTGCAGAGAACCAAGGCTTTAGTTATTCTGTGCTACAGTAGGCATCCTATATGCATGGCACCTGCCATTCCTCCTGAAGCCTTTGCTAAGCTCTTACATGTGCTACTTTTTACAACTCTGTTACGCCTTTTGAAGGCACATAATATGGAATGAACTACAGCAGAAGCATGAGTCAGCTGTAGTGATGTATTTGAAGAAAAGATTTGTTGACAACCAGAACAAATGGCCACATCAGTCTTGGCATTTTATATCAGCTCAAGAGCATTTAGTTCCAAAGCGTTACAAATTGGACAAGGGTGAGTGTATTGGTTGTCATGGCCACCATTTCGGACAATGTTGGTTGTTCTCTGACAGATACTGGTAAAGCAGCAGGAGACCATCTTATTAACAATAATTTTAATAGCTCTGCACATCTTAGCACACCTTATGCAGTGTTGTAGAGACTGGGGACTGTGTGTTGAGCTCAATCCTGCTCTTGTGAAAACCTGCGTAAGAAATGGGTGGCTTTGGGATTGACGCACAATTAAAGATTAAATGGAATATGCAGGGATACACCAAAAGTATCACATCAGGAAAAGGAGAAGGGAAGGAAAGGAAAAGAAGAAACAATGATTTCGTTTCCCAACTAATTCCGGTTAGTGGTCTAACAGCAGGAAATTGGCCTTAGACATGAATAAATGGCTTACAGACATCTGAATGGTCTATTTTGCTGCTTTTAAACTTGTACAGAGAAAGAAGGAAAAAAGCAAGGCAGGGAAAAATTTTGCAAAAAGAGTTACTTGTTAAGGGGAAGGAGAAAGCAAATTCAGATTTCATGGATAACAAAAGACACAGAGAGAGTGTCTTTGGTTATCCATGAAATAACCAAAGGAGGAGGGAAAGGGAGAGAGAGGGAGGTGTTCATTTGGTGCATCAGCTCATCAGCTTTTTGAACCTATTCAGGAAGAGATGTTTGGAGATTGATGACTAGAGGGAAAGATTTAGAATTAATTTTGTGCCCTTCCTACAAATAAATGCAAGCACCTTTCAGAAAGGTTTACACAGACATGTGTAAAGCATATTCTTCTACTTTGCTCATTGTTTAATAAGCCACTGGCATGTACTAAGACACCACCATCTTTGCTTTCTCTGAAGGGTACTTTGAATGTAAAATTCTATTATTGTTATTTGTCCTACTATATTTTGTAATGTTGCTTGCATTTTGGAAATTTTCCTAGGATTTTCCTTCTAATTCCAGTTGTGGTGCCTTTGTTTATTTGATGGGACAGTTAATTTTATGTATCTTTCCTCCTGTTAAAGAAGAGGTAATCTTTAAAGTCAGGTGGATACCTGAGGGCTAATTATTTGGAAGAAGTACACCCTCTTGGTGTTATTAATAAGAACATTTAGAAGCCGTATTTTCTGAATTCTTACTTGAAAAATTCTCCAAGTACAGTAGATTTTACAGCATTATCCCTATACTTAGGTGGTTAACATAGCTTCACCAGTTCTCCAGATGAAATTCCTAATTCCTAATGAGCAAAAGTAATTCTCCTCCTTTGCTCTTCTAGATGCAGTGGTTTTATATTCCTGGCTGACCATAGTCCAGTTTCAACAGAAAACAAGGGCCTGTCCTATATGGGTTTGAATCCCTCCAGGCAAGGGGTTCACCTTCTCCTGAGGTGAGTGCTCCAGCCAGTCGGCTCTTATGGGAGATGTGAGCAGTACCAGTGTGACCTACAGATTTGTCTTGTGAAAATCAAGGTACCAAGTCACCAGGTGTCTTGGCCTTTTGCCCCCCCCCCCCCCCCCACCATAGAGACAGTGGGCAGCTGGGGATCTGAGCTATCAATAAGCAGCTTCTTAACCCCATGCCTGGCATTGCTTGCTGGCTAACAGTTCAGAGGTGTCTGACTTTCTGCACCGGCTGAAAGGTAGAAGTCTCATAAGAATGGGAATTTCTCTTTAAGCTTCAGATGTGTTTTCTCTCACATGCTCATCAGTCATTCCTCTGTTGATGGATAAATGTAGAGGGCTGGGGGCCCTTGGCACAAGAACCCTCTGCACTCCCTTGGAGGAGAGAAGCCTAAGGCCAAAAAGACTCTCCCCACAGACAAGCAACCTTCCTCAGGTCATGGTGAGAATGAGCTACCCCCAGCATCCCTTGTTTCTAAATGGTAATAGCCTGTACCCCATTGGCTAATTGGTTTCTACCCCACCCCCTGCCTTTCCCATAAAATGCCCCTGTTTCTGCTCCTGAGAAGGGAGTTTTTGTCCCTGGCCTTCCCTTTGTAGGCAGTGCTGGACAATAAAAGCTATCTCTGTGGAATTGCCGTGTGAGGCCCCTGTCTCTCTGTCCCTGGGCTTGCCTTGGGTGATTTCACAAAGGGCTGAATCACAAGAGCTGGAATCACTTGTAGCTGAGAAATTGCTGCGTTTGCTGAAATCCCCTGCTGCCCAGGGAGGTCTGCCACCGCCCCTGGAGGAGTGTTCCTTGCAGAATGCTCTCTCTAGGAAGGTCATGGCGCTCCGGGTTGACCACCGCTGGCCTCCTAGGAAGCAATAGATGAAGTTTGTATTTCTATCTTCAGATTTTGTGGTATATAAAGTTTTAAAAAGGAACTAATGGGAAAAGGGAATCTTTAAATTTCATTTTAATGAAACCTATTGTTTTTCCCATCTCTTCCCACTGCCAACGGCATCTATGGCCCCTTATAACCTTGTTTACTTCTTATTTTGACAAGTGCTCTCCGCTTTGCCAGTCAGCTTCTTTCTAACTGTCTGCTTTTTCAGTTCTAATGGAAAGTCAGCCTGCTATGTGGAGATCATTAAATCTGTTCTTTCTTACATTTCTTCTTTCCCCCACCCTTCCATTTCTTTGACCGGAGAGAACTTTGCAGAAGGCTTTTGCAAAAGTATCAAAACTTTAACCAATTTATTTACTTGTTTATAAAAATTCAAATAGAATACGTTATATGCAGTAGCTTAAAATGATCTTAGTGGTGAAGAAATATATGCAGACATCTCCCCCTCCCAATGTGCTTTCAAGACTCTGCAGTCTGTGAACTTGATGGTTGCCAAGGTGAATGTTTGTCACCTTCTATGTAATTTTTTTTCCCCTCTTTGATTTTATATGTTTTTTTGTAGCTGTTAAATTTTCGCATCTTCTCTGTCATAGACATCTTGAGAATCTATATAACCCTTTGATGACTTTCTGCCTGCTCTTTAAAATTTGGAGCTACATGATTTTTCTTTTTGTATTAATGGTAATTTCTTAAGTGACTATTAATATTAAGTCCTGTAACAAGCCACCTTTAAGAATAGCTACATTAATCCAAAATTATGCCTTTGTTTACTTCTTAAGTTATATTTATTTTTTCTTCCTTAACTAAAGTATTTTTCTAGTACTTTGAACTCTATAGTAAAATGACACGTACAGGGAAAAGCAAACTTAATTGTCTTAACATAGATTTCTGGGGCTCAACTTTGATGGCTCTGGTGTCTCAGCTCATGTTTACTTTAACATAAGCTGGGTGCGCCCATGCTGTCATTTAAGACTGCAGTCCAATATCCCAGGCAGCTTAATAGCTCTACTGGGTGTTCATGTTATTTGAGAAACTTTTAAAACCTGATCTTACATGCACCAGGGAGTCAATAGGAAACTTTAATGAAACTTGAGTGCCCAGAGATATAGAAGTAAACATATATAGAAGGATATGCAAGAACAGTGTTGCAAGTGCACAAGGGAGGTTTTGAGTGCCTGTTAAATTCTGATTTGTTTGCTCTTTTCCCATGATTTACTTAAAACATTACTATACCATACACTTGTGCAAGCTGCAAGTGTTCCAATGAAGTACAGTTCTGCTGAAATTTGAATTCTCTAAATTCAAAATATTTTGGTTTATTATTTTTGCATATGCCTTTGTATATCATGGAAAATGTAATCAGCAGCCTGGGTTAGTGGAAATGTGATTGTTTGTCATATGATTCATTTTGGGACAGGTGTCTGCCTCATGAATTTTGGATCTGCTTCTTGAAATATATTTTCCTGATTTATTTGATTGAGGCCCAGATTTGAAATTCACTTTTTCCCATCTAAGTTAAATATTCCTATCTCTGGAGCTCTTGTCTGCTCCAGGACATGAGAAGAATTGTGCCTTTCCTTTCTACACTTTTACTTTCTTTTCATACCTTGTTGAAGACAGAACATGTGTTACTGAAGTGAAGTTAGGTTTGCATGAAATCTCATTTTCCATTGGTAATTTGACAAGCAACAGATGATCTGCATTTCTCACATACCTGAACTCCTCATGCAATTCACGGATGGCTTTGGCTACTACACAAGGAATGCAACACAAAGTGGAGTTAAGTCTTAAATTTTTTCCAGAGAATATTAGCATTCAGTTTCAGCCTGACTATGCCAACTTTTGCTCTTGAGTCGTCAAAACATATAAAAGGCTTCACGCCCTCCCACTGAAATTTTTTGTAGGCTCAGGCAATATTTGTTTACCACAAACCTCTATGATATGAACATAAATGAATGTGGTGCCTTTTTTTTTTTATTTTTGGTAACAAACCTATATGGTGAAGAGGCAATTCATTAACAGCTTAGAGTGATTTTTTTTGTTTTTTTGTTTAGGAGTTTGTCCCATGCTTTTGCTTTTCCAACTATAAGAAAGAGTCAGGGACTGGGACAGTGCAGATCAAGCTTCTCAAGACAACATAAACAGAAATGAAGCGTAAACTTGATTTTGTTCTTGTCATGCTTGTACATCTCCAGCATGCCTACAGTGTTCCTATGGCACTTTCAAACAAACTTATACTTGGGCCCTTTTTACCTATAGTGCAAGGGTAAATAGCAGGGATTTGAGATGGTCTTACAATACTTTGGGCCCCACATTTCTTACCTCAAAGTTTTGAGGGAAAAAAAGGATTCAATGGAGAGCGGTAGAACTTTTACATGCTACAAATCACTTCTTGGTATCTGGTTACCTGGAGCTTTTTCTTCTGCTATCTTTTAGTCTGCAGAAGGTTAAAAAGCAAAGGATTGTTTCTCTCTTCATCACCTAAATGTCTGTCACACTTCCTTTCTCATTGCTTTCTGGAACAGAGGAGAAAATAGTGTTCTCTTGGTTTTTTTCTATTTTTTTTCTTTTTCTCTCTTGAAATATTTTTCCTGTTCTTCCAAATTTTGATTTCTGGGAATAAATGATAAATGAAGAAATCACTGCTAAGTTCTTCAGAAACAGATTAAGATGCATGTAAAGAACTTTTAAACATCAGGTTCCTCTCTATATAAACAGTGCTACACTTCCTAAAAGCCTGTCTCTTCAAATTAGAGAAGGCTGAACACAAGATGCTTAGGAGCTATTGTAAAATGTGAAGGTACAGTTTATTTTGGGAAAAGTGACTACTGATCTGGGATAAAGAGCAGTCCAGGTGGCTGACCAGGTAAGTGACTTAGTGCCAGGAGAGATGGTGCTGAATTCTTTGTGCCTGACATTAACCAAGACTCACTGTTAATATGAAATAATTTCAAACTATGCAAGGAGAGAGCAAAGGGAGAAGCTGGAATGGAAACTTCACAGAACTGATTGACTACAACCAATCTTTTGCCATCATCCCTTTCCAAAGAATGTGTACTTATGAGTGCAGGAACCATGACCCTTATGGTGGGAGGCTCAAAGAATTCAGTGCCAACCATTCCCACTCAAACAAAAATCTCAAAACAACCCTGTGGTTTCCAGACATGGCTTGAGAAACAGCGCAAGATAAACAGGCAAGTCTGTGTATGTAAGCCATCAGTGCTTACAGGCATAAATTAAAATTTCAGTGTGAGTTACCAATAAGCTTTTTTTTCATTTTTAATTTGGAATGTGTTTGGCATTTTGCCACGTCTGCAGATTATAAGATTTTTCTTCCTCTCTTTCATTATTTAATCAGTAACATGCTCATGCCAGTCTGTTTCTCAGACTCCTACGTAGTACTGAAGTATTTGAGGTACAGCTCTGGAAGAAAATTGTGTGCATATTTTTCAAATGTTCCACTGCAAGTAAAAACTTCAGTCCAACGGGATTCTGAATTTCCAATGTAATAGGTGAATTCATTGAGCTTGATTGGGAGTGACATTTGTGTAATCCTCTGAAAATCCTTATGATTTCAATGCCCAAAAGAGGTCAAAAAAAGAAGAAAGAATATTCCTAAAAGTGTAATTTGTGTTCCATCGTTAGCCAGGCCTGCAGTTTCTTTCCTGAGCTGTGTATTTAGTGTAATTCATTAGAGCGATTCGAGACGTTGTTTGCTATAAAACTGTCTCGGTGGAACAGTTCTCCCCCAAACAAGAAGTGAATTGCTAGAAGCAGGAATGAACTGAACAAGGAGGGAGATGGACTAAGAGAACTGAATTTTCTTCCCCAGTTACACAGCCTGATGTGGAGCATGTTTTGTCTAATGAGAAGAGGAAAGAGAAGCTGCTCTTAAAGTGGCTGGTGTTCTCTTCTTCCCTATCAGAATCATAACTGCATTCTGCTCTTGGAGGCGGATGGATACTGGCACCTCCTCATATCCTGATAGCCCCCTGTCACTCCTCTAGCCAAATTAGCAAGGATAGTGGATCATTCAACACAAAATACAAGCTTTTGGGATAGATGCACTCCAACATACTGGCTGTTTCAGGTGCTCTCATCACAGACTTCAGGAAGGCACCACACCTTGAATCCTGGCTTAGTCTGAGCAGCTCTGTGGTTTGAAGAGAAAAGCCTAAAATGCTTGTATTTCATACCCACAGTTTTTCCCTGCAGCAATTCCAAAGGTAATAATAAGGTAGACAATTCAGAACCATTTAAAATCATAAGTCATTCCCTAAGAAATAATCCAATTAGGTCTTAATAATAATGTAGAATGGGTTCTTTTTTATTATTTTATGGTTTTGAGTCTTCAAAATTAATTCTTGTAATATATTCAAGCTTTTACCCTTGAGACTGTATATTAAAAATTCCTCTTTATTTTTAATTGAGCATAAGATTTCAGTTAATAGCCCACCTCTTGAAGAAATATAAGAAGCATTTTCAAATGCCATATGACTTAAAATGAACATGATGATTGGGAAAAAAATCAAGACAAACTACTTGAAGCGAAGTCTAGTCAGCTGTTGGAATTCTAGCTCTATACTCCAGTAAGAATAATGGGAAAGGAAGAGCACACTAATTACTTTAAAAATGGAATTTGGTTAATTTATGAATATCGTTGGGTTGTGTAAAGTGTCAGTTTGGCTATTTCTTATTCCAGGAATTACTGGATTTATATGGAATAGTACAGGAGCATTGTTTATTTTCTGCATAAAATTTGAAAAAGGATTAAAACTTAAAACTCAGCTTAAAAGATATTCACATATTTTGAAATGAGTAAACGCTGCTAAGTTCCTGCCCTGGTCTTCTGGTGTACCTGCTTACAGGAGGAGGCAGCTAGGATGGAAGGATTCTCTGTCTTGGAGCTGGGGAAGATATTTTTGTCTTTGAGAAGAGTTTGAGGACCTGCAAGTTTTCATGATTTACACATCACTGATAACTGGCACATATGAAAGCTTTAAATATGCTTTAAATACTTGAATCCTCTGCTGAGTGGTCTGGAAGGCTATAAAGTAATTGACCTACTCATATGAATAAGTGCTTCTCAGAGAGAGAGTTGTTGAATTCAGCCCTTTGGGAGGCAGAAGTCGCAGACTGAAAGTTAATGATGCTCTGAGCATTACTTGTTTTCTTGAGGCTGCAAGACAAATACTCCATATGTTTCCCAGGAAACCTGCTACCAGCAGTGACTGATTCCTGGCTTCAGATGACCCAGCTGCCTAGTCACTGTCACCATGCTGAAATGCAAACATACTGAGCACGAAAAGGCTCCCAACATGTAGGAAACACTGTAATTCCATAGAGAAAGATTAATTATGTAGGTTCTGTATTTCAGTTACCAAAAAGGAAAAACCCAACAAACAAACCTACACTAAAAGCCCAGTACCTGTACTTTCCTGTGTGTTCAGCTTGAATCAGAAAAGAAAATACAATCTGAGGACAACAAATCTACTTCTCAAGCTACTGAGACTTGATAGTTAGAAGTTGTCTCTGATATTTAAATGTCTTCAGCATCTGCATGCCTAAACATATGTGTACAGCGTGCAAAACTCCTGTTCTGTTCTTGAGATAAAAAGACCCTTATTTTGTCTGTAGGCTTCAACCTGACATTGAAAGTAGCCCTTAGATTTCTTCAGCATGTGATCTGGTTAAGCCAGCACAGTCCAGCTCAAGTTCCCAATGAATCCAGAAACCAGAATGGGTGTTTCCAGCCTGGGGATTGAAGATTAATCATCAGGGTGCTTAAAACTCTGGCTTAAAGCTAAGATGTAAATTGAAGTTTTGTTTGTCCACCCCCATCTTCGTGGTGAAGGAGGGAATGTTGGAGAGACAGTCTTGATGCTGTGCAAGCACTGCTCAGCTGTAGCCAAGGCACTGGAGTGTTACTGAGACTTTTATAGCTACCAATAGAAAGCACAACACTATGAGGGCTGCTATGGGGAAAATTAACTCCATCTCAGCCAGATCCAATACAGTGTAATATATGTGATTATATTCTAGCAATATCTGTGACTGTGTTCTCATTTTCTATCTTATGCATTGCTGAATATTATACTGACATTTAGTAACAAAGGGACAAAAATTTCAGGATCATAAAAACTATTAATCTATTCCTCATCTGCATCTCACATGGAGCACATACTCCAAATATTTTCAACAAAGCAAAAAGCCCCTGAGTTCCTTTAAATTGAAGAAAAGTACCAATACTAAATTTTTTCCATTTTTAACTGGTCTAGAATAAATCAGTGGAAGCCAAATGAAATTCTCGCTGGATATCCATTTCTGACAATGGCTGTATTGTAGTTTTATGACAGTGGTTAAAGGAATTATATGAATCACTTCCCATAAAAATGTTTATGTTCACACTCTGTCATTGCAAAACTGGAGTTTTCATAACAGAAAAAAATATCAAGAATTTGCTTTGAATTTAAAAATTTAAAGTAACCTCCCATTCAGAATAAATTATGCTTTCATTTTTAAAAATACTTAATTGTCATGCAAGGAAGGAACTTAGCTTGGACAACTCTTGGAATGCATGTTTTCACTATTCAGAGAATAGTGATATATAATGAATAATCTTGCCTTTAAATATTTATTGAAATTTTGAACCTATGAGTTGTTCAGTCTTCACTGAAAATATTTTATTACTATCTAATATTATATTAGACAATACTTATTTTATTACTATATAACCTTTCAGTAGTCTTGTGAAGGTTTAATTAACACAGTTTTGTTTATATTTTTAAAAGTGCATAGATTCCCAGATAAAAGATCATGCATTAATACATTTAATTATTTTTAGGAGCTCCTTTGCTCCCCTGGGAATGGAGATGAATTACAGTTTAACCCAATATGTTAGATTTTAAAGAGAGGATTTCCATGCATTTACTTTGCACCTGTACATTTCTATATACAGACAATAGTAATTAGATATAGAACTGTAGTAGCCACTGGTGCTATCTGATTTTTTTTCTCTTGTCATTTAATTTTTTACACATATATGTCTAGTGTCCTTGTAAATGCATTAATTGCAGGACTCCATATTGATTGTAGATTTTTTTGAGTCTAGGTGTACATTTGTACAGGGAGGAACTTTTCCTGGTTCAATTGCATGGACGTGACCTTGCAGTTCCTTTAATAGATGGAATCAAGGTTGATGTTTGCCTAACTTCAGAAATGTATCAAAGAAGGGGGTTTGCTACATTGCTTGTATAGATTTATATAGGTTGATGCTGGAAAAAAATGGGTAGAACTTCCAATGGGACCTTGTTCTTTAGTTACTCTGTTGCTCCTTAGAAAATTATTTATAGTATGCTTGGGATAGTAAACTGGAAAAATGCGTTACCTTTATTTGGTACATGATTAAAGTTTTGCAAATGAGCATCAGGTTCACTATTGAAGAGAAATTGAAGTTGTCAGAGCAATGCACTTGGGAATTGGTTATGGAAAGTAAGACAATTTTATCTTTAATGAATGTTATGTGATCATTGGCTTTGTGGTTCACATGGGACAGAGAAATCACCTTTAGTAGATTACACAGCTAAACCAATTTACATAATAACACCATATACATTAAAAATACATTGCCCTTGTGGAGGCAGGGTTCAACTGTTGGGGAGATAAAAATAACTACTACAAACTGGCATTTTCCAGCTAAACGGATCAATAGGGATAACAGAATTCTCTTGGACACCAGCTTTAGTAGATTTCAGCACTAAGCCAGTTTCCTGAAGCACATTATGCACTTTAAAAGAGTTTGGATTTTGAATCATACATGGCCCTCTCAGCATGTGAGTTAAAATATATTTAATTCTATTAAAACTTTTCCTATCGGCTGAGATCACAAGAGGTCATGTAATCCTATGAAAATGGTCATTATTGAGGAAACTTGATCAGTAAAATAATATTCCTAAATAGTCAGGTACACTTGGGGCATACATATTCATTATATTAATATTTCTTCTCTGTAGTCAGTTATGACTTGTTTCCAGTGTTTAAGTAATTTATCAGAAAGTACACTACCACAACCTTGTGTAAGACAATTTAAAGACATATTTTGGTCAATGACCATCCTTCTTAAAGAAGGATGATCATTTGTGGATCATTGCTAGGTCTATGCCAAGAGGAGTAAGTCCTGGAGTTGATCAAGGACTGGATTAATGAAAGTTTTTTGAATTCTTTATGTTTTTCCCTACAACACTTAGAAGTTGTGTGATTTAGTTCCCCCAAGAACCCTCAAGAATGAAATTAGAAGTGATCTACCCCGTTACCAGCAGAGGGGCTAGGGGAACAATCACTTACAGGTGTTTTTTAAGCCAACTGCTGACACTGAAGAAAGGGTTGTGAAAATATTCTGTTTTACTCCTCTTTCTGCTGAACAAACTCTTAGGAGGACTTTACCTGTAAGCATCCCTCCCCTCACTGAACCCCATGTACCTCACGAGTAGGCTTCCACAGCCCATGACAACACTTTTACATAGATCCTTATAATGAAAAATTGTGAATTAGGCTGAAATAAGAAATAGGAGTCTGCAGGATTGGGGCTCTGTTACATATCCCCCAAAAAGTTCAGCATGAAGGAATTTAGGACATTTCAGAAGAATTACTGACAGATATAGGCTAACAAAGGAGCTGCTTGGGATGTATTTTATCCATATGCTGTTACTGGCTCCATACTGAGATAATTGCTTGTTGAAGTCAGGCTGAGAATAAAGTCACTATGGTCCAGGCTTTTTCACAGAGACTGCAAGAGATCACCACACCCAGGGGGAAAATGAAAATGTTCCATAATTTCTCAGTCTCTTCTGAAAAAAGCTTATACATCCAACAATAGATTTCAAGATGTTTCTTCCTAGAAAGGTACCCCTTGGTGTACCTTTGCCAGTCCTGAATGCTTGGGGCCCTACATTATTACAGACCTTACTTGTTTTGACCAAGCCATACTCAGAGTGTTACAATTTTCTCATTTTCCCGGGTGAAATGTCCCCTCTGTGGGGTCCCCATCCCTCCAGTATTTTTGTAAACATTTACCTTAAACCAATTCAGCAGGCTGTGAATGGGAATAACAGAGGCAGATTCATTCCAACCTGCATAAGGAATGGTGAGCACTGGTACAGGGATGCTGTGGAACTGAAAGACCAAACTACCCATTCAGAGCAGAATTAATCAGAAATAAATTGTATCAGAGACACAGCAATATAATGGGCACTGGCAGGCAAGCTCTCTTGGACCTTGCTGGGGTGAAAAGGAAAATAACATTCTTCAACGTCACTTAGTATATCAAGACAACATTGCTTATTAATGGAGTTCAGGTCAATTTACTAACCACTTTAACATGGTTCAATGACAGTTAGAAAATACCTAAGATGTAACTGCAGCAATATATATTAAAAAGTGAAAAAACCCCATCCTGCAATGAATTGTTTCAAACACGATTTTAATTTAAAAAATCATTTAGTAAAAATTCAAATTGTTCAAAGAGGTGGACAGTTTTTCAAGATGAGGAGTCTTTATGCAGTTTTTGAAAAATCATGCCATGTACAAAGCCCTTGTGACTGTTCCCTGTTCATTTGTTTAAAAATTCATAAACTAGAATTTCTTTCTATTTGCTTATCAGCAATCACACTCCATACCTAGAATATTTTATACCTTCCAGCAGAAATGGAAAATAACACACAAAAACTTATATTTGTAATGAAAAAAAGCCAAAAACCAGAGTGAAAGGAGAACTGGCTAGTTTAATTTCATATCAGGGTCTGAAGTAATTTTTTGAGTATGGTCTCACCCAACTATACAACACTAAATGTGTGTATGTTTGTGTCAGTATTTGCATTTAGTTATCTTTTTGTTGAGTAGTACCAGAAGTGCAAACCCCTTTATATGTGAAATCTAAGGGAAATATTACTTCAAGTTTTTTTGTTCATCTGTTTGTTGAAGTATGTGGGTTTGGGAATTCATCTTCATCAAGTTCATCAGCAGTTTTGCTGGGTTTTTTTACCATGATGATTGAACAAGCTAGTAATCTGAAATTCGTACACTATCAATACAAGTGTAATCGAACCTTGAATGCTTTTAGCACTTTTGTACAAGAGAAGGAAAGAATTTTGAATTAAATGTGCAGTCAGTAGTAAATTCATAATACGATTTTCTACTGCTCTTGCCCAGTCTATCTTGCAAAATGCTGCTGTGAAAGAAATGTCATCTGAAGTCAAGCAAATGCATGATATCCTTCAGATTTATCCCAGCTATGAAGTTTGAAACAGTTCAGAGATATTCCTTTGAAATAGTATTCTATCAAACTATTTATACATGTCCTAGATTTTCCAGCAGTGTTCATGGTACATAAATAAATGACTGGAGCTTGTGTGCTAACAAGCTAGAAAGCTAAATGTTCATTAATCAAAGAAATCTGACACAACTCTTTGTCTTTCAAATCAAAGAAATGAAATGTGAACTCCAGAAAGTAAATTTTAGGAAATGAAAGGCTATACGAAAAGAACAGTGGTGAAAGATTTGTTGTTAGCTTAATGTTGCATTTGAAAGCAGCCTGGTCATACAAAGTGTGATGGATTACTGGACTACTCTACTTTAATATCTTCCTATTTGATACCTGTGATCTGTGACCAGTACTGAGCAACTAAGGAGGTTTGTGATTAGATAAAAATCTCTCACACTGTGATATATACCTACAACATCATAGTTTGCAGGGAACCATAAAAGGATTTTTTGTCCTCTTAATAAATTAGTCTTCCCCAGAGTTTTTTGTTTGGGTCGAGGCTCTGGAAAACTGCACAATCTTCTGTTGCTTCAGTCAGCTGCTGTGTGATTCTTTTCTTGCAACACCAAAACGCCACAGCTTGTATTACCTTTCCCATTTTTGAAAATGTCAGTAGACAATATTTGGTTAAATATTTTAAATACATTTAAATAAATAAATACTTCAAGGGTGATTTTTCATAAAGGCAGAGACAGGTATTCTCTCCCTAACAAGCCTGCCCTAGATTTTCTACCTGCTATATTAGTCCAAGATGTGATTTATGATTTTTTCCTTGAGCTCCCCAACTGACGAGAGGCCTGTGCCAAGACCCATTTTTGCCTCAAAGCTCTGTTAGAGGATTGAGGAAATAATTGGCTTAAAGATATGGGCAAGAAGAATTGAGACATCAGCTGGCAAGCCCATTAAAATGTCAGGCATTATCTCCCCTAAGTGGCAGGAGAAGGCTAAAATGTAACCTTTAATCTGTTAATCATTAATTTCAGAAAATAAGTGCACAGTTCTCCCTCTAGCAGGTCCGTGTAGAAGCACACCCACTTGACTGGGCAAACAGGTTTGGTGGAGCACGTACCACCCACATGACGGGTTCTCGGCCAACTCCAGGGTGCTCACACCACCCTCCAGCCCCTTCAGTCAGCAGAGCAAACACCACTGCAGAGCTGCTCGCGCAGGGTTACCCAGCACTTCCATCCCGGCTCTGCAGCAGCTGTGTGTGTCCATCACATCCCAAATCAGGTTGCTATAGAAAGAACGGTTTCTGAGAGGCATGTTTGCTTCAACAGCAGGGATGAAAATTAATCATTGCATGTGACTCATGAAAGACTAGAGGAGGTATTTGTGGCAGCTGGAAGTTTAGCAGGATGAAGAAAAAGCGGGGTGAGGAGCAGCACAGGCACAAAGACAGGAATTCTAAACAGGGAGAAAGAGGAACATTATAAAGGAGAGGAAGAGAGGAACCTGGGAGTGGAGGAAACCCAGGAGTAGGTGAACTGAAGATTTAAGAAAATACAGAAAGGCAATAAAAATGAGTAGGAAAATACAGCAAAGAAATGTGAAAAGTAAAGTTAGACTTTACTAAGAAAAAGAAAATGGAAGATTCAGGAAGTGGAAGAATCAGACTTAGCGAGGCAGCTCCCAGCTTTTGGCCACATAAACTCACCACACTAACACGAGCCTTCTTCCTCCTCACTCCAGTATTTCTATGTTTATTTGCAGTCCTCTTTTCTCCTTCTTCCTTCCCTGCTCGCGAGCATCTCCTCCATGCACTTCTCCGCGGTTTTCAGCCTGCTTCATTCTGTATTTTACACTGCACTGTTCCTCTAGCTCCTGGCTCTCAAGGGAAGAAGACAGTGCTGGTAGACATTGTAATGATGCTATTGCATGGCAGGAAACATGCACTTAGAGGGACCTGTTGACCAAAAGGTCTGGGAGATTTCTGGGGACATGAGAACTGGTGAAGTGCCAGTGTGGTGCGGCTGATTAGGGAGGTGTGTGCAGGTCAGGGATAGGAGAGATTGGCATGAAGAAATGGTTGGATGCTCTCAGTCATTGTGCCATTATAGCTAAATGTAGACTGAAGAGGTTATTAATTTAGGGGTGATTTTTAAAGCAAAAAAAAGGGATGATTAAGCATTTGCCTCCTGTGAAAATCTAGTGCTTTGGATACCTAAATCCCTTTGTGTACCTGAAAATTTCTTCCTTTATTGCTATAGGGAGGGAAATATGGAACCAAACAGCATTTCTTTACCAGTTTCCACATCTTTGTTTTCTGACAATGTTTGAAGACTGAATGCTTCCCATATTAGTCAGGTGGGCTGTGATGCATCTAATGCACCAGGGAGTAATTCCTTTGACTTGGGGAATAGGAAGCACTTTAAAAGGCAGGGATACTCTATCTGATGCAGGAAGATATGAATGTGACCTCTCAGTCACCCAGAGGTTTCTCTGACTAGAACAAGTCACTGGAATAGCCTCTTGTATTTTCCTGAAACAGATAGTTAAAGCAGCTGTCTGTAACTCTGTAAATACCACAGAATGTGTTCGCATTTCAAGCTCAGGTTGTATTTCTAAAATCTATTGCATTCTAAATTTGGAATCTGCATTTAAGCCTGGGAGGTTTACTCTATCCTAAAGCCTCCTTATCCCCTCCCCTTCACGCCACCTCCCCCTTAACACTTCTGTTCCTCCATTGTTTCTAGTTCGCAGCAGAAAAGGAAACAAACAAAGCAAAAAGTGTTTGCCATTATTAAGAGATAATAAGAGCCACTCCCTTTAACTAATCTAGGAGAATCTGCCTATGGTGAGCAGCTGGGACGATCTGGAGGCAATGAAGATCAATGTATTGCAGTGCCCTGAGACACAGAATTTAAATGCCATTCTCCAGGGCAGTGAAGCTTTAATAAACTCCAAACATTGTTAGCAAGCTTGGGAAATTCAGGATCCTGAATGCTAAATAGGAAGGAGGACAAGAAGGCAACAGATGTTAGTGTGTGTAGAAATGTCATATGAAACCTCCAAAGTCTTGACAGCTATGGTATTTATCATTGGGTTGATACTGCACAAATTATACCTGTTGTACATGCTTTCTTTCACTGTCACTTACAAAAGAAAAAAGCATTGTTTCACTGGCAAGATTTTAGACTAAAATTTATTCAAATGTTGACACAATATTCTACGAAAAATATACATTATAATATTTTTCTGGTAACAGTCTACTTTCACAGAACATATTTGTTATTATATTCTGGTATAGTTCAGCCACATTATGATTGAAATGGGGCAAAAGGCTGACTTTTTTTGTCTGCTATGATTATAATGATGCTGCTGTGTTGTGAATGCTTTTTGGGCAGGTTTCCAAAGCTGAAATGATAATTCTGTCCATGTTTTTTTATGTTGTACAAAATAGGGGAAACATTTATTTAAAAAAAGAGTGCCACATAACTATACTATATATACAAATTCCAGCAGGCAGTGGTTTGCAGAAAAGCAGTGCTCAAAGAAGATTTGCTATATCCACATATGAAATTCAATTTATCATCCTTCTTACATTTTCATCTAGTTGCTCAATGAAATGCATGAAATTATTTCCATTCTGTGGAACACGATAGTCTCTTAATGTAGAAGGTTATAAAAAACACCAGTGTCTTGACCTCCACCCTGCTACAACCACTATTTTAGAAAAGTGAACTCATTTTTGAAGGTTAAATTTTGCTGAGATCAAAGGCACTTTGGAACTATTGGTACATTTGCAGTGCTTTTGAGCACTTGTCGTGGGCATGTGAGCAAAGTCAGAATAGGAGAGACTAACTCTCTTCAAAAGCTTTCTATTTAATCATTTCATCTGGTGAAATATTTTATTCACTATATTTTTTTTAACTGCCTTTCTGATCTGGTGTTTACATAGAAAAGCACCAAAGGACCTGGAGTCTATGAAAACTCTAAAACAGAGAATTAAGCAATTTCTTCCTTCATCCCATTATGTAGCAGGGTTCTTGTGAGTTTGAGGATTGTACATTTGGACCTTCTTACATTGTTTTCTGGATCAAACAAGTCTGGGCAAGCCCTGCACATTAGTTCTCTAAAGAGTAATCACCAGAGACATTCAAGACTACTCTCAAATATAATTTCCAAATACTGTCCATGCATCTCAGCAGTTCCTTGATTCCTTGCACTTCTCTAGCCATGTGCCACAATCACTGGAAAACTTTCTTCCTTTGAACAAGGGTTGACAGCACATTTCTAAGAGATTTGTGATGCAGGAATTAGACATATAGGTGTAGAAATGGGGTACATTAGGCTGATAAATCAGAAACAAATATTCTTTTTTTTATTCAATTACAATTTCATTATTGTATTTTGTAGGGATTAGGATTGGAACAATCTTAATCCATACAAAATGAGTGATAATCATTGTCTGTTAAGGTCTACTCATCATTTGATTTGTCATGAAATTTCATGACAAAGGAAGTATTATTGTACTCCATTATTCCATGCAACATGTGCTACAAAGTCCTATTGCTTTGGTTGCTGCCCTTTCTGTGTGTGACTCACAATTCTTGCAAATAATGGTTCATAGCCTGCCCTCACCACTTTTCCAGAGAAAATCCAAGGGCATGAGAAGACACGAAAGGTCCTAGCTGTTAATTTTAGACTTGAGAGCTGGGGCTTCTTATAAATCTTTGTTATTTTAACTTTCATTAGTCAAATGAAAGAGTAAGACCCATGGTCCAGCCAGCCCTGTAGCCTCTCCATATCAGTGCTAGTACAAGATACTACTTAGGACAGCATGTGTGACTGGCCACAGACTGTGGCAGGCTTTACCTGAACCTTCCCAGCCAAGGTTTTCATAACAAACCAAGTATGAGTCTCTTGCTGGGATTTTTTTCTCTTCTTTTAATCAAGGTAGCACATTCTTACATTCACATTTGACTGATATTTGGCTGTTAAGCAGAAAAGTTCTTAGGAATTTTAATAAAATTTTAGCACTGAATTCTTCTGCTACAATGGAATCAAAATAAGAACCTGGCTAAAATTCAGTGACTGGTTGACTCATGCAGTTAGGAATGCTGGAAAAGCTCTAGAAGGTATTCTGTCCAGAGATCTGGCATTGACTTTTATAGGACTCCCATGTAGATTGGATTAAATGATCAGCACTCTAACAGCTGTTTCCAGAGCAGGCCACAGTTGAATTGAAAAGCAAACCACAGACAGTGCTTCTGAAATACTCACACTTCACACTTTTCAGGTATAGCAGGAGGAGAAAATATAGGTGGAAAAACAAACATATAAATACTAGTTTTGTCTTTAATTGAGACAGATTTTAATTTGTTTTTTAGGTTTCTTTACCCATTTTTGTTTGTTTGTTTGTTTGTTTGTTTATAGCTTCAGACATATACTAAAGACTCACTTTATGCACGGTCACAATGTGAATACAGAGATTTAGGATTTATTATATGCCTGATACACCAGTCATTCAAGCAGACCCTGAAGTTGAAGAACAAATATGCTTTCTTACTGTCTTTTTCCCCGTGCCATGACCCTGCAGGAGGCAGGATCACTGTTCTGCTTTTCCTGTGTGCACCAGTAGATTTGCTCTAGTCTGACAAGATAGATACACTCCCTAAACTGGAGTAGCTACAGCACCATCATTTTTCTGTATGTTCAGGCATCCTGTTAAACATTTGTTTCTGCCTCTCTCACCTGTTGAGCAAGGCAGGTCTGGAGCCCCTACTGGGCTTTGTTAGTGCACAAAATTATGTTCTTAGGAAGATAAAACTTCTTATCTTATTTTCAGAAAGTGGCCATGTCTATCCCGGTGAAATCAGTTAAAAAAAATGTTGTTCACTACTGATCATAGCAAATGTGGATTTAATGTAGAGCACAAATCAAAACTTCTTCTACCTCTGAGATGCATTTGGTTCTGTATCTCACAAGTCTTGAATTTCTATATTAAAAAATCAGTCACCAGATATTGTTGTCATTGCATGTTTCAGTGAACCTTGTGCTGCCCTTAATGGCACATCTCTTTTAAGATTTCTCCATTATGCATAATGCACTGTAGAGATCTTAAGCCTAAGTGATGTGAAACAACCTGTTGTCTGGCTAGTAAAAAAAAGAGCTCAAAACCACTGTTTTAGTTACATAAGTAAAACACAGTGAAGCAGTTAAGCACTCAAAACAGTTTAAGATTTAAAATATAGAAAACATGCAGTTTGGGAAAGTTAACAAGGTAAAAAGAAAAAAAAAATAGATTTTTCAATATACTGCTGTCCTTTTAAGCAAGAACAATGAAACCATGACCATAAACACCTTAATTACTCCCCAAGTGCATATTATGGTGATGACCTGCATCCATAGTCTCATACAGTGGTATTTCTGTCTCTTGGGAAGACACAATTTTGTTTCTTGTAGATAGGTTGCTATAGCCACACACAATTAATGAAATTTTCTGAAGATGGGCTGCCTTAGCCATGCATGCTGTAAAGGGAAACAAAACCTTGTTTCTGCCTTTAGCCCTCCCTGGCTTAAGAAAACTGCCCCATTTTGTTCTATACTGCTTTCATTGTTGTGAGGGAAGACATACAGCTATGACTCATGGAATCCCTTTCCAAACAGAATAGTAGATAAAAAACAACATGCATAATAAAGCCATTCTTCCTCAAGCATGTAATAACAATAATAAAACTCACAGTTGTTTTGCTCTCTGCCTCACCCCCTCCAGTTCTCTAGGATCTCCAGGCTGCTGGAAGGACCCATAGGTCTGTAGTTCCAGCAGTGGCCTTTCTCCTAATATGACCTATCTGGGCAGAGTGGGGTAGCTTCTCTCACAGCATCCTGAAATGGGAGAGCAATAACCACGCTTGCCAGCACTGTCAGTGATACAATTTCTTGGGCAGGATAATTTCAGTGATTAAGGATGGGCACTTCTGTCCTATAGCCTTCTGCAGTGGGGTAAAAATTTATCCAAACAAGGCGTCTCAACTAAAACTGCAAAATCCTTGAGCTTCATTTTGTGCTTCATTGGCTGGGAAGTGAAAAGACTTCCCCTTGCTAAATAAAGAGTGTTTTGCTGCCAAACTTCTGCAGTTGCCTTGCACAATACAAGGCAGGAGAGAGAATCCAAGGCAGCGCTTCGTGCACTCTTTCACATCATTTAACATCCCTCAGGCACGTGCACCAGCCCACTGTACATGGGCACTTACAATGGAGCAAGGTGGTTGCCAGGGTTACCACAACCTGTCCAAAAAACTGAAAAACAAAAGTGAAAGAGCCACACTGCCCAGCAGAATTCCTGTCAAGCGTGTTGCCTCACATGCTGCCTTAAGCTGCTCTAGAAGAAAAGGCAAGTCTTTCACAGGCATGCAAAAAGGAGAGCTGTGTTGTAGCTAACAGCTTAGTGTAAGAGGCTACTGATCTGCAGGTTGGAAAGACACCAAATACCCGTCCCTACAAGTGAGGTCACAGCTATTGGATTCCTCAATAGAACTGCCTCAGCTAGAGAAATAATTAAGAAAAAAAAAAGTGCTAAACAATAACCCCATTAAAGTCCACAAATCAATAACTGGAAAATTTAGTATTGCAATCTCCTTTTCTTTTCTTAATACTTTTTTATTTTCTTGAACAGCATTAAAATGCCTTTCTTATATTGTTTAATATCAAACTATAATTACATTTGCTGTACTTTGGCTGCATTGCAAGGTTAACATAGAGATGTACTCTATAGACAGGCAGCCAAAAAGACAATATGTCTTCATAAAAAGAAGACTTTATTCATCACTGCCACAGCATCACATAGGAATAGGGGAAAGACATCTTAATTCTTTCAAGGCAACAATGCCCTGATACAGACTTCAGAAATGCAGGAATAAAGTGGCAGAGAAATTGTCAGCTACTAGCAGTTAACAAAATCTCCAACCAAATCCAAACTGCTGAATCACCAGTTATTTCTGTAAAGCACCAGTAAATGCAGTTTTCTCCACTGACTTTAAAGAGACCTCAGTGACTACCTTGCAAGCCTACAGGACAGCCATCTAAACCCAGGTAAATTGAGTCCTATGCTGAGACTTTATAAGAAGAGTAAAATCTAACTGATAAGGTAATTTGATATCTGCCAGTCCATGACACCATCTAATTTCTTTACCTTACAGGAAAAAGATAAGGTTTCTGTTCTAAACATTAATTTTTGTCCCTTACAAAAGTTCAAATTATTTGTTTTTCAGGACTCAGAGGGAACAAGGCTAAGAATGGGCTAGTGGCTTTGTATTTCCTTGATATATCTTTCCTTCTTTAGGAATCTTAAACCTTTCCTTCCTCCCTGTGCTATCCTAAACTAATCTAAATACATATTGTGTTTTTTCACCTCTTTCTGGAACAGATGTAAAGTAAATATTTGTAACCAAAGGAAAAAGTGCCATTCACTCGCCACAGATGTCTGCTTAACTGACAGAAGAGAAGATATCCATATCTGATTTTTTTCTTAAATTAGTGATATCCAAGAGTGACACCAAAATCTCCTTTTATTTCTAAGGCTTCAGAAAAGAACTTTCCCTCTCAGCACTAACTGATTGTGACTAGTATAGTATTTTTATTTATGTTTCTCCAAGCAGCAGTTAGCATGATAGACGAACACAGGAAACAGGAGAGAAAACGATGCTCTCAGGAAATCTGATGAACGATACAATTGCTCCATGCCTGCAGGAAAAGAAAGTCTATGAAGTTCCTTTTCTATTGCATGTTTATTTACTGGCAGCAGATTCAATGTCTTTATTTTATCTTTATTTTTCATTTTGAACTTGGGAATATTTGAAGCTGGGAATGTGACTCAGAGATAACGCTGCACTTCATCTGAACTTCCTTCATCTGAAGTTCCCCAAAGATCTTTGTCAGAGGCTTCTATCTGGGTAAAAAGCAGAAGACACCATATCCATTGAAGGTCAAACTGGTTACAGACGGGTAGATTTTCAAATGGTGCTGATACATGTCTTCCCTGCAAGATAATGTGTGAGATGGGTTCCTGAGATGGTGTAGCAGAGGTGTTTCTGAAAGCCCAGCCAGTATCTCTGAACAGAGCTGTGCAGCACTGTTGTGTGTGTATATTAATTCTCTGGAGTAAGATCACATGTGCTCAACATAGTTCAGCGGGCTGTCACCCACCTTGAACCTTAGGACTTTCAGTAGGAAACAGCAGCTCAGGTACCACAGTTTAATCTTTCACAGCAAGCAAGAGATGTTGATGCTTGTTGTACACATCCTGAATGATCCTACAGTAAACCTGAATGAGAGTCACCTTGTCTGTCTGAGTATCTCACAGTTGTTACTATCATGGTTCTCATTTACCACCCAAATATGAGTTTATTTAATTTCATTTTATTTTATTTATTTTTTGCATTTAATTTGTTGTTTGCTTGCTTGTGTAAGGTTGCCTTTTCTTTTCTGTTTTCCTGACCCTCTTTTTGATACCCTCCTGAGCCCTTCAGTCACCCTTGAGATGCACTGACTTAGAGCACTGTAAAGATAATTTATTGATATGGTGTTCCTTGTAATGCTTTAAAAATGGCTACCAGATTTTTTACTGAAGATACCCAAGGGACTGAGCCCTCTCTTTTGTTCTGCATTTGTATCATGTCCTGATCTTAGAGCATTTATGTGTTAATCAGTGATTCTATGGTTCTGTGAGTCTTTCTCAAAGCAAATACAACACACTCTTCTCACTATGCTACTCTCCATTTTCCTACAAAGTAGCTACAGGAGCAGAGCAATCAAAAAGCTTCATGTACCATATTTTGGATTAAAAGAATAATTAGAAATACATCAAGGAGGAAAAAAAATTCCGTGGCATTGCTGGGAGTATTAAACTCCAAACATCTATGCTGCTAAATTAATCATAGACAAGAAACACCTCCACACAGGGGCCTGCCACCATCTCTAAGTGGTTGGATAGGTTCCTGATATGGTTTTTGCTTATCTGCTCACACTTTCTCAGACAGGTCTCAGGGAATCGTAAAAGGTCAGGAACCATTCCACAAAGACTTGATGGATGAAGCCATTTGGTTTTAGAAAGTAAAGTTCAACAGTATGAAACTGTGACAGTCTCTGCCTCATATTGGTACCAGAGATGTGACTCAGCTACACCTACTTACCAACAGAGACATAGTCAGTGTGTGTGCAGGAAAAAGGTATGTGGGTTTTAATTTTCCCTACAGTGGATTGAATGTGGCAATGCCTCTTCCAGGTCATAGGTATGGTGCTGTTGGGTATTCTTGACTAATGGTGTTTAGGAGAAGAGAAATTTACTGTATAAACCACTTCTGACAAAGCTTTCCAGGCAGCTTTCCAAGAAGGGGAAAAGAGAAGTTCAGAAGGTTCAAGGCAAAATTATGCTGTTTCTGCTTTGGAGGCAAAATGATGGGAAGCTATCAAATGTATGCCATGAGAATATCAACATCTTAGGCTGTTTGAAAGAAGAGTATACTTTCACCAATATTTTTTTCCCCTCTTTCTAAAAGCAAACTGGACTCTAAGTCTGGCATTTTAATAAAGTCACAAAACTTACCTATAAGTGGCAGTTTTAAATTGGGAGGGGGTTGTCCATAGATAGTAGGGGAAATCTTCCATCAAAAGAGAGCAACCTTTATCTTTAAAAATTCATTTACCATTGAAGAAAGCAGATGCATTCTCCCAGCCAAAGGGCTGCTCCCAAACAAAACATGGGTGGTGTTTTGTCTCAAAAGATTTCCATGTGATTATTTTGCTCAAAGTATATTACTCATGTACATGCTCAACTGAACACTTTAATTTTTAGTTAATCTAAGCCAAGTTTGAATTTGCAAAATTCAAATTGTTGCAAAACAGTGTGATATAAACTGGGGGTTTGGCACAGAATTTGATGAAGATTTCTACAGAGAGCCTGGATGGAACTTTGGATAATAGAAGGAGCTACTTCACTGTCTTCACCCTCTTGATACCGTAATTCACATGCAACCAAGGAAATATGTATAATACTACAGATAGAAAGAATATCACATGTAATATAGAGAAGTAGAGAAGAGGATAAAGGTCACTGAAAAGACATTTAAATTTCTTCTTTAAAGAAGTAATAATACATGTGAAAAGTCTTGCTGGAAAAATAGGATATATATGGAAGAGAGACAAGAACTGTGGCTGTTGAAAGATACACCTAGGTGTGAATTTTCTAAATCAGCCTC
This sequence comes from Aphelocoma coerulescens, assembly GCF_041296385.1. Classification (NCBI taxonomy): domain Eukaryota; kingdom Metazoa; phylum Chordata; class Aves; order Passeriformes; family Corvidae; genus Aphelocoma; species Aphelocoma coerulescens. The sequence continues at coordinate 22,690,909 of NC_091014.1, read as the reverse complement.
TTGTGATATATTGGTTTGTGCAGGAAAGGGTTTCCTATTGTATTTTGTTTAGCTTTTTCAGTTGCTACTGTAGGCACTTGCTTTTATATTTTTTACATTCTTTGTGGAAAAAGTAAATTAACAAATTATAAAACCAGAAAAAGCTATTCGTTGTAGGAGAGTCCTAAAACTCTCAAGATAAAATAAATAGTAAAAATGCCTTTTAGGTTTAATAAATCCAGTGACAAAACCTATTCTATTTTTCACACACTTTTCAAACAATAAAAAACTTAAAAGTATCCTGAAATTTTACAAATGCAAAAATAAAAAAATAAAAAAAAAGAGTAATTGTCTGTGTTCTTAATTGACCAGCCTCCCTATTGTATCTAATTTTCTTCGTGAGGGTTTTGAAGATCTGTGTAAATTGGCTGCTGGATTTAAGGATTGTGATATATGCTGACTGATGTATGTCTACATTTTATTTATGCAGGCTTGAAAGGCTGATTCTGAAACAAATAATGAATTAGCCTACAATTTACCTGTTTATTATCTCACAAAACCAGTAAGTATTTACATGGTTTCATTTATTAATCATACAAGAAAATAAAATATTGCTGGTTCTAAACTTTAGTCTCTTAGGACTATTTCGGACACAAAACCTTTTGACAATAACTATAAAAAGAGGAAGAAAAGGTCCTTCTTTTTTATGGGAGTAGCAATTTTTATTTCTTTCCACAGAATAAATGACTTAAGAGGACAAATGATGGGAAAATTGAGAGGAGGATAATCAGAACCTGGGTGTTAGTGTAATTTCTTGGGAATTAGGTGGTTTCTTGGAAATATTTGCAGCTGTGATTGCTTCAGGAATGTGTCTACCTATTTGCATTAAGAAAAAATAAATAAAAAGCTAGATTTAAGCTATGTTTTCTGTAATAATGACAGGAACATATGGCCCTACTGAGGTCCAAGAACTATGGAAAAATCATGTAATAAATTCCACACAGTGGGGAAAAAGGCCACTGAGTCTTGTAAAACTGAAGTCTTTTCACTACAGGAACATTTAAAGACTATTTTCAAGTGATAGACAACAAGGCTGAAGTGTTTTTTGAAAGTGCCTGCAAATGTTTATTCATGGCTGCTGTTCACTCCACAGCTATGCAGGGAAAGCAACTTATACATATGCAAATAGCACTGAACTTGGCATTTGTATGTGAAATTACCTGATTGACATTTAAAATCACTGTGTCTTGTGCAGTTAGGAGAGTTATTCAATTGCCTCTATTTAAGAATTCAGCCTTAAGGCACAATTTTTATGAAAATAAGAGTATATCCAAGCATCCTCTGTCAAACTTTGCTTTCTTTCAAGATTCTTTGCAATACCCTATATGCTACTTGATTGAGATTGTCCCTATAGAGAAGTAATTGTGTTACAATTGTAAGGCATGCATTTCTTTGCATGTAGGAGCCCTTTACTATGAAAGACATTAAACATAAATGACAGTATAATTCAGCCTTGGTTGCAATAAATTATTCATTTTTTCTTGAGTACCTGGATTCGAACAATTGAAGAACTTTCCCTCTTGCAGTAGAAGTCTCTGCTGTTTACCAGCCTTCTTGGCACTGTTTCTTGGTCTTAACCTTATAATAAGAAAACCAGTTTATTTCTCAACAGAATGAAAATTATTCTGCCCTTTCATGTCTTTGTCTGGTCAGTTTATGACATGCAGAGTTCAGGGTGTGGATGCTGAAAAGCTAGAAGCAGAGAAATTCTCCAGCTTTCTGCCGGCATCCTGTGAAAGGCTTGCTTTCTCACACAGGCTAGCTGAAAACAGTTTGAGGTTTTTGTAAACCAAGACTTTATCTCACAGGTGCAAGCTTGTTATGCAGTATTGTTATGGTACACTGGAGAAAATACTTTGAAATGGGTGTTATAGGGTCTTAACCAATCACTCTGGGAGGTGGATGGTCAAAGGACCAATGGCCTCATGCCATTCAAGCAAACCAAGTTATATAAACGAGTTTGTAATTTATTAAATTATTCCATTTCTTCCTGGACTGAACTTGAATCATGATTCTCACCATCCCCAGTACAACAGTGACATCAGGGTACATTTCATCTGGGGTGGGGTTCACATCATGGTGTCACACATCTAAGCTTAGGTGCCCTAACTCAGTGGACAGCTTTTGCTCTGTGAGGGTGCCTACACTCCGGTGGGAGGTTTGTTTCCTCCTGTAAAAGCAGCTGGATACCCTATCCTAGATGCCTCCCTGCAGGCAACTGAATCAATTTTATCCATAGTAAAGACAATGAAATCTGTGAAAGGACTTAGATGACCCAAAGTGGTGCCTAGTTTCTCTGAGTGAGCAGTCATTTCTCTACACGTCATGGCTATATTGACCAGAACTTCAGGGATTGTAGTGGTAATTTAAGCATCCTACACCTCTAAGTAAGGAAAAGTAGGTTTCTTCCTCTAATAGCTGAAACCCATCCCTGATGCCTTTCCAAAAAGTCTCTAAAATGAAGCTTTCAGATAAGAAAGGCAGACAAAGAAATGCATCTCAATAACTGTCCACATTGGTGGTTTCCTTTTCTTAGCTGTATTCCAGCTATCTATCTTGTAGCTCAACAAGCTTCAGCAGTCAAAACCAAGGGATAAAGTGAGCACTGATTTGCTTGACTCTGTGTATTATGTATATCCATTCTCAGTTTTTCATAGAAATAAAGGATGACTTTTATCTTAGTGCAGTTGTATTATATTTGGCTACAGCCCAGCTGAAGCACGATCCAAAGAGTATCCATGGCCCAAGTTCCTCATATCCAGCTTTTTCCTTAGGGTCACTGAAAATCAATTAGAAAGAGCATTCAAACTACTCCTAGAGATATTGTAATGGAAATATCTCTTATTCAGCCTAATTGTTCAGTGAGTTATTGTTGTTACTATTGTCAATAATTTTATCCAAAATAAACAGATGTCAAAGTACAATAAGAAGGTAGCCAAGCTTTATTATGGAATGAGTAATTTAAAAATATTTATTTAATGATTTTCACCTTCCTTTCCTCAATTTATCAGTAAAGAAGCCTGTAAAATTCTGTAGCTTCTAAGTTATTTTATCATCTTCACAACCAAACTCTCACACACACAACTTTACTTTCATTAATTAGAGGAGTCCAGGAAGATTATGCCTATTTTTGGAGGTCTTGCTCCAACAACTTGATCCTCAAATATTAAGCCACAAGCGTCAGTGAGGACTTATTGTACATGTGCAAAACTTGTGGCAGCAGTCACAGCTTCTGAATTTTTCATTCATACTATGTTCTATCAAAATTATTTCCTGCAAGAGGTCAGGGGCATTTTGGCTTTTATAAGTAGCTGCTGTCCAAATTCTTTACTTAGGGGACTTGAGCAGGAAGAACATATAATAGAATGAGGTTCAAAAACTAGCAGCATTTTTAATAAGCAACTTTCCTTCCATAGAAAAGGATTAGGGAATACAGGAGCTGAAGGCAAATAATTATCTATGAGATACCAAACAGTAGTCAGTAATTGGTGGCAAAATAAGATTAAGTATAGATTTATGTAAACTGAAAGTGTTCTCAAGCTTACCTCTCTACCTGCTTATTGATCTTCTATTATGTAATGTTCACTAGAGCTCAACATTAAGCTGAAGTCCACACACGAGCTAATTCAATTAGCAGAAGTCCCTCTTAGGATGGCACAGAACTGCCATAATTGCATCTATCACTGCTTCCTACACCTCGGTGTCCGTCCAACTGACTTTAGCTGGTTTTGGATTGGAGATTATTGTTCCTTCTGGTATATTTATGGGGGTTTTATTAATATAATATTTGTAGTGTTGGTATAGTTCAGACTTCCTTACCAATGCTATTAAAAATTATCTTTCTAGATTTATTACTGGAATGCTACAAAATTTGTCTCTTCTGGGACATCTGTGTTCCTAGCTTTCTACAGGTTTTTCCCTTGTTGCAGATTATATATCACCTTCAGACTTTTAAACAATCCCGTGTCTTGCATATTATGCTGGAATGCACTGCAGACTGCCATCTGAAAAATACCAATGGGACTATTTCAATGGACTTATTTTAGTTGTCTACTTGTTGGGGAGATTTTTCTGCTGGTGAATCCCAAGTAAGGGACAGTGCAGTTGTGCTGCCTCAAATAAACTTGGAACTCAACATATTTCAAAGGAAAGGAAGATTTCCAGATATTTTGAAATATTACTTTACCTTGGAGTTTAAATAAATTGAGTATTTAGGAGAATAAGGGATAGATATGACTCTCATAATAATCCATCATTAGTTAAAAAGGTGTTATTTGTTAAACGAGCATTCCTAGAAATTTGTAGGTATTGACTTAATCAATGTGTATATTCATATAAGAGTTGCACAAAATGCCATTGTTAAATAGTGTTGAAAAGTGAGAATTTGGCTCTGTATCTAAGAGAATACAGAGTCAGTACACTATTGTAACAAGGCAGGTTTAAATTTGTACCTGCAGAGTGTTTTGTTAAAGCTTTTATTTAAAGAATATTCCTTCTTTTGATGTTCTTGCTCATCTTCCTGTTCTTCCACTTATCTTTTGTCATAAGAACATGACATCTGAATTTCAGTGCCCAACATGGGCTTGTGAGATATCATAGCATAACTAAGCTGTGCTGCTTTCACCTTTTCAAAATTCAGTAATATGAGTGTCTGAGGCTGTGGTTCTTTCTGGCAGCTGCTAACTTTGCAAGAACAGAAGAGATCAGTCAATCAAACTCTAGAATAAGTAAAAGGTCAGAGGAGTCAATACATTGCTGTCCTTCACAGGCTGTGTGAGGTTCTAAAAACCCATTCATGTGACATGAATGGGAGAAAATATCTGTGTGACTCAATCACACAAGACGGAACATAACAGAAATAGGAAATAGCACCAGCATAGCCATTTACATTTTGCTTTTGCCTTGGCAATATTATCCCCCTTGAAGGCTCTAACAGATAACTGGACAGATAAGAGATGTTTCTGGTAATCATAAAAATGGGTTGGTATCCAGTTATGAAAGTTTTTTTCTCGTTTCCTGTTGTTTCTATCAAGTTTGATTATTGCCTTTAAAAATACAGCTTCAGGTTTGAAGCTGTACAGATGCTACACTGACAAGGATCTGGCTAGTATCTGTACTCATCAAGTTTCACAGTGATGGGAAACATTTTAAAGTGCTTATTAAGGCTACCCATATTTTCTCTGTCTAACACCTCTTCCTTAAAAAAAATAATAATCTTTAATTTTCTCACTCCAGATGTGATTTAGCAGTATCGCCAGATATTCTAGAAGTCTCAATTCAGCTCATACAGAGAGCTTGTAAGACCTGATCATCTTCCCCAGCACACTTGACTTCCATCAGTTGAAACCTCCTGGGTACAAAAATACATTGTCACTATTGATGAAGAAAAATAAAAGCAAGAGCCTTAAACATGGACTTTTTTGGTGACAAGGGAAAACTTCACAACCTTTCTGCTGCCTTCTCCAGACCCTGCTTGGTTGTAAACTCCAAGTATTTAAAATCATCCACAAATGGGGCAAAGACATCAACTTTGCTTCTAAGACAGGTGATGGAAAAGTGGGAGGAGTGGCCAATAGACCAGAAGGCTGTACTGCCACTCAGTGAGGGCTGTCCAGGATAGGGAATTGGGCAAAAAGGAACCTAATGAAGTTCAACAAAGGCAAGTGTAAGGTCCTGCCCCCAGAGAGGTATAACCCAATGCACCAGTACAGGTTAGGGGTTGACCTGCTGGAAAGCAGCTCTGCAGAGGGGTTGGACTAGTTATCTCCAGACATCCCTTCCAACCCCAACCACTCTGTGATTCTGTGAATCTGTGATACCTTTTTTACACCTGTTGGAAAGGGAGATTTGTCTCTATGCAAAAGAGAGCCTGCCCACACTGAAGAAAGCTAGCAGATGGTGCAAAGGGCACCGAAGGTACCATTATCAGAGTCAAAGGACTGGGTAAATCAAACTAAAAGGCGGTAAGTATTACTTACTACAGGCAGAGGAGAAGGCATTATATCAAGGTGTTATACAAATTACAAATGATTGCCCTAAATAATTTTTCCATGGAGCCATGGCAGTATTACCTTCTCTGCTCTCAGTCTATTATATTTTTAATTCTGTGCTCATGTTCAGGGTCTCTTCAGATGGCAAAGCACCTGCTGCCTGACTACATCATAAATGAAGCACCTCATCTTAAAACAAGCTGATCTCATTTGATGAGATTTCCTAGGCAAATGCAATGAGCCTTTCATTGTAAAATCTTCTGAAGTTTAATTTTCATCAGCTACCTTTATTTAGTGGCATGAATCTGAGATTGGCATTTATAAGACTTCAGCTTTTGAAAAACAATCATTATGGTTGCTTCTCCTCACGCTTGCACACAAAAGTGCACACAAGTGCTTTAGGAGCAAAATCTATTCACATTTTTGAGATAGAGTCATCACATGAATGAGCTTATCTGGGAGTTTGGGGGTACATTTTTGCTGAATTAGAAACTTTTGTCATCTGCATGGTGGATGTGTGAGATATACTGTTGAATTATTCAGGGACTTATTGGATCTTGTATTGGCTTTTGCCATAAGCAAGTTATTTTAACGTAGGTAGACATGAGACGTCTACTGAAATTCACATGATTTTACATGGAAAACCATTAACATTTTTTTATACAAGACTCAAGAAAATTGTCTATACGTTTAAACTTGAAAACAAAACCTTTAAGTAGGGCTAGGAAATCCTTTTCATGCAGTCATCCTACTATATACTTAGTATCCACTGTCATAACTGGGATAGTGAAGTAGGTGAATGATTGCTTTGTTCAAAAATGAGAAATTTATATTATTTTTCTATTTTGAAACTGCTGTGCAGGTCAATCTTTAGAAAAAATAAAGCTGAGGTAATGCTAACAGAGCGGTGTGGTTCTCATAATATTGCTGAGCAACTACTTATTAGAGTGATAACATCTATTTCTAGAATTATAGATTAAAACTGGTTTGGAAAGGACCTCTGCAGCTGATTTATTCCAACACTCTACTCAAAGGATGCCTATATTTAGGTGAGGCTGTTCAGAGTCATAACAACTTTTGAAAACTACAGGTGGGCATTTTAGGTTGAGGGACTGATCAGAATTTTCACTTACATCATTTGCCCCTCAGGTAACTTGCATCTGTAGAATCATTAAATCATAGAATGGTTTGGGTTGGAAGGGACCTGCAAGATCACCTAGTTCCAAATCCCCTGCCATGATCAGGAACACTGGACCAGGTTGCTCAGTACCCCATCCATTCTGACCTTAAACAATTCCGCTGACAGGATATCCACAACTTACCTGGGCAACCTGTTCCTGTATCTCACCACCCTCACAGTCAAAAATTTCTTTCTAGTATCTAATCTAAACCTTCCCTCTTTCAGTTTAAAGCCATTCTCCCTTGTCCTCTTACTATGTGCCCTTGTTAAAAAATCGCTCTCCAGTTCTCTTGCAAGGGCCCTTTCAGGTACCAGAAGGCTGCTCCAAGGTCTCCCCAGAGCCTTCTCTTCTCCATGCTTCTCTCAACTCTTAGTCTATCTTCATAGGAGAGGTGGTCCAGCCTCATGGCAAAAGGTCTTCCTTCAAAAGCGCTGCTCTCTTGAAGATAAGTGCTCCAATAGCTCTTGTGTATGTTAATCAAAAGGAAATCAGAGGAGCAAGCTGGGGAGTTCAGAGGTAGATACATGTCAAAAGATCCCAAGGAAGAAGGGGCAGATGAGGGGAGGAGCAGGCAGAACAAATGAGGAAACTATCAGGGAACAAAGGAATGACTGAAATTTTCCCTCTATCGTCTGTACGTCCCCATAATTTGCACTGTTGCTGAATCACTAGATTTTTCATATGGGCAGACTTCTGGAGATATATATCAAAATATAGTTTTCTGAATAATCAAGGCAGACCTTTGTCTGTTGAACTGTGCTACATGCTTAGGCTATATAAAAATGACTGAGGTCAAGAACACCTGTCCCCTCAGTTCCCATCCCCAGCTCCTTTCCCATTTTCTCTTTCAGTGTGAGTTTACACAGCACAGTGACCCTGGGAGTTACTGAGGTGGGTTGTGATCCCCCCATGAAGAAAAAGAAGAAGTAAAAAAGGTGTGTGTGTGTGGTTTGAACAGAGAGAGGCTTGTGGTCTGCCAGCACAGAGAGCAGCTGCCACTGCTGTAGCTCATGGAGGGAGAAAGGGCGTAGTGACTGCAGCGAAGGAAGGGTACTGTCAGACATAGAACCTGCCTGTCCAGAGTGTGGAGTCGGGAACCATGACCATGAAGGACAGCATCCTGGAACTGAAGATGTTAAAAGCTTTAATAGAATAAAAGGTCCCCTTGAAGAAAAAAAAATTGAAGCTGAGAGGGAAAGAGCTGGTACAGTATTTCAGACAGGAGTCACATGAGATTGCACTTGGGAGGAAAGAATTACTATCATTAGGTTAAGCAAATTCTGGGAGCTGACCCTAGCTGAACTTCTGAGTGCTTCCATGTTTGACCATCATTTGATCATTCTGTATAAATAATCTTATTTGAATTTATAAAAGGCAGAAAATTCAGTCGGCACTTCCATCCTTAACAGCTGTCTCCTGCTGAGTCTTTTTATTTCCTCCCACATGGTACTTTGGATCAAAATGCTTTGGAAAAGATGAGCAATAATATATGGGCACAATGATAAAGAAAGAGATGCCTGTTCCCAAAGTGACAATCAGGACTGTGTGTTTTTGTTCAAACAAAAGACATATTGGCTACTGTGAGACTCAAGAAGGCTCTTAATGGTCTGCAGGGGCTTTTGAAGACTGTATAAACATGAAAAAAAGCAGTGACTTTGTTTTGTGAGCTAGAAATAATGCAACAGTACAGATGAATCATGTTGCTTTGGCTGTAAGAGGAGCAGAGGGGGTCTTACTAAAGAAAAATAAAATCAAAAGTCTTCTGCAGCAGATTTTGCTAAGCTGAAGCAATATTATTTCAAAACAGGTAGAAAACAAGTTTATATGCCACTTTTGCTATGGTATTGTATGCCCCTTAGCCAGAAAACCCCACAGTAGTGTTTACTTGCACATTTGGGTAATTTAGATCTCAGTTTGGCAGTACTCAGTAATTTTATCCTCAAGGCAATGATTTTTAAGCCAAAAGGTTGCCCTGTTAAATAAATGTTAGATAACACCTATGGAATTATCTCATTTTAATATTTTACTTAGTACAACAAACTTTGCCTTATTTTCTCGTTTCTGTTGTTGCAAAGGCAATGATTGTTTCCAGTCCTTCCCTTTACAAATATGTATATAGAGAACTAGTGTATTACTGTTTCTATGGGAAGTAGAAGATAATATATGTGATCTTTGAGATGTTCCATCACATGTAACACTCAGCTGACGCTTATGATGGAATAATCTCAAAAAACTTTGTCCTTTTAAAAGGGTGTTTATACATTACTTGCATATTCTCCCTCTGGACTCATTCACTGGATGAACATAAGCAATTCCAGGAATAAATTTATCTAAATTAATCTGAAGCATTTTAAACTTTTATCATACAGTGGTACCTCTGAAAATAGAAGGATTTGATATTTCAGCCTTTCAGATTCCAAATTTAAGTGAGGTGAATTCCTTCTTAGGGCCTAAGGGGGCTTTTTATTTTCTTATTCTACACACTTTCACATTTTATGCTTCAAATCTTCCCCTTATAATAATTTAAAGTGTAAAAAAAACATGGATGCATGATAATGTGATTTTACAGATATAGTCATAATAGTCCAATGTATCTACACTCTCCTTTCAAGAGTTATTTAGGTCATACAATAATCTGCAAGGGAACATGAGACCAACAGCATCAGACCTTGCCACTAAAAATATTTGCATGAATAAAGCATAGATTTTGATATACATTAATTCTTCAATGTTTGCCTTGACCAAATCATTCTTTATTTTTCTTTTACACTATTTTTCAGTCTTATTTCTGTTCTCACACTCAGTAGCAAAGGCAGAAGAGATGGAAAAGGTAACTATTGCTTTTCTTGCTGCTGCCATGATATTTTTGAACAACTGTGAACACTTGTGCACCAATTTCACTGTCTGATGGCAGGGTCAGTGTTAGCTGTTGCCAGCTCATCCATCTTGCTGCCCTGCTCTTGCACAACAATGGGGGTTTCATACTATTTTCCCTTTTCCTGAGTTTGACTATTCATCACGAAGGTGGAAATAATGGCCCTAATGGCTATCAAGTCCCTCCCCTGCTTCCCCTCCTTGTTGTTCAATGTGACTCTTTATTCTCTTGACCACACAGACACAGAAGTGTCCCAACGGCAAACAACTGTCTGCTCCGAAGCACACTTCACATTGATTCCCTCCCTTTTCTTCTTCCATCCTTGCCTCGGAGAAGGAAAATTGCAATGAAAAAAAAAAGCAGCATCTAAGTCCAGTAAGTTTCCACTGTCCAGGATGTTCTTGACCCAGGCAATTTCCCTCCTCCACCCTTATTATTCATTTCATTTGGATGATTAAATTAAGCAGAAAAGGTTATTTTGTTGGAAAAGAGCCTGTATTAGTTGCATGAAAGCTGTCACTGTTCCGTTTTGGCTTAGTCTCCTCTCTGGCTCCCAGTAGCTAGCTGCTGTTCCCCTTTCACTGAATTTCTAGCTTCAGGCACCTCTCTAGTCCCCAAGATCTGTATTTTTTTTTTTTCTTTTCAAAAGTGACCATGACATTCCTGAATCTGGAGCCATTCCCCTGGCTGTGAAGCCTTCACTTTTGTTTTGAAATTGATGAATACTGCTTGCTTTCTGTTGATTCCCCTCTGGTCTGCCATGGCATTGGAGGTGCCTGAGGCTGGAGGGAGCTTGGAGATACCTTACCTCACACTGGTGCTTTGTGCATGTGAGAGGAGTAATGGTTCTTGTCCAGGGAAATGGATTTTCTTGTCTTCAAGTAGTGAGAGACCATATGAATTGTTTCACTGACCACAACTCTCTGTTTTCTTGCACAGCTTGTTTGGTTTGCAGCCGTCCTTGCCTGCTCCATAGGCTCTGTTGAGCAGAGACAGCTTTGTTGTGTACACAATGATTGATTAAATCCTGGGCTCTTTAAAACAAATGCATTAGTGAGTGTAAAGACATTAACTGAGAAGCTATTTTTCTCTTAATACTAAACCTTTTTAAACAGCAAAATATAAAAAAAAAATATTATAGATATTTACATGGTGCTTTAACTCTCTTAGAACAGAACAGAACTCATAGAGCAAAAGAGCCTGATGTTTCTTAGTTTGTCAAAGCTTTTGAAATTACATTTTGGAGCAGAAAACTTAACCTGGCTCTTTTGTTCCACTCAAGTGGCAATGATGTAATTAGAAATTAATAACAAAAATAATTTTCAACAGTATTTTAACAAAATTATAAATACTTCCTGTGTTGGATGTTGGCTGGTATTGCCTACCTCATTGGATTGTTTTCAATTGGAAATCACAGGCTATTTAAGAAGTAGGCAGCATAGAAAAAAAAATATTCTTTCATCTCAAAAATTTTGATGCAAGAAACAGAACATAAATGGCATAGTAGGAATGACAATAACATGGATAAATTTAATTGTTCCAGGATACTAGTTTTGGTTGCTTTCTCTATTTGCTTGTTTCAGGGTGAAGGAAAGCTGCAGTGTCTTGACTACCCTGAAAAACTTCCTCCTTCATTAGAGCAGAACGATAAGTTGCTCCTAAGAGGTACAACTGTATGGAAGAATGCTGATGTTGGGTTTTTCCATTGCTTTGCAGCATAATCTTTGTTTTGTTCAGCGTATAATGCCCCTTTTACAAAATGTTGATTTGTGACATCCTTTCGACATACTGAAATTTTAAAACATTAATATTGGCTTCTCTGGGTTCATTGGTATATGTAATGCATTGATTGTAGATATTGCCTTATTATATTAATGAAGGCAAAGACCATTCCACAGCTTTCTCAAGTGGTTGATCTATCGCCTCTGGCCATGCAGTTGTTTGCAGTGCCAACATACAATCTATAGATGGATCAATCAAGCATGCTAATATGCAGCGTTCCCACATAGAGGAGCTGCACTTAGTCAGAGAATAATAGGTATTGATGATGTTGTACATCTGACACATTATGACCTTTTTTACCATTCCCTTTGTCAGGGAGAAATGTCTGCTCAGCTGCTGTATGGCAGCACCTCTCCACTGCAACAGGCCAGAGGCGTTGCGAGGTTTGGCACAACCTGTGAAGATCGAGATGATGGAGTAGCCCAGCCATGCTTCTGCTCAATCCCTTCCCTGCTACCAGAGAGGAGGGCAAAAGAATATGGCAAGAGACCAGAGCCTAGTGGACCCACAAATCTCTTTTTGTTTTGGAGGTAGCCATCAACCAAATAATGGTCTTCAGTTTTTAAACTACAGCAGATCTGCCTTGAGGAAGAAACTGAGCAAACTGAGTTAACTGATGTATTGCCATGGATATGTGGTTTAATTCTGATGTATTTGGAAAGGAAAATAATAAATTTAAATCTTCTCCAAGACTTTTGACAGAGGAAAAAAACAAGTGCTGAAAATGTAATTTTTATCTTGCTCAGAACTTTCAATCCTGAAGATTTTTAAATAATAATTTCTCAAATAAAATTACTTTTCCATAAAATTCCAAACAGTCTATTCAAAATATTTTATTCTAGTTTTCTTACAGCAAGTTAAAGAGAATGCATACAAAATTTTAATTAATTTAAATATGTCATTTTGAAAACATTTTTGTTTTCTATAGTGAGGACACATTTAATCAGACAAAAAAAAGTTCCAGCTTATTGACCCTTACATTGTATTTTTTCTGTTAACTAAATTTATATGAAAAGATTACTTGGATAAATTCAGCATAGCCAGAGATGAACTATTCTTACTTATCTTAATATAGTTTGGAAATAAAAAGATTTGATGTTTGCTTTTGATATTTTAAAATTTAATTTTATTTGACATTGATATTCTGAATATTCTGAAAAACTTGCTGCTCAAAGGAGTTTGCTTGCACCTTCCAATAGCTGGGTTTTGAAATTTTCTCTTGTTTTTTCTTTTCAGTTTTCATAGTTTTCACAGTTTTCACAGTCTGTGAATATGGGCTATAGTGCAATGTCAGATTTCATTTATTAGGGGCATGACAGAGATTAATAAAATGCTGGACAAGCTACAAGTGATAAGAATTCTGAAAGCTTCACTGTAAAATTGAATGAAGTGGAGATAGAAATTGAAGACATGGAGATAACAATTGACGGACAGAGTCTATCCTGACTGAGAATACCAAAGAAGACTGTATAATGCTGTGAAATTGAATTGATCACCTGGAAAATAAGGTTAGTGTAAAGAATATCAGGTGTGAGGTCTGAGAAGCTAAGCTAATCTTTTCTGAGAGGATTATGAGGGCCAGAAAGGGGATACCTTTCAGCTTTTTAAATGCATGGCATACGTGGCCTCTCATAGCTCTAGTGCCATCAATTAGCCAACACACAACCACAGTATTTGTGCAGCGTGCCTCTTTCAGCCTCCAGTAGACAAACTAAACATTAAAATGCATGTGGGAAGCTGAAATTTGCAGTGGCATAGTTCTAAACAACTCAAAATGATGAAAAGATTGCAAATGAAGTGAGGCCTTTTGGCTGAACCAGAATCCAGGTAATAGAGTAAATGCTCTAATGGAACATTTACTACTATTTGTCAGGAAAAGCCCATACCTGACTCTAAGAAAGCCAGAATAAGAATAATTCCCTGGCTTATATTTTTCTATGCTGTGTCAAAGTTTAACCTCTTAAGGTTAACTTTCCAAGGCATTAGATTCAGGTATTTTTGTTGCCTCCAAGTACATGAGGCATATAGATAAGAAGATGACTCTATACAGACTGTGAAAAATGGCTTTGATTCAGCTGGTGAAGGTTTTATTTTCAATAATGTAGATTGTCATTGTCTTTTCTCTCAATTCTTAACTGCTATTGCCACAGAGCCCATTTAGCTGAATTTATATGATGTGATAAGTTAGTATTACATTTATTATCATAATTATGTCTGATTAATCTTGCTTATTCTGAAAAGTCATGCAAGTTTCTTACTGGAGGGCATAATTTCAAGTTTTAATATTTATGTATCAGGCAGCTGACCTGTAGATTGAAAATAATTAATCTGGACTAAGGGAGTCTGTGGCAAATTAAAGACAGGTATGCTGGGGTGGTTTCAATATCCAGTGTTGACTGAAGCAGGATGAAGATAGATGTAGTGTGAAGTCAGAGGGCATGGTGATTGCTAGAGCTGCAACCATCAATCCAACACCGAACAATGAGGTTTTAAGCACTTTCAAATTTGTCTGAGATGATGTAACACTTTTTTAGGTCTATCCCCAGGCTCACTTAGATACCTCTGAAGATGTAATTTGTTCTGGTGGTGCATAGGATCTTCAGATAAAACCTGCTGAAACAAGCTCGGTGCAGGATTTGACTATTCAGTAATTCAGTAAATTCACTAAAATTCAGTAATATAGGTGATGGTGTTTCCACCAGGTGATCACAATGGTTTCCTCTGGTCATCCCAACTTAAATTGTGTTAAAATAAATAACTTGTCAATATTCTCTGGTGTTTTGTTTGGTTTTCTTTTCCATTTGGTGCTTCTTTGCAGAAATGAACAGAAAGATAGTTTCTTCCTCTTCTGTCTGTATTATTATTTATGAAGTGGGGAATTACTAATTGTGCAGGGTAATTTTAATTTTATTTTCACTGACAGGAGGAGCAAAAACCAAGCCCCAGAGAGTTGTAGTCTGCACTCTGCAAAGCACTTGAGCATTCCCCAGTGGAAGTAGCATTGCTTGTAGTATAAAACATGTAAAACATGGACTATTTATTAAACCTGATTTTTGCATTTAATTTTAGTAACCTTATCTGTTTGGACAATGCTAACTTCTTATCTGTTGGTACACATACTCTAAGCCTATACGTAGACTCTCCTGGTTGAAATTTACTCAGAAAAAATGCAAACAGACAGAAATTTACCAGAAAGAAGGAACTGGGATGGAATTGTTCCATGTGTTTTTGATCTCCTTGTGAGTGCATGGCTTGCAAACAAGTCTACCTAAACTAGCAGAGGGGAGAAAAAATGATAAATAGTAAAAAGAAGTAAATCAAAACTACGGGCTAATTGTGAAGAGGCTTTGGCATGTTATCTTGGTGTTTGTATGAAGAGTGAGTTACTCGAGTGCAATGTTTGACTTTATACTGCTTTTGCTCTGTATGTTTTGAACTTATTGCACTCCTTTTTGTGGGTATCTCTTGGCAAACAGAATGAAACTGGCTACCATCCCATTGATATTTATTTTATTTTTATGATGAGAATTGTTTGACAGTAACTATTACTTGGTTTAGTTTTGGTTAGTTTCTTTTGCTGTTTGCTTGTGAAAATTACAATTCACACTCTAATGGTCGACTTACGAAATTTTCTCAAATTGCAAAATTCACCAGTCCCAAAATAGGAACACATTTGGAACTATTATGCCTCAGAGAATGGTTTCTATGCTTTTTCTGCCCCTCATTTTCAAGTATCAGGTTATACAGGCTTGCTGAATTACTTAAGTGATGGTTTTATCTGCAGTTGTTTTCTGTGTCTATTAAAGATTAAATATGTCTCCAGGGGAGGGTCTTATAGGCTAAGACTTTCAGATTGAACGTGGTAGCAGATTTCAAGATAACTTGCTCTTCTTGCTGCATAAAAATATGTAAAATACAGCTTTCTTTTCTGAGGACATAGCTGTAGATCTCACATATATACTATCACAGACAAAACATAAGGTTTTAATTGGGAAGAGTATTTTGAGTAAAGAACTCTAAAACCTTGCTGTTTGCACCCAGTGGAGAGCTGTCTCCAGGGACATTGTACCTCCTTCCCATCTGCCCAGTACAGGAAGGAGTATCTAAGATGGTTACTCTGTAAGGCTTTGTGTAAAGGTAAGATACGGTGCATCAGCAAACATGGGGAATATCTTTGTTCACAGAGATATGACAGTAGAGAACAGCTCAAGGACTGCTTGTTAGCCTGGTTTGTTGAAGGCATCTTGAACTAAGAGATTTCACTGGCATTTGCAATACTAATAATGAAAGCTCATCTGAAATATATACGTGCAGTATTTTGTGAACATTTTTTACATAGCAACAGGGTTGAACTAAATCTTGCAAAACTGAACTGGGATTAGAGATCTGTCATTTAAAAAAATACAGTTATCTGCATGCCTTTTGGATGGGATCTGAAACAGAAATGCAGAGCATTAAATGGCACCTTTTCTCCTAAAATCATGAAATTTTCGCTGATGAATCCTGATTTTCAAATTCTTCCAGGCCAATTTGTAGACAGTGGAGAGATGAATACCATTTCAGGCAGCCATCTCCTGCTCTCCTGTCTAAATTTCTAAACCTTTGGCGATTAAGCTATTAGTAGCTTAAACCAGTCATAGTAAATCAGTCCTGAAGGCTGAGGTCATTTCAAGGAAGAAGGGATGCTATGAAAAGAAAATGAATATCTCAAACTCACTTTACATCACATATATTCTTAGTATTCACTATTACACATATTTCCCTCGAAGGCCAAAGAGAAAGAGCTAATAAAAGTAGCACAAAGTTGCAGAATAAAATTATAATGCACTGGATTAGTTCATAACAGTCCATTTACCTTCAGATTTTATTGCAAGATGGCAGTATTTTAGCAGAATGCTTTTAACTGAATGCTGGAATTCTGTGCTGTGAACTGTGAAACATTTATTTTAAATATTGATTGCTCCATTGGAAAAAAGTTGGTAAATGTGTTTTAGAAATTGCCAGTTCAAATAATCAGCTTTGCCTCTTTACCAAGGAATGAGCTTTTGCAAAAGTGAAAATATCTGCTGTGTGACTGCCGTGATGCTGAACGCAGTGCTTGTGTAGGGTGGAAGACTGTTTTCACACTTGTGCATTGTCAGGTCCTAAACCCTTAATTCATTTTGATTAGCCACTGTGAGGGATTTGCCACAGCATTTTCTGAATGAGAAGGCAGACACTATTATTGGGTCATGTTCTACCCCTTGTAATATTTATGTCAGCACTTTGTTCAACTGAGAGAAATGATATGCCTTGCTTTGTGCCAGGGGTTATGCCAAATCCTTCATTCAAGCTGTTTTTAATGCAAGAGCCTTTGGCAGTAATGTTAACTTTTCAGAAAATTCAGATCTCTAGCAGTTACCCCAGTAAGCTCCAGGGTTTGTGGTCTCTGCTGTGGCACTGTGGGGATGGTGCTGGCTCCTGCCTCTGAAGGATGTCATGAGCTGTGAGGGGACCCCATGTACAGGAGGAGAGGAACTCTGAAGTTGTTGCTGTTCTGTAGGTATGCTGGTTTTGGCTGGGGTAGACTTAATTTTCTTCACAGTGGCTAGTGTGGGGCTGTGTTTTGGATTAGTGCTAAGATGCTAATATAATGAAGCTTTTTGCTATTGCTGAACGTGGCTTGCGAAGAACCACTGCCTTTTCCGCCATGTTGGCAGGGGGCTGGGGGTGCATGGAAAGTTGGGAGACACAGCTGGGACAGGTCACCTCAACTGACCCAAGGGATGTTACAGGCCATATGGCATCACGCTCAGTGTGTAAAGTGCAGGGAAGAAGAAGGAAGGGGGGAATGCTTCGAGTAACAGCGTTTGTCTTCCCGAGTCACTGTTACCTGTGACAGGGCCCTGCTCTCTTGAGGATGGCTGAACGCCTGCCTATCCATGGCAAGTGGTGAAAGAATTCCTAGTTTTGCTTTGCTTCTGTGTACAGCTTTTGCTTTACCTATTAAACTGTCTTTATCTCAACCCATGAGTTGTATAGCTTTTACTCTTCCAATTTTCTCCTCAGTCCTGTGGTGGGTGAGTGAGTCAGCAGCTGTGTGGTATCTGATGGCTGGCTGGGGTTAAGCCACACCAGTAGAAAACCCAATCTGTCCCAGTGCATCTCCTTTGCTGATACTCTGGGTCTGTGGACTGGGGGGGAGTGTGGTTAGGTGTGGGTATGCTCTGACGAACCCCACTAATGTAATGGCCTTTTGGTAAGACAGTGCAGGCTACCACTTCTGAGACTATGCCTCAGGCAAAACTTCTGTGTTTACTTCTCAGCTGAAAGAGAAAACCACACTTATAATTCATCCCCAGTCACACCAGACTGAGCTACTCGTGCCCTTCTTGTGCCAATTTTCCTGTATATAGTTTCCCATCACCTTACAGAAACCAAATTCTGTTTGGAATGTAATACATTCATAAGGCAAATAAATCATAAACATTAGCTATGCATGAGGTTTTTGCACTTATTTAGTGTCTTTTTTGACAACATAATATTTGTGATATCCTTCTTTTAATCTATATGAGTTAGTAGCTAATAACAACCAATAGTTAAAGAGCATAAACCAAATGACCTATAGTTAAAAAGCATTATTTAAGCTGTTCCTTATGAAAACAATAGCAATAAACAACTCTGTGAGTAAATTATAATATCTCTTGCATATGTAAGGAGTTCTTGATTTGATAAGCAGCAAATGAATCTAATTAAACATAAAGGAAATACATGTTTTACTCCCTGGAACTCTGTTGATCAAAAAGTGAGAAATTTGTGCAGACAATAAGCACAGTAGCTAAGGGAAAAGATAGAACCAAAACTATTAATAGATAAAATGAAGTTTATAAAATCCAATAGCTGTGCATAACCCAGCCTAAAGGTTTATTGAGTTGATGTGTTGTCTTTGCCTTCCTTCCTTACTACCTTCCTTCTTTGCTTCCTTCTTTCATGCTGAAGGACTTCAAGTCTATTTTTAGGCATAAAACTGAAATATGAGAAATTCAGATAAAGTCACATGGGTCAAGGTTCATTTCACAGAATCAAAAAATCACAGAATTTTTAGGGTTGGAAGGGACCTCGGGAGATCATCCAGCCCACCCCTCTGCCAAGACAGGGTCACCTGAAGCAGGTTGTTATAATTGCTAGATTTATCTTAGCAGGCTGTAGCTTCCTGAGAGCTCAGCAGGGCTGCTTAGGGCACTGCGACCCGGTCACATCCCAGAGTCCATTTCGGACGGCCCCGCGGCCTTGCTCCGGCAGCCAGCAGCGCTACAACCAGTGATGGCAAGGGAGGAAAGAAGGGTCTCCCATGAGAGTTTGAGAGGACTTTAATCCCATCTTGTCCCAGCAACCCTCAGAGGCAGAGAGACCTCCTGCTCTGGGCGCGGCGACTTTTTCTCAGGGGCTCAGACGTGGTCCCTGGGCGGGGTTGGGGTACAGAACCAATAGGGAGAGCCCGAGGAAGTGGCCAGGACTAGGGGCAAGGGAAAAGTGGGAGAACAATGCGAAATAGGAAAAGCAATGGGTTAATGGATCGCCACAGCAGGTGACATAGGAATGAGTCCAGATGGATTTTGAATGCCTCCCACTCCCTAGGCAGCCTGCTCTAGTGCTCTGCCACCCTCAATGTAAAGAAATTCTTCCTCATGTTGTGGTGGAACTTCTTGTGTTTTAGCTTATGGCCATTACTCCTTTCTTCTTTGCCATGTAATAAAGTTCTGAAGACACACAGGAAGAGCTTACAGGCATGCTCTTACTTCAGGCACAGACTCCAGAACATCTAACATTAGCTAAACTGAGTGGAGAAAGGAGTTTATTTGGACAGAGTTATCTGGACCTTAGTTAAGGTGGGTGACTATTTGATATACCTCGCTCTTTCCATAGCCTACATGAGAGGACTGAAGTCCTAATGTGCATACTTCCCTTAAATATTTGAAGTAAAGTAAGCCAAGGACTCTGGTCTAACTCTGTTGCAGCCTGTGTGCATATCTCTCTATTCTCTCCGTAGTCATACTCTGATTCTCCTTAAGTAGTATTTCTTCATAGAGTACAAGGTATGTAGAATCATTCTCTGCATACACAGCAGTGGCTTAATTGTAAAAAAAAAATCAAAATTAAGGAAATAAAGGAAAGATATTCAGGGAAAAAAGTCATCAGAAGGAAGATGGGATTGATACCATGATGTTCTACTTTACATCTTTCCCACATCAGTAGCAAGTAAAATCTACGGTGTATCTGTGCAAGGTTTGAAACAAGTGTTTATGACACTGTTTTATGACTTCATCTTCTTGAAAATTTCTTCACTTCTTTTATCATGGGGACAGCTGTCACTGCTGATTTCAACAACAGCTTGTTGGGTCACTTCAGTGTATCTAAGGTCTGCAAAAATGCCATACATCCAAAGTAGCTTCCATTTTTAATTTATTTATTTGCTTATTTGTATTTTCAGTGCAAGTGTATACACACTTTCCAATCTTTGTCTCTGTATTTACAGATTACTCTTGCCTTCAATCTCAACATTTCAGAAAAATATTTCTCTTAATTTCTGTCTGTATGAGGTAGTATGGATGCATACAGGTGGTGTTAAAAAAGAGTTGTGTGTTTATAAATTTTGTCCATTTCAGGCACATTTTTTTGTTTGGCACAAATCATTGTCATTATAGACTTTACTTTTGATGAAGTTATTTACCTCACCTGGGGCTGTTGTTTATATGGGTTTGGGTTTTTTTGTTCTGTTTGTTTGATTTGTTTGGGTTTTTTTCAATGACCTGTTGGGTACAGCTAAGAGTATGCATTGTGACTTCATTTGGTGTGTGTATCTGTACATAGGTAAATAAGAAAGATGTCACCAGCCATCTTGAATTGCAGAGTTAGAGCATTCAATCTGAAATCTATGGTATTTAAAAAAAAAATTGTTTCAGTCCTGGATTGTGATAATAATTTTCAGTATTTGTTTTCTTATTCTGAGAAGCAGAAAGTTCTGCCTTCACTAACACCACAAAAGAAGAACAAATGCCTGTGAGAAGATGGGCAGAGAAAAGGAGAATTTACTGAGGGTAATCAAGTAACTATTTTGATGGGAAAAAAAAACCACAAAAAAATAAGTTCACCATTCCTGTTAAACCTCTGAACATGGGATTTAAACCTTATTGATCTGTCTTGAATGAGCTTGAATTCCTTTATTTTTTTTTATATTGAGCTTCAGTGGCCTTAGCAACTAAAAACCCTATCCAGTAATAGAGAAATTGAGGAATGTTATTGCAACATAACATGTAGCAGAGTAAAATCTATAAAAATCTCTCTGTCTGCAGAATTGTAACTTGATTATTAACTTTTTAGTCTGGTAGTTTAGAGCAGAGGGCTACAGCATATCTCTTGTCAAATGATACCAGAATACTCTGCTCCGTCCTCATTATTACAATCTAAACAAGCCTTGGTAGCATGCTGAAGAGGACAGTCTGATATCAAAATAGGGGTACTGAAAAAATTAACTGGAAAATACATGAGTACAAATGCCATACCAAACACCTTCCCCACTACCTGTAGAAAATCTCAGAGAGTAAATATAAAATACCTCACTATGGTAGAGATGAAGCCGATATCAGCTTATGCATTAGAAATATTAAAGGTTCTGATGAAATCGTTATTTTAAATTCACTGGATGTTTTTGTAGTTATTATCATCTGAACTAAGCTTCAATAAAATTTATTTTGCATTAAACAGAGATTGGATTCCGAAAAATTGTGCTTAGTGTGATACTTGTATTGGTAAGATAGAGTAATATCCCTTTGGGACACTGAAAACATACATCACAGTGGATATGTTTAAGCCTGTGCATGGGAAGTAAGCTGGAATAGTCTAAATTGAGGAATAATGTCAAGTCTAAAGATCATGCACTGAGAAATGAGTAAATTGTGGCTCTATCAGGGATTATTAATACCTCCCCTGGCTAAAATCTTAATCACACAAATCACAGGAAAAAAAATCTTATACATTCACAAGTTTTTGGCAGGTGAGTGAGACAAATGGGGATCAAAAGTCCTACAGCACTGAGATGGATGGTGAAGACCTTCTTCTGATTATTTCTGTAGAGTTAGAAAAGGATCAGAATAACCCATGCCGTTTGGTGGCTTCTGCAAGAGCAGACAATAAAAATGGTTCTTGTACAGTTCTCGTGTATCGCTTTGATCTGAAGACTAAGATAACTTCTTCTGTGGAGAGCTATAGTTATCTTTGCATTGGGCTTATTTGAAAGTGAACCTGAAAAATGCCAATACTGTCTTACAGAGAGTGTGTATGTTAGCTCAGATAAAGTGAAATGGTTCTAAGGTGTACAGTCATGTGGAAAACCTCTTAAGTGAGGATGTTTAGTGATTCTGCAGCTTTAAAAGATGGAAAAATTCTAAAGCTGGATAAAACTTGTGATGTACTCTATACAATAATGATAAATTTAGTGTTATATGGATTAAAAATTAGTCAATTTTTTTCATAGGGGCCTTTGCACAAACTCTCAGGTGGAGAAGAGTTCACTGTACTTCTGTCACCAGAACCAGGAATCAACTTGGGTAGCTGGTACTGTAGGGAAAAAAAGTCACTGGATGGACCTACAATAAAGAAAAAACATACGGAATTTTTCTCCTCAAATAGGCCTAAGAACAGTTGTTTGTGTCATTTGAAATAAAATCATGAAAGAACAGCAACAGCAAAAGCTCTGAAAAAATCTGGATGGAAGAAAAAACGACAAAAATTGTGATAATGTGAAACTAGATTAACTCTGTGGGCATGTAAATATTCAAACTTAAATCAGAGTGAGACATCACTAACCTTAAACTTTAGCCAGTTTTTCTTACAGTCGCCTTTCTTCATAGTGAATTTCCATAACACTAAGGCCTCCTTTAGTTCCAATACATAATAAAGGTTTCCTTATTCCTATTGGATCCTATTTCTGGCAATTTTGTAAGTTGCATAATACTTATTACAAATAATAGAAATAATTTCTCATGGGAAACATTACCCCAAGAATTATAGATTGTTGCAGTTAGATTTATCTGTAAAATCTTTCCCTTCCCTGCAAACTAAGAACTTTTTGGCTTACTACAAAAATTCTGAAATCTACCATTCTGCAAGAAAAGAGGTTGGTCAAGAAGACAGCTATAAACCATAGACAAAGAATTTAAATGCTGAAAAAAACTTTCTGAACTGTAGGGTTGTTACATTCTGAGTCTGTTGCAAGTTCTGTCAATCTCTAGGAAATGAGATGCAGCTTTAGCAGGACTGCTGCAGCATGCATTAAGGAAAGTCCCAAGGAAATCAGAGCTCCAGGCTGTCACACAGAATGACAGTCATGGAGCAGAATCAGCTGCTTCAAACAGGCAGCATCAGCAGGGAAGAAGCTACAGCACAAACAAACATAACTTTTGGCTCCATTAGCTTCCGAGGGGAAAAATCAAATACACTATTTAGGAAAGCTCTCATTTCCAGCCTAGCAAATCAGTAACTGAGTATGACAATTAAGGAAGAACATTTTCTTGACAAGGATCGACTATGAATCTTAGAAAAGGTTTTAAAAAATTAAAAGTAAGGAAGCAGCTGGGGCTAGCAACAGTTGTTTCCTTTTAGCTGCAGTCATAGATTTGCTTTCTACTTGGCATTCATACTCAGCTCACCACTTTGCTGGGCTGCAGTAGTTCCTTCCCAACTAGCTGAAGAAATCTATGCAACAAGAGGAATTCTGAGTGATTTTATTTTCCCCAAAGAGTTCACAAATCCTTTAAAGGTATATGAATCTTCTTTCACATTTCTCATAGGATAGGATAAAATTACTGACTGAAACAAAGTTGGATGGGAAATGATTTGCAATACCTACTCCAATGGCTGAAGAATATCCAAAGATCCCAGTAACAGAAGCATCTTCAGAGTAATCTTCATTTTTGCTCTGTTTCATTGCTAAAGGAGTCTTACCCACTGTCTGTTCAGGTCATAGAAATTCAGGTCCTAATTTTAGAGTAACTTCATGGAAATTAATTGCTTTCACTGGACATTTTCAGTGGAAAAAGGAAGAGAAAAATGTGTCACTATATATTTGGTGAATCAGTCTGCCAGATATAGCAATGAATTGTAAATACAAAACTGTTATCCCCATTACAAAATGCCAAAGTAAATATTTTATCTCTCAGACATAACTGTCCTGTTCTATTTCATTTTTATTTTGGGTTTTTTTTTGAGTATTTTCTTTGTTTGCCAGACACTAAGCAAATACTGAATCCAACAGCCTTGAGTTCAGCATTTGTGATGTTCTGCCTTTTTGTTTCCCTCTTATTCTCTAGCTGTTGAGTTTACTGGTGGCAATGTTGCTGAGCAAGGAAGAAACACATTCCACCTCACAGAAATGTCTAGCTTGGTGAAGAGGTGGAAAATTAAACATGATTTAGACTAGGATATTTTTTATTCCATAGGTAGAATCAGGTAGGAAACCATTTGGACCTCAGCAAAAAATTTTATTAGCTTTTGCCCTGTGTGATATACATTAAATGAAAACCATTTCTGAAGATGATATTACAATGTTCCCAGCTTCAACTATAGCTCATATAAAGCAGTTACCAAAAAATCCAGCCTGGATATTGATTATTACCATAGTTTTAGAAGCTATGTGATTGTTTATTCATGGAATTAAATGTTTCAAGTATATACATTTAAAGGTGCTGTGATTAAAGATGAGAAAGTCAGGCTTGGCTATTTTAAAAAGCTCCTTACTACAGAGAAGTCTCTTGAAGCTCTTTTGCAGAAAGCACCAGAACTTACATAGTATTTTAGCTTACAAGCATGAAGGCCATATGACAAGGCATCTATATGTATATGCATATACAGACACAATGTATATATGTATAAAGATAGGTTTATATAATGCATAAAAATAGATATACACCCATATGTTCATATATGGATATATACTCTATATCCATACATCCATATACAAGATTCTCTCAAAAATTATTTCTGTTTCCAACAATGAAAAATACTTGTAAAAAATCAACATCCACCATGTCCTAGCAGTAACAGATGCACCACCTGTTTATTGAGAGGTTTTTCCCTCACTTGAATCTTATTTTGTACACAGGCTCAGGCTGTACTTCCTTTCTGGCATGCATTTTCATGCCAAGTAATTAACATGGTCTAGCAAGACATAAGTCAGATTCATAGTCTAAAGGCCAGATTCTGCTTATCCCTTCCACAGCTTGTCAGGAAGTTTTCTTTTCCCTCTCTTTGTTTATGTTCACTCAAAACTAGGCAGTGCTCAGAAAGGAAGGAGAGATGCTTTTACCATCACTTCGTGGGCAGGACAAGAAGAGGATTTGTCAAGGGCAGAAGGCAGGACCCCTCCCGGTGGACACGAGGGCAGCAGCAGGAGCAGATGCAGCTGGGTGTGAGCACACTGGGATGGGGGCTGCTGAACGGCAGGACTTGGCTGTATGGAATGGGAGAGCACAGGGAGCAGACATCAGCCTCGGCAGGGGAGGAGGGGGAAGGTTATCCTTCCAAATCAAGCTGGAGAATTAAATTGCACCTTAAAGCGTCCTTGGGGTGCTCACATGCAGGGAAGTAGAGGGATGCAGGCAGAGCCCCTGCCAGTGCTCACCATTCTATTCTGGCATCTGTGTCTTATGTGATGTATATGATATGATAAGATATGACCCATCACTGGGTAAAGAAGAGCTGAACTAAGCAGACACAGTGCTTCCCCACTGATAAAATACTCCTTTGTAGGTGTGTGTTATTTTTCTTCAAAGCTCTTTTAGCTTTTTCACACTGTTTCTATCCTTTCAGATACTTTTACTTAAGTAACTGAAACTTAGATTTGGCATTTTTCTCGAAAACGTATCTTCATGCTTCAAAACATTTTCTTTAGCAAGACAAAATAAATTTTAGTGAGTGTCCTAGGATTCATTTCTTCACATAGGCTGGAATTCTTTTGCCAACAAAAGCAATTTCATTTCGCCAGTAACTCTGGAAGGCTGCTACTGAGACAGCATATAGTGAATATTAAGCATTCACCAAGAAAAGATCTAAAGGCCCACATTTAAAGCAGAAATTTATTATCTGATAATTAAAATTTGCAGGGAGTATGTGTCTGGGGGATTAACCCTACTGCAGTTAGTTTTTAGCTCCTTGCCAGCCTTAATTTCACAATTTTTTTGACATTTTAGCATAACAAAATAACTCAACATGGTTATAAGTACAGTGTCTCCCCAAGGCAATTATCCAGAAAAAAAGGACAGAGTAAGCTTTTTAGTAGGTGATCTGGTCTCAGACCATCCGGTCAACCATGGCAGAACACTACTGAAAATACTAATTGGTAAGATACTTTTTCAACAATGAAAGACTTCAGATGACAACAAACCAGCAACAGATCAAAGGTGTGCAACAGCAGTGACACAATATGCATTTTAAGAAGGGAGCTACAATTCCCACTGTTAACTTGCATTTCCTTTGTGTTGAATTATTTTGGAGATCAAAAATCAAAATAACATTTCTAGACTGTAAAGAGATTAAAATGTTTTTCATACTAAGCTTATGCTCCTTTTGTAGCCAATACCTACTTAGCCTTTTGAAATGTCCATTTCTGCACAATTTCAGTTTGGAGTTTTGGAATATACAATAATTGTAACATGTGAAAAGCAGGCTTTAAAGCAATCATGCTGCAAAGTTGGTTTTTTGAATGCTGACCTAATCCTTGGTCCTCTGAAACCAGCTCCTTCTCTCCTCATACCTATCTGCTTAAGCCAGCTACTATCTGTCATAAAAGGTCTTTTAAAAAGCTCTTCCTAAATGGGGTGATGCACAACAATCTTGATTTTATATTCTTCTATTTTATATTCTTCTATCTGTTTTTAGATTAAGTTAACATTAACTTTCTGAGGTAGGATTTTGACTTCAATAAGACAGAATCATCAGGTTTTCATGGGTAACAATTTTTAAAGCCATATTCAAAGTAAAATACAAATATGTTCTTTGCTAATTCATTTTTATAAACTCCTAATATAATTTCTTTAGTTTCTAAAATACTTCTACATCAAATAAAAAAAATTATTGAGGTCTAGAAGGCTCTTATAGAGAGTATTTATAAAGCTCTTCTAAAGAGTATTTCAGCGTATCTATAGCAAGAGCTTTGCACAGCTGATGAAAGGCATAAGGAGGAGTTAGGAAAATCAATTCCTATTAAACTCCAAAATTTCTAAGAAACAGTAGAATTCCCTTATAGAAGGCTTTGGTTCAGGATTCTATTCTAAGCCAATTATGGTATGGCTTAGCCAATTTGGTGGGATGCTATTATTACCATAGAGCAATAAAATGCTATTACAAGACAGCTTTTTAATATTAAAACTAATTTAGGACATTTTATTTATTAATTTTATGACTAACATAAGGCTAAGGTTTACATATATCTCAAGGTTACTTTTAATTGTGGATTTTCTCTTTTTGCATATGTAATAATTCGTGTCTGTAAAAACCAGGAATATGTCTATCCTTAGTGATGTTCTTACTTTGCCAGTCCGTCATGCCAAGTGTATTGTCCAGCCCCAGCATAACTTTTGCCAGGAATCAGCAGTCTCAGCCACTATAGCCAGATAACATTTAGTTCACTTAGAATATAAAATCAATATATTGTTGTGCATCACCCCATTTAGGAAGAGCTTTTAAAAGACCTTTTATGACAGATAGTAGCTGGCTTAAGCAGACAGGTATGAGGAGGAGCTGGTTTCAGTGGACCAAGGATTAGGTCAGCATTTAAAAACACAACTTTGCAGCATGATTGCTTTAAAGGCTGCATTTCACATGTTGCAATTATTGGATACTCCAAAAGTCCAAACTGCGATTGTGCTACTTTCCTCCCTTTTCCCCATGCAATTTCTTAATTCTCCATTCTCATAGTAAGTGGATGCCTCTTACCAGCATGAAATGGTGTCATCAAGTGCAAGTTTCTTGGGTGATTTGGACAGCAATGTGACATCAGCAGAATGTCTCAGAAAACCCCTCAAAAAGCAAGATGGGGAAATTAAAACTCTTTTCCATAAAACTGTATGGTAGCTTGTATTAAATTCAAGCATTTGCACAACTTGCTGTCCTGCAGCACCAATCTTTAGCATCCAACACTGATGTGTTGGTTTCTATAAAAAAAGGCAACACTTCCAGAGTGTAAAATCTCAGTATGCAGCAGTGAATTTAAATGAGCATGCAGCAATTGGAAAGAAGTTAATATTTCAAGATTTGCTGTGTGATGAGACTGGATAGCATTCATTCAGTGTGTGCTGCTACTCCTTAGTACAGAATTTAAAAATTCATACCCAGCAGTTGTTAAAAGGCTGTGGTCATATTTCTACAACTGAAATATCATATGTTAGGTACATTTCAGTGTGATTCAATTCCAGCTTCAGGCTTCTTACATTCAGGAGTGACAAAGGACATATCAATTTCAAAACATATCTAATCCATCTACCCTGTTTTCTTCTGAAGAGTACTGTTGGAATAGCAGGCATCTCATATGAGTGCACCAGGACTGAAACTGCAGTAAACAGCACAGGTATAAGCCCCTACAACTTCTTGACATAAATTACTAACAATTTTCTTTAATTTTCTTAATAATTTAAACTAAAAGTAGTCATTCTGCCAATATGCTGTCATCCACAGATGGAATAACATTTGTGTAGTCATTTTCAATTATAAGTTAGAGGGCAATATCATACTTTTTTCTTGTTCATAAATTATTATAAACACTTAGAGGGATTTCCACAAAGATTTCAAGCTTTGACTACAAACTGCCTGAAGAAAAGTAGCCTTTTGCTATCCATGCCAATAAAAGCAAAACAAAACAAAACCAAGAAAAAAACACTCAAAATAAAAAAAAAAAACAAAACAAAGAAAAAAAACAAAAACCAAACAAAAACCCCACAAAAGATCAAAACCAAACCAAACAAAAAAACCCACTCTAAAACAAACAAAAAAACCCCAAACAACAAAAAAAAAAACCCAAAACACTCCAACCAAAATTTAACCTAACCATAAATCTATGGTAAGCATAACTTATTCATGCTTAAAAGTGGTTTTTTTGTGCCTGACAGGAGCACGCACTGGACCATAGTGCACATGCTCTGTCTTCTCATAGTGCTTATGTATTAATTAAAACAAATTTACTCTGTTTCAAAAAAAAAAGGACTGAGCTATTTTCCAATGATTTATTCTTCTTTCAGTTGCTTGCTACTGTGATATCCTGTACCAATATTCTTTCTAGCTCGGCCATGTCCCATAAAGGGAAAGTTTAACTCCTATGGCTTCCAGTCACTGCTAACTCAAGCAGTAAAGCTCTGTGCTATGAATCTGAAACAATCACTCATCATAAGTATTGGTAAAAAAGTTTAAAGGTTTATGTTTTATTACTTTTAAAGCGTTAGTTAAAAAAAAATCTTTTTCAAGAGCAATACAGTGACACAGTGAAGAGTATTTTTTCACAAACCTTTAATTTATGAGGAACTGTAGAGGTAATGCAAAAAATAAGAGGGAGGAGCTACCTAAAGAGAAACCAATGTCCTTTAGTTAGGGCATCAAAACACTGCCCTGAAGATCTTGGGCCTGCTTGTGTCTGTCCCTCAGAACATACTGAAAAATACTGGACTCCTTTGAAAAGTGATTACTTAATTAAGAGGCAGCAGAATAAATCAAAGTCACAGAAGGGTGAGATTACGACTGTAGAGGGAATCATCATTCCTATATGCCTACGTTGCTGATTATCTACTGGGCACAGCTATAAAGAAAATTCTCTAAGTTAGACATAGTATTTCTTTTCAAATGCTCTTTTTTCTACTGACATGAGTGCATATTGTTTCATTACACATCAAGTAGGTGTAAGTCAATGAGGCATCTGTAGTAGGTAACTGGGTCTAGAGTGGGTGAATTGCCTAAGGAAATGCTAATTTATTGGCAGCAGGGGAAGCCTAGACAGCCACTTTTGGCTGAGGTTAGAATTCAACTTAGAGATTAAGTTTTTTAAACGTAGATGTCTCCTTGTTCATTAGGTGTCCAGTCTCTTCTCAATGTAAATTAAAACAGTCCCACATAATCACAGCATAGATAAGGTTGGAAGGGACCCCAGTGGGTCATCTGGTCCACCCTCCCTGCTCAAGCAGGTCAATACCAGAGCTCATGGCACAGGACTGTGTCCAGACAGTTCTTGAGTATCTCCAGTGCGGGAGACTCCACAGCCTCTCTGGGCAACCTGTTCCAGTGCTCGGTCACCGCACAGTAAAGAAGTTCTTCCTCATGTTCAGGTGGAACTTCTGTGCATCAGTTTCTGCCCGTTGCTTCATGTCCTATTGCATGGCACCACTGAGCAGAGCCCAACTCCATCTTCTTCAGACCCTCCCTCAGATACTCATAGATATTGATGAGGTTCCCTCTCACTCATCTCTTCTCGAGGCTGAACAGGCCCAGCCCCCTCAGCCTTTTCTCTTAACAGTCATGCTCCAGTCACTTAATTATCTTTGTAGCCCTTTTCTGGACCCACCAGGGCCAGGTAAAATGTCCTGAGTTATACCTGTCAGATTTGGGTATGTTATAGTCTTTAATGCTGTCAGATCATTCAAAGAGTATCTCAAAATCCTGCTATTAATGACTGTTACTTACAATGCTTTCCACAAAATATCTACAAATTGTAGCAAATTCTGAACCTTTAGCTATAAATTTATTTCAACTTGGGATAATTTGGATAAAAATATTTAATTTTCTTTATCAAGATATAGTGTCACCAAAAATTGGAAAATACTAATTTTTTTGTATAAAATAGAATAATATGGTGGTCTAAGAAGAATGAAAAATCTAGAATATACCCTAAGAAATTATGTAAACAAAGAAGGAAAAATTATTATTGTAAAACACCATTTAATCCATGGCTTAGGGTGAAATAGCTGTGGAAGAGTACATTAAACTAAAGAAAATAATCTGATTGTTACATTCCATACCTGTTATATATTTAATACAACGAAAATCCCTGAAAATAAGTTATTTTAAAATAAAATAAGTGGTAGAATAGAAATTATTCTCCACACTTGAAATTATTAAAAGATTTTAAATATTTGTAAGATATCTGTTATTACTACATGATATAGCCCTTTATTTCATGGAACAAAGTAATAATTCTCTTGTGATATGCAAGCCAAACAAGGTTTAATTGTGATGGAAGCAAGCTGCCTGTATGGCAAAATGAGTGTGACTTGCTCAGATTTTTACCCTTTTGATGCCAGCTCAGATCCTGTCCAAGGCCACCTAATTCCTCTATGTACGGACAAGTCCTGCTAAAGCCAAGAGGAATTGTCTTCACAGAAGTTACTCAGTCTGGGATCTCAACGCTTGCTTTTTTGGCAAATGAGGGCATTATGACTGTAAAGTGAGTTCTTAGTCAACAATGAACACTATTTGCCTAATGATTCACCCCAATAAATATAGAGGTTCCCAGAGGAAAGTCCTGATGCTTTAGGCATTTGTGTATTGAGAAATAGACCCTATTTTCAGACTTTACAGTGAGAGACAAATGGTGAGAAGGTAAATAAGCGATGAAGTGCTTTATTCAGAGACTTCCATTGGAAAATGATGTAATTGAGAAGTTTAATAGTTTAGGGGGAGGGGAAGCTCAGAACAGGCAGCAACAACTGGTTGGATGGCCACATCTAAAGAGTTACAGTGGATGGCTTGGTGTCCGAGTGGAAATCAGTAAAAAGAGCTGTCCCTCAAGGGTGTGTGCTGGATCCAACACTCTTCATTGTTTTGATCAGTGACATAGATAGTGGGGTCAACTGCACCTGGAGCAGGTATACAGATTATTTCAAGCTGAGTGTTGTAGTTACTACAATGGAGAGCAGGGATGTCATCCAGAGGGACCTTGACAGGCTTGAGAGGTAGACCCATATGAGCTTCATGAAGATCAACAAAACCAAGAGCAAGGTGCTGGACATAGGTAGGGTTCACCTCCAGTGTCAATACAGAATTAAGATTGAATGGATTGAGAGCAGTCCTGAGGAGAAGGATTTGGGAATACTGGTGGATGAAAAATTGGATGTGACCCCTTAATGTGCGCTTGCAGCCCAGAACACCGTGTCCTGAGTTGTATTAAATGAGTCATGGCCAGCAAGTGGATGGTGGTGATTCCTCCCCTGTATTCTGCTCCGGTGAGACCCCCTCCTGGAGTACTGCATCCAGCTCTGGTGTTCCCAGCACAGGAAATTTGTGTTGGAACAGGTCCAGAGAAGTGTCAAAAAAATTATCAGATGCTGTAACACCTCTCTTATGAGGAAAGGCTGAGAGAGTTGGGGTTGTTCAGCTTGGAGAAGACCTTATTGTGGTGTCTCAGTTCCTAAAAGGAGCTTCCAGACATTTTGCCAAGGCCTGTAGTGACAGGACAAGGGGCAATGATTTTGACCTGAAAGAGGGTAGATTTAAAATGGACATAAGGAAGAAGTTTTTTATGATGAGAGTGATGAGACACTGGAACAGGTTGCTCAGAGTATAGATGCATAGTGTAGTACAGTGTAGATACTTCTCCCTGGAATTGTTCAAGGCCAGGTTGGATGGGGTTTTGAGCAACCTGGTCTAGTGGAAGGTGTCCCTGTCAGTGGCCAGGGACTGGAACTATGTGATATTTAAAGGTCCCTTCTAAACCAAATAATTCTATGACTCTATGGGAGAAAATCCTGACTTGCCATATAGCCTGAATGTTTATTGACCACCTCATTAGATAGTCCAAAACTAGAGTGGATAAAACCACTTCTTAAGACAAGTCTTTTAATTCTTATGAGTCAGAGGAAAGAGTGTCTTTTCTGTGAAGCTAATACACTATGTCCACATTTAGGAAGCAAAATACTTTGATAGTGGAAGACAGTGGCAAAAATAAGACAAAGTAATTAATGTGCACATTAACCATTCAAGTGCAACTCATAGGTGTTCTTACAATTTTCAATGATACATAAACTTATCTCCCTCTCTTTGCTTTTTCTTTTTTGGTGAGACTTGAATTCAAAATGCAATTCCCATACTTATTTCACCATTTAACTTCTGTTAAACCTGAATGACTCTATGTACAATCAGTGTTGGAATTAGAGAAAAAAAAACAACTTAAAATCAACTGTGGAAACTCTCCTGGGTGGATTGAGTCATCATTTTCCCCTTGGGATATGTTTTCCATTTATACAAAGGCAAAGAAAAACTGTTGTGAATATAATTTTTAAAAAGATATAAAAAAGCATGTCTCCAAGCCAATAACTGACTCAGACTGTTGGTTTCTTACAGAGGAAATAATCCCATCGACCTTTCAATATCTACAGTGTTGATGTCTACTTTTGAGCTGTCATCAAGGCTCCACTGGTAGCCAATGAAAAGAAGTCAGCACTTTTAGGGTATAATTCATCCACCATATTTTAGGCATACTTAGGATGCAATGCCCTCCAAGTCTGATCACATAAATCTAAATACACTACTGAAGAGGGCTAAAAAACTTACTAGAAATTAATCACAGTGACTATAAACAGAAAGTAAAAAGTGACAATAATTCAGTGATTGTAACAATAATGTAGTCACGTGTTTGGAATGGGTGATGAAAACTGGTAAGAGATTAAAAAAAGCCTCTGTAAGGATTAGAAGTGCAGAAAAACTCCTCTATGGTGAGAGTCTAGAGAACCTCTTTCTGTCCAGTTTTCCAGGAGAAAGTTTACATTTTTTCTTGTTAGCAAAAGAGAACTAAAATTGCAAGACCTGCCTGTCAGACAGGATACTATATAAAAAATAAGATCCTCTGTCTAGAGCAAAAATCAGTTCAGCTCAAGTATGTCTGGATTCTAAAACAGTTTATTTTTGAGGGTAATTAATAAAATGGCTAGTACTAGTAAGAGTATAAAATATGTCTTTTTAATACCTATCTGTATTTTGACTGGATGAAGTCCCAAAATTCAGATTTCTTGATAAAGAAAAAGTCAGGAATTCAGAATGCTTTTATTTTATTTTGTTATAGTATAACATGAAATCAGAATTTCTAGTGAAGCCAGTTC
This sequence comes from Aphelocoma coerulescens, assembly GCF_041296385.1. Classification (NCBI taxonomy): domain Eukaryota; kingdom Metazoa; phylum Chordata; class Aves; order Passeriformes; family Corvidae; genus Aphelocoma; species Aphelocoma coerulescens. The sequence goes on along the minus strand of NC_091014.1, from coordinate 22,656,936 downwards.
AAAACATGAAGACTTTAAATGTGTCTGCCTGAAGCTTTTCTGTTACCTGAATCAAAATCACATTACTCTACAGTGTTTTGTGAAGCAGTTTTGTTTCATCAGAGAGTGATTTTTTTGGGGGAATGATTCATCAAGATTTTTTGCAAATCAGTTGTAGTAATTGACCACAGGAACAGCTTACTAATGATACAATTGATTCTTCATCACTTTAATTCATTAAATCTGTTTGGGATATGTTTCTGAAATATCCATCATAGGGTAATCAAAAGTTATGGGTTTGTTGTAGGGATGATTAGGTGAAACTGCAGGATCTGAGTTATTCAAAAGGTCAGATTAGATAATCATAACTTTTCTCTGTGACCTCATAGGCTATTCATCTTATGCATTAGGCCTTCTGCATTTGATTTTAAATACGCTTGGCTTCCCTAGACAGCAGTGGAGGTTATTAAATATATGTCCAGGATTTAAAATTCCATTCTCTATGCCATTACTGTTGCTGATAATTTCAGGCAATGTAACCTCATTTGAAATTTCCCCAGAGAGGCTAGTCTAGAAGTAAAGGGTTGGGAAAAGGAAGATACATAACAAGAATCAAGGTTTTACAGATCTTTTTTTTTAACAATGAAGGCCTGCTCCAGTAGTATTAGGGGTTCCTATGCAACTTTGTCTCAGGAATCAGGATTTCCATTGATTGATCTTTGTCTTACCTATCCCTTGTCAGTCATTTGTAAAGGGTGTCAACTCCAGTAGTTATTAGGAGAGAGGAACCAAGCTAACCTTAGGATGTAAAAATGTGCTTTAAGCTACAATTACAAATGTTAGCTTCCCTATGGGTCAGATGTACTCCACATGAACAAAGACCTTTTTTCCCTACATACCACTCACAATTTTTGGCTTTCAGTCAATAGCAGTTCAAATAAGGAACTGTCAAACAGGGAGAATCGATTCAGAATCTAACTTGGGCAAACAGAGGGAAATAAGCATGAATGTGAGCTGCAGGCTAATTTGGCCCATTATCTTCACTTGCATACTGCTCGTTATTCACCTTTCACATATTTACCTTGAATCCCCTTACAAAAAGCAGCCTCTGCAGCCTTGATTTCAAGTTCCTGTCCCTGCCATTTAGTTAACATTCTCCATGGTGCACTATGATTGCACTCCAGTTTCTTCCCCCACATGCTACTCATCAACCCAATTTATTGACTCATAGAGTTACTAAGGAGATGCTTATCAAGCAGAATAAACACCCCTCTGCTTGCCAACTGGTACTGTGTAAATTGGCTTTGCTTCAGTGTCCAGCCATATTTTAACAAACCCTTGACAGTGCCTCAAAATGCTTTGCTTTGTGTCCAGATTTGCCAGCAGAGCACATTTCCAGTGGCACAAAGGAGGTCTGTATTTTAAAACCTTTTTTTCAAACCTAATTTCAATACTTTCAATGTGTTTTCATGCTTTATCTCCAGCTTAGCTCTTTGTAGTCTCTAGGAAAACATTTAGCACAACTTCTTACTATTGTGCTATCCAACATCATTAAATTTGTTCACTGATGCACATATGTAAATGTGTTTTGTCACAATGACTGTTACTGGATTGACCTGGCAACTAAGTGTCGTATTAGAGCTGAGCAATTCTGAGTTACTGGAGTATACAGGCAACTTAGGGAACCTTTTTACTCCAATATGTTGATAGACAGTTGCTGTGAAGGTTCAGTAGAAGCATTGTGTACATTGATTGTATTGATACATGTTTCATTATCAAACTTGCAAACTCTGAGTACTAAAAGGTCAAATGAGTTATTCCAATGAGCAGAACTCTGCCATAGTCTGTAGGTATTTTGGAGATGCAACAAGGTTTTTCTGAATATCTCTGCGCCCAAGCTCTGCCATGCAACAAGAAATCATATTGTAATATTGAGGGTCATCTAATGCTTGCATTGTTCCAATACTTTCATGTTCTGTTAAAACACAATCACTGAATTCTTCACAAATCAGAGCACAAAAAGTTCACTGGCACCATCGGGCTGTAGCAAGCCCTTTCCTCTCTCCCTTTTTCTTTCATTCTTGTAACACAGCTGTTTATACAGAACAGAGACAATGCTGAGTTTGTTAACAGCTGGCAGTTAGTAGTAATTTATTATGGAATGGGTCTTGAAATGGCCTGATCTCCTTGACGATGAAAAACCAAAAGGCTATGTTGCTTTCAAAATCTTGTTTGGGGACTAGAAGTAGAGCTTGAGGCTGTGCCAATTCCAGACTCATAAAAGCTGCATAGAGAGAAGGGGGCCAATTCCTTAGCTTCTGCTTAAAGCAAAATGAGCTTTGTGAGACAGGATTTGTTTCCACCTATTAACATCACTATGTTGTACTCTACCAGCACCCATTAAAATATCAGTCTTACTAGTATTTGGCATATCTTTTTCCCTGTGCTTTGAAATAATGGAATTTACTTGACTTCCCCTGTTATTCTAGGCCTCCAGACTTTTCATTCCATTTATTTTTTGTTATTTTGATCAAGGAGGAAAGATAATAATAATAAATGGTGGCATATAGTAGGCTAGTAGAAATCAGCTCAAAGATTCCAGTGAGAAAGGATGGAAAAGTTTCTGTAGAGATTTCCCTCAACAAAGATTCAGGGAGAAGAGGGGAGTAAGGATAAAAGACAACAGGGGTAAAACTGTTCAAGCACAGATACATTCTCACAGAGCTCAGTAGGTTAGCCTACTGAGCAATAACCCCTCCTCAAGTCATAACTGACTTGATGGATGGATGGATGGATGAATGGATAGGATTTTGCATTTACTTCAAATGCTCTTCTGGAAATGTTTGGGTTTTTTCCTAAAACAATTTTCTGGTGCTATGGGGGAGAGGTTGGTGGTGTAAAATCAGCAAGGTGCTGTGCCAGCACGTCAAATAACACTGCAGCATTCTCCACTTCCCTGCTGTGGAGATGAGAAGTGCCGAGGGGCTTGGGAGGGTGTTCCTAACATGGTGGCCAGTGTGAGGGGACAGCACTGATCCCTCAGTCACAGCGTGGGCAGCACATGGACAGCACCTTCACACCGTTTGTGCCAGCCATCAGGACAGGCACATCTTCTGCCAGGATAAAGGAATACAGAGAGGGAAGCAACAGAGCAGGTTTCGGAGGAAACTCCTGTTAGTCACAGGGAGGATAGGAGAAGTACATTTGCAAGATAATAAAGATCAGGACTCACACAAAGGTTATCCAGGATATAACCTGTATTTTAATTGGACAATTTTTGAGGGAAAAAAGGGTACCGTAATTGTATAAAGATGTAATGAGAAGCAAACTTGTGAAATTTCCTTAAAATTATATTCTATACCTTGGAACATGAGAGCATCATTCAAACAATGATAAAGCATGACAGGAATATAGATACTAATGAATATGTATTTAAACTTCATTAATTAACAATTTGATACTTCGTTGTATTTTGTCTAGTAATTTCTTGTGAGAAATGCAGATTTCTAAAGGTAGAGGTGACTTTACTGAATCAGACCCCTAGTCCTTCTGCATTCCCCCACCCTCTATATGGCAGAATAACACATTGCTTGGGTAATCTTAGCATTCAGTCTGGCAGCTAAGAGCTTCCAGTGAGAAACAAACTTATGAGGAAGGCCATGGGAGACTTCTGTCATCCCATTAAGTCTCACCCTCTTCCTTCCCCACCTCCTATTCCATTCCCTCCCCTCAGTAGCAAAGATTGGAGAGGCTGGTTACTCAGAAGGTGCATTATGGCACCATGATGCAGTCATGGCCCATGCATCACCCAATGCAAAGACCCTTCCTCATCACACAATGAACTTGAAGGCGCTCTCTGTAGGGGCTGTCAGAGCTGCATCTGCACTTGCCACCAGCTTTGTCAGTGTTCTTCTCTTTGAGATTCAAAATCCTCGGACACTGACGGGAACTCTCGTGACATTCATCCACTTCTCTCTCTGCTCTCTGTTCTTGTTTACCACATATGTTTGTCCCTATGAACTGCTACTGTCCCTGTGTATTTAACATTTGAACTGACCTCTTCCAGCCTGCACAACTCTCCACAAGTCCCTTTGCTATTAGGAACTAATTAATGCTTCATTCAATTCAATAATCAATCTTTTTTGTTAATCTGGTAAGTGTGGTGCTTTATTTAGACCTCTAAGTACTTATTTACTTTCCAATGCAGTGAAATAAAGAAGGTAAATTAGACTCAAACAGTTCAAAGCAGTTCTTGCCAGAGTACAAACCTGCTCTTGTCAAGGTCAGCAAGGGTTTCAATGCTGGAAAAGGAGTAGGGGTGGGGGCTCTGTAATATTAACATGTGGGAACAGCAGTGGGATTTTGCAGTCATGTTCTCCAGTATTTTATGCAGGACCATACCCTTCACTGAATAATTTAAGTGATGGACTGGCTAGTATTTCTTTACTCCACCAAACATATCCACACTTGGCTTTTTGTCCTTTGTCATATCATGACTCCTTGAAGATTTATTTCATCCATCCTCAAATTTTGTTCTCCAAATCACCTATCACCTTTCAAAAGGTAGCTTTAGATCTTTTTTCTGTTTACAAATGTGCTGGTTTTACCCCTGTGCCTATCAGTGGTACAGGAATTCAGTGGTGCTGTCTTTGCACTGGGATGAACACACAGATACTCAGGCCTAGAGGCCACAAAATGTCTGGCAAAGTATCTGCTCATGAGAGCAATTTGTTGTAATATCATACAGAATAAATCATGTCTGACATATCTGCTGGAGCTATTTTTAAAGGAAATAATTCATAAAGCTGCGAGGTGTGAAGCAGTGAACATAATCTACATTGATTGGGGGAAAAAAAAACGCTGTACCTCAGAAACAAGGGGTTAGCAACAAGCTCAGAGAGCATTGTTCTGGTGAGGATAAAGATCTGTCTGAAGGGCTTTGTGCTGGTGATATCACTGCTGTGGGAGGAAACAGCTCAGCAAGATGATATATGGAGAATTATACAGCTTTATTTTTCTCCCCACTTACAAATGACTTAATCATGCTGACAGGATCTCCACTAATTTCCACCGTATATAGAGTATCTTCTACTGGAGCCAAGCAAGTGTCACTCTAATAACTCAGCTTTTCCCATCCATTATATTTTTGTGTGTCATTGGTATAGATTACTGTTTAAAGCATTTGGCAATTTGGGATTGTTGTATTTAGAAAAATAAAACAAAAATACACACACAAACAAAAAGACATTTGAAATCGAGATACTTTTTACGCCTAAAGGCAAAATGCAGCAAGTAGGGCTTGATGTTCTCTGTAAATACAGCAGGGAGATGTGGTGGGTTGGAGGAGCAATTAAAATTCAGATGGCAAAAGAGCAGCTTCAGCCATCATTTAAATCAGCATGAGCAGCACCTAGATAGGTGAGGGTGGAAATGGATCACTGGACCAGAATCTCTGCTCTCTCCCACCGTTGGAGATCAAGAAAAATCTGGTTTTATTTTTTTCTAATTTTGGTAAGAGAAGAAATACACCTGGTGAGGAACTGTCTGGGTGTTACTTGAGTGTCACAGAGATCAAATACAAATTGGAGCAGAATGCTGCTCATAAAACAAGAGGAAGAACAGAAATGAAAAGAAATTACTTCTCATCAAAGGATGTAAAGCAACATTCCGGCTTATATGTTCGTCTAGGGAAAAAAAGCCCAGACTCAGACACGCTGTTGTGACTACCTAGGGCCAGCTGAGTGTCACAGGGACTCTGCAAAGGCAGAAGAGGGCACAAAGATATATGCAGAAATTATGACAGGGCTCGAAGGGATGAATCACAAACGGAAGCTGGAACAACTGTCACTACAATATATTCATGCATTGTGTCACGGCTTAATGTCAGAAAGTAATAAGGACAAAATTATAAAATACCAATTAAACATTGCAAATGAGCTAAACAATTCAGAAAATGGTTTTAAAAGCTCTTACAATACTAGTAAAAATATCTTAACAGATGCACAAATGCACCTTGGGATGAATGCATTATGCATTATGGATTCGGGGCTGCCATTATAACCCTCATAATCACTCTTTCACTTGGTCATGTGTTGTACATCTGTGACTTCTTGGCAAGATACTTCAGTGAGAGGAACTCGCAATTTTAGCTAACCTTTTCTTTTTGGAAAGCTTGGCTGCTGGCTTTGGTCTTTCCATGCTTCAGAACCTCTGCAATACAACCTTTTCAATAGCATATGCTGCAAGATTCTTTAAAAAAAAAGATGTTTCAGTACCTAAAATACAAAATTGAGACCATAACTGACAAAAGGAATCAGCTTTATGATCTCATGTCAAACAGTATAAAACCCAGCACTACTAAAGACATAGGTATTGGAATCTGATGAACCACAGAACACAAAAAAACTTCCAGCAGCTCTGAGAAGTTTCCTCTGCTTTTAAAGTATGCCTGATTGTCCAGGGTAGAAACTGGCATATCCCCCTAGCAACATTGCTAATCCTGTTCAGTGAGGAGACAACACAAGTGATAACTAAAATACATAGGACAAGCCTCCGCATTCCATTGAGAGTTGAGGTTTCAAAGTAAAAGCACACAGACAATAGTGGAAAACATATGTTTGCAGGCATGTGACCATGAGTCCTGCATTGCAGCCAAAAGCATTGCTAACAAAACCCAGGCATATGTTGTGACAGCATGGGCAGAAAAGAGTACAGAGAATAAGATGACTTATCTGTCCATGATCTGTTTCCCTTTCCAGCATGGGGAGATTTGATAGTTTTGAAAGAATCTTCTCACAACCAGCATTCTCAACATCATAGTAATATGTTCTAGAATTTCAAACACTGCAGTGTAGGGACCTCCTGGTATATGGCTTGGATGTAGTGATGCAGCACTTTTTATTAATCCATTTTAATAGTGTCCTATCAAGCTAAAGAAGAAATGAAACATACATTTTTTAATGATAGGATTTCCCATATTACTTCTGATGTCTAATTAATTTATTGCTACCTGGGTTTAGGGGTAAGCAAAACATGTAGAAATCAATCACAGTGGGCAACCTGGTATGTTTGCATGAGGGTCAGAAAGAATAGGTTGATCACGTAATTAAACAAATTTCAAAAGGCTAACAATGCTCAAAAGGCAAATACTCTTCAATTTTAAAACAGTTAAGATGAAAAATTACCCATCTTCCCCAATTTTTAGAGAAAATTAGAGAGTTAATAGAGAGGGTAGCAAAATTTTCATGGAAAATACATTAATTCTGTGAACTAGCAGTATCTTAACATGCTTGGTAAATTTAATTCAGAAGGTGGGATTCATTTCACCTAATGTGCAATGTCAGCTGTTAGCTGGCCAATTGAGGTGTTTTTTATAGTCAGTGGGGGAAAAAAAAGCAATTTTAGGATATGACTGATGTGATGGCTTTGAGGCATCTGCTTTCAGAGATGAACTGAACCACAGATGTCTTCATTATCTATAAAAGGGACCCAGACACTAAACCCAGAAGTAAACATCTCCTTTAGAAACAGGTTTCCTGTTCTTGCTGCCTCATATGAGAAAAGAATATCTCATAAAGTTCCAAGGCACTGAATAAGTTCCACTTCTGAATAAGAGTATCCATAAAATAACAAGTCAATAATAATATTAGATATATCTCCAAATGTTCTCAGAGTCGGCAAATATACTTATTCCATTCTTATGAGAGAAGTCTGACAAGATTCAGCTAGGGTGGTTGTGCAGAAGGTCAGTGCCAGAGGCAGAAACAGAAGCCAAGTCTCCTGCCTTCCCATGTGCTTTTTCAGCTCAACAAACCTGCCCTTAATTTCAGTCTTCTACTTAAGAGATTTAACTTTATAGCTCTAGTTAATCTTTCTGAACTTTCCTGAGTGTCTCCATAGACAGTCTCTGAAGGAAAATTATCTGCCTTTCCTGCTGATGTTTAGAGCTGTGAATACAATTGTGTCACCTCTTCTTTTGACCTTGGAATGCATCACCATCTCCCACATATCTGCTTCTGGGGCCATTTTGAGAGATGTCCCACCTACTCCTTTCTGCAGCAGAAGCTCAAGTAGAGTTTGCCAAGACCATTGACATCCACAGGGCTGGTTACATCATCAGTCTCTGGTCTTCTTTTGAAACACGAAACCGGACACTAGAGACCATCTGGAACTGGGAAGATGTTAAGTAAAAAAAAAGAAAGTAAAATTGACTGAATGATGAAGTTCTTTCTGGCTGAGACATAGAATGACAAGTTTCAGAAAATTTTCAAAGGCTTATCAAGGTTGTTGACTTGTACAGTTGTATTCACAAACATGGGATTCAGGTAAAAAACCCTCCAGAAACAGAATGTGTCAGTTTATCTGAAATTTATACAGTTTTGTGATTATATGAGGCTTTCTTAGTTAGAAGCCTTGACGCAGATCTCAAGCAGTTCTCTGAGACATGCAGCTTCATGAGCTGAGCCAAAGAGATTCTGGGGATTTACAGGATACACCAATTTTAACAGCTTCTGTTCTGCTGCATAGATATATAAACTCCACTAAATACAGGAGTGCTCCATCAAAGGTGTGCAGGAGACATGCACATACAGGTAAGATATTTAAATTCTGCCCCACAAAGCCATTTACTGATCAGAGGGGTGGGGTCAGTAGTGTCAAGGCGGGCAGCTAGTGTAAACCTCAGTGCCCAAAGATGGGGGGATTGCTGTAGGAAAATCACAGAATGACAGAAGGCTCTGAGTTGGAAGGGACCCACAAGGATCATCAAGTCCAACTCTTAAGTGAATGGTCCATACAAACCATGATCAGACCCACAGCTGATGTGATTAACACTGTGCTCTGACCGTCTGAGCCAATCTCAGTTAAAATGAATCCACTACTACTACTCCTACCCTCCTGGGGCACTGGCTCCAGGTTTGCAGGACTCTACAACATCTCACCTGGCACAAGGGGTCTGTGCTTGGGCAACTGCATCCCCTGTGAGAGGCACTCCACTGGTTTGAGTGGGTATTGCTTGAAATCTGTCACACCCATAGTTCTCACATACAAAGTAAGTAGAGAAGTTGGGAGTATCAGATGAAAGAGGAATAGATTTTTAAAAATATACAATGAAAATGAAGGGTAGGACCTGTGCTTCTGAAGAAAAGGGGTTTTTCACATATTTCTAAAGACAGTGAAATGTTTTTGCCATTCTCATTTCAAATTAACCGGACAGAGACAAACCGAAACATGCTCCCAATCTTTACTGTTGCATTTATAAACAAAATGTAGTTCTATTTATGGGTTTGTGAATTTTTCTCTTCAGATTTGTCAAGAATGTTATTATATCCAGACTTGGACACCGTCAGCTGGAATGGTTTTGCAAAACAAATAAAAAGCAAATTTAGTTCAGCATAATGTCAGTTTGCCACACATAAATACCAGTTCCAGCAGGGCTTAATTACAGTGAGGTGGTATGATGCTGAATCTAACTGATCCTTTCTTAAACCAGCTAATCGATCCTGTCAATTGTTTCTGTCTTTAAAATTGTGCTTAATTGCTGTGGAAGGAACACAAACCTCAGTTACTCTCTTTCTATAAATAAACATTTTACCTAATGTGGTAAGCAGTAACCCTGATTTTCCTGCACAGTCTGGATCGTTCAGAGAAGCTTTGCACATTAAAGATCTAAAAGGAAACTGCTGTTAGCTCTTACATCCTGCATAAACAATCCAATGAGTTTGAACAATTTATTTGAGCAAGCTAAGCAACAACATTCTGTTGAAGAATTTTTTCTTAATTCTTTGGTTTGATTCCCTCCCTTCCTCTGCAAAATATATGAAGCATAAATAATCAAATAGCAAAATCTGTGAAGTAACACTACTTTTTAGGAAAATAAAAAGCAAAGGAAATCAGTGTTTCCAGAATCACTTCCTTGAGACCATACACATAGTATTGCAACTGCTTGAGTATGTATTTTTTTATATCTATCCTCCTATATGGAATTGTTGAAAAACTGTGGATTACAGTACAGAATGGCACTTTAATTTAAAGAGTGAAGGATGACAGAGCTGCAGCATTCCTTTTTAGCTTCTTACAATGATTTATTAAACCACTGTTTCAAAATATTACATCTGATTATATATGAAAATATGTCTCTTCTGTGGAACTTCATATGAAAAACCAGTCTAAAAATAAACTTGAAGTGAGGATGTATAGATTTGGAAATCCCCATTCTACAAAATACCAGGCTTGTTTGCCAAGATGGAAAATACATTTTGCTACTTTTAATGCTCATGGGGAGTCACACCAATTGCTAATTCATCAGAACAGACTCTTAAGCATGTCTGACGTAATTCTCCCCTTAAAAAGTTATGATGACTTAACAAAATACAATAGCTTTTGCAAACCACACCATTCTAAAACTTGGGGTGATATCCTAGATCCTGAGGGTGGATTAGGCAGGTCACTGACTTCCATACACACCTGTTACAACAGTGTTAAAAAGAATGAATCACAATCTGGCTTCTCTAACAATCATAGTATGAAATCAAAATGTAGATTTTGCCTACTTTACAAATATTTCACAAACTGTTTAGAGCACAAGTCAAATGTTGCCATGGACATTCTGATTTTCTGTGCAGTTCAGCTCTGAAAATAAATTTTCCCGTAAAAATGATCCTGTGAACTAATTCTTACTCATGTCTTACTTATTCTTGAAACAAACAGAAGCATAAATTATTTGGGAGCCATTCAAAGTTGTTTGAATAATAACTTTTTTTGTAGTTGTGTAACATAAGTCACATAAGAGTCACATGGGTGCAGGAGGAACCTTGGTTGAAATTAAATGTTCTAGCACACATCTAGACAAGAGCATGAAACACACAGGTAGGTCACATGCCAGGTAGCATGTGACCTTGAATCTTCTTTATTTTGTTCTGGGATATTTCACTTCTTCCTTTCCTGAGATTTAAAAAAAAAAACAAAAACAAAAACCAAATCTGCATTTAAAAATGCTTCTCCAGAATTTTAACCTTGCACACCCATATTTATAATTATTTCAGCTTAGCCAATACTTCTTTATAAGAACACTTTTATATGCTGCAATTTAAATGAACTTACAGTAGAAGTTTTCATACCAACGTCCATATCAGGAATGCTGTGATAAAATTTCCAAACAGAATCCATCAAATTTTAGTATTAAAAATCAATTGAAACATTACTAGTATGATAGCTGAACTGTGGTCAAGGATACTGTCAGGTGCAGTACTACTCCTAAGCAAGTTTATCTGAAATTTCTGAATGCTATATTGGATGAGCTTGATTCCTAAATATGAGTGATCAAACATAGAAGCAAAAACCAATTCAGAATATAATGATTTTTTTCAGAACAGCAAACTGTGTCAGGAGAAAAGCAGACAAAATAATAAGAGCTAAAGATGACTGTTTATGTATTACACATAAGTGCATTTGACTTTTTGAAAAGTAATGGAATGTGTGAAAAATAGATCAGAAATAAAAATTAAGTCTGAAAAAGGTGGTGAATCTATCTGTGTCTGTTGTAATAAAGTGGTGATATATCCAAATATGTAGAGTGTGAAAGATGGGGAGTTTCTATCCGTGTCAGCCAAAGAGATTTGACCTAAACCCTGCTCAGAAGAGCTCCCTAGCCACCTGCTGAAATCTGAAGTATGTTAAGGTATCACTCTACTTTTTCTTGGAGCTGAATTACAGCACATGAGTTATGTGGCCACAGAGATAAGTAGTGAGCAGTAGCAGTGAATAGTAGCTCTGATATCTGCAGGCCCTTATAGATGGGAGTTCTAGAATCTGCTTTCAAAAATATTCAGGCAAGTTATATTCAATAGTTGCCCAAGCACAGAAGTAGTCCTGGAAGCAGAATTCAGACTCCTGCTGGGGACTTCTGCTTACTGTCTGACTCCTTGAGTCTTGCATTTATAACAGAATCTGTGAGTTGCCTCTTCATGCACCATACATTACAGGTAATTACAAGTTGTAGGCTTGCACTATGAAGAAATGTCTGAAGCATGGTTTTCCTTTTTCAGTGAAGTAGTGTTGTCTCTAGTTGGACAGTATTACATGAAAAGCAAAAAGCTGACCCATCCACTCCAATTTGTTTGTTGGTTTGTTGGTTTTTTCATAAAAATCAATGCTCCAACAGGAAAAGAAAATTTTAAAAAGAGAGATAAAGTTTCCAAATGGAAATATGACTGTTTACAACTCTGATTTGTGTATACAGGTCCTGGAGAGCAGCTTGAGGTCAGGTACAGACCTAGGGGTTTTCTCCATTCCTCCTCAAACTAGCCTCTGAATCCTGCTCCACAACTGATGCTTAATTCATAGATGTATAAATCCTTTGTTTTCTCTTCCAAATGCATTAATAACCATAATTACCATGAAGAAAGAAGTAAGGTCTGATTCTACACTGTTCTGGTTCTTATGATCATTTCGTTTTATGAAAGAGAAAGGGTAGAAGTAAAGGAAGGCAAGGAAATGCTGTTTCTAGTGCAAGCAGCATTTTAGAGTTAATTTGGTTTAAGAGTGTTTTATATTCTCAGACACAGAAGATGATCTAAGGGGCACACAGTGTACAGGCAGTCTGGGATGTCTGGAGAAAGGAACCCTAAAGGGCAGACAACAAATGCAACAGTGACCTAAGGAAGCACGAGGACTTGGCAAAGCAGCTGCCTCAGGCCAGGTCTCATTTGTGAGGAGCACTGCTTGGACACTGCCTCATTAGCAAAGCAATAGGAAACAGACAGAAAAAATCAACACACACATTGCAACAGCACAAAATGATTGCAGTGAAGGAAACCCAAATTTTGTTTTCTACTTACTGGCTATATATCTTCTGTTCAGCTTCAATGAGTAACATTGACAGTCATGAAAGTGGCAAAGGGAAGGGACATATAACAAGACAATAACAAGAATATAACAAGGGAGGAAGCAGATGCCACTCCCTCCTTTGCAGTTTATGACCAGTTGCAGGATTTCCATAGTCTCCATGAGGCAATTAAAGAGTTATACTTCAGTGCCCAATTAATATTCACTTGACAGCATCAGTTTACCAACATCTCAGAGAAACAGCCCTTGTTGTTTCAAGTCTGAAGTAATTGCATTGCAACATGGCAGTTAAAAAAAAAAAAAAAAAAAATCCCAACAACAACAAAACCACTCCCCCAAACCAAACAAAAACCAGAACTGAAAATCAGAGCTTTCTTGATTTAGAAGGATAATTTTTGTCAGTATCTTTAAAAATACTGAAACACTGGAATGCATAAAGACTCTGCTTAGTACAGTACATTAGGAATATTTCTATAATGTGTTTTGAAAACAAAACAAAAGCATTTTAAGCAGCAGAGGAAAACTTCAACTGACTCACTGTAGCCTAACTAGTCAAAACTTTCAGGTATATTCTGGAGAGGAAGGGAGGGGCAAATCCTACATAAATCACACTATAATTCATTTAAGAACTTATTGATTTACACTTGTTTAAGAGAAGTTCATGAGACCAAATTTATTAGTGCATACTCAACAAGCTTCCTCATAAGTTACATGTAACTTTTCCTCCTAAAACTGGGAAACAAGACAAAAGCAGCAATGGCTATGGGTTAGTTAGACTGCAACTCTAAATTGTTTTCCATTTGGCAGCATCCCCTGGTCCACCTGATTGTGTCCACCTCTCTGTGCTGAGTCTGGAGGGGCTAAGCTTAAAAAAGACTCCTGCTGTGGCCACCTCCGCCAGGCATCGAGTGGTGGGCAGAACCAGTCTGGGATGCAGAGCTCAGTGAGAGAATTTGCAGGACATTTTAGTGTGGGCAAGACAGAAGAGCATCTATTCCCATCCTGTCTCACTGCAGATGGGTCTCCTAACACACAAGCCCTCAGTCCCACATTCACTGAAACCTGAAGTTTAGCACCCAGTATATTAAGTTTTTTATTTACTCAAACCATGATTAACCACTCTGAGATTCCTGAAAGGGCTAGAGCTGCTTATTATTTACTAATTAGTGGGCTACCGATGTTCTCAGGTTGCCTGGGTTACAGCTAGGTTATTGTTAACGCAAGGTACTGCCAGGTTGCTGTTATTGCCAAGAACAGTCCTCCTTTTGAAAGAACAGAGCCTCTCAGTGCCTAGCTCCCATTTAGCCCAGTCAGGTTGTATGAATGAGTCACCCACGTGTCAGTTCAAGAGGGAAGAAACACTGATAGGTCTAACTCAGTACAAAACTCAGAAAAATTCATGTCCTCTCTTTAGCATTTTTTTAGTATGGTTGACTTAGGGTATCTTTCATCTGACATTCACAGCTGAGTGCTGCAGTCACTGGTGTAGAGGCAGGGCTGGGTAGTGCCCCTTGTCAATGCCTATTAAAACAGGGCATCAGAATATGTAAAAAGTCAGAGGGTCAAAGTGAGGGATCATGAGAGTAGTGCAACTGGGAGAACAAAACCTGAAGAGCAAGGCAGTCCATGGCAGAGGTGACTACAGCCCATTCCTTTGATTGGTTAACATTTCACCTGATGAATGTCTAATAAAAAATGCATAAGGCATCCAGGAAAAGTGAGATTCTGGGAAGCAATGGGTTTTGAGGGGGAGTTAGTGATTAAGCCATGGATATATGCCTTTCTTGCTCTTGAGCTATTTTTTTGACCCCGAAAATTTTTCGTTATCTGCTGTGAAGTGTCAGGGGTTTCATACAAGCTGTGGAAGTCAGGTCCTCACTCTTTCTTTCCCTCCCCTCTCTCTCCCCCACTTCTATGTAATTTAAAAGCCTGTTGTTGTGGGGTACTGTTCAGGGAAAGGAGGGACACAGGTGAAAGTGTGGGCATTTAAATAAAAAGTGAGTTCTACTTCTGTTGAAAAATTTATAAGGAAAGGATGAAGCAGTTATCTCTACCTGAAGACTGAAGAATTAATTTTATAAAAGCTCTCAGTAACATCATGTTTCAGGACCATTACTAAATTCAGGAGAGAGGTAAGATTTCAGTTCACCATTTCTTACACCCAATGTATTTGGATAGTTTATGAGATGTCTGAGCTTGGTAGAGAAAATGAAGACTTAACAGAAGAAAGTTCTCCATAATGTATTTCCAAAAGGAAAAAAAGACTATATTCTTGGCTCTCTCCTCGTGAATTTGTTTGTAAAGCACAGGAGTTATGGAGGAAAAGGCAAAAAACAGCTTTACCTGGCTACATTGCTTCCTTTCTAGTAAAGCATTGTGCTGGATGCCATGTTGTGCACAAAAGTGTTACACAGAAACAGATATTTTTGTTATATTGTTTAAAGAAAACAAACAAACAAACAACTCCAGGAACCATAGAAAACTTCACAGAAAATGTAGATGCAGAGGACTGACCTAGTAAGGAACCAAGCACCTAAGTCCTTGCATGTCAGTTGCTATGCATACAAGATCATCACCCTCTCTCCTCTGTGCTTACAGCTTTCCAGAGTAAGTCACCAAGAAGGAGCAGGTGAAAGATGTAAACTTCCCCTTTCATAAAGATGGGAAGCTAAGGAGATTTTGGAGTGAACATTTAACATGTTTTCTTTCCAGTTTTTGGAATTCTAAGAAAATGAGAAGTAGGGGAGGATTGTGTGTAGTGGGGAAAGGGAAAGCAAAATTTTTCAAGTAGCATGTCTTCTCTAGAAATAGGAAAGGGAAGAAGTTTCTTGTGAATTTTAGCTAATTTAAATTGTGTGCTGGTTTTGACTGAGGTATAGTTAATTTTCTTCATAGCAGCCAGGAAGGGGCTGTGGTTTGGATTTGTGCTGAAAACAGGGATGATAACACAAGGATGCTTTTCTTAGAACTGAGCAGTGCTTACGCAGGCAAGGCCTTTTTTGCCTCAACCTCTACCCTGTCAGAGGTGAGTTTGGGGGTGCACAAGGAGTTGGGAGGGGACACAGCCAGGACAGCTGACCACAACTGACCCAAGGAATACTCCAGACCATGTGGTATCATGCTTAGCATATGAAGCTGGGGGAATAAGAAGGGAGGGGTGAACACACATTTGAAGTGGTGGTATTTATCTTCCCAAGCCACTTTTATGCATGAGGGAGCCTTGTTTTCTTGAGTATGGCTGAACACCTTTCTGCCCATGGGAAGAAGGATTTTGCTTTGCTTTGTGTGCATGGCTTTTGCTTTACCTGTTAAAGTGTCTTTATCTCAACCCATGAGTTTTCTCACTCTTCTGACTCTCTACCCCATTCTGCTGGCAGAGGACTGAGCGAGCGGCTGTGTGCGGCTTGGTTGCTGGCTGGGGTTAAACCATAATTTTCAGTGGTTTCAAGGGAATTACACTGGCTAACAGAAGCTCAGAATTTGCCTCATTCATATTTATTTGAAGAGATTTATATTCAAATGGGAATTCAGATAATATGTTTTTGGGTTGTTTTTTTCCCATAACACTGGGTTTCCAGTTTGTTTCATTGTTTTCTTTTTCACAAAGGAAGAATTCTCAGCTAAGTTATTCCCCCTTGAAGAATAACTGAATAGCAAGAGGAGGAACAAGTTGGCAGCATTTGTTAGTGCTCGTCTTCCTTTATTATCTCTTGGGGCCCTGTTTCTGTGTTACCTTCCATTTTGTTTTTGGGGAAAGCACTGAGTTTTCAAAAGAACCAATGATTATGACTACAGTACCAGAGTTTGGTCAGAAAAGCCATACAAGTCCGAGTCTTGATTTTAGGCTGAATCTTCTAACCTTTGTGAGGCAGTTCTGGCTGATGACAATGAAATAACTCATTAAAAGGTGCTCAGTATCTCACCACTTCCTACTTTTAAGCAAAAAGTTAAAAGTTGAATGTTAGTGACCTTCTAAGCTGTTATTCCCATCAGAAAATATTGGCATCATGCACCAGACATTTAACTGTGCTGAAACGAAGTAGAGCCCTACATAATTCTTTCAATGAATTGCAACTTTTAAAGGTTTTAATATTCAACACTTCAAAAAGGCTGTTGACCTCAACTAATCCATTTAAGAAGTGCAAACAATGTAACTTTGAGTTCCTTTGAGTTCCTTTTCAGCAGATTTTTTAGGAAAAAAAGAACTTATGAAATCCTTTTACTGAGTCTTAGTCTATGTTTTTTTGACAATCTGAGCATGGTTTGTGATGTGTAGCTGTGAATGTACTGATGGTCTCTCTGTTCTCTTGCTTTCCAAGAGGAAATCAGCATTACACAAGTCACAACGCAGTGTGCCATCATTTAAGTCTTCTTAAAAACTGTAAACTGCTTATCCACTTAGGTTTAAACCATTTTCTGGCCATGTATAATGGATGTAATGAATGGATGAAGAGCATCCTGCATGGAGGAAACACTTTAAATAAATTACAACTCATACTAAATCAGAAAAGAAGATCAGTCACTATTAGCATATTTACATTAAATATATAGTGTGAAATTCACAGCTGTAGACAGTGACTCACTGACAACTCACTTGTGTACTTAATCAGACTGAAGAATAACAGATAAAAAAATACAACCAAGTGCACAGTGAGGTGTCAATAGTTTATATTGCTGCAAAACCACACATGAGCACTTTGAGTATGCAAAATTATTTGTTTACACTTATAAAACATTTCTCGCTGTGCATGTAAAAACAACTAACATTCCTTACAGAAATTTCCATTGCATATAAAGATATTTTTAGAAAGGTGAATGCCAGAATGAGAAAACACAAAGAAGGAACTACTGCAAATTGCTTGGGATACCCAACTGTCATTGCAAATGGAAAGCATCTCAGTTTCCAGTGATGCCTTAATACCAGCATGTACTGGTAAGTCACCAGTTTAAGTCAGGATGCCTCTGTAAACAACAGGGTCAAAGTGGTCCTTCCTGAGGGCAGTTCATACTGTCCTACATCTGGTGTCATCATTTGGTGCAGGGAAAGAAAATCTAGACAGTGGAGATGCATGACATCACATCAGGATGTCTGGGGAAAAAGGCTTGCTGCAGGGTACACCATCAGAGGATGTGTGGCAGATTATGGATGTGAGAAGAATGTGGAATGGATGGAAAGATGAGATCAGAGGATGTGAATGGAGATGGCAGAAGGATGTTTCTTGATGGAGAGAATATAAAATCCTTTTGCATCAAAGAGAAGGTAGGAGTCAAAGGCAAGATATTTTATAGAAAGATGAAGACCAAATGATTATATATATATATATATATATGTAAGTATATGTATGTATATGTATATATATATATATATATATATATGTATGTATATATGTATAAGCTTCCTTTCTTGGAATGTTCTCAGCTCTCTTGAGAAAAGTCTTTGTCACAAAATGGTGTGAATGGTAAAAATAAAATCTGATAGAAAAGTCCAATAGCACACATTTGTAAGGTTGCCTCCCTACTGCTTAAATGGAGAAATAAACTGTGCATGGGTTAGGGTTAGGGAATTTGGAATAAAACTGAGATGAAGACTAACCTAAGTGACTCTGTTTTCACACACTACCAGAATAAGTCTTTGGATGTTTTTTTCACGGAATTTAGAATTATGGCCACGCTGGCTTCACTGGGACATTAAAGAACTTCTATAAATGTACTATGCTGCCTTTGGTGAGGCTTTCCATCTCATACACCTTTTCTTTCCACATTACATTTCTTGTTCTTTTCTGATACTGAATGGTGGTGAAAGAACTCTAGCTATAAGCTCCAGCAGTTGCTTTGTAACTACTGCTTCACTCAAAGGGGCCATATGTTTAGGTCCTGGTGCGTAATTTTTTCGGGTTTAAACAAAGACATATAATCTGTTTTTAGCACTTCCAGCTTGGAGGAAGTAAGCCAGGAGCATGGGAGTGTGGAAGAATAAAAAAGGAATCCATGCTAAATCGCTAACTACCTGTCACTGTATTTGTTTTCAGCTTATATAAAAACATGGTGGTATTCCCAAATAATTCATAATGCCTTAGGCGAACAAGCTAGCCCTGCAATACTTTGGATAATTGAAACTGATGAAGTGGAAGACTGGAAATGTTTATTTTGAAATAATAGTGTCAAAGTAAAATGCCAAAAGACAGGAACACTGAGGATCTTGAAAGGAGGGAAGAGAAGAAAAGCATGGTCCAGAATAATCAGTCATAATTACTGTGGCAAACTACTTAATTTTATTTTAAATTACACTTAAGAAACAAATTAAACAACCAAGGATCCTGTGATTGTTGTTTCCTGGCCTGGATGCATGTTCAGCTGTCATAAATTCCTTCAAATAATTCTGCTTTGAACTGGAAGGCATTAGTTGGCTAGGTCTAAGTCAGCCCCAAAACCTTAAAACTCAGCAGGACAAATTCTTTTTCCAGGTGCATACATGAACATCTTTTCAACAGAGAAATTTTTTTTTATTATTATTGTTATAAAAAGCTTTGGAACAATAATTTTTTTCTTATTTCTTTCCCGGTGAGTCTAAGAAAAATGTATCTTCCTTTTCAGATGCTGTGGTGATGCTGATGGGAGTTATATAATACACATTACAAGACTGAATCTGGTTCCTTGTCAAAGTGTCTGTGTCATTAACAAGAGACAATTTTTTAAAAGAAACGTTCCTTTCCCAGAATGCTACCTCTGTGTCAATAGTATTTGCATGCAAGTTCTGCTGAACAGGACCATGCCTACTTCAACATCTTGAGGGAATCAGGGCAAAAGCAAACCACTGACATTCCTTTGCAACACCTTGGTTTATTCTTTTTATTTCTTTTCATTGTGATGACAATGGCTGGGGCAAGCTCAGTCTAGGTCAGGAATATGGACAGAGACAGCACCGTGAAGGGGCTGACAACCTGCAGCTGTGGCATGGGTTGGCTGGCAGGTACCAGGTAACTGACCACTGTTAATGAGAAGGCAATCAGCTTGGAGATGCTTCAGGTCCTGTATAGATTCTTGTAGTCCAGTGTTTCATTTACTTTCCTTCTCCATTCCATCTTTCAGTCAATCAGCAGTGATCTAGGTGCACACAGTTTTGATAGCATTCCTTACAAAATTTTCTGTAGGTCACTGACCAATTTTCTACAGTCAATCACACTAATAGTATCATAGCTCCAGCACTAGTATTCCAGGTCCCTTCTGTGCAATGTTGTTTTCTGCTACTCTGCATCATACACAGCCAAGTTTCCCCTAATAATGTAGCCTGTAAGAGGACAAACAGTACTCTCCATATCCCTTTTGGATATCTCATAGCAATGAAGAACAAAAAGGGGAGGACAGGACAGGACCCCTTCATTATGAGGGGGTGCTACAGTGAGGCAAGAGGAGGGAGGGAAATGATCTCTCTTCCCATTGTCCCTGCATTTATCAGGTGAGAACTCATTACAGGGCTGCCCTTCTACCCCATACCTTACATCTTCATGAGTCACTGTTGGAACCAAATATGGAGGATTTCATAATCCTCCTTAAAAATATCTCTATATCTAAAACTAAACTGGGGCCAAAGGGCCAGAGCAGGGAAAGGATATAAGTCTTCTGCCACGTACTCTGAAAGGGTGTAGGAGGAATGCTCCTAATAATCTAGCTTTCTACCTCCTTATCTGATTTATTTGACAAGAAGGGAAGCCCAAACTTCTTTGTGTTGTGTATTACAACAAGGTATTGTAAGAGGAATGATATTCAGTAAAACTAGGAGGATTCTAACCCAAGATGCTTAAGTGGTTTTATATGTGACTTTAATGGTTAGGTTTAAACAAACACATAAAAGGGACACTGGCCACAGGCTCCATTCAACAATACCTGTATTTCAGCATTTGAATGGGAGTTTCCTGCATGATTTAATGAACACTCTAATCCTAAGATTTAATAAAGGAAAAATTCTTCCATAATCTGCTGTCTTGGGTTACAAAATGAGATGTAACTAAAAGTATGTATTATATCACCATCTGTTAAAACCAGGTGGGGCAGTGTTCTTTATCATGACACATCCCTGACAACTCCCTCTGGAGTCATATTTTTCTCTTAATGTGCCATCAAGCCTCACTGCATGACTCATAAAATTACATCATCCCATTGTGAGATGCTCTGCCCAGGGGGAGGAACCAAGCATTCCTACCTGGATATAATCTGAGGTTTGGAACACCACAAGTGGTCCTTACCTACCGGGTTCCCAGAGGACAAGAGCTACATAACCACCACTGGAGCTTCAGAGGAAGACCAGACCCTTCTACAGGATCACTGCTTCAACAGAACCACATCTATCACTTCAGGAGGACTGCAGCCACCATTTAATCAGACTGCTACCACCAGCCTGACCGACAGGGTGTCAGGTTGTATCCTGACTCTGTCAGTGTTTTTGTGCTACTGCATTTATTTTGTATTTTCCAATTAAATTTTAGTTCTGATTTCGAGTCTCTCACTGGTTGGCTTTCAGACTAGTACATCTGCTTGGATGGGAAATGGTGAGAGGTAATTTTCTGGATCAGCATTGAAAGTGACGAATTTTCTAGCACAAAACAAAATCCTTTCCTTTTTTGTGTGCATGTCAGTGATGTGTGGTTGGTAAATAATACATGAAGAAGAATCAGAGTTATGGTTAAAATTGTTCCCTGTTATAAAAATAGAGCTTTCAAGCTGGATTGCTGAGGCTGGCAGAGGGAGGGCATTAGCAAAAGAGAAGTAGATGATTTTGAACAGCTGGAAGATGTTTTGTGACAAAAAGGTGAAAACAGTTGTGTGGAAGAGCAACGAGGGTGTGAAATTAATTGGTTAGATTCATTGCATTTACAAGCTCTGGTATAGTCATTATATTCAGCTGTGACAAATGAGGATAATGCTACAGTTGAGACCTTGGTGTTTTCTTGTATCTGGAGCTGGGTATTGGCATGAATTATTGGCCCCAAAAGTGTATTTTTGTATACAATTTGCTGAGCTGTAGTCAAAGCCTCAGCAATAAGTAAATAACTATTCCATCAGAATAATGGCAAATGACAGTGCTAATACACTCCAAGACCATTCATCTCTATGTCTGTTTTTAGTCCTACTAAAGTTGATATTGGCTGGAGGAAAGGAACAAGAGCAGTTCCTTCCTTGGCGTATAATACTGTATTTGTAGTGAGACAGGCACCCAGTGGGCTGCTGGCAGAGGAACAAGAGGTCTGTCTCGTGCACAGCTATGGGAACATGCCAATATTCTTGCTCTGAAGATGCTCCCTTTTGGTGAGGATTGGGAAAGCTGCAAGTACCTGCTACTCCTGCATTACATATTGTATAACTAAATAAAGCAATTCATGCTCAAGGGCTCCAAACCGTTGATATCCGTAGTCAGTTCACTGCTGTTTTGGGGGACTGTTGCAGAGTCAGACAGTACTGCAAATGCTGGAGCAGAGCTTCAAGCTTCCTTCTTCCTCAAAGTAATAGTTAGACAGTGTTTTTTCAGGAGGGAACATCTGTGTAACTGATAGTTTTCATCCACCCTCCTGGCTGTGTGAAGTTCCTTTGGGTGATATCCTTCATCGAAGCTCTAAACTAATGAGATAAATCTAAATTTCTTGGATATTTCATTCATGCTTCTTAAACAAATGAAAAATAAATTACTCATTTGAAACTCATGTTGGAAGATAAAATATTCAGAAGTGTCCTTGAAGCAGATGGAGTCCTGATTCACCCACTGGTGAGAATTTATGGACTTTTGAGGGGGCCGCAATCTTCCTTTTCCCCCACTTCCCACTTTTACGGAATTTTCCTAAACGAAAAATAATGAGACTGGTGTCTCAGGTCCTGGAAAAATATTCTGTCCAATGTATAAAATTTCCATGAATAGAATCACAGTTTCTCTTTAAACCTGAAATATCCCAGGTGGGTTTAATTGAGACCAAGAAAGAAAGCTGTCTTGCTTCTTTTATGTCAAGTTTCTCCAAGTTTTCCACAAAACTGCTAGTCTATTCTTACTTATAAATTAAGTTGTAGTAAATTTCTGAGTAAACTGAACAAGTGGATGTAGAATACAGCTACTTTTTGGGGGGTTACAAGTCAGATAAGCACATGGATTGGTCCCAACAAAAAAATTATTTGATGACATTCTGTGACCTGTGGTGAATTAAAGCTTCCATTCTCTACCTGAGACAGTGTGTGGCAGGATTTTTCCAAAGAATTTTTGAGTGGCCAGTGAATCAGAGCTTGCAGATAACGCTCCAAATTCATCAGTGTCCCAATGTTTACAAAACTGACAATTTCTAAGGTCCTAGAAAAACATTGATAGTTTATTACACTGAAATGAGAATGTCCTCCTGAGACTCTCACTTTTCACGTTTGATTATTCATGCTTCAAAACAAACTTCAAGAGAAATGAGTGAGGAAAAAGTTGAGGTCGCTTTACATCAGTTGTAAATACCTGTCTCCTGAGAGAAATCCACTGTGAAGGAGCTCCATGGTTTGAAAACACAATCAGCTTTTCTTTCAAAAGGCCTCATTCTTACCTAATTCATAACAAAAGCTTTGTTTTTCTTATATGCTGTGGCACAGTAAGAGAATCTAACTTTTTTAGAACTCATTTGCTTTAATTGTTGCCTTATTTAGAAGGAAAATGCCACAAGATTTTAGTGTTTTCAGGGGTGCTTTGCAATTTTGTTATTTTCAAGGCTATTTTTCTAATATTTCCCAAATGATAAACATCTGAATGTTGTTATTTGGCATTAAAGAGAATATAAGCTGAGCTCATTATTCCTTCCAATTAGGAAGGCGGCTTTACTCACTTTCAATTCAGATTCAGTGAGTAATATTAGCATGACACTGAATGGAGTGAAATGGTGTTGTATATAACACCATATTTTATTAAAACAGAGAAAAAACCTTGACATTCTATGAAACACCAAGTTGAAAAGGAGCTTGGGAACACTGGTGTCTGACAGCTTATGCATCCAATTACTGATATGTCACCAGAAATCCGTGGGAATAAAGTAATGAGATGGCAGTTTCTATAACAAAGGGTAACATTGTCTTCTTACATCTGGATCACCAGTTTCATGCTTTGTATAAATATACATTTTCCTGTTAACTCCTTACAGTCACACAGATCACCAAATGAAGACTCAGAGTGCAGTAACACAGGTGCAATGAAATGAATATGCACCTATGACTATACTTACAGCTACACAGGAACTTATTACAGTATTGATATCACCTTCACAGAAATATATTTTACTTTAAAGGACATAGTCAACCTAGTCTGATCTAAAACTGAGGCCATAACCTGATACAAACAATTACATAGAGAGAGTTTTCTCTTTTTGGTGCTTTGGAAACCAAATTTCTTCCAGTCACATCAACCACTTGTGACGAATTTTCTCTCAAAATTTCCTTAATTTTCAGTTGCTCCTGTAAAATTTAAGATAGGAGAGATGAAACATTTAAAATCAGTATGACATGAGCAATCAAATCTAATTTTGGATGAAAACAAGCTGGAAACTGCCCAGTTCTGGTCAGATTTTCAAATCCCAAGGCCCATTCACTGCCACAGCACTTAAGTATATTTAGATACATAACCAGTTAAGGTGCCTGACAGTAAAGAGAGGGTAGAAGTGTCCTAAAGCAGATTTTCTCCCTTTGTGGCTTTACATTTAATACATTCAAACCTCAGGCCTTCAGCTCTTTTGTGGCATTCATATAGAAATGCCAGGAAAGCAGTCAAAAGGATGTGAGGGTGTGCTTAAAGGCCACAGCACCACACTGAAGACCTCTGGGCTAAGAAGACCACTGTTACAGTGCAGATACTGCAACACGATGTATCAGACGACGAGGCCCATGGAAAAGAAATATCTATGGACCAATTCTTGGTAGATGTTTCAGAGATGTTTATTTCCCCAGGTGCATGGCCGGGGCTCTGCCCAGGAACTGCTCAATCACAGGACCCGAGGGTCCTTTGCCCACGCAGGGGAACACAAAACAACCCATGGGGAACGAGGCTGAGCAGGGGCAGGGAAACCCCTGCCTCCCCCCCAGGGCCCAATCTTCTGTTTAAAATTAGATGGGTTGGCTGAAGTGCTCGAAAGTTTTTTGTTGCTTTTTAAAGATGATTTGGTTATTTAGCTTTTATTTCTTCTTTCAGGGCTTTCTAGGGCATCCTATGAAGAAATATAATTTTAGCAACTACTCTGTATTTTTAGAACTCCTCAAGGACATCTTAGGGATTCTCAGGAGTGTTACAAAACTGAATTCTTTATGCTAGGTGTGGAAGGGTCAGGTCACTAGGTATTCCTTCCAGAACGTTTCCCTTAATTTGTCTCAAACCAGGACACTAGGTTACTCCTGCCAGGAAAAATGGTGCAGTAGAGGAATGGAGCAGAATGGGATCAGAGAGAGAAGGGGCCAGCCTTGGTGAGCCATTATTGCAAGCTCAGTGCAGTGCAATACATAGTCATGAGGTAGAGAGCAGCCAGGTGAGTAACAGGTTAACCCCCTTCAGGCATATTCCTCTCACCTCTGCCAGCAGCTGCAGTATTCCCACAGCACAACCGCTGTGGGACACAGGCACTTTTTTACATGCTGCTGCCCGAGGCAAGCAGTTACTTTGCCTTATTCTTGCACCTAGGCTAGATTGGATATTTCTGTCTGTTTGGGTTGGTTTGGTTTTTTTGTTGTTGTTGTTGTTTGTTTAGGGTTTGGCTTAGGTTTTATTTTTCTGTCCTTGCATAATATGCAAGCATTAGTATTCAAATTAATGATTTATTTCTGGTCCTGCTTATAGCAGTGGAAATCTTTGCCAATGGGCAGCGCACAGCCTGTAAAAGCACAAACTCTATGTATGCCTTGGTGTGCAAACTCAGGATACCAACCTATTGCTATAATTATATCAGTGTAACCAGGAGTATAAATGGTTTACTGGCCTGTTTGCTGTCCTAACTTATGCAGGATTTGGCACACAGTACATTTAGTTATTTAGCTAATAGATTAATTCTCTAATGGAATGGCAAAGCAAGAGGATTATGAATGCTCAGAATTCTTTTCCTTTTCTGCCTAGTCGAGATACATCAAGTTATCCTTTTAAGTATATTCTGCTTCTGTTAGGAATTTATGTCAAAGCAATTGTTAGCTTTATGTGCCTGTAATTATTACAAAATATGCTGAATTACTAGTCACATTTCCCACAGTCAGGAACTGAGGGCCAAACTCATTGCCTTTGCCTGCAAAGATGTCTCCCCAGGGTAGATGTTACCTATTGCAGTTCAGTCCTATTTAAACTGAGTAAGAATGACAGCCTTATAGCTCCTGACATGAATGTGTATTCCTTGGTGGATGCATCAGTAGTCTGGATTCCCAATTCAGAAGTGAAAGCATCCAAATTATCATTCTACAAAAGCTGTGTCTGAACTATTTTCAGCAGCTTGCTCATTGAAATCAGGGCAGGTTAAAAGGTGTTTCATGAATCTCTGAGATCTAGTTTCCTCATTTGGTGGTAAGGAAAGGAACCTTTTAACTTCAAAACATCATATTTGATCTGGAGACCCAGGAATAAACTAAACATTTTGGTCTACTTTTGTGTTCCCTGAGAATAGAATCAGAACTTTCAATATTGTAATTTTGGCTTGAAATAATCAAGGGTTCTATTCACATCACTGGGATATCCATTTCCACAATGTTCAGTCAGGATTTAGGGTATTTAACTAGAGCAATTCTTCCTGAAGGTGTAAGATTTTAGGTAGGCATGTGTTTGGATCAAAAATCAGTTGTGAACTTTTCTTCTACACAGAAGAAAACTACACAGTTATCCATATAACAAAAAATGCAGTTCTGCTTTTGTTACTAAAGTCAGAATATTCAGTCTTTTCATTTCTTATTAATTGAATACTCCATATAAAAATAAGTTGTTTCAAAGGCAGTCTTTGTCACTGCCACTCATCCAGTTCTATTTGCTACAAGTCTAAGAAAGAATAAATTGATAAGTGGCTCTTTTTAATGTCATTTAAACAAAAAAATAATACTTTACATATTTCCAGAGACAAAAAGTAACCAACTTTTAATTCATTGTCCATTGGATATATAAATATACTAGGAGATACAAAGCTCTCAGAAGCTCTTTGTTAAAGATTAGTTCACTGCTATGTCATGGATTGGTGTAGTCTTGGCTGTATTTGCTTGAATTCAGGATGCACAACGCTAACATCTAAAACAGTCTTTCTAGAAGTGACTCTTCCTTCCACATACACCACCAGCAGCAGAACACCATATCACCTTTATGCTCCTGGAGTGCTCCTGCTGTACAGTCAGTGTGCAGACTGCCATTACCAACACCACTGAATGTTCTGGGTACTTGTTTACTTTTAACAGGACAGCACAAGAAGATAGACAGGCAGGATCACTTTTGAAACCCTAAGCCATTGGATATACATATGAAGAGCTGAAGAAGGCATGAATTAAATTCAGAGTACTCTGAGTTTGACTTTGTTAATACACTCCTGTCTAGTGGCTTGATAGGATGATTTCATCAGGATAAATTCCCAAGCACATTTCCTGAGTGAGAGTAAATAACATGGCTAGTCAGATTACTTGTTTTTCCTACAAAATAATTCCCAAATTTGGTGGGGAGCTGGGGAAGGAATATGGTGTGGGGCTTTTTACAGTTGAAATTAAAAACTAGTATCTGGTTTTGTTCTGGGAAAGATAAAACAACAACCACAAAAAAAAAAACAAAAACAAAAACAAAAACAAAAAAACCCAACCAAACAAAAGAAACAAACAAAGCCAAACAAAAACAAAATGAAAAAAAAAACCCAAAGCCAAACACCCCCCCCACCAAACCCCAAACACCTAAACCATCAGTAAGCAGACACATCCCATGATTAAGTTTTTTATAGTTAAATATCTTGAAAAATGATTTCAAGTAGAAATTTGCATCTAAAGCTATGGAGGTCAAACAGCGTAAGCAAACATAGGTAGCTGCAAGGGAGATCAAATAGGTTCCATTTCTTCACTCATGAGTGTGTCTGTGTATTAAGTAATCAGAAAAGATGAAGGTGCTAGAATATACAGAATGTGGAACAGAACAACAGTAGGGTAATTCAAACCAAATTCCTAAAGTATTTTCTGTCCTGAGCTCTGAATTCAGCCAATAGATGGCTAAATGTATTTTTTATTTAATGAAAGGTATATTCTACCTTTCAACACACACCATTCTTTCAAATAATATAATCCCTTTTTATCATTCTTCTTAATAGACTCCTAGAAATTAAACTGCCATCTGGCCTATGAAGACATTAAGATATAGGAGAGGAATTTTACCAACAGGGAAGTTACACAGGCACTCTTCCCAAGCATTCTGAAATTTATTGACCTACATCTCTGGTGCACCAGGTCACCTTGAGTTCCAGAGACTTTGAAAATTCTAAAGAATCAATATTTGCAGAGACATGAATTTGCTCTCAAGCAGTGACCTGGATGCAAGCACATATATAAAATCCAGGGATGCTTCACTGATCTTTCATCAAGGCATAACAGCAATCATGTTCTGTGGCCACAGTCCTTTAAAATTAAAAATTTAATTGAATAGGAAATTATTTGAAATTTATTTGGCCTTTAAATTGAAACTGAAAGAAAATGCCACAGGAGAAAATA
This sequence comes from Aphelocoma coerulescens, assembly GCF_041296385.1. NCBI lineage: Eukaryota > Metazoa > Chordata > Aves > Passeriformes > Corvidae > Aphelocoma > Aphelocoma coerulescens. Next base: position 22,628,421 of record NC_091014.1, on the reverse strand, counting down.
TTGCTTATATGTGAGGTAAGGAAAAACAGGATATGAAAGTGGTGAAACTGATAGCAGATATAGACAGATCTATTTAGTGCCCCAGAACCAGTAGAAGAAAAACATTGCCTTAAATACTCAGCTTTGCATTGAGCATGGTTGATTTATTTTGCATTTACAGATTTCTATAATGTCGTATGCCTGATAATGTGACTTTTTGCTACTCTGAATTTTTGTAGTGCTTTTTGCAGCTTTAGTGAATGAGAAAGGCAGCAAGACACATTTTGTGACAGTACCAATTAAAGCTTCTCCCTGAAGAGTTTTGCTGGGAAAGATGTTGATCAACAGGCTGATGTAGTATAAAAAAGGCACACGACACTTGCCTGCAGCCACCCTCATTGATGCAAAATGACAGTGAGGAGGCTCTTCCATTACCACATTAGTCACGAAGTGTGTTCTGAAATGCTCTTAAAGTCGTGATAGGAGAGCACATTTATATATCAGATTCCAGGTTTGTCTTCATTGTTAAAAGAGCTGTGAATTCCTGTCTCATGGCTCTTCAGTAATGTTATCTATCCAGGTTGAGGATGCTGGGCAAAGACAGGCACTCTCATATTATTATGAGATAAACATGCAGAGTTCTGCTCTATTTTCTCACCTGATGCGGAGACGTTCATCCAACAGCAGAACAAAACATATCTCATCTCCATTGTTCTTGGCTTCACTATATTAACAGAGGCTCAGATCTCCATCCCAAATACAGCTATTGCTGAGATTGTGGACTTCTAACTTTTGGTTCAAAAACATATCCACACACACTTTTGTTATTTCCCCCACTCTAAATTAGTCTAAGGGTTAGAAGCGAGAACTGACAAGGCTAAGCATGAAACTGTCACTTTGATTTTGCAGAAGGTTGAGAGAGGTATAGGTGTCCCAAGGTCAGATATAAATCTTCATAACATCCTTTTCTTTTCCAGTGCAAAAGAGGAGCAAAGTAATTTCATTTCAAGATAAGTTTATGATATATGTATAAAAGGAGAAAGAATGAAAATTGTCAAATATGTCTGAGCTGTATAGACACTGGACAAGCAGGGGAGCACTCTAGACCATATGGATTTACAGGCAGCTTGCAACCAGCCTGAAAACTGTTGACTGTAAATACCATCTGCCTTCATGGCAGGTAGAGTTGGTGCATTTTCAGGCAAAATGTTAAGAGTGCTTCTGCACAGCCCTCTGTGGCCATCTACTCTGCACAGTGCTGCAGCAGCAGTCTCCTCAGCTGTTCCAAATCTATCTCTGTATGGGAAAGAAAATTGCTTTTCTGTGTGCTCTAAAGCTCCTGATTTATCTACAGTTTTCTTCCGGGGACACTCCAGCTGGGTCAGCTTCAAGCCAGCCCTGCAGTCTACTTTGCAGATAGATAATGCAGATGGGAAACAAATATGACTTTGAGCCCGTCCTAGAGATGATTTCTTCATTGTATGAATACAGCCATAGTCTAGCTGAAACTGCAGACAAAATGGAACCTGTGATGGTTGAAAAGCTACACAGAAAAAGCTACTACACAGAATAAAAGTCTACAAAATCCATATTATGAAACTAGTTTGTAGTTAGGTGGCCTCATCTTTGTTGTGCTGCAGACTAAGTTGTGCCTAGAAGAAGATTTCTGTAATGCTTCCAGCATTGGACTGTGAGCTGCTTGAATTCCACAAACCCTGGGAAAGTCACATTTCCAAGGACATGGGTAGTAATTAAAACTGGGATTTATTTTTCCTAAGTCTAAGCTAAATTTCAATCTAATTTTGTAACCTTGGGCTCCTTTTAATGAAAATGGTGTGTAGTGAACAGGCATCTAAAACAGGACAGATGATTCCCTCTCTAGAGGTGCTTATCTCTCCTTGTCTAACTTACTTGTCTAACAGATGCACAGGAGGCACATATTTGATGCAGATACTTAATTTTTTCTATAAATTGAAAAATTTATATATATATGGTCTATGGAAATATATGGTCTATAAATTTTCATTTTGCCACTCATAGATTGTACTTCAGCACCACAGTTTCTTTGTGTCTTAGTTTCCTCATACAGCTTCCTTTTCTCAAGCAGTTACCTCTCATTTCCCAACAAATTTAGAATGGCTACTGTTTGTTACTAGGTGCACATACAACTCTTAAAAGGGAGATTTCCAAACTTAATCCAAGTTTCTAATTGCCATCATACAGTAAAAGTCACAGTACTTAGAATAAGTATTTTTTGGCTATTCTTTCAGTAAGCAACATAAATGTAGAAAAGACCCACTGATTCTTTGCTAGTGTTTCTGTGTTATGCATTAAAAGCCCATTGAAAAAAAACCATTTCAGTGGAAGCCTTTTTGGTTGATAAATTCTTAAATGCAAGAAGACCCTTGTCTTTTTCCATAGTGAGGAGGCCTTATACACATACAGCTTGTGATAAAAAACAAGAAGTTAGCAAAAACCAGTAATTAAGCTGAAAGAACAAAAAAAGAAGTATACAATTTGTCAGTTATAGAATACAGGACCCAAATTCTGGGGCAGGGGATTTTACCTGGAAGTTTTTTAAACTTGACTCCCACTATCATTAATGTAACTCTGTGCTCTGGGGGATAACCTTCAGCACTGGAAAAAGTACTGAGAGGTCTCTGCTGCACGTCTTTTTCAGAGGTGTGATCTCTGTGAACTCACGTGCATGTTTTAATATTTGTGATCACAAAATAGAAGGTATACACAGATACTCACAATAGATAACTACCTTCAAGTCAAATTCCATTCATCATCCGTTCATCTTCTGTTGTAAGATGAAGATCAAGTGTAGATTCTTATTATTGTTTGTACCAGACAATGATCTAGGGGTTCAGGTCATAACCTATGATGTTCCTAGCCTGCCTTCTAGAACATGTTGTATAGACAGCTATAGTTGCAACCCTGTGGTAAACAGGAGTTTCAGGCTAACACAAGTATACATGTGAAGTATTCCACCTGGACGCTTGCACCAAAAGCAAGAACTTCTGTTTCCTCTGTGCACATTATTACCCTTTCCAGTCATACCATTTCTCTCAACATTCTCCTTAAAACAGAAAAGCCAAAGACAGAAAATCTTTTCAGACAGCTTTGAGAAAACCAGAAGATATTCAGGAAAACAAAGACTAATCCTTAGCATTCACAGTACTGGACTTCCATGAAGGTTGTTCTCCAACACGGATCTGCTTCCTGCCTATGATTCTGACTTTGCAGAGATTAATGGAAGCGCTTAGTTGAATTTTGAATGTAGGAAACATGGTTGCTCCATTTTCTTCCTCTGCTTACTTGGGAAGGTTGGAAATATGGGCATAAAGATACTTATTTCACCGCCTCAGAATTGTATCATGTTATGGAGAAACTGAAAATAAAGGAGATTATTATTTCCAACTTCAGTGACTCCTTGTAAAGCTAATCCAAAAAGGCTATTAAAAACAAAGTAACTTGTTCCCTTTAACTGAAAAATCATTAACATCAGAGCATGAACCAAAGGCCAAGCTAAATGGTATCATCTTTTTCTAACATGTCCTCTGCATAAGATGCCAAGGAGGTTTGTGCCCAGAGAGTGAATGTGCCTACAATGCTGTGGGGTCCTGGTGATTCCTGTCATTCTAATGGACCATTAAATTCTGTTACTAATGGGCACACATTACAAAGCCATCTGTAAGGTATTATGAGGTTAATAATGGTCTCTAAAGGGCTAGACATTTACTTAGATAATAAAACCACCCTGTTCTACAATAGTTAAGGTTAAATAAATAAAACACAAAAAGTATTTTGAAAGCAGCATGAATAAAACTGGCTTCAAGGCAAAAGATAACCCATAACTGATGGCAATTCCCTTTGTGTATTATTTTTCCATAATTCCTCTCTGCTGGAGAATTTATTGTACCTTTATTCTAAACATTTGGTCCCAGATCCACCACTGACAACGTATTGGCATATAGAGGCAGAGAAACACTCTTCCAGCATATGATTTATCGGTTTCTAATGGAGTGTAGGAAAATGCAACTTTTCAATATCCTGCAATCAAAAGACATTCAACAAAAGCTGTGTAGACTGTGAAAGAATAAGCAAAATATGATCATCCATATTCATGAAAACACATTAACCCACTTACCTAGGGTATTCAATTATTTCCCTGCTTATGGATAATATGTAGGCTAAATGTATGCTATAAGTGTCGAGATGAATTTTAAAAGTGAGTAAATTTCCTTTTTATGTCCTGATATTAAACAGTGTCCTGCGTGCATGGCTGTCACTTCAAAATTGTTTAGTTTTCATAAAAGCTGCAGCTATTCTATTACAGTACATGAATAGGAAAATGTAATGCACAGGATACCATTGAGCAGTTAATGACATAGATACTTTATTTGCTTCATTCAGAATAATGCACAAATGTTTGGAGACCTCAGAAGAGACTGGTATAGTCACAGTCAGTTTGACAGTGATAGAGGGAAGAAGGGTTTGTACCTATTGTGTGTAGTAGTATAGAGAGAGCACAGACAGAGGTGGTGTTCATGAATTCAAATGAGCAATTCATATTTGTATTGTTTTCCATTATACATCCAGGAACTCCTGGTCATACTTTCTCATGAAATACCTTTCTGTTAAAATATTTTATATAAAAAACTTTGAAAGGCAGAGAAAGCTAAGAAATACCTAGAGCATGCAGCCTAAAGAAAGTAGACTTTGGCTGAGTATCAACACCACTGGAAAGTTTTAATTTTTAAGATATGTTCCAGGTGACTCAAACACCGCATTTACAAGCACCTTTACTGTCCTGCTGGTGCCTTAAAGAACCTAGAAATAAAACAACACACTTCTGAGACAATATTAGTACAGGAGGTAATACAAGGGCTGGTCTTTATTGGAGGCCTCCAAGGGGGAGATGTGGAAAATGCCACCCACACATGGGGTTATTACAGTTTTATAAGTTTAGCAAATTAGCATAATTGACAAGAATCCCCAGTTAGAAGCACAGGTGATGAGGTAATTCTCCCCTTTTGGTTCCACCTCTTCTGTAGCGCCCCTCTAGATACGAACTAAACATTGTTTATGCAAATGTGTCTTGAAGAGCTGGTTTCAACCTTGGCTCCCAGGAAGAACCAAGATAGGATAGGGGCTTTGGAGCCCCGGGCTTTGGAGCCTCTGGACTGTGTTTTATCTTTCTGCCTATCTGGGTAGGGAAAAGGTAGGGAAAAGTAGTGGAGCTGGCTAGGAACTATATAACTATACAGCCATAATCTACAGAGCTACAAATATATATGAAGGAAATATAAAAGCAAAAATCATTCTGGCATCTCTGCGATACATCTGCATAGCAGTACACAGAAACCTGAGTGCCAATTATAGGCTACATTTTGCTTTAATAAGTGAGAAAATCATTTTGGCAGCTGCATTACTGATCCAAATAGCATTACCTTTACGTGCCTCTGGTTGAATACCCACAGAGGACTGCACAGAACAACAGCAATGAAATGAGCTAACCTTCCACATAAATAGACATGATTGGAGACTGTTCTGTCAAAATTGTGTTCATCTGAGTATTTCCTTTTTCTATTAGATAGAAAAAGGAAATTTTGATTTCATTTGACTCCTTACCTTCCTGTTTTTCAAATAAACAAGAAAAGAAAAGTGTGTTGGTTTGTTTCTTGGGTTTGGCTGTGGGTATTTTGTTTTGCTTTGCTTCGTCTTGTTTTTCTAAATAAATGAACTTTTTGATTTCAGATTGTCATAAAGAAATGCTGAAAAACTTTCAATGAAACTTTTTTACAAAAGGTCCTATGAAAACAGTTTGTATTATTCTGGCAGCTGCATATCTTAGTAGAACCTGAAGAAAGTTTTAACAGATTCGCTCCAGTTTTCTCTTTCTTTTTATATGAGAATGATTTTATCTTGTAATAGATAACTAACCAGCAGAGGCAGATGACCTTTTCAAGGCAGGTTATACTGCTAGTACAGTACTAGTTGAATATTGTGGTTTGGTGACTTATTTATTTGCTTATTTTTTAGAGGTAAATAATTGAATTTGCAAACTGTGGGGTTTTAAAAATCAAAACCATGCTTTGCAAATCATACAAAATAAGAAAAATTAACCACATTCCCCTGGGTTTCACTTTGAAATTTCTGAGTGAGACCGCATTTAATGCTTCATGAAGTAGTTTAAAAATGCTCATATTTTCAATGGAAGCTGAGAAAGGCTTGGTAATTATTTCATGCAAGTTAGTATGATAGTTCTGCCACACTTTCTTCCAGTATAGCATAAGGAGAGAAGTAATGCATGATAAAACTCAGAATAAGGCTTTTTATAGCAGCAGATTTCTTGCTTTAATGATAACAATATTTTGGGGCAATTTGTGAAGGCTTAAACATAAACACTTAGAAAAACAAATCATATGCTCACAGGACCTGACTTTCCTCTCATAACAGTTTTGTGCTAATGTACCTTATTTTTTTGTTCAGACACAACCATGTAGAAAAATTCAATTCAATATTTCAAATATAGTGAATAACGATGAATTAGAAATAGTTCTGTTGATGAAGAGATTCTTATGTTATACCTGTAAAAACATTGATATTTAAGTGAAAGTCTGAGTAAACTGTCAATAAGGCAAGGAGCTCAGACTGTTCTTTACTGTCTAACTCCAATTTACTCTGGTGTTGAAGACACCTACAGATTGGGTAAACTGGTTCTGAAGATATCCTTCAATTTGGATAGGCTTCCATTCCCTCTCTGAAAAATAGTGGTATAATGGGTGCCTTTAAACATAGTGTTTGTGAGAATATTCCAGTGATAGAACACAGAGATTTTGTAATAATTATTAATAATTCTAGAGGATTGAATTTGTAAGCACTATATATATAACAGCTGAAACTCTTCTGAGATCATGATGAATTTATCTTAGAAACTTCCACAACCAGGTAAAAGCAACAAACAGGTTCATTGAGATGAACATGTCTCTTGAGAACCATCAAGGAGAGAAGATTTTTCTTCACAGCTCATAGTAAAATAATCTTTTCCCTCCTATGTCACATTCATTGCTGCATTTTTTGGCTTTTTTTTTAAGCATGTGCATTTAAAGGATGTTATATTAAGACAATAGAGAACATATCATAGGAAATTGATATATCGTGATTGAGGTATGGGATGCTAGTACCTACTCTGGCTTTAAACCACTTGCAGCAGCTAGTCATAGCTGTGCACAAGTCAAACTGAAATAAACTTTTGAACACCTAATTCTGAATACCCTTTGAGATTGTTCTGCTTTGGGGCTCACCAGAATTGGCAGCTGAAGTGACCAAGAAGCCAATGGCATCCTGGATTGGATCAAAAAGAACTGTGGCCAACAGGGCTAGGGCAGGGATTGTCCCTCTGTACTCAGTGCTGGTGAGGCCACACCTCAAGTGCTGTGCCCACTTCTGGGCCTCTCAGTGTAAGAAAGACACTGAGGTGCTAGAGCATGTCCAGAGAAGGGCAGTGAAACTGTTGAAGGGTCTGGCGCACAAATCTGATGAGACATTGCTGAAGGAAGTGGGGTTGTTTAGCCAGGAGAAAAGGAGGCTCAGGGGGGACCTTATCACTCTCTACAACTGTCTGAAGATACAGCCAGGTGTGGGTCAGCATCTTCTCCCAGGTAACAGGTGGCATGACAAGAGGACATGGCCTCAAGCTGCATCAGGGAAGGTTCAGGTTGGACATCAGGAAGATTTTCCTCACTGAAAGGGTGGTTAAGCACTGGAAACAACTGTGCAGGGAGGTGGTGGAGTCATTATCCCTGGAAGTCTTAATGAAATGACTGGACATGGTACTTAGTGCTATGCTTTTATTGGCTTTAAAGGCTTACTTGTGATGCTTAAAATATTGCAACCACCTACATGGCTATTAGAAATCAGGATTTCCCCACTGAGTGGGTGAGAGTGACCCTGACCCTGAGGTAACAAAGGAGAAATCTTAGTAAAAAATTTCTGTTATGCCCACATCCCTATAAAACCTTTTCCTGACACTCTAAATTATATTAAACTTCTAATTTCATTTTTACCTAATTCTGACTTAGTTTCCTTTCAAGGACAAGGCAAACTCTCAAAAATAATAATAAAAGATTTAAATAACAGTCAGGACATCCCAGCTTAAAATTTCCTGGCCGGTAATAATGACATGGGTAAGTAGCCTAAAGTGATGTCTGGAATTTTACACCCCTCCTAGACACATTTATTTCCAGGAGTTGTCTGACACATTGATACTTATTGGTCTAGCAAATAACCTCATTAAATATTTCTCTCCTGCTCATGTTTTTATCAAACTGAACTTGTAGATTTGTGTAATCTACAACTGCTTGTGTTATACAATTATTCAAAGGCAGGAGAGTTCATTTCATGTTCACTAATTATGACTCCTTTCTTCAGCAGAGCTATGTCAGATCAAAAGTGTGCCAGCATAGGGAGTAGAAATAGCAAATTTAATAAAATTTTGCAAAGTAATTGTAGTGTAGCCTTTTTTTATAAAATGCTTTTAAAAACCATGCTTCTGTTTTTATCACAAAACTCACTTGCTCTTTTATTTCTTTCGTCTCATTTTAAAAACTGACAAGTGAATGTAGAAAATTATATTATATAGCAAAGACAGTTGGTTATTTTCCTCATAGCTCTTGGGATTTCATACCTTCCACTTTGTTAATTACAGTCTAGAATGAGACGTTACCTCTCAGAGGTAAAATATTTCATGACTGAAAGAGAGCTCTGGTTTCTTGCATATCTTTCTTTTTCGAAGCAGAATGAAGGAGCTATGCTAGGTGGTAGGTGAAAATCTGGTGTGAAGGTTTTGGAGTCTGACAGTGATCTCTCATGCCCTTAACCAAAGAAAACTGCTCTAAATTGCTAGCAGGCTGAGATAAGAGTCATGTAGTAAATAGCGACTACTGGAAAATTGTGTAGAGTCACCTTTTAATCAGATTTCACCCCATTCTAATGTGGTTTAGTTCATCTCCAAACAAGACATCACTCCTAGCAGGTGCATTTGCACAGTAACAAATTGACACCTTATTGGAATGTAATATAATAGGCCAGAAAGAATGACGGATTAGTTGGATTGGAGAGATCAGCTGTGATAGTTTCAACTGATTTATTTTCCAGGTGGCAGTATTTATAAAAGTCACTTTTCAGCATGAGGCATTCAGCTATGCCTTGATTGTCTGATTATTCCTGTGACTTATATGTATTTCTTGTTGATAGATGTTGCAGCAAGAAAAAGTGCTAATACTATCACCTATCATAATTTTTTGCAAAATGCCATACAAAAAATGGCACTATGTGATTTTTGGCATCAAAACTATACCAACTAAATGACTAGGACATAAGTTTAAAAAATGCATTAGTGGACAAAGAAAATTATAGAATTATGGAATCATTTAAGCTAGAAAAAGTTCTTAAGATCATTGAGTCCAGCTGTTAACCTAGCATGGCCAAGTCCACCACTAAACCATGTCCCTAAACACCATGCCTACACATCCTTTAAATACTTCCAGGGAATGGTGACTCCATCACTTCTCTAGGCAGCCTGTTCCAATGACAACCCTTTCCATGAATAAATATTTCCTACTAATGAATCTAAAGCTACTCTGGAGCAATTTGAGGCTGCTTCCTCTCAACCTGTCGCTTGTTACTTGGGAGAAGAGACTTACTTCTTTTCAGGTACTTGTAGAAAGTGATAAGGTATCCCCTGAGCCTCCTTTTCTCCAGGCTAAGCACCTCCAGGTTCCTCAGCTGCTCCTCTTTGGACTTGTTCTGTAGACCCTTCACCAACTTCATTGCCCTTCTCTGGACACTCTCCAGCACCTCAATGTCTTTCTTGTAGTGAAAGGCCCAGAACCGAGCGCAATAGTGGAGGTGCAGTGTCACCTGTGGTTCTTAGACCAACAAGTTTGAAAGGGGAAACCTAATGGCTAAGAAATATTTGATAAGAAGAAATCAGAAGCATTTTTAGCCAGAGATGAGGTTGAGTGAAACGTAAAACAGGCATGATAGCTGCTGTGCAATTTAAATCCAAGAATTTAAATACCTTTTTGTACAGTGTTTTCATAGGAACACCACAAAATATTCCAAGGAAGAAAGAGCAACCTGCAGAAAGGGTGTTTATATTCCAAGGTTTTTATATTCCAAGGCATCTGGCTTTCTTCATAAATTTGGGTATGTCACTTATTTTGCCTGATTCCTTACTTGCTATGGATATTATTTTCCTATCCACAGGGCAGTTGAGGGGAAAAATTCCATTAGTAATGATTAGGGATTTTAAGATTTGGGTGTTATCCTACAAGTATCTAGGTCTTTAGTTATCTATGAGCTCAGAAGGAAATTAGATTTGGGAGATGGCTTTGTCTCTATCTCAAACCTATAATTTAGTAAAAAAAAATGAAATACTGGGACTGGGGTGGCTGACTAAACTGGAGAATTACATTATTATCAACTCAGTTTCAGTGAGAGAATTGATGCTCACCATTCTGACTACTAAAAATTGTTTTGAAGACTATAAAAACTAAACTTTGAAGCTAAAAGAAGATACTGCTTTTGTGCTACCTTAATGAAACAAATATTTTGAGAAAAACAATACATTTACTCCTTTGCCTATGGAATAGCTTTGATATTAGAATTCCTTTCTTCTCACATCTTGAATCTTACATTCAAATACACATCAACCTTCCTGTGTGTCAGTCAGGCACTAAAGGTAATAAATACTTTTGGCTTGAAAGATTTTACTTAGTTACTCTTTTTAAATAATTCATTGACACCCTTTATTTGAACATGTCATTATTCTTTAATATTAACACCAATTTTTATGAATTCTGAACTTCCATTGTTATTTTTTAATTTAGGATGAAATTTCTATCCAAAATTTTTATTTATTAGGCAATCACCAAAATAGGCAACTATTTCGCTCTTTTTCTCATACATACTGTAAATGACAAGAAAACTGATCTCTTCTAGAGAAGAATCCTTAACAGTATAAAAAGCTGTAAAATATTATACTTTTAATTAAAATTCTTATAGGACTTCTGCTCAGTGATATGAAAATATTTTGAAAATCCAAAGAGAAAATGAATTGTAGTCTATCAATATGTAGAATAAAAGAGTTGCAGGGTCTTTGAAGAAATATTTTAATTTTCAGAATATTCCAGAATTAATTCAGAACAGATACCTGATATGAAGAAAAACTCAAATGGATCAGTGCTACAAAAGCCTTGTGCATCTGAAAGTTAAGAGCTACATTGACATTCAGCTACAAATTGAAAATACATGGTCCCTTAACTCACATTTAAATTCCTAATTTCACATACTGTTGAATAGAGAAGTTAAAGAGGAGTTAGGAAATAAAAATCTAAAAATATTGTTGAAGGTGGGCCCTTAAGCTGAGCATGGAGCAGAGACAGTACTCCGGGAGAATGACAGATCAGAGCATGGTTTGGATTCAGGGATATATGTGACAAACCTCCTTTTGGGTAAGCACTTTTCATCCATCAGTGATCCTTCTGTAAGGACAGCAAAGACAGGATCTGCAGGCACAGCCCGGTCTCCTCCTGAAGAAGGGATTATTCCTGAATATTCTCCCACATGTAGGCTTGGCCAGCAGCATCTCCAAGAGAAGTCAAAGCAGGAAACACTGAGCAAGGACCTGCATGATTTATATTACCTGCCTGTGTAGCTGTACCGTCCTCTTCAGTTAAAGAATACGAAAACTCAAAGGTGATTCTAAAAATGTGCAAAAAGATATCACTGCATATTTGGAATGCATAACTCTGACTTTCTCCTTAGGGGTACCCACTTCCTTCACTGAAGAGGATTTGGTTGGTTTTGGCTGTTTGATAATTTTTTAGCATTCTCCTAATAATGATTTAGTTTTTTTCCAAAAGATGTTTTACTCCAATAATGTGAACAGACTTTAAAGAGCAATGGAAACACATACCCTCTCTCTTAGCCACATGCTTTACCTATTTGTATACTAAACCATGCTCCTTAACACTGGTTCTTTCCATTCAATTCCATGACAGCTGCCTTCTGGAAGGAACATGAAAGAATTCTCAGAGGAATCATTCTCCAAAGTTTTAGTAATACTGATTTTTATAATGCAGTGGAGAAGGTGCATACTATTCCAAGGAAGTTTTGAAAGAAAAAAGACAGCCTGTGTATTTTGAAAAGAGCATGGGGTGTGCTTAGTTCCCCAAATGAGGGTTAGCAGCTCTTAGCTGTGTACAATCATATGACAGTCACAGTGCTACTCAGCTCAGTAAAAGCTAGGATTTCAAAAGTACAATTTATAAGAAAATCAAGCTCAAAACCTGTAGCACCTTGAGACTTCTGATACTTTCAAGACAGTCAAAAAAGGAGTTGGAATACTTATATTCTGGATAAAGGCAACTAAATTATGCCTGATTCCCACATTCGTCTGTGTCCATGGCAGAGGGTGTTGGGACTAGGTGATTTTAAGGTCCATTTCAACTCCTTAAGGTGCTGTGATTCTATGATTTGGGGCTTAAGATAGTTTCTGAGTCTAACCCTATTTATACAATTTTATTGCTATACTTCTAAAAATTATTGCCTAATGAGTAATAAGAGAGACAAGCCTTATGTAAGTAGTCCTGTCATTTCTTCACAATTCCTCTCTCAGTGGGAAAGAACTGAACACATTTGGTATGCATTAATAAAATAATGGATTGATTTTGAGAGATCTGCCTTACCTCTTGGTTGCCTATTAATTTCCTGAATGACTTTGGACTCTCATCACTTTATTTGGATTTTCTATTCACATTAAGCTTAAAATAATTTTGCTGCAATTCTGTTGTTTCAGATTATATCTATTTCCTACCTAATAAAGTGTCACAAATGCCACTCCAGGAATTTATTAAATCATGTAAAAAGTAATCTGTACCAAAATACTACATCTGCTATGATTCCACAATAGTCTGGTCTACTTTGGAATTAGAACCAGATGTTGCATTACATTAGAAGGGAAAATCTGACTAATAGGGAGTGGAGTAGAAAAATCAGGATTTTTTACCATTACCGTCTGCTTTTTAAAACCTTGATGTATATCGGTTTGGTCCTTAAGGATTTTAAATACTTTAAATTAATAGAACTTACACTCTGAAGAACTTGAGGCACAGGTTGGTATTTTCAGTCTAGGATTTTGTTAAATAGGTAAATATTCTGGAATAGTTTTCTGTGAATTATTACAGTGGGAAGAGATTTCAAGTGAGTCATCTGTAGTAGTTTGTCTTCCTGAGTTATGGTAGAACTGAGGCAAATATTCCTTTATAGTCCCAGGACTGGCAGCGGATATTTCAAGTGAGTTAATTTTAGTCAGCTTCCTTGAGATTGCTGCTTCTGCCACAAATAATTACTAGCCATCCTCTATTACTTAATCAAATTCTCCCATGCCAGGGCACAACTCCCTTCCACGTCTCCTAAAAAAAGATACTATCTTGTGACATAAGTTTTCCTTCCTCTAAAATTGTAGTATTTGTATTTTGAGGGGGTTGCAATTAATTTTTTAGGGTATTCACATTTTCATATTGTTTTGCTCTCTTATCCCTCCATCATGGATCAAGATTTTAAGTATCTTAAGCTTTCTTCTCTTCTTTTGATTTTCTGCAGATTTCTATTCTCTTTGAAATGCAGCATCCCAAAATGTGGGTGTTATTTCATGTAAAGCCAAAGCAGCACTGTATATATACAGGCATTCCCAGCAAGTTTGACTTACTGTGATAATCCTCCCTAGTTTATTTGTACTTTAATCTTTACACACTCCCTGATGAACCCAATCTAAGTGTGTTCTTAAATTTGATTACTCAGTTGTGTGAATTTATTTCCATATGTCCTTACTGATTCTCCTCACTGATTTTAGAAACTTGCTCTGTTTCAAGAATATTCCATGTTTTAATCCAAACTTCCAAAATAATTTCGATACTTTTCAATGTCAACGCTTGCATATAAAAATTATGTATGTTTTACAGAACCTTCCAAGTCTTCTGTGAAAGTTTACTACATGTTGGTAAATGTAGTATTTTACAGGACCCTACGTCAAATTTATCATTGGAATATCAGAATTACTTGATTTGATTACTTACAAAAGCCCAGGCTTACATTATAGGATTTCCAACTAATTCCGGTATGGCCCACAACCATATAAAATTTTCAGATTTTCCCCAACAAGTGTCTTCAGGATTGAAGTAATAAAATAGACTGAAGTCAAAAGGTAATATTTCCTTCCCCTCAAAATTGCCCAGTCAATTATTTAAGGAACAAAGAGATGTTCTGAATAACATGCAAGGAGCAACCAGTAGCATCCTCCTGTTCAGGCAAACCCTCCGCCAGACTTTTTCAAATGTCAGTGCAAAACTGGCAAATATTCATCTCTCCCAACATCTTGAATTAATATATAAAAATGTCCATACCATACTAACCTCTGTATTATTACTTCTCCTCTCCTCATAGTGCACCAAAGATCACATCCAGTTTCTTGTTCCCTCCTGTTCTCTATTTTCTCCCCACTCAAAGACAAAATTATCTCTGCCTCAAAATTTTCACTGCCTAAAAGTGATTCTTGTTCCTCACACTGCTTCTGCCTTATTGAATAGTCAACCCATTGAAAACAAAACTGCCCTTTGCTAGATTCTTATTTTTCAGCTTCACAAAAAATTACTTCTGAAACCCACTTAGCAACTCGGTTCACACAAAGGATTTCTCAGCTGCATGTTCTTTTTATGAATATCTCTTTCCTCTTATTGCTGCTAACATACAGACTGAGATCAAGTACCACTCTTATGAAAATCATGCCTTACTCCATCATCTTTCCACCCCTAGTTTTAGCAAGAGTCTTCTCAGGGAGTGTTGCTTAAACGCTAAGTATTTCTGAAGTCAGAAATGTTCAGGTTTCAGGGGCAGGCTCTTTTGGCAATGAATGTTGATTTGCTCTTGGCCTCTGCAGGTCACCTGAGCAAAGTTTTTTGGAGAGTGGTACTGAATCTGTTAAGGCACAGGCATGTAATGTTCTTCCTTACCCCAGATACCAGTTACAACAAAGCAAAATAAAACAAAAAAACCCCAAACCCAAACAAACCCAAACCCAAACATCACCAGCACCTCAAAAAAAAAAACCCAAAAACCCAAAACAACAACAACAAAACAAACAAACAAACAAACAAAGAACCCAAACACCAGAAGACAAAGGAAAAAAAGCTGTTTGAATAATGTAGAAAGAGGCAAAAGTAGCTTTCCTGCATGAGGAATGAAAGACAATGAGTAGGCATGGCTGAATAATTTACCCAATGAAGGACTGAAGTACTGCTTTCAAAAAGCAGGGTGGAAACTAAATCTCAGTTTGGTTACGGGCCAGCCCCTGCAGTAATGCTTTACATGAAACAAATTGTACTATTTTGTACTGTGGATACAATATTGCTGCTAGCAAGAATTTTTCTTGCTTCTTTCCAGTTCCGTGAGATACTTTTCTCTCTCAGGAAGACAGTAGCAGAGTTCTATAAACTATGAACACCTGTGACCTTGCAGAGCTTTGTCTATGGTACAGTAGAAAAATATTTTGACAATGGATGTTTTAGGATTTTAGCCAATCACCCCAATGGGTGGCTGATACTTTTATCAATTATACTATGAAGAAAAAAGTCTATAAAAGAGTTTGTAAAATAATTAAATAAATCAATCTTGCTGCACAATTCCTGCCTGGTGGATCTCTCTTCTCCTCCCTACTACCACTGCGGGATACCGTAATATTGTACTATTTAGAGCATGTCCCTTCAGAAAGATTTCCAACATGACCATCACCAGTAAAGAGTCTGAGAGGTAAAAAGGCAGTTTAGTGATAGGTGCAATGTCAGATATGGGACATCTAAGACAAGCATAAGATTCTCCAAAGAACAAAGGAATTCTCGAAGCAGAACAGAAGAATTGTTTGTTCCAGTCCACATAGCCAATCTGGCTGTCAGCAGTACAGGCAATACCAGAGAATAACAAGAAACCACACACAGAAAAACCACCTAACAGAATGCCAGATGTTGGCTGTCTTATCTCCTAAAGCACAAAACTTTATATTTCAGAATTTCTGCCCCATTGACTTCAGGAAATATGTTTTCTTAGTTGTGGAACCAGCTTAGACAATATGGTTTGTAATATATGCATAATTTTATGTAGTGACAGAAATGGGATAACATCAACAATGGGTACCCTATTTGCCAAATGTTTTCTGAGAATAGGAGGTGTTGAACAACAAAAAATGCACCTTTACTTTTAATTCAGACATTGGCATCTACTGATCACTAAATTTTTGGAGATGAATTCCAGATGCCAATAATACAATAGCAGTATCTATTAAATAATGGATTTTTTTCTCAACAAAAATGCCTAAAAGTCATGACGTACCAAAAAGGTCTTTTACTAAAGAAATTTATTGAGATTCATGAATTTCATGTTCAGAACTAATCATGCTGATGCATCATCCTAAGGCTCAGCTTAAATGTTTGTATTTGCTGTCACAGCTGATTGTGCCTTACTTTTAAAACAAGTGTCAATGCATCTATTCTGTTTGCACTACATAAGGGCATGGGGATCTAGGCCCCTGTGACATCTTGCTGATAATAAGATATTGCAACACTAAACCTAATTATATTAAATGCACTGGAAAAAATCAGCGGTAGATATTACAGCACAAATTGTACCTTGACATATACCTATGGTGACCTTACCAAAGTCAAAGCATAGAGATTTCCCAGAAAAATTTGGTCTTTTGAATAAAGGCTATATAATGTGACATATGGTTATTTTTATCATAATTTAAAACATGAAATATGGGAGAAGCACTTTTCATTCTTTGCAGAGAACTTCGACATTATCTAGTCCTCTTTTTTCCAGTGATCTTCTTGAAATCCTACTCAAAATCAGTTGGGATTTTGCCCAATAAGTAATATACTCATGATTCATGAAGTACATATTTGAGATCAAAACAGCACTGCAAAGAAAAGTACCAAGTCTTCTTTGAAAGCAATGGGACTCTCTTTGGTAAATTATTCTTCATCTAAAACTATCTATCATTTTATAGATTTTTTAATTAGATTGAGAGATTAAAGGTAGAAAGAATGATGGGAAATAGCTATTCAGGTTCGAGTAAGAAAGGATAGAGAATATTGACATACTTTTCTTCTCTAAGTTCTTGCCAGCAGGAGAAAGATTTGAACCTCACACCACAAAAATAGCACTTCTGCTGCTACTCGCAGTGCCAGAAAAAGAAAAGACAATTTGAAGTGAGCTGTCCTCTCATGCTTTCTTGAATTCCCAGGAAAATCACTTCCACTGATTGATAATACTCAGCTAACTTAACAGATCTAATCTTGGCCAGGTTTTATATCCATTTTTTCCCTGTCTACCTTGTGGTGCTCTTGTCTAATTTCACAAAGTTTCTGTGGTGCCTGTTCCCCTTGGAGATATAGTGAAGGTGATACCATCTGCTGCCAGGTCTGAACCAGACTTCACATGTGAGCACAGAACAAGAAGGCAGGCCTGGTAAAGGGGCTGAGCCATGCCACTGCCCAAGCTGTGCCTGTGGAAAGAACTCTCTTCTTGGGTTCACCTGCCGTGGCAGCCTCTTATCATGTAAAACACTGCCAAATTCCATGTAAAAATTGGCTTGAACTCGGGCCCAGATTTTAATGTATTTTCTCCTCTGTGACTCCTAGTAAATAAATGCCATTGCTGATTTCTCTATTATCTGGTAACTATTGTTTAATACCATCTGCTGCATCAACCTTCACCTGCAATTTCTGTGCAAGAGCAAAAAGCATCAGGTGATAAGTATTTTTGTAAAGCACTTTTCTGTACTACTGCTGTAATTTCTAGGGTCTGGCAGTGCAACTTGTTACTCATTTATAGCAGTACTCATTCGGACCCCACAGAGGAGCTTTTGTGAAGCAGTGCTCACAAGGATGACAAACAGGTTCACGGAATGGGAAACTTCTTTTGTATGGGTATTCCCAGAAGGAAACCCAGAAGGCCGTAGAATGATGTGGAGTACAGAATTTCATACAGAAAAAATGGCATCATAGGCATAACCTCTGCTTGAGCTGAAGCAGTTTGCCCAGCATTTTGCCCAGCGTAACAGCCCGAAGAATGTTGAAGCAGCTGGTAATATACCAGTATGGCCAATGATATAAAGGAGGTATTTAGTGTCCTTTAGCCTTCATAATGGCACTGAAAGTAACCCTGCTGAACTAATAGTGGGGAAAGAAGGGGGAACCTGGTGAGACTGGGCAGGCACATGCACAGAATAATTATCAGAGGTCTGAGCTGAAGAGAGTCCCCACTGTTAAGTAGTTATTGCTTGCATCTCAGACAGTGCTGTGAATATTACCTTTAACTGCTAATATTTGCCTGGAGACAAAGTGATTCAAACCTGACAGCAGACTTTACTAAGTGAACAGGGAATCAGTGCCCTAATGATTATTTGCTCCTGGAGTAGGTCTCTGGCTTTTTAGTGGCAGGCAAACACAGCATGCTACAACTAAATTATTGTATGCTAATGAATACAATAATTTCAGATTAGGCGAGGTACTAAAGCAGGATGCAAATCTGTTCAAATGAGTGGACAATTTAACACCTCTGCTGATGGTTTGTGTTTCTGTTACCAGTTGTATGCATGTTTTCCTGTTTTAAGGATATACTATAGGGCTCATCTTAGTATCTTTAAAAGGCCTCATGCAAATATGCATGAGTTTCAAATGGTCAGATGGTTAAGAGGAAATAATAGAGGTGTGGCACTTTTTTATCACTGCCTCTGGATTTATGTGCATAGTTATATTTGACCTACAGGCAGAGAAGAATTAAACAATAATTTTCTTGACATTGCTATTTAGAAATTATATAACAATGGGGGATCTGACAGTCACTCTTTAGCACTGGTCATAGACTTCTGAACTGCGCATCATTTCTAACACATAGCAGACCTATTTAATTGACTTCCCTCTCTCTCACAAGTGAATCATCAGTAATGCTAAATAGGTAAACCCACAAGATAGGAGAAGAGACTATACCAATTTACTGTGCCAATGCAATCTATTTGGACTATCTTTTCTGCTACACTTTTCACTTCAAGTATTTAAAGATGGATTTTTTTAAACAAAGCTGGTAAGTTGAGAACTTTGTTGGACAAGTTAGGTCAAATTAGATCTTTCATCAACACTATACATCTGCTGTATCTTTTTCAGTCTATGGATTAAGATAAACATGGTGGTTCTTACTGAAAAGTCATAAGAACTATTTTTTAAGTCTAGTCAAGTCTTTGCAAGTTATTTACAAAGGTTTTTATTTTCATCCTGCATTCTTCCTTCACTTTTGTCTCTCAAAATCCCTCAGATATTTTAGGGGGCATGTAATTTGTCTGTACCATGTTAACACCTGGCAAAATAATGTGTGGCATATGGCCTAATAGCTTATGAGCACAAAAAGGAATTTGGCATTGCATGAAAAATTAATATCAAATTCCTGTGTAAATTAGTGGCAAGGGGATGTGATTTTCCAGCACACATACATATCTCCAATAACAAATTGCAGTTTAAGGCCAATGAAGTATGTGCCACAACAGAAAAAACTGTCTTTCTCACTCTGTCTGCATCTGCTTGTAATTTCTTAACAAGTTCAGTAATGTAGGTAATTTTCTATGTACAATTAAAAAAAAAAAAAAACAATCTGGCATCATACTAAAGCATGCTAGTGATAATTCTAATTTTTTCAACCAATTTTTATTTGTAGATGATACAGTGAAATAGTATTTCTACCTAGTATTTGATCTAGTCTAGCCCAGTTAGATTTAATCCAAAAGATCCCATTCATAAAGGGAAATAAAATGAGAGGAATTAGTTCTTTATACACCAATTGCTTTCCAAGGACTTTTGAAAGAACTTCCTGCATAGTCATTGTTTCTCTTTTAAAGTCCTTCAGGTCACTTTCATTATGCAAATTTTTAACATAATATGACCATTTGATCTGAAGACAAATTATTTTCTCTTTTGAAAAGGCCATGGCAAAATATTATTGCACATTTTTTCTTTTTACTCTTACAGTAGTCACATTGAAAACATTTAATTATTTGCTAAAGTTTGATACTTTGAATTTGACTCAAGGAAGTGGACATCATCCCTTTAACAAACTAAATATCACTGGCTTTGTTGTCAGGAACATAATGCTTCACCACCTTGTCTTTGCTTGGAATCTCTGAAAGAAAGAACCTAACTTCTTATTTAGGCACTAATTTGAGTCTCCTGAGTTGGAAGTGCTGCTGTGTTCAAAATCCCCTTACAAGATGATTTTATAACCTGTACTCACCTCTGCCAGGGAGATCACACAAGGTTTTCATGAAAGGCTGACCCAGGACTCAGGCTGCTTCTCATTTTCTAGGCTGGCTTTAAAATCCTCTGAAGAAGCTACCTCACCACAGGTAGGAGATGAGAAATTTGAAGGGTTGTTGCACACTGCCAATGTTGATGTAAGGCTGGTGGAAAGCTATTTGGCACAGCAGGGCATAACGAGAAATTCACTCTCAGCTCGGTGATCTCTTCCATGCAGGCCACAGAGCTGCTGCAACCTCACAGGCAAGGTCACATTTCTGAGACTTTCTCTCTTTGCTTTTGAAATAAAAGAGCCTACAAGACACATGCTCTTTTTCAAATCGTAGAGTGACACATCATCACATGAAGAATAAGACTTTTTTACTCCTGCCATTCTTCCAGCTTCCTCACCATTCTTTCTAGGGATTTTTCTTTTCAACATTCTCAGTGGAATTATTTTCTGTTGTTTCCTCCTTTCTCACCTAACTGTTACTCCACTGCAAAGATTTTGTTTCAACCTGACACTCTTGCTATAATATTCTGTCTGTCTTCTGCTTTGTTTCGTATTTCTTCCCCACTTTAAAGTTTAGCTTCACAAATTTAATTCTCCTGCTCAAATCTAGGCTTTAGCTGCAGCTCAGACCACCACAATCCTCCAAGACTGCATACACTCTGCTACTTGCATGGTAGGTCACCTTTTGTTATTAGCTTGAATACAGCCATTAGGACTGTGCTAGAAACACCAAATTTGTGCCACTCAGCTGGCAGGACATGGAAGCCCTGAAGGCGCAGCAGCCGATGTGGTAATTGGGGAGGTGAAGAAAGTTCATGGCCAGTAGAGGAAAGACTGAGGTTGCCAAGGGAACAAGACAGCCCTGCTGTGCATTCCTTTAAATTGGAGATTTTTTCTTTCTTGTTTTGGTGGCATATGCTTTACAATTTAATTTTTGCCATCTATTATCCAGATATTTCATTAAGAAATAGGTATTTCAAGGATCAGCTGGGCATTTTCACCCACCCAGTGCCCTGGAAAAGAGAATACTGGCAAACCTCTTCATCTTCCTCGTTCTTAATTTGTGTTATAATTTCAGTTTTTGATGTTTATTTACTGAAATTTATATTGCTACTGGAATAATCAATGGACCTGCAGTTCCTTGCTTCCTGCTATGGCACAAAAATCCCACACCAGGAAGGACCATTCAATCCTATTTTAGTACCAGGCAGTGCCAACAGAGGCATTGAAGTCAGCCTGATTGGGCTGTCTGGTCTAATCAGTAGCCCATGATTCTCTAGAAACAGTTTGCTAATTGCGTAGACCTGGACTTAAACAAAACCTCTCCCTCCTACCCAGAGCTCTTTGACCACTTCCATAGTACAAATCTCCATTATGAATTGCTCAGATGCACATTTTGCTCCTTCTTTTGTCATTTCTGTCTCATTAGCTGTCTTGTTTCTCTGTGCCTTCGAAGAATAAAATATTTTATGATTCACATTCAGCCCTAGTTTTAAAGCAATACAACTGTGAACAGTTGCTTAAGAAGCTTCCTAAGCCTCTTTCAGGAGGCTGGGAAAGCAAGAGAGAAGTGAGAGTGTTTTCCTTGGATTTTTATCTGCTACATCTAGGTTGTTTTCACTTTAAAAAAAGCACTCATTGACATGAAACTTCTTTCATAATTATATGAAAAATAAAGAATACTGACTGACTTTGAATTAAGTCGCAACTTCAAAGGCGTAAGGAGCTTCTTATGGTATCAAAATGTCATTTTCCTCATGATATAGGAGCTGTTGTCTCCTGCATTGCTGCAGACTGCCATTCTTTTACCCCCAAAGGTATACTAATCAATTCTTAAACAGTCCTACTTCATCCGTGTTTTAGATGTCTGAACTACTGAGTGATCTTTGTAGCAGACACATCTGAAAAAGCAGCATTCACAATGCTTATGCATAATTTACAGTATAATTCTTTACACTTATCTAGCACCTTTCAGCTTAACATTCCAAAGCTCTTTGCAAATATTAATTAATTTATCCTTCCAGTGGTGCTTGAAGATAGGGGATATTACTATTCCTCAGGAGACACAACGATAAAAAAAGAAAAAAAAGAATGTAACTTTCAGCAAGTCATTTTTGCTATATAGTTTTATTTTTTCATAAGCAAAATGGAGTTTAAAAAATAAAGTAATTTTCAAAAATGTTATTAAGAATAATTATTTTCACTTTCAAGAGAAGTCTGAATAATTCTAGAGCAAAATATTATTTTTTAATACGTATGAACTTGCGAATGCCCCAACTCTTGCATTCAGCTAATGCAATACTGAAATAAACAGGAGCTCGACACCCAGTCCCTATGCACTTTTGAGTCTTGACCAAAGTCCCAGCAGTACAAATGGGTATAGATGGGTGTATCAATCCCTCCCAGTCCTGCAGCGCTCACCAGGAATTCAAGGACCTTATTGTGTATTTTTATTTTTAAATTTCAGCATTCGGACTTGTTTCTTGTCCACTTTTCTTTTGTCCTGTAAGAATACTGTCTGCTTTGAAAAGCAAAGAACTGTCATTGAAACTCGAATTTTTTTGAGTTTCTGAGAGCATTTTGACACTTAATCAAGTCTTGCTGCTCCCAGCTCCCTTTATTATGATAATGTATTATGCCAAATTGAAGATGGCAAGAAGAAAATTACTTGGATGATGCCTTAACACATTGAACGAAGGGCTGCTCTCACAGAAGCCCATAGCAACACTCCCATTATTTGCTTAATGCTGATGTTGTATTCTCAGCCACGACACACAGCAAAGAAAAGCCAGTTACACTGTGCTGAATATATTAAGACATTAGCAGGATTGGGAACTTGAATTCCATGCTGCTATGGTGTTCTAATATGATATTTGATGTCTTGTTAAAATGGAGTTGCCTTGTCTACTCCTACACAGTTATTCCTATGCCACCTTCCACTGACTTGAGTATTTCGTCAGGACTTTTCATTTTAAAAGGATCCCATTTTCACACTTCTTTTTCACAGGGCTGGTGCATACAGGAGAACTTTTTAACTTGAATAAATCTCCCTCCAGCAATGCTGTGTTTCTGTAATAGCCCCAGAAGGCAATATTTATTCCAGTTCTGATGCACATTGGTTAAACTTTCTACTAAACTTATGAGTTTTCATTTCCAACTGAATGTTTGTCTTTGAAGATACACAGTCACTTTTGTTTTAACAGATACGTAAAATAGCAGGGAATTTACCTCTTGTTACTTCATAAGGAAACAATTTTTTTTAAACCTTTCTAAAAATATTTAGACTTTTGCTACCCATAATTCAAGTTATATGTCTCCTAGTGCATTAACCACTGACAGCTTTTGTAGTCATAATTTAAAACAAGTCTGGCCTGAAATGCATAAGCTATGTTTTCACTTAATCTAACTGGCAAAATTATTGTAATAAAGCAAGGAATGGAGAAACAAGACAGAAATCTGGCTTGTTTCTGGAGACAAACATGGTTTTAATATTAGTGTCAACAAATATATAAAAATTATTAAAATATTTAAGTGTTATATATGATTTTTGCATCATCAATGTGGTAATCAATATAACATAAAATAAATCTAAATATAGGGCTATTCAGCATGCTGGCCTTGAATCTTAACACTACTACCTAATTTCTTTGTAATACATACATATATTAGATGTATGAATGTATATTAAGTACATCCACATATATTAACAGCCATCTTCTTAACAAGTACCATACCTGTAAGTTAAATGTTTTTGTGGTTTGTGACTTTTACCATGTTAAATTGTAAAGGCCAGCATTAAGAGTTTTCCCCCAAGCGCTTTATTTTTGATAGATTCTACCTTTGTGCAAACGGGCTTCCAACCATATAATAAAAACAGGGTTCATGGGCAGCTGGCTCTTTCACCTTGTTCTCTTACACTCCCTTTAGTGATTCATGAAACTGTGTTATGCTTGATTGAGTACTTCACTGAAATCCAAGTGGATGACTCGCTACTCATGCAAGCATATCAAGCTCTCCCCATACCAGCTCAGTCACAGATAATTATACAACTTCAGACTGCAAAAAATATATTATGGGCCTGTAGCATACCCCAAAGTGGATAGAAATTGTATTATAAGTTATCATGATACAAAGAGTCTCAAAACTGGAGTAAAAAGGATGCTACACGTAGTTTAAGCCCTTTCCACAGGCTCAGCTTTCCTGGCTTGCTGGTCATTCCTGAAGTCTTTCAGTGATAATGATTGTAACTTGTGGAGACTACCAGAGGGCACTTATGAGGCCATGGTCCTATGTGAGTTAGAACTGGGTCTACCAAACACAGCAAGACACCTTTGTTTTGGATCATGGATGGGCAGATGTTCTCTGTGTATAACATTTGTGCTAGCTATGCTCTTTGACATTGGTTCTATGCCAATTAGAAAAGTAGAGAAAAAGCCTGATCTGGCATAAAGTTAGAGATGCAGGCAGATCTGTCAGGTAGCCTGGCAACATGGAGTTAGTTTATTAATATTTTAAAATAAAATTGAGTCAGCGAAGTACATACATACCACATCAATTACTTTAATCCTATGCCTACCGTGGTTTTGATTCCACAACAGGACGGGTTTGTCATTATGGTGGATAGAAAGCACAGCAAGAACCATGTGCATACAGTTCAGAGGTAAGTCAGAGCCTATAAGCTCTCCATAACTGTTTTTCCCAAAACTGTCAGGTAATATATGTCTTTTGAGGAGGCAGACTCCCAAGGTGTCTTTCCAGAGACTTTAATGAACACATGCTGAAATTGCTGAACTCAGTGTGATTGCTTCATACTTCTCGTTGTACCAAATAAAAGTATCCATTGCTTTCTTTTTCATTATTGTAGTACAATGACTGAATGTTATTTTAAACCACCTCCTTTAAAATGCAATTTTCTTCCTGCAAGGGTAACTTGTTACAGAAACTACTGCTTCACACCAAATGAGACACGCATCATTTTTTATTTATTGTTTTATCCTCACACATTTTTATCACACTTTCAAATCCTAATGCTGATAATTCTTAACACAGAATATTTGCACACAAGATAGATAAGAAGACACAGACATATTTATGTTTTCCAATTATTAATCATAATGTGACTGTTGTCTTTGTGGCAACTTTACTTGGCTTTCCTGATTTAAGTCTATTCCAAGATGCAGAGCTTTGCCAAAAGAGGTTGTAACTTTCCCAACAGGGAGAATCCGCAACTGTTTTCAGAATCTTTTCATTCAGAAACTTTTCTAACTCCTCACTATTACAATAAATTTCTGTGAATCTCAACACAATCTCTACCCCACATCCTTTTGCTGACAACACTGATGTTTTCAATTCAAAGTGTCTTGTAAGGTAAGTGCTAAGCACATGACCTGGTGCTTAGGTAATTAATTTTTAAAGTCACTTGCTAGGAGAGGGTAATGTAAGAGAGATAAAGTATGTCCATATATAAAACAAGCAAGAAAGGGAGTGTCCAAATTAATTACTAGTATTTTGAACCTTTGTGAATAGCTATTTTTACTGTGCTTTTAAAATTTTTGTGGTTGTCTTACTTTTCCACGTGTATGCACTTTACTAAACAAGTGGGGTGAAGAGAAAAAAGATACTGAAGTATTTGTCTTCCAGCAACTCAGATCTCTCTGACTTGATATCACAAAATGTCAACATGTTCTGAAAATGGTCTGCTATCAGTATACTGTGTGATTGTATGTAAAAATCCATTAGACTCTGTTTGGATTCTAGAATTAATATGAAAGGAGTTTCTCTTCAGACTTTAGTCAGGGACTTCTTTTCATGTTCTTATATTCATAGAAAATTAAAAAAACAGGGCTGAAATAGACTACAAATGACAGCTGTACAGTGGTTGGACCAAGACAGACTCTCTTACACCTTGATCAGTCCTGAAAACATGTTTTGTATAAGCTGTGGTGAAGACCTCCAATGATGAAGATTCCTAATCCTCCCCAGGCTATCTGTTAAGGCTGATAAAATGAATCCAAGTGAATTTCAAACTAATCCAGATGTTGTGGAATTGGCTCTAAACTGAAATTTCCAGAGGGTTTCAGTGTGGAAGGACAACCAGCTGTGTAAGGGCTCTGAGGAACCTTCTCTCCTCTGCTCTTGGATTACGTACGTGCAAGGTTGAGAGACATTCACATTCCCAGTGGTGAAAGCATTCTCATTCTCCCCAATTTTACAAATACAGTCTCTCTTGTTTCTATCATAAAACAACATAATCCCACTCCTACTTTATCTAACAATCTTCCCTCTAGATTAATCACAAATAGCTGGGAGGAGAAAATACAATTACATCCCACAACCCCATGTTAGGCTACCAGACATTGCTTTGTATGCGCAGGATCGAATGAGTCATAAGGAAAGGAAAAGCCACTGCGGATCTTACAGATATTTATTCATTTTCATCTGTACTTTTGTAAAGACTTTGAAAGCTGGAGTAAAAGATGTTCCTCATTCAGCTACAGTTCCATAGATAATGTTCTATGACTACGAAGCTAAATATTGCCAGCCAAGAGCTTTGGTTCTACTGACATAGCTGCCTCCTGAACAGATCAACTAGCAGGCCTCCTTCACTAAAATATGAATAAAATAAGACACCAGAGGTGACCACACCCTGACAATGATGCCAGCTGACACAGAACAGCCTCTATTCTGTGCTATTAACTATCTTAATTTTTGGAGCAGAAACCTGTTCAAGGCATCTGGCAATGATCAGTGAATGGTATTCCCTAGTCATCTCAAGGAGACATTTGGGTGATAATTGTGACCAGGATTGTTCTGAAAACATAACAGCATAACATATGGTTACTAGCTCCTAGAGAGCTCCTGGAGAAGGCATACAGTATTCCCATAGGTATGAAAATGTTTACTTTGCTTCATCTGAGCCCACATTTCTAAGCTGTACCTTATGGCTGTCCTAATCAGCTGGTACAGGCACAGAAAAAAAAAAAAGAGAGAGAGAGATCATGAGGATCATAGGAGCACGTTTTCTTTCCCCGGACGGAAGCTGGGTTGTAAAAAATGTAATTTAGAAGTTCTTGCCTGAGTTAGAGCTGACTCCCCTGGCTGTCATACAAATGAAAGCCGCTGTTCCTTATCCTCATCAGTGTTGTGGGCTGGGGAAACCTGCAGCCCCAATCTTGTGATCCAGGGATAAAGTTTACCCAGATTCAAGGTTAAAGGTCAGGCAGGCCCCTGTGTCCACAGTGCATGCAGGCCTTTTTCGCTGGTTTTGATATTTGATATCTTCTATTCCACAGAATTAAAAGAGAGAGAAAAAGTAACATAGTATTCAAATTATTTACACCCTTGACTGAGGTTTTCAAAGGAATGAATTCTGAGGCAGGACAAACTCAGGAGCTGTATTCACTTAAAATAAATCTAGGATTCCAATTAGGAAAGCTGTGAGCTTTTTTGTTTCTTAACTGCCTGGAGACATGAAATACTTTGTGAGGCTTTAAAAAATTCCCTATAATTCCAGTTAAAGGCTTTTATATTTACTCCTAATGTGACACCTATGTAAAATAGTTGTTTGCAGTTATCTTTGGCAGGAAGAGATAGCAGGAAAGCAACCAGAATTGTTCAGTAAACCCAACAGGCTACCTGGGAGAGAGAAACTGTATGAAACCATCAGCAGTGGCTGCACAGGAGAAACAAATGCTCCAGTAAGGCTCTGAGGAGCAATTCCCCTGTGGTGTGCTGCCTCATCCTCAGAGCAGGATGAATGTCATTTAGGAAAACCAAATTATGTAAAGATGAGAGAAGCAACAAAATGAATCACATCAGAGGTGATCCCTAACAAGCCCATAGCTGAAAAAAATTTACATTTTGCATTGATTAGGAATTCTATAGATTGGCCTGTTTTTCCCTGTCTTAGAAGTATTTATATATATGTTTTGTGTGAGAAAGACTGTAGCTTTCTCAGTTTCTAGAACCTGATAAGACTTCCCTTCTGATTGTAGGCTTTAATTACTATAAAATCCTATTAGTTATTCATCAATTATCGTTGTTACTACTGCTGATTGTTTCTTATATGACTGCATATCACCACACTTTACTGAATATTATGGTATCATTATAGCATAAGTTATAACAATATTAAATAGTAACAATATGGACAAAATGACACTCCCACTAACATTAATAATATGCTCCAAGGGTGAAATAAAATCATATCATCATCAACAAGAAAATGCTTTATGTACCAGAGGGGTGAATCAAAGTCACAAGATTTCTAATGCTGATAAACTTCAAGCCACTTTTTGAGAAATACAATTTTAAGTATACAAAGATCAAATTGAAATAATTTTATCTGGCATATTATAGCAGAAAATATCCAGATATCACCTACAATTACTGTTAGGAAAGAAATGAGTCTGTATGATCAGCTCTACAATTTTTTTTCTTTAGATCTCTTCTCAAAGTCAGAATTTTTTAAAGCAAGATGTATTCTTCAAGATTGTGTAGAATTTCATTTCCATTTATAATGAAATCATCCATGAAAGGAAATTATATATTTTCAATTATTTTCCCATTCAAAGGTTTTCTCAGCAAAATTGCATTGTTTTGTGATCTACAAATAATTTTTTAAAAATAATTAGTTCAAAAAACATGTGTGCTGATCTTTTGTTGTTGTTGTTGTTGTAAATGTCTATGCATTGAGAGCAATTTTTTTCTGAAAATAACATGCAATTTGGTTAAGTGAAGTAGTAAAGTTGTCTGTATTCAGAATTTTGGGAGTAGAGGATAGGTACAATCAAACTCTGATAAGCAAACATATGCTTATACACAATCCATTTGTGTCACAGCTGATGACTGTCATTTGTAACTTGTTGTCCTGGATGGGCAGCTCCTTGCTCTGGAAATCCAGCAGAGCACACGGATTTCTGGCACCTCTTATGGAATGGAAGAAATCTCCCATTTGCATCTTCCTGCTTGACATAGCAATTGCCAAGTATCAACGGGTTTAATAACTTAAACTACTATAATTTTGTGTGTGGTGGGCAAGGCAGGTAAACTCATAAGGTATGTGCTCATTCTGGTAAAAATTATGGCCCTGATCTTACCTCATTAAGGTGAGCAGAAGTTCTGCTGCGGCTGTGGGAGGAAGGGATTCATGCAATCAACAATCAGGAGAGGAACAAACACTCACAGCACTGAGATGTTAATGTTCTGATTTTCTGTCAAAGGAATATTTTTATCTGGCTTTACTTAAGAAAAACACTGAAACATATTTAACTCATTTCTAACGGTAATCAAACATGTGCTTAAACAATTTGGGAATGACAGTCTATAACTGGAATTATACATGCAAAAATGAGGTGAGCATATAAAAATAAATAAATCACTACACTTGTACGAGGTAAAAGGAAATAGTTCTCTTACTTGCATTTATATCCTTCTAGTATTATCAACACATTGCTTATCTAAGTGTGGTTTGTTTTTTATCTCATTAAAAATAAAATTAATTTTATTGAGGCAAGGATTTAAGGAGGAGTGTTTTTCGTTAGATATAGCTCTCCTGCATGGCTGAACCACATCTGAAATGCTTAGATACTACATGTTTCTCCTCTGCACAAAAAGTTTAATATAACAAAACATTATTATATGCAACATTATTTTGTTGCATGATGAAGCTTTTCATTTATTAAAATATGAGTTCTTTGGGATGTTAAATTTAATATATGCTTTAGTAAATAATGGGAATGGGCATAGCTGTAGAGTGGTTGCAGCTCAGAAAGCATGCATATGCTGCAAAGTCATATCTGCTATCCAAACTACCAGCTGTTAATGTATCAAAATAAGTATATCAACATAATTATTACCATTTACTTCAGTTTTAATGAGTAAAAAACCATAATAATACATGAGAAGAAAGAAGGCTGACAGGTGTATTAGCAAATAGGCTTATAAAGAAACATGCATTTTTGTTTGTAGCAGGGATGTACAATAACAAAAATAACTTAAAATTAAGAAATTGGTAGTCAAGTTCAAACTTTCTTAAGCAGTATTCAAATATCTTAAAACACGCCCTTCATCTGTTGGAGATCACTATCTGCAGTACAAAACATTTTATGGATGGTTTTATCTCACTCTGAATAGCTATTTAATCACACTACTTAAAAGGAAAACATCCTCTGTAGCGCAATAGCCAGCCAAACACTGTCGAAAAGCAAGGGAGAGCAGTTCTTCTTTGCCACATAATATGTGCAACACCCAATTTATGATAAACCAAAGGGTCCATCTGGTGTGTATTTGCCTACATTCTTGCAGAAGGCTGACTTCAGCCACACTCTCTGGGGATGCAGAAGAAAACTAGCCTCTATTAGGAGGGAACTAATTCATTCCAGAGGAGAGACCACAAGTAGCATTATATAAACACAGGAAACTGAGTGGGAAACTGACTTATGCAGCAAGACAGACATAAAAGTGAAATGACAGAGTAGAGCCATTTAGTGGATTTTTATGTGAATGAACACCTTCAACGAGTAAGAATGTGAGGAGCTCCCCAAATTTCCCTAGTTTTTTGTTCATACCAATCCACTTATGTTTAGGGGCAAGTCTTTTCCTCAAAAGTGGACAAGCAGCAAATACAAACCCAAATCTCAAAGTCATTAGATTGATGTACATCATGGGGTAGCATTTTGTTCTCCTCTGCAACACATAGCCCAGGTTCTGCACACTTAGCTCTTGAGTTGCTTTTAAATGGTACGTCCAGTGCATAGAAAGGCACCTGCCTGATGAGGTATGAGCATTCTTAAACAGAAAGACAGACGCTGTAATACTCAGTGATGCAAGAGAATTTGTGTGGACTTTGCCCAAGGCAATGTCTTTGACCTAGATTTGTTGCCTTTGGTTTTTAGACAAATTATATTTTAATATTCATAATCTCTTGCATGCTGAGCTTTTAGCTCGGGACAGTATCACCTATAAATAACTTCAAATAAATAAGCACAACTAGATAGGAACAACTGGTCAAAATGGAAATGGGATATGTTTGAACTGCAGAAATAAATAAAATGAGGAACCTACCTAGTAGCTCTGCTTAAGAAATTTAATAGCTTGCAATGACTGATGCCAGGACAGAACCAAGCTGACAATTTTCTGTCAGAGAGATATTAGTCTGTCTTAAATTATTCCAGACTAATAAGTACATTAATATTGTGTTGCTCATTTATCTATGTTACAGGTTAACAGAAAAAGGAAAGGAAAAAAAATATTAAAAGGTGAAGGCAAAATACTCACAGGAGTCGTTCCATTTGGCCATAAGAACACTGTTTCCTGTCTCTTTTAACCCTAGAAAATAATTCTTATAATCAGTAATTTAAAAGACAGCCTCTTCTTTATTCCACTGGCACCATACCTTTGTAACTTTGAGGTCAAAGAAGCAAACAGCTGCGGCAAATGAATCTAAGCAACGAATCTGGTAGCTCCTCATGGGGAAGAAATGGATTGTGGCAAGGCATCTGTAGAATTTCCCTAAGGCCATCGCTATATAGTAACTTAAAAATGACATGCAGTCTTGCAGTGTTCAAGTGATCACTTAGATTAAGTTAACAGAAAGATCGTTCTTTGTAAGGAGAACAACAAATGACAACCAAAAAATATTGGTGCTTCAGCAGAAACACACGTACTTACACTGCATTTACTTACCCCCCACAGAGACACGAGAAAACCTTTTAGCACTCTTAAAAGTGAGAGACGAACAGCACTGTCCGGAGCCAAGTGTTGCAGAGATGGCAGCAATGTGTGAACCATCCCTCCCTCGGCAGCGCAGCCAGTGCTCCTGACCCCCATCACTGTGGGGCTGAGCAGGCTGCCAGCCCTGCTGTTCCTTTGTGCTTGGGAAGATGATGGGTTTAGGATGCAAATGAGGGTCGACAGAAAACCATTGCACCGATCTCTTCCTGATCACTTGCACCACTTTTTCTCCTCTGAAACCTGGGTTCTCCTTGATGGAAAATGTATTCACCTTTTCTATGGCTGCTCTTTGTGACTGTGACAAGGCACCTGCTTTTCTGTAGACACCTCCTGAGTCAGTATAGCCCAAGGAGATTTCAGGAGTCAAAGAAAAAGAGGATTGAGTGCCTATTTCCACCAAGGTCCCAACATTGCTGAAGTATAACAACCGCAGAATTACTCAGCTTGTTCAGTCAGGAGTGTTCTCTTTTCTTTCCCCAAAATAAATCTCCATATGTTTGGGGGCTGGAATCAGCCCTAAGCAGGAAACCCTAACAGTCATGCAGATTGAAGGGCACAATTGAGGTTCTTTCCCTTGCTGTGGTTTATCTTATCCGCACCCTAGAAGCACAGAATTTTCTGGTTTTGACAGAACTGCTTTGCTGTATCTTCAAGAAGCATTGCCATCAGCAGGAGCCACAACCCTGTGCTGCCTGGAAAGGCTTTGCAATGCAATACTCAGTACTGCCAGGGCATGCAGCAGAGGTTTTGCCAGTCTGCAAAGGGCTTTTGGTGCTGATCCCTCAGTAAATGAAGCTTCTCTTACATCAGAAGAATCTTGGAATAGTACCCCTACAGTGTATTTTTACATCATAACATTCTTGGAGCAATGCCCCTACAGTGGACACCCCTACAGTAGACACCAGAGATCAGCCTCTAGTGCTAAGCTCTGGTATTAACATAAATGATAGCTGAAATGTAGGAAATTTTATCTTTAAGAAAGCAGACAATAGACTGTATAATGTTCTAAAAAAACCCTTAAATGCCCCTGGTGAATTTCTATTGACTTGCTTATTGACAGCTAGAGCTTTTTTGCTAATAACAGTGTGTCTTTTCAGCAATTTCCTGTAACAGACTAGAGAAATCTTACTCTTGAACTTCATCTAAAAAATAAACACTGGAAGGGGACAAAAACCTATACAGAGAAAATGGGTGAGGAAAAAATCAGGACTATCTTTAGTTGATAGTTTGGAAGTAATATTGAATACTTCGCCTAAATAACAATAATGTGCTATCCTGAGTGCCCATAAAAAGCACATGCTAAATAGAGCAATGTACGTATTTTTCATGCATTTTTAAGAGGGTTGACTATGTGGGAGGAGGAAGAAACACTAAAAGAGCTTCAGCTGAGAAAGGAACTATTAGTAATTATCTTGTATTTTCACCAAAACCCATCTGTAAATATCCAGTAATGAGTTTACAGATCCTGAGGTTAGAAAACTGTTCAGCCTCAGAAACTGAGTGTGAAAGAGATCTAATCTTGTGTTCAGCTATTCCAGAGCCAATTCCATTTAAATAACTAGATCTATTTGAACATGTACTATCAAAATTATGAAAGGTTTGTTGAAGTCATAAGATTGCTGTTTTCTTAATGAGCATAATTAGCATTAGAATCAAGTGGAATTACAGGAGTCTCCATCATGACTGAACTATTAGGTTCTGTTATCCAAAACTGAAAAAGAATTTTTGTACTGAAGTAACTGGATGAAATTGTGAGGGCTTGTTAAGCAATTTAGCATAGTTTATTTATTTATTGTCCTTACATTTTATATCACTATATGAATATTTAAGTCTAACGTAAAGCAAGATATATTTCTGTTTCCTATATAAAATACAAGAAATTAGTTAGCATATTATATATATAAGCTCAAATCTTGATTCAAATTCATCTTTCCTAATTTGATTAAAGAAGCTTTCTCTAGAGGCAAACATAAATCTTACCTCTCAATGTCCTTCTGAGCTAGTGTTTGTTAGGAATGTGTCGAGAAGGAATTACTTTTGCCCATAAGGAATCTCATCTTTTAATACTTTTAGCTTGACACTAATATTTGAGTTAGATGCCAGAATCAACAAAATAGACTTTCTCCTCCAGCAGGGCCAAAAGCTTGACAGGCTGCCAGTGGCTTGGGGGTAAAGCAGGTCAGGTATGCTCTGATGGAATAGACCTTGGTGTTTGAAATGCTACTCTGCTGCACACAGCATATTTCATTTAAAATACCTCATATTTTAATTTTCACTCTATTCAAGATTAGTTCCAAGGGACGCCCATCTCTGATTTGGCAGGTCCATCCCAAGGCAGACTTCTGCAGCTGGCTGCTGAGTGGTAGCAGAGAAGCCCACAGTAATGATCATTTTACCTCCAGGTTCTGATAGCTTTTGGTTAACTGGCAGGCTCATTTATTTTTTGGCTTTTATATAGAGTTAAGGCCCAAACCACATAGGTACATGGTAACATTGTGAGCTAGAAGTGCTTACTGTCCTCTTTAATCCATTTTTACTCACTGAACTCAAGCTCTGATTAAACAGGGGTCACTTTGAAATGTATATAGGAGAGCTCAAACAAATAAAATTCTCCAACTGAAAAGAAAAGCAGAGGTGGAGAAGAGAACAAAAGATGACAAAGGAAAATAAAATAAACAGAAAGGAAGAATAAGTTATTTTAAGAATTTTTAGGCAGTAATACCATGATTGACAGTAAAATAAATATTATTCTATAATTAGGGAGTGGTGCATTGAAAGTAGAAAAAGGTAGATTTTTAGTGTGTTTTCATTTGATGGACTAACTTCTGTCAAATTCAATGTAAACCCACAATTCTGCAGGTTTTTTTATATGATTTATAGAGTTCAAGTCTCTACAGTTGCTTCTAAGTATAGTTGCTAGGCATAGATATATTTGCAAATTCTGATTTCTACTGCAGTGGTACTCCAGGAGGAAACAAAGCAAAGTCCTCAAGCAGTTAAAAATTACTTTATTTCTTTCCTTTTATTTACAAAAGAAAGGTTAAAAAAAAGGCAAGCCCTGCAGGCAGTAGGACCTTCAGGATCTCAACATACAGTGCTGCCTTGTGCAGGATGAGGACAGCCAGAAAGAGGCACTGAGAAGGCACAAACTGCCCCTATTCATCTGAAACTAGGCTCTGCTAGACTAAATGCTAGCACTGGTAACCCTTTCATCACCAAGGGGAGACATCAGAAAAAGCAGGCTGACCTACATGCTATCTATGCTCC
This sequence comes from Aphelocoma coerulescens, assembly GCF_041296385.1. Lineage (NCBI taxonomy): Eukaryota > Metazoa > Chordata > Aves > Passeriformes > Corvidae > Aphelocoma > Aphelocoma coerulescens. The sequence goes on along the minus strand of NC_091014.1, from coordinate 22,593,018 downwards.
CTTTATCTGAATGGATTTACCACTCAAACAGGCCTGCATGTTTGTGGGGAAAAAGTCAGGTGTTCTCTCAGGGGTCTTTGTTATACCCAGGTCACTGGCTCCATCCCCAGCAGCAGTGGGAGATCTGTTTCAGAGTGGAGGATCCAGTGTCCAATCTGCTTTAACCTTGGGAAGCTAAGAAACCATTATAATTACAGAATTCTATCTCCAAAGACAGAAGTCAAGCTTATCTACAGCTGAGCAGAATTCTATCCTTTTCTTACACCTTCTTTCTTCTTCCTCTTCTATTGTCAAAAGCCAAAGGCAAATCTTCCTCCATATGAAACAAGGTTGTCTTAAAGAGGAGTTAATAGTTTAAGAGACTGGCTACCCATAAAGCTTTTCAAAAGCAGTGCTATGCAAACCTCTCAAAACTAGTCCCAGCTTTCGACAGCCTTGTCACAGAATTGTCATGGAGGCTGGATGCAGACGCACTGCACTGCCCATGGGGGATCCCTGTCCTTTCACCTTCCAGATGCAGCTTCCAACAGTGCTGTCTGCACACAGGCAGGTCTTGTATTGTAGACAGGTCAACAACTGATGTGAACCCCCAGCTTAATCATACAAGCCTTAACTTGAGGCTCATGAATGATGCCTGTTAAAGGAAGCCCTAAATGAGAAATAGCTTACTCAGAGGTCACACAGGCATCTAACAATCTACAAGAGGATTTTTTATAGATAAAAAGGGACTCCTCAGAGAATCACCATATGAAACAAAGATACCTGAGCCAGTTTCTTGTAGAAACCTCCCATATTTCAGCAAGGAGACACCATTGTTGTCTGCTGTATCATGATTTGCAGGTAGGTAAGCCAGTTTTAAGTCAGAAAAACATGCTGTGGTGTTGATATTCTGGCCACAGGTCTTGTACAGATTGATGAGATATTTTTATTTCTGCTAAGTTAGAGAAAGATAGACTGCAGCTTCCTTATTTGTAAATACTTTCCATAGGGAGAAGGACTGTTCACTGTTAAGTCTTCCAGTGGATAGATTGTGCGAAATGAATAAGACTTACATGTTCAATTTAAAAGAATTGATCATCAGAAAAACAAAAGGATTTTCCTTTGCCCAGGGGAGAGTTAGCAAATGAAATAAGACACTGAAAGGACTGATAAGAACAGTCAGTAGAAATTGCTTCAAAATAGACAAAGGAAAGAATTTAAAAAAAAATGTGAAGTATAGCTTCTGGCTACAATTACAGATAGGATACCTCCTTTCTTAAGATTTTTTGTTCCCTATACAACACCAAAAACACTAAATAAATTCATCTAGCACACAGGTGTATATCAAATCAAATTGGAAGCACATTTTAGAGATGAATTAGTTCTCTGGTATAATAGCTAAGAGGCTAAAATCTATTTGTTTACTTAAATATTTTTATTGCCTTCAGTAGGGACTATCACATGCACATCCAGCTACTATTAGATCATTTTATTCCAGATTGTATGTATTCTGGAGTCCCTAGTGACAATTATGAAATTCAACCACAAGCTATTGTTGAACTGTATATATCTCCCATCTCTTAAAAGGTTTAGGCTGGTAAAACCATAATTATTTTTTTAAAATTATGTTACCATCCCAGCCTGCAAAGTTTATTAAAATCTTCTCTCTTCAAGATCAAGTTAGTCATGGCCATATTTCTAACTGAGTATTTAGGTTTCCTTTCTCAAAGAACGACGGGCTTAATTCGCTGTGGATACAAATGAAGATGTCTGATGCAAGCTAATGATGGAATTTCTCTAACTAGATGAAGGAATGAGTGCTTGTGGAATTTTTGCAAGAATAAAATATAAAGGATTCTATATCTATCTATCTATATATAAAGAAAACTTTTCTTTAGCTAAAATTACCTACTACCTTAAGTAACAATACTGCCACCAGCGCTTATATTAAATACTTTAAACTGAGAATCTTGTAACTCTGACAGGCCTGATTTCTACTTGGAGAAAAACCCCACAAACATTTTATTCAGGATATCTTCTACTTTTCTCTAGTAAGGAGCTGTGATGCACAACACAGTGCACAAGGACAGAAATCTTTGACCTCTTCCTTGAAAGAAGCTAGGACATCCAGGCATATGGATCCTGGCACTCCAGGTAACACTACACAGGGAAAGTGTCACCAGTAGAAACAGAGCACTGGCTTTCTGTGTTGTCATTTTGAAAATTCCAGGGAGTTTTTGTCACAGTTTTTACTGCCTGAAATCCAAAAACTGAACCAGCCAAATTGCTTCATACGGAAAGCAAGCAGCCTGGATTTCAGGGATTAAATGCAGAGCATGATTAAACACGGCTCTCCTGACTGGTGAACCTTTAGCTCTCAACATGAGTCAGTGGTTCTGTAGCAGAGATGCCTGAGTGTCCTGGAGTATCTCAGTCTGTGTCTTTTTCATTGTTTCTTGTACATTACAAAACGTATCCAGCTTTCGAAAATTTGACATATGCCAAGGATAGGTGTTAAATGACTCAATCAAATACAAAACAGTGGTGAAAAAATACAGTTCCTGAAGACTGAGACAGTGCATACCATTAAGTATGTAGGATACCATTAAGTTTTAATGATTCATATAATCTGCTCACATTGACTTTGGCTGAGCTTTTCATAGAAAAAGAAAGAAGGAAAAAAGTTATAACTCCTCCTAATGATATTTTTCAGTGATATGAAGAAAGAAGGATCATTTCAGCATGCAGACATGAGAAGTCATGACATAGCAGATCCACTTCAAGGTCCCTGTTTGCCTTTGCAATTTGGGCAAACTCTTAGTTCTTATGGAACTAAGGTGAGTCAGCTTTCTGCATGCAGTTTGCTTCTCACAGGTTCTCTCCTCTGTAATATCACCAGTGGGTCTATTACTACAGCAGTTATGCCTTTCTGATGGCATGTTGAACAACAAAATTTCAAGTCTCACCTATAAATCAAGCAGAACAGGGTTTTGAACCTTGCTCTTCCATCCTAGAAATAACAGAACCCTAAATTTTTGATTCATTAGAACATGCACAAACTTTTACATGCTGATGCTACTATGCTAAGCCTGTATCCACTTACAGCCTGTAACCTTAGATGTGCTCTCCATGCATAGACAAGACAGAGCCCAGCTAAGGAGACAGACTAATTTCAGCAGGTTTTGCCTTCAGTGTTAGTTCCAGCACAATAGCAAGGGGATGATTTAAGCGGTTTTGGAGCTCTTTTAATGCCACCTGGCAAAAAAAGCCCAGAAGCAGCTCAGCGATGTATCTGAGCACATCAACCGCAGTTAGGCACCCACAGGGCAAGCTGCATGTATTTACACTGTGTCAGAGATAATGGCTCAAAGATACTAGGAGAGATTTTGAATACTCTTGTTATTTAATGAATTTGGATAAGCTACTCAGAATTTCAGTAGCAATTCATGTTTCACAGAATCTACTTTGCTTTTGAGTGCCAGGAGCACAATAGGACAGTCTCACCATGGAGCCTCGTCTTGGGATGATTTTATGATAATACTGCATTCCCCTATTGTCTGCTTATTGCCCAGAAATGGGTCCCACAGTTTTAAGCTGGGTCTGAGGGAAGAGTGGTGGGGAGCCGGGAAAATTCCTCAGCATGGTTTGTGTTCAAGGACTCACAGACGCTCCCCCATGCTCTCACTTCCCTCATGCTCTCACTGCTGCAGAGCCAAGGGAGCGCCTTCCTGCTTTTAGCCAGCCTCTTAGCTGAGGCAAGAAATTTTCCCATACCAGCATACCGAAATACTCCGGTTGCTGCTTCTTCCTCTTCTGGAACTGTTTGGCCTGGCTGTGATCCCAGAACCAGATCATCGGACCCCGTGAACCAGCAGGGAGGCTGCGGGGACGCCGCATCCCAGCCTCGGGCCTTGGAAGGGACCGAGCTGATGCCATGAAGATTTTTTGCCTTTTCTTTTATACCCCTGTTATACCTTTTTTACAACTTCTGTGTTCTTAGTCCTTTTTCCCTACATTCTTGGACTTGTTTGTCAAGCTAAGAGACTAAACGTTTTAGAAGCTTCGTAGCCAGAGATCAGTGTGCCCCAGACCCCAAGGTCCTCTCCAGAACACGTTCTGTAAACTAAGATAGAACCATCCAGGGGAAGGTTCCTTGGGGAGGGGGGCTCACTTGAGCCTCTCACTGGGGAATCTTTGATATGCTAATTAGTAAAACCTATAGTGTTATACCCAATCTTTTGGGATGGGCATTTTTTTGCAGGGTGCATTTTGGTGCATTTGACCTGGACATGTTCACCTAAGGATCCTTAAAATAAATACCAAGGTAAAATCCCTTTTCCTCTTCTAACTGTGTTTGACTCTTGCTTTTAAGACCAGGAAAAGGCATCAGAGCCAGCTACAGAAAAGCTTTCTCTGCATCGAGGAGGTTAATATTTTAACAGTTATTCATTTTTCCTGTGCCCTGCTGGTACTTTGTTAAATAGTTTTTTTTCACTTTCCTCCAAGAAATTCCTTTCATATTGGTGGGGGGAGGGAGTCCTGAAACCTGCCTTCTATAGAGGAGATGTTCCTTCCAGGGCATTTCCCCCTAAACTTGTCTCAAACTGAGACAAGCCTAATGAAGAGATGTAGGACATGCTTGGAAACATCTGCAGTGTCTTTAGGAGCCATTCCCAGAGCTGCTGGAGCAGCAGCTGTGGAAGCTTACGTCACAGTCTCAATGACAGAACAGGAGCTGAGCAAGTCACAGATGTCATTTAAGGGCAGGATTTATTTAAGGTTGAATGTAGGAATTTATCTTGGAAGTGGTAAAATAAGAGATTTCTCAATAATTTACCATTTGTACTTTGGCCTACACAATTATATTTTGATACAGGTCAAGAAATGTTTTCATTGGAGATACTGAAATACATACTAGAGTTTCATTGTTTATAATTTCTCAATGGGACCAGGGCTGGGACAATTAGTGCTAACATATTAAAAGCTTATGTACCTGAGAGGTATAAGGTTTTCCTACCTTACAATCTGATTTTTCCATTCCATCACTCTTCTATGTTGATCACCATGCTCTGCAAGTTTCTCTAGTTTAGATAAAAAAATTAAATCTTTGCAATAAGCAAATCTTCAGTCACCAAATGCCCTCTTGTTAATAGACAAATGTCTGACAGAACTGGATTCAAAACAGACAGAAGCAGCTTCTAAGAATATTAAAGAAAGTAAGAAAAGCAAACACAAGAAAATTTCAGGAGTTCAGAGCATCAATCCCAAAAGCTGGAAGAAATGCAGGGCGGTACGGCATCTTTAACATAAGGAATCCTTTATCATGACACTTGAATGGCTGTGACAATACTAATCTGCCAATGTGGTATTAGTTTACCCAATTTAAAGAACAAATTAGAATAAAAGGGTGTCTTGCATGTCAAATTGCTACAGTTATCCATGGCAAGGCAGAGAAATAGCTGTGAAAAATGCTCTTTCAGCAGCAGCAAAGGCAAGGTTACACAGGGTACAAAGAAGCCCCATTGAATACAAGGCTGGAGAATGTTCTGCCACACAAGTAGGAAGATGTATTTACAAACACAGCATTAGATCTTCAAATCCTATCTTCTTCAATGACTTACTACATCTTTTATGTGAGGGTGGGTTTTTTTGCTGGGTGTGGGTTTGTTGTTGCTATTGGGTTTTTTGTTGGTTTGGTTTTGCTGGGTATTTTTGTTTGGCTTGCTTGGTTGGTTTGTTTGGTTTTTTTTCCAGGACTACCATACACATATTGTGGAAATGTTTACACGGAGAAGCCAACTGCACCTCTCTGGGACATGGAATATGTAACCTGGGAGCCAGCAACAGTACTTAGCAGAGCTGACACATGCCCATTGTTGAGTGGAAAGCTGGAAGCACCTTATATCCAAAGCCATGGGGACATTTTGTGTCCTGGTGCAAACTTGCACCTAAAATAGCAAAATGTGATAATTTAAAATTCCCAAGTAAATTCTCTATTTCTTTCATTTGTTTCTTTTAAAGTGCTTCCTCCCATTCTGCTGTTCTTTTCCAAGATCCTTGAGCCCCTGCTGTAGCAGAAAAGGCAGCCGAAGAAAACAATTCTCTCAGCAAAGAACAAAAAGGGAGTTTTAATCCCATTCTTTATAAATATTGGCACATAAAAAAGAATAGTAAAAATCAAAATGCAGATATGGGAATACGTATTTGAGGAAACACAGGCACCAAAGTGAGGAAGATTTTGTTTTCATCCTTTCTCTTTAATCCCTTTCATACTATATTGAATGAAATCAAGCAAAGTCAAGCCAATGAAAGGTTTTATAAGGAAGGGACAGTTCCCATCTTCAGAAGTGATTGAACATGTTAAATAGGATTTTTAAAACTTAGGTAATTTCTCAAGTTCTAAGCAGAAACAAATGCCTGTGGCTAAAGCAGACTGCCTTGCTAGGGCCCAATATCTGATTCAAAAGTCAGAAAAAGAACTCAAGTGCATATATGTTTGGATTCATATGCATATTAATTAATTGCAACTGTTTTTCTCAGTTGAAATTATCATAGGTTAAAATGGTAAAGAAAAAGAAGAAATATTGCTTGCCTCAGCAGACACCAAGATTAGACATACTAAGTCTAGAATCTACAAACAAAAAATAGAGTCCTTTCCAGAAGTTACAGCAAGTTCTTTAACATAAATAGAGGCAGGTATCGTGACGAAGGTAAGACTACATAGTTACATTCACTGTTAATTTCAAAGCATGAATGCATGAGATTTTCCTTCTGCTCAATATAGCTGCATTATTTATTTAATTAGTATTAAAATACAAGCTATCTATAAAAAATTCAGCTCCTCAGCGCGTCTACCCTTCAGCCCAGTGTAAATATGAGCCAGCTGGCCTGCCAAGAACAGAATGTCTACTTCAGCCAAGAGTGGGGAAATAAGCTCTGCTGATAAGGATAGGCACTTCCCAGTCTCCAACCTGGCTTGCTTATAACAACTTTAGATTTTACTATATCACACTGTTGCTGGCAGTGTTGACATTACCCTCATTTTAACAACTCTGCGGACAGCAAGAAGCCATCAGCAAAACACACTGTGGCTCTCAAAACCAGCTTCAGAGCTGTGAGCTGCTAGTGAATAGCAGTCTCTGTGAGAGCAGCATGATTCTGAATCAGTATACAGAGCCCCTGTGATTAATATTCATGATACATATCCCAGAATAAACAGGAGATGCCAGTCTGATTCAAAGCTTTCTGAAATTGATGGAAACCTTTCCATTGACTGCCACGGGCTCTGGGTCAAGCCCCAAGTGTCCAAGTGTGTTTTTACCTTTTAAAAGAGAAGGAATTCACTCTCCACATTTTTCAGTCCCTCACATTTATTGTCAGCAACCCTCTGGCAAAAAAATGCCTTTCTCTGCAGTAAGACTCTCTGAAGCCAGTAGGAGCTATATATACAGAGACTGAGGACATAAACTCAATGTAAAACCAATAGTGTTTTCTGAAAAGAATCTTGATTTTGAAACCACACAAGACAAAATTCAGTGATAATGAGTGTTTCTTTGTAAGAAGTATAAAATAACACAAGATTTTGTATACCTGCAGGTTAAGAAGAAAATTTTCAATGAGGCACGTTGAACCTTCATAATATAACATTAAAAAAGCCCATTCCTACAAACGTAATACCATTATAACCATCTTCCTTAAACACTGTAATTATAACCTCCAAGTGTAAGTACCCAAATGTTAATTAAATATGGCCACCTAAATTATTATATGCAAAGATTTTTTTACTTATTAAAGGAATTTAATACTACTCATAGGTGTCTTTGTTAAATGCAGATTGACAATCAAGTTAAAGAATAAAACCTCATTTATTTTTATGCTACTTTATAAATTTTCTGAAGCCCAAGTCCTCTCAAAATAGTGTACAGTAATTGGATTAAAACTACTTTCAAATACTTTCCACCACATCTTTTACATGAAACACCTTGCAAAGCCCACAATGTCTATATAATCATTTTACAGTGATTATCAAAAAAAATACTAAAGAATTTTAAAAAGTGGATTGATATGGATCCTCCTCCCCAGCCAATGAAATCCTAGCACCATACAAAATCTCATCATTTAAAACTGAGTGCTGGCTCTCCTTCTCTCTCTTTCTCTCCTTTTAGTAACCCAACAAATTATTTTCCAAAGCATGACTGTTAATACAGGTTGGTTTCAAAAGTAGTTTTTAACAGTAATTTTTTTTCCTGCATTTTGCTTCAAGAAGAAAAATATGAAGTAAAAAAAAGAAAAAGGAAAAAGGTACAGGAAATAAAGTCCTAAGGTCAATTAACAGTGAGTCCCCACGGAGGCAAAAGTCGACATTTCACGACGGATGGTACTGAATGGGGAGAGCTCCAGTTCTGTGGTGTACTCGTTGTCATTGTCATCACTCGTCACTGTGGAAGACTTCTGGATGCACTCATCACAGCAGCAACAGCAACACTCCATAAAGGCCCGGCTGAAAGGTTTACAGAGACAGAACAGGAGAACTGGGGTAACACAGGACTTAAAGAACAAAAGGAACTGACTAATGAGATGGAGGAGGTCCATAGTCTGTCGAGAGACCCCTGTGGACATGTAGGCAGTCACAATGTTGCAAATGTTTTCAGGAATGATGCAAAATCCGTATAAAATGGTCAAAGCCACCACTGTGCAGTTCATCTGACTTTCTAGCTGAATTTGTCGCTTGTTCCCCCTTGTGCAGGCTTTTTCTGCCCTCCTGATTTTCCTCGCTGTCACCAGGGAGCAGGTAATAGTGAACAGGGTAGGCAAACAAAAATAGCAGCCGAAGTACCACCAGAGCCGTGCCCCATCGTAAGTGAGAGCCAGCACGTAGATGGTGTCGGGCAGTGCCGTGGAGATCTTCACCACGCAGCGCTCGCCGGGGGGGCTGCCGCTGTACTCGGGGTCCTCCCTGGCCAGCTGGCGTAGCACCACCTCAGGCAGGGCCAGCAGCAGGGCGCCCACCCAGATGACTGCCAGCTTGGCCGTCGTCGAGGTGCAGTTCTCGATCATCTCGTAATACATCTGCACGTTGGTGGCCGCACGAAACCGGTCAATGCAGAGAGCACACAGTGTGAATGTGGTGACTCCCAGAGAGGCCACCTGAGAAGGAGGAAAGGAAATAGGTTAATACAGGTGCTGTCTGGGGGAGGAAAAAAAAAACCATAGCAGAGAAAAGGGAAAACAAAATGAGAAAAAAGGGGCGGAGGGGAAGAGAAGCAGTTGAACACCATGGTGCTGAGCACCATCAAAAGAAGCATCACAGACAGAACTTAGCTTCCTCTGCTGAGCTATCATCCAGCATGCATTCCAAAAAGAGTACATGCTTCTATTTTTTCGCCTACAAATTCTTATTCCAGCTTGGCGTCAACCTCTCCTGGAAATCCAAGCAAGCATCTGTGCAACACTGAGTGGAAAAAAAATATAGAGGAATTGACTAAAATTTTAAACTAAACTGCTTCCTCCCTCACTTTTTTTCTAAGGGGTGTTTTTCAGAAAGATTGGTTCCACCACAGGGGTTGGAATTTTAAATCAAAAGGGGAGAGATAGGAGAGGCTTCCTTCAGCAGAAGTACAAACTAATGACCACAGTACAAGTTCATCATGCATGCAGGGGATCAAAACATTAAACCTTCCATATCTACACCACTCAGAAACCCTGAGGATTAGGCATCTACTGAACTAAGAAGGATCCAACAACTACTTTTGTGGACTTAGGCTTTTAAGTGAAATTTTGATCAGATGTAGGCACATAAAGTCATCCCCTACCGTGAATTCAAAGAAATTGTATTTGAAATCCTCAGACTTCCACAGCCTGTGCAAAATTAACCTTCACTATAGTAGTTAGGCTCTATATTAACCTATAGTCAGTATTCCATCTAGAAAAAATTCAAGGAAGACCCAGACTTAATTTCATAGGAAACATTCTGTGGAAGAGGGTACTGTAGGCCAGGAGAAATGGAAGAAGTTTCATTCTTTAAATGATTTAAAGATGGATCAGACAGAGCTGTCAATTATATACTGTGAGGAAGAAGTACAGAGCAATGCTTATGTTCTCTAGCTTTAATAATCATTATTCTGTGCATGAACAGAAATCTTGTGCTGTCATGAAACATCATTTCCTATCATTTTATCCTGTTTATAATTCAATTTCCTAGAAGAAATTTGCAAGAAGACTATATACATTTTGGCCTAATTCTATTAACAATAAATTCAACTTCAGTTCAAATTTAAAGCAGGACGCCCATTAACTTTAATTGGAGAAAGATTAAGTGCCCTGTTGAATTTTAATTCACTTATTTTCTTGGGTTTGCATACTTATGTTATGCTGAAAATATGTTGATGCAGAAGAAAAAAACCTAAGTTAAATAATATTCCTAATAAATGTAAAGAATGCTAACTTTTATCATGAATGAACCATATCTGTGCAATTAACTGGGAAATCTAAAGTAATATTAGGCAGTTCACTATAATTTTGCTTATCAAAATTTGATGTGCAATGCTATATTTAAATTTCATATAGACAGATTTTAAGAAACGCTTTCTGATTTCCACCATAATATTGAAATAATAGTGTTTATGCATCTCTGAAAAAAGTTCTGCAAAGATACGTAGCACAATTTTATAAATGTATCATTAATTTTGGCCTTCAGTATTTAATGGCCATATCAGATTGCTAAAATTGACTATTACTCAAAAATATTAGGCACTTGGGATTAGAACTGTAAGATGTTGGCTTGGTTGGAGAATTCTTTGAAGCAGCTTCCTAAAAGATGCAATAAGTAAGATGCAATCTCTTACTAATTAACTTGCAGAAATATTTACTAATGACACGGCAGTACTGTAAACATTTTCAATAGGCAAATATATTGATTTGGAAGTTAAATTGTCTGACAAAGAAAGTTTGGTAAATACAGCAAAAAATAAAAACAATTAAGGAAAAAATAAATTTAAACAAAAATCATTACAGGGAAATCTTAATGAACAGTGATAAACTTCACTAATGAAATACAATTTTCCTGTATCACAGCTGAGAGTCAGATTTTTTAATTCAAGATTAGCGACTTTGTTTCCAAAACATTTAAATGTGTGTGCAGTCTTCAAATTTCTTAGTGGCAGCAAAACCTTTAGCCTTAACATGCAACATGAATAACAGAAGAGTCAGGACTCAGCTCGATACAATTATAAGAGACAGGGAGAAAAACTGAGATTTGGAAATTAATAGGGATTGAAATAAAAATCAGCAGAACAGAAGAAAATCTGAGCTTTTGTACATTAAGATTTTCCCTTTCAGCTCTTATGTGAGTCTCCCCCCACCACAACACACACACTTGTTTTGCTTCAGCATTTCATTTCATTTAGTGGCGAGACACTAAAACTCCGCAGCTGTTAGGGCTGGACTAATGAAAGAAGACATGTCTGCCATGAACAAACATAACCTACGGGGTTCCTGTCACATTAATTGACCAACAACTTGGAGGCTTAAAACAGGGAAATAGAGCAAGAGGAAACAACTAAGAATACTGGAAGGTGGCTTTGAAAACCCTCCTGTGGATTTACTGATGAAACGAGCTAAACAAAGACAGTGTCTCCCTGAAACAGGCAACAGTTTCTTATTTTCTGTAGATTAGCAGAGTTAGTGATGTGTTGGAAAAGCTTGCAAAAAACAAACAAGAAGACTCAAGCAGATGATCATGGATTCACTCCAGCTGACTTGCTTAAATGCAGTGGAGCAATTCAAGGGTTGGATTACTTACCCCACACAGCAGACTATGAGTACTAGCCAGCAAAATCAATGGGTGCTGCTCAAAACCTACATAGGTGAGAACTGAGACATGCATTCTGCATGTTCACACAATTTCAGTTCAGGTGTGCTTCTTCATACCAGTCATACTAATAATTAGAGGTAAGCTGAAAGTGTGAAAGAATTCAGAGAAGTTTTCTTTTATCATGCTATATGGCCTTGAAATAACTACAGACTTAAGATCATTGATTTGACAGGGGGAAGGTAAAGCACAAATTAACAAATCGTAAAGTGGTGCAAGGCTCCATGGAGTTTAATGGTGCTCTTCTTGTAACAGCTGAGTGTCTGATATGCTGTCGCAGTCTTAATTCCAGCAACCTGGCAAGAAATGAGGCAAGGTGAGGGCAGCTCAGGCTCAGTAGTTTTTGATCATCATTTAGTTATCTGGCTTATTTCCATATGGTCCCTCTGAAGATTCTCCTGCAGTCTCTAGACATTCAGAATTTTACAACTTTCTCTTACTATATGAAATCAGAAAAGTCCCCAAATTTCTAACTGAATGACCACCAATCTGCTTTGAAGAAGTGGTGAAGGAACTCCTGCTTTGAGAAGATACCCACACCATTCGGGCAGAGAACTGCTGTTGTAGGGATTACCAGCTACAGCATACACCTACAGAGGAAGACACTGTTACAAAAGAGTCTCTTTAAATACTGTTGCTCTTTAAAAAGCACTGACACGGTGACTGGGCACTGTGATGGCCCTTCAAGACACTGCATAAACCTTTGATCATTAGCTCACCAGCTATTAGTTAACTGTGTCAAAACTGATTTGGGGAACTGAGGCCACAGAGAACAACAGCAAACTCATGAAATGCTCAGCATAATTGCATCAGTTCTCCTGTCCATCCTTCCAACATATTGGCTCCCCTTTCACAAACTAACAATTACCAAAATGTTCCCAGGCCTTTCCTGGCCTGCCCTACTTCTCCTGGCTGTGGTCCCACAGCTCTTGGCCCTGACCTCCCAGAGCAGAGCCTCTGGCTGACCGGCAGAGCAGTGCAGATGTATTACACTGAGTTATGGCTGTGGAAATAAGACTGAATTTTCTCCCACTAATTTCTAGTCAACAGTAATGAAAACCAGAAACAAAATCAGAAAAGGGGACTTGGGTGAAAAGACCAACAAAGATCAAATGCTGTAAGTGAATATAAAAGAGAGGTTGGGTCACTCCATCCAGTAAGACAAAGAGCAAGACGTGATATTGCTGCTATCTACAAAGAAATCTATTTTGAGACTTAAGTCAAAGGAAAGTGAATGTAACAAAATGGAAATCATCTAGCTAAGAGCAACTCCAGGCTGGAAATGACAGTGACCATTCTGATGGAGAAGTGAGTGGAAACAATGTTGACTAAGTTAATATTGAACAAGATAAAATAAAGGTGCTATAAGAAGTGGATGCTTCTACCAGCTGAAGCTGAATTTTCTAAGACAATATATTTTATGTTGATAGCAAAGAGTTTCTAAAAACTACATGGCACTCTTCCTTCCTTTGTTACAATACAACATGGGTATTGTCATACATGAAATCCCTAATTGTGCTTGGTCTTTGCATATTAAGTGCTTTAATTAATTAATTCTGAGTTAAATATTTTAAATGTTAAAATTAACCCATCAGCCCAGGTACAAAAATCAAGTTCCATTATCAGTGTTTTCAATTGTTCAAAGTAGTTTATTGAGAGTTGCACCATTCCCAGTTAAAAATTCCCCAGTTAAAAATCCCCAACTTATGCTCCCTTTTCAAACTTCAAACCACCTGTACACCATAAGAGTTATCTTTCCTGTGTTTACTGTATACTTTTACAAGTGTTTTAAGATGTGTTGGATGTATTTTAATTTTTTTTAGGTGTTTTTACTTGCACTTTGGTCCAAGGGCTAACTCCAAAAACCCCAGTTTCTAACAGCCAGCAGCTACTTTTATCCCCATAGCCATTACCCTGTAGGCAAGGACCATGGCAACCTGAATTTTAATGAAGGCATTTTAGCACCCTTATCTCAACTGATACCACCCCTCTGACAAGGATGAGCCATTGGTGGACGGAGATGATCTGTCAAAGGGAAAGCACCAATCACTTTAAACTGAAGGGGCGGGCTGTGGGTGGACTGTGGGCAGACTGGGGCGGAGCAAAGGCACTTAAAACAATGAGACAGGTGTCAAAAAGTTCAGAGAGCGGCGAGAGGAGAGTGTCCTCTGCAGGCTAGCTGTGGTGGACATCAGTGCTGGGCATTAAAGGCCTTACTCCTATTAAGGAGCCTTTAATAATTTTTTTTCCTGACTTTTGGACCAGCCAAAAGCCAGCCCAGCACTGCAAGTCCTTTTCTCTACCTGAGGTCCGGTGCTGTCTCAGCCAGAAGATCTCAGATCCCTGCACTCCTGGGGCATACCATCTATCGAGCCATAGGATCCCGAATTTTTATATTTTTCTAATTTCTGTAATTTTTCAATTGTTCTGTTTTCAATAAATTACTTAAATTTTTTATTTAACTAAGAGTTGTCTCTTTTCTCACAGGTATTCAAAACATTTTCCCATTGTAATGGGAAAGCTGAACTACAGAAGAGGTTGATGACTACTATCTAAGCCACCTCTGAGCTATCACTGATACCCTCTATATATGACTCTTTATATCCATTCCTGTTATAGCATATAAGTAATTAATTTTTTCTTCAAGCCATTATAGTTTATAATTTTCTTATGGCTGTTCTACATGCACATCAAACTTCATAGCTCTTCAGTATGCTAATGCAACATACCAGGGGGGCTCCTGTAGATTTATCAGTTTTGCCTAAGATAAATAAATAAAGTTAGCACAGATTGCAGTACTTTTTTTTTGTGCTACTCTACACTTACAGTACAGAGCCCAGTAATAAGACCAGTCTACTGCAAAATAAAAGATCATCCCATTGCAAACAATCATGTAATATTTATCTAGATTCTATGCCTTTAATTAAAAAGCCCCACTCCGCTCCCCCCAAAAAAAACCCAAAACCCCCCAAAAAACCAACCCAAAACAAAACTAAGAAAAACAGTCATTATCATGAAAGAACGAAAATAAATAAATATTTCTGTATTTCTTACAAGAAGTGCTACTAAACATTAACGGCTTTATGCATTAAAATAGAAAAGAGTCACTCAGTGAAAACACTACTGTGGTGTGGCAAGAATAATTCACTGGCTAAGAAGATCTGGGGCCAGGGTACCACTCTGACATTAGCAATTACCTTAGGCATCCCAAATAAAAATCTACATCACTTATCTAAAAGATGGTAATTCTGAAATCTACTACCATGGAGGTGGTCCTACACACATGGAATAACAGGTACAATACTGCTGTTTCCTCTGTAGTACTATCAACATTCACATCAAGGAGACACAGAGCACACATGCTTCATGTGATATTTATTCTTCTGTATGTCCTAAGATATACTGTTCAGAATCAGAGTCTACTTCCATGCGCCGCTCTTGAGTTCTGCTGGAAGTGAAAGCCAACAGACTACCAGGGCACTGGAAACACTCATTAGTACACCACATGCTTATCCAAGGGGTTGGAAATATCACAAAACACAAAAGGATTTAACGTTTGTTCATTTTCCTGTTTGCAATCTACCATGCTACCATATCGGTAAATTTAATTTTTTTTCTTTTTTGTTTTTTAATAAAGAAACAAGTGTCATTCTCCTCTGGTGATCAAGTTCTCATCACACTACACAAGGGGACTCCTGCACTAATCCTTAATATTAACAATATGGAACTACTGCTAGAAATCTGCTTCTTCCTCCTTTTGCGTCATATGGAGAAATCACATGCCAGTGTTCAGAGCAGAGTCAATGGTGCTGGGATCACAGATGCTGCCTTCTCCTCTCCACACATATGTAACTTAAATATTACTGACCCAATTTTAAACCTACTCTGACACAAATTCATTTCCATGCTGAAATGCCACAGGCAAAGTTTAGCCAAAAGCAACAGCTTAGAAGACCCTAAGGACAGGATTTTCAGAGGAAAGACAGACTGACAGAACAACCAACACGGCAGCTATTATCATCATGCCATTAATACCTAAAGGGCAGAGATATATTAGCACTTTTGTTTTAAATAATTGTTCATTGTGTGATAAGCACTGAAGATATTCTGCTCAGTTAAAGATACATGTAGCCACTACCCTAGAAAACTCTCATGATGAAACTTTGAAACTGCAAACATCTCTGAGTGTCTTTGCCTATAACCCAGAGGACTCACTGGAGGTTCAGGAGCACAGCTCTGACTAGAGTCAAAGAAGAGACACAAAGAAAATGCTGCACATCAAAAGACACAAAAAAGACAGATAATACACAGCTTTTACAAACTCCCATAAAAAATGTATTTGCTTCCCTAAAGTGAAACTTAAAATAGGGATCTCTTCTGACAGCTTTGAAAGAGGCAGAGAATGGCCACTTTCTCTGTGCTTCTAACTTACCTCTGTCAAGTAAAAGAGAGAAATTGGAAAAAGCCTCACCTCAAATTGCCCTGGAGGATCAGCTCCAGGGAAAGACAGTAATTCATATTTCAATCCAAATCAATGCTTTCCACTAAGAATACTAATTGTGATAGCTTCCCTGAGCTGGAACTTGCCCACCAGAAACAGGAGTGATGCCACAAATTCACTGCCAAAAGCACACGCAGAAATTGGGCATCAGATTCCGAAGGCTTTTATTGTCAACCTGCTCCAGAATCACACCAGTCTCAAATGCATGATATGGTCCAGATGAGGACACCACAGACTTTGTCCTTCTGTTCTTTGTGAGGTGTATGGGAAAGGCAGAGGGGCTCATGTTTACAACCACTGAATGCAGGGCTACATACCATCACTGGCCTTGGCAACTTCCTGCTCTGTGCTGGACTGCACAGGATGGTAAATCAGCCTCTGCAAACCCTCATGCTAGACCATTCCTCAATTCTAAATCCTTACTCAGCTAGAAGTAGCTTGATTCAATATGTTGGCATAGAATGTGATGCCTGCTTCCAATGACCCCCTCAAACACATAAAGCTCCTAGTGTAACCTCCAAGAGCAAAATGCCAACAACTCAAGCAAACTTCCTTCTAAAGCCCAAAAGGAGGTTTCTAGTCCTACCTTACAGAATCCATTTGCCATCTTGTGCAAGTTGCTCTGGGTCTTAAACAATTTATTTAATCACTTCATTATTGGCTTTCAGCCTTATAACAATGCAACTTCACATGACAAACAGTTGTAAAGTGTTTAGAAGCACAGTAGCAGTACAGATTTTGTCTACATTCATATTTCTTTCTATTAAGGCCCAGCATAAATCTGTAAGTAGGGAAACTGGAACTATATTGTTCAAAAGACCGTGTGTGCTTTAAACAAAACCAAAAGGATTCCACATCAGCAGGAATTAGCTAAAGTCATTGTCGTTGTATTGTCATTTATCCCATGTCTCCTGATTCTGAGTAATACTGACAAAAGTATATGAAAGACATAGTGTGCAGGTGAACACTTCAGACATGCATGCCAAAAGCCAGACTTCTGAATCATGCAGAAAAGTGGCAAAAAAATTGAGTAGAGTATTAAAATTGCAGAGGAGAAGCACATCTTCACACATCCGTACAGGCAAAGTAGCTGCATCAGTTGTTCTAATTCCCTTCTTAATTCCTTTTCAGTACATTCAAAACTAGTAGTTACAACTGGCCGTACTGTGATACAATATATGGCTGAAATGACTGCTTAATGTACTTGTCACAGAAGATCTTTATTAGGTGTGGGAAAACTGCCCTTTAAATTAAATTTGTGGAGACATTCCACTGCTAGAAGCCTAGTCTTTACCTATACAAATGTGCAGGAAGATATAATAAAGCATTTTCCCCAGACCATGTGTGCATATGTGTTATCACTGGCAACAACTGGAATTCTGCACAATATCCATTAAACAGCACAAATAAAAACCAATTGGCCACAAGAGGCTGAACTAAGAATACTCAAGGTATTTCCCTGGGATCACTTGAAACCTTCAAACAACACAAAGCATGCTTGAATTATGTTAAAATGCTGTGCTCTGATCACTGCATCACTTGTGTGGATAATCAGACATCCCATTCTCTAGTTCTCAAAGTAAAAGCTGGTATGACAGAAGACTCGGGCCAATAAGGGTTTTTGATGCTTGAAATATTTCTGGATCTACAAACCTGGGTGAGATATGTAGCTCTCTAAACAGCATATGCAAAAAAAAAAAAAAAAAGAGATGAAAAGCATGGAATAAAGAGACACTTAAAAGAACTAAACACTGTGCAAACTTGCAGAAAACAGGTTAAAATGTGACCATCTTCAGGACAATGACTCTATTTGTATTCCAAGAAGGTCTGGAAACCTCTCCTGAAGATAGCTGTCTACAGCTTTCCTCTCAAGGAGCTAAGAAGACTTCACCCTTTCCCATTGTGTGAGGAGATGGGCCTGCCCAGGTGAGTTACAAAGGAAAAGACAGTGTTGTTCAGCTGTCAGATGAATGCACTGCTGTAAACAATCCTTGACACAGCAGGGAGCAGCAGCTGCTCATAGGATGGATTCCATTACATGCTCCACATCTGCATTGCTCCTGGTGGTGTCAGTGTCACTGTGTAATGCCTGTGAGGTTAGAACAACACCTGGAAAGCGGTGAACCTTTGCTCCAACTGCCTTCTCTGCCTCAGCAGGGTCAAATCCTGATTTACAGGACTGTCCTTCTCTCCAGGCTCCAGGTGAACTGTGGAGAGTCATGATCCACTTGTGTTCAGTATCTGCCATTCATTGCTACAGTTTACAGAGAGGGAAACCCAGCCTTTTACTTACTCCTCTCAGGGTGATGAATATACTTTACATACGTACTACATTTAATGACCACTGAACAAAAAATATACAATTCTGGGAGCAACAGAGAACCCTAAGGATATGCATCTTTATATTCATACCTTAGATCTAAGTTAATTATATTTCCTCAGGGACAAAGAAAATGCTTTACTTTTAGACACCAGTAATAATTAAGCCTAAGACAGGGATCAAGCTACTGGTTCAACCTGACTGGATTGGTGCCAGTTCTTGAATAAGACCAACTCTAGACATCCACAGAACTTTAAAGTGAAAATATAAGGTAACATTAGATTCTAATGGGGTATAGCAGAAGCTGAATATTTTTCGGGATTTCAGTTTAGAACTTCAGCAACTACACTTCAGCTAAACTACTTTCAGTTTGACAAACTCTTTAGTGCCCAAAGCTGCAAAGCATAAGCAACTAATTTTGAGGAATAGTGTGGCCATGGAAATCATTTAAACTACTAATTTTTAATTAGAATCAACATTACAAAGAATTATTTCAATTTTGTATGTGGATGCACCAAGAAAGGGTTAGGAAGCATGAAATGTCACATGAAAGTCCTTGAAACACAAACTACACTATCTATTTTAATTGAAATGGTTACTTTCAAAACACTACTACTTATTTTATTGGTTAACAAGCAGCCCCAGAATCCATATCAGAAATTTTAAAGGATTCAAGCACTATCAGTTTCTCAATAAATACATATTTACTGCATCATGTCTTCTTAAATGCAAATCCTTTAAGTGTACTCTGAATTTTTCAAATGTAGTGGTATAGTACTGGCCTAGAATTCAACTAAGCGTAGCACAGCTCCACCCTTTGTTCAATACCACCAGTAATAAACCGTATCACAGACGAAAGAAGCAGTGACAATTTTATGGCTACACACGTCACACATCTTTCTTGACACTTTCTTAAAAATACCGTAGTATCATTTGACAGTTAATTCTGTGTTACTGTCTACTAACGTGCTGCTGAAACTGATACTCTGTGTATTAGTAACAGGTTGGGTATTTGAGGGTTCTTTGGGAGGGGGATACGGGGTTGCTTTTTTTGTTTGTTCGGGTTTTTTTCTAATAGCTCGTTCGTTGGACAAGAGAATCACCAGTTGTTTCCTCAGTTCTCAGTTACAGAATAACGTTGAACAAAAGGTTTCGGGAATACAGGAGAGCCAGCCAGAACTGCAGGCTACCACCCTAGCAGCAAGCCCCAGTGTTCAGTTCCAGTAAATAAATAAAGCGGACAACCTGAGCACTGCCGGCAGGACTGTGGCCAGCGGTCTGAGAGCTTCTTTGACAGCCTCTGAACAACTGCCAAGAAGCTGCAGTTTAAATGAAACTGGTGCCTTTGGAAAAAAAAAATAAATAAAAAAGCTAAATAAACGTGAGATCTGAGCACTGAAATATAAGAGCCCAGATATCGCATGGATGGTCCTTTTTACAATCACCTTCTTACAAGCTATCCCCTCAAGCCCTTCATCAGCTTTCCCGACTCAACTTCACTTTACCATAAAAAAACAAAGCAAAAACCTTGAAATCTAATCCTGAGAGGACCACTTGCTTTTCAGGGTCACAGGGAACAAGGAAAGTTTGGTAGAAGTCGCGCGAGTGTCAGGAAGCGCCGGTCGCACTCAGCTGGAGCAACAGAAATCCCGGTGCCGCTGGACCCGGTGCGGCCACTGCCGACTCCGGTCCCTGCGGGGCCGTGAAGGGGCCCCGCTCCGTCGCAAGAGCACCCGGTAAACCCGGACGTCCCCGGGCCGGCAGCAGTGACGGCGGGCAGCGCCGGTCCCGCACACGGCTCAGGCTTGCGGCGGGGAAGCGGCGGGGACAGGAGCTCGGGGTCCATGTATCCCCACCCACGGCCGTTACCTCGATATACGGGACGATTTTGCAGGAGAAGTCTTCTAGAAGCCACTTCTTGGTGAGTTCCTGGAAGATGACCAGCGGCAGGCAGAAGAAGACGATGAGGAAGTCCCAGAAGGCCAGGTTGGCCAGCAGAGAGTTGGAGATGCTCCGCATGTAGTAGTTGTGGCAGACGATGCACATCACTGCCATGTTGCCCATGATGCCGATGCCGAAGATCACCACGGAGAGGCACATGACGGCGTAGGCGCCGTACGACTCCTCGGTCAGCGGGTAGAAGGGGTTGCGGAGCCGGGCGCGGCGCCCCGTGGCGTTCCCGCGGCCCCCGGCGCTGCCCTCGCCGCCGGCCGAGCCGTTCAGGGGCAGCCAGCGGGGGCCGCCCGCCCCGCCCCTCCCCGCCGCCGCGCCGGCTCCGGGCTCGCTGCTCCGCGCTCGCCGCCGCCCGGCCCCCGCCGCCCCGCGGGGCGCGCAGCTGCCGCCCGGCCCCGCCGCTCCGCCGGGTGCGGCGTCGGCCCCACGAGGGAGGGCTCCGCGCCCGGGGAGCGCCGCGGCCGCCCGCCGGCCCGGGGCGAGGGGCGGCGGGGCTGGCGGCGAGCGGGCACGCTGCGGGGGCGCCGGGGGCCCAGAGGCTGCGACGGGGTCCGGGGCCAGGGCGCAGGCAGCCCACGCGCCCAGCACCTGGCAGAGCAGGGCGAGGGGAGCGCGGAGGGGCCGCATGGCCGGGAGGCGGCGGGGCTCACCCGCTCTCCTTCAGACCCGGCGGCCGCCTCGCTCGGCGGGGCTGGGAGCGGGAGACATGCCCGCCCGGCTCCCGGGGACCGGGTCAGGAGCAGCCGCGACGCCGCTGCCGCCGGGAGTCCGCCGCGGACAGCGGCCGGCTCTGGGGGCGCGACGAGCGGAGCAGCGAGGAGGCTCTTGTCGCCGAAGCCCGGGGCAGACCCGGAAAGTTGTGTCGCCGTCTCCGACGCGCCGAGTTAATGTAGCAAGTGCAGTGCCGGGAGAACCCCCCCGCGGCGCTCCGCCCTTTCCCGGGACCGCTGCCTCCTCGCCAGCAGCCGCACCGGTCTCGTGCTGCCCATTTGCGTCCTCCCGCCGCCGTGGGCAGCCAGTGGCTCTACGGGTTAGGAAAGGTCCCTTGAGGAAGACACCTCCCCTCGCCGGGCGGTCGCGAACACTAACTCCTCATCTCCAGCACCTCGGAGAACACAGGTTGCTGCGCGCAGCTCAGGGTGTTTCAGAGCTTTGCAAAACTCTTGACGGGATCGATCACTGCACCCCCAAGCGCTTGCACGGGGGCAAGGGACGGCGAGCACGGCCGGGGCGGCAAAGACGCTACCGGCGCCGGGCGGGCAGAGCCCCGGGACGGACCCCCCGGGACTGCTTCTGCCTCCCGAGTCGTGCGAGCACCAGGAGAAGCGAGGCGGCAGCCACGGTCCCCCGGGCAGGCAGGGGCTGGTCTACGGCGGGCTCTGCTCCTGCTGCCGGCTCCCCGCGGCCGCGGCCCCCCTCAGCGCGGTGCGGCTCTCCGGGCTCGGACCGGCTCCGCCGCGGCTCTCGGGGCGCGCCGGAGAGGCGGGCGAGCGGCGCGGCGGCCGCAGTGCGCAAGCGCCGCCCGGCGGCGCCGCGGGGCCGAGGCACCGCCCGCCGGGGGAGCCGGGGCGAGGGGCGGGTGTGGGGCCGGGCCGGGTCCTGCGCTCCCCGCCGGCCCCCAGAGCTCTCCTTGCGGCGATCCGGCCGCGGGCAGGGATGCGGCTCTTGCTGGCGCTTCCCCGCCGCCGGCTCTCCGCAGCCCAGTGGCGCGCCCCGCTCTCAGCGTCTCGCTGCCCTCCACGGGCCGCGGGTGCCAGCGGGGCCGAGGGAAGCGACGGGCGAGCAAAGCGCCCTGCTCTGGTACCGAGAGTCTCGCCCCGGCACGAACCGCCGCCCGGGGAGGCGCAGGGTGGGTGGGAGGCGGTGGGGGAAGCTGCGGGCACCGGGGCGGCGGAGGAGCCGTGAGGGCACCTTGCTGCGGGGGCAGAGGCCGCGGACGGGCGCGTGTTCCCCTGGGAGAGCGCAAAACGAAGCAGCAGGCTGAGCGAAGGAGATGGTGGTGTTCACACTTCATCCCGCAGTGGGATAGCATCAGAAGCGTCTCCAAGGATTTCTTTCCTGCTGGGCACATTTGTGTATGGTTTTCTTTCTTGCATTTGTACAGTCAGATAAACTTCATAGTTCTTGTTTCTCTGATTTTTTTTCATGCAGGTGACAGCTTGCCGAATGGGGATGCAGTAACTATATAAAATTATAATTGCCCGTAAGAATTCTCCATCACCCCTGCCAGTTGCCTTTTTTTAGAGCTTTTGTGCAAATTATGTCCAACTAGTTTAAAAGTTTAATACTTTTCCCATAAAGCAGTTTGAGAAGGTGATGTGCTATTTTTCCTTGAAAAATGTCCATGACTCTTACCCAGAAAACACAAACAAGACAAACAGAAAGTTTTTCCTTTTCTCAAACCATTCTCTCACGCATGTAGGTGAGGTGTAACTGTGGAGACCTTGAGACGTTTCTAAGCTTACGGGAGTGCGTAATAAGTTAGGCACTGCTGTGTTGCATGTCCCTAAATCCAAGTCAAGCCATTTTCTTCTTCCTTAGCAATATAAATATAATCTCATGGAGAAAAATGACCAAAATAATTTTAAGACTTCCTAATAAATAATAAATTTAATCCAATAAAGTTGTCTATGAATGTTAAAAACTAACTAGGAAATGTTAAAACCTACCAGGAAAAGAAGAGAATGGCAAATACATTTAACCTTTTCTTCCCTTACATTTTTTTCTCCCATTTGTTCCTTCTGAGCTCAGCTGGTGTATAAAAGGAGTTAATGATGATAATGAGCTTACATTTACAGTGCCTTTCTTCCTGAAGAGTCCCAAAGGGCATTACAAACAGATATGATAAATTCACTGCTTGTTCTTAAAGGGTACTGGGGATTATTGCTGCTGGCTTTTATGTGAAAGGAGCAGACAGGAGCTAGCAGACATACTGCCCTTCTACATACTTCTGCAAGAAATATGGATCATGAAGAAGAAGGTTAAGCAGTGTTTGGTTGACATCACTGATCCTTTAATGGTGAGATAAGAACTGAGATGTACATAAGTTTTCCAGTGTCAGCATTTCACCTGCTTTATAATGGAGAGAAGCTATTTCTGAACAGAAGGAAAAGTCTTATAAACTATTCTCTTTGTCACATTTCTTTTGCTTCATTAAGTATTTTGTTTCTTGCCAAGAACAGCACATTCAGAAAATCTGGATTGTGTCGATTGTATTCAGCCAGTCTAAAAAGATCTTTTGCTGGCTTTAAAAACAGTTGATTTGCCATTATGATAGTCCCCTGTTCACTATTGCTGCCCTGTTAAATAATGAAAGTTAGTGCCTGAAAATTGCATTTTTCAAATATTTTTGGTCCCAAATATTTAATTGAAATTTTGCTGCAGAGTATATAATTTATGAGTTGTTGTTTTTTTGGTTTTTTTTAGGGGAGGAGTTCACTGTGTGGTTTTTTGGGGCCGATGGTGCATTTGTCCCATGTCTTTCAAATAATTCTGTTACTTCTTATGATAAGATCTTCCTTTAGGATAAAGCTCCTACTCCGTTATTTTCTGATACAACCTACAGTTCATTCAGGCTTTCACAACACTGCTAAAGAAGTTGTACATGTTTTGGCAGTCTTTCTACCAATTCATGCATCAGCCTAGAAATGATCTCAAAAACCACAAGCACACTTATATTTATAACATGTTTAAAAACAAACAAACAACAACAAAAAAAACCAGAAACACCCAAAATATTTTTCTCTGTTAGATGGGGGAACTAAAATTCATAGATGTTTTTGCAGCCAAAATCTATAAAAGGAACACCAATAAATATGTTTCTACATGAAAAAAAAATTGAAAGGTTTCCAAGTACATTCATTCTGTTCTGTTGGTGTTCTACGATATTTCATCTATGGTAAAAAAGTCAATAGGCTTTCAATGCCTGCACTGCTGGTTTTTCTGACATCTCCAGTATTCATTACCTGAATAAGTAATACTGAACATGTTACTGTGTTTCAGCAAGAAGGGATTACTGCTGTTCTTTTTATGTCTCCTCAGAGTTCATAGAATCACAGAATGGTTTGTGTGGGAAAGGGCCTTCAAGATCATCTAGTTCCAACCCTCCTGCCATATACCTTCCATAGACCAGGATGCTCAGAGCCCCATGCAACCTGGCCTTGAACACTTCCAGGGATAGGGTATCCACAACTTCTCTGGGCAACCTGTTCCTCACTGTCCTCACAGTAAAGAATTTCTTCCTAATATCTAATCTAAACCTACTGTCTTTCATTTCGAAGGCATTCCCCCTTGTCCTATCACTACATGTCCTTGAGAAATGTCTCTCTCCAGCTCTCTTTAGGTACTGGAAGGCTGCTTTAAGGTCTCCCTAGAGCCTTTTCTTCTCCAGCCTGTCTTGCTAGGAGAGGTCCTCCAGCCCTCTAATTATCTTTGTGGCCCTCTTCCAGACTAACCCCAACAGGTCCACATTCTTGTTATGTTGGTGTCCCCACCAGCAGAGGGGCAAAATCCCCTCCCTGAACCTGCTGGCCACACTGCTTTGGATGCAGCCCAGAATACCGTTAGCAATGTTCAACAGTTCATCACTGAAGAAGAAAGAGTATGTTTCCCAAAACAATGTCTGTCGTTTTTGGTTTTGAACTACAGTGTGTACTGTATACTGGTTTCTACTTTTTCATTTAGGCAAATTTAATAGGACATCTTTTTTTCTATAAAAAGGGTAGATTTGTTTAGGCTGTATTCTTACATCTCACTGGATTTTGATGTGTATTGTTCTGTCATAAAAATCTGAGTTTGGAGGGAACATAATTAGTGTGATGTGGTATCATGGGCTTTTTATTTCAGACAGATAAATATAGTCTAATCAAAAGGAGGAATTTTGTTGTTGAATTCAGTTTCTTATATGGTTGGGCCAGGCTCTCTAACAGTAAACAAATGCTTAAAAATTTGAAATTTAAATTCAAGAAGGAATTCGAAGTTTAATGATAATATGGTAAGTTTCTTGTAATTAGTATTTTGATTGTGCATTTATCGACATCCCTTAGGAAAGATTCTGATGGCTCCTGAGTATAGATTGCTCTTCCTGTCTAGTTTCACATTTTAAATTATAATGCTTTTCCCTTTAACCTTTCTCATTTGCTGAAGTTTGAGTTCTGTTTAAAGGATAAACGTCAGTGCTCATGTCACACAGTCCAAATAGATTTGTTTGATAAGTTTTCCTTGTTTTTAAAGAGAAGTTTCAGCAACTCTTCAATTACTATTAGTAATAAAAAAACAAGTATCTATGTTATGTGGAAAACTGTGATGTAGTTGATGCTCACATGATGCTTTTCTGTCATATTTTATCCAAAAGGCAGGATGATATATTGCCTATTTACCAACAATGATCATTGGAGTGAGAAGTCAGGAATTCTTTTTTTAAGTTGAATTACTTGAGGAATAAGTTATATTTATATGATGTAGAGCTGTGGGAAAGAGTATCTGTTATTAGTGGGTATCCTTGATAGAACATAGTTTAAGACAATGAGGGTGAAGCCAGTGTGTGATGTCCACCCACAAAAATTCATTCTATTTCAGTCTCTTCTGTTAGCATCATCCCTTTTACCCTTATGATCATCTTTCTGTACAGAAAGTGCTCAAACAGTAAAGGTCTCAATACTAAAGGTGAGATCAAAGACTTCTTCTTTTCTTTGCCTAGCTATGAAATTAAGAGCAGTGAAAAAAATAATAAAACCTTTCCTTCATAAAAGTTAATCTAAGTTTTTCACTCTGTTATTGGTAAGAAATGTAGAAAGGCACTAAGAGTCATATGGACACAGCTTAAACCTTTACAGACTTTGAAAGTGTTAGATCATGTTCAGCCGAACTGATTTTTCTTTAAGCATCCAGCATGGTGAAATTCTTGTGATCATTGTGTTTCAGAGAATTCTTAGATATTTGTTCATTTGGTTATTTGTTTGTTTGTTTGTGTGGGGTTTTGTTTGGTTTTGCTAGCTGCTTTATACAAAATATTTTTTTCTATATTGACTGGAGTTTGACTATTTCAGTTCATTTGAATTGGAGCCACAAACCCTAAAAAGCACAAACTGGTATTCAGAGTTTCAAGTCAGATTGCTCCGGTGAGTCACTCCTTGCCCTAGTTTGTTATTTAATGCAAAACTGAAGTTCAAGGGAAGTTAAGATCTGAACTGTGGTGACTTCTTAGTTATGCTCTATGAACTGTGGAATATCTTTGAGGCCATAACAAAGCTGTGGCTGGTGTGGAGAAACTGCTGGAAGAGGGAAAGCTCCACCATTTCCAGTTACAACCGTGCTGCAAAATTCCAAAGGATTTCAAAAGGTTTTGGCAGCCCTGGTGTCCTAGGGATGGCTGAGATTGCCCAGCACAGCAGCACCTCCTCTAATCCAGCCTGCAGTCCAGCCCAGAGTGGGTGATCACATGTATCTCAGAGTGGCAGAGGCAGTTGAGTGGCATCTCAGTAGTTGCTTTTAAGCAGCCTTGTGCAGATGTAAAGAGAAAATAAGAAAATGAGAGGAAGGGGAGCTGAGAGAGACTTTGAAAGACAAAGAGGAAGAGATGTTAAGAAGGCTGGCAGAAGAAAAAAAGGCATGAGTGAGAAGAAGGGATTATCTTCAGAGACTATGAGGAAAAGAAGATGGAATTAAAGAATAAAATGGGGAAGGGAGAGACTATGGTATAGACACTGCCTCATCCCTTGAAATCATGGAGCAGACATCTTTAGATTATTTGTCCCTAGCCTCTGTTTTTATCTCCTGGTGTTGTGGTCCCTGTCTCTCCCTTCTGTATGCATCTCAAGATTTTTCTGTACTTTGATGTGCTAAAATTTATTTAATAGTTAACAATTAAAACCTTATGTTTTTTACATGCAGATGATTTTCTCCTTTCCGGTGCCACATTAAGCTACTAAATATGCATCTGGGACATACATTAACTTTTGTGTCCAATTAAGTGCACTCCAAACAGTCATAAGTAACATATATTAGTTACCCCTTCATTCCTAAGTGTAGGCCATTGCTTTTGACTGTAGAAGATGCCTGGTTTTGTCTGCTGTGGGCTCTCCCTTCTCCAATGCAGCAGCTTGGTGCTTCACTTTTTTTTTTTTTTTAATTAGACCTTAGTTTTATATTTTCTGCCACTTTAACATTACTCTCAGTTGTTTCATCTGCCAAGGCAATTTACATTTTGTTTACCTTTTCTTAAAGCTTATTAATGAAGCTATTAAAATAAGAGACAACTTCATACCTTGCTGTAGACCCACTGCCTATTTCCCCACAACTTAGTGCAATCTGCTGCCATTTCTCATCAGCCAGTGTTTGTGATCCTTCAACCTGTTTTCAATTTACATGACAGTGCTTACATCCAAAGCAATTTGGATTCATTTTGGGAGATTTAGTAAGACACCGTATTAAATCCTATATTAAAATCACGCTGTGTATCTCTCATCCACGATTTTTGCAGTTCTATCAAAAAAGCAATCACGTTTCCTTGGCACAACATGTTCCTTATGAACCCATGCTGCTTATTGCTCATTGTACCATTATCCTTTGAATGTTTAGAGGAGTGTTTTGGAGTCATGAGTTTTGTTTCTTTTTTCTGTTTATTTTCTCTTTCCCCTCAGCAAATGTTCTGTTCTTTCTCATTACAGAATATGCTTGAAATTAAACTCCTTGTTTAATAAACCACACTTCTTCCCTTTATTGGTGTTTGAGGCTATGTTTGCTATGCTATATGACTTTTCAGAAATAGTTTTTGAGGGCTTCCTCTTTTCAGTGTGCACTCAGGGGTGCCTTTAACCTGGGCTAATTGACTGGATACAACTGTTTTTCTTTTGTGCTATCCATAGCAATGTTTTGTTTCTTGTCATGATTTTGGCTAGGATAGAGTTAATTTTCTTCCTAGTAGCTGGTGCAGTGCTGTGTTTTGGATTCAGTATGCAAAGAATGTTTTTAACACATTGGTGTTTTAATTGTTGCGTATTACTGCTTACCCTAAGTCACAGATGTTTCATTGTCCCATGCTCTGCTAGTGAGGAGCTGCACAGGAAGCTGGGAGGGAGCATGGCCAGGACAGGTGACCTGAACTGGCCAAAGGGATGTTCCATACCATAGAACACAGTATATAAGCTGGGAGAAGTTGCCTGGGAGCTGCTCAAGGATGGGCTGGGCATCAGTCAGTGGACGGTGAGCAGCTGTCTTGTGCATCACTTGTTTCTCTTGGGTTTTATTCATCTCTTGGTTTTATATCATTATTGTTACTGTTGTTAGTATTATTATATTTTACTTTATTTTAATTAATAAAATTCTGTTATCTCAACCAACAGGCTGTACCTTTTTGTGATCCTTTTTCCCATCCCGCCAGGGAAGGAGTGGTGGGGAGTGAGTGGAGGGCTGTGTGGTACTAAGTTGCCAGCTGTGATTAAACCATGATACTTGTTTTCAGTCAAACCTGTTCAATAGGAACAAATAATAAATACATGTATGTGGGAATTGTGAGTTTTGCCCACCTCTCCTCCACCAAAGTAGCCCTTTATTTGAATCATGTTTGCAGTTATTTTATATCTTTCAACAATTCCCTTTGGTATCATTAACTTGTTCTTGGCTTTATACTGAAAGCCATAGAACACTTTTATGGAGGTCTGTTGAAATTGTAAGAATATATTTCCTTTTCATTGCTGAAGTCACCATGGAGTGTTTTTGGGAATATTCATCCATTCAGGTTAAGCACAAGATTTTATGCTTTGCTGTTGCTCATACAAGTTTTCTTCTAGAGTTCATCTTTTCCATGAAGAGTAGCCCACTGTATGTAGTGTCTTCATAAGTAAGCACAACACCTTAGGGAGAAGAGTTATTTAAAACTATGATAAATACCATGCACATTCTCCTTTTCATGACTTCTTAGTTCTCTGTTAAGGACAGATCCAGAGTGTGTTAAAGTTGTAGTTAATGAATTTCTATCACACCCTTTCTTGTCAAATGTCATATTTTGCTTCGGTTTAGGGTTCTCTTTTCTGGTTTAGTTTGGTTTGGGTTTTTTGGGGGTTTTTATTTTTGGTTGGTTGGTTGGTTGGTTTTTTTTCCTTTTTTTTTTTCTTTTTCCTCTCTCCCACTTCTGTATCCCATGATGAATTGATAGCTTCTGAAGGATGACAGGGAATAAGGATATCAGCTAACTGCATCTTAGCAGCTGGTGGGTTACAGCATCTATTAATGAGAACATAGTATAAAGTCACTGGTAATGTCAACAGGTCATTGAGGAGAAGAAGCAGTCAGGGATGCCAGCTCTTCTGTCACTGGTCTTATGAATCACAGATGTCCTGGACCACAGAAGGCATCTGAGGGTGTTGGTGAAAGCTGCCTGTTGTGATGTTAAATTAGGCTGTGCTTTTTCTACCTGAATAGCATCAGCACTTATCTCTGTATAGGTGGAAACCTCAGTTTGCTGCATGAGTTAGTATATTCTTCTCTTAAAATCATCGGTGAATACCCTGATTTAAGCAATGACCATTGGTACCAGAACATGTCGGTCACATAAAATATCATCAGGAGGAACTTGTTATCTGTGCCCAGTAATAAATTCCAGGATACTTTTTACAAGACTGAAAATATCTTGACACTGAGAGCATGGTTATTTCCCGTAGCAGAAATGTCTTCACTTGAGTGGTAAGTAAATAACTTGTACAGTGGGACACATTTTTGGCTGTGGCTGTACTTTGCTAACCAGGCCAGCAGAGATAGAGAGAGTTAAAGTAAATTTCCTTTTAGCTACTTTGACTTTAAAGCTTCTAAAAACTACTTTGAGGTTCAGGGATGCTCACAGAAACAGTGCTCTAGACTGTTACCTGCAGCCCTCTTTCCTCCTGAGGGGTGTCACAGAGCCATGCTAGATATGTTTGGCAATCAGAAACTTTCTTAAATCAGGGAAAACTCACTTGCCTTGCTTTAGCTGCTTTTTAATATGTGTAGTTCATAGCACAAGGAGACCAGAAAAAAAAGGTCAAGGATCCACTTTGATCACTGTAAAGAGCTTTAGAAATGTGTTACTGACCTCCCAAAGAACTTAATTCCATGGAAGCCTGAACACCAGAAAAAGCCATATGTTTTATGGAAGAAAAATATATTATTGGCTGGAAGAGGTTATTAAAATTGTTCTGAAAAATGGTAATTCAAATTTCCAAATAAAATAATCTTGAATCCACTTTCAAATAACTATGGTTTGAACAAAAGCTAATGGCAATTATTTTTCTCTCTACCTTTACTTCCAGAATGAAAGTTAAGAGTTATTATCGTCTAATTGTGAAATGAATGTTACCTCTTTTGGTAATGCTTTTTTTTTTCTTAGCAGCCACTGTGAAGCTGTATTTCATTTGGATGCTGGCAAAATGTTAGCTTCCTGTAGAGTGAAACACATGCATTTCATGTGAAACACACGTATCTTATATGAGCCTGGTTGAATTGTATGTTGCTGTGAGCTAAGGCTTCTGCCACATCCCCTCCCACATTATAAAGGTAAGGAACAGCAGGAGGGATTTATGTGAAGAATTTTCAAAATGTATTTAATTATTATTTTAAATATGAAAGGGCTGTGCTATTATGTTTGTGAAGATCCTTCTGTTTTCAGGCTGAGCCTTTCTGAAAAGCACTCATCGTTCAGCTCAAGTCACTTGCTGGAACATCACTTAAAATGAAGAGCTGCTCTTTCTAACCTCTTGCAAGGAAGGCTTTAGCTAGAGCCAGAAAACAGAGCACAACCCAAGCTGCCAGCTTGTTAGCGTGAGAATCCCGCCTCCATAGAAGTCTTTGGATTAATGACTTCAGACAGACAGATGTGAGACTCGAAGGCCATGTGTGGGGGAAGGGGTTTCTTGTCAGAGGGCCTGGCAGTGTTCTTGGTGATGAGAGTAGCTTTATTCCCTGAAAAATACAGGGTGTTGACTGAGCAACTCTGAAGGAAGGCTGGCAAAATGGAAGGAAAAATATAAATATTCCAGGTTTCTTTGTGCTGGAAAGTAATGCACAGTGGCTGCTCTGAGTCCATCCAAGAAAACACCCTCCTTTCTCTGTTTTCGCTGTAAAAATCTTAAGCTGAGTCTTCCACATCTAAATACAGTAATGTTACCAATGCATCGTTGCTAATGGAAGTGATCTGGGTTTCCCATGAGCCATCACTGCAGGAAAACTGATTTCTGTGGGGTAGAAGATTTTACAAGCACCAGATCTGTCATAGCAAATCCATCAAGACTATCCCCTGCACACTGGCCTTCCTGCTATGCTATCAAAAATGAATAAAATCAAATGAAATCTAAACATCTTCATCAAGCCCTTATAAATGAGGGAATACCCTGTGGGGCACAAGTTACAGGATGTGCATTGTACAATAAAATACTTGCATGTTCTGTGACATCTGTTGAGTGCAAGAGTCTCTAGTCTTGAACAGCATTTGGAATGCAATTGTGCACACAGAAGAGGCAAATAGAAAAGTTACACAGTATTTCATAGTGTGCTTATAAAATTATTATAGGAATATAAAAATGCAAAACACTGATATCCTGAAATAGATTTCTTTACATATTGTGCATTCCAATTAAATATTAATTACATTTTTGTAACCTATATACTGTATGTTGTAAGTGCACATATGCACATGCACTGTTTCACACAAACACGTGTTCTGTCATACACTTATTAGAGTGTATGTCACACTTTCTATTTTGTGGTGTATGTTAATGTTAAAACCAAGAAAGTAGAGGCATATTTTCAGTCTAAATTCATAACACTGGGAATGGGTAAGTGGGAACAGATGTGGTGTAGAAGGAATTTTATTCTGGAGGGCTGTCATAACAGAATTAAGCTATCCAGCTGACTTCATTTCAGTGGTAGAAACTTTCAGCAGTGGGTGGTGTATGAGCAGAAAGTCACACCAGTTTAGAGCTCAGTGAATATCTCTTAAATATAGTCAAAGTACAGCTTGGTGAAAGATTCAGAAATAATAAGCAGCAGCTGATGCAAAAAGAAAAAAAATTGTTGGTGGACATAATGTGTCACAATAGCCCATCACATTGAGATAATGTACAGCTGCAATGACATCAGCTGCCCTGTCGAGAGCCCTGTGATGGGGTCTTGGAATGATGCAACTGAATAAAATAATAACAGAGGCTCTGTCAGTGTGGGCAGTGTGGCAATAGGCTGGAGACTTCTGAGTACCCTCTTGAGGCATGTGACCTCTGCCAAGAACACAGATCTATCTTCTCAGGTCTGGGCACTAATAACTTCTGATGCATTCAGTTAACTGTCTTTCAAAATTTCCCATGGACCTGGCCCTGCAGCTACAAGGCCAGGTAAAGATCTTGCATCATCAGCATAATGGTAATACTCTGTCCTGTGCTTAGTAATGATCTCACCCAGAGAAATCGTATTTACAGCACGGGAAATGAGAAAGGAAAAGAGCCTTGAAGGTTGCCACATTTCAAATTCCGTTACTCTGACATATAATTACTCAGCAGAGCCAGTTACCTCCCATTTTTCAGACAGCTGGAAGGGGAAGGATGCTCTTACATGTAAGATCGTGGGAAATACAAGCTCAGTAGCTAGCTCTGAGGGAGCTTGTTTAGTGTGCCCTTGAGTAAGTGCTTCAACTGGCCACTACTTTGTCCTTATTTACAAGAGGATCACTATTTCTGGTCTTCTAATTTTCTTGATATTTCTAGGCCCGTGGGTTGACACCAAACACCTACAAAGTATCAAACACACAATGTTCCAATGCTCTTTGGACCTGTATGCACTTCCAAGCACACAGTTCTTGCACTGCATGCAGTTCATTCAGATGAACAGTGAATAAGGCTGCCGAGGAAAAGCTTTAGAAACACCAGCCATTTCTTCTGTCTGCTAAAAGGAAATATTATGGATTAGATATATTATTTATTTAAGAATCCCAGGAAAAACTAAACGTTACTGAACTTCATGAGGGACCAAAGAGGTAATGACATCTGTAATTAATGCTTCCCTCAAATTGAATTCCAGAGTTTTTTCAATTTTCTAGAAATTGGCAAAATTGAGTAGGATTACTTGCTGAATTTTTAGATAATTTTCTTGAAAAGTTTCTGGGTAAAGCATTAAGGAAATTATCTCTTGTTTTGATCACTATGAAATGCTGACACCTGTTTCCTTTGGAAGCTCTCAAGCAGAAGCTTGAAATGTATTGCAAAAGGGCAAAGAAAGAGGAGGTTCCCTTTTATTGTTTCCCTGAACCTTATTTCACTGGAGCTGTTTTTTCTCTATGCAGGCAACAAGTTGTGCCCTTCTCTCTTGGTGGTGTAAGGGCAGGACCTTGAGGCACTGTAGGCTCATGACAGGGCTGTATTTGGAGTCCTCCCCTCACACACACCCACACCCACACCCACACCCACACACAGAGTGTCTTGCCCCTGACACACCCTGTCAGGAAATTTCTCTGTGTCTGCTGGTAACGATACCAATTGTTAGTCACCAGAGACAGGGGAGGAGGGAAGGCAGGGGAAGTTAGAGGAGGTGATGCTGGTGAGCACTGCAGCACGGGTGTGTGGGCTGTTCTGCATGCCCTACTGGAACTGCAAGGCTCCATTAGCAGTAACTCCTCTAACCCTGTACCTGCTTTGTACAGTGAATACACACTGAAATGGTTTGTGAGCTGTCAAATATAAGATCTTGCCCCTTCTGAGCAAAATGCCTCTTGATCTCAGCCATATATGCTGCTAAAGGTCTTTTTCTTGGGTCTGTATGATTGATATTCATAAAGTGAAGGAGAGGGGAGTGGTCAATGGCTGTCAGCAGGACCCTGGCTGTAGCGAGAGGTGTTTAAAAGACTGAATGCTAACATCTCCTACAGCACTTCCCTGAAACAGCGTCCTGGATAAAATAAGGGAAGCCTTGCTAGTATTTTATGGACCAGCCTGTTAAATGAGTGACTACACTTTCAATCAACCTGTTATTGCTTCTGATTACCACTTTTTGATGTACTTCTATACACTTGTTCTGGAATGCCTATTATATCAGACTGACATGGACTAATAGCTTGCTAGATTATCAGAGTGAATAGACAACAACTGAGAAAATTATCTATGCCTATTAATACAGGAATGCTACTATGTTAATTGTATATTCACAGAAGAGCCAGAGGGCAAATATATTGTACCTTCACATAACAAAGTGTTTCAGCTGATGCTATTACTGATTATATCTGAATTCATACTTTTCAGAACACTTGTGCTTTTTTACTTATGTGCTTCACAGCAAATTTCTAAAATTATATTTGGTGATATATCCTGGTACCAACTGTGCAGGGTCTGCAGTGATTTGTTATCCTAGAGAGTCACTGTCAAGTTGAACAACCCAGCTTAGAATGCCAGGACTGTCAGGAATGGTAATGTCATTTCATTAGCATGTTCCCTAGTGCTTTCTTTTTTAAGGAAGCTGCTTACCACACACAAACACACACAAAATTATGAATGCTGCATTGCCTCCCTACAAGTATGTCTATCATATTTCTGCTCACATAAAATCATAACAAGTGTAGGAGCAGGTCTTTTTTTGTCTTCTGCTACCAGGATATTGCTATATCTGACATCTTAATATCTAGACAGTGTAAGGGAAGACTAGACAAAGTATTCTTGTCTTAAACTGCTGTGGTGGGATACCACTGTAGTATCCTCTTCTCTAGATCTGGGAACTGGAGAAAGATCTTCAAAAAAACCTCATTCTCCAGCAATTTTCTGAGTTAAGTAATAACTGTCTCCAGCAGATACTTGCGAGGCATGTTTATAGAATTCTCCAGCAAAGATCTCCCAGCCTCTGTGGGAACAGCCTCAGAAAACAGGTTTTTTCTTTACACTGAGATGTTAAAGTTTACTGTTTTAGTTTACTTAAAGGTAATGACCAAGACAGGAGAGTGTAAGGACTTAAAGACCACAGTTACCTGTCTTAAACACTGTTTAGGCTGCAGAAGGGCTTTGCCATGGGATAAGCACAGAATGGAGTGGCAGGATGGTGCTGGCTCTGGGTGAGGTCTGTCCTGCACATCCTGGGTAATGCATCCAGACAAAAATTCTCACTGTGGCAAACTGTGTAAAGAAGCAACTGCTGGTACACATATCACTGGTTAAACCAAGATCACCACAAGTTATGGGACAGATGGCACCTGGGAATACCAAGGACCACTGAAGCCCCCCTGAGTATGCCTCCATGCATACCTGAAATTTGGACTGTAAGTTAAGCCACCATGACAGGAGCTTGAGATAAGATAAAGGTGGTACTGTTGCTCAGACCAAGGGGGAGGTTAACAAAGCTGGGGGAGAGGAACATATCACTGATAATGGCACAATTTATGGAACACAAGGAAACCCAACTCAGCAACTGTGCTGAAATTAGCCTGGACCAGGTAAAAGGTAATTCTGGTTGGGGGCGATTGTGATCACCAACTCACAACCCACTGACTCAAGAAACGCATCAACTCAAAAGAAGAGAAACACTGAGCATAGGACTGTTTAGCATTAGAAGTGAGGGAATAATTTAGCCAATAGAATAAGAGAACTGTGTAGCCATGAGCATGAATTCCTTTGTTTGCTAAAATTTATAAATAGCAAAAAGTGTTGAATGACCTCAGTATCCCCACCACCCTGAAGCCCAGGGTGAAGAAGGACCAATGAGACACTGTTGGATCTACAGGTGCTGACTATCTTTTGCTTGCTATCTCTTTCCCTTCCTACTCAGCCCCAACCCCCAGCCCCTTTCTATTTCTTTCTCTCTCTCTCCATCACATTTTACTGTTAAATAAAATCCGTATGATTGACTTTACCATATGGTCTCATTTGCGCCTTAATTTGGGCAGAGGCATTTCTCAATAGTCAGATCATAACAGAGAACAATCCTGAGAGAACATAATACACCTGCAGAAAAGTCTTTCCATTCTACCTGAGGCTTTTTTTCCTGAGGCTACAAGAAGTTGAAAACAGATAACCTCTCTTTAACAAGTAATCAAGGATGTTCGAGGGCTACTGGAAGATGCTTCTACTTGCAGTGTTTATGCTGTTGAATTTTTTGCCTGAAATGTTTTGTCATGATTGAAAAAAAGAACTAAGGAAAAGAAGTCTGACATAAAAATGCTAGTAAAATGTGAAGGAAGGAATAACATGTTCTTCTCTTTCCCTGGCATCAGACCAATTAATCCACAAGGGCTTTTTAAATATCACAGCACCTTAGTTGGAGTTAGTGAGACGTTTTAACCATTTCTGCTGACATGTGCTTTAACAAGAGAAACGTTTCATGTTCTTTGTCAGTTCTAAAGAAATATACTAACTTCATTGCAAAACTGATGAAGTTTGAGTGCCATTAGCAATAACCATCTCTGAAAATCCTCTAAGGATGCTACTGTTACTGCCATTGAAAACTCAGCAATCCTGCTGTAACAGCATAAGAATTAAACTGGTGAGCTGCAACTCAAGTGTTTAACAATGAGATATCAAGCGAACTATTCAAATATGCTGCAGCATAGCAATTCATAGCTGTAACTAACAGAATGCAACAACAGGTATTTGAGAGATGAGTGAGAAGCATGCAGTGTGAATGCTGAGGCAGCTATAATGGATGGCTGAAGAAATGAAGCAGCAAAGAGAAATAATTATTGAAGGGACAAGAGATTTTAGTAGCTCTGAAGTTGACAGGGACCAGTGCATTAAATGACTCATCCAAACTGAGGGAAGTTGATGATAATGTAGTAGTAGCAGGCAGTTGTTCAATTATATTCTAATGGTTAAGGTTCTTGGCCAGAAGATGACTGTTTCCAGACCAGTGCAGCTCTTTTCTTCCTTTGTGTAGTCAGGAATGTGGGAATTTCAGGAACACAAAGGAAGAAAGAGTGGCTCCAGAAATGAGGGCTTAGACACTCATCTTTTGAATTACAGGTTAGAGACTAGTAGCTTCCATGGGGAAATAACAACCTACCTTCAGTTCCC
Organism: Aphelocoma coerulescens; assembly: GCF_041296385.1. Lineage (NCBI taxonomy): Eukaryota > Metazoa > Chordata > Aves > Passeriformes > Corvidae > Aphelocoma > Aphelocoma coerulescens. The sequence continues at coordinate 22,555,393 of NC_091014.1, read as the reverse complement.
CGCTTGGAGTCATTCAGACACCTATCTCCTGCCTACTTGGCACCCTAGGGCTAGGACTTTCCTGAGAAGCAAGTGAACACAGCCCCCATCTCTGCTCCCCAGCGTATTTCTGCACATTCAATTCCTACTCACTGAGAAGTGATGCCGAGGAGCAAGGGCAAAATCTGTGCCACAGAAACCTGCTGGTGACTGGGCAGTAGCTGAGTTATCCATCCACTGGGAGGAGGAAGCCCCTTTTGACCAGTACTGACAATGTAAGTCTTAATGTGGATGGAAAAGAGAAATTATTTGGGATGGAGCGTGGGAGATACTTTGTCAGCAGCACTCCAAAGTGGGGAGCTGCAATCCTGGCAGTCCAGAAACCCTGGGAATGATGGAGGCCTGCTGAGCTCCTGGTGTTCTTCTGAGAGTCCATTCAAAGATTCAGGTATTTGTTTCTAGCTTGAACTCGGGGCAGTACCCTATCACTCTAAATAGGCATTTGCCAGAGCCAGAAAAACCATACCAAAAAAAAAAAAAAGGATTTGACTGATCAGACACTTGATTTGACACTTGTTTGTTCCACTGCCTTCAGGCTATTTTTCCTGTTTTTACTGAGGCAATCAGTTTTTACTGAGTGAAACCAGAGACAAGATGTTCAAGTTTAGCCAGAATGATGGTGCTTTGCAATGATATTTAGTTATTAATCAATCTTGTGGAACCCTGAACCTGACGTATGCAATGATTATTTATTCTGTTGCTGTTACTGCTTCAATTGACAGGAGGGAACAAATAGAGCTTCATACTGATATCAAGCAAAAAGGATTCATGGCCTTGAAGCCCTGAAGCTCTTTTTTCTGAGCCAAGAGAAACTCCAATACAAAGTGAAATGCAGAATTTGTTAAAGTATATTGGTCATGAAACTGAGCAAATTACAACAATACTTACAGAAAAATACTGTACCAAAAATAGTGCATAAGTTTTATAATGAAAATATTGATTATGAGACTGTCTTACAATAATATAAAACTTTTATTTTTCTCAGTAATGGCCTTAAAATGTAAGGTTACATCAAAATTATTTGTATATAGGTAATGAGTATTATTAGGTGGTGAAAAAATTAGATTCCAATACAGAAGCAAGGGATGGCTATTTCTGTACCCTGTGTAATACTGAGCACAATTTTCATGTTTTTCTTCAAAAATGTTGTTCTATATAGATAAAAACTGAGCTTTAAAGAGGATTCTGTAGGCAATTTATACTGGTGTTTGTAGCCATTCTTGCAGGTGGAGAATTTGCACAGAAATAAAAAGCCTTTTAATATCTGTAAGTACAATTGCCCAAAAGAGGAAAACAACAGAGAAGAGGAGGATGCCATTCAAAATTATGACAATGACTGTAGAACTTGTTCTTTCAGTGTGTTCCATAACAACTGTCAGTATGAAAGTGAATCTGTTCTTTATCACAATTCTTTTCCTCCAATTTGTGTCCAAGTTGGCTTGCTGAGATAAACTGGTGGGCTTCTGGCACTCACATTTTCCCTTTGGAACTTAAAGAGAAAATAAAAAAAGGTTGGTTTCCAAAAAAAAAAAAAACCCAACAAAAAAAAACAGACAAAAGAACCCACATAAAATTTTTTTAACATTACAGAGCAAAAATGAGAACAGAGGAAGTTATATTTCAGACCTGTCAGTTTCAAAAGTGTTTCCCTAATTTGAAATTGCAGTGGTTTTATGAACTTGAGTCACATATGATTTTTGTCTTGACCTTTAGTAGAAAGAAGCAGGTGTGAGGGAATAGTCAGTTCCCTATGTGCATGTTATACTAATGAACACAATCTTAGGAAGGTAAGGCGAGGTTGGGGCGATGCTATAAACACCAAGAAGTTATTCTCCATTCCCCTGCCTCCCATCCAGAGGGTGATCAGGGCTTTTCAGAAAGTGTTTAGCTGATACAATCTATCCTATTGTGATTGTCAATTTACAGTGCAAGGGATTGAGTGATGTTGCTTCTTAACGTAGTGAATATGCTTCTGTATGTTTCATCTGTGTGGTTTAGGCTGTGTTGAAATTGCATCAATTTGCAGTGTTAACTGTTATGCAGCATAAATAGAGCCTGCATGGAAATTTGAATTGGGAACTAAATGAGCAGATGCAGAGATAATTCCAACTGTCACTATTAATATTTCCAATTTTTTTTTTTTAACGCATACTTCTCCGATTTTAAATACAAGTTTGGGGCTATGTGTGGATAAACAGGAATCCATTTTTACTCAGATATGGCTCACCAAGGTACCAGATAAGCTGGTGTACCCACAGAGCACATCAGGGGTGCCACATTGTGACTTGCACAGAAGGCACTCGCTGCCTGCCTTGCAGGAAACACCTGCTGTGTGCCCAAGGAGTTGTGTGCTACTGACTCTGCAGATGAAGACATTATCAACACACAAACAGATTCTCCCTCAGCCCTTTGTGACTTTCCAGCTCATAGTTTAAGGGCCCCTTAATTCAGTTTCCCTCTGGGGCCATACCAGCTGAGAGGGCACAAAGCTCAGATGGAAATCCTCTGCCAGATGCCAACAAATAGGCAAGATTTCGTAGAAGAATCCTGTGCGGTTTTAACATTGTATTTTGTTTATATAGACAGAAAAAGAGCTTGGAATTAATGTCATCAAATGTGTGCAGCTATCTTTACCTATAAACAGACCTGAATCCTCAGCTAGATATTCCTTCCTCCCTAGATGAGGTGGGGATATAGGGAAAAGCAAGTGCTTGGAACATATTGTTAAGAAGAAGGTCTGCAGGAAAGAACATTTCCTCTCGTTATCTCATTTATCTGTTTTAATTTTATAGACAAGACAAATATTTCCCAGGCACCCCTAGCCTACCCAGCATAGCTGCACTTGCTGCATATTTCTCCTTAGCACACTGATTTTACAGATCTTCATCCTAAAATTTGTAGGGAATAGCTCCCTCCCCTGCAAAAGATAAGGAATTACTGCAAGTCATAGAGGACCAATCTTGTACCTATTCTGTAAGTGTTAAAGGGAAAATCAGCCCATTTAGTTGGATTGCAGTGGTAAATTGCACTTGCTGATACATCTGTACAGTATTTACTATGTTTAGAGTGTCTAATTTGTGAATTGTACTCAAGACATCTAGGTTTTAAATTAATTTACACATATAAGAGTCTTTTAGAAACACAATAGAAACAGCTCATTAAGGAAATTTTTCCCTAGAAAAAAACAAACAAACTTCTGATAGGCTTATCTTCTCTGATTGGGGGGCTTATACAGTCTTTCAATAAAAAGAAGATAAAAGAAGCATCTGTTTCATAATCATCATTTAGACAGCATAATAGTGTCAGAATGCGAATACTACAAGAACTGCAGATGCTGGGTCAGTCCTCAAAAAGTATTTGATATCCAAGGCTTTGAGAACAGTGTAAGATTAGCATATACAGAGAGAAATATTTTCATTAAAAAATCACCCCAAAGCCCTCAAAACCCCACTTTCCTGCAGGATAAAGCTTTAGAGTTCGCTTTCATGAATTGTAATGTGTCAGGTGTTTGCAAGAAAGCGTATGAAGTACCGTAACAGATTACGCATCCTCTGGAAGAGGTATGGCCTAAGAAGAAAATTAGTGGGTTTACCAAAGATGAAAAGTGATTTAGATAATATTTACTGTTTGCACTTGCTTAACTAGTATTTAGAAGTATCCATACTAATTGAGACCCCTGGGTAAAACACTAATACAAATAATAAATATATTGTGAGCACTGATCAAAGTCCCCTTCTTCCCTTGTCCTAGGATTAGAAGTATGAAATGACAAGAAACATTATAATATATTTTTTTAAAAAATAGAAATCATATTTACAACAATAAACTTCTATGTTGTTATCCAGTGAATTTGTAAAGGTTTTTTAATGGACACGTCCAGCTGTGGCAGCACAAAGGCCTGCTCATCCCAGAATCAAAATGCTCCCTTCTGGAGCAGAGTGGGAAGAAGGAGTAAGACACTTGTGTTTTAAAACTGGATGAAGAAGTTTATGTGCTGACCTTAGTTCGAAATTAATATAAGTTTATAATATCCTATGCATTTTGCAGGCCCACAGTTGTAAAACAGGCTATTAACCTTGCTCTATAGCATCTGCTGAAGAGTCCAGAATTTTTACTTCCACTAACATGTTTCTCCTGGTTCTGAAAGTATGATTATTAGGAAGCATGTCTTTACCTTTAGCAATACTCCCTCTATCCATTGGTAAAACACATATAAGAAAAGTAGTCAGAAGGAAACTGACTATTGTAAGAACAATAAAAAATGGTGCTGCACTAACAGGTGGTGGTGGATTTACCCTGCCTGGACAGCAAGTGCCCACTAAGCTGCTCTGTCATTCTGCTCCTCAGCAGGACTGGGGGAGAAAATAAGATGGAAAAAAAAAATGTGGCTTGAGAAAAAGGTAATTTACTAAAAACAAGGGAAGATTGCACATGTGTAAGCAAAAGGAAAACCAAAAGATTTTGTTCTCTACTTCCCATCAGCAAACAATGTCTGGCCTCTTCCTGGGAAGAAAGGTTTCAGCACCCACAGTGGTCACTCCGGAAGGCAAACATTGTAAAATAACAAATGTCCTTCCTTCCTCCTCCTTTCTCTTAGCTTTCATATTTGTTATAAAGTATGACATATCCTTTTGTTCAGTGTGGGTCAGCTGTCCTGATTTTGTCCCCTCTCAAGATCTTGCCCACCCCCAGCCTACCGCTGGAGTGGTGGAATGTTGGAGCGACAGCATGGATGCTGTGCCATCACTGCTCAGCAGTAGCCAGAACAGAGGGGTGTTATCGACACCTTTCTAGGTCCCAATGTAAAGCATAGCACTGTGGGGGCTCTGGGAGGGAAGTTGCCTCCATCTCAGCCAGAGCCATACACAGGTTACATGTCTATTCCCATTTTCATGAGAACTGGCTACCAGGCAGGGTGCAGGGTACAGAGCACTTCAGGTCTCCACCTGTCACTGCTGACATCTAACATTCTCAGCCTTTCCTTTGCTTCCTGATGAATCTTTACAAAGATGAAAGAGGAATTCAGATCACAGTCATTACCAAACTATTCCTGGAATATGAGAAATAACCCTGGCAGAATTAGTAACGTGGGGTTCTGGATGCACTGGCCTTTGTTTCCTTTTCCTTTTTTCATTCGTCAAATATTTTAAAACCTGCAAATACATTTTGGTTATTGTTGGCACTGTTTTGTTGGGTTGCACATCATACTCTGGAGTCTAATTTTTCAGCCATGATAAAGGGCATAACCTTACTGAGACTGATTATGCTGCCCCAGATTCTTCCAAATTACACACTGGCCCACAGCTGAAGACAGTGTGTAAATATATAAATATACACATACATTGCAGTTCTTATCTTTCAAAGATATCCCATTAGATATGCCATTAGCAAAGACAAAATAGTGAGAATAGTTATTGATATAAGAATTACAATAGGTGGATATCCATTTAGTTTACTAACTGTAGAATAAATACACTATAATCTGAAAAAAACAAAGAGAGTAAAATCTCATTAAGATTATTATCTTCTTTTGCATTATAAGACCCAATATTAAGCTATATTGAGATATGCTGAGACTTACAAGGAGCAGCTGAGGTCACTTAGTTGGTTCAGTTTGGAGAAGAAAAGGCTGAGGGTGCCTAATCACAGTCTACAACTTCCTCAAGCAGGGCAGAGCTGTTGATCTCCTGCCTTTGGGGAGCTGCAACAGGACGTGACGAAATAGAATGAAGAAGTTCAGATTGAACATTAGAAAAATGTCTCTCATCTGACAAAAGCTGAGGAAGAGTATAAGGAACAGCACTCATGAATAATGTCCTTTGATGTGGTTTAGTGGTTTAGGGGTATGTTGTGCCAGAGAGTTCATATTTCTAATTAGTCAGGAGTAGCCTGGAAGTAGGAACTGCTAAGCAATTAACTGTGGGTGTAGATCCCATCAGGAATTAAGCACAGGGAAGCTTTTGGTGAAATCCCACTCTTCCTGAAATTGAAAGCAAAACACACCTATTGATTTCAACAGCATCAGCAATGTATTGACTGCATCATTTACCGGCTCACCAGCCAGTTTGTCCTTGGTCTGTTTGCTTTTCTCATCCTTTAATGCATCCAGTGTGACTATCACCTCCCATTTCATGCTAGAAAGGCCATGTAACCAGCAGCTTTTTCAATCCACAAGAGCAAAATGTTGAGATTCAACCAATGGCCTAAAATCATGGCTCTATTGATTTAGTGTCTCCTGCAGTGAGGTGGCATGGTTGCAGTGGGTAACATCAACCTTGTCAGCAAAGCTATCTTCATTGCTTGTGGCCTTTGGGACTGAAAAGAGTTAAAACCAAAAGGAATGAGGTGAACTTTACAATGATGTTACCCCTCGTGCATTGCCAAATAAATAATTCCCTGTGACACTGCAGAGACTGAGGACCCAGTGCTGGGAGTAAAAGGAAAGCTGGGCTTGTGTCATGACTGTATTCAACTAAAAGCTGGTGTCTTCAAGTTGCTTTGTTGATGGCAGCATCCAGAAAATTCCTAAATGTTTAAAGGAAAAATGAAATACATTATGGATTTTTCACAGTCTTCACACTGGGAAGAGTTATGTGCAACATTAAGCTTAAATTGATTTTCAGTGTTTGAGCACTGGCCTGGACAGTGGGTGTAATTATAATCTACAGTTATTTAAATAACAGAATTGAGTGCCTGGGTTGCAACCGTTCTCATTGGTTTACAATTATGTTTTGTTAAGGAAACTCTTCTTGTGGTTCTGAGAGATGAATTTAATTGGGAACTGTAAACACCAAATAAAATCTGCCTTTGCTCTTTAAGCTGTGATAGTTTTGCCCAAGTACTCAGATTAGAAACAAACAATGAAAATAGAAGCTGAGCAACAGAAAAACCCAGCTGCTGTAAAGCACATCTCGTGGGAACCATAAATCTATATTTATAAAAAGTTTAAATTTGCCATGATCCTTTGTCAATACATTTGGTTTTTGAGGTCTTTTCCACCAGCTTTGTGCAAAACAGGCAGAAAACTGGCCTGAGTGGTACCTGTGGATCATCAGAAAATTCAAATTCACTACAATCTAAATCAGAACTCCTTTCTTCATCCCGTGTAAAGAAGGTATTTTGGGACTCAACAGCTGCTAAAATGGGTCCTGGGAGGGCTTTGGGTCTCTACTTTTACGTTCGCCCAAGGAAACAGTCCCACAGGAGCTAGGGCATGATAAATCTGCCAGCTGACTCAGAGAAGAAAGATATCTGTCACAGACTGTGTTGCAATCCTTAGCTACTAGTTACATTTAGACAAAAATTATGTGTGGCTATTACATGCTCATTTCCTCATTCAGAGTGAGAAAACAAGACCGATTTATAACTAAATGTGTGTGACAGACTTCTCACCTAATCCTTCAGCTTCTGAATACCCTCAGTTCCCAGTGAGGTCATGTGAAATATGGGAGTTATAACTCCTATAGCACCTTGCAAAGACATGAAGGAAAGACTATTCAGGGGGTACAAGTTCAACAGAATCAGTGACAGAGCTGTGGTACAGAGGTCACACCAGGGATTTCACACATTTTCCTTACCTTGTGATTGCATTCTGAATGAGTCATATTTAGGGTGTGGGTTTTTTTTCTCTGCACAAACCATTATGGAGTTATAATAGTAGCAAAGTGTAATGTTAGCCCCTATGATTTGAGTGATGTTCCTCTAATTTGCAATCTCTTAATTAAGGTCTGACACGGCTCAGCTATTATTTACACTTATAGTGGTTGGCCATCTGGGCTTCACTAATAAATAAGCACTTTAATGACTGAACTACTTAATAAACCTTCAGTGAGAGAAGATGAAAATTAAAGAAATTCTTTCATTACGAAAATATGTTGTGCCATCTAATTGTTCAAAAGCAGATGTCACTCAAATTCAATTAAGCTGTTTAATGACCTGCATGCTTATTACCAACTTGATGGAAGGTTTGACACAGTTAAAGTAAATACAAATGGCTGGTGTGATTTTATCTTGTCATGTTTCTGCTTTTTGCTACTTTCCCAAAATATCCATGTCAATCTGTGTTTTTTTCTTATGATATATGAAAAATTTGCATTGTCTGGTCTAAAATAAGAGCTTATGAAAATTGTTAACAAACATATTTTTCTTATTTTCACTTCCAAATGCGTAGTTTTTGTCTCACAAAGAATGTGTCAAGTTATTCAAATGTGAGGCAGTCATGAATGCTGTTGCTTAGATAGGCAGCAAAGCTCCCCAAGCAAGATCTTAGTTTAGTGATTTAGCTTCTTTTGTTAGTGACAGATTGGGAGAGATATTAAGGCTGCTTTTTCCCTGTAAACAATGTCTTATAACGTGCCAAGCTTTACAGCACGTTAATGAAATCCATATACAAGTTCCTCCTGGTTTATTAAGAAACAGACGTGCAATATTCACTGATTATTAAAATGTTATTCAGCACTTCAGATTTTATAATGTGCTTCCCCCTTCCTTGTTTCCCTCATCCTCATGACTTTTTTAATTAGCTAATTATTACTTACAGAATTAAGAATGCATTATCTTCATTACAAATGTTGCAGACTTCATGGCCACACAGCTCTCACTGCATTATGAGGTGACTATTTCAGTCTTTCCCGACAGAAATATGAAGCTGTGTGGATGAGGCGTAGCTCATCCTGGCTCTGCAGTGGTGATAGACTTAAAGAAGTTCTAGAGGTGCTGTGCTTCCCACAGCCATGTGTACCTGCCAGCTGCTGCCGTGCTGCAGAACTTCTCCTCACAGAAGTCACTGCCCACGTACTTTCCTTGGCCTTGCTGTGGGCAGCAAGGTCAGCTGCACCTGCCCAAAGCAAACGTCAGTAGGAAATGTTTAGTCCTGCATGGGAGTGGGGGAAGGACTAAAAAGACATTCGTCTTTTTTAAAATCTGTTTTTTCCACTAGATCTGGTGCAAGTATCTATTTATTATAAGCAAATTGAGTTTTTCAGATGTGTTGGTAATTCTGAAACAATGACAAACCCAAGAAGAAATCCTGAAGTAAATCCTAAAGCAGATGCTCTGGATGGATGGCTTCCTGCAAAGGAGTAGGAAGAGAAGCCTGTCCTTCACACATTGACCTCAGATCCAGGATCTGATTTCCAGACTCCAGGATGGGAAGCAGATGACCTGGGAGCCCTGGAGGCCCAGAACCGTCCACATGGTGACACAGCCCTAGAGCAATAGAGCCTGAAAAATAAGGCTCTTCAGCATCTGGTGCTGCCAGGCAGCTGGCAAGCCTCCAGCTGAGCATAGTCTATGTCCCAGCAGAAGGCTTTGAATAGGATGCATTTCTGCAAAATGCTTGCATTTAGATTTGTAATTTTTCATTTTATAAAACAATTTTAAGACTACTTTTGCCACATCCCAGCCTACATTTTTGCTGTGTCAACAACCTGCAGTAGAACTTATGTCCATTTTTCTCTTCTTGCAGGAATATTGGGCTAGCTGCAAAGCACTGTTCCACCCTCTAATTCTTAAATGTGTCCCTGTGTTTCAGAAAACAGCCAAAGGTTCTCTTTGAGTAAAGGTTTTGCCACATGTGTTTTGAGGTCACTGAAACAGTTGGGTCTTTTTAACTCTTAACATTTTGGATTGGATCTCACCCCATTTGTGCTTTCCCATGTACAGAAGTCATCCATATGTGTTAGGAGCTAGGTATGTTTATTTACCTATCAATGTACTAATAGCAAGATTGGAATTGTGAGGACTTTATAGTTCAGACATGGCTAAAACTTGTGACATAGAAAAAGTTCTAAGTTGCTCTGGAAGAAAATACAGATTTTTTAAATTTTAATTTGGAATCATGAGAACATAGTCAAGCTAAACTTACTTGACAACCAAGTACTAGAGATTTGCTAGAGACCCTTCTGAATAGTTAAAAAAATGCAACAAAATAAAGTGGAACCAAACCAGTGATTTCAAAAATGGGTGTCATTCTCCTTCTCATTTCTGTGTCTATGGTCATCATTTGCAATTACAAGTTCTTTTGGAAGGTGAATCACAAGCGTGTAAAATATGCTATTGTACTGGTCTGAAAGCCAACCAGTGAGAGACTCGAAATCAGAACTAAAATTTAATTGGAAAATACAAAATAAATGCAGTAGCACAAAAACACTGACAGTCAGGATACAACCTGACACCCTGTCGGTCAGGCTGGTGGTAGCAGTCTGATTAAATGGTGGCTGCAGTCCTCCTGAAGTGATAGATGTGGTTCTGTTGAAGCAGTGATCCTGTAGAAGGGTCTGGTCTTCCTCTGAAGCTCCAGTGGTGGTTATGTAGCTCTTGTCCTCTGGGAACCCAGTAGGTAAGGACCACTTGTGGTGTTCCAAACCTCAGATTATATCCAGGGAGGAATGCTTGGTTCCTCCCCCTGGGCAGAGCATCTCACAATGGGATGATGTAATTTTATGAGTCATGCAGTGAGGCTGGATGGCACATCAAGAGAAAAATATGACTCCAGAGGGAGTTATCAGGGATGTGTCATGATAAAGAACACTGCCCCACCTGGTTTTTACATACTTTTGGTTGCATCTCATATTGTAACCCAAGCTATTCTCTTTTCCTCCAGCTCCTATGCTTCCTCTGTTCTGTACAGTTTCTACTTCTAAGATGTTTAGCCAGTAAAATTCTACTGAATTATGCTAGGACACACATCTTCCTTAAGGAAGTTCCCTTTTTTTCCTTGATTAAGTTCTTCTCATAGGTACTTGTCTGGGTGAAGTCTCACTTATGTGGACTCATCTGGGTGAAATCTCACTCTGTCTGCTTCAGAGTTAAATGTAACATGGGCCTTTCCCTAAGGCAAGGCTGGCCACATCTTATAAAAATGATGATCTTTGCACCAAGTGCTGTGATTATTCAACAGAGGACTGAGTCTTTCACTTGGGATATTTCATAGGAAAGTGGAAACATGTCCTGCCAGTGCTCAGAGCTGACTGAAATCCATGCTGGCACATTTAGTACAGTTCTGAGCTAGGTCTGTTCATTCATATTCCTGTGGCTCAGAGTAGGGGTGGTGTATAGCTTGTGCAGCTCTGTACAACACTGTCTTTTTTTCAGTCTGAAAAGAAGGGATGATGTTATATAAGGATATGATATTAAAAAGGTAGTCTGAAATTAACACAGACAATTCTGAAACTCGAACAGATCTCCAGATGTCCTCCAATCCCACAGCTTTTAAAAAATTAAGTACAAATATCTTGTGATTTGCTACCCAAGGATTGCCCTGTCCACTTGGTCTTTTTAGCTGTGGCTACATGTCACTAAATGCTCATCAACAAATCCCGTTAAAAAAGCTACATCCACCATTTCTGCCACTTATTCCCACTTCTTCTTAGCTCTGATAACCCAGATTTTCATGTGACTCTTCACAGGTGCATTTGTGGAATAATGCAGACTAAGTGATCACTTTCTAACATTTCTTTTTTAAGGAAATCTTTTATTTTAGGCCAGAACACTTAAAATTTGTTTGGAGAGCTGCCATGCTCAAATCCAGAGATGATAAACTTTTGGAGAGGGGGTATAGAGGAACACAGCTGGGTACAAATGTAAATCTGGAAGTGGATTTGCTGCCAATACAATACAATAGCAGCTTGTGTGAAGAGAGAGCTGCTTCCCTCTAACTCACTATCATTTAAAAATTGAAAATTCTCAGTTAAGCTCTTTTAGCATTTTTTGATGGTGAAATTCTCAAAATTAAGAAAGGATTTGCAGAACAGGACAGTCAGGAAAAGCTGCCAGGCTTTTAATGACTTCTGGAAGCAAGAAATAATCCAACAGGTTTTGGTGATGAATGAACCCAAAATTTATTAAAGACAAAACCTCTTTCTCTGTATGTTCTCAGGACAATCCTGCCTAAATAAGAGTAGGTAAGGGGAAAAAAACCCCATATATTTCTATTCACATGCCCCCCCATTCATCTGTTTTATTTATGAATTGCATCTCATCGTAAGCACACACAACTTGCAACAAAGACTGTCTCCATATGCCTGTCTGTGAGAGACACAGCACACGATTCCCAAGACTGGCTGTGGTTCCTGGCTAGACTGGCTTAAAAATTATGTATTAGTTAGATGTTTTCTGTCCATGGAGATAAAAAAGGAAGTACTTCAGATGTACTTCTAACAAGATAATACGTTTGCTCAGGCTGAGGTCTTACTCTTTTAAGTAAATTACAATAAAATATAGTTGCTACTGTGATTTTCTAAACATATGGTTTTTTGACTAATTATTGTTCCCTTTCAGCTTGTTGTGTCAGAATTAATTTTTTCTTTCCTGATCTGTGTTTGGATCTCACTTGATGGTCTCAGCTAAGTTTGAAGTATTACCACAGTGAATTAAATTGCTCTATTGCTATGCTGATTAAAAAAAAAGAAAAAAGAAAAAAAGGCAAGTACAAATCTTATTTCCCAAAGACTATTATATCTAGCATGGTTTTCATTCAGGGCTGTCATTCAGATACTAGCAATTACTTCAGATATTGGGAAATAGTTTAATCTGACCACTTGTTTCATCCATCTGTCCTGAAGGAATACCTAAATTTACTGGTACACCTTGAAGCTGCTTCAGTTTCATAATGCTCTTTGTAACTCAAGTGGCTGGAAAAGGTAATAGCTGAATACATGGACTGACCTGTCCAGATGATAGCCACTGCCTCAATAAATACTGTATATGTTTGCACTTTGGATTGTGCTGAAGTGGACACATGGGTAGCCAAATGAATGAGCCTATGGCAAAACTTATGCAAAAAAATAAATGTCATCCTTTTCTTGGACAGCACTGCAGGACTCACGAAAGACTTACTGTGCTTGCATTTATGCTTGTCTCTTGTCTAAAGCAAATTTTTGGTTATCATTCTCAATTTATGTATTGTAGATTTAAGTGGATTTCCCTTTAAAAGCATCCTGATGCTGCCAGAACAATAAGGTTAAACATGAAAAGCTTAAACATCCTCCAGATATATGCCAAAGAGATTCCCATTACAAAACAGAGGAAGAGTAAAAGGCTCATGCTAGAGGGTCTGTCATGAAGATCTTATTTACAAGGAAAGCACTTATTTTACAGTATCTGCAGATAATAACAATAATATCTAAATTGAGAGAAATCTGTGAAGAATCTCTCAATTCCTTCTTTTACATCTTGATAAATAAAACATTTTCTTTCACTGAGTACATACACCTTTGGGGCTGCAGTACTTCCAGTACTATTAAAAAAAGAGGTGTGATACTCAATTGCTCAATTTTTTGAAGCCCTTTCCATCCACTTGCATGTCTCTTAGTGCTAGAAGAATTAATAGATATAGTGCCACTGCCTGAAGCACAGCTGGGTAGAAGTGGTAACAGATTGTCTAATTTCTAACGGGCTGACTTAACCTTAAAAATTTGGCTGTGGTTCTGCACTATATGAAACAGATAGGTTGTTTGTACAATTAGGCCTTAAGTGTTAAGTTCTTCTCTTGATTAAAATGCCCAAGACCTCTATTACCAACTATCAGCTAAGGTGTGTGTGTCTAGTACAGGAAAGTATACAACCCTGAGGGTTAAATAATGTTTGCCAGGCAGCTGGGGACAGAAGGGTAGCACACTGCACATTTCTGCCCCATGTTACTCCTGCTCTTAATTTGGTGAATCAAACCATTTGTGGATCATAACCAAATTTATTTGTGTTTATCAAAATCCCACATCTCATCAAGGGCCTGACTCTGCTCCATCAGTGAACATGCCAGAATTTTTGGATTAACAACTTTCCAAGTTATTATGCTGTCAATTTTCCTGCTTTTCTCTTTAACTAAGACCAGGACATCTCAGGCAGCAGTGGCCAGACATCAGTGTCTTGGTGCAAGCATCTGCTCCTGAGCCTGCAAAGTTAGAGGCTGTACTGGGCACAGGTGCACAGTCCTCCATATGTGTTTTGAAACTGTTCAGACACAGTTATTGTGAACTGCGATTTAAATCTGCTGCTTCTATTTTGAACTTGTCATTGCTCCCTTTTAGATCTAGACCAACTGTTGCAATTTTTAATATACAACCTTAGAAAATGATTTTGAGGACCAACAGGAGAGTACTGATACATTCTTTGAAAATTGATGGTGTTTTACACCAAGGAGGTGCCAGTTGTTTTGGGATCCCAGTAAGAAAGGCATTGACACTCAGAGCTTGTTAGATGATTTATTAAGTATGGAAATTGTAGAGGAGGTGACAGCAATGTGAGTCCCTTTGGAAGCTGGGAAGTGCAGCTGTTGCAGAGTCAGAGAAGCCCTCCTTGTGACAGCTCACCACACAGCATTCCACTGGGACTGGGGTTTGCCAGCTTGGTGTTCACTGGCATTCCCAGGGATAGTGCACTCCAATACTCTTACCTTGATAAAGATACAGTTCCCAAAGAGGTGTATACATTATTTGAAGTGCACAAGATAAGGCACCACACATGTAATTATGGTTAATACATATTGAATACATGAAAATTGGTTACCTGTGAATTTATGTATACCTTGATCAGTTATACTTTGGTATAAGGCAGCTGTATGTAAGAAAAAAATTGCTTTTCAATAGAGTGCCTCTTCTGGGGCCTCTGCTCTGTTTGAGCAAGTAGTCTTGTGCTTTTCATCAGATTAAGTTTTTATTTGCTATTTGATTTAAGTTCCAGATGAAAATTCTTTACCAAAACTGAATTACCAAAAGCAGAATATATCACTGAACCATTTTTCCGTGTGACAGTTTCAATTATAATTGATTTCCAGTTCTGATTTGCTTTGTTGCACGTGCTCTTGACAGTATTTGGTACAGCTCTGTGCTTTCCTGACACTTATTAGCCAATGACCTCGATATTTAAAATGAGGCTTGCGTGCCTTTGCCATAGCCCCTAAGAAAAGAGTTCAGGATTCCCTGCTCCATCACATCACATCAGGTACCTCTTTTCCCAGACCGAAAAGTAGGCCAGACATTCACATTTTTCTAGGCCTTACAGCAGAGCTAAATGAGTTTTGAAAACTACTGCTATTTTTACACTGCCTCGATAAGCTTGCTGTGAAAAGGTACACTTTGAAGGTATCACTGTGGAATATCGTCCTTGTCAGAAAAAATGATCTGATGTGAGTAGGTCCTGCCACTTGGTGAATGACAAATATTGTAATTTTGCCAATTCTTTTTCCATACAGTTTATAAAGGATAAAAGCAATTTCCAGTAACTGGACCCAGAGGAATTAAACTTGTTCAGAAATATAATTGTGAGTTAGTCTAGTTAATCACTTACAACCGATTGGAATAATATTCAAAATGTTATTAATTATCAAATCATATAGAGTACCGCAGTCAAGAGATTTGCATTAGGATTTGCAAGGTAAAACATCTGATTTATAGAACTGCCATGTTAGACATTTAAGGTTCACTCCTCATTCCTCATTGTTCCTTCATGTGTAACTTCTGACCTTTCCCAACTCTTCAAACAAAGCTTTTGAAGCTTTCTTTTCTGCTTCTATTTCCTGCAAGAAGGACCCAAGCCATGGCACCTTGCTAAACAAACGCATTGACTGATTTGTAGGGAAAAAGCAATTCCTCACCTTTCTCCTTACTTTTAAGGCTGTTTGGTTTACTCTCAACAAAACAGCAAATAACGGAGCCAGCCATTTCCCTTTAAGTCAAATGCAGTTTTCTGGCAGCAAGACCTTACACATGTCATGGCTTAGGAATGGCAGTCTCCAATTCAGTGCCCCCACCGAGACTCTCCAAACCATGCTCTGCTCTCTCTTGCTCCCCCATTTTCCCCTCTCTGTCCCCTGTAGCGGAGTGGAGAAGAAAACTGGAAACACAAAAGGCAAAGGTCAGAGCTTGAGATAAGAACAATTTACTGGAAACAGCAATGAAACAAGAAAATGAACAGTAGCAGCAACAATACTACAATAGCAACAATACTAACGACAGACAGTACAAGAAAATAAATTTTGCACAAGGAAAAAATCCCCCATAATAGAAAATACCAGAGGGCTCCCTCTGCCATGCTTACTCCACTGCAAGGAACCTCTTTGTGGTGGCCCATTGGCCTGTGGCACAAGAGACAGAGAGAACTCTTGGTAAGAGTCTCTGGTGCCAGAGACTTACCAGTCAAGGTTAGGGCGACCAGAAAGCCTTCTCCCAGGATGCTTGTTCTGTTATGTTAATCTATCCCAGTTTGGATTCCCCGGTTGGCTCCCCCAGAGCTTCCCCATTGGTCCCCGTTCCCTGGTCCCGCCTTTTCCCCGCCCCCAGATAAAACTGTGAGTTTCGGGCTCATGTTGGTATTTGCCTCTGCACCCTTCGGCAGTGTAGCAGCAATAAATGCTCCTGCCGGAACGCACACAAATGCCCTTCTCGGCTCTTTGCTACCGACTGTAACACTGAACGCACCCGTGCGTCTGTGGGGGCACGCGGGAGCCCACGGAGCCGGGACGGAGACAGTATTACCCCTTCTTATCAGAAGAGAGTCCCTTCTCCCCACCCCTGGCAATGATCTGAGGTGGTAGAGCTCTGCATCCCAGCCATGCCCACTCCTGGCTACGGCAAAAAGTTACCCCTGTCCTGACCAGAACCAGGACACCACATCACTACATATACCTGGGTACCTTTGCATGATAGGAGACCACAGGGCAGCATGTCTAGATGGCCTCTGACATCGCTATATCCTGGGCTTATGCCAAACACAGTCACTCCAATGTTTCCATTTTTATTAATGGGATTTCATCCCTTTAGCATAGGAAATATGTTAGGAAAAGTGTATCCTTCAAGATGGAGTCGGAAATGAATTTATGTCAGAGTGACAGCATTAAAGACAGCTGGGTGGTGAAAGCCCCTTTCCCACCCCGTTAAAAACAATAAAGAGCCCCTTTGGTTAATACATACCCTGTGAGTGACTGATCATACTTGTCACTTCAAACACTGCTTCAGAGGGGCTTTGAGTTGCTTAAGGGCTCATTGGTAGACAGAAAAAGAAAGAAAGAAAGAAAATTTGTAATTAAATCTGTTCAAGCAGCAGACTTCAGTTTTAGTTTTGCTGCTCTTTTAACCAAAAAATTCAAGCAGCAATTTATAAACTGCCATCATCCAGAGAATTCCTTTCAGTGAAGTAACACTTCCATAATTCAAAGCTATCTGATAGCTGGCCTTTGAAATTACAGCTGAATATGGACTCAATTCTAAAGGTGTCGCTTGTACAGAACTGTATTTTTTTAGCAGTGTCAGTCCACAGGCTGCACACACACAGTAGAAGGCACAGAACAAATTTATGTTTAAAGCTTCGTGTAATAGAACAGTTGATATTAAAAAAAACCCCCAACTTCTTCCTTGCTGGCACATATTTCCCCATTCAGCATATCTCCTCCTAGTTTACTTGTAAAAAATTCAAATTAAAATAATCTGCTTGATGTAGTTATATTCCTAGACTTTCAGTCTACTCTGATTCTGTAGGCAAATGGTACTGAAACAGCAGTTTTAGGGAGACACCTCTGTAGGCATGTATCAGTTGCAGCAGAAAACAAGGAAAAACACATTGTAGCACATTGTTCTGGGGTCAAGTCCACCCATAGCTTTACCACAAATATGAATTCATTAATTATAGCATAAATCTGCTCTACATTTTTCAAGCACTTTGGATCTGGTATTCCATCATCAGATGAATGTTTTCCCAAACCATAGTTCTTCCTGGGAATTTAATGTAGAGGAAATGCTGTGAACAGGAGCTGCACCAAACTGTCTCATAAAGACTCTCTACTATCACTTCTTGTTTTTATTACTATCCTCTGGAGTTGTTCTTTCCTTCTGCCTCCATTGTATGCTGATTTTTTGTTTCCAATTCTTAACATTCACTGTACACTTTGAATAATAATGGAAGTAAATTCTTACTTGGATTTTTTTTTTCTCCACTGAACAGAAATTTTTTGCAGTGGTCCCATTCCACCTGAAGAACTTGAACATATATATTTGCTTGATTTTTTCACAACTCCATTTAAGTATCTGGCCTTGCCCTATAGGGTAGTATCCTAGTTCCTGCCAGTTTCACATCTCAATGCAATGGCTTGGCCAAAAAGTGACCTAATGTGCATACATTCTCATGATCTAAAACACTGGAATTGAAAAGCTAAGCACTTATCCCTGTGAAGACAATAAACTCTCTTCCTTCTGTTGCAAACCGCAGCTGTACCCTGTGGGCTCTACTGTCCTTCTGACAATCCCACTTCCTGCTGCTCAGTAGCCAAAGGATTAGTATTAAGCTAAGCATTTCAAAGCCTTGTCTGTAAAATCTCTGGATCCCATAACTACAAAGGCTGATGAGAAAGTTCAATCACTACTGAACAGCAGGTCATAAACAAGGAATGCCTCCTTGTTTCTGCAATATGTTATTTATTTACATTCTGTCTTTCCAACTGGATTTTCAAGAGTATGACACATCCAAGAGCTTAAATTCATCTGAATTTGGAGAGACTTCCAGAGTCTTTAAGGTTTTAAATTTCCTTAAAACACCAACTGCAAGGAACAAAATTACACAGCCACCTGTGGCCATCCGTTAACCCATTGCTTTTCCTATTCTCCCACTTTTCCCTTGCCCCTAGCCTTGGCCGCTCCCTCGGGCTCTCCCTATTGGTTCCTGTACCCCAACCCCGCCCAGGGACCACGTCTGAGCCCCTGAGAAAAAGTTGCTGCACCCGGACCAGGAGGTCTCTCTGCCTCTGAGGGTTGCTGGGACAAGATGTGATTAAAGTCCTCTCAAACTCTCATGGGAGACCCTTCTTTCCTCCCTTGCCATCACTGGTTGTAGCGCTGCTGGCTGCCGGAGCAAGGCCGCGGGGCCGTCCGAAATGGACTCTGGGATGTGACCGGGTCGCAGTGCCCTAAGCAGCCCTGCTGAGCTCTCAGGAAGCTACAGCCTGCTAAGATAAATCTAGCAATTATAACAAATGGCACCCCTAAAAACATGATTCCAAATCTATTTTGTTTTCTTTGCTTTTTTCCCCTGAAAATACCTTTTTCCTTTTTACTTACAATTTTATCACCTTTTCTTCACTTATCCATGTAATTGGAGTGGGGAATGGGTTCATGTTCCTTTTTTGGTCTTTTGTAATTCTATTATTTTCCCTCACAGTTTATCCTTTCATACTCAGATATTCTTCCCCCTTGATGATGTTGATGTGTGTGATATACTTCACATTCCATGCGTATTTTCCATTTCTAGTAGGAAAGTGATGTTTCGATTCAGTTTTCCTATATGCTGGGATGTATGTGGAAGAAGAAAAAAGATGTGAAACCAGCAACACATGCCTGGAGTTCTCACTGGATCTTAGTGTACCAGTATTAACCCGATCTCCTATCGGTTCAAATTTGGAGTGTCTTTAAATATATATTTCAGTAATTTAACAACTATTAGAGTAGACATTTGAACTTTTATTAATGTTTTAGAAACTGAAATCACACACCTGGTCACGAAACTCACCAAAGGAAACAAGACTTTTATTTGTAATTAAGAAAATTGTAAGTAATGGCTAAAAGTGATTGCTGCCTGAGACACTCATCTTTCAGAAACCAGAGTCTGCTGGTGCTGCATATGCAGGACACAACAGTCTCAGGATTTCACCCCTCAGTCAGACGCAGCTCTCACCACTGACCAGGATAGGTATCCAAGGTCCACCTCAGTACAAGTTCCACTGCTCTGTACAAAGGCTACCAATGAGACCCATTTTTAAATGTCTGTCCAGTAACTCCTTTCTATACAGTGATCTTTAGTATGAACAAATACATAATTATTAATTTATTTCTACGCACTATATTTAGAAAGAGAATGAAACATGTACATTTCAACTCAACAAACTACACATTCATTTGGAGCATTCATTTGGAGTTGGATGAAGGTTACTGACGACAAAGTTTTCCCAGTTATGAAACAGAAACTAAAAGACAAATACAAGAAAAACCTAATTATTTGGAGAAATCTTTATTAAGCATTTTAATACGATATTCAATAGCAAAAAAAAATCATGTGATGCATACGTAGTTTTTTAGGCAGGGATCTCAGACAAGGCATGCGGTGAAACTGATTCATTTTACACTGCAGTTCAAAACATCTTTTTATTTGTTACTTTATAAAGACTCATTTAGAAAAAATGTACAATATCAATATCTTTCAAAGTTGTTAACAAAAATCTAAAAATAGAAATTCACATTTTCATACACTCTGTACAATAAAAGCAGAAAAGATTGCCTTCAATTTAGCATCTAACTTCTGAAAACATGTTGGTATGGCCAGTTTCTAAAGTTTTATAATATTCATTTGCCGTAAGTTTTTTGGTTGATGCATTTATGCAAAAATTCTAGAAAACTTTCTTAAGTCAGTAGACTCTCTGATAAACTGCTGGTTCAATTCCAAAATTGTTTTATTTTTCAGAATTTTTAAAGGAAATATGCACTCACCACTTTTAATATTGGTTGTCCCTAGACACCGATCAATAAAGAACAATATCCTTCCTTACAACATATAAACCCAGTATAATTTTTTACAATATAAGAAAACTACCAGAGGAAATTTGATGAAACTTTAAATGACAAATTGCATAATCTACTAAATGGCCCTGAAAAATGAAAAAAATAAAATGTCATCTACAATCAAAATAATAATCTACTCACAAATATCCCATCTTGCTTCTGAACTTCTTTAAAAACAGCTGCTGTAAATACTGCTGTAAATACTAAGTAATTTTGCTCAGATGTAAAGCATTTGATTTGACAGGGATTTCTACATTAATTATCCTTACAGAAACATGTCCTGAATTTGTCCTAGAAACTTCCAAATGCAAAGTAAGACCACCACATAATTTTCTAGTCCAGCAGAATTTTCAATCCATGATAGCACCAGATCAGTTCTATATCTCTAAATTTAGCCCCACAATCTGATTATGTAAAATGGAAAAGGCAGATCGAGGCAGTGCAATCTGACAGTACGTTTAGCCAGATACAGGAGAGCCTTTGAAAACAGACCCAGCTAATAAGCATGCTAACAAATTTGGTACCTAACAGGGCCACCCCAGAATCGTTACCATCTACCAAATGCCAATATTCATTTTACAATTTTACACTAACTTATTTCACGGCTTGCCTGTAATTTTAGTGATAATCATTACATGGTCATGTTCACAACCCCATCAGAATCTACAAGTAACTGGTACATGTAGCAGTTACCTGAGTATTACTAACAGGAGGAGTTTGTCTAAATGTACGTATCAGTACAAAATCAAAGAAATCTCTAAAAAACTACCTCCCTGTCAAACTGTCTGAGAACAGTAATATTGGCTTGCACAAAGTAGTCTGAGTTTACTGAAGAGCTCCTTCTCTCTACCTCTGTTGACATAATTTAATACAAAAATGAACACACAGCATCATCCTGACTACATTTTTCTGAGTAAAATTCACGAGTTTAGAGTAACCTCATCACTGCCTTTTTAAGGGATAGATGGATAGTAGATTGCTTCCATCAGCCTAAGCCAAGCAGCTTCAAGTGAAAAGCTTAGCACCTCCACTTGCCCTCAGATCATGAAGTTGTATGCCAGGAAAAAAGCAGATATATCACAGTATAATTCCCATTCCCATTCATATATAAACTAAAAAATCATACATACAGGTTAAATTCCTAAGAAAGAAACAAAGATTTATTTTTTTTTTAAATACAGTCTCTGATCCCAACACCCCCCCCAAGAAATTGATTCTTACTGGATTACTTCCAATTAGCAACACACAACTATACAACATCTTCAGCAACTGTAGTGTCAAAAATTTGGTAATAAACTTGATTTTTCGTTGCATCTCTGACATTATAGGACCTGATGAAGCATTCCAGCCACGGCAAGTCACCTACCAACAAAATCCAAATTACTGTTCAATATTAATTTCTAATTTTTATAAGAGGCAAGTATAACTTGAGCAGGATCTTAACTAGGATAGCTAAATGCATACAATAGTAAGAAAAAAAATTGTTAACTTTGAAATTGCAATTGGCATCTTTTAAGTTTCACACAAGATCTGAAATGGTGTTTAGTGACAGTCTTCCAAGACTTGTCCTCCCTGCACCAGCACTCCACAAAACACTTGGATCCAGTAGTTGTGCCACAGTATAAAATACATATATGTAAAGACTTTCCAATAATAAAAATTCATCTCCATGTGTCTCAATGAGACAATTTCAATGGTCTCAAGGGGAAAATCCTTTACAATCTTATAGGACAACTTTTTCTAAGTATGGCAAAGACTCCAGGGTGATTGCAGTGGTCACTGACAGCCATGTATGTATTTGCAGTATGCACTGGAGGTTGGAGCTGCATCACACATCCAGCTACCTTAGACATGTGTAGTTTAGGCAGAGCTACTTTGTGCCACAACACATGCATTGAACAAAAATCTCTGTAAATGGATTTGGATTAAAGATTTGCTCAATTTCCATGGATATTTCCCATGGCAAGGGATGCTCTAAATCAGCACGTGCAATCAAAAGCAGGGTATCACACAAACCACGTGCCATACGCTGAATTTCCTTTCAGTTTTCCTTAACATGCTGCGACATCCAGTACAAGGGGGCTCTGCTTAACTTCCATATGAATACAGATGGTATGCTAGTGCCTGCACAGGCATGACTGTATTCACAGATCATGGCATGCTACACGAGAATTTACTGAACCATTTATTTTCTTTCTCAAAGGGAGAGCTAATATTAAAGACATGTCTCAGAACAAATTAATTGGAACTCTGCTTTCAGACTCCAGCATTTCTCTGTTTTGAGTTTTGCCTGTGCATAAGTTAATTCTAAGACTTTGCATATGCAATAGCAGACTGAAAGACCCTTTCCCTTCCCACCCCCCTTTTAAAATAACAGCAAGCTGACCTAATTTTCTTCCTGGAGGACAGAGCGTATTCATGGTCATCTGCATCTTCTGCTGAAGAAAACTGTTAGTTAAGATTTCAGAGGCAGGAATTTGGAAAAACTTTTCCTGAAAGAGAACAGAAAAATATGAGGTGTTGAAAGAGGCGTAAGAAATCATTAGCCAGAACCTTGACTGCATGTTCTTTTAGGAACTTAAAATCAGGTAACACAACACAACAGAAGAATAATATTATTTCAAAAAACTGTTCAGCTACAGAAAAAACTCCAAACTGTCTGAAAAAATTAACAGTCTGTTTTTCAGTACCCCTGAGTATTTAGGGACTACAGCCACCTACAGAAAGCACACCTGTAGGTCTCTATACATAACTGGCAGATATCCCTCATGAACCTCTGTAACAAGACAATATCAGACAACATTATGGCCAGAGAGGATGGTCAGTCCCCCTCAACAGTCCTTCACATCTTGAGAGGAACAAAATCACTTGAAAACAAGGGGCACAGCAACCTGGCTTTGTATCTGTGGAACTCCCTTAGTGTGAGTTTCATTTTTTGACAGTTTTAGAAACTATAGAAAAAGTCTTATACTGCGGGGTTCATTTCTGAATGGAGACAGAAAATAATAAATGGAACATTAAAATGTTAGATAAACATTTTCTAGGTATTATTAAACCACATACAGTATGCATGACTAAAAAACTCCAAGTTTATTCTTTCCAAGTTTGTTACCTGATTTTGTATCTCTAAAGGCTCATCATGTTACAACTTCTCAGAGTGAGCTAAGATTTTTGTTAGTAATTTCTCATTTTTGTGACAAGATACAAATACAGAATAATCTGCCTCTGCATAATTTTTGTATGACATGCTTAATGGCAATGATCAGAAGTTAAAAGATAATCCAGCAGCAAAATTGACACAAATAACCCTCTTTCTTCCAACTCTTCTTCTCAGTATAAAACTTTTTCATT
The DNA here is from genome assembly GCF_041296385.1 of Aphelocoma coerulescens. Taxonomy (NCBI): domain Eukaryota; kingdom Metazoa; phylum Chordata; class Aves; order Passeriformes; family Corvidae; genus Aphelocoma; species Aphelocoma coerulescens. Next base: position 22,531,466 of record NC_091014.1, on the reverse strand, counting down.
TTTTTGCTTCACTGACTTTTCCTATAAGGAGGGGAGGAAAGAAAAGCACTGTGTTCATATGGAAGTGCAACTGGAAGCTAGTGTAAAGCTGCACTTCAAAGCAGCCCAGTTCCTTCTCAGGTGGTGCTGAAGGACTGGAATTTAGGCTTGGAAACTATTGGCTTGCCTTTGAAGTACCACCAGCAGGAATGTGAGCAGCTGGCACTTCAGAAGAAATTGTGGATATTTTACTTCAGCTAAACTGCAGTACTGAGCAGTATCTGATAAGAAAGTGAGCCACCATGAAGTAAAAATTTTTGGAATTTTGCATCAAGAGATGGTTTAAATCCCCCACCTTCCTTTTGCAGTCTAGTTTCTTGATATAAAAAGGAAAAAGGACAGTAGAATGAAAAGATGACTGGCTGAAATGGGGATTGTAGTCTTTGAAGTCCTTTGCTGTTAAAACACCATGTATTTTAAGAAAAACTAAATTTTTTGTGATATTACTTTTACTTACAGTCTTAAAATTAAACAAGGAAGAGTATTCTCTTCAAAGTCCCATTCAAAGTAATTTAATATAATGGTGGAAAATGTGCAGATATAGACACATTAAACTGCACTGCTGTGCATAAAAAAAATCCAACTAAATTCCTTCTCCATCCCATTTTGTCACACCCACATTGCAGTGACAGGAAAACCATCCATTCTTCAGTGTCTCAGGTAGCAGTAATGGCCTTAAATTGCTTCAGAGAAAACTGAAGATAGGTTAATTCTAAGGTTAGTAAAGTAGTTGAATAAACTGCTTCTGAAATCCGCGATAAATATCTGAACAGACATAGCTGAGTTCTGCCTAGGGAAAGAAGGTCTCCTTACCTCATGGTCATGTGAAACAAAAACATCAAGCATTACTCAATGGATAGATTCTATTGAGAGTTAAAAAAAGAGGTAGTGAGATTTTAAACTAATGCATAAGTTAGCTGCATAAATACTGAAACACTCCTATCATTCACACAGCATTCAGGCAGCATAATTTAACATTGCCAATAAAAGAGAAATTCAGCTACAGAAATACATAAAAGTTTATGGAAATACCAAATAATCTATCTTTAGGCTTCAGTTTTGTCTTTATGCTTTAATATTCTATACTCTGTACAGTATTCACAACCTTACAGCATTGTAATTATTCCTACAAAACACTGCAGGTAACACAGAATGAATATTTGTCTACATACATTTGTTATATTTAAAAACAAATAAAATCCAAACACACATCATCTGTAGAGCCTATCTTTACCCAGATTTACTTACATAATCAAAAAGGTATGCATTTAGTGCTCCTGTTTCATCAACCAGTGTAAACTTCATAATAAAAACATACTGGAGCAGTTCAATACCTAAAACTGAAGAAAAGAAAAATTGATGTTTCTCTGAGAGAATATGCAAGGCAAACTATAACTCGAGCTGACAATATCCTTCCTTTAACAGTAGCTGACTTTGGATACTGTCATTGAAAGTATAAAGTAACAGACCAAAACATAGAGGCTCTGAACAGCAAAACATCATTTAAGACCACATTGCAATTTTTGTAGTAACACTTTAATAGATGAGCCTATAAAAACACATAAAGATTTTTAAATACTTATTCCCATGCTAGTAAACAAAAAGATAACATTTGCTTAGATCCTAGATCCCACCTTAGCAGGATCCTCCAACTCCTATGTTCTTTTATCCATGGAAGATTAGAGAGGTGCTCTTAATTCAGTGCTAATAAGAATTTCACCTGAAAACTCTCTTCTGAGGAAAACAGTTTATTTCCTATGACGTAGTAAAAGCTACCAAGCTGGTTCAGAAAAAACTTTGCTGGCAGTTCTGAAAGTATTCCAGCCTAAGTAAATGACTACAGTCACTCCCTCACCGGCAGCAGTAACTGTTACGCTGCAAACGTGAAATAGAAACAGACAAAGTTACTACACCTCTGCATCAGTTTTTTCTGGGTACACCTACTTAAACTGGTAGTTATTTTTTGTTCAACTTATCTGATATACTTGCAGGTTTATAATTTAGTCTGAAAATACAGATGATAGAAGAATATATACATAAAATAGTGTAACTGTCAGGAAGCATTAATACTGTTTTCATTTTGAGAACTGTCAATCACTGCCAGTTATATATTACCTTACAATTATTTAATAGGATACAATTATGACAGTTTATTTAAGAAAATCACTGTATTGCTCAAATAGTTTTCTTCTTTTAGAATGTGTTTACCAAACTTATATACTGCTAGATATTCCAACTTAATATGTTAGAATATGAATTGATAAACATGCAAATATTCTTTTTCCTTAATGCATTGTAAGGTTTTAAACTCAATTTCCAGCATTTTAACATGTTGACTGCATACAGTAACACAAGGAACACAGAAAGCATAGAATACACATAATTGTTCTGGTGTAATTCCTTTCATTTGAATATTATCTCTTGCAGACTCTCTAGAATATCCTTAACATAAGGTTTACAGAAGATAAAAATCTGACTTGTACGAGTCATTAAATAAGACTCTCTTTAGTTCCGGTCAGAAAAACTGTATCTTCAAAAGGAAAAGCAAGACTAACTTCTAGGACTGCAAGTACATACACAGTTTAAAAGTAACATCTACAACCAAAAATTCATGACATCTGCACTATGGTAAGTGTTACTACTGATACCTATGGTAGAAGAAACTAGTCAAATATAAAATCCTTTAATTCATACTGCAATAGATCCAAAAGTATGTTATTTCAACTGGTAAAAGGTGAATGAATTTTACAGCACCATATTCAACATGACCATAATTACATGCTTTCTGTACAACATTGCAACCCAGAGCTGCAAATCAAACTATTTCATATCAAAACTACAGAATCAAGGCGAAAAAGTATTTCAGGACAGTATCCTGTCAGCTCACCTTGTGCTACTTCAGTTGGCTCCCATGACGGTTGCTGTTCTGCTGCAATGGAACTTAGATTCTTGATAGGCTTTGGAGTTGAACACTGCTTGCACCTAGCATTTAAAACAAGAGATGGAGACTAACCAAACACTGATGTATTTGTACTAGAAGTGTTCTGCACAGAAAAAATCAAAATTCTGATTTTCTTACACAGTGGAAGTGCAGAAGTATTTCTGTTGCTGCTTGAAGTAACTATTTTACCAGACACACCAGCTTTAGAGCACAACAAAACCCTTAATGCTGTTTTTGAACTATCCATGAGGAGAAATAAATCTGGAAAAGACCACTTCAGTCAACAGACAGGAATAAAACTGTACATCAAGGTTGAGAGAACGGGGGTTGTTAAGCCTGGAAAACAGAGGGCTCCAGGCAGACCCTACTGTGACCTTTCAATGTATAAAAGGGGCTTGTAAGAAAAACAGAGAGAGTTTTAACCAAAGCCTGTAGTGAAGAACAAGGAGAAACAGCTTTAAACTGAAAGAGGGTAGATGTAGATTGTGCAGAAAGAAGAAATACTTTGCAAAGAAGGAGGCACTGGAACAGGTTGTCCAGAAACATTCTGGATGCCCTATACCTGGAAGTGTTCGAGATGAGACTGGATGGAGCTGAGCAACCTGGTGTTAGTGCAAGGTGTCTCTGCCCAAGGCAGGGGATTGGATTAGATGATCATGAAAGGTCCCTTTCGACCCAAACCATTCTATGATTCTAAGATCACTACATTGCTAAACATATGTACATATGCCACTACTTCTCACTTTGTAAAAAAAGGAATGAATCTGAACTTCTAGCACATTCTAAACCCATTACAGAGTTACAAGAGACATTTGGCTTTGCCTATGCTGAAAATATTAACTTAAGAGTGGTTAAAACACTCTACTTTATTCGTGGTGTCTTTACACCAATTATGATAAATTTTACACATGACATAGTAAGCTAATGTTGCAAGTGGACGGAAATATTGAAGAACTGTTTTCAAAGTTACTCCCATTTGCCTTAAGGAATGAAATTACAGAACAAACGTATTTGTTTCAAATTAAGCTTCTGTATTAGTATATTACAGTTAGAACTTGAAATAAACATTTATTATCTTTTAGGATCATATGCAAAGCATGTCATAAAAATCAATAAAACTACTTCTGCTTAAGTGATACAGTCAAGCTCAGCAAAGTCACTTTTTTCCTTTAAAAAACCCACTCAAACTCCAATAAATTAACTGTGAATCTTGCTTCTTATATGTAGTGTCTGTGTTCATTTTTATATACAGATGAATGTACATGCATATGCACACACATATAATTCATTCTATCATACAAAATCTTCTCTAGACTTTGCTAAATATATGGCACTGATAAAAACGTGCATAAAACATAGCTCTGAAATGCCAGCATACTTGTGAGGTTCCTTCCTAAATATCCTATAAACAATCATGGAATATCTTATAAACCATTCACTTTTACAGTCAAACCATTTGAAGAGAGAACAATGTCTGAAGGTGGGTTGTGTGTAGCTGGGGAAATATATGGATTATGAAAGTGCAAGGGGAAATACTTTGTATTGGTGAAGATCCTGTCCCAGTAGGAGTACCCATATACTGCTTTTATTTAAAAAAAGAGGTAGACAGCAATAACTGGAAAGGTCAAAACTATGTATGACAAAGAGAAACAATTACCTATATTCATTTTATGGATGGCCCTTATGGGAAACTTTAGAGTTCACATGAAACAGAGTATTTCTGCACAGACCATTTTTTACTGCCTGCAGACGTGGCACAGTGCACCACTGCACTGCACTCTGCCTGAACGGTCACGCTGCTGGGCACTACTGGGAGGACACACAGCTGACAGCTCTCATTGAGCAGGAACATGGCACTGCATGGCAGAGCAGACATACCAGATCTAGAGATGCGTACTGTATTCCACAGCTTTGAAACTGTGGAATTCAGAAACCTCTTGAAGTCACTCTACAGTGAATGACATCCACAAACAGGTAAGGCACTTTGCACTGCTGTGGATAACAATAAATTACAAATGGTAAGGTAAGGCTGTCCAAAGTCCCTTACTGCTTCCAAACCTCAAGCTTTCCCAACACTAAGAATGAGAGAGAATGAGTTGTAGATTTACGGGCTGAGATTATTTTCTGGATCTCTATTTAAATATTATCTGTTATGCTGTATATGTATATATAAAACGCCATAGCATACAGTTTTAAAAACAATGTATGTTTTGACTTTAGTCTAAGTGAGACCAGAAAATGGAAGATCTGGACTAAAAGAGGTGTTTAGGTACCTGCACTGCATGTGTGTTTCCATTTCTATAGCAACGGCCCTACCCATGCACCACAGACAAAACTGAAACTGGAGAGCTGTGTAATTAAGGCCTTAAGATTTATAGAACAAGAGCAGAACTGCAGTCAGTCCTTTGATACAAGGTATCAAATGATATGGCATTTCATCCCTGATGTCAGTACTGTGGATCATGCTCCACATCATGCTATGTATTTTACATCAAAGAATCTTTGGGAAAGTTATCCCTTCAGCACTGCAGTCTGAATTACTGAAGAAAATGCTATCTATTACTGCAACTACTGAAGTATCAACAATTACTTTTAACCTACCCATAATATTTTACATTCCCTTGTAGAAGAAAAGGAGCTGAAAGATCTAATAATTCAAGATCATCTTCTGTGGATCTCACAGGAATAACACACTTAAATCTTTTTGTAAGCTTCCAGATTTCTTTTAATGTTCCACCTATTAAAAAGCGAAAAAACATGGTTTCTTAAACAGTAGCCAGAAATAAATCAAACAACTTACACTTCTCAGTTGATTTCAGGGCCTTAATAATAATTGATATACACTACCAAAAACCCAAAAAATAGCCCAATACCTTCTCACTTTTACTCAACAACAGACTCAATTGAGAAACAAGGATTGACATTTATCAAAGCAGATGCCTTACTATCTTCCTCATAGCTGTAACATAACACTATGACCAAGAAGTTGTATTTAGTAAACATCACTTTCATATAATTATTCCTATGATTTTACTAGCCATTTTGCTAGGAAAAAAAACAAAGCAACCAAACTGACCTTTTATATGCACATATCCATATACAAATATACTTAGTTGCTGACACTTACATATCTGAAAATAGATTTACCGAGTTATATTGCTCAGCTGTTTTAGGAAAACAGAGAAGAAATAGATTCTTTTTTTTTTCTCAGAAAGCAAAGGTTAGATTGAAATCAGTTTGGAACACATCAGGAATAAAGCAGCTATCAGAACTAATCCATTATAAAAGAAAGCAGAAAACAAAAGGGGTCATTGACCCTCACACAAAGGACCACCTGACTTATACTTGCTTATTCACATCACTACTTGAGCACAACGGAAGACTTTGTTATAAACTCTGAATGATGCTATATGCAATTATTTATTTTTTTTATTATATTAAAAATTCCTCAGTAGTACCTTGCTAAATTGCTTTGTTTAAAGCGGCTATTTCTCTTCCCTGAGGAAATCTGATAAAAACCACATCAACCCAAAAAACCTCACACTGAGAGAAGCTCTATTAATCTGAAACAACACTGACATCCAGAGGCTGACAAAGTTAATTGGAGGCTTGTACTACCAGAAGCCTTTCAAAGCTTTTCCACATCAACACTAAAAATAGGCTTGTTTAGAAGACTCAGCAAGTTTTTAAATCAGAACTGAAAAACCAGTAAGCACAGCTAGAAGAAAAGAAACCATGTTCAGATGTTAATTTTAGCATAATCAACAATAAGCAATATTGGCATCATTCTAAAATAGACAGAAGCACCTTACAAGACCTTCACAGACTACCATCGCCTGTTTGGACAACATTAACTTATAGTTCCAGCTCAGTTTTTCTGTTCTTTGAAGATGCCTTTATGATCATCACTACTTACACTGAATACAACTTCAACACATATCTTTACTTTGTACATACTCAGAGTGGACACTGTGCTGTAAGAATTGGTGTATTTGCAATTTACCTTACCTTCTATCATAAGCAAGGTGTCTTCAGGATGTTGAAGCATTTCATCGTGCTTCACAAAATGGATGGCTATTTCCCTTTGTTTCTGGTCTTGAGTAGTCCACGTTACAGATTCATACCAGGATGTATTGTGTAATTCTGGGTTTGGGGCAGTATTGGCAGAGCCGTGTAAAATGAAATCAAAGTCATCTCCATATGGAACTTCTTGCCTAAAACCATTTCCAAAATGAGTAAGTAAATTCTAACAGCTTCTCCTCAGGCAATCTACCAACAAGGATGACAGTACTCCAAATAAATATTAGAATATAGTCATGAGAGTTAAAGGACATACAGGAAAAATATTCTCATTGTTTTATCAGTTTAAACATTTAGAGTTGCATAGTATATTATGAGTTTCCATGTTAATAAATATGCTAAGCAATATGCTAACTTACCTAGGAGCAGAGGCAGCCTAGTGGCTACATCCCACACAAATGAAAATCCACAGAAAACCAAATCTATCAGCTTTATGTGATTTCAGTTGGGCCTTAAAAGGGCCAAAAACTGCATACCACTTCATTAGAGTGAAAAGACCGCATAACCTTATATTATTTCGAGTTTTATGTTTTAGTCTATTTGACTTTGCATATATTGAGGGAGAAAAAAGAAAAAAAAGGACACTACTAGAATAGCTTCACATAAAAGGAAAGTAAAGGGAAATCTGCAACTGCACCACACAGTTTCTATCCAGTCCTACTGGAGTACACCATTTACACATTTCCACTTGTCATACACAGCGAAGCAATAATGCAGGCCATCCAAATTATACCAATATTACAGAATCAATTAGGTTGGAAAAGATCTCTGAGAGTGCCCAAAGCAGGGCAAGAAAGATGGTGAAGGGCCTTGAGAGGAAGCCATATGAGGAGCAGCTCAGGTCACTGAGTCTGTTCAGCCTGAAGGAGACTGAAGGGAGACCTCATTGCAGTTAAAACTTCCTCATGAGGGGAAGAGGAGGGGCAGGCACTGATCTCTTCTCTGTGGTGACCAGTGGCAGGACCCGAGGGAATAGCCTGAAGTTGTGTCATTTGCCTGATATTTTTGGATCCAGAAAAGATGCCTTGTCTGGAAGACACACTGTAGTCAAACATATTTTATTAATTCATTAGGAGACAAGTATACCTCTTTGCATGTCCTATTTTAAAACTGCAATAAAGAAACACTTAAGATACTTAAATACAACTATGGTATGGAAAAACTGCACTACTGCATTTGAAAATAAAGAAAAAAATTGTTTTGGAAGCACTCAAAGGATTCTGTAAATGGAACTCATCTGATGATTTCAAAATTTTCTACTTATTATCAGTGAGTTTCAAATCTTTGCTCAAAATGATATACATTTACATTCAGCTCATCTTACACAAGAAAAGGTTGAAAACACACTGAAAATCTAGGCAAAATATACAGAGCAATTTCTACTTACTTATACTGTGTGAAACACTTACAGAGAGTTGCATTTGGAACAATGAAGTTTAACAGACTGATGGAGTTTTTGGGGTTTATAAGTTCTCAGCTTTGCTCTAATGCGATACTGTTGAGGAGCTGTGCTGTTTGTTATTGTTTTCAGTTCTGTGTTACTCAAATCCTGATGATCTGTTAATACTGCAAAACAATACACAGACAGAGGAGAAAGCACCAGGTATACTATTAATCACCGTAATATTTGTAATACAGGAAATGGCAATCACAGGTATGCATTTTTCCCTTATTTCAAACTTTTCCTTCCTTCCCAGCTGCAGCCTCAGTTTTATCAATTTTATTAACTTCATATTACAGTCTGTAAGATAAATCATACCAGGCTGCAGGAGCATGGTGTAGAAAAAACATATGAAAGCAGAATATACAAATATGCTCTATTCCTTTAAACAACAAGTAAACCCAATACAACATACATGTATTTATACTCTTGGAATTTATACTTTTAGAATAGCTCTTCCTACAATAACCTTTAAGATAATGTTTCAAAATAGCTTTTGTTCTTTAGCAAAATTAAAATTCACCTTAAGGTCAAAATGTTACCTACCTGTAACAGATAACTGCTGACATCTCTGTAAGTCCAATTCAAGATCTAAAATCAATAAGAATTCCCAATTATTTTCCTTCCTTCCTTTCTTTTTTATCGTGTGGACACACACAAAGAATCAGGTAGACAGACATGTGGATACACACACAAAACCAAAAGCTGAACAAATGAAAATGAAAATCCCAATAATGTATGAAAACAATACAACAACAACAACAAAAGCAGAGTAAGCAGGAGACAAACATTGTGTATCAAGAGTTAGTATATTAGAGGGGAAGTTAGCATATACATTAAATAGTAATGTTATCAAAGTGAACATTTTTCAGAAGTATACTATGAATGATCTGCTGACATAAGTTGTATTCATCCCCTGTAATCCTTCTGGACAAGAACATAAATATATTATTCTAAAACCAATATGAACTGCCTGGTCCCTCCTCTGAACAACCTCTACTACACACAGAGAATGCAGTAAATAAGTGCAAAATTTTTTCAAAATTTTCAGTTATGGACTGGACATGAAGCATTTATTTATTCTTGACTTTTGGATCCTTTTAGAAATGTCCTGTGTTTTTATGTTAATAATGGCTGAGTAACACAGATTTTTAAAAGCTAGAAGCAAAGATACAGACTACGTCCAACCAGCTTTAGAGTTTAATTCCCTTTTAGTTACTCTTATCTTGGGCTAAAAACACCATTCAGAAAATAATATGGGGTCTGTAGAACAGTTTATAAGATATCACTGTTCCATGGAAGTGCACCATACAGCTCTGCCATTGACACAACTTTCCATCCAATGGCTTAAGAAGGGCCCCTCAACAGGCAACTGTTAGTAGTGTTTTCAGTTCCTGTCCCTCTGGAATCACCCTTTAGAGGGAGGCACTTACATAACTCTGCTTTGTGATCTAATATAGTATGATTAAGAACACCACCTGTGTTTAAGAATTTATTCACTGACTCCTATGAAAGTATCTTTCCATGTAATATGAAATGCTTGTGCTGGGAGACAGAAAGAGTAATGTAAATTTCCAGTCTAATAAACCAAAAGAACTCTCTAAAGCTTTGAATGTGAAAGTAACATTACACACATAGGGAAGCAGTAACCGTGACCTTATCTTGACCATACATATCTATTAGAACAAAGAGCAAATCAGCTTTCAGATGCTCTTACCTGTAACATTGCCAAAAGTGCTGTCTAAGTCCATTGAACACATGTTTTCCATATTCTGACTGTCTGCCAGATCCACAGATTCTAAGAATCTAAAGATAAATTACTAAATATTTTATAACTTAAAGAAATCTTTTATAAATCATCATACACACATATATATACAGGATTACACAGACACTTATATGAAACCTATTTATTATCAATATACAGGTATAATGTTCAGACATAAATGTTCCAGCAGAGAAATAAAACTCAACTGAGCCAAAAGTTGCAGGAGATTATATTAATGATGCAGATGAGACACTTTCCAAATCACTTCTGGAACATTAAACATAAAACTGTGCAAGAAGAAATATGTACTACTGGAAACAGAATTCCTGATAATGGAATATGGACTTTGCTTACTTAGCCTTTCCTAAGGAAGAAAAAAGTTTATAACCTTCGGAAAAAGGAGCAGACCATTCAGGAGGACTACAAGGATGTTACGCAGGCAGAAAATTAGAAGTGCCAAAATCTGACTAGAACTTTATCTGGCTATTGCTGTATGAGACATCAAAAACAGTTTCTTCAAACATACAATCAACAAAAGGAGAACTAAGGAGAATCTCCATCCTTTTTTGGATGTAGGGGGAAACATAGGAAGGACAAAGGATGAGGAAAATGCCAACGTACTTCATGCCTTCTTTACCTCAGTCTTAATAGTAAGACCAATTATTCTCTGAGTACCCAGACCCGTGAGCTGGGAGACAAGGATGGGGAGCAGAATGAAGCCTCCATAATCTAAGAGGAAATGGTCACTGACCTGCTATACCACTTAGACACACACAAATTTAAGGAGCTGGCTGGGATCCACCCATAGATACTGAGGGAGCTGGCAAAAGTGCTCAACAAGCCACTTTCCATCATTTATCAGCAGTCCTGGATAAGTGAGAAGGTTCTAGCAGACTGAAAATTACTGTAGATGGTCATCTACGAGAAGGGTCAGAGGGGTGATCCAGGGAACTACAGGCCTGTCAGCTTGACCTCAGTGCTGGAGGTCGTGGAGCAGATTGCCTTGTGTGCCATCATGTAGCACATGAAGGATACCCAGGGGATCAGATGTAGCCAGAATGGGTTTATGAGAGACATGTCCTGCCTGACCAACTTCATCTCCTTTTATGACAAACTGACCTGCTTAGTGGATGCGGAAACAGCTGTGGATGTAGTTTACCTGGACCTTAGTAAAGCCTTTGACACTGTTTCCCACAGCATTCTCCTGGAGAAACTGGCTGTCATGGCTTGGATGGCTGCTTATCTACTGAGTAAAACCTGGCTGGAAGGCTAGGCCCAGAGAGTGGTGGTGAATGGAGTTACCTCCAGCTGGTGGCCACTAACAAATGCTGTTCCCCAGGGCTCAGTACTGGGGCCAATTCTGTTTAGTATCTCTACCAGTGATTAGGACAAGGTGATTGAGGGCACCCTCAGTAAGTTTGTGGATGGCCCCAAGCTGAGCAGGAGTGTTGATCTGTTGGAGAGTAGGAAGGCTCTGCAGGGGACTCTGGACAGGCTGGAGTAGTGGTCGAGGCCACGTATATGAGGCTCAACATGGTGAGTGCACTTGGGTCACAACAACCCCATGCAGTGCTACAGGCTGGGGCAGAGTGGTTGGAAAGAGGCCCAGCAGAAAATGACCTGGTGAAGGGGCTGAAGCACAAGTCCTGTGAGGAGCAGCTGAGGGAGCTGGGATGGTTTAGCTTGGAGGAGAGGAATCTCGGAGGGACTTTATCACTTATCTCTACAACAACGTGACAGGAGGTTGTTGAGGTGGGGTCAGCCTCTACTCCCAGGCAACAAGAGACAGAAGGAGAGGAAATGGCTTCAAGTTGTGCCTGGGGAGGTTTACATTGGATATTAAGAAAAATTTCTTCATGGAAAAGGTTGTCAAGTGTTGGAACAAGCAGATCAGGCAAGTGGTGGAGTCATCATCCCTGGAGGTGTTTTAAAGTCATGTAGATGGGACACTTAGAGACATGGTTTAGTGGGGGACTTGGACAAGGCTTACAGTTGGACTTGATGACCTTAAAGGTCTTTTTAAAACTAAATGATTCTGATGCCTTATGAATGTAACACAGTTCAGTAAAGAATGTAAATTAACTGCTTCATTTTGAATATCTTTAAATCTCACTGCTTTCAAGTAGCACACACGTTTAAAATATGCTTAATTTATTTCCTGAAGCAAGGTGATGCCACTATAAAACAGCATAAGTATGTCAATATGGCCAGGCTTTATTACTACAGCACTATAAAATAGAAGTCTTAAGCCCTACTGGATTTTAAATTTGAAAAAATTGCCTTTATTTACCTATCCCTCCAAATACTCTTCATCTTAGTAGTGCTAAAGACGTGTTCTGTTCTTGAGTTTCTGATTCTTAGATATATTTAAAATTCTAAACTGTACAGCTGTTACATTAGCCTAGAGTTTTCAAGAATCAGCTAGAAAAAACCAAACATCTACACATAGTACTTACGCTTTTAGCTCCTTAACATCTGGGTTACTTTCTGGCAAGACTCCTATTCCTCGACCATAACAGGTGCCACCATGAAGATGAAATTCTATATGTGAGACATCTTCATTGTCAGCACTTGCTTGTTTCGTATGAATACTGTAAATTCTCAGAAAACTTCCAATCTGAAAGAAAAAAAAAAAACCCACTTTGATAACATAGTTAGTTATTTACATGGAAAATTTTAGTACTCAAGAAGCTTCTTCCCTGTTTTAACTGAATCACAGAACAGCTGAAGCTGGCAGGGACCTCTGGCGATTACCCTGTTCAACTCCTGTGCTCAAAGCAGAGTCAGCTAGAGCAGACTTCTTAGGGTTGTTTCGAGGTGGGTTTTAAGTATTTTCAAGTACGGAAACTGCAAAACCTCTCCATGTGACTTGCTTGTTTTGCTTTATCAGAAAACATTACTGGCAGCAAAGGGTGATTCAGAACCAGAATAAGCCTTTGTAGTAAATCTGATTCTCAAACAGACTGCAGAAGACAGATGAAACGAGTCAATACATTCCTTTCCTGAGGGCACAATTTGCCTTCTATATTCCCAACACAACCCCGCAGAGACTGACGTCCTGTGATTGGTCCATGTATGATCACATTTAGCAATTGACCTCCTGCTCATCATCGTGCACAGTTTACTATCTGTTTACATGTACATACAAACATATCTGCTTACTCAGATTTCTCCATCATATCTTACTCTTACATTACGGATAACATTTTTTTAGCTCCAGTACAAAAGACAACATGTGTTAGAAACTGAAAGATCTTGGCACTTTTCCTATGTCTGTTAGATCTTCTCTTCAGGTACATGGAGAATATGCTTCCTGTTTTGCTTACAATGATTTTGTGTTTTCTGAAACAGTTTTGTCAAGTTATACAAATGGACTTAGGCTAACTTATACAATCACCTATTAAAAAAGAAGTTATGGAGTGCTGAACACATCTTCATAACTTTGCATTTATTTCAAAATACCACTCCCATTACCCCCCAAAGAAAACCCACATACCCAACCAACAAAACAAAACCAAGCCCAATGTTGTACAGATAGATAATCTGGAGACTCAATTACACAGTTACCCAAATATATTACCTGAGATCCAGCTGACAGCTCGCAAGCTACACACATTCAACAACCTGGATTTATATTCATTCTAAACATCTTTTAAATAGCCTAATATAAATGACAAATTATTTTAAATTTACTTCAATTAAAATTAGTATTACAGCAGCCAGTTTATTAAGTCACATTTCACCTTCAGGTCCCATTTTAACCAGCAGAAACGGAAAAAGTATTCCTATTAGATTGGATTGGTCATGTCATAGTACAACACTTTTAAACACATGGGTATATGCATAAAAGCAGATGGAGCAGCAACCTGTGTCTAGAATCCTCCTTTGTATCAAGGAGCAAACTATGACTACATAATGTGGATATCAAACTGCTCTTTTAAACAATAATCACACTTGAAAAAGGCAGCATATTTTCCAATTGTGGCAGCACAGACATAAAAAGTGCACTTCAGCCTGCACCTATTTTGCTTCTGGCATGGAGCTCTTACCAGACTTTTAATTGATCTACACTGTTAGGAGGTTGCTCATTTTGTTCATTCAAAGCACCACCAGGACAGCTTGTGCATTTAGATGGCAGTTAAGAGGCTTATCCAAAGACTTTTTTTTCCCTTTCCAAATGCTGATTTCACCTAATTATGTTGAATATCCAAAAGCGCAAATGACACTCATATCGTAAGACTAATCTAATGACTATGACAAATATTTCTGGAGAAAGTTTTTTTTAAAAGTTCTTAGCTAAGTTCTGCTTATGGAATAACCTTATGTAAATAAAACAGTAACAAACTACTTCCCTACTGCCAAGAGTAATTTGCATACAAGCAGGAAAAGGTGATTTTGATTGACAAATTTCTTTTTTTCAAAAATAGCATATAAAAAATAAGTATTTTCTCTATGTATAAACACAAAAAATTAAATATGGGAGAGAAGAGCTCAGAAGCTAAGAATATAAAATGCTGTGTCTGCCTTTTAAACTTGTGTGCTGAAATTCACACAGAAGTCAACTGAACTATATGTTTTAGTGCAGCATTCACTTTGCAAGGCTTATCATCACTATAAAATAATCTTCCAATACAAACACTTAGTAGATCCTTTTCTGAAAATGTTATTATTTTATATATTTTAATATCACTTCAAATTATAAAAAAGAGATGCATAATAATCAACATTGCCAAATACTCAAGAAGTCCATAAGGTTCTGAAAGTCAGCCCAGAGATGCCTGGGTGGACAGGATGCCGTTTCTGTGGATTCCTTTGGGAGGCAGCCTTGCTTACCGTTAAAAGCAGAGAGCAAATGTGGATATTATGGATAAAAATGTTACTGCATTTCTGTTGTTTACAGAACACCTGCAGACCGAGCACTTTATATACTTGACTAAGAAGAAATTTTAATCTACATTAAACACCACAATTTACAGAGACATCACTAAAATCTAGTACAAAACCAGCTCCTTACTTGACTTTACAGCAGCTCTCTTTATGACTTACCTCATTTAGAGGAAATTCATTTAAAAGTGAAATTAACGGAGTATAGAAACATTTCTTGCAATAATATAAAATATACTAATACCCTATTTTTAGTTTAATTCAAATACGACTATTTAAAGAATACATATTAAGGCTAGACAGAATTGAAATGCAGAAGTCATTTATGCAGTTCCCTGTAACTAGCTGACTAAAACAACTTTTTGGCATAGGAAATACTCATGATTATTTCAAAACATATAGGGTTGTGTTCACATTCACACTGGTGAATTCATAACAGCATTTATCATGGCAGGTAAATATTCATGTTTGTCCAAAAAGGCACTCATGACAAGAAATTGTCTTTATCCACAGGAATCACATAACAAATTCACCTGTGCTTATTTTTATGCCTATTTTTATGGTTGATTATATTCAATGAGATTTCTTTGTCATCATTTTTATTGCATCAGCAGTCTAATTTTACTGAGTAAATGGTGCACAGCTTTCTGCCAATGAGATAAAGCATACACACAACATTTGGGCACCATCCTTGGCAGTAAGAAATACAAACTTAAATCCATTTAAGAGTTTGAAGGACTTTGGAGTATTGTCTTTTGGGATTTTTTCCCCTTTCAGTGAGTAAAAAGACAGAAGTGGGAGACTACAACTGACATGTCAAAGGAATGCTACCTAGGTCTGAAAAATATGAAGCTACTTATTGCAGCCATGTAGTAACTCATTTAAGTTGTATGTTGAAAATGTGACTCTGGCACTAAGAAAGCAAGAATTCTTAGTCCAAACTACTGTTAAAAAAGACATGATGTGATATGGTGGGAGAAACAGCTGAAAATATACAAATTCTACATCTGAAGATAGGTAACACAGAGCAAATACTGTGAAACTATGGACTAGGACTCGTATGTATGCTCAAGGTTAATTGTTTTAATTGTATTATCCATAAAATAAACAGAATCGATGGTATCAAGCCAGAAGAGGAATGCAAGGACCACACATTCAGTGAAAGACAGAACATAAGGAAATCTCTGACCAACTGCGGGCAGCTGGACCCCTGCTGTGCACTGACTGACCACTGACACTCACTCATCTTGATGCTTACCACCTAAGTAAAATGCCCCGATGGAGAAACTCATGTCACAGACCTATTCCCAAACTGCACAGCAAAGTCAGTGAACCCTGAGAACTTCTGGAAAACTGGCATAAGAAGGGCTTAAGAATGTGGAGCAACTGTATTCCAGACCATTAGTTGTAGGCTGGGGTTTCTACAGTAATGAGAATGAGTGCCTCGTGCACTCCAGGTAGCCAAAGGAAGAGGGAAATTGAAGCAAAGTGAACACCATTTTCTTTGCTTAGTTGTAGGTCTTGCCATGTCCTTATGACCGAGGTAATAATCTACTTTAGAGATGAGATTTCTGAAAATTCTTTCTGTGTTGTGTTAAGGCACCAAATTCTGAAAAGCCACAATCTTACCCAGCAGGAAAGAGAGGCCAGTAAATATAGGGAAAAAAAGTCTAATTACAGTATCAACCGTAACATACCTTCAATGTTTAAATAAAGTTCTCTCCATTGAAAATTTTAAGTGTTATTTGTCTTAGAAAATGAGATAAAGTGCTCATATCTTCAGTGTTCTCTGGACAAACAATCTAAACAAGAAGTTTTTAACAAACTCTTGCAGCAATATCCCTGACACTGTGCTCCAGGATTC
The DNA here is from genome assembly GCF_041296385.1 of Aphelocoma coerulescens. Taxonomy (NCBI): domain Eukaryota; kingdom Metazoa; phylum Chordata; class Aves; order Passeriformes; family Corvidae; genus Aphelocoma; species Aphelocoma coerulescens. The sequence continues at coordinate 22,514,449 of NC_091014.1, read as the reverse complement.
GCCAAAAATTCCCTGTAATACACTACCCACTTTCTCTGTGTAGTACTTATTCAGAGCTTCCTTGTCTGAACATGTGCCTACAGATATCATTTTAAAATAAGAACATGTATTTCAGGATTTTTTTAAATCTGCTCTTCTTGTTATCAAGGTTGTGTAAAACAGATTGCTCCTACATAAAACGTCATTTCCAACCTGCAACTATCACTGCAAATGGCACACAACAACAGGCGAGAGTGTAACCTAAAAATTCTGTAACAAATTACATTAAAAAGGCCATTCTAAGCTAGTGTTAAATGTAGAAGCGATGATTGAAAAATAGTGCACTTTTTACTGTTTCTGAAACCACAAACTGGCAAAATACCTAATCACACTTAAGCAGGTGCATGTGGATGCACTAAGCACTCTCCAGTTCTATATTGTTACATACACGAATTTTTAAAAAACACTTTGCATAGCAAGACCCTGAACTCAGTAAAATACCATATATATTTTGATTATACTTTTTTATGATATTACATGATTTCCACTAGTATTTAAAAACCTTTAATAAAACCTTCAATTTTAGGAGAGTTCCCCCCAGATTTTATTTTATACATACATACATATATATATATATACACACATATATATATATATATATAAAATTCTGTGAAGTACAATTAATTCTATGTGTTGCAATCTGAAATTAATAAATATTTCTGAAATTTAATTGTCAGCATATCAGCCCTTTTTATTTGATAACTCCACTAAGACAAGCAAGTAAAAAGTGGTGTACAAAAATTATCTATTCTGAAACTTCTACAGCTTGCGTGACTGAAACTACTGCAAGTTTGGATGTAGCCAGAAGGAGAAAAACACCCACAACAGGTCAAAGGAGGTTTCTTAACAATTTCCTTTGAAATTATTAGAGCTTCTACCACACAGTGCAGTATCCAGCAAAGGTAAAAATGCTTCAGAAATGAGAAAGAGCAAGTAGATAGGAAGTAAAAAATTGAGAAAGATGATGAAGACATCCCACACATCACATACTCAATATGCGATTAAATTCCTGAATATAAGTGGGAAAGAAAAATAAAGGGATTATTATCAGCTACTCAGGAAAATATGTTTTATTAATACTAAAATACTTTTTTTCTTCATATTCAAAACAATATTTCACTGGAACATCAGTTTTTTACACCAGTTAGCAAGAGAAAAATTCTAGAAGAGAACTCGTAAGTAATAAAAGTTTCAAATAATGAAATACTTCTGTCAGTTTTGTTATGAATTCTTACACTAATTCTTACACTTATTTTGCTATCTGTAATTTACTTATGAATGGGTGTTAATTTATCAAATTGATTTCATGTCTGCTAATAGACCCAGCAGAAAAAATGGTTATCACTTATCTTTATTTTCTGGTCAGTGTTTTCTTAAAAATGATCTGGAGTATAGAGGGCAAGGCATGAAATGAAAGATGAAGTCTTTGCCAAGTTCCTGTATTCAGAAGCAAGATGGCAGTATTGCTGAAGATCAAATGTTTAATTGTGTTGTTGTTTTTTCCATCTAAGCATAATCAACATTACTGACCTACTAAATGAAGATTGCACTGCAAACTGCAGAAGTTTATAGAACAGAAAATCTTCTATTGACTTTAGAATTAAAGGTCTTTAACAGGACTACAGGTTTAACACTGCATTGTATAATTTTAAAATAATTCTAAAGCATAGAATACATTCTCTAAGTGCATTATTTTCATTGTATTATCTATTATATTACAGTATCTTGAAGGAACTGCTTAATTGGAAGAATTTTTTTCATGGCAATTTTTCGGTAATGAGCCTGTTTAGCACATGTTGAAGGAGTTTTGCATTCAAATAAAAGGTATGGGAAATACAGTGAAAGATAAAGAGGCACATAAAACTAATTACAGCAGAACTGAATTGATGCATTCTCTGAAGTGATTTCTAAGCAGAAAATAGGCCACAAAAAAGAGTCTGAAATACCAAACTATGCATTACCTTAAGTGATTCTGCCAGTTGTACATGATTATCATAGACTAGAATGTCCACTGCTAGATTTCTCAGCTGATGAAGAAGAACTTTTTCTCCTTCCAGGTCTTTTGCTTCCACAGGCACCTTCCATGTGGGGTAGGGACATTTTGTGCCATCCCACACCTACAACAACAAAGGAACTATTTCAATGTGCTCAGAATACTTTAGTCTCAGGCTTTAAACAACTTTTTAAAAAAATTATTTTGCTTGAATCTTAGTTGCAATCTCATTCTAGAAGTCCTTAAAATACTTGGATTAGACCTTATGGGATTTTAAAAATTATTATTCCTTACAGAGCATAAAATAACCTCTACAGAGAACACAGTCAAGTATTAAGACCCGGAATTAGTTAATATTTAAATAAAAAAACCAAAAAGAACAGCTCTAACAAAACCTCAGCTGTTTATCCAGCACAGAATAACACAATATTCTGAGCTGGAAGGGACTCACAAAGATCATCAAGTCCAACTCTTAAGTGAATGGTCCACCTGGGGATTGAACCCACAACCTTGGTGCTCTTAGCACCATGCTCTGACCAGCTGAGACAATCTCAGGGTTAGCTATTACAACTCTTAGAATTCATCATATGCACAACTGTCTGTACTTAGTATTTTAATCCTTCTATAGGGGTTTTTTAACCACTCCAGCTACAGAATGTGAAGACTGAGTACACAGCACCTATTGACTTAATTACTGATGATCTCCTACATCAGTATACACTGCTAGTTATCCAGAACATCTTAGGAAAACATCAGTACTTAACCTATATTTATTAACAAGGATTCTAAAACTTGCTTGCCTAAAGCTAAATCCTTGATACACTCCAAGTACTGAAATACCAGTAGTTATTTTTCAGCTCTCAAAGTGTTGTGAAAAGGTAAATTTACTGACAGGCTTTACACCTTGAAAAGAAAATCTTACCACTTAACCCAAACATCATTCTGTAAACTATGGTTTCCTGAGTTTCTGCAGATATACTCCTCTCAAAGACTCAAAAATAATGGTCTGAAATACTGCCATAGTAAAATAAAAATCTAGAAGCATTTGGACTATACTTCTGAAATGCTGCTTTTCACAGGATTTCATACATATAGGTTCAATAGGAGAACCTATTTTTCAATTTTCAGACAGTTTGTGATACCAAGGTGCTTTGTCCCATGAGTTAGGCACTGCAGAGCACAACAAAAAAGGACACCAAAGCCTGATTTTAAAGGTTTTCTACCCTTATGCTTAACTGCTTTGGATCAACAGACCCACAGGAAAAGATCTAAGAATCAGCAAAGCCATGTATAAATGCACAACGAATATCGTTCACAGAATATGCATCCAAAATCAAGAGATAAAAGGGAAAACTGTTCACAGTGAAAATGACCCATGACATCAAATTAATGTTGCCAAGAGTGTATTCTGAAGGACCCAGATAATGAGGCTGTATATGCTGCCACAGATTAAAAAAAGCCTATTATCTTCTGATCCTGTACCATGAAATACTTAAAACCACCTTTGAGAGAGAGGTTGCCTATTGCTTGAATTATCACATCTTTTCCAGAACTCATCTTGAAAACAAATTTAGAGCACATATATTACAAATTTAATCACTTTGACAAAATAAAGAACCTTTAAGTTTGTCAAGTTTTCCATTACTTTTCTACTGGCTTTACTTGGGAAACTTTGGTAATTCTGCATTGGAGAGATGATCTGACAAACGGATTAAATTAACCTGCATGCACACTCCCTGTTCAGAAGAAGGATGACTTAGTTCTAAAATGTCCTTCGCCAGAGGAACTAACAGAGCTGGCACCAGGGCATCTTTTGGAGGAATTTATAAGTTAGTGAAGTTTCTTTACAAGAAAAAAAAATCCTTTGAAAAGTAGTTGGGTTTGGGTTTTTCCTTGCACAAATATGAAAACAGATAAAGCTCTCTACCTGAGGAGCTTGGCAGCTCTACTTTACACAAAACATGAAAACATTCTGGTTTCAAACTGCTCTGGTTTCAAAAATGAATACTGGACTAAAACCCAACAGTGGTTAAATTAATTCTGAATAAGAAACAAATTGTTCTATTACTAGTCGTAAACAGATTGGAGCTAAAGAAAAGTTAGTGATAACCTTTGATCACCATGGTTGGAAAACACTGAAATGAGAGAGACAAAATACCTGTTTCTATCTTCAGCAGAATATGCTCATTGTACAACTTACCTTAATGTACACAATTTAACTGATAGACAGAAAGGAAGAAAAGAATAATAATAAAACTCTTATGAAAGGCATAAATGACAGAATAATTACTAGTGTGCATTCTTTAGTCTTCACCAATTTGAATAACGAAATTCTCAGAAAATGGTAAACACTAACAGGTCAGTGATAGCATCTTTATACCATGTCCAACTCTGCTGCTGTGCAAATAGCAATTAATTCATCAAGTGTAATTTACAAGTTATGCTACAGGTGATGCACAAAATTGCTGAAATTTATTTTAGTTGTCTTTGAAGCAATCTCCACTATATACATGAGATCAGTGCTTAAAATAGTAATGATTTTTCATAGTATAATCAACCATTAATGTAACTGATATATTTGGAATAAAATAAACGTAAATTATTATTATAAAATGTATAACCAAAATAATACAATAAAATAATATTTAATAATCACTTAATTTGAGCTCATATTGAATTGGTTGTTTTGTTTGATTTTTTATTTAGCAAATCAAATAAAGAATCAGAGATCTGTCATGACCAATATTTGATAAGAGAAATGGATTTTGCCATTGTTGAAAAATGGAGGAAATTAGAAATAGAATGCTAACATAACATTTTTAAGCTTATACAATGTATTGTAACACATTTAAGTATTTAATATTTTATGCTAAAAAATTGATCTACCATTATTTGACCTCAAACTTTTGCCTTCCTAAATCAATCCTAAGATTTCCCCAAGTCATTACCTTTACTGTACAAAAGTGACACAATCGACTTCAGGTCTTACAACACAGAAAAACATGTAAAGAAGGAATAATTTAAGAAAGTATTTGTCTCTGTCCTTGCAAAGGGCCCTTCAATGCTGAAGATACACTTACTAATGAAAAATTTAATTAGAGTCCTGAAATTTTACTGGGTCTCATTTGACATCTATTTCACAATGGAAATGTTGTAGCACTTGCAGAATATGTTATAGCATGCACTTAAGGTGTGTTTCTGTCTAGTAATGCATTGCTCTGTATGTGAAATATCTTTGCTACTTCAATAAAGGAGCAATGCCAAGTGCTACTTCTAAAAATATTGTAACAATACAGTTTAACACAGTAGAACCAATATATAATTTTATGAAATCATAAAATGGAAAGTAACAGCTTGATCATTACTCATGTTGTAACGATCAAGTTAAAAAATAAGTAGAGATGAGTTTTAGAATAACACCAGACTGATACATCTGAGCTAAAATTAGGAATATATGGAGACCTCCTTTTTATTTACCTAATATTAAGGATCACCTTCAGAAATTCCTCTCCTGTTCTGTGGCTCTTTGAATTTTGTATTTTCACTGAGCACTGATGCCCAAAGTGCTTACTTATAACTAAAAGAAGCTACCTGAAATCCATCATGGTAACATAATCCATTCATTTGTTTTTTACAGTGCTACTTACTCCACTAATCATATCCAGCAGATCCAGAAAAACAAGCAGTAAATGCTGCTAACTAAAAAAGAAGGATAAAGTTTAAAACCAACAAGATTTTTCAAGGTTAAAAAGTCTTGCGATATTTATCTACAAATCTTTGTGAAATGGTGATCTATGTAACACCATCTTCATAAACCTCTCTAAAAAACCGCATCAGGTGATCAACTTCAGTGAGTACTGGGCTTTCCATTTTCTTCCCAGAGAAACAAAATGGCCAAGGATCACAGATTTGCTTACCCTCAAAATATTTCTCTACATAATATTATTTAAATTAATGTCTTTTTTACTGAAAAATGTATCACAGTGTCTTAGTTAATCTAACAAATTATTTTAAAAAATAAGTCTACCTTTAGAAGAAAAGAAGATCCATCCACTTTTGCTTTTCCTACCAGCTGACAAGTGAGATCAAAGAACAGCATTGGCTGAACACCAGACAATTTTGCTGCTGGTCCAGAGATGGAAATATTACTGGCTGCCCAAATACGTAATTCTTCTATTGTTTTCTGTTCTTCATCCATGAAAGTGTATGCTTTGCTAGAAGTTCGAGGAACTACTGGAGCTCCTACAGTTCCATCAAATGTTAAGGATGCAAATCCTGCACTGGTAATTCCCTGCATCTGTCCATTGTATTCCCTGATCTGTAATAAAATATGAATGAGAAAAAAAAAAAAGTTTGCACTGCATGGAAAAACAAATATATTTCTGCTTTATCATGTGCATAAAAAATGGACCATTGATCATTTCTGTTCCTGGTTCTATTGGGAGAACAGAGCCAAAATAAAAACAAAACAAAAAGTAAAAATAATATTAATAAGAAAACAAAATGCATGAGCAGAAATACAATCTTACACAAACAATTTTTGAAGAGGCAGACTAAGACCTACTGTAAATATACAGCATCTCTGCAGAGTATTTTTACACACGTCAAAATATTTGTGTGGGGAACACATCAGGATTGCTGTTATAAATGGGGAAACTAAGGCACAAGAGAAATTAATTTTTAGGGGTTACATAGCAGGGTGATGGCAGAGCACAGTTATTATGGATTTCTGTTTTTGGCCCATTACAATAGCCCCGTTTCCCAATATTATGGAACTGAAAAAGAAAATATCAGCTCAAGGAGGTATTTTTTTTTCCATAAAGCAAACAGTGATGAGCTTTCATTCCTTGAATTATGAATACAGCTTTCACAATCACTCAATGTCTATTGCCCTGCATGTGGCAGGCCTCTTGAATCCTGCTGATTTAGCTGTGTATCTGCTGCCATATAAAACAGTATTTAAAGTCTGAAGCATTCCTTCAAGGATCTAGTCTAGTCTTATTGCTCCCTCCAATTATAGATTTATCTATATCAAAGCACTGCATGACTCATTATCCAGAAATCTGAAACCGTCTGTTTTGATCCATCCCTTTTTAATTAATGTCGGGTTACCAAATAAGCGATGACACGCACGAACACAGCATTTGTGAGACAGTCCAGTACAGGATTCCCAGGGCTCAATTTTTAAATGGTTGAGAATCCTACTGACTTTAAAGTACAGAACATGAAATGTGTGTGAGAAGTTATAAACAGCAAAACATTCCCAATGCTTTAGGCCTATATTTTATAAACAGGGTGAAATTTAAAAAGCGCACAAATCAAGCATTCATTGACCTTGGAAATTCATAAACAAAACAGTTCAATCTTGGTGACAGGAACTCCTCTCATCCCTGCTACTTTGACATAATGCATAAATGCATTAAGGGTCATCTCTAAGATAAACTTCAATTTAGTTAAGCATTCTTCACACCTCACCAATGGAACACACCAATTCATGATGTTTTTCTTCAGTGAAACACTGCAAAGCTTTAGTTTTTTAACCTTTACATTTAAATATTGAAAAATACAAGAAAAGCCTCTGGACGAATAAGGAAAATACGTAGTTTTATAATCAATTTGCTCCCCATTATCCATGATCTGGAAAAACATGCTCCCCTGTAAGATGTTATCTAATATAAATGCACATATTTACTTCAGTTGCTGTCACTGGCCTTATATTCCATAGGTTCTCTAAACAGGTAACATCCAGAGGGGAGGAAAACTCTCTTTCATCACTTTTAGCTATTCATCCTGTATCAAAATATACTTCAAGAGTATTTTTCATATCTTGTCTGACATGTAAATGTTTCTCAAAGTGTTTTGATTTCTAATTTACCTATCCATTTGTTTGTTCACTAATTCTTTTATATGATCATAAAAATATCTTGATTTCTTTCTTAGTAAAAATACTGTCCTAATCTTCTGTGAAGGCTCTAAACTATTCATGAAACCAGAAAGAAACTACTTTGTCTCCCTGGACTTCCACCAATATTTCACCATAAGTTATTTTCCTTTTCTCCCAAATCCTTTATGTCATGCTTTGAGCATTTTGGAGGCTGACCTCAAACTCCTGACATCTCTCAGTACCCTCATTTAGTGAATTTGAAATCAGCCTTAATGTAGAAAAAGGCAATTATAAAATAAAAATAAATAAAATATATAAGAAGGTAAGTCTCAACTGTCCTGATGAGAAAATTACCAACGATCTTTAGCAAAACCAGATGTCCTTAGGCTCAGGCAGGTGGAGAAGCCACTCAGAAGCTCTCACACATAAACAGAATTCAACAGTATTATTTAGTGAACAACAGAAGAAACAGGAGAAGAAAATGTAGAATGGGTTACAGAACAAACTATTTCACAGCTGGAAAATTATTTATGTCAGACCCACAGAGCAGATTATGGTCAACAGAAATTCTCTGGGCTTGTCCTTTAAAAATAAATCATTGCTAAAGCGATGAGGGATCGCTGGAATGTAAAATGAACAAACTCTATGGGCAAATGTTATTTCATTATGGCACTCTTTAAGTAAATCTCAGATCAAGTTAAGCATTGATACTGTAAGCATGTTGTATTTTCCAAACGGTTTTGAAATTGAATTAGACTTAGAAAAGAGTCAATCTGGGACTTTTGCATATGACAATTCCCTTCAGTACATTTTGTGTAATTTCTAGAGGACATGGTGATTTTTTTTTTAAAAAACTGGTGGGGGAGGGTGAATGGGGGGATAACAGGGAAGTGGGGCAGACAGCTGTCTATTTAAAAAGTCCCTGAAAATTTTAAATAATTTCAATAAATAATGGTTGCTAAATAAAAATATCCTCTGGGACAAAAATGGAGCAGAAAAAATACATTTGGCTTGTTCTAAGCAAGCAAGTAAATTCCAATACATATTGCAGGAGTCTCTGGCACAGTTTTTGTAAACTAAAGAACAATAGGTGAAATGTCACCTTAACAAACTGCATGGACAATAAATTCTAGTGATTTCTATGGGGTACAACACTATCCTGAATATGGTTATTGAAAAGAAGCTAATCTTGAAATATTTATAAATAGACTTACAGCAAAGTAAAAGCCGTATTTTTTTTTTTTTTTTACTGAAGATGGTGTTATTCATCTCACTAAATGGAAAAGTGTGATAGTAAGTAGTGTATAAAGCTGGAATAATAGCATCTCCAAGGTAGTTTTCCATCAAAACTGATTGTTAAATTATAGAAGCAAAGGACTATTATGAAACCACTGCAGTCACAGATCATCTTAGAATATCAAAAAATGCCTAGGGAAACAACATATACCAAGTTACTGTACATGTTTTTATACTAAGGAAGATTTTATTTTTTTTATGATTGTCACTGATGATATTTTTATGAAGAAAAGTATCCTGTCAGAAAAAAACCCACCAGAATGCATCTTGTATATTTCTTTATATTTTGTAAATGTTGTCTCATCTTAAGTAAATAGTCTAAACAAATTTGGATAATACAGTATGATGATTATATTTTCTTACATTTTAATAATGTAATCGTGGTTTACTTGTACCTCCAGCTGTATGAACAGAGAGATACTAATGAAATAGAGAAGTCACTTGAAGTATAAATTAAACCATTTTGAGTATGTTTAAATCTAACAAGAAGAAAACTGAACTACCAAAACCATCTGCGGGCACCTTCTAAAAGAAAATTAACAATATTGCAGGTTTAGCCAGTACCAGCAGGCTGCCTCTTCCCTCTCTTTAACAGTATAACAATTAGGCATTAATTCTAAGATATTAAGAGCATTCACAGTGAACAATAAAAAAGAAGTCCCAAGAAAAATCCACATAAGAAAACTCCTCCTTTGCCCTGACGATAGACTAGACAAATAGATCACAGGCCTGGCTTTTATATTGGAAGATGGGGGGTTTGCCTTCCACAATCTCTGTAGAGCACTGATTGTGGCTGAAAGCCCAGGTACAGTACTGCAATCACTAAATTCTATAATGCATTAGAACTCATCATAAGATTATGTGCATAAAGACCAATTTCAAGAAATACTAACAGAAATGTAATTGCAACTAGGTAATTTCCCAATTCTGTTACTAAGACACTTAAAATTTTCCTTCTCTGCAACAAATACTAAGCAAATTAAATTACTGTCTACTCAGAGTAATTCTAACATAATTATCTTCATTAAATTCTTATTAGCTCTGACCATCAGATCTTGCCAACATCTCTGTTACTATGAGAAGTTATCCATGAGTAGCCAATAGTGTAGCTGGGAGCAGTAATTTTTAAAATGTGTTTGCTATCAATATCAACTTCCTGGAAGTGTCCCTTGAAAGCACATCTGGAGCAGACAGAACGTAAACACACACTCTAAGGACTATGTATATCTATCTGTCCTCAATGGTAAGCACAGCTCTGACAGACTGTGGCCTCTGCTACCTTTCATTGCTTTCCATTCAGAAAGCTAAGACAAGGTGATTAAGGCCTGAAGACAACAGCACAAGAAGAGTGAAGGAGGAACTGACGAAAGTGTAATTAGAAATCTAATTAAGAGTTGTTGTTTTTTTTTTTTAATTGAAAACTGTGTTGCACAGTATTCATAGCTACTATTGCTGGCTGTGGCTGAAAGAGAAAGAGGTGTCCTCCCCCTCCCAGTTCATTCCCAGAAGCTGGCACCAGGCTTTTGTGTCAGACTTCTACCTCCTCAGATCAGATATGAAAAGTTCCAAAGTACCTGTTTCTTAGTCTGGGATAGTCCGAACATTCCCATCCAGAAAAAGGCAACTTAGTGACTCTAGATCATTTTAACTTTGAAAGTAATTAAACAAGCTCTCAGCCCTTGCATCTGAAGAGACACAAATTGTGAGCAGCTGGCGGTCTGTTAGGGCTGGAAACCACTTAGAACAGCTCAACCACGATGAAAAAAAAGTGTTTATGAGAAGTGAATTGATAGATGCTCTCTTTAAATACCAGAACATCATCTTGGAGAATGATAAAGTACCAACTGACAAGGATTCTAGAATGATCTCCTCAAAAAAGTGATGCCAAATCAGAATGGTGAGGTCCCTTAACCTGTGCTTTATCAGTAGGTTTCCTTAGTAAGTTTCTGATAAAAATAAATAGTGGAAGTTAGACAATACTATGTTTGCATAAATTTATATATAAATTTCCTGACAGTGGTCTTGTTTATTTTCTTAATGTGTACTTAGAAATCCAATAAGGACCTACCACAGCTGTGCAACTTTTCAATTCTTTTATTTTGACCAGCTCCTTTCTACTTTCTCCTTTTTCACATCTATATTATAAAATGTGCACTGTGTTTTCAGAAGCAATAAAAAAGTTTTTATCTCCACTGAATTTCTGAAATGAGTGTATCTGTATAACACTCATCCTGATGGCTTCAGAGAAAATATTAAAATTTAGTGTCTTTCCCATCTGAAGTTAAATTCATGAACTTCCAAGACTAATAACACATCTCAAGTACTGATCAGCAACACAAGCTTCAAAACACAAATACAGTTTAATTCCACTCTTATTATATCAACAGATGACCTTAGAGAAACCTTATACTAACCCAGAATAGGTTAGCTAATTTCTCTCTCAATTGTAAACACTTGTAATATACAGGAATAACTGAAGACTGTTGCTGAAAATCTTAAGTTCTTTCTTAACAATCTCAGTGGTACAAAACTCAAATACTGGATAAATCTTAACCACTTTTTATATTTATTATCATGGGGTTTTCTTCTTTGTTCTCCTGCTACAGCATATCATAATGTACATGCTTAGCACTACAGATATTTATCCCTTTTATCATCCTTTTGTACAATCCTAAATTTCCTAGATCTCTCAAGAGTGTTCAAATAAGCAAACTGGGGTTTTTTTGGCTTGTTTTTTTTTTCCACTGGCCTCTTTCATGACATTTATTAATTTCTGCTATAATTATTTTACACAAAAAGCAAATATATAATTATGTATGGTTATGTTGCAAATTAATGGTAAAATCACATCTTTGGTCCTACTATGCAGCTCTTTAAGTATGGTCCAGAATTAAAAGACTTCCATTCAGTCCTTGTAGGGTGGTTCTTGTAGGGCATAAAAAAAACATCCAACAGAAGCAGTATCAAAGCTATAAACAGTTTCCTGCATGCCCTTTGATACAGATGAACAGGGAGTAAGGCAGGAAAACATTGAAGCAGCAGCTGGAGCACACTGCACACTAACAAGCCCAGACAGACTCCCTTTACTGGAGTGACTCTCCAGCTGACCTAAACTGCTACACAACAAAAGACATAAAGAAACTCCTCAATTCTACCACTTCAAAGAGAAATAAATTGTGCAGATTTATCTCGGTTAAACTCTTTTCATCTAGAAGTACCACATGATTTCATGATTTTTTTGTCAAGTAGTTTAATAAATATTGTTGGTGTTGAAAAAATGTCAGTTTCCTTTCAGCTTTGGTCCATACCATAGCCACAGCTGTTTTAACAATCAGGTGTTTTATCCAATGTCTCCAAGTGTTAATCTCTTTACATGTAGAACTAAATTATTCCTACGGTCCTCTCACTGCAGAAAAGCAAGCACATAAACCCCCCATATCCTAGTACATACCTTTATTCTGTGAAATCGAACAATATCACCAACTTTGTAAATTTTTGGTAGAGAATCTAGATTTCCATTAAAAAGAGTGCATGTTAACTTCACATTTGATGGGTCCACAAGTGTTACAACTGAGCAGTAATCTGTAAAATAGAAAAGTGTCTGAATGAATAACAGGCATTATGGAATTATTAATACACAGATATTAAATTTGGGAGGAACAGCCCTATGGCCAATTTTTTCTGCTATGATCTGTGTAACTCTTTCAAAGTTAATTTTTTTACACTATCATAACAACTGAAGTTTGGCCCATTTTGCCAATAATTAGCCCAAAAATGAAATGTGTGATTAAGCACAGCTCTGTGAGCAAGAACACACAATCCTTTTTTTTCTGTCTGCAACAGGCATGCTATTCTTTCACTTTTCAATTACTTGTTCTACCAAATGAGGAGCATATGTACAATTTTATAAAATCATTCTCTAAGATTTATTTTGCACAGCCTTCCAAAAAGGTAATGAGTTCTACAAGTTCTAAAAGCAAATTAAAGCATAAATTACATATCCTTCACTTCAACAACATATGCAAGATAGATATATCACAAGAATAAAGTCACACAGTGGTAGTTACAAGGTAAAAATATGAAATACGCCCTTTTGAAGTTAAACTTCATAGAATTTCACTTCTAATAATGATCTAAAAAGTAAAATTAAAACAAGATACAAAGATGACAATGCAGACCAGCCCAGAACAGAGCAGTATTTGCAGATGACATAAATAAAACCTGTATTTTCCATTTCAGCTTACAGAAGCATGTGTGCTCTGATACCTTATAAAAGTAAAACAGTAAAAGCACATTTGCTCTTTCTCAACATGGTAGCTGGTAACCTACCTGAGAAACCAAGTAGCAGCAGAAAGAAACACTACATCCTGCCCCCAACCTCCTGTACCACCTACTGCCCCTCCAAGAGACACCTGTAGCCATAGCCAGAGGAACAGAGGGTAGGAAGGAGGAAGGAGGGCTGCCTGGAGTGATGCTGAACCTGGGAAAGGTGGAGGAAAGGTGTTCTCCCTAAGTGCTCAAATGTTTCTTTGTTTCTCAATATCTGAATAATTTATTCGATTAGATGTTAACTGGCAATGAATTAAATTCCCCAAATCAAATCTGTTTTGCCCTGACAGTCATCTCTTAAAGAGAAAAACCCAAACAGGAAAGAAAAAAATCTAAGGATCAAAAACCCCAACTTCCCTTAGCTGTAATTCTATGAGGCAATTAGTGATAATGACACTACACCAGAGTTTCTGTATTTGGGAACTGAACAAAGGTGCCGTAGTTCTAAACCAAAGTCAATGGAATCTCCATCATGCACGTTACAAAGATGCAAACATGTAAATTGTTGCTTGACAGTTGTGAAAGAGAATGCTCTCAGTCTAGTAAAACTAGCAGATTTGCCTTATATAAAAAAGCTACAGGAAGGCAGTCATAGAAAGATGATAGTCATAGTCACGTAAACTCTGAACAGATTCCCCAAACATGAAGACAGGTGTGTAAGACTGGATTAAAATATGTGGTTCAAAAGAAATATTCTTCTGTTTCCAGCACATATACCCTTAAATTTTGCTATCATTTAAACTAAAAAGTTTAAATTCCCTCATGATTTGAGTGAATGAAGTGGTGAAAGAAATCCACTGAAGGCTCACCGAGAAATAAAACTTTTCCTACATACATAAAAACCTTCTGTATTTCTATAAAACTAGTACTCTTCTTCTTTCCCAAGATTTTTACATAGACTCAATAATGATAAATTATCTTCTTTTGCATTCAAAAGTTGCTGAGATCACTCTTTTTGACATTCCCATCAAAGGCACAAGGTCCACATAGTCTATTTTGACATTTTATGCCAGGAATGTCATGAATAAACTCCAGTCACTGGCTGACAAAACTGCAAGCATTTACTACTGTAATCCAAAGACTGATGTGTTTCTTTGGATACATGAATTTATGAATTTTATGATTTTTTGAATGTATGAATTCTAGAGGTTAACTTAAAAGAGCTGTTGCAAATATGAGCAAAATGAGCAATTAAGAAGAAAAAACCCATATGGTTCATAGATTTACAATCCTTTGGGGATATAGAATAACATGCTACAGTGCACTGATATAATCCAACATCAGAATCAACAGGAAACATCAAAAAATTTCACATTAGAATTGTGGTTACTCTTTGATGCTGTGATTATACAGCCTAGTCAGCTTCATACATGTGCAGCTGCCTATTTAACGGTAGAAGTTAACACACTGCCTCAATTTTCTGTGTAATTAGCATAAGCATGTAAGACTGATAATCATCTTAGTCAAAGCAGTATAAAGTATTGCACTTGCTTAACATAGCCAGGGAACACATTCTACATAAACAGGTTCTCTGTCTCTGTGACTTTAGTCTTCCATTCCTCACTATAACCTCAAAACATCACTTCTACAATAAACCTAATTACAATAGAGGTCTTTGAGAACAAAGCATAAAGACTGATTTTTTTAAATGAAATCATCGTTCAGCAAAGTCCTTTTTGAAAGTTAAAAATAAAAAGCCACCTGTCTTTTCTTTTCCAGCCGAAATGTGAGAATTGTTTTCTGTTTTCCACAGTAGCATTATAGATCAGTGAATTAATTCATTTTTCTGAAAAAATAGTGAGTCAAACTCTAAACAGAATTGCTGAATTTAAATAATGTCCCAGAGTTAAAGAAAACAATATAATGTCATTGGTCACACTTGGTTTTTCTCAATATACTTTCCAGTAAAGCAAAATCCCTTCATTACCAAGCTAATAAAGAAATAAATAAACAAATAATGAAAGTTTACCTATTGGAGTCAATTTTCCTTTACTAGAGAAATTTACTCCACTGATTAAAAAAATCCACTGATTTTCTTTAAAAGAGAATTTTTATCACTGGTAGATTTTACTTGCAATAATCTGTCTTAAAAATATGACACAACGGATGCACAGTTCAGCAAATTTATATGCTACAGAAGAAGGCTTTTTACTTTCATACTACATTGTCTCAGTAAAAGCACTGAATTTCAGCTGACACTACACAGAACTTCAAACTGCACCTACCTTTTTTAAAATATATTTAATTATTATGAAGAGGTATTCTCACATAGGCTTAACATCATGTGAGGGACCACCTGCCATGGATAGCTACCTGGAAGGATGCTTTTAACTGCACAGAATTGGTGTTTATGAAAACAAGGAGACATAACTTATGTTTTAATTTAAATGAAAGTATAGAGTGATGGTCTGCATGCATCTTACATGCTTTTTATATTCCTTCAGATTAGTCCTTATTGTTCTTTAAGAATACAATTTCCATAACCTGTTAAAGAGTTACTTCATTTCATAAAAAATCCACAACTATTTGGTAATCAGTAGAAGGTTACACTATCTGCATGGAGAATGCTGATTGTCAAGGTTCTAGGTCCTGACTTTAAATAGTTTGAAACATGAATCTCTTGCAGCCCTGTAACAGTCATGAAAATCTTGAATTGCCTCCACTATCATGGCAGTCTAGATTCATTCTTCAGGTTACAGCTTTCCTTTCATAATGTCATTACAATTCCACTCTTTAATGGACTGTTATGACGGTCATTAGCATGAACAGAAAATCAGCATTTCTCCACAGTATGTACAGATAGATAAAAAACAAACACTAAAACCCCAAACCCCACAGCTTCACATACAAATGCACTTTTCAGTCATCCTAAGAAAACCAGAACTGCTACAAAAGCTTTCCAGATTAGTAGTTATTGATACTGTAGGACTAACAAGTTGTTTAGGATTTACTGATTAAACATTTATTGTAGTTTTACTGAGGACTTCAGCAGCTCCTGACAAATATGCTTGTATAAATTGCTAAGGTGGAAAGCATCGATCTAATTATACTTCCCCCTTTGGGCAATCGCATACGTATTCCTCAATAACATTTACTGGAAAACCCACTACCCTGAACCAGTAACTTCACCCTTCAAAGAGATAAAAAGGTTTTGGGCAATGTTGTTAGCAGTCAGGGAGTCTAATTAAAGAGTGCCTTCTGTTTCTTTTATTTCAATACACACAAAAAAGAGAGAGATTATTGTAGCAAATTATTCTCTCTTCAAAATGATTTCAAACATTAATACTGTTTTCAAGAATTACTGAGGCCATTCAATACACAAGTGTCTGCATTAACACCAAGCAGCTGACCCAGTCAATTTACCATTTATATTTCAACAAGACAGAAGAAAATTAGTACAAATGTACACAAACTCCTATGCATGTGTGTATACACACATGTACATACAAACATATATTGCAGAAGCCCAAAACAAAACCTCTAAAGAATCAAACTGTTTTACTAGAGCTTGTTATTTCTAGCATGGTGATACACTTCAGAGATACAAACAATTCAGTAACTACCAGAAGCATCTGGCTAAACAGATGTTTCAATGCCATCATTTGTAAACTGCAGATCAAAGTATCTGTCTTGAGATTTCTATTAACTATTTATTCAACTATTTATTATTTTTTTCATTACCTTTAAATATCTTTTTATCTTTTATTTATCTTCTATACTTTAAGATAAGAAACAGTGGTTATTTAAAAAAGAAATGCATATAACCACTCTGAACAGAAGGGAAAAGAACATTATTCTAATCTCTAGGGGTCCATAAAAAAAAAGGGTTGGGGAAGCAGTACTGTCATGTTGTAATGTCCTAAAACTTTCATGGTCAAGCACATAATCTCTGTAATTGGACACTACAAAGACAGAGGCTCTTTTTTCTTCTATTTACATTTTTTTCTTTTAAATCTCAATGTTAAATACTTGAGATATCCTTAGGATTAAGGGAGGAGAGAGAGGAGAATATCATCTTTGTTAAAAATTTAAAGTATCTTAAGGCTCTTAAATTACTGGGGAAGAAATAGAGAATAGAGTTTCAAACACTTCCAACAGATCTTCTAGCAGACAAAATCCCATCTGTCTCTTTTACCAAGCAAGACCCAAAGTACTTTCTAGGACAGTTTTCAGAACTCACGAAGTTCTCATATATAGACATTTCAAACTTTATGCCCCCAGCAAAAGTGTGCTTAGCTAAAACAACTTTCTCTGTAAAAAATAATTTATACACTGAAAACTCATTTCATTCACTAGTGTTTTAACACTCACCTAAATGCAGTAATGGTAATAGCAATTATGCATTTTTAATTATAGATTATATAAACAGACAAGACTAAATTAGGTACCCCTCCAGTGGTACTCACTTTCAGTGGGAACACAGTGCAAAGCCTCAGCCTTAAGCCTTAGTATGTGTAAGAAGGAGCAGCATCAGGGTATATCTATATAGTGAATAAAGACCCATGTGGATTAAGTACAGTGGCCCCATTTTCCATGCTTCCAGTGGGCATCAGCTTAAAGCTACATGATTCTACTATTACAGTATCAGACAAAGAATGTATTAGTGCCAGATTGGGCCAGATCTAATGCAACCACAGAATATTCTGACAAGAGCCACTTCATGCCCTGACAATGCAGAACAATCATCAACCATTTTGCACCCTCTCAAGCAAACATCATTCTGGATTGTGCAAAAAAAATCAAAAAACAACATTGAAATATTTGACTGATCTGTGAATATTTTTACTCAAGACCCCAGACTAATTAAAACTGTTTTAGAGATTTTCATTATAAAGTAGCAAGTGAATTACAACTATCTTCATAAATAAGAAACATCAAATTGTGTCCCTGTTCTCCACTGATATTATTGTGTTATTTTAATAATGCCAACTGAAAATATACAGGGAAAACATATCAGGAAGCTATTAATGACATTTAGGCAAGGACTAGTTGTTAAATAAATAATCATTTTCCCTATTAAATTTCTACTACTTAAGAAACCGAAATGACTAACTTGACAAATAACTCAGGAGAAAGAAATCTCTCCTAGCTGCTTTGGAGACATGCTACTTTGAGAGTTGGT
This sequence comes from Aphelocoma coerulescens, assembly GCF_041296385.1. Classification (NCBI taxonomy): domain Eukaryota; kingdom Metazoa; phylum Chordata; class Aves; order Passeriformes; family Corvidae; genus Aphelocoma; species Aphelocoma coerulescens. The sequence goes on along the minus strand of NC_091014.1, from coordinate 22,495,786 downwards.
GCATTTAACTTCACTGTTCTTACATATCTGGAATGGATGGCAGCCCTAATGATTTCCAGCAATCAGTGCTTGTCTAATTAAGATGTTCCAAGTCCTCAGTTCCCCAAAGCCTTGTTAAAGTAGCTGGACAAATGACAAATCTTCTTTAAGAACTTTTTTCACCTCTTATCTCCACCAGCCTGCCTAAACTGACTGATGTCTCTTATCTATTTGTTGTTCTGTTTCCTTGCTACTAGCTGGTCAAAGCTATGGCCAAAGGATCAGGTGAATTTGTTGTTCTGGTTGATTTTTAAAAAACATAGTAAGAACAGTTCTGGCTGGAGGAGATTTCAAATCTCTTGAATACAGTACATACCAGTTCCTTTGCTAACATATGGAGGCTTGAAGAATTTCACAATGCCATACAAGTTCACTATAGTTCCATCTTTGAGATGATTCAGGGGAGTATACACATATTTTGGAGCAACAGACTGAAAAGGAATGATACAATTGAGGGAATAGAAAAAAAATTATCAAACATTCATACAGAACTTTGTCTTTTAACATCATTCATCCTCAGCATGTTTATTTAATCTTAAAAAAAGAAATAAGGATTACCTATTTCTTTGTATCTTAGCCACTTTAGACTCAGAAAGTACACAAGACTTTTAATTTCTTTTTGTGATTGCATCTTTCTTACAAAAAGCCAACCAGTTAATTCAAGTAAGTTTCAATACGTGAACCAGGTGAGTAAAAGTCATTACAATAAAGAACAATGAAAGACAATTTTTTACTTATCCATTTTAACATGTCCATCCAGAGGACTTTTTAAAGCACATACATTAATAGCTTTGTATTTCTGCTTGGCAGTGTCACTGCACAGAATCATTGTCTTGGGCTGGTGGGGGGTTACCTCTCACAGACACTGTGCACATCCTCTGATTAAAATACCACAGTTGCTGGAGGATTAAAGAAAGCAAGGACTACTTTCTACAGTTTCAGGACTATTTTCCTCTCATCTTAAGGTTGTAATATATCCTGATTTGACTCTTTTAAAGGATATGAGTTCTGTCAAACTGACTGATAACTGCGGGTTTCAAGTACTATACTGAAAAAATCAAACTGTAAATAAAAATGATATGAAAACAAGTTCTATCACCATTGGTACTGAATCTTTAAGATCATGAAAAAGAACATTAAAATTTCATAAACCAGTTCCTCTGCCTTTAAAATACTATTTCCTGTAGAATTTTAATTTAGACACATAAAGGCTTGATCCAAGCAGTAATCAAAACAAATGTTAAGATCAGTACATGAAGTCTGATTTTAAATCAAAGGAAGTTTCATATTTCCTTTTTTTTCTACAGCACAAGCATACAATTTTATTTAGACTAACAGTTACCTTTCTAGTTCCAAGTTCCTAAACCGACATGAAGTCTGGAGATCAAGAAGGGAACTATACTACAAGTATTGAAAACATGCTACTTTTTTCATATTTTATTTTGTGTTCCAGGTATATTCTTTGCAAAAGTAAAAGCTAAATGACTGCTGGGGCAAGAGTGTGGAAGTAAATAAAACAAGAAGAAAAACAAATTCCACACATTCTTATTTACATGCAGTTAATCTCATGTGATTTAAAAACATCCCAAATGCAAACTCACCACAGATGCAGTTTCTGAAGCAGCAGTTGTTCCTGGTGTAGTGTAAATCTGTGGAGAAAAAGACCCCCAAGCTTTCTGATTACAAAATTGAAGGCACTGCAAATATAACAACGTTTGATAACTTTAAAGCAAATACAACACTATAAGGAAATACAAACCAGCCCTACAGACATTTTTGCTATATGAATCACCTCTGAATCTAGTAAAATTTTAGCTACAGAAGAAAAGAAAGTAATATTTACTGCAATTATACTCAGACAAAAGCTTCTTCAAAAAAATACATTTTCTAAAGTCACTTAGTCGAATATGTTAGGTCACATTAATAGAGTAGCATTTGGAAGTTGGATGCTACAAATTTAAAACTGCACTTGCTTAACATAGACCTTAAATGGGTTTAGGTTTTGCACATAAACACGTATATACATGTCAGTGCTCAGAGCAGATCTATTCTCAGCAACTTATTACTTTCCTTTGGGGGAAAAAATTCACCAGAATGGGATTAACTTTATTTAAAGATAGTTCCTAAGCGTTTTGAGCCTTACTTATAAGCCAAACTTATCTTCAATGTAAGGTCTTTTAAAGAACTAATTGTGGTGATCTGACGAAAAGCCAACACACCCCCACTGTCTCTGTGAGGAACATAGGGCTCAGCTGCCATCCTGAGGCCACAGCCCAGCCTGGCTGCCGGTCACAGGGCGCCGTGTCACAGCGGTGCACTGCCTCAGCACTGCCGACTCCTGCTGGGGATCTGCTTTTGCTCTCCTCCTCAGCCGCATTCCTGAAGCTGGTTTTACTTTTAAACAGCCGAGTGAGAAGCTGTGATTGAGGAAGTGAAGCACACACAAAGTCTGCTCACTTGTATTAATGTTAAACATCCAATGCATGTGTCACTAAACGAAGTGCCAGAAGCTGCATTCTGTGGTCAATGATGAGATAAACACCTCAGCACAACCTAGGCATTCAGGGAGCTGCACAGTGTCTTTGGGATTAGACTGTATGTCACGAGGTCTGCCAATACTCAGCTGAAAGCCTCATGTAGCTCCTAAAATTTAGGCACTTTTAGTTTAGATGCACCTATTCAGACTGAGGGCAGTTTTGCTATCCATGATCTTCAATGAAACACACTCTTTCTACCTATATATATCATCATCATCATCATTATCATCAACAGATAATGAATGTCATGAAGCAGTCTCCATTATCATTTTAAATAATTTTGTTTCTCGCTGAGGTATGTGCCAAGTTTTAGTTACCTACAGAGGTCAATTCCAAAACAAAAGAGCCTTTCTGAAATTAAACAAAAAAAGTATTTTCACTTAAATTTAGGATTTAATTAGAAAACAACTATACAGACAAAAATAAACACCACTGATGTGAGAATAGCAAAAAAGAACAAATATTTTACCCAGGACAAAAGGATATAATTGTCTTTATAAAATTTAGATTATAGCAATCCATGTATTTGAAAGGCAGCAATTCATGACTTGACTTAAAGCCGAACAAACTCATAGACCAGAGAAAAGTAAAAATTACAGCCTTGAAATCACTCTTGCACCCTCTACCTTGTCTGCATTATTGAAATGTGTTATGCACAGAAGTAGTTTAAACAGCTCTAGGAATCTATCTAAAGTCAACTAAAGTCAAATTCTTGCACTCGGCAAACAGAAATTTACCTGGAAATAACTTGGTTAGGGTTATTATAAAATTACAGGCGCACACACAGATGTGTCTTGTTTCCTGATGAACAAGGTAAAATAATCTGTAGCATTTCAATTTTTAATAGATTTTATTATTTTTTTTCTATTATGAAACAAAATGTTAATGTAAGTATTTTGGAAATTAAAAAAAAAAAGAAAAAGTTGGCTAACCACATACATAAATGGCTGATCCAGCTTCTTCAGACACTTCCAGGTGACAACCATGTCTACCATCCTCTCTCACTGTAGGCAATTTTATCACCTTAAATCCTGCAACTATGAAGGTTTCCTATGGGGACAGAGCAATAAACAGAAAATTACACAGACTCTAACACGTTCTACTTTAAGAGTATATGATGTGAAATGTCACCCCAAAGTCTCAAGACATTTACGAAACAAAAATCCTGAACAAATTGTAAAAACTGACTTTAAGTTTCCCAAATTAGCTCTTTTACCCATGGAATTTATATTTACAACAAATGCCAGAAAGCTTTTTTTCTTTTAAATTCTGCTAACATTTTCACACTCTTGATGCTACTGTAACAGAGTGCTATTTTTGACAAAGCCTAGGGAGGAAGATTCACACTGAATAAGGCAAAAGAATCATTCCTCTTTGAATACACTAAAGACTGACTCCTCTCTGGTTAGCTTAACTAAGGTAGAAAAGAAATCACACATCAGATCAGCAGTGATAAAACACTCTTCTCTTGGAGCTTCTTTCTCACTGACTTACAGCTGCACTTTCAAGAAACTCCCCTATAAACTCTGTTTTGGCTGGATCAACATCTTCCTTCAGAATTAAATAGGTAGGTCAATCAACAGGTAGGTATCTGGTAGCAAAAGAGACATTACAAACTTCTCTGGCATCACTCCTGAGATTCTAGCACAGAAAGTGATTATAACTGTATTTTCACTTTAGTACAAAGCTCCTCAGACACCACAAAATGAACAAGAAAAGGAAGATTTAAAGGGTACATGACTCAAGTCCCAGCAGCAGCCCATGTTTTTAGCAGCAAGCTCACCAAATAAAAAAGAGAAAAAAAAAAGAAAGAATAAACGAAAAAGGAGAAGATAAAAAATACATTAAATACCTTTAGGTAATCAAAAGTGATTGAGCAAAGCTATCTGATACAATGCAAATCTCCTTTATAGTCAGCTCCCTTGCTATCAGAGCTGTATAGAAGGGCCATGCCAGTGTGCTCCATTCCAATAAACATATTAGACTTGGAATCCTATTTCTATTCAAGCTTCTACCAAAAGCACTTCCATAAACTTTCACTGACCAACTTTTGTTTATGTGTTTATTTGATTACAACAAATAAAAGACTGTTCTTACTAAAGCTGACAGTTTTAGTCAAATATTGCACTATGACAGCGTGGTTTTTTGCTACTTCAGCAATCTGACAATGCTACTCTAAATGATTTAAGATCCAAAACCTTAATGTTTTGTGCAAGAAAAATAAAGGCTGCTGGATTAAGTGACAGTGATATATGTAGTTATTAAAATATTGGGAAAAAAATTTCTGCAGAAAATATAATTTAATCAGACAGCTTAATTCACAATGAAACTACTTAGGGCATGATGACTTTCAGGTAGTGTCACAAATGGGAATACAATGTATACTTTGATTAAAAAGTAATATATAAGTCACCTAGAAGTAAGCCATACTCAAAGGTAAGTTAAAATGTGTCAAAACAATTAGAACACTCAGTATTCCTTGCACCTCTAACACACTGTCCTGCTAACATGAAAGTTGTTTCATTCTTTCCAGGAACACACATATATAAACTTCAGGAAACTCCACGAATTTTGCAGGAATCAGGAGTTAGTACGTGTCTTTCCTTTCACTGTTAGCTGATGCTATCCAGAATGTTCCTTCAACAGCAAAATCAACCTTCATCTAAAGAGCTATGCCTTGCTTATACATTATTCCCATTTCAGTATTTTATTAAAATGTAGGCTGCACAAGGTTCTGGGATGTGGTTGCTGAGTCAGGATTGGAGTTCTGTACGGGTGACTTCTCGTCTTGCTCTCCTCTGTCAGAAGAAACTTCAGAATTACATAGACTCAGCCTTTTAACAGGCTGATAATAAAAGGAAAAATTTTTGAGTAGTATTAGGTCACTAGTGATTACTCTCCTGTAACACATTTGCCATATCTAGCACTACAATAAATAAAAACAAACTGTGAAAGGACTGTGCAATTCCCATCAGGAAAAGACAGCACTAACCTCAAAATCTAGGTAGAAAGAACAGATATATTCTCAGATTTTTTACAAATTTTCAGTCAACTTTGACAGGCTGTGACTTGAAGTTTCTAAACCTAATATTTGCACAGTGCTTTGAAATTTAATGTTATATTAGTTTTCAAAATAGATTAGTTCCCGTTTCGCCTTTAGCTAAGAAGATCTCGTAATTGGCTTGGGAATCAAAGCTATTTACATAAATTGGTGGATTTCCATGTCAACAGAAGTGCACTGCATATACAAACTCAGATTCGACCAACATTTTTAAGTGGTAAAAAGAAATTCTGTTTCCCTCATTCAAAAAGTGTGATATACAGGAAAGACAGTATTTTTCCTGATGATTATTCTGTTACAGAATGAGAAGACTCTCAGGAGACAACATGGCTACTCCCATTTTTGGAAATTGCCAACTCCTCTCCCTGGCTACTTAGCTAAAGTTCTTACACTATGCCAAGAATGACATGGAAACTAAAAAATACTAAAATCTGAAATGGCATGCAGCAAATAAACAGTATTGGACCTTAATGAAGTCATTCTTTAATGGCTAAAAAATGCTTTTTTTTTTCCAAACTCTGCTAGCTTCAGAAATCATTGTTTCCTCATATTCATATTCTTCCAAACTTAAAATGTCATTTGAGACATGAGGTAAGGACCATGAAGGCTCAGTTCACTGGGGAAGAACAAACTGGGGTTTTAGCACATTCCAGCTGTCTAAGGGTTGTTGCCTGTGGTTTGTAGTTTCCTACTCAGCTCTTTAGTACTGATCTTTTTATCTTCGAATTGCTGCTCAATGCCTTGTTCAATATTTGTATTTTTATGAGGAGAAAATAGATTAGTTCAATGAATTTAAAAAGATTCTGCAGCTTGCATATTTACCAAATTAGTTAAGGAACTTCCAACCCTGACTTCCTTGTCAAAATTCCATGGAATTGAGAAATCTGTATAAAGACCACAATTTGCCCAGAGAAGTTGTGGCTGTCCCACCATTGGAAGTGTTCAAAGTCAGGTTGACAGGGCTTTGGAGCAATCTAATGTAGTGAAATATGTCCCTACCCATGGCAGGGGGGTTGTAACTGGCTGATCTTTAAAGGTGCCTTCCAGCCCCAACGATTCCATGATTTAGTGTGAATGTGTATCACAAATGAAAAAGCACTAACATGAGCTCATAATCTATCATATACTAATTTTAATTTGATATTTGGTTAACATTGACATGTCAGTAAACTGACAGGCAATCTTATAAAAAGACTGAGGTAACTGTTTTTATCTTGTTCTCCTTTAGTGGCAACACACTGTCTCACAAACTCACACAGGCTGACTTGTCTTTTACTTGGAACTAATCAAACCAAGCTTCTATCTCTGACAAAACAAGACACCAGCACCAAGCCAATTAAAAAAACCCTGTATGCATAGTTTTGAATTTTTTTTTTAATATTTTAGTGTAACTGTCTTTGAAATGAATTTAATTCTAAAATTATCTTATCAGATGGCAAAATATTCAAAATATGAATATAAATGGGTGACTTCTCTATTATCCATATTCATGATTCTTTGCTTGCTAGGTAAACAGCACTGATAAAAAGAATTGCTTTATTTCAGTATTAGTGTGAGAAAGAATTTACATAAGCAAATACTTTTTTTTTCCTAGTTCATATATATAGATTTGAAGGGACTGAAGAGATTATTTCTAATTCTAGGGATAGGTAGACTAAGACAAGACAAGAAGTGAACATTCATCTGTGAAAAACAATTCCTAAAACAAGAATATATATATATATATGTTTTGGTGTTTTTTTTACCCCACGGCGTATAATTTTTGCACAATCCTCTGCCATTTTTCCGTATATTAAAACATTGATGCTGTTGATCTGGGAAAACAAGTTATCCGAATCTAGAGGGGAAAAAAGCAAAAGTGATTCCAATCACTATACCTTCTCCAAAACAAAACAGCAGTGAAATAGATTTACAAAACAAGTTGATCTACAGAGTTTAACACTTTTCAATTAATAAACAAAGTGTGCTAACTACAGATATATTGCTCAGAATATTCTTCCTAAGAGGACCATTTAAAATGTTCACGTTTTATACCAATGTACAATTAAATAGAATTTAAAAAGATTTCCACTTGGATAATCCAATGTGTAGTGTTAGAGAGGCAATGTTACCCAGTCACATTAACACAGATGCTATTGTAGAATTTATTATAAACTGAAGATATTCCGGGACACAGACATATTAATTAACAGCCTTCCAGGTGGACTGAAGCAGAAATCATGTTGTTATTTTACGGGTTTTCTACCTTTTACTGTTTCAGAAACATCATCAATGATTTAGGTGTGCAAACTTATGTTTCCGTGGAGAATGTGCATAAACTCTCTCCTCTCCTGAGCAGTCACTGAAATCAGCAAGGCTCAGGGAGGTTAAGCATCCCTCTGAGAACCCTGAAGCCAGCAGGGAGACTAAGACCCCATCAACTCCATCCACCTCTGCTAACACCAGCCACAAGCAGCGTCACTAGGCAGGACCTGCACATTCCAGGCCTGCTGCTCAGGCCCTGGAGTCAGGAGGATCAGAGTCAGGAGCTCATGATGATTCTCTAGCCACTGTAAGGAATAAGCTGAGAATGAAATGGAAGGAAAGTTCCTTGAATCCAACAGACACCTGACAAATTACCTTCTCCATCTTCCTGACTGGAGGGGGTGATAAGCTTAAGACTTAAAAGGAATATATTTTTTTGCATTATTTATTACATGATGAACAAGGCCTTTCAAAGTGCTAATCTAGCTATTGATATTCAAATACTTGAGTAGTCAAGTGAAATTTCCTTTTTTTAAATGCTTAAATTAAAACAGAATGAAACACAAATATTTTGCTGTGAATCAAAATACTGACCCACATTAAATGTCCCCTTACATAGTATATGCTATATATATTATGTGGTAACAATTATGTGTGCAATTTCCTTAGTCCTTCTTATGATAAGCAGTTTGAAAATACACTACTAAAGCCATACATATAACTAATCCATTTCCAGGACAGTATTTTAGAAAATCATGCAACAAGAAGTCTACTGAAATACAAAGACTGTATTGTTTCCATTAACTTACCTGGCGTAAATTTAAGATAAACTTTTTGTAGAAAATGAACAGTTTTATGGAATATTTTAAATCTCACATTCTACTGAACAACATACAAAAGCAGGTACTACTGATGTAGTACCATAAATTTAAAATGTATATTTAAATGTAGTACCTTGAAGAACAATCTTGAAAAAGTCTGTTCCATCTCTGAGTTTTGTTAATGGGTAGGAAAGAGTAACTATTCCCTAAAACACAAAAAATAAAATAAAATGTTGTGAACTAAGACTCTATGCCTCTAATTTACTGAAATACTGATAACAGCAGAAACACCTGTAAACTAAAAAAGGCAGAATTTAAAGAATAAGTGCAAATTGCCATCTAAATTCTTAACAAAAGAACCCCACAACTCCTATAGACAGCACTAAAAAGCAACACTCTTGAAATATAACCAAGGAAGTATTAAATGTCAATACTACTTAGATGCTACTGACTAGATGATAAGCTTATATTAAACAATACAATAGTAGATATGGAACTATACAAGTAACTTTCATTAGTTACAAAAATAGCATAAAAGACTAGAGTTTTAGCACAAAACCTGAAAGGCAACTAAAGAGGTAATGAAACAATTTCTCCAAAAATACTGGCAAAGGATTACAACACAAATATCAGAACAGAATCACAGTCAAAATATAACAGATGCATATTAAGAGAAATAATCTTCTTGGGAAAAAAAATACAGCTGTGAGAAGAGTATTACAAAGTTTTGAAACTGTAGTGTCCCAATTATTTGGCCATAATACAAATGCTCTGAAAGACACTATGATTTAATAATTAATTATAAATACTCTTTTTATTGTGATGCTGAAGTTACAATGAAGCAAAAATGAGTGCTGGTGATTACTAGTGATGGTAACATCTCTTTGGAACAAACACATCTAGTTAGAAAGACGTTATCATCAACAGTAACCAAAAATGTCAGTCAAGTGTATTCTTTCCCAGTATGGCAGGGAAAGCACTGTATCCTTCTCAATGATAAAACCACAAAAATTGGTTCAATAAAGAAAAATAAAATATTGAAAACAGACTCTATATAATGCTTTAAAAAAACTACACAAAGCACAAAAATAGACTAAGAGGTTTCTTGTAAAAAGTTTCTCTTGTAAAAAGAGAGCAGGGCAATCTGTCTATAAATGCAACATTGAGAGGACAGTCAGGTCAATCAGTGATTTTACAGTACACAAATTCAGTGGTAAGCTGGACTTAAATGCTAGCAGATGCTTCTTAAACCAAATCAGGATAAAATATGCAGCACTGAACTGTTACTCCAGAGGCCTTTCGGAGTAAAATTTGTGCTACAACACACTAACTGAGAAGTAATCCAAATCAAATTCAACAAGATTTTACTATCTGTTTTATAAAGAAATAATATGACTCCACAAAACCTCAACATTATTTGCAGATGCTGATTTCCAAAATAGTTTGATAATTAGGTCTCCTTTCAAAGCTCATTAGTCTTCTCTGTGAAAAGTAGGAACTTACCTGTTAAAAACAGAAAGGTTTCTCACTTGTTTTCAAAATGACAACTTTGTTTAAAATTTCACTTTATATATATATATGTATACACACACATACATATACATATATATATATGTAAAATTGTTCTTGCTGAGATTGTCTTGAATTGTACTCACAGGTAAATAAAAGACTACAGAATTTTTCTTGTAATAAAGTCTTTGTAATGAAACAGTCATCTCAGGAACACTCAACATTTACATATATATTTTTGTCTTAGTAAGAAATTTCAATCTGCACCAGCACACTATTTAAAAGTGGAATACATTGATGCGATAATGACTGCCTTTTGAACATCTTTATTTTTTATCTTTCCATTTACATCCCAGTATCTTCCAAAGAGTTTTCAAATTCTGGGACCACATTCTTTGCTGTAGTGGTTTGGCCCTTCCACTTTCCTTTGTATCCCAAACACCTAGACTATAGTTCTCTCCCCCAGCTACCCACTTCCTCATTGCTTTCTCTACATGCCTGGAACTCTTGGGCTCCAAACTTCAAAAGAACCTACCTTAGCAAAACTTGCTCAAGTTGACTCTTCCCTCACAAATCCTGCACTGTTTATTGAGTTCAGAAGCAAGCTTTTTCCAAACCCCTCCACATTCCATATGCCACTAAATTCACTCTCAAACCATGTACAATTCTTCCAGTGCATATGTCTCCTTCCTTATAAGGCCTCGCTCCTTCAGTTTGGTTCTGTAGCTGATTTGGCAGCTGATTTTCAGGTTTGGTTCAGATTTGCCACAGCAAAATCCAGAGGATGATGAACCAATGGGAGAAGGCATCATGTGTAGTTAATAGACATGCTGACTGAGGAGGTACAAACATTGCTTGTGCTGTTTTTCCACAAATTTGAAACTTGCAGTTCTCACAGAGATGCCAGGAGGATGAAAACGTGCAGAAGAATGAAAGGACTGAGGCACATAAGTCAGACAGAAGCATCCCAAATGTTTTTTGTTGCTTTTCCCAGAATATGTTTCATAAAAATATTCCTTTGCTCTTCCCTCCTTGTCAAAGCAGGACCTGATCCCTATTTTGGCATGTCTAGAGTGACAGTGTGCCACCACTAAGATAACCTAACATCAGTGCACTCTAAGGTTCACTTCAAGCTCAGCCTGCAGAACTGGATTTTCCTACACATTTAATGGTGCATTAGCACCAGCTTTATCAGCTCTCCAGTTGTGCTGTTTTTATGCCAAGCTGTTTTAGTCACCTACTAATCCATGTCAGCACCAGCAGGAAGTTCTCTTAACATAAGGCAGAAGTCTGAGAAGACATTCTATGCACTTTCCCTTTCAGAATCAGCTATAACACTGCATGCTTCAAATCTATGTCTGGTAATAACTACTCTGCTTTCCTAATGGTAACATTTATTTTGGAAGAAACATTTTCTAATTTATAATCTGGTTTTGTCTTCTTCACGACTTCCTTCTGAACAAGAATCCCTGTTCTTCCATGTCAGGACTGCCTGCAGACATAGCCCTTCAAAGCTTGAAAGTCCATATATCCTGCAGGTGAACAGGGACAAGAAACTACACCCCGAGGAATAAACCCCGTTTGCTAGCAGCAGTGGTTATTGATGTTTCCATTTGCTCCTTTACAAGACCTAAGGGAGGCTGGATCATTCTCGGCCAAATCACCTCCTGCACGACTCAACTGCTGCCTGCTTCCAAACAGGGCAGTTTTGTCCCTTCGCTCTACGGAAGTGCACCACTCCTGGCATCAGTATGACACCACAATAAACCAGGGCAGAGTGAGAGCAGCAGAAAATTACTCTCTCTCCAGCAATATGGATGGCCTTCTGCCAGTCTCCTTCTCATGAAGGGACTCAATCACAGGGTCACATGAGCACTAGAGTTGGAACTGAGAACATACAGCTGTGGAAGCAAAAATTAATTTTTTTGGATACAGAGAAACATTAGATCAGTTCAGCTCATATTTTTGAAATGTTTGTGCCATTTTTGGAAGGATTTGAGACAACTCAGGTTTTCTACAGAACCAGCTTGCCTTTATTTTTTTCCCCTTGTTTTTTTTCATTAATAGACTGAAAGAAAGCCTGGGTTTATGCTGATTTCCTGACACATAAGAATCAGGGATGCCTAAAACAATTCTCAGAGTCCCAGACAAAAAAAGTTAAACAGGATAAAAAAATAACACACTGAAGAACTGACACTGCATTTTACAGAGAATACTTGTTTTAGGCATGAAAAAAGTATTCCTCCATTTTGCTAGTACAGCAGGATTGTACTTCCAATCCAAAATATATTTGGGATTACTGTCAAATATAACTGCACACTTGGTAATAATAAAAAAACCTAATTGTGTCTTGATGCTGGTAGTTGCTATAAGCAACACTTTTCATAAAACTGGATATTGCATTGTTTCATACAAAAGGAGAACTACTTTAGAAGTCATTACTCTGAAATCTATCTTTAACAGGATTGAGGTGCTTATTACAATTTTCTTAAAACAAAATACCACTCAACCTCCCCCAATCCCTCCATTTTCAGCATAGCATTTGGCATATTCATGTGTTTTTAAATTGGTCCACAACTTATAAGCTCTGAAAAGAGAAACTCCTATAAAATTTTAGTCTGATAACACAAGAGAAATGGGCAAGACTGTGAATCCATGAAGGTAATAGCAACATACAATGAAGTTCAACAAGGTCATAATTTTCCACTGCTTTAAGATTTGCAACAGATCAACCCAAAGATACACAGTTGCAGAAAGTCACCACCTGAGCTGGGATACAGAAGTGCCTTGCTAATTAAACAGGAGCTATTTCAAAGCAAGACAGTTTACTGGTCAGTTTACCTGAATGTATTTGTTGGTATGATCACAGCCTTCTTTCAAATGTTGCAAATTCTCCTTCTGCAAATGGCTTGGTAGTGGAGCCTCAGACTGCCCTTTAATGATCTTCAACAATTGAACAGGCATAGCTGCTTTATCTAAACAAAAATCATAAAAGAGTCCTGCAGCTCTTCATTTTGTTCAAATTAAGAGTTACTAGAACTTGCATCAACTCAGAATGGGAATATCGACCTATTTCATAACAAGACAGTTTAACTGTGTAAGACTAACAATTTTCAGAGGGATTGGCCTCATCTCTTAGTACCGTAAGTAGCAAGAAGAAAGTAACATTTCCTTGGCAGTAGACAACCATCCAAATTACTTGATTTTTCAAACATTCCAAAACATCATATAAAATATTATATTATATTAAAATAAAATATTACTTTACATATAAATAAATAGAAATACATATAAATGCAAAGGGCAATGTAAACAATGTTAATATTTTATGTACAGAAATACAGATAAAAACCACACAAAGACTTTGAATGTCTCCTTCCCCAGCACAAGGTCATGGACAGATAGTCCCCATATTCAGTTTTTTTCCCTATAAGAAAATCTGACTGCAAGAAATTAAAACATCTGTCATTTTAACTCAAAATGAACAAAACATGCTTACATACTGATCAAAAAAATTTCATCAATTAAGTAATGAAATAATAATAAATAAAATAAGATGGGTATCTTAAGATGAGTAGCTAAGCATGGAAGGCACTGGGAACAAGCTAAGAAATGTATGACTGTGTCATCTATGGTCTGCCCTCACTGTGCTAAAAGTCAATGAAATGAATTATTAGTGATAGTGTTATAAGGCTGAGAATAGGGGAGAGGAAGAGCAGTCTAATGTAACAAAGTTACACGTATGAGAAATAGAAAAAAGTGATCTAGCAATAAGTAGTTATTGCTGTATTTTCTCATTACATTGATCTCATTTCTTCTGTTGGTATCTTTGTCTTTGCTGTGTAAGTTTAATTCAAGCAGGTACCTACAGAAAAGCCACAACGTTATCAATCTGTTTTCAGTGAGTTTTAATAAACTAAATAAAAAATGCTTTCTGTTTTCTGAAAACCTAGATATCCTAATTTCAAACTGTTTTAGCAATTTTTACATGATATTAAAGAACAGGAAAGAAAGTATTTCCTACAGTTTTGAATGGACACAAAAACTTGGAATTATACTCAGTAAAAACTACATTTCAGTTACAGTTCAAAAGAGCTTCTTCAGTGCTAAGCAGACTGAATTCCTACAAAATATTCACTTACAATGAAATGGAATTGGGAAACCATTGCAAAATGGAAAGACCACTGGATCCTAAGTTATACACATAGGTCAACACATATAGGTGCAGACAGCAACATTACAGACACTCTTTTAAAAAGTACCTTATTCTTCAGAAAAATCACAGATCCACCTTATTTATTCCAGTATCCACAGATATCAGACTTCACTTATAACTCATGACTACTCCTTGTTGTGAGGGACCCTTCTTTCTCCTTCCCCATTTTCCAAGAAACTCCCCAGTGCTGTTACTCTTGTCTAACAGATATAAGCAAGAAGTCACAGCCACTCATAAGGTACCAATAAAATACTTTGGTCTGAGGACATCTCAGCTGCTATGGTTACACACAGAATGACTGGTTTTATTTTTTCCTATTTACATGAGGAGGAAGGAGGCAAAAATGAAGCACTATGAACTGACCACAATCCCCATTCTCTGCCCCTGCACCGCTCAGGGGGAGGAGGTAGAGAAACTGGGCGTGGAGCTAAGCCCAGAAAATGGGAGAGGTGGGGAAAAGATCTTTAGATTTGTTCTTATATGTCATTATCCTACCCTGATTTGATTACTAATAAGTTAAATTCCTTTGTTTGAGTCTCTTTTGTCCGTGTAAACTGTGAGTGATCTCTCTGTCTCAACCTGCAAGGTTTTAGCTGTATTTTCCCTGTCCTCCTGAGGGGAATGGTAAGAGCAGCTTTGGTGGGTACCTGGCTTCCAGCCAGGGTCAACCTACGGCAGCACAGAGCTGGGAGGTACAGTACCAGAGAGCTTTCCCTTTCTGCTTGAGATGAAGGAGAAGTAAAAGCCTGCTACAAAGGTGCAGATGCTGTTCCATCTCTGTCAACTGCTTTGACTAGTGAGGTATTAGAATTTCTATAAAATGTTACTAAATGAGGCTAGAAATGATGCCTTTATCTGTATGTTTTCAAACACAAACCAGGACAGAACTGTCATTAGCTTACTAGGATTTCAAGTCTCTAGTGGAAAGTGCAACTAGGAGATTTACACAGCTTTTTCAGTTCAAAGTATCTACTTCACACATTATTCTAGCAGACTGAGAAGCTGATCTATTCCACCTAGAAAGAGTCAACTTCAAAGTTAATCAGCAATATTGATCTTCACCCAGCAACAGTATAATGAGCCAGGGAGATATACAACATAAGAGATTAACACTTTTTTTTATCCTGTTTCTCTCTGTTACACTATGTGAGCAATTATATAGATTTTTCCAGTTTTTTTTTTCTTCCCATGAAGATATCTTAACAACACAGAGCATTTTGTTATAATTCAAATATATGTAAACAACATTCTTGTAGAAAACAAGTGGGGTTTTTTCCCAGATCTTAAACTTCTGTATATATAAAACTAATGTCATGTGTTCTAACTGCCAATTATCTCTGAAGCTCCCAGATTCGTGTTCTCTGCAATGAAAAACCAAAGATATGAATATCCAACTCTAAGAATTATGAATTTTCAAAAACAAACTGATAGAGCATGGACTTTCAAAATCTACATGAAGATACTGTTAGTGCTGTGCTTGGTCCTTGTCCCAACTCTCCTGGGAGCAACTAAGTGAAAAAAAGTAAGTCTGTCAAGTATCTTTGTTGCTCTCAAAAGCCTGACTAACACTGACAGGAATCATTCCAGCTTGAGCCTAAGAAGCCTGTAAATGGTGTAAACAGAGCTATTCATATGAATGGACACTGAAAAAAACACCAAAACAAAACCAGCAGAGACCGCAAGAAAGGCAGACAGAATCATGGGACACTCCTTGAAGAGAAGGGAGACACAACACACACACAGAGCAGAAGGAAGAAGCCTGTGAACTACAAATACCTTTCGCCTTCCAGTAATTGAAGTGACAAAAATATGGACAGTGAGCAACCAAAGAGCTTAACAACTTTAACAAAGAACTATATGAAAGGATGTAGACTGTTTGAAGTAGACTATAAACTGTATATAGGATGTAACCCACAATTTAACACCCCCAAAGAGAATGTGATAGGCATCACTCAAGTGAAATATAACACGGAGGATGGCTATGGCCTTAACTCTTGTGTGCTGCTCTGCCCTATCCTTGACATTCTGCCTACTAATTTTATAGACCTTAAATTTCTCAGAGTGGAACAATCTACTTCAACACTATTCCTCTGTAGTCTCCCCTAGAACACAACTTTTCTTCAAGAACTAATGAGATATTAGCTTTGGAGCAGAAAAGCAAAAAAAATGACAAGAAGTGAGAGGCAAACTGGAAAATTCAGTCCTTTCTCTACAACCAATAAATACTTCAGTCATACACAAAAATTACATGAAGAGGATAATGTCGTTTTGGGAAAAGGATGCTGTAGCAGTCAAAGCCATGAAGAATCAGATTCCTTATCTATCAAAGCAGCTGCTATTTGCAGAGAGACAAAACTCATTCTCCAAATCAGAGAATAAAACACATCTGTGTAGACTTCTGGAGGAAACCTCACCAAAGTTTCATGAAGAATGAAGGAATAGTCAAGAGCATCAGCATCTTACTGATGCGGTCAGTCACTGAGGTACATACCTGAAGCCCCTGTAAACACAAATACCAGTCAGTGCAATACTCAGGCTAATTGTGCAAAAATTAAAACAATTATGAAATAGGTAATGCTTCATTATAAAAGAACACACATATGGAGGCACAGCCATACACTCCTACAATGTTTTATGCAAAATTTTATCATAAAAATGAACATTTTTGGCTTGAGCAGAATAGGCACTACAGAACTACCACAAACCCAATCTGCTGTCACAAGAGAAAGCTTTTGTCATATAGCAGTCTTAACGAAATCACAAGGACCACCAGCAAGCAAAGCGTGTAGTTTGTCTAGAATTTTTGCAAAAGTCTGATTTTGTAATCTATTATTTCCTTGAGAATTCTCACAATGTGAAAACATCATGCCAGGTTAACAAAAGGAGAAATCAAGTCCATAGCATGACACATTCCCTTAGCTGCAAGGCTTCAGCATGCTCTTGCTGCAGATCTTTAGGCACTTATCTTTTTTGGGAAGTATGTCCTAGGCTATTCTTACTCTTGATCACATAGGCGATACTTAGTTTCATTAGAATACAACTAGGTTTCTTCAAACAAACAAACAAAATTTCCTTTATTTCAGATTAAAATTTACTCATCTAACATTGTGCAAAAGAGACCACAATCCAACATTACCTGAGGAAAAGGGATTCTTACACAGCCATCACTATCTCAACAGTACTTCAGCGCTAGAAAGCAGCAACCCACTGCAAAGCAAAGGCCTCAGGAGGACAGAGCTACACTGCAGATCCCACACTTCACACGGTATGAACCAATCACTTCAGAAAGTCAGTCCACCAGTTGCAAAAAGCCGAGATCTTTAAAACCAAGACCTTAGATGCATCAGCGCAGCCGTATTAACAACAAAACTCCCCTTTCGGTTTACTCAGTGCCCGGAAAAAAACTTCCAAACCCGTGGGGCACTGTGCGTGGACTCAGTTCCCAGAGCAGAGCCCGTGTGCAGGGCAGCTGCGGGAAGGAGGGGAAGTCTCACAGCGGGAAACACAGCCAGGCCCGCAGACCCGCCGGTTCCCGTGTCTCGCCGGTCCCCGTTTGTCCCTGTCCAGGTCCCTATCCCTGGCCCGCCGCTCCGGCCGCCTGCGCCACTTCCGCCCGCCCCGCGCGCCGGCCGCGCACTGCGCATGCTCGGGCGGCGCGCGCACGCGCACCGGCGGCGTCGGGCACGCCGTCCTGCGGGGCCGGGGCCCGACCTGAACGCACTGATGGTTTTCTCTTTTCTGTTCTGGTTCTTTTTTTTTTTCATGTCTGCAAAAGATTTGTTTAGCAATTAAAATTACGGTGAAGTGAAACCATGGAAGTCTTACACATTATAGGTGAATTAAATTAAAATCATTTGGAAACATCAAGTTGCACTCCAGAGTAATTTAAATGGTTACTTGGTCTTCTCGTACTTCTCTCCTCTTTTGCTGCTTCTGTTTCCAGTTACTTTTTCTAAATTTACTATTAACTTCTTTCTAAAAAGTAATCTTAAATCTAAAAGAATTGGGAGTTTTCTGTGTCCTGTCCTGTATATAATCAAAAGAGAAAAAAATTCGGCAGAATTTTGGTAAAAGAATACCGCAGTTTTATGTGTCAACAGAACAATAATTCGGTGTGCCAGAAGTTTAGCCCGAAGTCTGTTTTTCTTTAATTTTTAATTCTGTGTTGGAATGGTGGTCATACTCCTCTTCAGGAGGATGGCAGGGGGCAGGGGCGAGGGCGGGCGAGGGAAAAGCGGCGAAAACAAAGCGCGGCCTGTCCGTCCGGGGCTGTCCCCGTGCCCCGGCTGTCCCTGTGCCCCGGGTGTCCCCGTGCCCCGGGTGTCCCTGTCCCCCGGGCTGTCCCCGTGCCCCGGGTGTCCCTGTCCCCCGGCTGTCCCTGTCCCCCGGGTGTCCCTGTCCCCCGGCTGTCCCCGTGCCCCGGCTGTCCCTGTGCCCCGGGTGTCCCCGTGCCCCGGGCCGGTGCAGCCCCTCCTGCAGGAGCCGTGCGGGCCCTGGGGCGGCTGCTCCCGGCCCCGGGCAGGCTGTTGCCCAGCCTCCGCTGCACTGCCGGCGCGCTGGGGAAGCACCGCGGCAGGGCCCGCTCCCAGCCGCGCCGGAACGGAGTGTTCAGTGCCAGCAGGGGCCGGACCGAGGGGGGTAGCCGGTAAAACGTGGATGCCACGGCCGTGTTCAGGCGAACAGAAAAGCTGTCACCTGCAGAAGTTAAAAAATACGGGGGAAAAGAACACACTGCTGCTTGTTTAAATGGCTTTGGAAACCAGTATTCATCATCGACAGCGACGCGGGGTCCCTGAGGCTTGCTGATGTTTGAATGCTGCAAGTTGACACATGCCAAGATCCCAATTGCAGTGCTTGCCAATTCAAAATTACAGCATTCCAACAGTGACGCTTCTTCCTTTAGAGACTTCAGCTTTCTGTCTCCAGTACCTCAGAGATATGTCTGCTGCCAGTCTGTGCTCTTTCTCTCTTCCCTTTCCCATCTCTGCAGTCCTGGATATTTGGGACAGCTTTCCTTTTCTTGTTTCTCATCACTTAGTGATTTTAAAAAAGTCCCACTGGAAATAATTTCCTCCTTTCTCTACCTTCAAATAATTTCCTTCACAACCCTCCTCCTATTTTGGAACTGTTTTAGTTATGTCTCTGGAGTGTTTTATAGTTACACTTGGAATTCAAATCCAATTCAAAAAAATGAAACTTGGATCCCTCCATGTTCAGGAAGCCTCTGGAGGGACATCGACGCTTTGTACTCATTTTCACTGTTGACAACCTTTTCTGGAACAGGCTTTTTTTCTTTGATCATCACAGTTCTCAATAAATTTTAATCCTGTACCTTCCATTGGGTATTGATGTACCATGCTTGATTATGAGCAAAAATATTATTAAGACCTTGTTATACAGACATGATAAAAGTAGCCCACAGTCAGAGCTAAGACAGAGCTGGGAATTTAAGCACAGTTGCTTACATGGAGGACTAATGATCTGCTGTTTGAAGAGCCAGCTACAGCAGATAGCCTGAGAAGATTGGTGTGACTTGCCCACATCCTTTGTTTCCATCAAAAGATTTTGAGGAATTAAACATTTTTAGAGCCTCTTGTCATTAGGTAAAAAAAAATGGATAATTTGAAAGAATGCAGTGAGGAAATTGTGCTTTAACACACTGATGCATTTCTCTTTTCTGTTCAGTTTCTTTTTTTATATCTGTAAAAGATCTGTTTAGCAATTGAAATTACGGTGAAGTGAAATCATGGAAAGCTTATACATTATAGGTGAATTAAATTAAAATAATTTGGAAATATCCGGAGTAATTTAAATGGTTACTTGATCTTCTCCTCTTACTTCTCTCCTCTTTTGCTGCTTCTGTTTCCACTTACTTTTTCTAAATTTTTTATTAAATTCTTTTATAAAGTAATCTTAAACCTAGAAGAATGGGAGTTTTTTGTGTCCTGTCCTGTATATAATCAAAAGAGAAAGACTTAGAAGCTGTATATAAGCAGAATTTTGATTTTGATAAAAGAATACCCCAGTTTTATGTATCAACAAAACATTAATTCGGTGTGCCAGAAGTTTAGCCCGAAGTCTGTTTTTCTTTAATTATAACCTTGCTTTTTGTGGTAGTTATCTTCCTCTTCAGTTACTCATTTTAATTCAAGAAATTATATGAAAAGTTAGATGAATTACATCCGAAGGTGATTTTTTAATGTTCCAATAAGAGTGTGTATTCTCATACTACTTGCAGTAATCTAGAAATGTGCAGCTGCAACTTGTATGTATCATAATAAAAAGTAGTACCTCTGCAGAGGAAAAAAAAATCACCAAAACCAGAATTCTGATCTTTCTGTTGGTTTGCTTTGTGGCTTTTAAAAAACCATGCTTAAAGCTTACACTACAAAATGAACGTCCAGAAATAAATGCGTTATTTCTTGAACCCATGTTTTGGTGTGGGGTCCACATGTAAGTTACACATGCTCTTAACCAGTTTAGGAATCCTTGGAAATCCCCAAATGCAACTGCAATTCTGATCTCACTGAAAATAATAAAAACTTTCCGTTCACTTGAGCAAGACAAAAAGGTCATCAAAATTCTATGTAACATAAGACATTGAATCAAAGCTTTCAGAAATAGAAGCCTTATACATTAAACGATACCTAGTCAGAGGAGCTTCTGAAGGCTATTCTCTTAATAAGGCAGGAAACTAGATAAGGGTTTCGGAAACTAGCCTCAAGCTCATGGTCTAAAAAAAACCAAAAACAAACAAAAAAACCAAAACCAACCTCAAAAACCCTAAAAACCAGAAAAACCTCAAAAACTGGGCAAGTTTTTCAAGTATGTTTTTCCAAACACACATTGCAGTGTCAGTCAAGTCCTTAAGCAATATTGAAAATTGTATCTCTTAAATCTTATTTTCCTCTAATATCCTAGTAAACAGTAGAAGAAGAATTGTCCTACAGGAATACAGGCTATCTTCATTAGCAGCTGCCTTGGTGTAATGTTTTCCTGAGACACCAAGCCCAGGGTTAGCTCGGAGGGCAGCACAGCATCTCGCTGATCACAGCCCTCAGCAGGTGAGTAGCAGTGATCTTGAGGGCAAGCCCTCACTCTGAGGAGCAAGCCCCAGGCCAGGGTGGTAGAGGCGTCAGTGGAGGCAAAGAAGCAGGAGGGACTCTCCGTATGGGTTCCAGCAGCAGAGCTTATTGCAACTCAAGGATGCAGGGACAAAAAGTCCAATTCACAAGCGGGTCCAGGGATTTTATACTCAGAGAAGGAAAGGCAGGGATAAGGGTAACAGCCAATCAGGTAAGGCAGTAGGGGAGGGGTTAACAAGGAAGCAACCAATGGGGGTAACTCACAGGCGGGATCACAGGGAACAGCCAATGGGGCATCGAGTAACATAGAACTTTCTAGAACTGATACATAGTCAACTAAGGGAATAAATATTTATGACATTATACATAAAACTAGGAGGGGAGAACTTAACCAATAAACTTGCAACCAACAAATTAAGGAAACAAAGGATTATGGGGACTCGCCATCACCAGGAGGTTATCTTAGACATCAGTGCCTGACCACAAGGACTCGGATGCTGGTGTTCCCTCTGGGGTCATTGTGGCTATGGCCACATGCACCGCAGCATTTTCCAAGTTCTGCATGAGACATTTCACAGCCTAAATGCAGCTCTTTCTACTCTTTTTGCTTTGCTTTGATGATAGCACTTGATTTTTACTTGAACTTTTATGGATACAGGCCAAACTCAGGCAGAGATCCTTTGCACTACATCTGAAATTATGCATAGCTTGCTGGAATTGATAGGCTAAGAGAAGTAAAAATTCCAGATTTATTAAAATTACAGAAATTATTACAGTATAAATGTTTAAGATTTTCTGGATGATTTCCAGGAATGGATTTTGGCTAATTGCATCTTTATAAAAATAGTTAATGTGCAGTCACTCAATAAGAAATCATATATATGACTATAGCATGTTTCTCACTACAAAGTGCTGTGCTTAAAGGATTTCCCTTCTGTAAAGAACAGTCCGATCCATGAGTTTTTGTTGTAACTGCTGGGAAACCTGAAATGCCAAGATCAGAATTAGAGTATTTTGAAATAAGTACATATGAAGTACTAAAATTAGTAATTATTTGATGTTTGTCTTGTATCAGTGTTCTGTGATTGAAGCTCATTTACATGGATATAGCTTATGTGAATGTAAAAAAAAAATAGAGCTTATGTTTATAAGTATTTAATGGGTATGTTATGATAATTTAAGAAGCAAGATTTGCAGAGAAGGATAAATCTTACTAGACCAAATTATATATTATATATTTGGTCTTACTAGACCAAATTATATTATATTATATTATATTATATTATGTTATGTTATGTTATGTTATGTTATGTTATATTATATTATATGTTATGGTTTGTATAAGTTACATGATAGCATGGAACACTTTCACAGACTACTGCTGATATTTCAGTAGCTGAATCACTGAGTAGATTCATGACTGGCTCCCTGATCAGAAGAAGCCAGCTTTAAATAACTCACTAATTGAATATTGGGTGAAGAAAGACACATTTTGAGCAGGAGACAATTTTCTACTATATCTAGGAGATAAGGAAAAAGAAATGGGAGAGGATCCAGGATAGAAGAAGACATTGAATGTAGGCAAGGGAATGAAGAAAGTCTCTACTAATGTGATCCTGGAGACACATATGCTTGTGGCAATTCTATAGCTCAGCAGCTCTAAAGTGTACCTGAAAATCTCCCAAGTTGGCTCATGAAAGAAGGTGAGGCGTGGTACAGGGAGTCTCTTGCAAAGGATTCTTGTGCCAACTGGCTGCTACAAAACTTTACTGTGGTTTTGAGCATTATTAAGATAAATGCTAAGAGAATGTATTGAGTTATTACAGTTAGTGTAAATTTTGGAAGCTGACAAAAAGCTGTTTGAATTTAATGTTAGTCTTTCCATTGGTTCCAAAGGTTTCCTATTTACTGAATCATCACAGATACTGCAGATTAGATTTCTGTTTGCAGGTATTAAGTATCCTTCTTTGTTTAAAATGAGACGTTTTTCTAAATTTAATACAGTCATTAAATATGTTTGCTCTGTAGTTGTGTTCTTAGCTAATTTTCCTAGCAATATGATTTTATTTTCTAATAAGGCATCTACCCAAAAGCCTTCTGTAGAAATCAGTGATGGAAATTTATTATCTCTTTGCATAGCAGTTTTTCTGTATTTTAGTTGAAATAGTCACTAGCTCTAAGAATGTTGAAATACTGTTCTTTATTCTAAAGCCTCAGCTGTCTGACCAGCTATAGAAGTTTGTGCTTCTTTCACTGATGCTTGTAAGCTTACACTGGCTAAGAAGGCTTCTGGAAAAAATAAATCTGATTTATATAATTTCCCAAAGAGTTGATGTGTTAGTGTGACACATATACTGGGAGTAAGATAACAAAAAGAAACCCCTACACTTCAGAAGCACTGGATTTTTTCTTTCGTTGGAAACACAGAAATAAAAACTAGTGTTAAGATATTTTTGTGAGAAAAGTAGAACATTCATAACTACAAGGTAATTAAAAACAAAGTGGCATCACTGGAGTGTTCAATCTTTTAGTGTTGGAGCATTTTTTTGTATATCCATTCATTGCATATGAATTTTGGTTATGTGTGCTTTGGTTGTAGACAACAATGGACAGGAATCCAGGCATATATTTTCAAAAAAGTCATTAAAAGAGCTTATTAAAGGGTGCAACTGTGTGAGTGCAGATAAACAGAACTATTTCTATAAAAGCTATTTATGTATTACTTGTAAAATAGTAAAGTGTTTCTTCTGTTATTTTCAATAATGGAAGCAATTTCTTTTCTATGACATGTACTAAAACCTGAGATTTTTTTTCTTTAGAAAGTATTCTTTAAATAGAATTCTTTATGAAACAGTTTACCTGGAAAATTCAAGTTCTTCCATTTCAAAATGAAAGCCTAACTATGGTTATTATCACAGGCATCACTTTCCTCACTGTGAAAATCTACAGATGCCATCATGAACTGAAGTCATTGTGTTTAACAATGTAGTGGTGAACAAAAGAGCCTGTCTTCACCCCACTAGGTTTGTAGTCAAAATACACTGGCAAGATTAGAATTGGGAGTTAATTTAAAATGTATTGAGTTACTCTGAAACAAATGTCAAGAAGCTGAAGGAGACTTGGGAAGAGATGTTACTGAGAAGCCTATTCCTATTAAGTTATTTAGCTTTCATTTGTATGATGATGGCGCAAGTTTTGCAGACATCAATGAGTTCTCCAGCCTGGAGGAAACTTCTATACATAAAATTAATTATACTTTATTAAAATAGGGACCTTTTGGGATATATAAAATACCCCAAAAGCACCCCATTTTTTCCTCTTTCTTGAAAATCCTTTAGCTATTAGGGCTCGTGTGTGTGCCCATGGTACATAGGAGAAGTAATATGCTTAAATTCTGTAATGAGTTATTTGTATTTGACAATAGGACAGACTGATAATTCTGTGTTCATTGACTACCAGCAGGCTTTTAAAATTTTTTTTTTTTCCCCGTTTTTACACATTTAATTCTCAATTCAGCTTTGCATCAATGTATTTTTAAATGATGCATTTCTTTTGGCTTTCAGTAAAACAAAAGTAAAAAGAAAATGAAATTAAAATTAAAACTAAGTAAATAGAGAAGGGGAAAAAAACCTGTGGCTTAAACAGAATGACTTTATCTAGTCACACTAGTCATGTTTGCCTCCTATCCTGAGATATTCTGAATGTTTTCTAAGAGGTTCTTAATTCAGGTTTTAACTCAAAGGGCCTTGTGTGCTTCTCAGTACCCTGAAGCTAAAGCATTAGGTGTCCAGTGCTCTTAACCTTTTTAACTTCTGCGTTCTATGAAAAACTGAACAGGAGTTGCTCTACAAGGAATAACAGGCCACCTTATTTAAAAACACTTATAACTTGGAAGATGTTTGTCTTCAGTCTTCCAAACATTTTTGTCTGTTTATTTTCTCAGGCTAGATGATTACTTTTTAAAGCGTCTTTGTTACAGAAAAACAGAAAAAGCATTTTCCAAAACATGGTAAACATAAACATTATTTTACATTTGGAAACAGCCAAAATACTCGAAGTCAGGCAAAGTATGCCATTTGTTTTAATCATGACAGAAATGAAAGTCTGCCTTAGCAACTGAATAAGAGGAAAGCACAGGAAAAACTTCTGACCTCTGTATTAGCAACTAACACTTTAGTGAAGATTTTGCACTCATCTTTACTTCTAGAATTTGTTTATGTCATGGCTTAGGAAAGGTGCTCCCCAATTCAGTGCCCCCACCGAGACTCTCCAAACCAGACTCCACTCTATCTTGCGTCCCCGTTTTCCCCTTTCTCTCCTCTGCAGTGGGATGGAGAGGAGAATTGGAGATACAAAAGTCAAAGGTCACAAGTTGAGATAAGAACAATTGACTGGAAACAACAATGAAACAAGAAAATGAACAGTAACAGCAACAATACTAATGACAGAAGGTACAAGAAAATAAATTATTCACATGGAAAAAAAACCCCCAATAACAGACAACACCAGAGAGCTCTGTCTGCCATGTTTTCTTGACAAGCAGGAACCTCTTCTCCTCGAGAGTCCCTTTCCCTTGCCCCCACCAATGACATAAGATGGTATAGAATATATACCACCATATGTCCTACCCATGCCCCCTCCCAGCTACTGCAAAAAATTAACCTTGTCCTGGCCAGAACCAGGACAGCTTAACTCAAGAGTGCTTGTGATTTCATCCACTAGTGGTCACATTTTTTTGAGTGCAGCGGTGTTGTACTTGATGTTTTACATTCCTGTGGACTTCAATGGGACTTAAAGCCACATGGAATCTTGTGAAAATAAGGATTTTTCAGCTGTATCAAGACCCTACGTAACAGAGTGCTGAGCTTTTGAGAGGTACTACATGAGCTCAGTTTCCACAGAAATCTCAGGGCAGATGTTCAAGCCCTGCAGAATTATGAGAATATGCTGGTATGTTTTTACAATCTTGGCAATGGTCTTGTTGCCATGCTCTGTAAAATATAACACCCCTAGGAAGTATGATAAATTGAAGACTCTTAAATAATAGTAGATGACATGGTGAGATGCGGTTGGTGGAATGGATGCTGCGTCCCTCCCAAAAGTGTCGCAGCGCAGGATCCGCTCAGGGTGTCACACACGCACACAAGAACACACCCAGACTCACAGCGCAGATGGTAGCGCGCAGCCACACACACTCACACAAAAGCAGGATAGCTCTTCTAACACAGCCAGAGACAAAGAGGTGGGAGGGATCCCTTGTGCGGAGTTCCAAGGAGTTTATTCCAAGGAGGGATCCAGGGAAAAAGGACACAGAACAAAGAGGGGTTCAGGGGTTTATGTGGGGGCGGAACAAGGGGTGGGCCGAGCATTGGAACCAATCGAGGGCCAAGGGGTGGAGAGCACATGGAGTGACATAACAATAACCAATGGGGAAGGCGAGGGGAGGGTCAAGGGAACCAGGAACCAATGGAGTACCAAATCAAGGGAGAACTTCCCAGAACATGAACTTATAGGGAGTAAAAGGGGTGGTAGGCCAATGGGCCAACCAAAGGAGAATAATCTACATAATAAAGCAGAGGGCTGTGGGAACTTGCTGTGACCACGGAGGTGCCCTTAGACATTGGTGCCAGCCCACCAGCGAACCTCAGCTGTCTTGGGGCTCTGTGGCTCCTTGGTCACTGCTGCAGTGGCCTCAACCACTGCAACAAGCACATACTGATAATGTTGATTTTCCATTGTTCTACAAAAGTATTTTGTTCAATTGAAGAAAATGGTTAAAAAATAAGATGCAGTCAATAGGGACAAGCAGAAGATACTACACTTATGCAAAAATAGTCACAGTGTAAATACACAAGGATAAACAATGGGCTAGATGGCAATTCTTTAGAGAAGAAAGGAATGAATCACATGTGAGTCAGACACATCATTCTGTTCTAAAACCAAAACAAATTACAGAAATAACCTGTAAGGTACATAAAAGAACCTTCCTGTTCAGGAGTTCTGATAAGCTGAAGTAATGTGTCACATTCCTGTTACAAAGGTTGAAGAAAAACATAGATCCGTTGGAGGCATTTTGAAGGACATCGGTATGAACAAGGAAAGGCTTAGGACACATGGCAACCAAAAAGACTGTGGAAGAAAGACTTGGAGTTATTTAGCCTAAAAGTTTTCTAATGTGGGGTCATGTGTGTATGAAAATAGAAATATTTTCTTAAAGAAAGAATTTTTTTTTGTTTGTGTGTCCGTGGTACATAGAAGAAGTAATAAGCTTAAATTCTGCAATGAATTATTTATATTTGACAATAGGATGGACTTTCTGACCAAAAAAAATTAATTCTGAGCCATGGAATAATTTTTCTGAGATCTGCATTACTGAATGGATTTTTTTGGGCCAGGTTAATAAAATATTTAGTTTAGCTAGATGATTTGTCTCAGAGTAGATGGATAGATAGGTAAGATACCTTCTGAAGGTCATTTTAACTCTATTCTTCTATGGTTCTTTAAGATTTTGCTGGAAACCTTTGCTTACTTTAAATTTATTCATTTCTTGAAGCTGTATTATTCTCAGACAGCATTATTCTCAGTTGTTTATGAGAACTCAAAGTAATCACTAGACAAGGATGGAAGTCTGTTCATATGTGGGCTGTGAAATAAATATTTACAATTTCTAACTTTTTTTTTGTGACTTAGTATGTATTCATTGTATTTGATTGGATGTGATGAATATGAGCTTAAGAGCTGCCATTTAGTTTTATTTTAAATAATCTTGCTTGATTGTTCATTGCTGCATTTTCATGCTGCATTAGTTCTTTGTTCTTTTTTGTATATTGACAATGTAATCCAGTTTTGTGGTTTGTGTGTTTTAATATTATTAGTTTAATTGTCATTTTTTAGCTAACATAAAAATCTAAGAAGTGCTAAGAAGTTTCAAAAATAGATTTTAGAATTTCTTTGATAATTTGATTAATAGCAAAAAGGAATAAACATTGTAAACAGCATTTTTTGATATATCATAATAACAATTGTGTTCAACTGAGTTGACTAAGACTAGGTGCTCAACAAAGCATCTAATTATTTTGAAAAATTGCAGTTGGATGCTGCATTGTGATATTAAATACAGACAAAGGTTCCTGATAATGACTTCTGCATCTTTAAGAAAGCAGTCAAGCATGAAGCAGCACAGTAGCACACCAAATTTGGAGCTTGTAGGTTTCGCAAATAGAAATAGTATTTTCTTAAATGAGGTGGTCAATTTATTTGCATATATTTATTAATATTATTATTTATAACAGTAGAGAGGATGTCCAAGGTAGTGTTTTTTAAGAAAACCGGACACTTTTCCAGGAAGACTCTAGGAAGAGTCATGTAGATCACATTCGTCTTGACCTTGGTGTATATGAATATTTCTTTGCTATTTTCATGTGAATATCTTGTGTCATTCAGTTTGCAGAACATTGCAATTGATCAAACACTACACGTCTGAATATGTCATCTCAAATGTGAAGCTGTCTCTGAAGCTTCTACAGCAGTGAGGATAGCAGTTTTAGCTTCTCTGTGACTTAGGAGGATTACTGTAAACAAGGTTCATTTCTGTTTAGGAATGGGGACTACTGAAGAGGTCAGCAACATTATGAAAAAGATAATTACCAAAAAGGTCTGTGGTGCATTGGTCCTGGCTGGTAGCCAAGCACCCACACAGCTCCTTCTCACTCTTCTCACCCTCAGCATGAAAGAAAAGCAAACAGAACAGAAGATAGCTCGTGTTTTGAGATAAAGACAAGGAGGTCACAATTGCTATGGCAGACAGAGTAGGCTCAAACTGGGCAAATAATTTATTGCAAATTAATATAAATACTTAATTACTCTTTCAGGTATTGAGAAACAAAAGCAAAAAAAGAAAAAATCATTAAAACATTTAGGGAAAACACACCACTCCTTTTCCCAAGCTTGACTTCACATCAGGCACCTCACCTCCCAGCTTGATATGGCTGCAGGTTGTGCTCAATGCTTTCAATGAGGCAAGGGATCCAAAGCTGGAGGGGTGGGAGTGTTTGCAAGTCAGGATGTATTGGTTCCTTCTGGTGCTCCTTTGCTTTTTTCCTCTGCTTTGGGCCTTCCACAGGCTCTGTGCCTTTGGAAATATGTGCTCTGCCGTGGAACACCTCCTGCCTCTCTGACCTCGATATTCTCTTGCTGTTTCCCTTAGGTTCCCTCCACCTATCTTTGTTCCCTCATTGTCTCCATGTTCTCTCCTCCCCCTTCTAGAGTTTCCATTCTTTGATAAAAACATTTTTGCAGAGGCAGCACCAAATTCAGTGATGGGTTCATCTTTGGCCTGTGATGGGTGGAGAGCTATCTGGAAATGACTGTGTCCTGTGCAGGACAATCACTGACCTCCTTCTACAGAGGCCACCCCTGCAGCTACTCACCCCCAAAACCTTGCCACACCAACATAGAAGGTTTTATCCACATTGCATTTTCAAACAGAAAATCCATATCCCCTCGTCACTCTCTGAGAACTGAATAGATTAATCAGAAATCTGTTCTGCATGCTCACATCAGCTTTAATAATTCCTTTCCTCTCAACCTGCCTCACAGCTTTTAATTTTAACAAATAATATATAAACTGTGTATTTTTTAGTTATTAGTCTGACTTATGGGGTATTCAACAGATACTGCTACGAATTGACAAAGATACTTTAATTTGTATTGACATCCAATTCTAAATTTCTTTCAGGATGGGCAAATTTTATTCTTATTTATTAATTTTATTATTCTAGTAAGTAATAAAATTACTTTCTGATACTAATTAGTGTCAGAAACTAACACTGCATTGTTCTGAGGAGAACACCAGCCACTGACAGTAAGTGCTTTCAACAAGCACAAGGCAAGAGAAGGCCAGCAAGGTAATAAGGTCAGCTTGATGAAAGGTAGTTTTAACACAGCAGAAAATTAAGCTTTGCCAAGGTCAGCAGTCATATTTCTTAGTGAGTCATCTGTCCATTTTCTTGTTGGTCTGACAGAAGCCAGTGTCCACTTGTGAGAAAAAGTTGAAAGGGAAAAAAAGTCAAAAGGCATGAATTGTGGTGAACAAGGGTTAGAAAAAGGATCATAATAAAGAGTGTACATCATTACCTTCATTGGAGAAATAGCCAATTGCAATTCCAGAGAATTCAAATATCTCACAGCTAAGTGTTTTTTACTAAATGATGGTAGAAATCACAAACAGAAATAAAGGCAAAAATGGATTGCAGTAGTGATTGAGGATACTTATTTTGTACGTCTCTTAAACTCTTGAAAATGCCGTCACTACCTAACTCTGCCTTTTGTTTCATCCTTCATTCTTCATAGCAGTTTCATGAAATTCTTGGGATCAGAAGAAGAAAAGATGAACAGTTCTGTGTTCTGTGGCCAGGGTCTCTCGCCTCTATGGAGAGGACTTTCTACAGAGTTTTCTTAGGGCAGTGCAGTTTGGGACATCTCACAGGCAAAAAGATTCAGAGATAGCAATCATGAAGTTCATAGGCAAGATAATAGCAAGACATTGATTGATAGGTGGTCTATTTGCTACCATAATCTTACTCTAAACTTAATAACCACTGAAATATAGGGTGGTTTCCCACATGATGTGCTTGCAAAAGAAAGTACCAGACACTACTCAGAATATTAAAAACCTTCCTTTCGTATATTCATGTCAGGAATCAGATTGTTCTGGATATGTTTATCAGGTAGTACTGATAAAATGGAACTCAAATGATAATACATGACAGAGCACAGCTTCCACTGATATGAACAGGTGTTGCATGTAGTGATCTGAGAATTGATGTGGACTCTCTCTATAGAGTGACATTTCAGACATTAATGGATATTTACAGAAAGTCATGAACAATCCTTATATGAATTATTTAACTGTCGTAGGCATTTCTACATAGAAAATCAGAGAAAGGTGATATGAGGAACTGAAATGGAAAACAAGGTAACAAAGCAGCAGGACAAGAAAAAAAAATAAGGCTTTTAAAACAAAAAAAGATACAATTAACATTTTACTATCTGACCAGACTCTATAACTTATTGTAAAGCTATACAATATCCCCTAGGGAATAAACTAAGATGATTAAGAGCTCTGAAAGCTTTTCCTTTAAATCAGTGCAGTAATAATTACACTTTTTTAAAATACTACTGAAAATTGTTCACAATTTTTCAAAATGAAGAGCAAATCCTCAGAAAGTAAGAATCAGTAACTGCCATTGTCTTTTCTAACTAACAACAGGAAAATAGTCTGGAAAAACAAAAATTGGTCTGAGAGAATAGAAAACACATTCATCTGTTGGCTGTTCCAACTGTGCTCATCAGGGCAAAGTCCTGCAGGAGGGCAGTTGTTAGTGAAGTAAACCAGCAGCTGATACATTTTTGCCCAAAACATTTTTCTTAATGGCCTGGACAAGGGGACAGAGTGCACCCTCAGCAAGTCTGAGTATGATGCAAAACTGGGAGGAATAGCTGATGGCTGTGCTACCTACTCTTCAGAAAGACCTCAACTGGCTAGAGAAGTGGGCTGAGAAGAACCCAGGAGATGAACCATTTTATAGTGAACCTTGTGGAAGCAACCTCACCTGTAATCTCTGAAGGAGTCTGTAAAAGATCCTGTCTCTCCTGACTGGCTGGGAAAAGGGGAACCTGCCTATTTTAGCTTTTGTGCCTGATGTTACACTTAGAGAATGTGCACCTTTTAAAGGAGCCAGTTTGTAGAGCCCTAGCACATAAAATCAATCTGACAGAAAGGATATTTTCTATCATATGACAACCAGTTCTCAAGAAGTGGAATACAGAGCTGAAATGACATGCTTCCTCACTGCTGTCGCTGTTCCAGTCCTGAGTAACGCTACCTGGTGCTTGTCCAACCAGTGTCCTGACAGCTTGTCAAGAGGCTCCTTGGAAATAGTTTTCACATGATTTACTGCATCAAAGAAGCTGTCTTTATGTTCCAATTCAGGCTTGACAAATTTGTCAGTTTCTCCAATCCATTCACAGTTCATAAAGTCAACATTTCTGTGAAGCAACCTGAGAGACCTGCAAGGAAACCCCTGGAGATTTCTTGAAGTGTGACTAATTTATAAATAGTGTAATATATTTTTAAATCTCAACAAAAGAATGAGGCTTGGAAGGTAGCAGGAGGTCTTCGTTAAAAATCATCTAACAACATCTGAGAGTTTCCTGTGCAGCAAAGATTTATGTTTGAAAATTCTCACTGGTTTAGGAAAGCTCAGGGCTCCCCTTGAGAAAGTGTTTGGTTCAGATTCATAAGCTGTTAGAGCATGAGGTATGAAAATGATGAAGACAGAACCTTTAGGCACTTTAGGTGAGCAAAATAACTCCACTTCTTTTGCTGGCTGGATAAACAACTTGAGAACTGCATTCTTTAAATATTGTCATCCCTTTAAAGTTGTGTTAGCAATGAAGTTTTCCACTTAATATTTTTTGCTAATTTTTCCCCTGTTGCAGAGAAGAGCAGGGTATTAAGCTGTTACAATACGTATGTCAGTTAACCAACAAAAGATGGATATTAACAGTTCTCTCTCCTTCCTTTTCACACATGACTTGTGTTATTTTAGTGAAATTGATTTCTACCATGTTTTAACAGATGACACAAGTTAAAAGAAGCAAAACTGTGTAAATTACTAGGATGTCCTTGATTCAGCTAGGGTAGAGTTAATTTCTCCTCAGTAGCTGATGCAGTGCTGTAGATAACACTGGCTGAAGGGATATTCCACACCATAGAATGTCATGCCCAATATATATAAACTGGGGGAGTTACCTGCAAGTGGGGCTGATCTAGGTTCAGGAATGGGATCTGGCATCAGTCAGCAGGTGGAGCAATTGTATTGTGAGTAACTAATTTTTTGTCCTTTTCTTTCCCTTTTTATTATCATTATTATTATTTACTATTATTGTATTTTACTTTGCTTTCAGTTATTAAACTGTTCTTATCTCAACCTACATGTTTTACTTTTGATTCTCCTCTCCATTCCACTACAGTGGGGAGAAGAAAATGCCATTTAAACAGAATCCAGCGGGGTTTTCATCTTAAAATGAAATGAGAAAATTGGGATTTGGGACACGTTCTCATCCTGATCCCTAAGCCCTCATGATGTGGCTGAACTGTGCGCTGGGAGTCCAGATGCTCTAAAGGTATGAGCAGCCCTTCAGGGTGCTCTAGGCCACACAACCTGTTGAATTTAGCTTAGCAAAACTGGAAGAGCCACTGAATTGGCAAAGGTCCCCAAGGCTAAGCCCCATCCCTTGACAAAGCTATTGCTGAGCAGCAAGTCAGGCTGCTCCACAAGGAGGGCAAACCTCAGCTGAGGCTACGCCCAGCACAGGCATCACTGCATTTCCAGCTGGGATTATAACTATGACATAAGGGAAAAGAGGGTAAGTATACAAATATATAAACCAATTGGGACTGTATGGAATTCTAAACTGGTATTAAAGATTTGTTCACATCACTGTGCTTTATCAAATAATACAGCCTATTCACAGTAGCATGTCATGATGTGATGTAAAAATATTGAGGGATGGAATTCTTTTACTGTTTTTAAACTCTTGCAT
Organism: Aphelocoma coerulescens; assembly: GCF_041296385.1. Lineage (NCBI taxonomy): Eukaryota > Metazoa > Chordata > Aves > Passeriformes > Corvidae > Aphelocoma > Aphelocoma coerulescens. The sequence continues at coordinate 22,461,665 of NC_091014.1, read as the reverse complement.
GAAGTGGAGGGATCAGCTTTTTGAACACTGCACTGGGTTTTTCTGAAAAATGATCGCGGGCTCTGAACAAAGACAAAGCAGATTTGTTGCTTAGCAGAACAACGTACATATAGTGATGCTTCAGAGGACAAGAAATGATCTTTCAGTGCTGGCCAAAGCAGGACTCACTGACCAGAGTATGAGCTTGAGATTACTTGAATATGTGGGCAGAGATGTGAATATAATTGTTATTCACAAAATCACAAAAGTCCTTGGACGATTTATGGCACAAACAGGACTAGAAATTACTTACAATCTTTTATACAATTGCTTGTGGCTCACATTCTCAGCACTAACCTGCATACTTGGCCCTGCTCTGCAGTTATATGTCAGAAAGCCTGGGGTAATAACAAAATTCTTTTGTTCTTGTGACATGCATGCAAACATTTCTTGAGGTGCTTTGATTTGTGCGAGTACACCTGACATTTTCTCTGTCAGCAGAGAGAAATACCAAATTTGATGAATCGAACCACTCTTGCTCAAAACACTTTTCTGGAAATCAATTTGTCTGTTTCACCTGGCAGTTTATAAATTCCCCAACCCCTGATGTTCTGTCCTCGAGATGAAAAATGCTTCAAAATATGAGGACGGTTTTTTACTCTTTGGGGTGCAAGACGTTTATCCGAGCCCGTAACTTGTGAAGCAGTTTGTTCACAAAGTCTTCAACAATTTCTTGTGCCTTGAGAAAGTGTTCAGTCTGTTAATCAACTGGAAATAGCTACAGGATATGATCATGTCTGGGTTTGGCCAACAAGAGCCATAGTGTTCTTTCTATTTTCTATTACCCAGAAGTATTTGATAGTTAGTTTCCTGCAATAAGTTTCCTCTGCTTTAAGTCATGATCTGTGCACTCAAAATATCTTCCAGAGGCTGGGCATAATAGAACAGGTCAGCTGTAAGTAGCCAGGAAGTTTGCATTTGGTTGGAGCTGCATGGAAACAGTTTTATTTGTCTAGTCCAGCTGGGCTCCATGCATGCAAATTTTTATTAACATGACACCAACAGAGTTTACCTAGACAGGAGAAATTCCCCATTGTTGTGTGTTATCACAGATTCTACTTGGAACCTGCTAATAGCTACTGGTCTTCAGTTCCATATACTCCAGCCTTGTCCGTGTAAGGTGCTGTTCTGCTGCATTAATGAACTAACTTGAGAGTAGTCTGTGATCTAACATGGTGACTGAGAGGATTTTCTTGAAAAATGGCCATAAACAACGTCAGAGTATATGTGACTAAAGGAACACGTGAACATTGTTGTGCTTTGCCTCTGTGTTGTGCTCTGTAGGTTTGCTCCAGTGAAAATGCAGCAGGTTCCCTTGCCAGGGGACTCCCCAGCTGTAACTTGGAGCAGAAAAATAATATGTAAACATAGCATTAGATCAACCCAATGTAAGGCCATGATGTAAAATTGAATCAGGATGAATAAACATAGTGTTTGAGACTGCAATGTACATAGGACGCCACAGGAGCTGTTGCCACATAATATGGCTGTTACAGCATTTAGTTTTTATATGTTTATTTTATGTGCATCTAAAATTTTATATGTACATATTTCATACAATCCTAATACTTGACAAAAACTTCTAGCTCTTTATGCAGTATGTAATGATGCTTCTGAGTGTTGGAACACAACTGCCAGTGCAAGAAACCTTTTATCTTTTCAGCTAGTGTTTTTGGCAGGATTTTTTGATGTGCCATGAGTAACTTACTCAAAGAATTCCTGCGCATGATGCTGGAATTGGAAGGTTCCAGTGAGGACTGCCAATAGATAGCTTGTATGCAACTATCTAATATCTCAGGATAACAATGGTTACTAGTGTAGAAATAGGCTTTTCTGTACCACCTGGTTTCAAGACCAAGGAATACTCTCAGCAAATTTAATTTAGTAGCATAATTGTCAGGTGTCTCGTTTTTCTTTTCTTTTAATTTTTAACTTAATCTCAATAAAATTCTGTCTAATCTCTTGCAATCTAGAGACTGCATTCAGTACTGAGACTGCATTCAGAAAAGTGAGTTGGGTCTTTCTTACTTACGAAACTGACTGAAGGGTCAATTAAGGAAATAAATTAAAGTTGCTGTTACTGCTTCAAGTTACCATAAGTGTTCTATCTTAGAGGTTTGAACTTTTGTCTGTAACTACCAAGGTCTAGAAATTTAATATTTTTGCCCCTCATGAATCACCAGAATCCATACACTGACTCTTTGAAAAAAATTGTCAATAGACTTTGATTTAAATGAAATATGCAACAAAATATCATGAAATGCGAGAAGTGCATAGAGTTAACTGCAGAAGTGCTTGAAAGCATACAGTAATCAATGTACCACATTATTTTAAATTCTCTATAGTCACAGATTTAGGTATTTAATATTACTGACATAAGTAATCCTTGTGAAATCAGTAGGACATCTCACAATGGCTGATATAAAGGACAAACATTGGTAATTGCAACAGCATCACATATAGGGAAAGGAAAACTTTTTTTTCAAATTCCATAGTCAGATGGAGCAGACTAGTAAAGTCAGATTAGTAAAAAAATGAGACATTTTCATGACCACAAAATAAAAAAAAACCGAAAAGCCAGATATCTTGAAAGACAGTATCGATTTTGACATCTCTCTTTTAGTGAAAGTTCATATAAGAAAGGAAAAACTATCTCCTCAGAATTTCACCTCAGGTTTTAAAAATGTAATTCATGGATTCTCGTGCTGTAAAACTGTGATTTCACTCAGAGGAAACAACAGGAATTTATTAAGGGCCAGAGGTAAGTTATTACAAGCCCTTCTGAGTAGCCTAGTTTTTCTTCGTAGTTTTTTTTTTATTATACCAGATTTCCTGACAAAAAAGTAATTGCAGGTGTTCAGAGAGATATGGATCCAGCTCACAACATCCAAAGTTAAAGCTGGCAATTGGAGTACAGGAATCTATCCATCCTCTATGGAATTTTTACTTTTCAAAAATGTAGTACAGTTGTATTAACTAATACTTGGACAATAAAAGACCATTGAGAAACTAACTAAACAGCTTCCCTTGAGTTCTGGTGAACAGTGGTCCAAAGCAGATTTCTGTTTCTGTAATATTGGCAAGCCAAGAGCCAGTCTCTTATCTTTCTTATGAATAGGAGTATCTTGTGGTTATCCAAATTTACACAGCAAATCCACCACTCAAGCACTCCAGTACTGAGAGTATTCCTGGGTCTTGTAACCAGGTCTGTCACAGAAGAACCCTAGTGCCAGTACTAAGGCTGCCCTAGTGACCTTCTTTCACTGTTGGTAGTACTGTTGTAGCCACGACAGCATAAAGATAAACGATATATAAGATAAATAGAGACTGGCAATAGTCAGATAGTTGGAAAATGCAGAGCAGGAGGAAACAGGGTTCTTTTAAATCCATTTGCCCATTATTGGCCAAGTATTATCATATCTCTGCCACAGACTGGAGAAAAGTTGGGGAAGGGGATGGAGAATGATGCAAAACTTATAAGCAGAAAACTCTCACAACTGAATTTCTGTCAGGTAGAGATTCCCTCTACCATAATTACTTACAACACTTCAGTGCTATGTGGATGTCAAATAAAGCTGTTAATTTTATCAGACCATTTTTCCAACTTGCTTAATAAACACCTTTGAAAGAGGCTTAGTGCTGCTTCTGAGGAAAGGGTGGTGATCTGATCATCAATCTCTGCCTGACAGGATGGGACCTTGGTATCAGTTGTTTAATGGTCTTTCTGTGTCACAGACTCAGAATTGATCCAATTTTGTTTATAAAATAAGTAACATTATATTACCAGTCATAAAATTATCCATTTTAAAAAATATGTCAGGAACATTTGATTGTAAGAGTTAATAGTATTGACATTTTCACATCCTGACTACAATCTATGCAAAAAAAATGGCTTGGAGTAGCCTCTGAAAAAACAGTGATGACAAAAACACCAATTACTTCAAACACTAAACTAAGTAATTTATTAATTACATTATAAAACAGAAACCAAGGGGCTAGAATCAGAGAGCAGGATGGTCTTTTAATCTATACTTCCAGGGTTTTAATAATTTTAAATTTAACTAACATTAATCATGAGTGAAACAGGCAAGATGGGCAATGCTGTTGCATCAGGGAGGAAACGTGAAATTTATGGTTTGTGTACTGTTGACTTTTCCAGGAACCAGTTGGCATCATAATCCAAGCACTATTTTTTACAACACCAGGATCAATACTGAAAATGGGAGAGGTAATAAGCAGCTTTAATTCTTCCCGTAAAGTCAGAACACCATCTACCAAATGATAAATAGGCTCAACCATTGCTCTGTTTTCTGGAAAGCTTCTCATCCACAAGGACCTATTTAATTATTTCTTTGTTTTTATGGGTCTGTCTACAGTCATTTACTTTTCCTTCACAGTCGGTTACCCAAGGTAATTCTAACTCTAATGACACTGGGATGTTTTGCTACAGAAGTTGGAGGACAGTTTAGAAACCCTGCTGAAAGCATTTTCCTCCTACTAATAGTGAAAGCATCCTCTTCTGGGCCTCCTGAGTCCCATTATAAAATACCTCTAGTGCCCTGTCAAGCCTCACATTGGACTCCTACCTACCCACTGTCACCATGGCCAGAAGTCTCATTTCAGCTCAAGCCTGGGCTCCTAGTCTCACCTTACCTGCCATCTCCAGCCCTGCCCACATCAGTCCTGAGCAGTTGATTAGATTTCCTGGACTGATACTAGACTGAGTCATTACCTCATCTTTGTCTGGATGGTGGGTGGAACCCTCTGTGGTGGGCATCCCTGCTGTGCTCACCCTGCTCAGATACTGTGGGTCTGGGATCTGCTGGTGGGGATGCAGCGATGCCTGTGCTGGGCGTAGCCTCAGCTGAGGTTTGCCCTCCTTGTGGAGCAGCCTGACTTGCTGCTCAGCAATAGCTTTGTCAAGGGATGGGGCTTAGCCTTGGGGACCTTTGCCAGTTCAGTGGCTCTTCCAGTTTTGCTAAGCTAAATTCAACAGGTTGTGTGGCCTAGAGCACCCTGAAGGGCTGCTCATACCTTTAGAGCATCTGGACTCCCAGCACACAGTTCAGCCACATCATGAGGGATGAGAACGTGTCCCAAATCCCAATTCTCTCCTTTCATTTTAAGATGAAAATGCTGTTAGATTCTGTTTAAATGGCCTATTATTTCTGTGATTTATTACAAAATTATTCATCTGTGCTTATTTTATTTTGAGTGGGGTAGAGTTAATTTTCTTCACAGTGGCTGGTGGTTTGTGCTGAAAACAGTGTTGATAATACAGAGATATTTCTGTTATTGCTGAATGGTGCTTGCATGGTGTCAAGGGCTTTTCTGCTTCTTGTACCACCCCACCAGCAAGGAGGCTGGGGGTGCACAAGAAGGTGGGAGGAGATATAGCCAGGACTTCTGACCCCACCTGACCCAAGGACATTCCAGATCATATGGCATCATGCTCAGCATATAAAGAGAGGGGAAGGAAGGGTGGGACTTTTGGAGTGGTGACATTTGTCTTGCCCAGTCACCATTATGTGTGATGGAGCCCTGCTTTCCTGGGTATGTCTTAACACTCCTTGTTTTGCTTTGCTTGTGCCTGTGACATTTATGTTCCCTATTAAACTGTCTTTATTTCAACCCACAAGTTCTCATTTTTCCAATTCTCTTCCCCATCCTACCTGAAGAACCTTAGTTTGTATGAGATGAGTACAAGGGGGAATGTGTATGTGTATCCTTTAACCAGACTATGTGCAACCAGTTCTGTAGCACAAAAAACAAAACAATTTTCTCAGCATAAAATCTAAGCATAGAATCAGCCTTCAGTAGACCTGTTTTTAAAAGATTAAACCAAGCAGACAAATCTAATGGAAAGAGCAAGCAGACTTTAAGACTGCTGTTATATTACATTGTTTTGTTGGAAAGTGAGAACAAGTATGTAAATTTTGCACACTCTCCTTTTTGCTTTGATTATATTTTTTGGTTTAGCCCTTTTGGTTTAAATTCTTCTACATCATTTCCATCTCAGCATCATTCCTGTTTGCTGTTGGCTTAAATGTCCTCCTTTGAGACATTAACTGACAAGTTCTATAGTGAATCAATGACCCTAGACATGCTGTATGGGAAAAAGATTAGTCATAAATAATAATTATATTTTGGGAAAAGTAGCTCTCCTCAGAAATGTTGCACAGTACTAATGTTGCTCGATTTATTGCTTTGTTTCTTAATTACCTCTGAAAAAATAGGCAAATCTTTCTCACTGCCAGGAAGCTCTTATCATAAATGTATCATACATAGGTCCCCACTTCACACAAAGCATGAGAATATGAAATTAGCATTTTAAACTCTGTTCTTTAACCATTTTATTATAATCTCTGCCTATTACACTGTAAAATATTGCAGTTCCTGTTAGGAAATGTAGTACTAATATGTAGGAAGAAAATATGTTAAAGCTTGCATCATCTGGCTTATAAGGTCTAGCTGAAGCTTTAAATGACATTTAAACATATATTTTTATGACTTAATTTTATTTTTATTGCTATATTTTAGAGCATTACTAATAATGCTGTCAGTCCTTTTTATGTGAGCAAATCACATAGGTTTGGGTTTTTTTCCTTTATTTTGTTCCTCATTCTTTTCTGTGAGTTTCAGCAATCAGCCTGAAATTCTAAGTCCAAACTTTCCAAGGCATCATGTAAAAAGAAAGCTTTGTTAAATTATTGGATATTTTTTTCTGAAATAAAAACTCTGACTCTGAACCCTATAGTGTTGGCTGAAAGCATCTAAAATGATCAAATCACTGCAGTCCATTTCTTTCTTCTTGGCTATTGGAAAGAATAAGCAAAACAGATGTACAAGAATTTCACAGTTGGAGGAGGCAGAAATGGTATTTGAACAAGAAGGTTTCACTTTTACGCTAATCCAATTAACAAATTTCAGTTTCCTGAAACTGCTGCTTCAGTTGCGGATTAAATTGTTCCTCAAATATCCTAAACCATGTCATCTCATATGACGATGGCTAGCTAGAAAGATTGAATAATTTTTTAAATCTTGAATGGCAGCATAGTTTTCCCTTTAATAATGTCAGAAGTTATTTTCTTTAAAGGAATTACTCAGAGAGGTGAAAATTTTGAAGGTGACCATTATTTAAAAGCTTTTGTTATTAACCTGTTACAATTGTCCAGTTTGGGTGCTTCAGTAGAAGAGAAACATCAGGAAACTGGAAAGAAGATAGTGGAGGGCCACTAAGGTATTGGGGGCCTGAAGAATATAGTGTAGGAAGAGGGGCTCTGAAGCCAAATTTGTTTAGGCTAAGGAGGTCTTTCCTTCCTGAAACAGAGTAAGAGACAATGGAACTAGATTCTTTTTGGAGGTACATAAATGTCTTCACGTGAGAGCAGTGAAGTTCAGGAACTGGTAGCACAGACAGGTTGGAGAATCCGAGCCCCACAAATCCTTGAGCAACCTGCTCCAACCTTGGAAGTTAGCGCTGTGCATGAGTGGGCTGCTCTGCAAAAGTTGTCTGATCATGCAGGGATGGGGTTAGGAAAGCCAAGGCTGACCCGGAATTTAATATGGCAAAGGGATAAGAAGGATAAAAAGAAGGGATTATGTGGGTACATAACAGCAATGGGAACACCAAGGAAAACCTGGCTCCAGCGCTGCATAGAGAAGAGGAACTGCTGACAAAGGGTATAGAAAAAAGCAAAGTACTTGGTGCCTTCTTTTCTTCACTCTTAAGTGGCAAAACCAGCCTTTGGGAATCATAAGCCCCTGAGACCAGAGAAAAGTCTGGAGCAAGGAAGAATAACCCTTGATGGAGGAGAACCATGTTAAGGAGAACTCACCTGAACATACAGAAGTCCATGCAGCCTGAGTGGTTGCAGCCACAAGTGCTGAGTCACTAGAAGCACAAGACAGTAAAGCATAAGAAAATGGTCAGGAGTAGTCAGCATGCTTTATGAAAGGAAAATCCTGCTTAACTAACCTGATAGCCTTGTACAGTGAGGTGACCAGGTTAGCAGATGAAGGGAGAAAAGCAGGCGTTCATTTTGACGGATTCTTCCATAACATCATCATAGATTAGCTGACAGAATCTGGGTGACATAAACAGAGAGTGAGGAAGGATTAAAAGCTAGCTGAGCAGCCAGGACTAGTGTTGTGATCAGTGGCACAAAGTCCATTTAGAGGAAAGTCACTAGTGGTGTACCCTCAGGGGCTCCCCTTTCCACCACCCCTCCTCTGACAAGGGGACAATACTGAGAGACTATAAGTTAAGAACAACAATTTACTAAAATCACAAATAATAACAACACAAATAGCAAAAGTACACAAAAAGGAGGTGCCCTGCCCACAGAAAGTCACTTACCAGTGCGGCAAAGCCAAGATAGCTGCTGTTCCCACACCACATGGCCCCAAGGAGACAGAAAATATGGTGGGGGGGAGGGGGGCTCCTGCGTTAGACTACACAGGCCAAGAGAACAAAGAAAACAATGTGGTAAACAAATTTCTGTAGGCCAACGCACTCCCCTGCCAGACATAAGACGGGGAGACGGGCAAAGCAAAAAGAAACCTGGGAAAATGGCACCCTCCAAAACAGGAGCCTGCGCTGATGTTGTGCCAACCTGGTGAGGTCTGCAGGGTGCAGGGTCTCTCTTGGCACCTCCCGGGCTGGGACTGTGACTGCACTGGCTCCTGGGGTTACCTCCATGGCAAGCTCCTGCAGAGGAGCTGCCTTTTCAAGGCCTGGGCTCCTCCCAGCTGGAAAAATGATGAACACCAACCCTGCAGTGATGACCGTGCAGTCTCAGATGACGGCAGCCTCTCCTCAAGCTCCAGTCAAGTGAAGAGCAGCCGTGCTTCTGCTTCCACCTGTGCTTAGAGAGACAGTCCATCAAAGATGATGTAGATGATGTGTAATAGTGCTAAACTCTGCCTCCTACCTCTATAACTGGGACAATTACTTATTTAATTTTTTTTTAATTAGACAAAGAGGTATATTTTGGATTGATAGAGAGATTTTCTGTTCAGATTTCAGTCCCTGTTGTTGCAACTCCAACATGAAGAGGTTTTGATTGATGGGGTGCATCCTCTCACCCTTGGCAGAGCTGTTGCTGGTTTGCTAGCGTGTTGCCTCTCTCAGTAGGTTTCCTACCAAGTCTTTTAACTGACTGTAAACAGCACAGTATTAGAGGGTTAATATTGTCTCATATTGGTTAATTAATTGTATCATATTGGTTAATTAATGTCTCATATTCTGTAATAACATGTACCTAGTACAACTGAAAGGCATAGAAATGGAACTAAAACCTATGGGCTGTCAATGAAGTACTGTCACCTTAGAGTTACTGTATATTCATTGCCAGAGCCCAAGTCTCTAAAAAAATCACTGCGTGGAGGTTTTCTTTTGCAACATAATTTCTATCTTTTTAATTTAGTCCTCTTCAGAAACTGCTATATTTCATCATTTAACTCAGAAATTGGATGCCTTAGGGCTTGACTTTATCATGCACTAATAAAATGAAGAGAAACAGTCCTTTAAATGTAATTGTGAAAATACAGTCTGTCAGCAAGGATTAGATTCAGCTGTGGAACTGGCTTGAAAAAGTTATTTTGCTCTAAAATACATTAAATATTTATTAGCTTCACCTGAGGTAAACATGCAGTTGTTTACATATCTGCAAATTTGTATATACACATTTGCAAATGAATTTAGAAAGGAGCACCACATTCATAAATATATACCTTTCATATCTATGTTTTGAAAAATAAATCATCAAAGTGTTGCATTAGCAATAGGCCAGGAGTAGAAAGGTAAGATATTTGAGGAGCAGGACCCATTCCCTAACCTCTCTAATAAAATGTGTTATTACTCATTTGATTTGTTTTGTTTCCTTTCTATCTCAAACTCTTCCTCACTACAAGCCATGTAGATTGTTTTAGGGCAGAAATTATACATGGAAGTGTAATGTATTCTGGCTTTCCTCATGCTTACCAGTAAGAGAAGATGACCTAAGCACATAAGAAACCCGTAAGAAACCCATAAGAAACCCATAAGAAACCCATAACCCCTAAGAAATGTCTCTGCTGTGATCAAGAGATTTGTGAAACAGGTCTCAACAAACAGTTTTTAAAATCCTGCTGAGTCCAGATAACATTCAGAGTTTTCTTTGGCACCTAGGATAGTCTTTGGTGAAATGGGGACCATGTTGCTGGACCATGCAACACAGTAATTAAGAAAGCTTATTCCTCAGAACTTGTCATTTAATTTGGCATCAACATTTTAAACTTCAGAGTTCCTCAGGTCTGTGAACTTCTGTGACTGAATTTCCTTGACTCCTTCTTATGCGCAGAAGCAGTTCAGCTTCTGAGAAAACTGTGCCTATTTCATAGCCAAAGTCCCTGGATTAACAAATGGCCAGAGATCCTCAGAGCACACCAAATGCACAAAAAAGTTTATGAGAAAGAATTGAATGGTCCAGTGCAGTACAGGAAATCTGTGTTCCACTCTATTCTCAGGACTATTTAAATCTTCTGCATAATGTAAATGAATTGTCATAGGAATTGAGACAACAGCAGTATTTAAAGTTCATTCTAGACCTTAGAACAAATTTCTTTATGTGGTTTTCCAGTGCTTGACATAGTTTCATCTGCTCAATCCCTTTTCCCTGGAATATTATTTACTTAATGTTTTTTCAGCACTTTTATTTCTATCTCTTTAATAATAGATGTCTTTCAGAAGCTATGTTTTATTATTCTTATCTGTCTGCTGCTTGTAAATATTTTTATATGCTCTATGGCAGTAATTCAGATTCTTCTGTTTTGTTCCTTGCAAGAGTGCAAAAGTTTTCTTAGCGTTTTACTGCCCTCACCAAATTTTCAAAGTATATTAGATTTCAGTCTATCAAAGATTGTGTTCCCAGCACCTTTTAACCTATAAATCCTATCATTTTTCTCCTCTTGAAGTCCTTCTGTTTCCTGTGTCTTTGATTGCCTGATTTTCTTTTCCCTTTGAAGTGAAATAATGCATGGACACCACGATTTTTTTACAACTTTCTTCATTAATTTAGTAATTGAACATTTGTCTTTTCTGTGTATTTTCTCATCTACTTACATAGATTTCAGCAGTTGAGAGAATTAATCCTTAAATAAATTCTCCCAGTGGTAAGATAATATTGTCCCTGCTGGGCTCCGTGGGCTCCCGCGTGCCCCCACAGACGCACGGGTGGGTTCAGTGTTACAGTCGGTAGCAAAGAGCCGAGAAGGGCATTTGTGTGCGTTCCGGCAGGAGCATTTACTGCTGCTACACTGCCGAAGGGTGCAGAGGCAAATACCAACATGAGCCCGAAACTCACAGTTTTATCTGGGGGGCGGGGAAAAGGCGGGATCAGGGAACGGGGACCAATGGGGAAGCTCTGGGGGAGCCAACCGGGGAATCCAAACTGGGATAAATTAACATAACAGAACAAGCATCCTGGGAGAAGGCTTTCTGGTCACCCTAACATAAAGTTGAAAAGCGGAAAGAACTCCACTACTAAATAAGTAGTAAAGTAGGTATGCTTTATTCCAGCGCTGGGACGCACGGGGGATCGCTCCTCCAAAATCATGCGTGCCGACAGCTGCATTCAGCTCGGTATTTATCGGGTTACAAGTTCCATATTCTTTAAGTTTCCTAACAAACTTATACATATTCATCACCTAGCCCCGCCCAGCCTCGCTTCGTATTATAATGAACTCAAAAGTCATTTACATCCGCATTGCGCTTGCGCAGTGTTGTTTGGTGGTTGTGGTAGGGGTCTTCCGAGGGTCTTTTTGATGAAGTTGGGGGAGTCTTCCTCATCCTGAACTTTTCACCTTTCTTTCCTGCGCATGCTCTTTTATACCTCTTGCTTGGGTTTAAGCTTTGGGACTGGTTTGAGCTAGTTTTGGGATGAGGCAGGATGTCTGTCTGAGACTCCCGCTGGTCTTATCAGTGGTCTCTTATCTTTTCTTCCTGCTCTGGTATGCTGACCAAGCTAGATACATTGTTCCTGACAAACAAATTCTTCTGCTCCCCATCCCCCTGATTCAAAGGGGTTCTTGTGGCATTAGGGACCCATCTTACTGAAAACTCTCTGTCCCTTGTAATGTATGTTCACTGGCCACCACAATTCCTCCTTTCTGTATTAAACAAAAAGGCCTCTCCCAGGGATCCCAACAACCAGTGTCCCAACCAACCAAACATACACAAGACAACAAAAATGATCAGAAGTACCCACAACCCAGTGTCCCAACAAGTCCTCAAATCTTTAGAGGATTTTTCTCTCTGGATGCTGGAATGGATGCTCTCACAGGTGGAGGTGAGGTTGAAGCAACACAGTTCTCTTTGGGCTGTGGCAGTCCAAGCATTCACTGCTGGTGGTACCAGGAGCATCCAGAGGACAGCAGAGTGATAGGTGTTGGGTGCTGGGCATCATGGTGGTGAATGTGGACACAGGCTCTGGCAGTTACTTCTGTTGGCGTTTCAAACAAAGTTAAAATTTTGCAATTTCAAATGGGGGGGCCTTTCCCTTCCCCCCTCCTCTTACTTCAAGGTCTGGGGAAAGGGGAATGGTATAACAAGTAGTAAATAAAGAGAGGGGTGCAAGTTAACAGAAAACATCTCAATAGAAGTGTTGGGGAGTGTGGTTGTGGGAAAGGCAAGCAGAGGGGTGGTGGTAGGGGAAATTAACTGTTGGGAAAGCAACAGAAGAGGTAAGATCTGGGGAGACACCAAGGGTGTCTTGACTTATCCTGTTGAAGTTTTGATCACAGTTCTGGTAAGGGGACAGCATGTCTGTTTCTATGGTGGACATCGGTGCTGTTTTGCATCATCTCTGTTTCCAAGCAGTGGCTGCCTGGTCTTTTGACTGTGCCTTGTTTATCTTGGTTGGCGTTGTGTCTACAGCAACGGTGTTCGCTGGGTTGCTGCAGGGCTTGTTTTCCTCTGGCAGTTTCCAGGTATCATCTGTGGCCTTTAGCTTCTTCACCCCAGTCCTTCGAGCTTCACACTCAGCATCAGAATCTGAGAATTCATTATTCTGTTTCTTTGGCTGCTTTTCTGCTTGCTCTAGCTGCACCTGCGAGCCGGTCAGGTCAACTGCTTCCCTTACGATGTTTTTGCAGTGCTCTGGGAACAGTCTAAGTCCTACAGTTGGTTTCCTGCAACCCCCCTCTTTTTCTGCTTCTTGTGCAGCACGGGGGCGGGGGATGCAGACAGGGCTGGTGCCGAGGTGAAAAGCACCATGCGGGCAGGGACCTCACAGGTGGGGGAAGCAGAGCGGCAGCAGCCGTGGCTTGGTAGCCTCAGGGCATTACAGGAGCAGCCTGAACAAGAACGAACTCGTTCTCGGGCAAGAACGAGAATAAAGTCTCCTTTCAATCCCCGCGCCACTTGGGCAGCCAGGGCGAGCTACGGCAAGCAGCCGCGCGGGGTCCGGTCCTGGGCTAGCAGCGTGGCCGGCTTGGGCGTGCCCCTGCCTCGGAGGTGGGAGGCAGCCAGGCATGAGCCGGCAGGGGGTCGCGGGTAGGCTCAGTGGCAGCGGCGATGAAAAGCGGTGTCACCAGGGCCCCTGAGAGCGGTGGGGCCAGACCCTTCCAGCACCCGCCGCTGCCCCCTCGGGCTGTGTTCAAAAGGCACTAAACTCCCTCCGTTCGTAATGTCCTGGGTCTTTTCAAAGCACCTCAGAAAGTTTCTGAATGCTGCTTTTTTGGCTTGGGGCTCTTCTAGCCGTAGCTAGAACCCGCCGGGGTTGTGGTGCTGGGGCGGCCCCACAGGCTTTGCGGGGGGCTCATTGCCGCTTCGCTCACGGCTTGTGCTGGGGCTGCTGGGGCCCAAAGTTGGCCCAGCCAGGGCACGGAGCTGGTGCTGAGGGGCAGGCTGAGCCCTGCGGGGGCGGCCGATCTGGCACAGGGCTTGGAGCAGGCGGGCACGAACGCTTCGCAACCTCCGCTCATAAAGCAGGTGTGAATGCCACACTCTTGCAGCAGCACTCGCAGAGCCTTGTGCTCTAGCATGCACAGTCACAGCCTCACTATGGCTGGGTAGCGAAGGGAAGGAGACATGGGCAGCGCACATGGAGGTGCTGCTGTCCCCAAGCGTCCTGGAAACTTTCTGGTTGCTACCACCCCTACTCTTGGTCTCAGCAGCGTGGAAATGTGAGGTGGATTGGGTCTCACAAGCGGGACCACTGATGGAGGGCACAGGGACACAGGAGGGAGAGGCAGGGTCCGCGGCTGGGAGGGGACCCCTGGCAGAGGGGGAGGGGCCCGACGCAATGCGTATCGAAGTGGGGGAGGAGGATCATGTTGCCTTAAGAGGCCTCCTAGAAACAGAGACTAGACAGGAGTAAGGGAATAAAACTAGGTATTTATTTGAAAGGCCTTCAAAGGTACCCCCTGGGGAGCCAGAGGCTTTTGCCAAGATGGACCCCAAGATGGACAACAGGTCACGAGTTCTTCAAACTTTCATAGGTTTGGTTCATTTGCATATCAGGGTTAATTCTCCAGTTAAAGCTTCAGTTTAATGATGTAATTTCCCCTCCACTTGCCCCCCTTAGAGGCTCTTTGGTTTATACTTTTTGGGCCTGGGATAGTCTGGGTGTCCTTGAAGAGCAGGCCTGGAGAGGCCTTGCTATGTCTACGTAGCATGAGAGAGCAGAAATTAATAGGCTACAAGAAAGTTCAGAGTTACACACTAAACAGTACAGAATTTGAAAAATATAAAAGTTAAAACCTAAGGCATCACCACGCATTTGCGAAAAGCCCGCCACTGTGGCTGTGGGCGCCATGTGGTGTCTGCCATTTTGTTTGAGGGGAGTGGAGGCGGCAGAATCAAAAATAAAGGTAGCAGCTGGGATTGCAGGACTGATTCTGCTGCCATCGTGATCTTGGAGCAAGATCCATCTTGGATCTTGGATCTTGAAGTAGAGAAAACTGGGGAAGTGGGTACAGGGAAGAGGTCTGGGAGGAACTCGAGGTAGCCTGGTCATCGGCACCCCGGGCAGGGAACAAAAGAAATCGGGAGGAGGCAGGCAGTCGGTAGCAGTCGGGCAGGATCCATCTCCCGGTTTCCTTTGAGGTAGGGCAGAGGGAACAGGGATGCAGGGAGAGGGAAGCAGTAAAGGGTTTTTTAAACTGGGGTTGATATTTCTCAACCATTTCACAAGACTATTAACAGCTTTTGCTAGCTTGTAAAGCAAATAACCTTTTTCTGACATAACCAACCATCGGACAAAGCGCTTTAAATACTCAACTAACAACTGCTTAAATAACCACTGAAG
Source organism: Aphelocoma coerulescens (assembly GCF_041296385.1). Taxonomy (NCBI): domain Eukaryota; kingdom Metazoa; phylum Chordata; class Aves; order Passeriformes; family Corvidae; genus Aphelocoma; species Aphelocoma coerulescens. The sequence continues at coordinate 22,446,336 of NC_091014.1, read as the reverse complement.
AAAATGTTTTAAACCTTCCTTGGCATAACAATAATTTTCCTGAACAAGGACTCTTAAAACTGGAAGAAAAACTTCTCGCAGGAGACGAGAGAACTCTGCCCCTATCTCCCTCTCTTCCCAACCCTTGAGATAAAAGGCAATTAACAGAAAAGGATACAGAAGTGACCCGTATTACCTTAGAGGGTCAAATAAAAGTCTCGAGGGCGATCCACCAACTTTAGACCAGTCTTCTCTTTCCTTAGAAGGTTGTTGGTCTCCCCTCTGAGCCCCTTATAGAACTCAAGAGATTTCTTTGGGGCTATGGTTGCTCAAATGCGATTTAAATCCAGAACTACTGGAGACGCTGTCAGGGATGGTCCGATGCCATCCACGTTGAGGCACCATTTAATACTGTCCCTGCCCGGCTCCATGGGGTCCCACGTGCCCCCACAGACGCACGGGTGGGTTCAGTGTTACAGTCGGTAGCAAAGAGCCGAGAAGGGCATTTGTGTGCGTTCCGGCAGGAACATTTACTGCTGCTACACTGCCGAAGGGTGCAGAGGCAAATACCAACATGATCCCGAAACTCACAGTTTTATCTGGGGGCGGGGAAAAGGCGGGATCAGGGAACGGGGACCAATGGGGAAGCTCTGGGGAAGTGACGAGGGGTAGAGGCAGACAGGCAACCGGGGAATCCAAACTGGGATAGATTAACATAACAGAACAAGCATCCTGGGAGAAGGCTTTCTGGTCACCCTAAAATAAAGTGGTTCTTGTGGCACTAGGGATTTGTCTTACTGAAAACTCTCTGTCCCTTGTAATGTATGTTCACTGGCCACCATGGTAAGACATCCCCAGCTTTTCACAGGATTGAACCACCTTTTCATTTGCATTATCCTGTCCTTACTGCTCTAGAAAAAACTTAGGCCTTCGCTTCTGTAAGCATCTCCTGAAGGTCTGTGTAAACTTCCATGCTCCCTCTCTGGGGGATACTGGCAGCCGTTCACTGTGGTGTAAAGGACAGTCAGGACACCTCCTCTTACCTTTCTCTTCAGCCCCTCCAGCTACAATGCATATTCTCAGTCATGGTGAGCAATAGGTAACTTTAGAAATGTTACAGGGACAGACTGAAAAAATATTGCTAAATATGAAGTTTCACTCACATAGATATGCTTTTTCCAAGTGTCAGCATTCTTGCTGATCTTCAGATTTCCTTCCATCTACAGATCTGGGACACTAAATCCTTTTAGTTCTTTACCTATTGAGTGATTTTTTAAACCTTTTTATTCTTTTTTTTTTCCTCTAGATTATTATAACCCTCATTTAAGATTGGTGAGTTGACCATCAGCTGTGGTGAAATGCAAGAAATTTCTTACATGTTCTCAGCTTTGAAGTCATGGTCTCCACCTGCAATTCCTAAGCTTCAAACTGAAATAAGTCATTGATACTGTCAGCTGTGACGAAAAAATCACCTGGAAATGGAGAAGAAGATTTTATTTTTGGCCTCCGGGAACAAAGCCCAGATTCTTTTTCTCACTGTCAATCATTTGATTTAAGATTTAATACCTTTAAGAAATGTCCAAATTAACATAAATAGTGAAATAATGAAATATATTAATAATATTTTATGTCCATATCTGCCTTTGTATCTTTTAAAATATTATAAGATATTCTTCAAATAAAAAAATAATCTGAAAGGTAGATAAAGCTTACAGGAATTCATTGAAACCAAATAGAAAAGCTATTTTTAATATATTTCTATGTTTTAGCATTAAGGGACTCAATGAAAATGCCTCTGCTTTCCAGATATCATAGTTTTACCTTTCCTTTAGGCTCTGATACAATGACCAGTTTCTCTATTTGGTGCAAAAGACTGGAGCACACATTACCATACAAATGGTCTTGATCTGACACAGTGACAAAACCCTTTCACATTCAGATGCTTCTCATGTCTATGGACTAAAACTAATACAGCAGGTAAACACTGAAGTAGTAATTAAATTCTAATCTGTATTAAACTCAGTGATGCCTGTATCACGTGGCTACAAATAAACAATGAACTTTGTGGAAAATACTAGTGACACAACATTATACTAAGTATGGTCTCCTCTGCTAAAGCAGTTAAAAATGGTGGCGTTTTTCTAATTGCAGTGTGCTTTAGCCATTAAAAAAACTTTGCAAGAGTGCTCAACCGCCTCTTATTACCGCAGGCCTGGGCCCTAGGGTATATCACTGTGTCCCGCAGCCATAGGGAGGAGAGAAGATCCAGCAGGCAGGAATTGTGCAGCAAGATTGATTTATTTAATTATTTTACAAACTCTTTTATAGACTTTTTTCTTGAGAAAGGACCAGCCACCCCTTGGGGGTGATTGGCTAAAATCCTAAAACATCCATTGTCAAAATATTTTTCTACTATACCATAAACAAGACTTTTCAAGGTTGCAGGTGGCTTGGTTGTTTACATTCCCTGCTACCTCTTCTGTGAGAGAGAAAAGTCTCTCACGGACTTAGAAAATAACAAGAAAATCCTCACTAGCAGTATTTTTGTACCTACATCCTCTGATCACTGAGGGGTTTCTACTGAGGTGTCTTTCTGTTCATATTTGATAACACATAGGTATGGCATATCAGTTGAGATCATATTAAGATCTCTTATTGCTCAGCAGGTATAAGTTGATATCACTTTGTTCATGTCAAGTTGTATGCCTTTTAAAACTTGTGAGTATGACCTATGACAGGATTTTAAGTCACACTCTACAGGATTTTAGTTTGTTAAAGTGATTTACCTGATGCACGTATAATTTGAGCAAATTAATATTTTTGAAAGTATACTTTGAGGAAAACCTATTAATATAAGCATTCACACTGTGCTCATCTGTGTGGCATGTCTGCTGCTTGCATAATGAGCAGGAAATAAAAGAAAAAGGAAATAATTGTTTGAATAAGATTCTTCAAGTTTCAGCAGTGTGCATTCACACTGTTGTCTCTTTTTATGCCATCCAGTTTGCTCTCACTATCTTGAGTCAACAGAAAACATTTACTGTGTGTGATTTTTCTATGAAAAGGCAAGAATATATGAAATACAGTGCATGCCCGTTCTGCTGTATAGAGTATTGTACCCCTTTGACACACCTCAGACAAACTAAATGGAAATTGCACTTCTATAGCTCAGGGCACATATAATTTTAGAAGATAGGATGCACCTCTTGGCAGAAGAAGGCTTGAAATATTCATGAGCATTCTTCTGAGAATCTTTAGTCTTCTGGAATTAACATAGTAAGTATTTTAGTAGGTACATCAGGTTAAAAGAGTAAGAGAAGATATTCAGCCCTTGGTATAATCTCTCACTGCAGGAAGTCTTTTACACGTAGTTTGCAAGTAGGCACAGAAGGGGACAATAACACTCTAATCATGTTTGGGGTTTTTTTGCAGTTCAAAAACATTAAAGAGCACCCTTTCTTTGCCATATTTCATCTCAGGAAACTCAAAGCCTCAGTTCTTGGTCCTCTCCTTCTCATTGTTGCCATATCCATGTCTTTCTCATGCACTAGAAACCAAACTGGGTACTTCCAGTCATTTGAACATGAGTCATTACAACTTGATCTTGAAATGTCTGCTGTAGTGACTCTAAATACCATTTAGAACAGGCACAGAAAGCATGACCTAACATACATTACCTGGGGGTAACAAGAAAACATAACAGGAAAAGAAATTGTTCATATCTTGTGTTATCATCTTTGCAGAACTGTATTGACTGGTGCATTCATGCCAATAACATGACAAACATTTCACATTTTTTAGCTAAAAAGAGGGTTTGTGGTGTGTCTGTCACACAAAAAAAAGGACTGCTGCCTTCCTTTTCAGCATGAAATCTTATAGTGACAGTGCAAATGATTTGACAGAGGACCTGGCATAAAAAAAGAATCATGATCTCTCTGGGATGGCTTTGGAAAACACTGTCTGCAAAAATTTCAAAAAATTTTTGACTTACAAATCGTATTTTTAATATTCTGGTAAAAATGTAAATATTTCTCAGGTAGTGTTAGTCCCATTTAAGAGGATATTCTATATAAGATTAGAGAAAATGAAAGAAGCCAGTTTTGTGTTTGGCAATAAGAAAAAAGTACCTTGAACTACCATCACACACTGCTTGCATACAGGATTGCATAACACTTGAAAAAGATATGTCTGGATTTTCTTAACAGCTAGAAATTACTGTATGTTACTTGGAGGATTTAGTGGCAGAATATATTTTTTTTTTTAATAAACAATCAATAGATTTGTATTCTGCTTTGTACTTCTACAGATGTTGAAGTGAACTAAAAGGGAAATTAAGAGTTTAATTTTTCCTGGCTTATATATCTGGAAGCAAGTGTTATAGACTCTGTCCATAAAGACCATAAAAAAGGAGGTACAAGAAGGTAATTAAGGTCCACCTTTAATAGCAAAATTATCTTATCTGCCATCCTTCAAGAATCCAGGTCTTGTTTAGTATGATTCCTCACTTTATATGTTACATTTTAAGAATCCAGAGCAGTAATTTTTATAAATTTTCTTTAGTCACAGAACAATGGCTATTGTTGATGAAGAGCTACACACTTCCAAAGTGGAGGAGAGCATGAAAGTAGGTGGCTTGATGTTTCCTTGACAAGTGAAAACTTTAATTAAAAACAAGTTATTTGTTGATAACACAGAAATCTACATACGAATTTTGTGGATAATCTTTTTCTATTAGCCGAGAAAATGTTATGAATATAACTTCATTGACACTTTAATAGGATATGTCTCACCTAACTTTAGTTGTGTGAAAATTACATGTTCATCCTAAGGTGATTTAGTCAGTGAAGATATTTTCAGAGTGTGGGCCATTATAGCCAGAAATACATTTCTAATACAGAATGGGATTAATTCCCTTTGGGTGTACTCATTTCTCCCACAGGTTAGAGCACAATGACAAGTCCAAACTAGGCACATAGTTAAGTGAAATAAATCCTACTTCTAAATGAACAAAACAGACATAAAGGAGAGGATGGAATTTTAACTTATTAACTCACCTTCCAAAATTAGATTGAATATATTGTCCTGAGACCTTTTTTCACCAGATGTTTGTTCATCACAACCCCTTACTTAATGTATTGACCACAGAAAATGAAATTTTGTCGTGTGTTAAACAGAAAGTAGGGTCTGCAGCTACTGTAAACCAAAACTGCTGAATGATGCAGAGATGCAGAGCTTGTGCAGTATCACATCCTGAGTAGCATGTTCCTGCTGCTACAGTCAGGTGAGGAAATCCAATCCCTTGAACTTCAAAGCAGGTAATGTTTTAGCCACGAAGACCATTTGATTATCCACATTTGCCACCAAAGAAGAAAAAAGCCTTTAAAAACATACCCTAAATGATGCCAGATTATACTCAGTCCTTTCCCAGTGAACAGCAGAAGCTGAAAGAGTGGCAGTACTTTGCAACAGATGAAAATTAAGAAGAAGTCTTGGCTAACGACACACTATTTTGTTTCAGGTCTCTTGATCCTTTCTCTCTATTGTACCCAGAAGGAGATAAAAAAGGAAGACTAGAAGATCCCATGTTCTCTCCCTGATTCCCAAGCCTGCTCTATACCTGACTTTTCATAACATACTTTAACCTTGGACCTGAAATGATCTGTGCTAATTGATAACAGACTTGAAAAGGTTGTTAACCAGTAAGAATTTGCATCAGCATTGTAGCCTTTCAACAGCTCTTCACATAAAGCAGGTAACCTGCAGAAAGATTAAGTAAGAAATGGATATATAGCCATATTTCTGCCTGATGCTGAAAAAATGGATGGAATAGAACAGACAATATGGTCTTTTATACTCACATCTGTTTCAATTTCCCTTAAACTGAAACACTTTAAAATGCATTTATTATACAGACTTGCTCCTGTACAGGTTCTTTTATTCAGAATAACAACACAGAGTAGGACTGGCTGATGACACTCATGAAACACTATAGGACATTACGAATTTTTACCTCATTCAGAAAATAAGGAGTATTTTTTTTATCCTATTACAGATTTTATATTCAGTAATCCAGTTTCCTTTTCCCTTAAAAAATTGACCTTGTCAGGGGAAATAAAGAGTAAAACAGAGAGCAAAAAGACATTTACCCCCTGTTAGCAGCTCAAGTCCAAAGGAAAAGTGCTCAGTGGCCCCCAGCTCTAATTTTTGTTCTCCCACAGGAAACACTGCAAACAATTTTTAACTTGTCATCGAAGCATGTATTATGATTTGATGATGAAAATTAAATAACTCAGTATTTAAACATCTCTTTCGTTAAAAATTTACTAAGCCTAGATTTGGCAGCCACTGTTTATTGATTATACTACAGGTCATGAAGCTGAGCCACTTAGAGAAACCAATCCCTCTGCATGTGTAGAATAAGCTCTGCAGGATTGCTCTAATTCTGTCTGGGTTTTCTTTTGTTTTAAGGGGTGTTTTGTGTGTGGATTTTTTGGTTTTGCTTTTTTTTTTCCCCCTCTCAGTAGACCAGACTTAACAGACTCTTCTGCTTCTGCCTGAACTGTCAAAATCCAGACACTATGTGCTAATTGCTGTGATTATGACATTAAAAATCAAATTTCTGACTCTTCTGCGGCAGTGGGGCCAGCTCAGCAATCTCTAGTGTAGGAAGGATACATAAAAGGTTTGAATATAGTGTCATATTAATTCCATAAGTGTCACAGTCTTCCCTCATAATTAAATCTGTTGGGTATTCCTTTGTAAGAAAAGGCTTTACTTATAGTTAATTTTTATGCATTTTTGGAAACAAAAAGTAACATTGGTTGATTTCCTTTGACTGGCAGAAGAGTAGCTTTAAAAGTAAAATGTGGTGCTAATACCTCCCATTTCTTCCCCTTCCTGTTTTTTAAGTGGAATTTCTTGATCCTCATTACAACAGTGCCCCACAGGGATGTTGATGTTTGCACATAATAATTATTGCAAGCAGTACTGAAGATAAATCTTGGCATGGAAAGAAAACAGGCTATAAATGAAAAAGAAAAAACTCTACTAGAAATGCAAGATAATGTAGTGGGCTGTTTTTGCTGCTGTTTGAAACAAATGTATTTAAACAGAGAGTGTTAGGCTGAATAATTAAGAATTATAGGAGAGAAAATGTAGAGAAACAAGCATGTACATGGTTGCCCTATAAATGGGATTTTTACTAGAGAGAGAACTTTCACATTTATTTCCTTGTGTTTGAAATGGTGCCAAAAATGGATGAACAGGGGGAAGAACTTCAAGAGAAATCAGAGCTAAGAGCAGTGTTGCTGGAACTGATCTCTCTCTGGCCTGCGGCTTTCTTCTTTTGACTCACTGTCTTTTATTCAACAACTATACAAGAATTTTGTTCCTACATCAGCTTTCATAGTAAGACTGGTAAATTAAAATCAGATTGAAATCTGTGAAATAAGGAAAGAAATATTTGAAAGCCTTCAACATCAGAACTGGTAACAGGGAGAGTTCCAACTGGCTTCTTTTAGGACTCTTGTGGGCTTCAACAGTCACTGTAGCTGGCCCAACATGGCTGAAAATGAGAGTGTTTTCTAGAACATTTGCAGAAAACATTAATTTTATATCTAGTGAAGGGAGATTCTCTGCCCAATGATTACATTGTATCTTGATGCATGTTGGAATTTTGTGGCAATGCACGTACTCTTTGCTTTCAAAGTCACTAGAGTTACTTGGAGGGTTCCTCCTGGGTAGCAGAGCAGAATTTGACCCCAAACCATCATTCCTCCTCTGGCTGTCAGCTCTCCCAGCAGCACGCCACACAGGCTGCAAATGGAATCTGGCGAATAACAGTCCTAGTGACTTTATCAGTGGATGGCAGTGTGGAAATGTGTTTCCTCTGTCTTGTTTCATATTCCAGCAAAAAAAGAAAAAAAAATTAAAAAAGAGAAAAATCAAAAAAGACACATACTGTTTGTATTTCTGAAATGATAGGGATGGAATAGAATTGTATAAGTAGCTGTGATTCTGTTCTTCTAGTTATTAGAACTGAAATATTTATCTGTCTGCATATATATATACACACATATATTACATACTGAGGAGAGTCAGAAAGGACTTAAGAGAAAGGTCACAGTAATTCAATTCCAATAAGTTAAATTTAAGAAAAAAATACAGCAGTGAGCAAACATATACATACCCAGACACTGCTGAATTCCACTCTCTTCTGCATAGCTCTATGGGGTTGCCCATATGACCTCCACATTTCTCCTTTCCCCAGAAAATCCATCCTTGATAGGGCACACACAGAGAAATATACAGAAAGATGATCAGCTTAATCTTTTATTCTGTTTGCACAAATCCACATGATTTCAGTGTTAGCTGTGTTAACCCCTTACCCTCTGATTATACAAAAAGAAAAAGAAAACAATAAGGGAAAGGTGATTAGGAGGTGGGAGAGGTTCTGTGGATATGCCACTGACGCTATATGGATAGATAGATATAGATATAGATATATAGATATATAGATATGGGATATAGATGATATAGATATAGATATAGATATAGATATAGATATAGATATAGATATCGATGGGCACTGATATATGGGCACAGGCCTCCTCATCACAGGATTGAGGCCCAGCACATGACCACTCATCTAAACCTCTTTTTGGAAAAGTAACCATATTTGGTGTCTAATGAGCTGGATAGATTTACTAAAGTGATTTTGTCAAATGAAAGCATTCCCTTGGGCTCAATATCCTGATTTATCTTGTAAAATGAATTCAGTAAAGGACTTCTATCCATCAGTTATAAAATAGCATGTCATGTGATGTATACCAGCCAGACCAAAATACTGGGACATGGATTTAATGTCTAGCATGGCAATAGCAAATCAAAGAATTTAACAGGGTTAGGAAGGGGAATAGGATTACTGAGGTAAAAGGGATTGAACTTTTGCAGAATAAAATGAAACTTGAATCACAATTATGTTTGCAGATAGCATCTATTGTGGTACAAATATAACACAATACTCAGAAACATGCCCAGTTCTTGCTTACTGTCACTGTTCATTTCCCATTTCTGGCTTGCTTCTTTTTATGCATTTTTTATTTCTTCAAATTTGTTTAGATGACTATATCATGCTGTAGTCCTAACAATGATGACATCAGAGATACCTAGTCAATCATAACTGTCTATGGGTTTATTTTCCAGTTTTCCTAACACTTGTGTATCTTTTTTTCCTACCAGTTCAGTACTCCTTAGCAGAACAAATAAATTTTTCTCAGTAAAGCTCTTTCACCTAGGAAGAAGATAATTTAATAGTGGTGGTTTTTTTTTAAAAAGTGATTTTTTTAGTGTACTTATATGATGATTACTTTTTGATCTATCACTCCTCTTTACAAGATTCATATTAACATTTTTGAAAGCACTTATTTTTATTTGAGAGACAGAAGTTTGTGGCTCAGCACAATTCCGTACTTCATTTCTGTGTCTGGTGTGTCTCCTCCAGTACCCTGTCTTGTTTCCAGCAAAACAGAAGGATTATCTGAAAATCGGTACCAGCGGGGCAAGGAAAATACTGAGACACAAAAGCTAATTGCAAAATAACCTACCCTACCAAAAGAATAAAAGTTTTGTGAAACACACTGCAATACAGAGTGATTATAGGACAGTAAAGAGAATAAAAGTTCTGTGAAACACACTGCAAAACAAAGTGATTGTAGGACAGTAAAGTAATAATCACACATCTTGTCAGGGCACCTGGAGCTGGGGCTGTGGCTTGCTGCACCCCTGGTTTGCCCTGTTCCCAGCTGGAGGAAAACAAGGCAGGAAAACAAATGCACCTCCTGCCAGGTCCTGTCCTTTGACCCTGGGGACAGCAAGTGAGAATACAGCCAAACTTTATAAACTTCTGTAGATTCAATATTGAATCTATTGAATTCAATATTCAATATGAGGTTTGTAACAGAATGAAAAGCTCATGTATTGTTCTGATGCTCCAGAACAGTGGGAAGGAACTTAGCGTGTCACTGGGCATGTTTCTTGACAAACTGCAGGCATGAGCAGAGGGAGTTAGAAAATACGAGAACTAACAAGAACAATCCAGTCCAAGGATAAACATAGGGGAAATAACAACATTTTATAGTTTAGGAAAGAGATGTCTTAAGAGAATCAAGTTTATAAACTCCATCAAAGTAGCAATAAAAATGAATTAAAGGAATTACAATGTCTGAGAAGATGGCATAACAAGAAATGATGATCTAAAGGTAGGAAAGGAAACTCTCAAGTTAGACATTAAGAAAAAGTCTTTAACACTAGAACCAATATCCGGGGGGGGAAATCCCCAGGGGTGGCAGTCAAGTCACCAACATCATGGGGTTTATTCAAGAAACAATGTTTCTTTCAATGTTTCTGATAAAGAAGTGCGACAGAAAGTAGAGTGACAGCCCAGAAAAAGAATTGACTTTTTTATCACTGAATTTGTGAGGTTGTGGTTTTGTTATAGATATGACTCTGTATGTTTAGAAGAAATAGACATGGACATTGATTTTGAAAAAGAAATATCCTCCTTTATTTTATGTTTATCGAAATGAAATATCCTCTTTTATTTTATGTTCCTTTCAATGAAGACAAAAAATATCTCATTTTATTTTTCCAAAATACTTTTTGGGGAAAATAACTTTATATTATGATTTCTAGCTCTAAATTTTTGGAGATAAATAACCAGCTTATTTTAATAAGACATGGACTATGCTCCTAAATAGGAACAAATGATAAATGTGCTAATAAATGCCTGCATTCTGTTTCTGCTGATGTAAGACATTAAAATACAGTTCATAATAATCTAGAGTAAACCACAGGACTGCAAGTTATGGGGAAAAATTGATTTTTTAATAAAGAAAAGTTACTGTTCATGATTCCAGAGATAAAAAAATAAGCCTCCTGTTGGTGAATTTGGAAAGGCATGAAATGAAACTGCATGTGTTTCTAAGAAGTAGCAGCTTAGGACTTGATGGATTAGGAAAAAAGAAAGAAGGACTGGAAACATCTCTTACAGAGCAGCTCAAGGTTCTTCCAACGTGGTGGTGCCTGTAGCTGCTACAGAACAATATTGTCAAAATTACACCTCGGTGTCTAGTTTCTTTTCATGAACAGAATTCCTGAGACACACAAGTATTCTATATTGCTGATAAGACTCCTTGTTTTATTAGAGGCCAGAAAAATACTATTTTTTTTCCTTTTTCTTTCCACTCTTTCCCCAGCAGCCCAGTAGAAATCTTGGAAATTAATTTCGAACTCTTTCAGCGGCCTATGAGATCTAGAATTAGAGTACTGCTAAAATTTTACAGCCAAAATTTAATTTTGGATTTCTTTATACTCCAATTGAAGTAGGATTTTCTTTAGGATTTTCTTTTTGGAGCCCAGCTGCAGAGAAGTTTCAGCATGCAAAACAGAAAAAAAGTAATACAAATGCCTATCTCCAGTTTGTCAAGAGCCAGATTACAGTGAGTCTAAGTGCTTCTGTGGTCCATATATAGACTTCATACAGAATACATTTTTTCTGTCAGAGACCTGTTTTGGTAACAGACTATTATTAGAAGGAACTGAGTTTATGTTCTGAGGATGAATGAATGCTCTGTGTGAAAGATAATGGTTCTGGAGTGTTGTAATATGTTTAGATTTAGCCTGATACATTTTACAGTAATGGTGGAATTGGCTGATCTAGATGCTTTAAAAAAAACCCAACAAACAAACAAAAAAAGCAAGCATAATGATAATGTCTTTCCTTTGCAGCTCTTCTCAGAGAAAATGTTGGGCTTTCAAATTGAAGATATTAGGAGCACTGTATTGTGATTTTTTTAAAATCAGTGATCTAGGAGAGCTTTTAAAGCAGTAATTAGGTATCACAAATCCATGGAGATATAGGTAAATAGGATTTTGTCACCTGCCACAGAAATACAACCAAATTCAGACTGGCATGCAGCAGCAAAGAACAGACAGTAGAGTGACATGCAATTTTGCTCTGAATTAATATCAAGTAGCAGTCACCAGGGGGAATGGAAATTGTGTAAACTGAAATCAAAATACTCTGAAATGAGTAGTGACGTCTGTGTTTGATACACAGGTAGACAGACTGTAAGCACCAGCAGATTTCAGCTACCTGCAAACTAGCAAAACCTCTTTCTTAATCAGGTTCAAAAACATTGCTCTTTCCTCATCCAGTTCCCTTTTTATCTTATGTTTTTGGGTTTTAATTTTGGAAATAAATAACCTACACTGAATACAAGCAATTTCTTCAATAGTCAGTCCTTCTTGAATTCTGTCATTTAGTGCTGACCCTGATTGACTTGTGACATTTTAAAGAATCATCATATAATCTGGTAAACTTGCAATATCCAACAAAAAAACTAGCAGAAGGGTTCAGAGCAGAGGATGCTTAAAAACTACTCCTGAAACCAATAAACATAATTTGTGCCCTGCAAGGGAATTTTAAATGAATGAAAGATCAGTGCAAGGTTTGGTGCACCAATGACTGGAAGCATCTGATATGAATAGAAGTTTGGCAGTGACTGGGTGAAAATGTTAAATATGAGTAGGCTGGGATATTGACGAGTCATGGAAAGGTGAGAGAACACCAGAGACACTTGGAAAGGAAGGCCGTGTGCTATCTGTCACTGCACCTGAAGTTGAGAAGTCTATTTATTGAAAATACTTTAGGGGCAGAATTTAGTCCTTTTTCTTCTCCACGTATATTACAATCACAAAAAATCGCAAGATTCAGACACTGGGCAGATTGGTGACAGTTGAAGCCTGCCTGTGGGTGCAAGAATGGAAGGTGCTGCAAAGAAGGACACTGCCTATACTAACAGGAAAAAGCTGTCCTAAGGCTTCTGAGGACATTTCATACTGCTTGGGGTGCCAGCATAGGCAAGGATCAAGATGACATTGTTTAATACATCTGTCTCTCAAGCGGACTTTGTTTCTCAGGGCTAGATCTGGCCAGAATTGTTGCACAAAGGGCACTGGATCTTCCTTCTCCCAAAATGTAAGTCCTGAATTGTAGTTTGTATGGTGAGTAGGGTTTTGCAATGTCTTTACTGGGGCAAACAGCCTCATTTTGTTTTTGTAGAGAGGCAGTTTGATCTCCCTCTTTGACTGTGTCTCAAGACCTGCCTGATGCTTGTAGACTCTGGAGAGGAGGCTCTGCTTATTAGGAGGATTTGAAATAAGTATACTAATACTTGCAAAAACTTCAGTGTAAATACAATTTGCATGATTATTTCATAGAATATAACTTTACTCAACGTAAAAAACTAATCCACAGGTAATAAAGGGGCCTTAGAGGAAGGTGAGGTCATCAAACTTCCTAGATACTACTTTCAATTAAGTGAATGACAAGTGCTTTTGCTGCTGCTGCTCCTTTTGCTTTATCATCCTTGTACTGAAAGGGTTTTATCTGAGAAACAGTTTCTTGTACTGGGTTCATTTATTAGGAGGATATTAGTGTAAAATAGCCTTCTCAAAAGTGCAGTCATAGTCTAAGGAAGAAAAAAGAAAGAAGTGAACCAAGGTAAAACTATGAAGCTGGCAGATCTAAGCCTCCTCTTAAATCACAAATTTAATATAAATTTTAAATAAAGTTAGCGTAAGCTAACATACAGAAGACAATAGTGGCCTTTTCTTTGATTAGTAATAGTCCCAATTAATTTTTGTCATTTTTGTCTCATCGGGCACTGCAGAATGTGTGCCAATTTTAATGGATTATTATAGTTGAAAGTTTGGTGCTAAGAAAAAGGGAAGTCTTGCATGGTTAAAGATGATGCAACATGAAAGTATATCAGAATTTTGTTCTCAATTCTACAATGAAATATGCAAGCTGCAATAGTTTCACTGCAGGAGTCACAACTACAGTTATGGGGTTTTTTTCTTTAATGAAATCTTTTCCCAATAAATTCAGTCACTAACCTGGCTTAGCTCAAATATTTGCCATGTAGCATATTATACTTACTGTAAATTTGCTTTTTCTTCTGTCTGTGGGAGATGCAAAATGTGTTAAAAATTTAGGTAAGTTCATTTTAATTTCACCTGTAGAGAAATCATTTGTGTGTTCTCTACTGACACAGACTAGTGATAATTTGGCTTCTGATGTCTCTTCTAGCCCTCCTGTCCTGCTCAGCTGTGTTCAGCATATCTTATGGTGCACAGAAGCATGTGCATTCTGATAGCAGCCAGTAGACTCTTGAAGTTTGATGTGGCCTTCTCTCTTTTCTGCTGTGGATATCACAGTCATGAAGCGAAATAATGCATGCAGAGGTGTCCAGAGAAAAATAGAAGTAATACACTGTACACACAGTTTTCCCTTTTCTGACCTGCATTTGTGATGGAATTTCTGGTGAAAATATAAACTATGAATGAAATCAATGCCTGAGGTTTTGCAAACAGCAATAATATATAAGATAAAATAGTAGCATGGAGATCAGTGCTAGTCTCCTTATCTGACTCAAACACCATAGTTCCTTCCGAGTCAAAATATAAAGTAGAATTCTGCATGGAGACTGAGTGAGTAGATGCAAATCTGTCCTCTACGCTGCGTAGCTTTGCTAATACAACAGTAGCAGAAGTCAACTCTACCTTGCGAGTTAACACAGCATCTTTGTCTAAATTAACTCATATTCTAGTACTTTTATTACTCATCACACTTCAAATGGAGAATATTCTTTACTGGTCTTTCAGTAGCTTGATCTGTAAAAAAATCTGGAGGCTTCCTTTTGGTGCTTACAGTGTGTGGCAGCAAGGTCACCCCTAACTTCCTCGACTACTAGAGAAAATAAAAGTCAGCATCTCACAGTGTTCCTAAGTCTAGTATTACATGGGAGCTTAGAAAGTAGTACAGGGCTCCACATCACATTTTATTTACCTTGGAAAGCCACATAATGCTCCCATATAGCTGGGGCTCTGTAGTTTATTGTGGGTGATTGGCATTATTTTCCTCTTTTGATATTTTTTTATTTTTTAATCTGTTAACCTTCTGCACTTTTGAGTGATAAGTAAGGATATGCATGGCCCAAAACTGATTTTAGTCCCTTAAAGAAAGAGATAAGTATCTATCTATAAGTAAAAATAGATTAGATTACCACAAAGGAGAAAATGCCTGTGTGCTTTTAAGAGGTAACATTGTTGCCAGTAGTAAGAAGGAAGGTGAATTGAAGACATCCATACTTAGAGAAGTTTGGGATCCCCATAGCTATATTTTACTTTTCCTGCAAAACTGTGGTGTCAACACCAAGAGCTGCTGATGTACTTGTCTCCTGGGCCATGATTCCTCAGCTCTGACATGAGGGTAACAGCAAATGGTGATGTCTGCCTTTTGAAAGGAGCCCCTTCCATTCCAAAGGGTTTGGAACCTTACAGCACAGCAGAAACCAGCAGGAACCACACTTTCCTGGGCCTCCTGTGTACAGATGTCAATAGGAAGTTGTGCTGTTATAAATAAGCAATATCTTTCTCATTGAAATTGGTGTTCAAAGCATTGTAAAGATCTGTAAAGGCTGTGTAAGACAGCAGCAGATCTGTCTTCTGCTGAGCACTAAAATGTCTTTTTAACAAAATGCCAGGGTTAGTTTTCTGACAGGAACTCTAACATTTATTTGTTTATTTGTTTATTGCATTCTGATTTCTTTGAGGGTTGTGCCATTGCCAGAAATAGAACAAATCTGTGGGCTGGCCCTGAGTTCCTGCTATCCAGAGAGCACAAGCTCATGCTATACCTGGCCAGCTTGTTGATGGGGTGCAATTTATCTTCTTCAGTTTAGCTTCTTTATTTTCTGGCATGAAATTCCTCTGTGTGGATGTTTTCTTTGTCTCCTTGCCAAATCTGTGGCTAGTTACAATTACACATTTACTGACAAATTAATATTTTCTCTTGGCATCAACCTTATGTTTATATTGTTCATATACGCAAGACTTTATTTGCAGCATCTGTGTATTTCTAATCTGTTTATCTTCAGAATACATCCCCTCTCTCAAAGAGATATGCAAAGAATGGAAAGCTAAAATGAACTAAATTATATTATACAAGTATATTTTAATATGCATAATGAACAGTAGAGTTAATCCTTCATAAGTCTTTTCTATTTAATAGAAATGATAACCCTCTCCCTCTCATCCCCCCCTTTCTGACTGATCTTTATTAGTCTTTTTTCAAAGAGTTCAGATCTCTTACGAATGTGAAGAAAAGAACATTAGGGCAAGGTAGTCTTGGATAGAACTTTATTTTTCTTCCTAATTTTCTTATTTTTATTATTTTCTAGCTTCCAGCAGTTTCTTTTGCAGGCCCTGGCTGGGAAGTTACATTAAGGATACTATTATTTCATCTCCTTCAATATATAATTGCTTGATACACTGTGAAATAAGTCCCTGAAGCTTCTATGTTTAACATGTCTTTTTATGCTGCTTCAGTCATAAAAATGAAATAAATAATATGGAAAAGATAATGCTGAATTTCAGTAGAGGGATATGTTATATTGTTTCTGAAGGATGCAGGAGAGCACGTGTGATTCCAGTCACGCATAGAGGTATTGCTCTTTAATGACTATTCAGGACATCTGTTTAGGTGTCTTTTTGGCTGGGGTGATATTTTTGTCCTCTTCCATCTTTGCTCCTGAATACTGAGAGCTCTAAACATCCACTTCACAGCACTTCAAAAAAAGGAGCTGGGATATGGTGATACAAAACTTCACAGTAATGTAACACCTGACCAAAGCAGTCTATCTCTAGGATTTCCTACTGACTTAATCAAAGATGTACAAATTAGAAGTTGTCTGTTACTGAAGAAAGCCATCATTCTACAGAATATGACACTTAAACTTCCATTGCTTAATCTTTCATGCAATAGCTTTTTCTGTCTAGAGAGGACACTTGCATATCTGCTTTTAAGACTCTAAGGAGCCAGAGTGACACCTGAGTGCCACAGAAGAATCTGAGAAAGCCTGTTATATATGAAACTTTAAAAGCCAATCCTGTTTCATGGTTTAGTCTGTTTATTCTATAGGGGAACTCATTGTACATTGGCTACAGCAGGCTTGTGTAAGTACCTGTAAAGTTAAAGAAGGATTGTGTGTCACTCCATGTATAGTATTTTGTTTTATAATTGCTTGTCGATTGTATCTGAGGGATAAATAAATCCCAGTAGCTAAGTACCTATTGTGATGGGCTGATGGTTCCCAGATTCTGGATGTAGCACAGCATTGGGACAGAGCTTCTCCTTCAGAAGATTGCCTTGGAAGAGGTCTGACCTCTGTCTAGGCCCAGTATCAGCTCTCCCTTGCTGCCTTTACAGCTCCATAAAGAGGAATCAGTATTGGTAGTGTATTAAACAACTGTGTTAGGGAAAAATAAGGAGAAATGACATTGCCACAGTCATTTCCAAATTTAGAAGCAATGATTTAGAACTGACATGTGATGTTAAGACACAGCACAATATTTTATGAAGATAATTTGCATGAAAAAGTGATGTATTTATTGAGAGCTTGCTGTTCCCTCTACCTCTGAAAATATTTATATACATATCTGAAGACACATCTAATGAAATGTGATTTATGAAAAAGTGTCAGTATCATTATCTCTTTCTTTTTTATATTGTAGTAACATAATTTTGCCTGAAACTAGGTTTCTCTTGCATTTGGCATTTTTAGGTATGCCATGAAGTGTCCTCTTTCCTGATTTTTAGCTATATGACTACCCAAAGTCCCTCACTCTACTGACTGTACTTACAGATAAATCACTGAAATTTCACTGTGATTTGTTTATTTTGGTCCATTATTTGAAATACAATTAATATAAAGCATATTCCTCTGGTCCCAGGTGGCTCCACAGCAACAGACACCGTTAAAGCCATATTGCAAGAGACAATGACTCTGTCCAGGACCGTGTAAACAGGCTGGAGAGCAGCAGATAGAAGCCCTACAGCAGGGCAGCTTCAAGTAAGGAATGATGGCCAGATGTCATAGTTCTGCCAGATATTCTACTTACTGAGTCAGGCTGATGTCTCTGATACGTTTTTTTAACAAGAATTCTCTTTAGAGGGGCAAATGATGTTATCACATTTTTCAAGGGGAAGAAACTGAAACAGGGAAAATTAAATACATGCCTGTGTTTACCCAACAGGGAAAAGACTGGAATCTAGTTTTCATGACCATGATCTTTCTTACATGTTGCATGTACCCTGGGCCTTAGTTTTTATTAGAACAATCTATCTTTCCTCCATTACACCACTATTTTCCAGATGATTATAGACTTCACTGATATTCAGTTTTCAGACTTTCATAGCCTCCTGAAACCAAAACAAATTTCTTTTGAAGGAGAAAATGACCAATATCTGACAGAAATGCCCGTACATAATATCCCTTTTCTTTAAACACACTTGTTTCAACTGAAAGACTTTAAATTTTTCTCTCCATCTTTGATGTACACAGGAATAAACAAGTCAGTTTTACTCAGATTCATTTTCATGAAGCTTACTGGTGGGTGAAAACTGAATGAAAGGCTTTACTCCTTGGATTTTTAAAAAACCTTTATCTGAATTTGTTTTCCTTATCGCCAGTTTATGTGCAATAAATTAATAGGTCTAAATATGATTTTAGAGGTGTCACTGGTAAGGAGCTGATTTTCTAAAATAAATCTATACTAAATACAGCTTCAAAGATGAATTAATTTAAAGGTAAGAAAAATATAGGGAGGAAAATCTGACGAATTATACCTGTCAAATTTTTTCCTGTCTGTTTTGCTAATATTGTTTCAGAGTGAATATTCAGTAATTGCTTCACTGAAACACAATTTTCATTATATTTGTCAGAATATACAGTTAATTACTAATGATGAAATGGCTATAAAATACAAGAGTATTCCTATTTTGTTGCTTGTTTTTGCATTTCCTGCAAGAGGAAATATCACAGATATCCCATTTCAGACTTTAAAATATTTAACCTTTCTTTTGTAAGTTATTATGCAGAATCCTTACTTCAGAGATATCTAAACAACTGATTCCACAGTCTCTCCATTTTCATGTGATTTCTTTTTACAGAGAGATGATTAAAAATATGGAAGTTGGTTCTTTAGTCACCATTTCAGTTATTCTTTATGTGAAGACTTTTTACTACAGAAAACCTTCAACCTGTTAATGCAACTATTCTATTCATAAATACTCTAAAGAGGGGTAATTAATCTCCTAAATTACTTTTTCCTCAGATCTGTGATGCTGTAACACCAAGCAGATGTGCCATTGTTGGTAGAACATGGGAGAAGAGCCTTGGGATTCAGCTTACATTTCCTCCCACACACCCTCTTAAAAAAAAGCAAAACCAGTGAGGCTAAGCCCCCTAGTAATAAAATCAATGATGAGATGAGTGCTAAAAATGATAAAGTGCAGAATGCCATCTTCCTCTTTTGGCATTGACTACCTTCTCTAAATATTGAATTACTGGTAAGGCAGGCAGACAAAATGTGAGAGAATATTGCTTCTCATGTTTATTCAGCTCTTTCTGAAAAGCCAAAATAAATTTTCAGTAATTTTTTGCTTACACATTTACTTCCCTTCTTCAGGATTTTTCTAATATGTCACCCTTTTATTTTAATTTGATAATGAGTAAGTTTCCTGACAAAAGGTTAGAAATCAAGGTTAACAAGTAACAAATTACTATAAAATAAAAATGTCACAAAGTCTCTGTGGAATGCAGCTACTGACATTGGTTATTCAGGATCAATTTTTCATTAAATTCTGCAAATGGTTTTAAGCCTTTCTTCATGTATGATGAATTGTTTTTTATCAGCTGCCAGAAGATGGAGCTCTTTTAATAAACCATGATGTTGATATTTGAAAAAAATGCAGAAAAAATCGCATAGAAAAACTTTACAAAAGCATTAAGAATGTTTCCATTTGTTACCAACTAGGGCTTAGTTAAATACATTTTAAAGCAGGTAAAATTGTATTCTGCTGCAAATCTGAAAACCAGCTTGATATATTAATTATATTTTCAGATATTGTTAGTTTTAACCTTATATTTTAAACTCTATTTTTCTTCCATCTTCTGAATTTTCCAAACACTCCCGAATAGGTCTGAAGTTGCTCTTTAGTTAAGACATATGGACTTGCAAGGGTGTAAAATAAGTAAAAAATTGACTCCAAATCCTTTTTTCTGTGTCCCTGGTTTCAGTGGAGTAAGGCTGGAGTGGAAGGCAGTGTAGCTGGGCTCCACAGAGCTTCATGGCTGTCAGACCAAACATCTTTCACTGACATCTCTGACAACGGCTAAGCAGGTGGGCTTCACTTCTGCTGCCAATAAGCCACCTCAGAAGGTGACAGCGGAAAGCCATATAAATGTGCCTGTGAGGGTATCTGCTCATCTCGCCTGCTGTATTGACCATGGAGGAAAGACAGATAATGAGGTTAGACTAGACCACTAACTTTAGGACAGGTAAAGTCAGCCAGAATAAATCCAGAAATCTTATTAACAGAATTTGTGAAGAAAAGATCGAATCTCTATTCACAGCATTGATTCCGACTTGTTTAATATAAGCTGTGATTCACACTTCTTTAGTATAAGCTGCGACCACAACAGAGTACAAGCATAAAGTTCAAATTAAAGGGAGGCAGCTATGTAGCTTGGAAAGAATAGTGAAAAAAAAATTGTTGTTATTTTTTTCCAATGCCGTATCTTAGCATTCCACTTAAAAGTGAAATAACTTTTCCACAAGTGTCAAGCCTGGATGGAGGAATAATAAAATACAGATTATGTTACTTTAGGTAATTCTTCCTACTGTTTTTGAGAGTTAATGAATAATATAATGAAGAATTCTCACATTGACACAGCTCTTGAAATGTAGACCTCCAAATGTTGCTTGGTATGACAGGATGGTCTTTTTCATCTATTTTAAGAAAACTTCTTTTGTCTGAAAAAAAATTAATCAGTTTGTGTTATCTGTCTGTCAGTAGCTCTCACTGACTTTGTCAATCAGCCTGGATTACATTGAAAGTCACTTTAGGTCTGAATTGTGAAGCTGATAATTATGTGTTTGTATGAGTGTGTGTATTTTCACCACTCTTCTGATGCAGAGAAATGTTTGGTTCCGATGGAGATTAATGGTATAATAAATGTTTTTTCATCCTAGCCTGGTGTCAGTCACAATACAGCAGGTCCACTTTGTGGGTTATTCACTTTGCAAAGCTTTTGCAGTGGTAGACAATAGCAGTTTTGTCCTATAACATCTCTTTGTATTACGCTTCTCTGGGTGTTCCTAAAAGCTTGTAGAGCTGTACTGTACATTGGGGTAAAGGTTGGAGGTTCACTTGGCACCTTTGCTGTCTCTCAAGCCATTGAACAGAGAAAAGTATCTGCTGACATTAAGAACTGGGAACATTCAGAGAAGAAGTTACAGCACTGAATGCAGAGCTTAACTACTGTTGCTCCGTATTGATTTTTTAGGAGTTTATACACTACAATTCAAGCCAAAAGTTCTGATAACACTCCTGAAATCCACTTTTCAAGTGCACTCCCTCTCATACACCCTAAACCTATACAGTGGGTATGGGTTTCAGCTTTGCTCTGATTAATAGTTTCCTGATATTGTGAAAATAAAGTCCACACTTGCATTCCAAATTTTGAAATTAATTTAGAAAAATGTCCAAAGGAGCATAATTTTTATTTTCTTTCTTTTTAGGAAATTTTTTTTACAGTCGGCTTCCAAGATATCCATTATCTTCGGATCTTTGTATAGGTTTCTCTGACAAGCAATGAAAGGATCACCTGTACCATGAAGGAGAATGCTTACTTGACAGTAAATGGCCCTAATGGACACCTGCCAGAGGATTCAGCAAGAATGCACGGTGACATTCATGAATGATGGTGCATAATGATGACAGAGAGAGTGCATATATATTATTTGAGGCTTTTATTACTAATGGCTTTCATATTTGTGCTGACACATCCTCTTGCAGTGTCTTGAATGATGTTATATCAAACTTGCACAGTGTAGCACCTTACTTCCTTTTGCCCAAACTAAAAATATCTTGCAGAATGATTAACAGGTGGAGGGAATTTTTGGCAGGGGTTGCAGTATTGAGCTATGCTGTAACACTCTTCTCATGCATCTCTCCCACTTCATGAACGTTGTAATTACCTCTCACAAAAATAAAATCCATCCTTGCATTCAATGTAAGTACTAGATTTCACTACTCTTTTCTTAATTTCCTTTGCTCATTTGAAGAAGTGATAATGCAATTGAAGGCTACTCAAATCCAGAGGGAAATTAAATCAGCTTTTGGTACTGAACTTATAAATGGTACTTTTGGATTGAAACTGATGCTTTTCCATCAATTAAATCTGATTTTAGAACTAGCTTTTCTTTCTTACTGATTATGGGAAAGACCACATGTAAGATAAATAAGCAAATTAAGCAGCAAGGCTAGGAGGAGAATAGAGAAACAACATATTGCATTTCTAAGGTCTTTACATATGCCAGTCGTACAATTGTGACCATAGTGGTAAAAGTGTGCCATCAGTTAAGTGCTCACCAAACTCACTGAAAAGGAGTAATTTTTTTACAGGAATGCTTTTCTTCTAATATAGATGTTCACAAAACAGAAATTGTGTCACTTTCGGTCATGTAATTATTTCCATTTTTAAGCAAAGTTCTATCCTCAACTAAAGTAGTTTAAACAGTAACAAATCTGCAGGTTAACTAGGATTGCTATTTTTCTGTTATTTCAATTTTCAGTGAAATTTTTCAGGAGGAAAGTATTTCAGTTGATGGTGATCTGTAAGACTTTGTTGAAACTATAACCAAAATCAAAATGGATATATTTTTTCAGAGTATGGGGGATCCCATGACAGACGTAGTTACAGAAAAAGTATTTATTTTCATATTCAGCAAGGATATTGGTTAGAATGTGGAATATTGATTTCTCTCAAATATTTAACTGGGACACTCTGGAAGGTAATTCTGTTTTGGCAGACCTCCTTATACTTTTTTGGAAGAAGGCTTCAAACAAAGGAAACTCATGGAATAGTTATTTCCACAAAACCTAGTGGCAAAGGAAGTCCCTAAATAGATAGGTTTATAGGTGATATACAAGATAACTAATATTTCCATTTAGTACATCTTGGACAACAATAGAATGAATGTAGGAAGATAGCAACCCTTTGGAGAAGACATTGTATGTCAAGTCATTAATTATAGATCCTTCTACTGTATTTCAAGGCATTTATTATGTATGTACCTTCTTCTGACTTGTAGAAGAGATATGCACTGTGTTGCTCTGAAATTTGGAGTAGCCTATAAAAGGCAAGAACTAGGCTGCCATAAGCCTAGAAGAGTAACATAAAAAAAGGCTCTAAAGGCCTGGGAGTCAGCTTACATTTTTATTGCGAGGTGGTAACACCATTACAGGTGCATTCCAGGCTGTTTGACATTTCACTTAATGATACTCCCAATTTTACATTCTCTAATTTTGTACCTAAAACATGCAATACATTTAGTTAATATTAAAAAAAGAAAAATCCCAAAAGATATGAGGAGTCAGATCTGGATTGATTTTTGAGGCTTATTTGTTGCTATGAGCAGAGATAAGAGCTCAAAGAAGAGTGACTCATGATGTCTGTGCTCATTGCAGCATGACTGACAGTTTGCAAGTAAAGACAGACATACTGCTATTTGTGTGGGAAGTTATCAGGAAAAGGCCATTTTATTCAGTCAAACTAGGGCTGTATTTTGGAAAAGGTTCCATCTATTTTTCCGGTATTGGTGGGCACTAATACAGTCTGTACACCCAAACCAACACCTTCCCCAATATAAGAGCACTTTGCATTGACGCCTGTCCTGACTGCACCCTTTTCCTTAATTTTGGCCTTGAAATAGAGCCTACTTAGGGCAATGTAAAAACCTTTGACTTTGGTGGAATTTGGATCTGATAAAAAGGTGCATTGCTAGGTTTTTTGCAACAAAATGGCTCTTTGGCTCCTTACTAGCAGGTCTATAGATGGATATTGACACTCCTCATTTAATCTTCTATTTTCAAGGAACTTCTTGAATTGCCCAATTTCCAGTAAACCACCTCTAAAAGACTTCAGATTCCTCTTGTATTGTGAAGTGCCTTTAGATTTAGTTGCTTAACTTTGAAGTGGAAAACTGCAGCAATCTAGAATACAATTGCTAAAAAATGTTCTGGTTGATTTCAGTACAAGTCCATTATCTTCCTGCAGAAGATGAGAATTTATTTCCTTTATCTTGTTTTTCACCCTTTTGGTACATGATTATAGACAAACAGATATTGTATTTATTTGATTGTGTTATGTTGTGAACTACTACAGAAAGAACAGACCAAAATAGAAAAAAAACAAACCAAGACAACACTTTTCTATTTCTAAGACTGCAGGTCTGCCTCATTTAGTCAAATGTTACACTAGATTTACTATGGACTTTAGCTGGTTACCTTGAGATCATATTTAGGCACAAGTAACATGACTCTTCCTTTCCAGTTCAGCGCACTTTTATTTTTTGCTTTTTCTTTTTTTCAGTGTTTCTATTATTGAGACCTCAGCTAATGAAGATATTTACTTATATTTGCCAAAGAGAAACTGAATATTCCAGCAGATTTAAGCATTTTGGGAGATAGTCCTAATTTTACAGTGTAATTGTACCCTGATTAATTGGTTTGGTTTTCCTAAATTTGATTCTGAACCATGGAAAATCTTTCTATTGTGGAAGACGTGCTGGGGGCTAACACTGCGGAACTGGAACAAGCCTACTTTATTCCAACACTCTGAGTGGAGGATATTCCTCCTTTTTGGAGTATACATAATAAAAAAGTGATGCATTAAAGGAGGGAGAATTACCTGAAAACTCATGAAAACCTGAGTTTTGTACAGCTGTAAGCTACAGAAGAAAATGGTGCTTGACTACTGTACCTGAAGCAGAGTTTTTAGAACATGAGGGCATATATAATTTAGCAGTGACAGCAGTAATGGCAGGAGAAAGAAATTTACTTCAAAGGAAGAAGGAAGAGAGGGAGGGAGATGTTTTAACAAACCTGGGAGCTCACTCTAGCAACAGTGCCTTACAGGATTCAAATGCAGAACGCCAGACTCTTCTATTGATTGCTGACTGATCTGTATTTTTTCTTCTGTCAAAGTCAGTGTATACTCATCTTTTAAATTTAAGATCTACCTTTAAAGGAAGAAAATCTTGGGTGAATTTTCTCAAACAATTGCTTTTCAAGAAAAAAAAAGTAACACACACAGAGAACAAAACCTTAATGCATTAATACCTTTTCCTGTCTGCGGAGGTGTAGAACAGACAATTTATTTACCTAAATTGTCCTTTTATCCACATGATAGTCATCTCTGTAAACATCTGTCTCCTCCATAAAGAGAGGTCTGAACATGGTCTAGGATGGCTTTCCCTTATCTGCTTTGATCTGCAAGTCAGGTGATGCAGAAGAATAGAGCAAGAATCACCACCATGGGAGTTTTAATGATCAGTCATTGGTCATAAATTAACAAGTCTATGTGTCGAACAAAAGCAGAAAGCATTACTGTTCTGTCTAAGGTGAGGTCCCAAGAGAATCACAGCATTTGCCAGGAATCCCACAGTCATCCTTTCTTACTTGGTTAAAACTCCACTGGTCCTTTTGTGTCCCACATCCAGAAAGAGAAGTTGCCTGAATGTTTATTATATCTGAGAGATTATTAATGAGAGAAAGAAAGAAAGAAAGAAAGAAAGAAAGAAAGAAAGAAAGAAAGAAAGAAAGAAAGAAAGAAAGAAAGAAAGAAAGAAAGAAAGAAAGAAAGAAAGAAAGAAAGAAAGAAAGAAAGAAGAAAGAAAGAGAGAGAGAGAGAGAGAAAGAAAGAAAGAAAGAAAGAAAGAAAGAAAGAAAGAAAGAAAGAAAGAAAGAAAGAAAGAAAG
The DNA here is from genome assembly GCF_041296385.1 of Aphelocoma coerulescens. Lineage (NCBI taxonomy): Eukaryota > Metazoa > Chordata > Aves > Passeriformes > Corvidae > Aphelocoma > Aphelocoma coerulescens. Next base: position 22,420,407 of record NC_091014.1, on the reverse strand, counting down.
AAAGAAAGAAAGAAAGAAAGAAAGAAAGAAAGAAAGAAAGAAAGAAAAAGAGAAAGAAAGAAATTTTGTTCTAGTTCTCTTGAAGGATTTAATTGCTCTCTTTGCTGAAATGGGAATAAAACATTTAAATCACTGTAGGATATGCTGAATATATTGCATATTCATCTTGAACTTATCCATGAGGTAGCAATAAAAGCTGAGATTCTAGCCTGTATTCTCTAATTGCTAGATTTATCTTAGCAGGCTGTAGCTTCCTGAGAGCTCAGCAGGGCTGCTTAGGGCACTGTGACCCGGTCACATCCCAGAGTCCATTTCGGACGGCCCCGCGGCCTTGCTCCGGCAGCCAGCAGCGCTACAACCAGTGATGGCAAGGGAGGAAAGAAGGGTCTCCCATGAGGGTTGAGAGGACTTTAATCACTTCTTGTCCCCGTCATCCCCAGAGGCAGAGAGACCTCGTGGTCCGGGCGTGGGGGGTTTTTCTCAGGGGCTCAGGGGCGGTAGCTGGGCAGGGTTGGGGTACAGGAACCGATAGGGAGAGCCCGAGGGAGTGGCCAGGACTAGGGGTGAGGAAAAGTGGGGGAACAATGTGAAATAGGAAAAGCAATGGGTGAACAGATTGCCACAATTCTCTTTCTTCATAAGGATCAGTTTGCTGGATGAGAATCAGCAGGTTTCTGGATTATTTACTGTGTATACTTTGAACAGTCCTATTTATTTGAAGATTGTGTTTCCAGAAATAATGACCCTATAGATGTGATTTCCAAAACAACAGTTAGCCTCAATAGAATTTCCCATCCATTTTAGCATATCCCTTTTATGAGACACTGAGAATCTGGATAACGATAATACCTTTTATGAAAGGTATCAAAATGAGGGGAGGTAATGTGAGGAAACAACATTTCAGCAAAGTGTCCAAATTTATATTTTTTTCCAGCTATTAATTAAATAAAAGCACTTCCTTTGAAAGACCCCTGCCAGCCTTACTGAATGTAGTAATAATGAAGTAATTTTTGTCCTGAGAAGGCTTTTGTTTTCAACAGCTGTGTATTCTTGTTATCATTGGCAATCTCTGTTAAAAAAAAAAAAAAACCAACCCAAATGCAGCTGTATTTCTGACACTCTGTGGTTAATATACACTATTTTGTGGTAAGCAGTTATAATGTAAAATACTGTTATTAAATAGTAACTATTAAAGTCAGTTGGCACTGGGCTATAAGTTATAAAAGTATGCGAGAACAATTATATTGATTTTCTAAGTAAAAGGAATTATTGCCATACCTCAGATGTCTATTATTAAAACTTATACTATAAAACTTATATTATACTTGTATAAATATTTTGAAAATTTTTATTGGTGATGGGAAGGACAGTTCCAGAATCAAAATCTTTAGCTCTTTTGGGTTATTCTATGCCATTTTGAAATGGTTGTACTAGTTGTGTGAGTTGACACAGGCAGGCGCCCAGAACCACCACAAAACCATGGCTGAAATGCAAAGAGTAAATTTATTTCATGACTTCCCCAGCTGGAGGATCCCAAGGCAACACCCAGGTGGAGCACAAAAGTGGGAATGCTGGCACCATCATGCTGACCCTGTCCTAGCAGTCAGCGAGGCTGCTGTTTGCCTGCATTTATTAAGGGCCAGTGTAGCCCATGCGTGATCTCCCCTGTGCTCTTTTATGATCTCTGAGCTTTCATATTCTCTTTCTCAAGACTGGGAGCTCAAACAGGTCTGTAAGAGTGCCTCCAAGTCTCTGCAAACACCTATGTTATCTCTACACAGAAATTCGACTTCTCAAACAGACAGAGGATCAACAGCAGAAGGCACAATATATGTGATTTTCCATGCTGTCATTCTCCAGGCCTTGGCATTCCCAGCTGCAAGGGTACTTGAGCCAATCTACCATTCTCCTCACCATTCTTCTGTTTCTAACCCTTTCCTCTCAACACAGTTTATTGCAAAGGAACTTATCATAGAATGCTGAGGGGTTAGAATCCAAGTCTCTCTGATTTGGAGACGAGGATGCCATGTGGGATAGTGTCAAATGCTTTGCAGAAATCCAAGTAGATAATGTTAGTTGCTCTGCTGGATCTGCCAATGCTGTAGCCCCATCATAGAATGCCACAAAATTTGTCAGGCATGATTTGCCATGTTGGCTGTTACCAATCAACTTGATCACTTAAATATGATCTTTTATAAAAAGCAACATTAAAAAAAAAAAATCAGATTTTAAAAGACCTTTTCTGTAATATTTAGAGCAGGAAGTAACCAAAGTAAACATAAGTTTTATTGGGTTTGGGATTGGTTGGTTGTCATTTATTCCCTTTTGGCTATAAGACTGTACTCATCCTAAAAGTTATATTAAGTGACTTTTTTTAAAAAGGACACTATAAAAATGCATCAACTAGGTGTTACGATCCAGTTTAAACCCAGAAAAGCAAAGAAAGCTAAGTCTGTGCTGGAAAGAACTTAGAAGGTTCAAAATATTCCCAGAAACGAGACTAAAACCAAACGAGGTTAGATGTTGATGCCAAAAAATGGATGTATTTTATTTAATAATAGAGAGGCCTAGAGAAGGAAAGAGAAAAGAGAGAAAGAAATAGAAAAAGAGAAGTGTGCGTGGGGGTGGGGGAACAAGGAGAGGTGACAGGGGTTAGGTGGAAGCATATCACCCATCTGAGGATCCCAACAATGTCTCGTTGCTCCCCTCCATCTGGTCTTCTAGTGGTGAGGGTCCCCCATTGCTGCCGTGGCCACAACGCCACACGCCGCACCACGCCGCCACACGCCAAAGAGTGCAGAATCCTGTGGATTAATATACACTGTGGGCCAGGTGGGAATGCCCACATCTCCCTTTGCAGGGGCTGGATTGACACACTGTCCCTTGGAACACTGAGGGTCTGTTGCATCATCTCTGGTGCAGGGTCTGGGGACCCCTTGGGGGGGCCCCTGTGATGGGCCATGTCACCCCTCCTGCTGTGGATGAGCTTCCCCCTGCAGTGAGGGCCCCTCAGCTGGGCTCTGCACAGTGGAGGATGGGCAGTCACTGCACCTCTGACCAGAGGCTTTTCCACCACACACCCAAAGCCTCTCCTCCCCCCACCCCTTTGGTGTGGAGGTCTGTGTGAGCCTGGCAGCTGATAGCCCTGGGGCTGTGGTCTCCACCTTGGAGGTATTGAGCCTGTGCTCAGTGAATGTCCCCAGCCCTGAGTTGTTACTTTATCTTCATCAGCGAGTGGTGTAAGGCCTCAGGTCCCCATTCAGGGTGTGGTAGCCTTCTCTGCAGCTTTTGTAATACAGTTTTTAAAGTCCTTCAAGAAAATGTTTAAGTCATAAATTATAATATTTCGTCTCTGACACTAGGCAATTTTTTTCATAAAAGTCCTCAGCTTTTGATCAATGCTAGAGCTGAAAAATAATCTAAAAATTGATAATTACTCATTGGTCTAGCCTTTAATTGTTAAGGTTACTGAATGCTTTGTCATAGTCTAATGGCAGCAGTTGGCCAATGAAGAGATCTAAACTTGTAGCCTCTTGCTGCAGTATTGGCCAGGGAACCTCCATCACCTTGAAACGGGGTTTGGTTATCTGTGTCGGACTTCTGGTTTGCTGACCATATTTCCTTATCCTTTGGTGCTTAGCCTTAACTCCTGTTTTTGACCCCAAAAGGATGTGAGATTGCAAAGACCCAGCAAAACTGTTGCTAGTTTACAGTCCTTAGTTGTGATGTAGCTAAGAAATTAGTAAAAGGGAAACTTTCAGCACATGTATGGTAGACACAGAAAACAACACAGTGGGATTTCCCGGGACATTTATTCCTTAACTGAAAAGCCAGTTCTAGAAAAGGGATACTTAATTTTGAGATATTCAAGTCACGGAGTTTATTGCATACATTCAGTTTCTTTTTAACTGTTAATTAGAAAGTTCATGCAAGAGACTATTTACTTTAAAAGTCATCACAGAAGTTGTATGGTTGATGAAAAGGATATCCTGATATCAGAAAACCTTATTTTAAATTTGCAATTTTCATTACAATATATTCAAAAAATAGCAAGCTAAAATTCATTTTAGGATGATAGCAGAAACAGAGTGATAAAAACATGTAAGATACTGAAACCCCCTAAATCATTCCTAGGGAATAATTACTTCAGCCTTGTTTGTATAAAAGCAGAAGCTACAACAATATGTCAACTCTTCTTAGAGCCTGAGAACTAAAAAGATCTGAGGGATTGTTTGTTTTATGATGATACTTTTGGACCCACTATATATTGAGGGCAGTGGCTATGAAATAATGTGTTTCCAGAGGACACAAATTATTAACAAACTTCCATGGTTTCCTCCTTATGTGGCATGTGTTGCTCCATTGGCTTCAGCTGCACAGTAAAAGAAATTCTAGCTCTTTATTTCTTGCTCTGTTATTATTCTTTCACTCCTTCTGCCTCCACTCTCACAGTCTCAAAAGAATAGAGTTTTCTTTTGTTCTGTTAAGCATGAAGTCACAGAAGCAACACTTCAGTAGGGAGAGATACTGATAGGAAGGAAATTTCAAAAGGTCTGGGAACTTGTCTTTTTGTCACCAAAATCCATAAGAGTTTTATCATTAACTTTAAGACTAGTGGATTGAAAAATGAATGCTTTCGAAATCCCTCAGCAAAAAGTAGCTCTTTCTTCCTCGTTTGCTTGCTATATTTCTCTCCATCCTTACTTCCAACTCCTTCAATAAATTTCTTTTGTGTTATTCAGCACATACATACCTTTAACTGTAATTTTCAAAATACAAGAAGTATATGCTGACTTAGTGTATATATTTATATGCAAAGTAGTCAATATGGATATATTATATCAAAAGTATATTTTAATTGTGCCTCTCAGAACATCAGAGAGGGTGACATGATTTAAGAGACTTTAGATGCTCATCTCTATTTTTGCACTACATCCACTAAATGCATATGGCACTGCATACAAATTTTTCATATTTATATTTAGGTAGATACTTCTAAAATGTGAGGGGGTTTTTTATCAAATAGTTTATCTGATTTTTTTTTTTTAATATTATGTTGATTTAAAATTTTCACAGTGATGCTACACTGATTCTGTTAGATTGTATTCTAAAAACAACTCAAAACTATTTCACTATTGTATTTATTTTCATGTATTGAACACAGAGGAATAATTCTTTGGAATTAAATGTTTACTGAATGTATCAAGTCAGATGTGATTAATCTACTTAGTGCAAGTGACATGAAGATTTCATTTTATTTAGATTTATTTATATATATATATACATGAGCCTGTTTTCTGTTCATGACCATTTATTCTCTGTATCACGTCTCCCCCTCCCTGAGACTTCATGTAAGGAAGTTACTTCTGGATACTTTCCCATCTGTTCAGGAAAGTGCTGAAGAAGTTTTGCATTACATCCTCTCTGTGTCACAATCATAAAATCTAATGCTGTCAAAGTCTACATCTGCTATATCATATTTGCCAACTCTGCTTAGCTTCTCTAGACATCGATGTTTAGACAGAAGAATCCTACCCAGTTAATCCACAATGTTCTGTAATGTTTTGAAGGGGATGGAGAGGGCAAGGGTACAGACATACAACAGGATGTAGGAACTCCAGAAGTTTCTTATGGTCTTATTGAAGAAAAATTACTGAAAGCACTATTTTTCCAGAGTATTTAAATCCTTATTTCTTTTTCTACAAAACTAGTTGGATGAGCTTTTCAAGGTGATTTTGCAATCTAAGTTAATTCACAACTTGTCAGAAATTATGTCTTAAAATAAATGACCCAAGAATTTTTCCATTTTATTCTAGAAATAAGTAAATAAGAAAATGTATATTCTAAAAAAATAGCTCTAGCTCCATTTTTAAGCTCCCAGTTCAGAAGAATTTTGCCAATTAAAAAGTATAGGTGTAGATTTACAATGGCCTATTTCTTTTGATATTCTGTATGCAAATAGTGTTACAATTATTATGAATTAAAATATGGTAATAAAAATAACTAATTTAGGCTTCTGATCATTTAAAGTATTTGAGCTTTGATGCTTAAAGCACCAGTGACTTAGATTCCATGCCTCCAGTGTACCCAGAAGGCTCATCAAGAAATCTCATGGTATTGTTTGTGTTTTAAAATTTACCTCCATGCAGTGTCAGGTCCCAAGACATTATCCAAACAGCTTATTCAGAGGTCATTCCACACAACCTCCTATGGCTTTTTCAAGGTGACAGTCTTTATTCCTCCTTTCCAGCCTCACAGTGTACTTGTTGGCTCTGTTTTACTCCAGCCCAAACAGCTACAGACATCTGGCATGGTAAGGGAAGGCAGTTAGAGAGCTGTACTTTTTAAAAGTAGCTGTTCTACTGCTGTGGGATAGAGATGTTCTGGCCCTTGATACTCCTGGGCAGTGAACAGCTGCATCAGGATTCCTGGGTGATAGATAGCTCCTTTCAGCTCAGCTGGGTGAAAAGGTATTATTTGTTGAAGATCTCTGTCTGTATTCATGCACTGAGCTTTCTGAGAACTGAAAGCTGTGACCTGAGCTTTTCCATGGATTTGGAAGAACAGGAAGCTTCAGCTTTGGTTAAATTTTGTTTCCAGTCCTTAAAGTGAAATATGTCAGAAAGAAAATTATTTTAAGCAAAATTCAAATTCTGCAGTTTGATTTTTCTTGAACAATGAGTAGCATAAATTCTTTTTATTTCAGATGAAAGCAAAGCCATCACTACATTGAAGTTTCCTGTGTATTTTGAAACTAAGCCAAATAAATACAGCTTTAGAAGAAAATCCTGCTTGAAACAACGCATCAGTTCCATTGCTTTGCTACACTTCCAGCCTGCAAAGCTACAAGTAAATTTGCAGGAAATTGCATATTCCATGTGGTAGAGTCAGCAGAGTTGGGGAAGTCAGGTGGTATTATTAGAAAAGAGGTTTCAGACATCACTCTGAAAATCCTGCTATATTGTTTTCCCTGTGGAATGTAGGTACTCTTCTCATTGTAGTCCCTGGTTAGAGAATCCTTTAGAAAATGACAGAAATCTGATTTAGGGAAAAACAATTTTCATGTTCCCTCCATTTCACATCTTCTTATGAGCCAATTGGTCAGGCAATGAACCAATAAATTGGATCTTTAAAACTTTGGGAAGCATTGAGTGTTCAGTGCTGAGTTGACAGAGAATTTTTTGGTGGTTTTTTATCATAATTTAGGAAAGTTTCTCAAAATCCAGTGTGGAGTCTGTGGGAATAGGAAGGGGGGAATCCAAAGAAACTCTAGTTCAGAGACACAGTATAGTATTAGGGAGACCCTTCTCTATCCTCATGCTCTACATTGGGATCTAGTATTTGAATGTATGTTTTCAACCTGCAAGACATGCTCTAAACTCTTTATCATCCTGGTCCTTGTAACCATCCAAAAGGGCAGTCTCTCCAGCTTTTGTACAACTATTCACTGGGCAATATCCTGTCTCTATAGCAGTGGAGATGGGGTACCAAGTTTCGAAATGGAAGATTTTGTTTGAGTTACAAAGAACCCACACGTTCAAGGTACTACAGTCAAAACAGGTGTCACAGCATACTGAGGGCAGAGTAAAATGCTCTTATACCAACTTTGAATGTTCCTCAGGAAGGAGCAGGAAAATAGATGAGTTAAATGCCTATTTCAGTCATTGCTTAACCTTTTGTATTGTTTAAATTTCAAGCACAGCATAACTGTGAACAGAAAATAATCATAATACTTACCTTGTTTACAAGTCAGAGGAGGAACTGGATTATGAAACAGGCATGAGAGCCAGTATCTAAGCAAAGCACTGAAATAGGCAAGTAGGCAGTAACAGGCTGCCATCAAAACATCTTGTCTCTATTGATTCAAAGACCATGACAAAAAAAAAAAAAAAAAAGAGTTTGAAAAGATGATGGATTATCAGAAAAATGTACATATCTCTGGGAGCTGTCACCTTACCTGAGAAGGTGTCAGGTCACTCCCTGTGGTATGTGTATCTGGAGTGCAGAGATAAAGATTTCTTAGATGTCAAATTAACCCCCCAAATGACACTGGGAATCAGAAGAGCTTTATGTGCTAAATACTTACACTATGAAAAATTAACTGGAATTACAGAGAAGAAACCACAGATTAATTTATTCTTTTAAATGTTATAATCTGTCTCAAATTTGCAAGGATCAAGAATGTAGTTTGCAGAAACTCTTCCAGGCTGCTGAATTACAAAGAGTTTTATTTCACTAAGTATGTGAATGAGAACTGCCTATGCATAAAAAAGTCATAAAGGAGCTCAGACATTTCCATTGCATTTAATATAGTTTGCATAAAAACAAATTGTAACACGATATATATACATTTATATACACATATGGAAATAGATATACATTCACGTACTTGTGTGTACATATGTATATACACATATACATATCTGTGAGCATGTATTTGTTGCATCCTGTATGAATACCTAGAGTATATCCTTTCCCGAGCAGAAAACCCAAAAGAATCCTCCTTCTGCTATGTACCATCTTGGAAGTTCTTGACTGAACAATACTCACGTAAGCTCCCAAGAGACTGCAACAAGACATATTTTCTATGTCAGAAAATAAAAATCTTCTTACAGAAGATTTTTTTTACGCTGTAGACTGCTATATTAGAAAGCCTGGATGTCTGGAACTAGAGGAAAAACAAGAGAAATGGCAGTCATCAGATGGTCAATAGATCTGTTTCCTTTGTTAGAGGACTAGAGAGAAAATGGAGAGCTTTTAGATAGATGTAGCAATTAGAATTTGTACTTCAGTCTATAAGTAATCCACTCAGAAGCTGGCTTTAAGTGAAAATTATTCTTTATTTTGTCATGAAAATCTCCTCAAAACTTGGAAGACATGATTCTATCATTTAATAAATTGCTATGCAACTAATCAAACCAGCCTCCCAACCCACAAACCAATAAAAGCAAACTACTCTGGTAGTACTTTCTGCACAGCAGAAGTCTGACAGTACTATTTCTCGTGCACACAAAAATAGAGGGGTCTTGTGCTTAGTTATGAGAAGGAGCTTTCTGATGGAAAGGAAGTGTAAGTAATGATATTTTTCCTTCCAGCTACCGCACTTATGAGATTAGACAGTGAGAAGTATCTTTGTGTGATTCCTCTTCCTCCTCTTCTCTCCGGAAGGGCTATGCACACAAAATCCTTCACTTGCATTTCGTGCAACAGTTTTCTCCAGGGAGCGTGAAATTTTCTTTGTTTTGCCCTTGGAGGATATTCATTGCTATTCTCTACCGACAATTCTTGATGTGCAATTTTAAAATATTTTCAAATATTTAATACGGTGAAATAAGAATGACAAAATTTATATCCCTAACTGTAAACCTGCATTGTATCATTGCTCTTTGCTCTCCCTAGCTTAATTAATTTGCTCAATGTTTTGATTCCAAATATTTTCTGGGTATCCTGGGTTTATTTTGAGCACAGTAAATATTTGACTATGAGTCTTAATGCTCCAGTAATATAAAGACTGTTAATATTCTTTCTTTTTTTCCTGATAATCTTTATATTTTTTTGCAGCAGTGGCAGCCATCATAGCTAAGCATGTATTGACAGGAAAGTCCTTTTGAAGCAAAGCTATTGCTGAAACAGGAACCAAAGGCTATATTACTACTGGTATGAAGGAGGAAAATAACCTGTTAGGTCATTTTCTTAGATGATTGCTCTTTATTTGGAAGAATTCACATACTCAAATCTTTGAATGTGGAGCTGAAATGTGTTAGATGAATGGGAAGAACTGACTAATCTTACAAACACTGCATATGATAAGGGAATTAAATCCTGGTGTTAGGAATGTGGCCCAACCTATTACTCCATAAATGAGGTGTTCTGTGCAAAAGTGAGCTGGGTAGCATGTTGTAACAAGCTCCAGCTCCCTGACTTTAAAAACTGTAAATTGGGTAGCACCGTGTATGGCTCTTCTCCACTCATCCACTTCAGGCAGCAAATATCTTAATCATCAGATCAGAATCTGGAGTAGAGCTGCACAGGCAATGCTCCATTAGCTGCAGTCATATGCCATTCAGTTCTCTACCATCTGTTTCAATAATCTGTTAAATGGGCAAAATTAAGCCCGTTCTCCACTGATCCACCCAGACTCTAAAGGCTAATCCAGCACAGTTTTTTTATGATCAGCAGAGCCTCATCCACAAAGTTCTTACAGAAGACATTCTTACAGAAGACACTAATGCCTTCTACCCTTCAGTGTGAAGAATCCAAGGCAAAACTACAGGCAGCTCTTTTCTCTTTAAGAAGAATCTTCTATCTCTGTATTCTCCTTTTGTCAAATTCAGTACCATTCTAATATCACAACTTACTGTATAGATAACCAGGATAACCGTGCTCATCTTTCTTTATTCTTTGAATACTTTATAATCTTAAAGACAGACAAATTCCAAGTGAAGGGGCACCCAAGTTCCACAATATTAATAAACATTAAAGTTTATGCAAAGAAGGTCTCTATGGCAGGAACAGGAGGCTCCAGAAATAAGGTTCCTGAATTCAGATTATTTTGTTTTTATTATTGCCAGAAGGTTTCCTTTCCTCACGCATTACTTAGTTTTTGTTATCTTTTAAAACACTTTTGTAGTGAGTGATTCATTTGAATATTTCTGGAAAGGAAACACAAAAGTGTCTTTTGACACAAGTTGAATTTTTATGAGTATGTATTTTTAAAAGTTCCACAAGTTGTTTAGCAAGTTCCAGTAAAGGGATATTTTGAAATGTAATGTGCCTGTTGATATACCAAGTGTAGAATGACAGTTCTGACCACAAAAATCATTCAGCAGATTCTGGAAACCTTTTTGGCAGAGATCTGCCACTCACATGTTGTAAAGCAGGCAGAAGTCTGATTTAGCTGGGAACCTGATCATGCTCTATGAGAGAAAGGAAGCCCGTGGGGATGGCACAGCTGCAATCCCTGTTCTGAATGTAGTGTTCAGAATATGTTCAAGGAAAAGATAAAATGCCTGGGTTGCTCAGCCAGTTTCTGTTACCATGACAACTCTGTAGAGCAGTAATTTAGATCAGCCTTAGGGCTACTCTTACAGCTCTAGCAGAGGAAGGGACATAAGACTACTTATAGGTGGTGGAGAAAGCAGTGCTAATGATATGACTCCCTATGTATGTGTGAATCCATTGTGTCAGCTAAATAAAATATTGAGGTTGCTGTCATATTCCTTTAGACAGATGGCAGCAATTGTCAGTGTATCAGTGCAAAAGGAGAGCCTGAATCTATAAGAAAGGAGAGGGGTCAGGTTATTTCACGGAACCATCACGTAGCAAAGTACTATGTCTGCACTCTGTCCACTGCCTTCCTGTTCCTCCTCCTGGGCCTTGCCAGGTGTTCCTGTCCACCTTGCTAACTTTCCTCACAAGTGCTGGCAGCAGTAACAGCAGGCTGCTAACACTGAACCTACTCCTTCCATGTCATACCCTTGGGTGCTTCTATGAGGCCCTCTTCAGGCTGCTCCCTTGCCTCAGCTTTGCTGTCCATAGCAACTCTTAGGGAATGCTCCAGGCTTTGCAAACAAACTTCTACAACTCAGAACTTCTACAAACTCATAAGTTTGTAGAAGTCACCATTTCCTTTTTTAATGCTGGTCAAGTGTTCCCCTTTTGATGAGGAGAAGCTTCTTCTGCAGAACCAAGTATTTTCTGTCTCATTCACCTCTTCCTCCGTGTCACTTCTGTTTCCTGGCCTCTTCATACATGCCATGTGAAACCTGCAACAAGGTATAGCTGATTTCCATTAAATGAACCAAGACACTTTTGCTCCAGTCCTGATATACATTACAGATGGCTCATACTCTTAACATGTTCTATTCCATGACATATAATATACAAGAAATAAGACTTTAATCATATCACAGGCTTGACTTACTGTATTCATAAATGCACCTTTAACACCTCAGTGAGGAAAATGCAATTGATGGGGCCATGTAAACAAGAAGCATATCCAGAGTGTTAATGCAGGCCAGTCTTTTCTTCTCCTTTAGCAAGAAAAGACTTTGGAGACCTGAATGCACAACATTTGTCTCATTATGCCTAGCATGCTGTTGCTTTGCTTTTTCACAATGGCAAGGTAACCTGCTGACACAGCTTGCCAAACTCCTGCCTCCCTCAGTGCATATATAAGCCAGGCTGATGCAAATGGGCTGTTGAATTGCATTCACTTGGCAGTCCTCCCACACAAAAGATAAAGAGCAGCAACTTTGATTTGCAGGGCCTCTTCTCATTTACTTCTTTTGTAGGGCAATATCTTTTGTTTAAGAAACAGATACACTGAGCTGAGAATTTCAGCTCTGGTTAATGATTCTGTAGTGAAAAACCTTTTGCCTGTGTTAAAGCTAACATTCCTCTGGCAAAACAAGATACATGAACACATTTCCGAATTCAGTTTGTCTGCCTAAATATGCAATAAAATTGAGTGGTTGAATATTTTCAAGTGTATGGCTAAAACCTGCAGAACAAAATTTTAGTTTGGAAAAAAACCAAAGGATGTTCTTAAAATGTACACATTGCCATATATTAATTTGAATATATTCAAGTTGTTAATTTAAATATTCACCAAAGTGTTGAATTTAGTTAGGAATCTTTGATGCATTTTTATTTTCCTTTTCAACTTATTCTTTAGGTCTGTTAAGATTGATCAAGTAGAGAGAAATGCCTACAATTTATTTTTTTTAATGGAACTAACCTTTAATTTGAATAATTTTGAAGTTTTTTCTATTTGAATAATCCAACTCCTGGTTAAACATTTCATTCATAATTTATTGCCTTTTTCCAGTATTAGTGTCAAGAAAAGAGATATGTAAAATCCAAAACTTTGGACTGTTTTGGATTTTCAGCCATCATTTTTTGCTTGGAAAGGGGAGTGTGAAAAGCTGCATTTCTAGATAACGTGACTATATTTGATGGAAAAGGATTGCATGTGAGTTGTCTTCTTTTACTCACCACATAATTTAATCCTTCTCATGTAATGCTAGAAAATCGTTGTAAAGTATTTATGCAAAATATAACATGGAAGATAATAATAGTTTTCAAAGATGATCATAAGTTTTGCATCCCTGTGGCACCTGAATCATGTCCAAATCATACCCAGCAACAGTAGTACCTGAGATCCGGTTGCAATGACTACAGGGGCAAAGACACACAGGAATATTTCAAGAAATCTAAGCACAGACCTAGATATAAGGTTTAGGCATTTTCAGTGAGCTCTATAATGTATTTGGAGTATTTTTAGACTATGTTTACTGTATTTAATTCCCCATCCAAATAGGTGCTGCTCCTCACTAGGGTAATTGCTCCTCCTAATCTGTGCTGATCAGTTTTTCTGCCTGCAGTGCTGGAATTAGAGTAACATCATCCTAGTCCTGATTCTGAATGCAGCCTTACTAGAGATGATAGCCTTAACATTTTCCTTACCAGTCTCAAACAGGAGGAAAGAAAATGTCTGTACCAAAGATCCAAGAACTTTAGCTGCTTTATCTTCCTGTGTACTTCTGCAGACTATGAAATACTGCAGAGAAATCTTTCCTTACCCAAAATGCTCCCATTTCTCTTAAAGCATAAATACTAGTAAGCACTAGACAACTTTCCTGGGAAACTATTATCCTTCTGCCTTTCTGTCCCAGTCTCCTTTCCTCTCCTCCCTGTCCAGTCTAACCAGGCAGTTTAGAAACTGAGCTCAAGACAGCAGCTGGAATCCCAGCCTCACACAGGCACCACATCTACAGTTTGATTTTTAGTGATAGAGGGAGAGAAGAAATCCCATCCCTCCCCTTCTTTGACACTGATTTTGGTTGCTTTACTTGTCTTCACTAAGTCATCCCAGCCACCATTTTTCTCCCTCAGACCCTGTCAGGGCCATGCATTTTTAGGCTTTTGATTGTTGATTCAATTCACACAGTTAAGCACAACTCAATTAGAATCCCACCTCCAGTCCTTCAGCTAACTGGCATGTGTCATCCCCTGACTCACTATTGCAGACACCTGATCTTCTGAACCAAAAGGCTGCTATTTTTACTAGCACTCAGAAGCATCAAATGTCAAATAAGTCCCATAGCACCCACTAACTACTGGCCATGTACTAAGATATCAGGGCAAAGGGAATTTTAAAACACTTACCACAATGCTCAGAGATTGTTAAATCTCCACTGCATTCTTAGAGATTGTTTTTTACATTGCTGCATGTAGAACCAATAACCTATAGTTCTTTGAAATTGAAAAATCTGAGAATTGATGTAGGTGCAGTTCCTGACTTAAAAAAGCTATCTACTGTGAGATGCTCAAAGTAGAGGTCACTTTGCCTAATATGTATTTTATCTTAAAGTTCCAGTATAATATTTGGCAGATTTGGCTAGGCTAATTTTCCTGTAAGGGCATATTGGAAAGTCTCATGTAATAATAATTAAGTGCTGATTTTATGACATGAAGAATTTGAGCTGCTCAGAGATAGCATTTCCTGGTCACTTGACTATGCTACTACTGTATAATTATATTTGCACATCTCTGAAACTTCTCTCCCAAGCTGTCAGGATGAATGGGAAGATGACAGAGAGGGGATGACAGGTCAGATGAGAGGGCAAGGCCATATCTCTACCTTCTAGTTAGGATCCAGTGACAGCTGGGCCCCAGGGGAACGACTCCTTCCCCTCCTGAGTATGAGGAGCAGCTAACTGCTGGACTGACCAGCTGGTTCCAGCACACTTGGTCACAGAGCAGGCAAGGATCACACTGTAGCATCACATTCCACAGGAGCTGCTTGGCCAAGTCTCCCTCGGCAACTTGACAGACCTGGATTCTGCTGCCACCTCTTTGCAGCTCCAAGTGAACCCAGTGCTTGCTAATTTATTTATACCAGGGTGTTTGGAAGAGAAGTTAACTGGACCATTAGTGTCAACTATGTTAGAAGACAACAGCAGTGGAAAAGTTTTGCTGGCAGATTTGGGACACATGAGAGAGCACTTTGAGGCTAAGAAACTGCAAATATTTCAGATAACTCAGTTCTCATGGTAAATATAGACACGAATTCTATGTAGCAAATTTAAAAAATACACTCAATATTAAGAACTGATTATAAAGTTACCACTATTAGTAGATAAGCAAGACATTTTTCAATTTGTCATCTGCCTTTAGACACTAGGTTTATTGTTCTGTTCTTCCTTTTTAAAGAAGTTATTAGGCTTCCTCCCTTCCCTTCCTCCTCCCCACCACCTCCCCCCACTTTCTCCAGAGTTAGTATTAGAATCAAGAGACTTCTAGAGCCATGCTATGATAACAGCATCTTTCCCTCCAGATACTGAAAATTTAGGCTGATAGTTTTTTCGAAAGAAAAGCAATACTTTCAGGTTACTGGCATTCCATCACTGGGCCATATGTTTGCTGGTTTGTTTTATTTTATTTAATGAAGTCATGATTAGTAAAAAGCCTTGTCTGAAGAATTTTGAGCAGTAAAGTGTACAAATTCATCATCAGACAGGAAAAGCTTAAAGAGATTTTTTCTTTTGTATTACATGTGAGGAATTAGTTACATTCATGAGGTTGTGATAAATATAAATCCTGTGTTCTTTCAAATATGATAGTGATGAACATTATGGTCTGATGACTAAATATAGGTTACCAGAAGGAGAGCACATGTGATAGCCTGAAATGCATGTGTCTGAAGAATTAGTACCCAGTAAGCTAACTATGAGTAGAAGAATATGAATGGAGTAATAAAGCTGCATTTGGTCATAAAAACAAAATCAGAAAGAACTTTAAACTTGCTTGTTAAATCAGGGTGGCCCTTGTGCTGGTGAAAACTTGATATGACAGGTGGAATGTATTTTGATTATCTGTAATTAAACATTTTAGACACCAAACTTTTGGCTACTGGTCACTGGCAGGAAAGGCTCAAACACAGAAACTTCTAACTTGCTTTGGAATTCACGTACGTGAAGCAAGGTCTGTTATCAATTGCAGAGAGCAAGTTACCCTTCTATGAAATGTTAAAATTAGCAATTTTTTTTTTTTTTTAATTATGAAAGATGTGTAGCCTTAGGAACAAAATTTTTCAATTTTTCTAATGTTTAGAGAATAGAACTCTGTGCACCTGCCTTGGAGGATCTGAGTAAAGGCTTGGCACCTCTTCAGAAGCAAAGCAGTACCTGAGAACTCTGAAACTCTAAAGTCTCTAAAACTGATGTCTAGATTTTAGACAGATCCCATTGAGTCTTTAATATTCAATATACTGTAAGTCAATGTAAAATTTTACACACAATTTATTTTAACCCTGACCCACATAAATCACATTTAGGAATAACTTTTGCCATTCAGGTCTTCACATCTTTTCTTCACAATGGAAGTGGCAGTTTACAAGGACAATGATGCTGATTCTACCTAAGGCATGGAGCAATCATAAAATATCTGTTCTTTCTTTCCTAGACAGAAAAGGTCTGGGTTTGAACAATCTGGCTAAATCTGAAAATCTATTTTATTACTAGCCCTCTAAGACAAATGGGTACAAATCTTTTCTTTCTGGAAAAACAACCAAATCCCTGAGTGTTGGCAGGAATTAAATTCCCATGTACAATTCTCTTCTCAATCAAATTGTTATTTAAGATCTTGGAAATTCTGACTATATAAGTTACAATAGAAGATGGCTTTCAAATTATTTGCCATTTGTCAGAAGGTCTTTGAACTACCTAATTGATGGAAAATAGCATCCCTTTTATGTGGAAAGCTTGAATATGAAATCAGGTGGGAAAATATGGAATTACTTAACACTTCTAGATTTTTCCTGGATGAACCCCTCTGCCAATACAGCTATTTCTACACATGATGTATCAACACTGCAAATCAAACCAAGATAGTAAGACAAAAGAGACCTAGCAAGAAGAAAAAAAATTGCAAAATGCTGCTGACAAAATATTGTTTTCTGTTTCCCAGATGAAAACCCTTAATTTTGTCATGGGTGATGCTTCTGATGGTTCTGACATCATTGAGCTTTCTATCACCACTGAAAGAACTCTTCCAACCTACTACCTGCTACTATAGATTTAAATGGGATATGAAAGTCTTTCTTCAAACTTTATCTTACATTTCTTACTTGAGGATTTGACCCACCATCTTCCACTGCTGTGGTTTCACCAAAACTAGTGCATCCAAATTCCTCAGGATTTCTTAATCAATGTGAAAATCATTTAAGTTTTGGCCTCCAAAATATCCACACTATATCTCCATTACTTACTCATTTCTTAATACTCCATTACACTATTAGGAGATACTTCATTAACGTAATCCTAGATAGCCCACTGTATGGAGAATTCATGGAGATGTAGAGAGAAATTAAAATTCTACATTTTAGAAAATCTTCATGGAACCTGAATTTCATGTGGAAATTCATGCTTTAGAGCCACAAGTATAAAATCTTTATAAAACCCAGTGGATTTATCTTACCTTCATTTTCATTCTGTTGCTATTCCATACAGAGATCTCTGGTTGGATCGTTGTTTACATAGCAGGTTGTCTCATGGCTGCTGTTTCCCATCAATGCCAACATCAGAGAGAAATTCTATGATTTCTCACTTGCATGACAACCAATCCAGGATTATTGGAAACTGATAAGGCAAGACCAGTGACGATTATTGGTTACCAATCTAATTTCACATGTTTTTTCTTTAATTATCCATTTTTATTTTCTCTTTTTTTTTTTTCTTTTTTTTTTTATTTTTAGTCAATAAGCTCAACTGGTTTTTACCTTTCCTTTTAAGTCATCTTTTTGCATATTTATTTTTGATGTTTTTTCCAAGCCCTTCCAACAACAACACTCCAAATCCCTTGTTGCCAAACTTAAGGGATATAGTTTCTAATTTAGATTATAATTTTCATGTTCTTTTGGTCTTTAAAAAACAAGTACAAGTAATTGCTCATTTACTGTTCTTGGGTTTGTGCGTTTTGCAATTATTTGGATCTTTGTTGATGTGTTTCTTTATCAGGGCAAGAAGATGGCAGAGTTAGTTCTTTGTTGCTTGTATTTCTCTGTGATAAAGAATGAATGTAAGAAAGTGCTATGTCAGTAAGAAGTAAGAGTATAGTAAGAGTGTAGTAAGAACAAAGAAGAGGAAACAGTGTATTCCTTTGTTCGGGAATCAAAATCTTGCAGACAGTTTCTGACCTGAGCAGCTCTGTTTGCTCTGAGATCTAGCCAGCTGGTGTCTCTCTGGTTTTCTCCGTGCTTTCCAAAAGTCACTCATCTAGTTTCCTCAACTGTGGTCCAAGCCCTTCAGTTTACAACTTCTCCTTAAGTTTCTTCTCTTTCAGACATCTCCAAGAAGCACAACAGTTATTAAATGCAGTTCCTTCCAGGTTTTTAGCTATTTAACATCTCAAGCAGGCATTGATGAATTTTTTCGTGAGACCTAGATGGAAAATGGCTAAAAGTTTGTGTGCGTTAACAAGGTCTGTCTTTCAAAGATCAAAGGCATCTTTACTAGCACAAATGCTTCCAGAACACTTGCATATTGTCCCAATTAATAATATTATATAAACCTCTCCAAAATTCCTAGGAGTGGGAGGTTTAGAAACTGCTGGGTTATTTTTGGAGATTATTTATAAAAGACTGTTATCCACAATCTGTGAGAGAAGCCACACAAATGGGACATTCTGAAAAGTAAAAAATAGAAAATATAACCTCACTTCTTGGTACTATATAAATTTTTACTTTGCAAAAGCTTTCTTTCTGCTTTTTAGTGAAAGAAAATAATGGGAAAAGTACTTTATATTGTTAAAATAATCTTGGTTATGACTTTAATGTAAAATGAGGGTGTGAAATTAAAGAAGAAATGGAAGGAGATGTTAATTACACTCCTTGATTTGGACAACTTCACTGAAGTAAGAAGATATTGCTAGATTTCTCTGCATGATTTCCTTCAAATAGCAGTAGATGAACTTTCATAATCACCAATACATCTTATGCATCTATTGTACAGGTTTGTGAGTCAATTGGTCAATAGTGGATTTGTGCACAACAAAATATGTATGAAAGGATTATGAGGTATAGGAGGACTGGAGCTTTGGGCTCAGGACGAAGGCAAAGTTAAAATCTTCTGAAACATTTAAAAAAGTAAAGAACTAGGTAGATGGTAGGAGAAGAAGGTTGCAGCAATTATACCACAGCTAACCAATGACATGCCCTGGGCTTTGCTAAATCTACTAGATGTCCTAAGAAGTCACATCTTTCCTGCAGAGGAGGGGTGTTGAGAAGATACCTACAGTCATGCCAAAGAGAAAAGAGCTGGCTTATAATGACATTGATGATCTCTTCTGAAAGATAACTGCTCCTACAGCTCTGTTTTGGTGTGGGAATATGGCCTGCCTTGTCTTTCTTATGCAGTACTATCACTTTGCATTGATTTATTTCAGCTTTGATTTTTGATCTAAATCAACAGTGTGAACTAGATTTCTTTGTATGGGCAAGAAAAGGTTCACTGTCATTTGCCTCTGTACAGTGGAATAATGGGCTGTCTAGGAGACCCCTCCTAGAAAGAATTAGCTGACCAATAAATTAGTAAAGCCAGCCTTATGGTAATGCCTTATGGAGCACTTTATAGTTCTTGTTGATTCTCAGCTGATGCTTGCTTTAGGCTTAGTTATTCCTTAAGAATACTTTAGGATGAATAAAGGCTGAATGAACAGCATCATAATCAATAGCTGAAGTGCAAAATAGCTACCCTGGTCCATTGTATTACAGTCCTACAGCACTGTTACAGAGAACTTCTCGGCTCTTTTCCAGATTCATTCAAGTACCATAACTAAGTGGTCCTGTATTTTGAGATAAAACTCAAAATGATGTTTCTCTCCTTTTCTTCACCCTGTATTTTAACTTTCTCTTAAATATTTTATTATACTTATTCTTTCCTTCATTGCAAGTCTTGTGACTTAACCTATAAAAACCAGTCATCAGATTGGATGTTTTTACAACAGAAGTATTCCAAACTCCCCACCAAACCAATGCCAGCAGGCACTTTACGTGTTAAGAAGTAGTAAAATTGCCATTGGCCTTTAATACATTTAGGTCATACTAGAGGATGATGATTGTCTCTTGGATTCAGCTGGCTTTAATGATGCTACTTTTTAAATGCATGAAATTACAACAGGCAGTGGGCAGAAACTGATGCACAGGAAGTTCCACCTGAACATGAGGAAGAACTTCTTTACTGTGCAGTGACTGAGCACTGAACAGGTTGCTCAGAGAGGCTGTGGAGTCTCCCTCACAAGAATGATCCGGACACAACCCTCTGCTATGTGCTCTGGGATGACCCTGCCTGAGCATGGAGGTTGGATCCAGATGACCCACTGTGGTCCCTTCTAACCTTAACAATTTTGTAATTCTGAGATTCTGTGAAATTTTCCAAGAGTTTTCAGTTAGCCTAACTGCTCCCATTAAAACTAGCTGATATGTTGACAGTGACCTGGAAGAGGTGATTTGGAGATGCCAACTTAGAGACTAGCCAAAAGGCTTTTGATTCTATATAACAGGCAAAAAACTAATATTTTCTTAATTCTTAAAATGTTTATTTATTTGTTACTTGTCAAAATATCAGAGCAAAATCTGTTATTTCTGTTCACAGACATTTCGCATTCAAATAAATGATAAGGTGCTCTCTTGGTGCGGAACAGTTTTGCTTATGTTGCCTAGTAACAAAAGGAAAAAAAAAGAAAAATGGTGAAAAGCAGAACTTAGGAGCTGGTAAAACGAACAACAATATTTACATCAATGGAATAAGAATTCTTGCTCCCTTGGTGATGGCTGCAAGTTTATCACAGTAGCACATTTACAATGCTCACTGCTTGAAACGCTGGCTAAATCTGTGTCAAAAACTTGTCTATGTCCACTCATACTGTAGGAGTAGAAAGATGTAATCTGTGGTCTTTTCTATTGCAGAGCCCCATTCCATTTTCTTCACCATCTTGTGAATATTCCAAAGGCAGTTCCCTTTGGTTTAAAGAGTGCTACCTATGAAAGCTGACTACTATATCTATCTCTGCTTTGCAGTCTCTGACAATCTTACATTTTTATCATTGCCGTTATAGAATATTTTTAAGGAACAGCATTTTTTGTTAGTGTCATCCAGTACACTAACTCATTGCAAATATAGGTAATACATTTTTCATCAGATTTTCACAGAATTTTAATAATTTAATATAGTTCAAAAAAAGCAGTTCACTTAAGGATGCATTCATAAGCATACATAAATCTTTTTGCATAATGAATATTGCTAAACTTCTTACTGATAGCTTATGTAATCATTTTTGCTAAAATTTTTTCTATTTGCCTGGCCACAAACTGCATATTTTCAAAACCCCAGGTACATTCACTAAAACTGACAGCTTCTCTCTGATAAATCATGTCTGCTGACCGTCAGCAGTGCAAGCAGTAAAATCACTCAACAGCAATCCCACACCCCCTTTGTCCCTATTTGGATGGGGACAAAGTCTGCCCTGGTATCCCAGATGCAATCCTATGCACAGATGCATGTGGACCAAACCCTCGCACTAATAAGCTGCCTCAAAAATGTCATCTTGCAGCAAATAAATGTGATTCAGAAGAGAAGTTTTAATATTGTGAACTAAATTGATTTTTAAGGCTAGCAATGGGAAAATGTGTTCAAATTGAGTTTGAAAATACACTGCAAGGTATGTGGTCATAAACTGTCGAAAATAATTGACTTCAGCTTCTCTAATTTTAGGGTGGAGGGTGAATGTTGGTAAGAACAGGCAAAGAAATTAGGATTCTCTTTCGTATGCAGGAACATTTATTGTTTTGCAAAGATAAGAGTGGCATTTAAGGGAAGTTATAACAATAATAGCTTTTGAAGGATGTGTTCAGCTAATAACTTGTAGGTAGGAGAGGAAGGAGGAGGAGTGCATGAAAGTGTAAGTTATACATACATATATGTGTTTGTGTTTCTAGTGTATGGTAGAGAAAGGACAGTGAGAGAGAGGGACAAGTGACACATGGAATTCAGGGAGCATTGAGATTGAAGGGAAAAGTGAGGAGAAAAAAACCCCATCTATCTCATTACCAGTCGGGAAAGAATTACATTTCCACACAGCATAACCAATATAGTCCACTAAAAAAGCTAAAGATTATTTGCAGGCTTTTTAAAATAAGATAATTATTATTATTTTAAAACCAAAATGTTCTCCATGTTCTTTGATGGATCCAACCTACAGTACTTCTAAAAGTGCTTTACACAGGCAGGGGATCCTGATGAAGAACAATGATATTCTAGACCCTTCTAAGTGAATAACAGCTTACAAAAGTGTCCCACTTACAGGAAGTAAGATTATTCTTTCAATAAGCTATATTTTCCTGGGAAAATGGTGGTTTGTTAGAATCTGAAGCTTGGGATTTTTCAGGAAAATGCAGAGGGTTTATGAAAACTTAGTTGAGAGAGTATTCTCAGAGCAAGATCTGTATTAAGGTCACTTATATGATCTAGAGAAGAGCTGGCAGTTGGAGTCATTCCCATTGTATCTTGTGCAGTCTCTGGACATACACAGTGGTGTGGGGATGCTAACAGCTCAGGGTGTTCCACTTGTCAGCCTGCTGGTGACGTCATTTCCAGCTCTTTTTATTGTCATGACATCACTGTTTGCAGAACATGACCAGAGTTTAGATTTAAAGCATCTACATTCTTGGAAGGTTTTTTTTTGGGGTGCAGGAATCCTTTGCACATGGCACAGCTGCAAAGATGGGGCCTCGTGAGGTGGCCCCTTAAAAACAGACAGATGCCAACCATCAAGGCAACTGTGCCTGATGAACATTTTGCATAAGAAAAGCACAACCTGAATGTGTCTACATATATATTATTGCACATATATACGTACATGGCTTTTAATATATATATATTTATATACAAAGCAACTTAAAAGAGTTGGTCATTAAATTACAATATATCACTAATATGACACAAAACTTGAAATCCATGCATCAACAGTATAATGGGCAATAAATTGTCAAATTGATGAGGTTAAAAGCTATTTTCCTTTGATGATTTTTTGTGATATTTTCCCTGGTATTAGAACAGTTGCATGGGAAATAAATGCATGCGATATTCTGGGTCAACTTTTTTAATGTGCTGAATTTCAATATTTTTGTTACCATATACTCAATAAAAAGCAATAGGAAAGACACTGGAAACAGGCCTAAGACATTATTTTTGACAGATTGTTGTCCTTCTTTGCTTGTTGATTTAGTTAACAATCTTAGCTAGATTTTTAAGGCATAATGAGAGCCTGTTTCCATTTAAGATACACAAACCAAGGGTCCCAAATTGGGCAAATATTCTGTGTTTGTTTTAAATACTTCATTACAGAATCATTAAAGTCTAAAATACAAAACAAAATGAGTCAAACCCACTTACATTATATTGTCTTTTGGGATGGTAATCTGACCTAACGCTAGGTTTTGACAGTGCCATTCTTTTCTGTCCTTGTAGTCAATGGAAAGACTTGAGCTTGATTCACATAATTAAATGTAATTTATATGATTAAACTGATATCAGTATGAGAAATATCACACCATAAAAAAAGCTGTTTCTCCATACTGGAAGGGATCTTCTCTCCTTTTCAATTTCTTCCTGCATAAGAAGTAGCCCTTCCACGTTTTTTTGTTCTCAATAGGACACTGAGTCAGTATCAGTTTGTGTCCTTGCATATCTTGCATATTTCCAAGATTTTTTCAAGAATCAAGTGTTGCTAAAGTATGACAAATTGTGTCCATGCTGTTACAGACTCCTTGTGTGGCAGTTCCACACCAAAGAGTTGTGAAGAACGGACAAACACATTGTCAGTCATGCCAGAGAGCTAAAAACACGTGAGAAGAAACTTCTGATTTTTCTTCAAATTATACACATTAATAATAACAATTGCATGGTATATTGTTTAACAGTTTGTCATCTACATACAGAGGTATTGGTTAGCCTAAGAACATACTCTTGAATGGGCAGTTGGTTTTATGTGCAACTAACAGTGGCTTAATAGAGAATAATGAATAAGTCACTGATACAAAAGTGAAAGCGGAAAAAACTACTGAAAGGCAATTCCCACTAAACAGAGAAAAAGCATTAAAAGGGAAATATTTTCTGGTATGCTTTTAACTTCTTTTAGCTGAATTTAAACTGTTGTGCAGAAGTGATCCACCACATACCTTGCACTCCCTGTGTGCAAGTTGAGGGACCTGACATGTGATTCCCATCTGGTTCTCCTACAGGGTGAGAATCAGAAAAAAAGCATGCAGTCATCTCTTCTTCCCATATGAGCTCTGAAAACATTTTACTGGTGGACTTGGCAGTGTTAGCTGTACAGTTGGAGTCAATCTTATAGGTCTTTTCCAAGAAAAATTATTCTATGATTTTATGGTTGGTGTGTGCATCCAAACTGCTGCACCCATTTTCATAAGACTACTTGAACTCTTTTCAGTGTGCGTGGCTCACTTCACAAGGTATTAAACTTACCTGAGAAATCCTGGTTAAAAAAATTTGTATTTGTGTTAGGAGCAGCATAAGGAAGGATTTTGCTGAGTGGTAAAATGAAAAAAAGAGTTCATTTAAAAATTTATGAGACTTTTAAGATTAGTGTTTAAAGTGTGTTTGGTTTCCATGTAATACAATAAAATACTTCCATGATAATTCAGAAATTTTTGGTGTGGTAAGTGATAAACACATACCTTTTGATGCTAAGGTCAGAAAGCCAAAAGCTCTGCTGGATCAGACACATAAAAGGAACAGTCTAAGTACTTTAAAAATGGTGTGCACAAGGAGATCATTTGCAGGGAGGGGGGAGAGAAAGGTGTTCACACTCATGTAATGGGCTGATGTTATTTTTACACTGCCTATTGCCATTAATATATTTGAAAAAACCTCTTTTTATGGTCCTCCACATTTCTGTCCAGCATCAGTTCCAGCTGAGCTTTGGCCACACAAATTTTCTCCCAACGGTGGCAAGCAGTATCTTTGTATTTTTCCCATGTCACCTGACCTTGCTTCCACTGGGCATACACCTTCCTTTTTTGGCTTATTTCCAAGAGAAGATTCATGTTCAGCCAAGCAGGCCTTCTGCCTCACCTACTTGACTTGAGACATCTGGGAATTTCTGTTCCTGTGCCCTTAGGAGGTGATGTTTAACAAGTGGTCAGCACTGATGGACCTCAGGACCTGCAAAAACTTTTTCCACAGGTCCTTATTAATTAATTCCATGAGCAGCCTGAAGCCTACTCTCCTCATGTCCAGAGCTGAGGTTTTCCTGGCACTTTTTCTCCTGTCAACCGAGATTTTAAATTCCGTTCTTCTTATTAGGGTCTGGGGCACTTTTTTTAATGACAAATATTTATATGTGAATTTCAAACACTGAAATAATAAAGAGAGCTAAATAATCAATAAATGGTGGATAAATGGTGGTAGAGTCCTATTGTTTATAATATTTATGCCAAATATCCAGGTAAGGCTTGTCTGATAGTCTAATATAGATATTATTTAGGTAACATTAATATATTTAACAAAATTTAAATATTTTTAATTTTTAATTTATTATTAAGTCACACCTCTAAAGTGCTTAGCACCAGTCATTTATTGACACCTTATCAACAATTTATGGAAGTGATATTACTGACAACTCTATTGGATCATTTATGAACTGCTTTTCAGGATATATAATTATATAAACAGGGTATTTCTTTTCAGAAAACTTTTTTATTCTGCCATTCATTTGAGGAGTAAGCCATTTAACATCTCTTTGTAGTTTATTATCACAGTGAGACACTAGTAGTCAGAAGGTAAATGACAGAAAAAAATGCCTGTGAACCAGATTTAAGAAATAACAGTAATAAATCAAATTCAGATTTTTTTTTTGCCTTCCTCTTTATGCACTTATTCTTAAAGCATAAACATTTGTGGTGTGTTTTGTGAAGCAATTGGTTTAAGACGAGATACTTGAGTTATAGAAAACACAAAATGGCTTTATAAATGCCTTTATTTAGAATCAGCTAGCATTAATGCTTTCGTACAGAAAGCCTGAATTATTCTCTGAAGGGAGGATATAGTTTCTTTGAGAAGAGGATTTCATAAATTGTGCTTTGTTGGCACTTGGCAATCATCAAGGCAGGAAAGGCAGGGTAAGCAGTGCTGGTATTTTAAGTGTTAGTACTCCCACTGTAATAAGTAAGAGCTTGTAGAGAAAAAACGTCCATTGAAGAATGTCATGCCAAACTTGATAAGAAATCCTCTAGCAAATAATGCCTTGTGAGTTCATAAACAAAGACAGGATTTCACAAGAAATTTTCAAACGTTAAGTAACAAAAAAAGTATTCTATAGAAATCTTGTTTGTTGATTGTAAGAGTCCGGGATATCTCCAACAATACCCCAGACTGTACTTGTAAGTATGGCAACAATCTCTGCCCATATCTTCCACTTACTCAGCTCAGTGTCCCTGAATGAACACCCTGTTGTGATTAATGCTTGATTCCTCCTGGCCATGTGGGCTTTTAGTTTTCTTGAATGCATATGTTCATTGTACTTGGTGGTAATTATTGCTAATACTCTATTAAGGTGAACAAGTGAAAATACATTTCTCACTGTATGTGAGTAATATGTTAGAGGCACATTGCAGGAGGCAGTACTGAATCCACTTGCATCTTTTTGTCCTATTCAAAATGCTTAATTTCTGCTTTGCCTCTAGATGGAGACAAACATTTGTGTCAAACATCATTGGAAGTCGATAATTCGGTTGGCAAGTGCCAATTAATCTGAGGGTTTGGTGCATCTGGATATTTTTCAATATGTTTTTCTTTTGCTTTCTTCCATGCTCAGTCTTTTATCCGTAGGAATCTACTTTCCTGTTCCCTCCCACAAGGAAAGCTGATTCCTAGCAGTAAAAGGTCATTGAACTTTCTTCTGCTCCCATTCTAGAGCCGATTCTTTCATTGAACTGTTTCCCATTTTACCTTACAGGGTTGCTAGTGGATCAGAGGAGAAGCATTCTTTCTTGTTCCAAAGTACAGGGAAACATTCTGGGATGACAAAATCTGTTGACATGGAAATCTATCTTAAAAAAAACAAACACTGACATGAAGCAAAGTCACAACCTTTTTTTCTACAAAGGCTGTTTCTGGTCAGCTTTTCACTCTTTTTACTTCCTGGCTTTTATTATGAATGATATGTTTGGGCTAAAATCTTTAGAACATAAAAAGCTGTGCTGTTCAACCCAGTAGTTGCCTGTGGCAGTCGTAAAACATGATCTTGTTTAGGGAGATTGCACAAACTTTGGTATTTTCTGTGATGCGTTTCCATCATATTATACCGTCTGGGGGAGGAAATAGCAATTAGGGATGACAATAGGCACAATTCTGCCTAATCTCATTGGTATTTGTTTAAAGATTTGTGTGCGAATTTTTTGAATCCCATCTGAGGAAACTGAAGGTATCTGCCTCCTGTGGCAATAAACTCCAGGAATTCATTAACCTCAGTGTAAACTTTCCTTTAGAGATTACTAATTTCAGAGAGTATGTCATCATTTCAATGCTTCATTATTTGGTGAAAAAGAATTCTGCTCATCCCATGCCCTGCCACACGGTGCGGCTGGGGAGCTGGGAGTGATCCCCAAGGCCCCAGGGAGCACGGCAGCTGGGGAAAGCCCCAGCTCCATCTCCAGGTGAGTCTGTGGTGAGGGGCTGATGGCCCTGGGGACTAAAATGGGTCCTGGTCCATGGGTGGGAAGAGGCGCAGGGGATACTAGGACCAGGCCATTCCAGCCTGTTGGGAAGCCTTGTGTGCTTTACTTTGAAAAAAAGTACTTTATATTCTTTTTTTTTTTTCAGATTTGTGAATCTTTTCAGTTTAATTAGATAGATTTAATCCCTATTTTAATAGTTATTTAGGATCTTTGAACAATGCATTCATTTCAAAGGCAAACTAATGAAAAATTAACAGAAAATACTTTTTAAAAATCATTTTTCTCCAGCAGAATTTGTGGTATATACACTGAGTACTTTGATATTTGCTGATTCTTACTTATCCAATTTGGACTGGTTCCTCTGTACAACAGGCATGTATCTCTGATTGCATTTTGTGTTGGCATGATAAATGGTTGGGCATCTTCAACTGAGACAGTCAAATGAACATTTGTGTGGCTAGATATTTCTTTCATTTCTCAAGGCTGGCATTCCTGAACTAACCCTATTAAAGTTAGTGAGAGAATTCTACACTTACAGCAGTGAAACCTGGCCTTCTGCAGTAACAGAAGCTGCAGGAAGAAGAAGAGTAGTTAGCTGTGTTGTGCCAGCTAAATTTGTACTTCTGACTGGTGTACTTTGTTAAAGTCCTAATTCTCTAAACTGAGTCCTAAACTCAGATGTAGCACATCCAATTCTTAAAATCCAAATCTGACAATCCTATTTGAAACTATTTGTAGGGCTCTTGTTCAGCCAAAAAAGAAGTACCAATAGGATTTAAAATGGCACATATAATCTTAATGAATAAGTTTTTATTCATCAAAGTGCCAGTTAAATCACTAAACTTGGAAAAGACTCACAAGACCTGCAAAACAGAATTTATTCTCCCATTCCCTCATTTTGAGCAAGTCCATGGATATATTTGTTTTATTTGCTGTGCCTCTCATCTCTTTAAAACTTTTGTTATATAGATGGGAGAATTGGATATCTGCAAAGATGATATTACACATTTTTTGTCAATTCCTAATTTGATAAATTGAAAAGCAAAGACATTTTATTGCCCACTGGATTTTCTAACCAATCCCTTGTTGATAGCCTCAATTCATTCAGTCTGTCTGCAGAAATCTTTTGTGGCTTTGCTTTTGTGTCCACTGTGTTCAATAGCAGAAAAAAAACATTTAAGCAGTACTGATTATTTCCAATCAGATTTCTGAAATCTTTAGTGTTGCTTGTTGCAGGAATGTTACCAATATTGCAGTCAGCAATAAAAGAGAGAAAAGTATTGCAATGTATGCTTTAGAGGTTTACATATTTAACCTTTTACATACCAAACACAAATAATATTATGTAGAATATAAATATGAATCTAACTAGATAACCATATATATATGTACCACAATAAAGGTTATAAACCATTGTATCCTTCTGCAACCCAAACCCAAATTCCATGCAACAAACACCAGCTTATTTATGTGATCATGGTTGCACTGAAAGCAACAAAGCCCTGATTGTCACTAGTAGTCCATGACCATGTATAACTGGGTTTTTCCTACCTCCCATGTTTGTATGCCATTTTTTCCTTTTCCTGTAAAAACAGTGCAGTGGTGGTCCTCTAAACATCTGTTCAGTGACTGTATTGGCCATTTTTTTCTGAATGCTCTTTGTTTTTTAAAATAACTTGTATGGTGTGGTCTAAATTTGTATCATCATCAGATAATGTGAAGTTGGTTATGAAGTACATTCTGATTCTTTGGTTTGATCGGTACTGCCTATAGCAAGATATAGGTATCTCATTCGTAGATCCAGAACTGCACAGCATGGAAACATAAATTGCTTCCATTCCTTTGAATGAAATATTCTAGCACAACAGCATGTCATGTCACAGCCAATTTCTACAGGCTCTTTGCAGTGGCTCCCATGCATGGGCAGAAAGGGAAAAGTAAATGAGAGGATTTGGTTAGAAATAATTTTGTGGCTTTTCACTGGGTTGATCTACAGGTAACTCCGATATAGTGCTGGCTCAGAAATAGATGGGAGGTGTGAACAATTGACTCATATTTTTTTTATGTAGTTCACAAGTTAGCTTATTAGAATAAAAGAATCTTCCTGGTTATATCTAGATTTTTAAAATTTATTTCTTGCACATCTTGATCTGAAAGGTATGGAGGTGTCATTCACAGATCACTTCTTAGATGACGCACAGAATTTTTCTTACACAAAAGTCATGTCTCCAAAGCTGTTTCTTCTGATGCCTGCCCAAAAGTCAATTTATTACAGCAAAGTTCTTATAGTCTTTTCACTTTCATATGTGACTTAAAAGTTTATTATTGCTATTTCTGATTAAAAAAAGAGACACGTGCTTCTGTGTGTTCTACTATTGCTCTTCTGTTACTAAGGCTTGGAACCTAATTTTGCATTTTGCTGTGAATTCTTTTCACTTTCAAGTGCAGAGAAATAATCATTCTTTCTGCATTAGTTTTGAAAGTCTGCCATTCACATATGATTCCTGGAAATCACTTTCATTTCAAACTGTTTTCTTCAGCTATTCCAAAGGTACTAATGTAAGACAAAAGTACCTGGAAGAAAAAGAAAAATGAGAATTGCAGTCTAGTTTGGCTGATGCAGGGAAATGCAGACCATATCTCTTGTCCCCTAAATCCAGAGTAAATCTGCCTGAAGAGATGCTCTAAGAGGCACAGACTGGAATTGAAGTAAGCAGGGCTTGCCTTAAATGGAATCTCAGTCTGCTTTGGAGAAGTAAGTTTACTTTTGGCAACCTCCCCTCAAGCTACAATAATGTGTCAAGATACACTTCTGCAATTGTGAAAGCCTTTGCAGACCTTGGAAGATGAATTTAGTTGTGTTTGAAGTCAGTTTGTCACTAAAGGCAAAGTCACAGACTCCAGAAAAGGGCTGACTTGTTTAAAGAATGAGTGGTGAAATTGAGATACCAGTTAATTGGAATCCCTTAACTCCTCGGCTAACTGCTTTTGGAACACAGGGATCATCACTCTCATTAGGTATGTGTTTGTATTTAAGTCTCCTTAGCCACTTATAGTTGTGCTTCTGGATCTTCTGGATCTCCCTGGCTTGGCACTGATCTCTTCTTTAAGGAGTTCACCTGCTTCAGACTCTTCATGAACCTGATCCAGTAAGAGTTTTCAGAGAAGGTCTGTCACTAAAGAGACTCTGGTTTCCCCATTTTTAATTTTTTTTTCTTTGAGCATAATTATCATAAAATAATCTAGTTGTGGAAAACCACTAAGTTGTTACATATCATCGTTAGTAAAGAAATATTTGCAGCTGATGCTTTTGCCAGTCAGCACAACTTAATTAACACAATTGTACTTGTAAAAGGGTGCACTTGTACATGGGTGTATTGTCTGGAGCCTTCTTACCTGAAGAATTCCATCTGATTTGTTATTTACCACAGTCCTGCTTAGGTGGCACAGTTTAGGTGAAGAACAGCTTGCACAGCCTGGGGGTGTATAAGCTCTGTAGCTGCCCCATTTGGGCAGAGTCCGTATCAGCAGAGCCTGCTAGGCTACTGCTGCTTTGTGGTCTCTCCCATCAGCTGGAGTAAAACTGCTACTGGTCTGACCTGATCTCAAGTGCATTCCAGTTTTTCTGCAACAGTACGAGCTGCTTGTATAGAACCTGCCTGTAGAAACGTCACAGGAAAAAAGTTATCCCACTGCCTCAAAAGAATAGCAAAATGTTCTTTGTCTGCAACATTTTTAATTGCATTGCATCAATATCAAGGGTCAGAAAACATTATGGTTAGTACATAGCCTGATTTTGTAACCCTGTTGTAAGGGTAATTCTCTGAACTTTGGATTCTTGCTTTTATTTCTGTAATTTTTCCTAAACAATCTTTGGGTTAAGAAAATAATTAATTCAAACTAAACCAAGAATCTTTCCACAAACTAAAGTGCACACTATTTTTGTCTTGGGATTGACCATTTTATTTAGTTTCCTTCAGCTACAGGAATGCTCCAAGCATGGTCTATAACAGCTTTCTCAGTACTCAGGCATTTTTAGAAAGACATTTGAAGAATAAAATAAATATAAAAAGAAAAGAAAAGAAAGAGAGAGAGAAAAAAAAAGCCCGAGAAATGGATTACTCCATTTAGCTTTATATCATGATGCTGACACAAAACTTTAAGGACAAATTGATTGTTTTGTGGAAAAATCAGACTGAATGAATTTCATTTGGTAAGGGATTTACTTCCAGGATTTTGAGGGCAGATCTTAGTAGAAATGGTGTGTGATGGCTATTATTAAAATCTGCTTTTCATAATAGCCATTTATTTAATTCTTTTAACTCCAGTTCTTTCATTCAGTATATTTCAAAGTAAACAATTCCATGCGGTCCAGTGCTGAGAAAAAGACAGGTTTCTGATGACTACATTTCAAATCTTTAATATTTAATACAATAAAATATATTGAAACTATATGAAATTTTAAAGCTCCTGAGGTCCTTTCAAGTTGAAAAAAATGTTTTCAGATACAGAAAAACCCCTCTGTCTACTAAGTCTATGTGCAGAGTCTATGTGCAGACATAATTTTGATCATGAGCAAAATAGATCTACTTTCCAGGGTCACTCCAGGTTTATAGGTGTATATAGGAAAGATAGGTCATTGCTTCAGTTGTAATTCCCCAAGCTTTATCCTTTCCTAACACACCTTTCTTCTCTTGAGCAGGGTGTGACTTTTGTACTGATCTGAAATTTCACTCAGATGGGTACAATAAACATCACCATTTATTCAATTTAAGTAGTGTTGGTCAAAAAGCTTTTCAGGGATACAATCTCCTATCACAGAAAGGCAGTATTTTTGAAAAATATATTTTTCTAAAAGTCCATTAATTCCCACAAAATAGCAAAAGGAATTAGTGAATTTTTTTTTCTATAAAGATCTTATTATTTCTGAGTTTTTTCTGTCTATACTTTTGAAATACAGAATGCTACTTCTTCACTTTTACAAGAAGCCCACATAAAATAACACTCAGTACAAACTACAATGACAATATAAGCTGATTTAGAAAACAAGCATAAAACATTACAGTACTAAAAAGGTGACAAAATCACACCCTTAGAAACTGCAATTTCAAAAATATTAAATGTAACACATCAGAAGTGACAATGTTGGAACCTACCTAACAGAAAACAAGAATCTAGATGAACATCCTCAAAACCAAATGACAAAATTTCAGAGGTTCCCATATGGCTGGATTCAAGTCACCTACTACTATATATGTGCATGACATTCAAAGCAGAAAGAAATTTGTAAAGATCTGTCAAGACCAATGGTGTTTTCATTACTGCAGAATTGTCCTTATATGGTGACCAAAAGGAAGTTAAAGTCATCTTTCCATAGGCACACTCCACATACCAGCAAGACATTCTCAATTTGGCTGTACTATTGGATATAAATATATTGATGCATCTATACTTTCAAAATAAAGATTTAAAAATAACAAGAAAGAGTCATAATTTCAGTCAAGTTTACAGGAAGATCTACCTATCTAATATTTTCAAGCTACTATTCTATGTATTTAATATTTTTAGGCATCTGGAGACAGACGCTGCAATAATTAAAAATATAAAAACATACTCTGAATTTTCATCACAAGTCATACCCTAAGTGATTCATGTTTCTGAAGTCTCAGTGATATTTAATAGAACTCAGAAAGGGTTACAATCAAGGTGTGTACCTAATCCATATTTTCCAATCACAATACTGTGGACTGACAGGGCAACAAGCAGTACATTTTCACAAAGAAATAAAAAATGGAGTTATTTGCAATCACATGCACGTATTCTCTGTATTTTTCCTAATAAAAGAGACAGCAGTTATGTTGCTATCATTCATTCCTCTATCTCAACAACAGTCAGTTTCAAAAGGAACATGAATTAAATGCCTCTGTCTTCAGAAGAAAATCTTTTTCATCAGTTTGTGTCTCTCTTTATGCATGAGTGAAAATACATAGATGGAGATAATTCCTTGTACTTCACTCTAGATGACAAAGAAAGTTGTTAGGACTTCAACATAGTCAGTCATGTAGGATTCAGCCCTGGATTTGCAGGTGTTTGTATTTCATTTGCCTACCTGTGTATCACTGCCTAAGATTCCACTATAGTCCATGGTGACCTAGTGTATAAAGTCTGTGAAGTCAGGATGAGATTGAGATGG
Source organism: Aphelocoma coerulescens (assembly GCF_041296385.1). Classification (NCBI taxonomy): domain Eukaryota; kingdom Metazoa; phylum Chordata; class Aves; order Passeriformes; family Corvidae; genus Aphelocoma; species Aphelocoma coerulescens. Next base: position 22,386,457 of record NC_091014.1, on the reverse strand, counting down.
AAAACCAGACATTTGGTGAACTCTAGGGACCATTAACTTTACTGACTTGATGTCTGCTGACCATCTAGCTCAAATGCAGACACACTATGGACACTGTCTTCTAGATTCGAAACTAAATTACAAACGGATTCTACAGCAATTTTTCATCTGGTGGTGGATGTTTAACCTTAGATGTTGCACTACGCTTCTGTATGCCACTTTAAAGTATACCTTAATTAAGGGAATGACATTTCCTTTAGTAACAAAATTTAGTCCTTGCTGGACCTTCTAGAAGTAGAAATCTATCTTTTATGACTTCTGCAAATCCTCTGCTTCTTCACGTCTACACCTATGACTAACACATATTTTTCTTTAGCAACCCGCCATCTCAAAGGCAACAGTAAAACCCAGACAACTTAGTTATAGTTAAAAAAAAATCTATGTAGTTTTTTGAATCTGATGTAAAGAGAAAAAAAATTGTGAAAGATATTCTTGAGGATCGGAAAGTGAGTGTATACCAATCCTACACTACTTTCTGTTACTGATCAATCCCTAAGCAACTTCCTGTGAGAAATTATGTTTCTGATTAATCTATATCGTGTTTTATTCCTGCTGCTGCTGAAGCATCTTTCTTGTGACCGATTTGGCTCCATTCTGAAGACTTGCTAAGCTCTCAACCAGTGCAGATGGCTACATGTTCAACTGTTTGCGATCCTCCGATCTCAAATCAAATAGATTTCTGTTTGTGCTTTCTGACAAAATGAAAATACCCCTTTTTGACATCAGCTGAAGAGTAGAAGACATGAAGCTTAAGTAGGCAAATGCTGATATGTAAAGCATGGTCTAACAATTTCACTTAGGAGAAAATATTAGCATAGTAATAAAATTAATGTTAATATCTGAGGTGGTGCAGGTGGCTCCAGCCACTCTGCCTCATGAGGATAATTCAGACAACCAGCTGTGGTGGTCAGCAACCCAAGGTTAGAATAACACTTTCAGTTACGGTGAGAACCCATGAGTCCTTTGTTCTGATTTTTGCATGCTTTCCCCTGATAGGTTAATATTTTCCCCTCCCAGTTTTATGTATGAAGTTATGTATATTCATTTCCCTTGTTTAATATGTATAAGTTCTAGAAAGTTCTTTGTTCCTTGATGCCCCATTGGATCCTTCCCCAAGTCCCTCCTATGTGTTACTCCCATTGGTTCCCTTACTGTCAACCCCACCTACTTGTCCCTATCCCATTGGATGTGATCCCTTTCCCCGCCTTTCCTATCCCCGCTATAAAATCTGTGGACCCTTGTCAGATCCTTGGCTCTCTGGCTTTTCGTCAGTGCTGTTTCACCAGAATAAACCTGCACGGAACAAATACAGAGAGTGCCCTCTCTTACTTCTTTGCCTCTGCTACTGCGTGGCTACTTGACCAGCTTAGTGGGTAGCTGCCTCAGGTGAGGAGCTCAGCTCCGTCTCCCTACTTTGTTTGTGAGTGTGGGACTGCCGTAGAGTGGACGGGACCGTAGCGAGACCTCCAGGCCCCTTTTAGCTAGCATGCAGCTCCCCGTCAAATACCATTAACGTATGTGGTAGTTTAAACACGTTAACATAGTTAAGAATCTGTGGAACGGATGAGCTCCTTAGTAGAACACAGATCATGACAAATGGTGTTTTCACAGAATTTTAAGGAGAATGAGTGACACTTAGCATGGTCAAAATGTATGTTTAACTACCATGCGCTCATCTTCCATCAGAAACTTCGGTATATACTAAAGGAAACAAAGTAACATCTCATCACAGGGATGTGCATCTCTATCAGAACCTAAATTTGTAATACTCATTATGTCTATGAATTATGAGCAAGCTCCAAGGCATTTACCAACCAAATAATTCCTCCTTTTGCTGATAAAGATAATACAGTAGATAACTTAGATCACAAAAAAATTGCCATACAGAATATTTTGAATAATATCTTAAATGGGCTATTATATAGTTTCAAGTCTTTAGCAAATAATATAGTGATAAGAAAATTTTATGGCACATTAGTAAAACATCTAAGCAGTAACCAAGGTAAAACTGCTCAAGAAAGTCCATTAACAAATCTGATCCATGAACGTAGAAGCTTTTTCAATCACGTTAGGTTCATGATGAAGAAAAAGCACTTTTTTCTTCATCTGATTAAGGTTGTTAAATTTGAAAACGGTGAGAACATGTACTGAATCATCGTACATGTGTTTTTCTGATAAGAGCAATATTAGAAGCATCAAGATACTACTTTGTAAAGTACATAAATAAGACAAAACTTCTCACTGAGGAGAAAAATACCTTATCAAATGTTCTTGGAAAACAGCAGCCATCACCTGTTACTGAATTCTTAAATCAACCTGGTCTAAGCAGTGCAGACAGGGAGTATAAATGTATGGTAAGATCTAGAATCTGAACATTTCGTTAACATCATTGCAATGAAAGAAGAAGATCATAAGATTATATTGTGAAAATCTGCAGCTTCATTAAAATCTTAAAACGTCAATTTCACCTATACCAAAGAGAGGACAAGATGGATTTTATCTACTAAATACTGTATTTGTTCTTAGAGAAATTCATAAATAAGGCATTTGAGATAATACTTCATGGAAATAATCTAATTTTCTGCATGAAATATATAAAAGAAGCCCAGAGAAAGAATATAATTTCACAGAAAATACGTAAGTCTGAGCAACAGTTGACTTCAGTTATGTTTACCCATCTCGCAGTATCAAACATATGGATTATTCAGCTGTTCCAGTATCCAGAACCCAAATTTGTGTATGGCATTGTTAATTAATTCCAAATGAATGCTCAGTCGAGAACTGCTTTTACAAAGAAAGAAGTGAATTCTTATGATACAGTCATGCAACTTGATATTTTGCCCTTAAGCACGAGCACATATTTCTCTCTTTATAAAATAAAGAACAAAATAGTTGAGAACTTCTACATGATATGTTTTCATAAATTCCTCTTTGAAAATAAATGAGAAATAAGCAAATATGAAGAAATGGTGAAATCTGGAAAGGTAGCAGAATTTTGGAATTCATGAACAAAGTAAACGTCACTGATACCTTCCTGCAGTTGACCCTTACTGATTTCTGCATTCGTGAACCAATTGTCTTCACCTGCAGTTTTCTCTTCATAGGATATTAGGAAAATTGTCGTTGCTCTTGAAGAATTTTCATGTTAGCTATCAAATAATTTATATATCTTTAGAAGATATTCCTGCAAGTGGGAACCATTGGCTCCCTACAGAGGCTGTCCTTTTTTTGTAGTTTGACCTTCTATCCACTGTGGCCACCAGTTTATAATTCCCAGTTTATATGCAGGAATATAAATTGTTCTGTGCTTAAGACTCCTGAGATTTCTCTTTTAACAGCTGAAAGAACTTTCCCTCCTTGTTCAGATTGTACATAGCCTGGACTATTGACCTTGTTAAAAACTCCTGGTCCCACTATATTTGTCACAAACATACCTGTGAAATTGAGTTCAGGATTTGAATTTTGGAACAACAAAGCAGATAGAAACAGTTTGGGACATATTTAATGGCAATGGGACTAAACTGAGGTAATGAAAATATTTAAAGAGTCAGGAGAAATACCTTGACATTGAGGTTTATTAGATCCTGGAATAGCTTCCTAAAGTGATCATGCTTACAGAATACTCATTTTAGAAATTTAGTACAAATACAAGGGCATGCAGGGGGAGTATCCCAGATTTGGGACTTTATAATATTTTGGGAGGCAATACCATTTAAACAATCAGACAGATTTATTGTGAGATCTATGTTTAAATAATAGGTTAATAATAGTAGGTTGTCTAACATTTATTGACTTTATTATCTTTGGGTCTTATTGTTCACATATAGAAAGTAGGAAAGTATCCAAATTATTCTGCAGTTTTGTTTAAACCATCAGATAAGAACAATGACCCAAAAAGTGTATGAGTATGCCCTAGAATTAGTAAGTATGTCAGCAGATATTTGTAAAGTTTCCTTGTGTACCTCACCACTGACCTCCATTAGCATTACCATTTTAGTCCAGTGTCAGCCCACATATGACAAATTTTATTGCACTTTTGACATTTCACTATTTCGCTTAGAAACTCGCCACAAAAATAAAACTTATATCACTAATAATCTAATTCTATTTAAATGTTTTTAAACAAAGTTTCTATAAGACAGAATATGTTAAAAAAATGCACATGGATTAATTAAATAAATTTTGTGTCTTTTCCAAGATAGAGGGTTATTTGTACTAAATATAGTTTTAGACATAGAACTGGCATTAGCAACTCATATTCTCCCCATATTCATGCTAAACAGGATCCAGCATATGAAACAACATGCAATTTTTCATCTTACATATTGAAGTTGTGACATGCTTGCATAGCAAAGGGAAATCTCACTCCATATAGTCAGCACTACCTAGTGTAAAAATAATGCTCAGCCTCAGCCTCTCATTACTGAGATTAGAATATTACTGTGTGTCAAGGAAATGACACATAGAGATATAAATTAAAACAAAAACCACGTAGATAATAAAAAATAAAATAAAAAAAAGCTTTGTGATGCTTGTTCTTAAGAGCCTAATTCTTTACACACAATTTTAATTGCATTTACATAAATCATTCTTTATTGGAACTCTCCTCAGCCTTTATCTGTAAAGGTAGAAAAAGTGAGTATTTTCAGTATAAGAAAGGAAACAAATGGTTGATGTGTTCTTGGAAAAAATTGTAAAATGCTTTTATCACTAAACGTTGTTGAATTTTTTTTGTGGTTTTGTTTCCTCCCTGTGGTGGTTTATCAAAACTTAGGGCCTTGCTTTGTAGGGGAGAGGAAAGAAAAAGAGGAAAGGAAAACAGCTGCTCGACTTCTGTGACCTGCACAGAGCTTATAGTTGATAGGTTGCTAAACCAGTTAAACAAGCTGGTAAATCCTCTGTGAGGTACGTATTTAAGAAAGAAGAGACTGCGAGAAGTTCCTTTCGTTCTTGCTTCCCTGCTGAGGGGTGGTGAGGGGCAGAGCCCAGGGCCCCCTCCCGGAGCCGGCGGGCCCCCCTGGTGCAGTGGTGCGGGGCTGGGCCACCGGGAGAAAACCACCCTGGAGCCGCAAGCAGCCAAGAACAGCCATGAGCAGCCGTGCAGCTCGAACCACACGGCACAAATCTCTGGAGCTGGCACGGCCCGCGTGGGCCAGCGGGCCCTTCCTTGCAGCCAGCACGACTTGAGCCAAATCAGAGAAAAAATGCCATGCAGCTGGCAGAGACTGGGCGAGCCTTTCCCAATGCAGAGCCCAGACAAGAACAACTTCTCAGCTACCACTTAACAGATACCAAGTTTCTTCCAAGTCAGAGAGAAAGAAAAAGTGAGATCATGTGAGAAGAGGCCAACATGGCGGCATCATGGTCAGTGGGGGAAAGGAAGGAGAAGAGGTGCTCCCAGCGCCGGAGCTGAAATTCTCCTTGCAAACTGTGGTGAGGACTATAATAGAGCAATTTGTTTTTCCCTATAATTCATGAGATGAGGTACATCGGGGGATGCAGAAATCCATGTGCAGCTTGTGAAGAAAAATGCTCATGCCAGAGCCATAGATGTGAGATGCTTTTAGAGATTGAAGAAGAGAACCTTTGCTTTCAGGCTGGAATCACATCCTTAAAAGACTAAAACCCCCATGAATGTTACGACCCATGAGGGCAGCGTGAGAAGACTGCAAGATTCATGGGAGGAATATTTTTCACTGCAGCAGATTTCAGGCAGACTGTTGTTGTAAAGTTTGAAACCATGTTAGAGAAGTTCGCAGAGAACTATCTTCCGTGGGAAGAATCCCACAGCACAGCAAGAGAAACTTTTCCTTGAACATAAAGCAACGCTCTTAAGAGATGAAACAATGACCAAAACCCCATGTTTGTTTCCTTTGCGTGGTTTGGTGGAAAGAGGGATGTACTGGAAGAGAGGGGTGTTCTGGAAGCTAGCTTTGGTTTCTTATTATTCTTTTTACTTTTAATTCTGTTAGTAATAAATTGTCTTTATTCTACTGTAAGTTTGAGCTTGTTTCACCTTGAAGGTTTTCCGTTTTCCTCAATAATCCTTATTTCACCTCATAAAAATGAAGTTTTGCTTTCCCCCTCTCTGCTTAGCTATAGCAGAGGCAAGTAAGTGAATAGTTTTTTTGGTGCTTGGCGCCTAACCAGCGTCACCCTGTGACATTATTCAGGGCTCTGCCCCTCACCACCCCTCAGCGGGGAAGCAGGAATGAAAGGAACTTCTCAGGGTCTCTTCTTTCTTAAATACATACCTCACAGAGGATTTACCAGCTTGTTTAACTGGTTTAACAACCCGTCTATGCACTATAAGCTCTGTGCCCGTCACAGAAGTCGAGCAGCTGTTTTCCTTTCCTCTTTTTCTTTCCTCTCCCCTACAAAGCAAGGCCCTAAGTTTTGATAAACCACCACACTCCCCTAGATCATATGAAGAAACAATTATTATTTCTATCTTATCTTCTCTTTTCATAGAATTGTAGAATATGCTGAGTTGGAAGGGACCCATGAGGATCATCGAGCCCATTTCCCAGGCCCGGCACAGGACACCATGTGCATTAGAGTGTTGTCCAAGTGCTTCTTGAACTCTGTCAGGCTTGATGCTGTGACCACTTCCCTGGGGAGCTGTTCCAGTGCCCAACCACCCTCTGGGTGAAGACCCTTTTCATAACATCCAACGTAAACCTCCCCTGACTCAGCTTCATGCCATTTCCTCGAGTCCTGTCTCTGGTCACAAGAGTGCCCCTTTGCTTCCCTTTGTGAGGATGCTGAAGACCTCAATGAGATCTCCCCTCAGTCTCCTCTCTAGGTTGAACAAGCCACGTGACCTCAGCTGCTCCTCATAAGGGTCCCTCTCCAGACCCTTCACCATTCTCATGGCCTCCTTTGGACACTCCCTAATAGCTGAATGGTCTTTATATGTGGAGGCACCCAAAACTGCCCCCAGCACTCAAGGTGAGGCAGAGCAGAGAGGGACAATCCCCTCCCTTGCCTGGCTGGTGATGCTGTGCCTGATGCCCCCCAGGACAGGGCTGGCCCTCCTGGCTGCCAGGGCACTGCTGACTCAAATTCAACTTGCCACTGGCCAGGACCCCCAGGTCCCTTTCCACAGCACTGCTTTCCAGCCTCTCATTCCACAGTCTATATACACAACCAGAGCTGCTACCTCTCTCTGTCTCTCCTTCCCCCCCTCTCCCTTTTTTCTCTTCCCTTCCCCATCCTTCCTTCCTTCATCCATCCTTTCCATTATTAAATGAAAGTAATGAAAGAAAAATTAAGCAGAACATTTTTGAAAAATTTCAGTGACCTATGAAGTAAACCTGTTAATTCTAAATGTATTTAGAATGCAGTATTTTCATGCAAGACCAAATGATACAATGTACAAATGACACCACTTCTCTAAAGGGAAGATTACAAAACAAGAAATTATAAAGATAGCAAAGCAGGCCTATTATGTCCATAAAGAAAGGGGGAAAGTAATGTTGTGGAAGGCTCCAGCCTGATATCAAATAAAAAAGAAGTACATATTTTATGTAGCAATTCCCAGTCTTCTGGACAAGCCTCTCATCTTCCCTGATAAGTATTTTAAAACACATTTACTCTGACAGGCACATCTAACTAGAAACCTAAAACAATCTGATTTCCAGCCTCAGAGCTCTTATAAATGCTGCTGCTCAACAGTAGCTGCTGCCTATTCTGTAATTTGCAGACTGCACACATTTGTTTTTCTGGTAAGAGGGAGGAATCAACTGACACTGACATTTACAGAAAAACTCAGTTGTGGAGGCCACCACTTATGTTTGACTCCACAGCTGGCACTGCAGTCTGTCAATCCACATGTTATTGTATCTACAAGGTCATTAATCTGTGCATGATTTTCTTCTAAATTCAGGTTTTGAGAAAATTTTTCTTCTTCCTGTTCATGTTCATTCTCACTTTTAAATAGCAATGCACTACTATACACATTTTTACTGGCTTGGATCCACACTCAAAAGACTAGAGTTAATCAACTTAAAACTGTCAGCCTGGAACAACTGTAGTTGAAGGCACTGGGAGAGAAGGTAAAGCAGAAATCTTTTGATACAGGTATAAATGTGTAAAAAGAATTTGAAAATTTTGTGGAAAGAACTACCTAGGGAAAACTGAATGTTTGGAATCCAGCTGAAGCTCACTTTTAGTTCTATTTTTTGACATAAGTTAGCTCTCAGTAATAATTGCTTAATAAATTATTTTGATTAAAAAAAAAAAATCCTCCTGTTTCAGCCTACAGTAACTAAAACAAACAAACAAAGTGTTAGAAAGAAAGCACAGTGCATTTTTTTCTCACACTGGTCCCAAAATGAAGTTGTTAAGACTGTTAAGAATGAACTACTGAGAGTGACAAAGTTCAAGCACCAGACAGCATCTGATTAGATGTTTCCAAAGAGGAACTGAGTTTCACTAACAGGATTTCACAGGATCAGTTTTGTATCACAGCTTTAAGCTGTCCTGGAAAAGCCTCTTCTAGCTGAGGGAGCAGGCTCAGTTAGGAAAGAACTAGTTTGAAAGAATATATATGAACTGAGTGCCATTTCTAGATCAACATCTTCTGCAATATATAAATATATGACTACCTTTAAAATTTCTGTGAGTTTTTCTCACTGACTGCACTAAAGCTCAGGCAAACAAAAAGACAACCTATGCATTTAACCATGAGCTTATTTTGTACAGATTTTCATCCAAGCAACTACAGTTTCATAAATTGTCATTCATTCCCTAAGGCTCTCCTGCAATTATTTGTCCTTGGTTTATGTGGTAAACAGATTGTGTGTCTGACTAGGAAGCTGGATTAAATTGCTACCAGACAGGTTTCTAAAAGGCTTTGAGAAGCAGAGCAAAACCAGAAATTTTTTTCTTTAAGCATTAGAAAAAGGTATGGATTGAAAATATGCAGCATGGATTAAGACCTAGACAGTGGATATTTTTAGATTAATTTACTGGAGTTTGTATATATGATCATATTTTTTATCAGAGAACTTAAGGAGTGAAAACGCATTAGATGAAAATAATATTTTCTATGCCAAACTCAAATCTAGACTAAAATCCAGATACAGCAGATTTCAACAACATGGATTGGTGTCATCTTCTGAATAAAATATTAGAATACTGTTAAATAAATTACTATTTGGGGACAAGGGTGTTGTTAATTTAAAAATATTAAGAAAAATCCCAACAAAATGGAAATTTGCAAGTATATGTATCAGTATGAAACTGTGTGTATAAGAGTGTCTGTGTGTGTGTCTGCAGTGGAGTACTGAAAAATCTGCTTTTAGTATCCTTTTTTGCAGAATTGTCCTCAGAGGCATTAAGCTTACTTTCTTAAAGCCTGACCTTGGACAGTGTTTACATTTAAAAGCCTAACTGAGGGTTTGTATTTGGGTATTCTCAGCATTCCATGAGTTAGGTAAAACCAACAGGAGTCACCTGAAATAACTTTTTGAAAGACCTCTGATAAAGTAGGGTGTTGAATACAGGTGGTGTGATATTACCAGCTTGCATAGCCTTTGAAATGTTTTGATCTTTTCCTGATCCTAGATCCTGCTGGTTTAATATCTATTTATGTATTTCTACCAGCCTGGGGCATCTCATTCGCTTCCCACCTAATAAAGTTCTGTTCTTTATAATTGTATCAGGGTCCACAATTTTATTAAATCATGCAGCAAAACACTTGAGAAATTTTATTGAGAATTTATTAGTAAAGAAAGCATATATTTGAACATCTCCAAATGTTTACTCCAGTGACTAAATTAATGCTTGATTTCAGCTTAATTTGCAATTCCATCATACACTGCATGATACTGCCTTTCACTGCATGTTTACATTTAAGTTTAATTTGTGCATTTCCTAAAACATAGCTTTTCTTTCATTTAGAAAGCAGGAAAAAAAATCAATAAGTTTATTTTTCAAGTTAAGAAGTCTATTAAAGAGGCAAAGCTGAAATAACTATTTCTCCCTGTGGCTAAATAATGCAATAACAAGAAAAAAATGCAAACTAAATTACTCCGAAGGGATTTTTAAGGTAAGAAGTCCTGACACAAATGTATCCTTTAAAAAAGAATGTAAAAAAATGTAATCTTGACAGCATGATTTGACTGGGGATCAACAATAACATTGTCTTTTACTACATCAAGGTGTAGACCCTTATGATTTGTAACTTGAGTGGGAGTTTTTCATATAAATATGCTTATGAATCAGTGCTGCTTTCTTTTTAAGTTTATGGTAAGAATTCTAACAATTCTAATAAATGCAATTCTACTACTTTGTGATTATCACATAGTTTGGGTCTTTATTTAATTCAGGTTTACACAGAAAAGTAATGCAGATAGCATATTTTAGCCTGAACACAAGAACAGTAATATTTCTCAGTTTAAGGAATATGGCCTTTCTCACACACTACTTAAGGAAGAAAAGGTGAAGCTGAATTGATTAAAACAGTTCTGGTCTCCTTAACAGGAAATCTTTTCCAGTATCTTCTTCATCCTAAGGCTTGCCATCCTGAGGCAATCTGAAAGAAATGTCTTGTCACAGAAAGCCAATTTGGATTAAAAAAACATCACTACATTATTTCCCCTGCTAGTTTGGGGCAAAAACTGCTTAGTGGTTTCAAGCTCTCCACACATCCAGTCAGACTCGAAGATTTTCTGGAGATGAGTCCCTACAGAGTGCTGGCTGACTCTTAGTAGCCAATGGTTAAATGGTTAAATACTGTTTGCTGAAGTACTGCAGGCATCAGATCCTGAGGTGCCTCAACACAATACGTTTCCTCTGCAGGATAAACAGATATTTAGTGATTTAGTAGAAAATCTGTGGCTTCTTCTAGTCCTCAGTCTTTAGTACTGTTTTTTTCCCAGCACTATCTTACCTTTAAAGCATGACAGGCCTGTGAACCACAATGATCTTAATTCACAGTTTTGGTCTATGGGGTTGGTTGTGTTTTGTACCTTCCTTGCTCTTAAGTTGCCAAAGCTATGGTTTGCTGCTGCCCCACAAACAGTAAGGCCATGGTATTACACATCCCGCTGTAGCCTTGAATGAATTTAGCCCTGGAGAACTTAAAGTCAGTTTTTGCACTTTGACCAATAACTTCTTCATACTTTGTTATACTGTGGTGGAAGCCTTCTTTCTGATACAGAAATGGATCCTTAATGCTACCTCTAAGAAGCCTGCATTGTCCAGTAAAGAATATCTCACTATTATGGCCCAGAAGCAAAAAACCAAAAAACCCTGTGAAGACAAGTGCAGCAGAGTCCTGTTTTGCTAGTGGAATGTTGCAAAACAGCATATACCTCCCAGATCATAAAACTTCTTTTAAACATATTTATTGTTAGCTTGTTTGTTTAGGGAAGAGTCTTTTTGTTTAGAGAAAAGTAACATTTTCTTTAACGTAGTCTTATTCACATGCTTGGTTTTCTCAGTGTAAACTGATGAGAAGATGTATGAAAAATGTCTATTGAGCAGCAGGGCTTCAGAACTTCTGTTCAGTTATACTGAACATTGCCAAGTCTAGTCATGACTGCTCTGTGTAGTTGGCATCACATTCGACATTTATTTTCCACCTGCTCTGACTGCATTCATTACTTACAGAAATCTACACAAAGAACATGTGAAGAATTGGAGACAGAAAAACAGAAAAATAATTCTATATAGTTTTTATCTGAGTCTGGAAACAAATAATGCAAAGATTTATAGATTTCCTTTTGTTCATGTGTACTATATACTTGTGCCCATTCAGGGCTAAAACTGTAATATTTGATGGGCACATATTGTCACAACATACACAAATTTCCAATTTTCAAAATGACACAGCAAAATCAAAAGCTTTCATCTTGTTCCTAAAACATGTTGAAAGAGCTTGTGCCAAGTTAAGATCAAAAGCCTGTTGAGTCTATTTTTCATTTTTACTTGTGTCTCAGCTTTTGAAAAGCAAGTTGTTCCTGATTTCTTTTTACCTTTTTTTATTGGCAACTGGCAAAACACCCAGGCTGCTAGAAAAGGAAACAAGCTCTTCCTGTGATCCTCTGGGGTGGGATAAAAGGTCTTGGTTTAGCTTTTCTTTTAAAACTCCCCATTGTGAGAATGCAAAAGGATGTCCTAGAAAGATTCTGAGCCATCATGACTTCAGGTAGTTAAGAGAAAACAATACATATGTGTGAATATCAGAACACTTAGAAGCTGCCATGCTGGGTCAGCTCAGAGATACTTTTAATCAAGTACGCTGTTCCAGAAAGGGTTTGTCCAGGGTACTTTATGAAAAGTATGTAAAAAATCCCCCAAACTATGATCACCATTCTAAATCCCATCAACTTCTTGTTAAGGGACTGGAGGTTGGTGATGTAGATATCTCTCTTCTGCCAACCATACTGAATCACACAAGCATCACATTGCATTTGTACTCTCACATGCCCTGAAACAGGTATCAGATGATGATATTTCTTGCTCATCAGGATATGAGGCAGTGTTGAGCTGATAAACCAGCCTGATGTTGATAAAAATCAATCTTTAAAGACATGCATAACTTTTTTTTAAATTTTCCATTTTTAAATGGAACAACTATTTTCAGTTAATGCATATTTCTGATTATATTAAACAAATTATTATGCACTCTTTAGGAAGCATCTGTGATATGATGCAGTTAAACTAATAAAAGATGTGTGAATCCCCAGTAATCAGAACATGAAATACATAGGAATGAAGGTACAGGAATGGAAGATTGATATTTCTCTCTGCAGAATCGCTGCTTGAACATCTTTGCCTGATCTGTCTTCTTTTTTTAATAGATAGGGAAAAATAAATATTTAAAAAAATATTTATAATGTTGCTATTTATTATTATGTCATTTATCTTCCATTTGACCATTTGAGGCCAGATTTTCCACTGATTATATATCCCACGACTTAAAGAAAACTTCAAAATGCTTTTTGGATTGTAGCCCTAATTGTTTTGCATAGTTGCTACATTAGGAGAACCTAAAATCCTCTCCATTTCTGTTTCACAGGTATAAGATAAGAAAGCTTTTTAAGTGCCCAGAAGATCAATGAAATATTTTCCTCTACACTACAAATAAACAGAAATTATTTCCAGTTTATTTGTCAGAGCAGAGCAGACAGGGTTGTTCTGTCACCAAGTTTGTCCCAGACCAGCTCAGGCTGCTAGACAGCCAAGCTTGCATTGGCTCAGTTACCTGTGAACTTACGTGAATCATGGAGTTGGGCCAGCCATTTAACATATTTACCACTGTATTATAATTTCACAATGTTTCACTATGCATCATATATTACTATATGGACTTCTTAGTTTTGGTGTAATATTATTTTAAAGATGCAAAAGTATCATTTTTTGACTTAGTGAAAAGCCATGTCCATGCATACACAAACTTTGGATGGAAAACTAAACTTATTATAGTAATAATCAATAGTGTTACGGATGAATAAATAAAGAACTACTGAACCCTTAAAAACACAAAGCCATTTGTGCTAGTGTACTAGTTTGAAAACAAACCAGTGGGAGGCACCAAGTCAGAATAACAATTTAATGGCAAAATTAAAGAAAAGGAAAAAAAACTAAAAGAAAACACTGGTTCAAACTGACAGTCAAGATACAACCTGACACCCTGTTAGTCAGGGTGGTGGTAGCAGTCTGGTAGAATAGTCTGCAGTCCTCTGAAGCGGTGATCCAGTAGAAAAAGGGTCTGCTCTTCCTCAGAAGATCCAGTGGTCGCTGTGTAGCTCCTGTCCTCTAGAAATCCAGTGGAAAGGGTGTCTCTGGTGTTCAGAATCTCAGATTATATCCATGATGGAATGCTTGGTTCCTCCCTCTGGGCGAAGCATCTCACAATGGGGTAATGAGTCATGAGGCCAAGTGTTGATTAGGCTCGTTAACAGAAGATGGTCCGGAGGGAGTTATCTCTGAGTCATGCAGCAGGACAATGATGGGCCATTAACAGAAAGATAGTCTGGGGGGAGGAGGCAAGGAAACACTGCCCCACCTGGTTTCCACTGCTCATGAGGATGGTAATAGAATACACCTCAGCTCAGGACATCTAGTTTTTTTGGGGGGAGAATGTATTGCTCTATTTTTTTAGAACTATCCCATTATAGTTTTATAGAGCAATTATAATACAACACAAGCAATGTTTTGATGAGAGTGCAACAATGAAGCATCATTTCTTTCACTAGTTTTGAAATTAGAACTCTTTTTGCCATTCTATTTGCATTTCATTTGCGTAATACATCTAAAGTAATCTGAGTTTACAACATGCATTTATCACAAACTAAAAAAGATGAACTAATGTCTAAGCTTTACATTTTATGCTTTCTCAGTATCTCAAGCAATAATCATATTCTCCACGCAGAGTTGAATTATGAGTCAGTAGCTAATTCAAGGACTAACTATTGTTTATCAATACCTGCACAAGAAATGAAAATCTTAAACTTCATGTTCTTGGTCTCCTTTTATCATTTTCTGTTCCTTTGGAAACATTCATTCTTTATTTCCCTTTATAATCAAAATACATTTTTGCCTTTGTATTTTCCAAAGTGAGGCAGAAACATAACAGATTACTCTACAGAAAATAAATGCACTGCTGCTAACCTCAATTCCTTACATCGCCTTCCCTATAATGTATTTCATGACAGTTTGCATCACAGCAGTTTACATCATGAGAGACATCCAATGCTAAAGATGTTTCTATTTAAGACAAATGGTATTTTATAAGTCTTCTCTGAAAAAATATACTTCATTGTTTTCTTCGTGTGTTTTTTGGTTTTCCTTCACTACTTGGAGAACTTGAATGACAGGTCCATTAGCTGCCCAATGCTATATTAAATCTGAAATATAATCCCTATTTAATTTAGGGACTTCAGTAATATGCAATGAAAAGTATGCCAGAAATTATGACACGATATTTAAGAATGTATATTCTTTTTCCTTACAGCTGTCTAGGTTTAACCAAAAAAAGGAAAGTTTATCATCTTCAGCCTCACTGATGCAATCTTTGTGTGTATGTGTGTATTTGACTGTGTGTGTGGATATGGTGCTCTTCCTGCAAGACCCCAAAGAATTCTTTCAGACAAGGCATTTTCACAGTATTTGCTCCTCTAGAGCTTTTCCTGTTGAGTTGCAATTTTTATGGGCACATATTAAATTGAGGGAAAACACTAAGACAGATATTTAGGGCTCATAATTTACTTAGCTTATTTAAAACTCATTTCAATTCTTATGTAAAGGCTGTAAAAAACATGGTTCACTATTTTTCATTGCATTTTCAAAAATATGGGCATTAGAGATCTCAAGTGAAGAATTTCACCATCATTTTGCAGAAGATTTCTACCTCCTGCTTGTCAGGGCCCTGAGGGCACTTAATGGCTTTATGATCCTTGTATCTTCCCCCTCCCCTGGCAAAGGCCAGGGAACAATTCCAAACCCCTGGGCCTGTCAGTCCCTGCCCCAGTGGGCCCCACAGCAGGGAGTCTTCAGCTCCTTACAGCCCTGCCCTGCCTGGCTATGGGCACACCAAGCCAGGCCCACCCACACAGGGTGACAGCTTTGCCTGGGGGTTTGGTGTGTCCCTGTCCCGAGGGAGATGCAGGCTGGGGCTGCCCCACCATCCCTGGCTGCCCTGTTCCTGGCTGGGATGTGGGATGGGTCCTGGCAGCTAAGCCCTGCCCTGCCCAAAGCCATGGGGACTGGGCTCTGCTCCCACTTTCCAGAGAGCAGCAGGCCTGCCTGGCACCATGGCACTGCCCCTATGGTGAGGCTTCCTATGGAACATCTGGAGACCATTTCCTACTAGCCCGCTTGGTCAGAGCATGGTGCTAATAACACCAGGGTCCTGGGTTCAATCCCTGGATGGGCCATTCACATAATAGTTGGACTTGATGATCCTTCTGGGTCCCTTCCAACTCAGAATCTGTGATTCTATATAACATAGCATCACCATGATGGCTGGGGACTGATTTAAGTCTGACCAAAGCACCATCACAGCACCATCTGCCATGTGATGTTGACTCTCTTGGGACCAGTGTAGCTGCTTTCCGTATGTGTTGGTAGCACCAGAATGCATGCTCCATTTGGTTCTTCCAAAGGAACCTTAAACTGGCATAGCTGCTATGTAAACATCCTTTTAAATGTAATTCTTTCTTTTTTTTTTTTTTTTTTTAATGCAATTTGCAGTCAGTTCTTGTGTAGAAATGATTTCAAGTCGTTTAAAAAGTGTCTCTTGGGTTCACCAACAACTATTTGAATGAGTGGCTGGGTTTTCTGTGAATTAAGTGCCCAATCCACCAATGTGAATTTTCACATGTTGAAAAGTACATAATGGGATATGCATCAGCATTTTCTTTACAAATAAACAACTTTGAGAGTTTTCTTTTGTAAAGGCATCCTCCCTATTCCCTATCCCTTTGATAAGTGTTTTACCATCATGTTTTCTTTCATCTTGTCTGTAGGAACTTGATTCAGTTTCCCCCACAAAAGGGCTAGTGACATTTGGAATGGCTGCTAGTATCACACTTGGCCTTCAGTTGCAGGTTCAGACAAGAGTATATCTATCAAAGATCCTTTGTTCTATCTGCCAACCCAAAGCTTATGGATCAGATGACCTAAATAGCCCCAGATTACAGCAGCTGGCCACAGAATGACAACTAAATAAATTCAGACCATTCTATCTTGTCATATCTTTTCTTCCTTTTCTTTTTCATATCTTTTTTCCTTTTCTTCCTTTTTCTTTACTTCAATTGAGACTCTCTCTACTGAAAGCACATTTTGAGATAAAGAAAATTAACTGTACACCTTTACACATGAGTGAGATTTGGAGTCCCATTATGGACAATGGAGCCATGGATCTCTGAAAGCAATTCAGCAGATTAGCTGCTAAAGATATCTAGCCTTTTCCATCTGATGTCATTTACCTGTTTTGAAACTGTCTGTGACATCTCTTTGCTGTTCTTTCAATAATCACAAGCTCGTAATATCAAGTAATACACAAGAGCATTTTACTTTATTACCAGATATAAAAAACAAAATAACAAGACACTATACTTTTCCCAGATGATGATTATTTGTGTGTTCCTGACCTCAACAACCAGGATTGCTTTACTCTGCTCTAACTAGGTAGATTCTTGCAGTGATTTCAGACTTCAGATACAATCTTGTTTGTTCATATGCTTATTTTGTATTGGTTTTTTGCCTCCAGAAAACAATATTGGCAACATCCAACACACTTCAATTAACTTTTTTTGTCATGAAGGAACTAAAGGAGAACATGTCTACATTCACGCTTCAATTTCTTCCCAGAGAAGTTCTTAGTCTGCCACACTTTTCCTTCTGTTTGACACAATATCAGTTGTGCTTATTTTACATTTTGTCATGTTTAACTCTTTGTATAGTAGTATGCCATGCATAGCAGTAGAGCATCTGATTGTCTCTTCAAGTCCCAGTCTAAGTAAGGGAGAGGTAAGAAAGAGAACAAATGCAATACTTGACAAACCCGTTGGAGCAAGGCACAAACCATATAGCCAAACTGACTGCAGGCTCAAAGAAATAGTTGTTTCTCTTACAGTCCTCAATCTTAAGTAAGTCCTGTCTCATATCTGTCAGCCAGCTGCATGTCTTGCACACTGTAATATCTACAATGGCAATAAGCCACTGTGTTTAAAACTGGGTCTTACCTCAGGCATCTGTTTTAGGGAGACCTGAATAACAAGTACTTTGAATCATGATGTGAATCCCAGCACTGGTGTTTATTCCTAAGAACTGCATCTGTCTTTCTCTTTGCAAACAGCCTGAAAAGCTGATGATAGTGGTTAGTGATAGAATATTAGTAGCTAGAAATTCTGAGCATGCAAGAATGTGTTTGTTTTCAGGCAAAGTAAATTAAAAAAACATGAGATAATATCTTGTTACCCTCCAATACTGCCTGCAAAGTTCTGACTGAATTTGAAGAATTTCACCTACAGTCCCTGAGCTGACAATCATACAGACAGCATCTTAGTTCTGTCAGCAGCTAAGACCTCTAAACACAGCAAGAGAGAAATAGGGTACAGGTAGGTAATAGCAGAACTAATACCAGATACTCAGTCTTCCTTATTTTTCTTGGTCATTATGTAATGGACAAAATACTATTTTCAAAAGTAAAAAAAGACTGAGCAGAAAGAAGTTACCTGAAACTATGCAGAAAATTATGCATTTAGTAGCACCAAAAATCTTTAGTGAGCAATTTTTTCTTTTTTATAGTACTTGTTACCATGGCAGCCAAATGTCTGTAGCAGAAAGTGGCATGTGTTGGATATATTAGATAATGATTCCTCACAAATTGTAGCTATACAAAAAAAAAAAAAAAAGAAAAAAGATTGCTTTCCTATAAACCTGTTGTCCTATAAAGGTAGAGAGTTCTTGAATTTTTTAAAAGTAGAATGAATGCCAATGTGTAGATTCTCAGTAAGAAAGATGCAGGGAAACTATATCGCTTCTCTGAAATGCAGTAAAGCCTGAATTTTCCCCTATTCTTTTCAGGGGGCTTCTAGATAGCTGCTTGAGACCCCTATATAAAACACTCTCCTCTGAAGTGGCCTGTAGAAATAAAGACATAGTAAAATAGATTTGAAAATACTCATCAAGAAGGAAAAAAGAATACTTCCATCTTTTGGCAAAGTAATTTGTAACTGCAGCCAAAATCAGCCTGATTTGACTACTTCAACCTGTGCTGAACAATTTCAAAACTAGCAGCTGAATCTCAACAATTACTTCACAAAACATTATTTATTCTGCATTTGAATCTCACTATCAATTTCACATTTATTTGAAAACTAAAATGGTGTTTAGCAATAATTATCTTCAAAACACCAAAGTTCTCCTCCAGAAAGCTGAGTTTAAGAGCCACACAAAATTTTTCTCTAATATCCTCACTGTAGAAGCAATTAATTTGTACAGATAATGAAAAACTGTTGGTTTCTAGCCATGCTCCAAATTCTCCGAGTAAAGAAGGATTCCAAAAGGTTTTTTTTTTCTGTTACCTGCAGTAAAATGTCACACCCGGGGTGCAGACATGTTTAAAATGCTACATGAATGAATGCAATTTGAAACTCATCCCTTATTCTGAGCACCCAGCTGTCTCAGTTAAATACAATTTAAGGGGTGGACACTCCAAAATGAGCTACCTCCCCTTTTAGTTTTACCCGTTCCCCTTTCACCAATAAGGAGACACAAATGCGAGAACAGATAAGTGAAAAAATAACAGTTTACTAAAAAATGAACCAGCAATAGGCAAAATAACAGTAAATAATCACTAGATGCAAAGATGCTGAATCCTGTGGACTGCCCAGGAACAAAGGAAAAAAATGGTGGTGAAGCCCCTCCCCCAGCATGGCGACCTCCATAAAAGACTGCATGGTCCAAAGGACAAAGCCAGCGTGGTGGAGAAGCCCCACTCGGCTCAACCTTCCCCCTAGGAAAAAGCCAGGAAGGTGGGAGCTTATGAAGAAGTTCTGGTAGCACATAGGGGGTGCCAGTGCTTTCCAGGGCAGCTCCAAACCTGCGGTGTCTATTTCTCTGCTTCTCTTTGAAGGGCTGGACCCTGTTGGTGCCAGCCCTGTGG
This sequence comes from Aphelocoma coerulescens, assembly GCF_041296385.1. NCBI lineage: Eukaryota > Metazoa > Chordata > Aves > Passeriformes > Corvidae > Aphelocoma > Aphelocoma coerulescens. The sequence goes on along the minus strand of NC_091014.1, from coordinate 22,366,791 downwards.
GTCGGAGTTACTGCTGCATTGTGGGGGAAAGAAAATGGACTTGCCAGGCACTGAAACCCGCAGCCCTGGCCCCAGCAATTCTGGCTCCACAAATGGAGGTTACCTTCAGCAATCATGGCCAAAAAAGGTGTTCCAAAGCCCAGGAAAAAAAAAAAAAAGGCAAAGTAGAGCTTCTGCCTTTCTTTGCCTCAGCTTCTCAGTAGCTCAGCAAGAACAAAAGGGAAAGAGGTTCTGTGTGAGCGTCCTCCTGCTCTCAAAGGGATCCTGGCATGCCCCCGCCTCACTAACCCAAGGCCAGACACCCTGACTCCACTCCTGGCCCTCAGATCTAAAAGAGGCAGTAACAGTGTTGGGCAGGTTGGCCTAGCATAGATATGGAACACAATACGCATTTTTTGGGTTACCCAGGACGCTAGCCTGTAACTGAAGCTAGAGATTAAAGTAATTATTACAAGTATATGTTACAGACTCTAATAGACAAGTCGTCTCATAAATACACCTGTAAAATAAATATCCTAGATAAACTGGTAGCAGAAGGTATAACTCCTTATGAGAAACTCCTCATGAGAAGTGCGGGAATAAAATTTGATTTTTAATGCATGGATGAGCAGAAGTGGGAAACAGCAGAAAGCTGACAGGCAGTTTGAGAAGAAAATGAACAGGTTAACTTACTTCAGTAGCTAATATAATCAAAGTACATTTCCTTCTATAATACAATGAGTCGTACAGGTTTCTGAAATACGACATTTTTAATCCTGCTCGTCCATTTTTTTGTTTCATTGGGTGAAATAGGCCCACTGAGATAAAAGCAAAAGTAAAAAGGAATGCTTTTATCTAATGGAAACACCCCCCCCCACGCATACACCGGTATTTTATCAGTGAAGAAAATTAATTCTTCCTTTCAGGTCAGTATTTTTGTCTCAGTATATCCCCAGGTAGAATAAGAAGAGAGGTATTTTGGCCCCAAATCCACCAGAATATGATGGGTGTTTGTGATTGTCAGGTAAAATAACATTGCAGAAAATATTTGATCACCTACTTCTTAGAGCAGAGTTGACTTGCATTGTCCTAGATTAAAGTCTAGGCATAGGGAATTCATGTCTTTGCATAGTACCCAGTATAGTCATGCCTATTTCATCTTTGCAAGGTATTTTCTATGGGTCTTTGTATTTCAGGAAATGTGCACTGTTTTTGTCTGCCTAAAAACAAATGGATAATGAATCCAAGACACACTTCAGGAAAGTGAGAAGGTGTGAATGGAACAGCTTCAACAATGGTAGGGAGTTTTGCTCAGTTTTTCAAATAAAAGCTACATATCTATTTATCTCAAGGGCAGCTCCTTAGGGAATAATGGTGGAATCCACAAATATTTTGTGGGCTGGGAGATGCCTATAATAGTATTCTAGCAATGTCAAACATAGTCAGGGGAAACTTAAACTATGAAAACAAAAAATATTTATTACATTAATTGATATGTTTTATCCTATAACTTGTTACATGATAGTTTTTTTCACTGCTTTTCAATTCAGGTATATCCATCTATCCTTCTTTCCTCCCTTTTGTCTTTTCCCAATGAGCCTCTTTTTACAAGAATTAATATTAAATAAAGAAGAAGGTTGCTTGTCTGGAGTTTCTGCAACAGGGACTGGTCCAAGCTGAGGGGGTAAACGTGTGTTACAATGGGCTGCAAAACTGTAGGTGACATTTGTAACACAGAATGAACCCAGAAAGGGCTCTTCTCTTGTGCTGGTTTTGGCCAGGGTGGAGTTAACTTTCTTCACAATGGCTGGTATGGGGCTGGGTTTTGGATTTTTACTGAAAACCAGGTTGATAGTACAGAGAACTTTTTGTTGTTGCTGAACAGGGCTTGCATAGAGCCAAGGTCTTTTCTGCTTTTTGTACTGCCAGGCTGGCAATGAAATTGGGGATGCTTGGAAGGTTGGGAGGAGACACAGCTGAGACAGGTAACCCAAAGTGACCCAAGGGATATTCCAGACCACATGGCATCATGCTCAGTATATAAAGTGGGAGGAAGAAGGAGGAAGGAGGGACATTTGGAGTGATGGCATTTTCCTTCCCAAGTCACCTGCTATCTGTGATGGGGCCCTGCCCTCCTGGGGATGGCTGAACACCTGCCTGCCCATGGGAAGAGGTGAATGAATTCCTTGTTTTGCTTTGCTTGTGTGCACGCCTTTGTTTTCCCTATTAAATTGTCTTTATCTTAACCCATGTGTTCTCTGCCTTTTACCCTTTTGATTCTCTGCCCAATGCTACTGGTGGGGTAACGCAGTTCTTGGTGCTCAAGGCACGAGCTCTGGCGAGCCCCAGGTCAGAGAGAGCCCAGCTGCGTTATTCTGTGCGCTGCAGAAGTGACTTCGCCATCAGGAAGGGTGCTGCTGGCTGAGCTCGCTAGCTGGCTTCTTTGCAGAGGAAACAGCAGGAACGATGGGATCGGCTCACGATGGCTCAGAGACAAAGGAAGAGAGAGGCTGTTCTGGTCTGACTCCTAACAGGTTTACTGTTAGAAGTTTTGCAACCCAAACAAGCTCGGAAGGGATGGAAGCTGATGGGAAGGTACGCGATGGGATGCTCCCCCGAGGCTTGGCCTCAGTTTTATAGGCAATTTGAAAAACGTGGTGAAAGGGGAAAACAACCAATGAGTTACACGCCAGGGGGAGGATACAATATAACAAGAACCACTGGGGGAAACAGAGAGGCGGGAGTTGTAACAGCGAACCAATGAACAACCGAGTAACCGGGAATTTTCCCGAACCGGGGAGGCGGCTTGGACCCGGGCACCGCCCAGGGGGTGCAGCTCAGGCTTCTGAGCCGCCCCTCGACCCACCCTCTGAGTCTGCCTCTTTGGGAAACTCGTTCCGGGGGATGGGCTGGGATTGATTGGCATCACGCTGCCCCAGCCCCGCAGTGGGCTGGGTCACACCAACAGTGGGGTAGTGGGTAAGGTGCTGTGTGGGTCTTGACTGCTGGCTGGGGTTAAACCACAACAATACAAATTAAAAAAAAAGGCATTTAGAGCCAAAATGGGTTTAGATACCTGCATATGACTGCCAATATCATAATTAAATGTTACCAAAATTGTTAGCCACAACAAATTTTGGAAGCATTTTTGTATTTGTTAGGCTTCTAACACTAAAAAAGTCTCATACCGTGTCTCTGGGGTAGGTGTGTGAAGTTAGGTATGTACCAGCATCAAACAGTTCAGAGGAAATAGAGTGGTTATTGCTCTCCCATCCTGCTTCTTTGTAAAGTTTAATCAAGTGTGTGCTTACTATCTAACCTGCAGTGAGAAGGAGAGTGTTGTAGTGGGGATTCCTCCAACATGTATATACAGTGAGGCCTGTGGAAAAGAAATATAAGGACTGATTCTTGGTAGATGTTTTCAGAGAGATGTTTATTTTCCCAGCTGCATGGCCGGCGATCTGCTGAAGAACTGTAGCAATCACGGGACCTGAGGGTCCTTGCTGGGCAGGGAAACACAAAACAATCAATGGGCAACAAGATTGACCAGGGAGTAGGGAAACCCTGTGCCTCCAGCCCAGGGCCCCTCTCCCAGGACCCCGTGCTGGGGAGGAGGAACCCCAACAGGAGAGGAGCCATGTAATATCTAATATAAGTACAGTGATAGATGTGGCAGCAGAACAAAATCATATTCTTCCTCCACCTGATTTACCACACAAGCATAGGTCTAGATTCCTGGTTACCTATGCATGAGAAGAGGATATTAACAACCCTGCCAGTGCTGATCCAGTGTGTTGTTTGCAGACAAACTTGAAGTATTTATTAGTGCATGAGCTGAGCTGCCAGACATGTAGTCTGAGAGTCGTGAACCCACAAGTCAAAAGGCTACTGCCTGTTTCTCTGGAATTATCTTAAAAAAAAAAAAAAAAAAGTCTAAACTTCTTTGATTTTGAATTATGTCATGTTAATTTCAATGAGAGTTCACTGCAGTCTCTAGAGGTGTACTCTATATGTGTTCTGCTAAACTTTTTGCCTTGCTCATGGGATTTAGTAGCCTAAATTCTTCTGAGGATCAGTTTTTACTCTTTTTGCACTTACCAATGAAAGGTGATTTTGCAGCAATGTAAATGGTAAGTGCTTATGAAGGTATTAAGAAATTAGTTTAATATTTAATTTATATTTTCATTGTTGGTTCTAGTTTTTTGATTTTTACTTATTCATTCAATAGACACAACTTCTGTGGCGGAGTCAGCAGTATAAACAATACTAATTCTAATACTTATAGAAGTGGAAAGACAATGAAATCATATTTAATTCAAGCCAAGATAACTTCATTCGCATTCATATCTAGTTAAGGTAATGTGTTTGTATTGCCAGACAGAAAATATCTAGTCCTAAAATGAAAGAGAACTGACATCACAGCTGGTATATTTTCAACAATGGAACATTTATGCAGGAGAAAGTATTTAGAAGAACTGATGTTTTCTATGACTTGCTGTACCAATGAAGCATACTAAAAAAAATACTAGTCAGAAAATGCTGAAAGCACTCATAGTGCCTTAGTTGTCTTTATTTTACACTTTACATTCTGATCTTGTGTACAAGCCTTCATATATGCTTCTTTTAATGTGATAGCTACTACTTTCATATATTTTTAAATAATGTTTTTGAAGTTATACCTCCAAGACTAAATCAAAATAATATTTTTTTGTGGGTCTGGATTTAGTCTCAAAAAATGCAACAGAAAACTTTCTTTTATGGGGTCAGTTTAAAGCATTTTGATCATAACATGAAGTATGTTTCAGCAACTGCCTGAGTGTTATGAGCATCTTTGTACAGAACCTTTCTCATTATTTCCTGTTCCTCTGTGGTTATCAGGTCTTCATAAAAGTTTATAAAATGCAGTACATTACAAAAAAAGAAAATATTAGAGAAAGAGAAACCAAATGCTGTAGTAACTCCTTAATAACTAATTGTGTATTTCTGTGTCTCAATGAAAACAGTCTGGAACAACAAGAACTGATTCTTCTGCTCATTTTAACTTTCGTAGTGGTTTACAAATTCTGTCTTGACACCATGTAGACGAAGGACAGCTAAGCAAAATTTAAGCTATCCATGTAGAAGGACATGAAGAAAGTGTGAAGAAGCACCAAAAAAAATTGATATAAAGAAAAGAGATCCTCTGAAAAAGAGCTTTTTGTAAAAACTTGGCTAGACTTACTGCTAAGGCCAGCAGTGAGTTTCTGATAATAAAATCTGCCTTTCTTTTTCTTCCCTCTGAAAGAGTGTTGTTTCATCCCATCTTCATTGATTTGATCATGAGAATACAGGAGATCTATGCAATTCTGATGTATCATCTCAAAAATAAGCCTTATAACAGCAATGTGGATAAGGGCAAATTAAAAGTCTCTGAATCCTGGTAACAGCAAGATGGGATTGATTTATGCCAACCCGATTCAGAGTTGCCAAGTGTTTCAGAAGATCTGTCTTTCTGACCCTTCTATTATTCTGTACTTTAAAAACATTTCCTGCTTTTTTTGTGTGGCTCTTGTGCATTTCTTTTCTGTGAACAAAATAGTGCTGGGGATGCATGATGATTAGTTTACTGAACTGTGACTTCTGGTCACATGTGATTCAAGATACCACTCATAAAAGAGCAATACCTTAGTTCAGAAAAAAATGCTCAAACTTTATGACAACGGAGAAAAACTTATGGAAGAGCAGAAGAATAGAGGAACTTTAATTCAGTCTATTGTAGCACTTGTCTGAAGTGAGAAGTCCTTTATCAGCCTGAATCTTGTTGCTGAAAATGTTTCTTGACATAGGCTTCAAAATTTCACTCTGGTGAAGTACAAAGCAGTTTAACTATTCTAGTTCAGTACATGCAGAAGGTGGCAACCTATTAGACCTGATAGTAACTCATTTAATATATATGATGAAGAGTAATTTTTTGTTGTTGAATACTCTGCTACAATACCAAGTATTGAAAAATTCCTACTCTGTTGCCCACTGCTTTCTTAAGCTGAAAAATCAATGATGGCATGCCAAAAAATCAATTTTTGGAGCATATTCCTCTACTTCCAGGTTCTTTCTCTCTTATGCATATATTTCCTCTGGTTGCCATCAGTACTCCCAATAAAAAAGATGTTTAATGTTTATCATTTGTGACAGGAGAGACAAAACAAAACCAAATTCCTGGACTAATTCTGACTGCAAAGCTCTTGGGTATTTGGGCAGTGAATTGTCAGGAGGGATAGGTTGTATGGTCTTGGCATTTGTTGAGCAACTGAGAGCTGTCTGAAATTTTAAATAACTGAGTACGTATAAGGTTCTTGACAAGGCTGCTACTCAGTGACATATTTTTCAGTGACAATTTCAGACAATTCATGTAGACTGGAATTATGTTTTCTTGAGCCAGCAAGATTGAAGAATCACTTTACCAGGGTGGTGCTCTTTCCAAGCTTTAGTTCCTGGGCTTTGGCTCAAACACCTCAGGAAACCTTTTAGTGAAGGCTATTAAGTAACAGGGCAACTTGTATTTCTCTCTGGTTCCTATTGTAGTTTTGGGAGCTTTATTCATGTGGTATTAAATCACTGAAAGATTATATCCTAAAATGCCCCAGCCGTGAAAGCTATCTCAAGATAGCTCCTCTGTCATGTGACAAGCCCCACTAGGATTATCAGTTATTTTGACTTCACACTTACCAATTTTTACAGAAAATTTTTCGTAAGATTTTTCTTAAATGAGCTCAAGCAGTGGAAGCATCAATTTGCTCCATATTGTCCACTCAGTAAATATGTCTGAGCTTAATTATAACCTGATCTGTCCATGACTAAATATCATTGAATTAAATGATGTCTTCTGGGAATTCATTAAGGTCAGTGACTTAGTGGAAAAATGGAATTAATATGTTTAAGAAATAAAAGGATTTAAGGTAACCCTTTGATTTCCCAGCCGAAGATTATGCTGAAACTTTTGACCAACATTTTTAATAGCAATCTCTAAAACTGAAGAACTATCATGACTGCTGAGACATACAGTTAGAAGGTGATAGCATTTGGATTCTATTCTGAGCTCTGACATTTAGTTGCTTGATGATTTTAAAGAAGATATTTGAGCCTCAAGTTTTGAAAATACTCTAATTGTTTTGCTAAACCTTAGGTATTATGTTAAAATTTATGCTTTCTTTTATTTTCAGAAGAATTCCACTAATTTCCTTAAGTGTTGTGTGGGTGTATCACTTCTCAAATCCACCTCAACAGATATGCCTGTGGTTTTTTGAGGAATTTCCCAACACTACCATCAAAATCAATTTCTCTGACTGACCAGACATTAGATTTGGTAGCATGACTCAAGGTTCACCTAGAGACCAATTTCTGGAGTGAAGAGGACTTTGTGGGAAAAACAGACAGAAATGTCCTGTGGCATTTGGTGGCTTGGTAGACTGTCATGGTACAGTGTAAGCCGACTAAATGGGCTTTTCTGGAGGCTATAATGAAGGCTGTCTGTGAAGTCCTTGTTTTTCATGAGGCAGATAGACTGGAAATCTGTTACCCATCTCACAGGTGCTAAAACTGTATAGGCAAGGAGTCTGAGGTTGGAGACAAATTCAAAATCAATGTCTTTAGTATTTGCAGTCTATATCTACTTCATGTCTTACTTTTCTTGTTCATCAAATAAGAATTATTCTGAACTCAGGAGTTCATAAGGAGCTTAAATACATTAATGCTCTTACTTCAGTATTAATAGGCTTGTTTTCACTCCTGAACATACTCAGTTTTTCCAGTATGAATTTTGCATCAATTATTTGATTTGTCCATATAAATGCATTTTGTCTGAACAGAAGAATGTGAATGAGAATTAGAGTTAAGATGTAGTCCTAGTTCCAGATGATTTAGAAGTTATAAACAAGAACTAACAGAGAAACCATAATCTGTAACAGGCTGAGTAATGGTAAATAATACCAGATAAGGCAGCCACTGGTGAGTAAAGAGAAGCAAAATTCTGCAGTTCAATATACATCCTTGAAGAAAGTCTTGCATACTACTTATTCCAGATGGTTACTTTGAAATCATAACGAGGCTTCACATAGCAATCTTGTGATCTGAATATTGGTCAGATAAGTAATGACATCCTTCACAGTTGATCAAGAAACTTACTGCAGTGAATTTGTATGTATATTGTTTATGAAGGAACCTATGATTTAAACATTTTGAATTCTAACTGCTGGACAGTTAGACTTACCTTTTAATTGCTTGACTATGAATAAGTTACTTATCAAACTATTCATATAAATATAATTGTCTGAAAAATCCAGGTAAGATTCAAAATTTATAGATAGACAAGTTACAGTGTCTGTGGCCATTGGAGGAAGTGAAATTCCAGATGAATCACAGGTCAGTGGACAAGCCAAGAGCCAGTCAGTTTTTGACATCCCTGGTATCTTTGGAGACCGGGCAAGAGCCTGTATGAGAGGCATTCATGGGAGGACCCAGCATATGTGTCTGTGACGTGGAATGGAAAGTGAAATATGTACAAAATTTTAAGTATTTAGTGTATTTGTTACATGTATATTTCCCAAAACAGGTTAGACAGCCATATATGACTTAGTTCTGCGATCTTTGCAAAGTAAAATTAGTTTTCCTTCAGAAAACAAGCAAATTGTAGTTGGTGATAGGACCAATACATTGTCTTTTCTTGCACTGCCTGCCGTGTATGTAGAATATGTACAAGATGCTCTATTTGTTTATGCAGATAAAATCAGATCACTAATTTTAAAATTCCCTGACTCAAGAAAAGCATTGTATCTCATCCCCTTTTTAACTTTATCCATCACTATGAAAAAGTAGACTTCTTTGGAAAATTAAGATTAGTAATGATGATCACCATGCCTGTGTTGTTCTATTATGTGTGCTCACTTTCATATTTCTCATCTCATCAGTAATCATTTAATTTCCTCTGGGAAACACACTACCACTGTACAGTGATTGTATATTATTTTTCTACCAAGCAATGTGTGAAACTTAATGCCTCAAGACAATAAAATCATATTTGCTCAAAGTGAGTTTATGTGTATGAGAAAGACGGACAGAAACAGATGGAGTGAAAACAAATGATGCAGGCATTTAAAATACAATATAAAACCAAAATAAAATACCAAATGTGTGGATGTTGCTTTTGCACTAATACTTTCATTTGCAAATGAATAACTAATTTAGAGGGATCTGAACAGGCTAGTAGAAAAATGACATCTAGAATTCTACTTCAATAGATATTGCAGGCAGCTTTGCCCCTTGAAGGCTGTATCCCTCATCATAAAAGGCTACTTGGGAAGCTGAAGTAGTTCTCATTTAGGACTTTGTGGCATTATTCCCTCAGAGGTGTGATAAAACAAGGACTTCAAGTAAAAGGAGGTTGTTTAACATTGCCCTATTCTTGATAGACTTTCCACAACTGGATTCTCTCTGTGACTACTCATTCTTAACTGATAAATCTTAATAAGGGTTGAGAACACTACTGACACCAGTGTTTGTTCACTGTGGCCTTGGATTTCGACAGGAGTTCAGACAGTCGTTTCCACAGATGTGTTTCTTCTCGACAGTCTTCTGAACTACCTGCCCCTTCAGCTGGAAATGTTATTGTATACAGAGGAGGAAAGGCCCTACATGGTACTACTGTTGTGTTCTCCACACACATTTGTTCCATCGATCCTAACTTCAAAGCAGTAATGTTTCTAAAAGAGAGGCTAAACGCTGAAGCACAAACACCAGAGTTCTGGATTCACCCAAAGTGCATTTTGCACTCCAATGTGTTACAACCTCAGGAAGTTTGTCTATCTTATGCTTTCATTCTTAACTATAGGGGAAGCTTGTTCTTGCTTTCTAATGGAATGATTTTGTGAATTATTTTTTCTGGCTTATATAGTTACTTTCCCCTGGCTAAAAGTTTTCTCTAGGTCTTTTAATGTTGGTTTTTTTTTTTCAAAATCAGAATCCCCTGCAAAAAGGCCAAACTTCAGAAGGCAAATATATTTCTGCTTAATCAGATTAGGAAGTTTGATTTAGGATGTAGTATTCAGAGATTGATGTATGGAATACTTCCTGTATATAGAGACATACACATACTGTTATATAACTAATATGTAGAAAAGTTCTAAAAAGTGAAAGTGAAATAAGAATCCTGATTGAAGCAGGATGGCAGAATTTGTTGTCTTTTTAACGTAAGGACCCCTTAGAAATTTACCTTAAGCTTCAGAAGAGTCTTCTGAAGGGTTTGTGGGGTTTTCTTTACTTGGCATAAAACAGAGAGGTAATGCATTACAGAGGATTTACTCATATCACAAGGCAATTCAGAGGAAGATAGAATAATCAAACTTTGATATTACCTCTGCTTAATCTGAATATTTAGTAACTTAAAATTCTGTATTTTGATAGTACTCAGCAAATTGCCCATAGATTTATTTTTCCTCTCTCTCTTTTGAAAATTGCACTAATGTAATTGTAAACTGTTATAGATTAATCAAGTCTGATGGAATTGCCTGAGTACATGACCTGGTGAAGGTATCTAATCACCTACATGTAGATAAAGCAAAGGGAGAGTTTGTAACACTGGCATCAAATTTTACTAGATTTTGCACAATCAGATACCATTTATATGTACAAAAATCAGAATTAGCCATTTATCAAAAAGAACAGTTATCTGATTTTTAATCTTGTTAATGTGCAGCCTTACTGGTCTTGTAACAGTCTGGAAGAGAACATGTTAACCTCTAAAAGTCTGCTACAAGGTGAAAACCCTAGTAGTAATAAAAAAAAAACCAACAATGAATTAAGATGAAAATAACTTACATCAAAAACACTAGTTCCCTGAAAGAGATATTCAAAATTAATAAGAGTTGAATTAAGAAGCTATTTAAAGTTTTGGTAGTTTCTTTGTTTTCTACATGCACCAGTACAGGAGTGTATTTTTTCTCTCCTGCTGAAATTTGTTGTGTGTGTATTAGAAAGATTCTGAAAGAGTTTAGAGAAAGTTTGGAAATATTACATGGCAGAAGTTGGCAGCATCTCATTTCTTCCCAGACTCTAGCTGTGAGAGTAAGTTTCACTTGTCCTGTTTAGTGTATGGGTGGAGATGCTAAAAATCCTTGGCTTGTGTGGTAGCAGATCAGTTCCTTTAGCCAGCAAAGCATAAACGCTTTCTGATACTAGTTCTGGGTAATTCTGTGTTCCCCATCCCCGAGGAACTGAGCAGCTGAAGCTATTGGAAGGAGGAGGGGTGGAGGACTCATAGGATGGTTACACAAAAGCGGACAGAAAGAAAAAAGAAAGCAGTGAATTTAGTGACAGGGAACATGGGGAGAAGTGAAAAGTTTAGTAATTATTCTGAAATGTCAGAATCACTAATGTAGATAATGAAAGACTCTTAAATGCCAGAGGTGAGAAAAAGGATTATTTACATTAAATGTACTGTGTCAGCATAAAATCTTAGCTCTGCAGCACACCAGTCCTCCTAGATTAAGATTTTAAATTAATGTGAAAAAAAATTTCTTCCTCTTAGGTACTTATTTTATGAGTTAATTAAATTTTTATAAATAATTGAGAAAAGCAAAAGCACTATCATTCTATGGAAAATGTTGGAAGTAGGAGCACCATGGCAGATGCTGTCTCTAATGCTGGAGGTAAAGAAGGGTCAAAGGGTGGTGACAGCTGGGAGACTACACTGGGAAATTTTCACTGTATGCGTTCATAGAAAAGCTGCTTTGCTCTTACCTAATGATATACTTTTCCATGTTCTTTCCTACCTTCACGTGTTTTTGTATTTATTTTGTGAGAAAGGGTATATTATTGTGGAATTTATTTAGCTTCTCTAATTTACTTATCTACCAAAGACACAAAGATGAGAGAGGTGACTAATGAAGAATTTTTGGCTCAGTTTTTTTTTTCATGCTTTGTAAAGACTGTCATGCAGCACCCACAAAATAGCAGCCCTCAAAAAAGCCTACCTGAATGTAAAATTCCACATGTTCAAAAGGAATTCAGAAATAAAACTTAGATCCGTTATATCCAAGCCAGTGTAGAGAAAGAGCCACATGGTGTAAAAAGCTGTGCAGTAAGCCTGGGAATTCTGTGGGTTAGGGCTGTCACCAGAGAAGCAGCTGGAACAGGACACTGCAGCAAGGGAGAGTCTGTCCTGTGGTTCTTCCAGCCCATAAACTGGAGAGCACCTCAGGTTGTTTAAATGTGCAGTAGCGATGCTCTCAGTGTCCTCTCCAGAAAGGTCTCTGAGCTTTGGTTTTTGTTGCGTGTTTGTGTCGTGGAGTTCTTACCATTACCATTACCACTTACCATTAATGATGCACTGCCTTTGCAAGTGCCTAGTTACATATCCACTCACAGTTATGTTAAAAATGTTAATAGCTGATTGTATTTTGAATGGACAAGAAGGCAAAAATGTCAAAGCTTTGTTCCAAAACTTGGTGTCATGGGCCACTCTGCATCAGTGCTGAGAGACCAGTTCTTTCCCCTCCAACACACCCACAGTTCAGAGGACATCAGCACCAACGCCGGCCGAGTCCAGCAAGCAGCAGGAGGAAGCAGCGGGTGGCAGAGCTGACACTTCTCATCTGCAACCAGAACTGCTCTCTGAGCTCCCACCTTCCTGGGAGGGCTTGCTGCCATCCTTTCTCTTTGCCTCCCAGACCGTGTGGTCACCTTCAAAAGCCACCCTCTTGGAGGGAGGGCCAGACACCATTTCCCCTTTGTCTCCCTATTCCCCTTTGTCTCCCTACATGTGGTCAGCAGTCGGGGCCACCATCCTGGAAAGAGTATTTCTGCCATTTTAGGAGTCTCTTTCTTCTGAGTTTGTGAGATTTAACAATTTTGTATCTACTGATAATTTACTGTTAGTTTTTGCCTGTTGCAGTTTCGCTTGTTAGTAAAGTGTTATTTTTTTCATGTATCTATTCATATTTCATTTCCCCTTATTAGTGGAGGGGATTGGTTAAAACAAAGGGGGAGAACTCATTTTAGAGTGTTCCCCTTTAAATTGTCTAAAGACAAGACCCTGACCCATGTGGAGTTTAAGAATTTCCAGAATAGATGTTCAAGTGAAGTGAGAAATATTTTGAAGATTTTTGGCTGTTTGCTAGTTCAGAAGAGATGGTCACTTAAGATAAACCTATCAGGTTGCCTTGGATGTTCATATTCGCTGTCTGAATTGCTCTGCTTTATTGGATTTGTGCTGGCTGTTTAATATTGCCTTAGTGTACCAGAATGGTAGTGCAGTTTTTTCCTTTTTTTTTTTGAACCATTTCAGTTAGCATTTTAAACACTCTGTTTTTACAGATGGTTTAAGCTTGTAAAAGCAATTATGTTTTTACTGTGTGGTTCTGTTGACAATCTGCTTGTTGTCAAGGACTACAGACAGTGAATGCTACTTATTTTTCACTACTTTGGAATCCAGGTTTTTTCAGTTTTTTTCCCTGCATCATTTGCAAATCCTCAATTAAATTTTATTGGTGAGTCTTCAGTGATCACTCTATGTATAATTTAAAGTATACACTTGTGTTCTCAAGCTTGTTTGGCATTTTTGAATGGAGGACTATTGGTTATATTTTGCTATATGCAAGCATGACTGGAACAGACCTGTTGCCACAAGCTTTCAGAAATGAGTTACTAATGCTTTAAGATATGTGCAGATATTTATCTGAGAGGGACAAAAAGTTATGCTTAAATGAAAATGCTTGTTTGGAATTTAAATAAATGAAACTTGCTCATTTAAGCACTATCTTTCTCTGCAAGGTAGTCCAATTTTGCTATGAATAACATTAAATAAGAGTTGTTCTCAGTATCATGGTCCTGAGAATTTTCACTACCATAAGAAGGAGCTAACCTTAAATCAATATTGTCAGGCACAGAGAAGTGCTCTGATGTTCAAAACTACTAATTCCCTGGAAAACCAGACTGCTTTTAAGCACTAACATATAGATTTTTTTGCAGCTTTCAAGACAACTTTAAGCACTGTAATAAATGGCCTTTATTTACATATTGCTGAATTCTGAATACTGTTCAGAACTGTTTACTTCTTTGCAATATGCAAGTGGCATGGGACACATTTTCACTTTCTCAAGAAAAAAAGAAGGAAGATTTATCTACCTTACACAGTGTTGCCTAATCTAATTAGACAACTTAATGTATGGCCAGTCATCTCTTTTAGAAGAGTTTCTTTTCTGAGTCTAAAGGGACCAGAGTATTGCATGATAATTTGTAACGTAACTTTTTGGCACAACATAAAATGAACAAAACACAAACTCGTTTTGCTTCAGCTGCTTTACATGCTTCAATAAATTAACTATGAATGTGTGATATACAGATGAAAATTAAATATCAGTGCAGAAATTATGTTGCTTTCTGGGCAATGGCTAATGCCTACCAAAGACAAAACATTGAGCACTGGTGCATGCAGCTTTCACATCTTCAAGCCAAGCCAATTTTCTTGCATTGTCTTGAAAAATAAGGTTATGAGTTGCAATCTTCTAGATTAAAAAATGGGACTATTCCTTGTCATGCTTGCAAGCAAAAGTAATAGCTCCTACAAATCCAAATGTAGAAAGGATTGTTTCTTTTAATCACATACTGGACTTGAAGTTGATGCCTTTTTAAATTCAGAGGTTATTTGTTAAGGAACTTTTATAATTTGCAGCAGCGCCAGTTCAGTTTCCAAGTGGTCCAAGAAGTAATGTATTTCTCCAGAAGATGGGCAGCTCTATTCCATTACTTTCCTACCCTCCTTCTTTTTTGTGTGGAGCCTTTCACAGTACAATCTTTTCTTAAAACCATGCAGCTCATTTCTTATATATTATTTAAAAGATAAAAGACATTATTTACAAACTAATGCTAAAAAAATTGTGTTTCTCAAAAAAATTGCCTTACATTGTGTACTAATTATTATAATTTCCACCACTTCTGCTGTGATTTCTTTCTCTAATTATAGTAATTATATTAAAGGCAAACAGTGCTTGAAGTTATTGTACATTTTTTCTTTGTATTTTTTTATCATTCCTCCTGAAAGAAATATTGGGATTGCAGGTGACTGGAATTAATTCGGCAATAGCAGAAGTGAGGGTATATAAAGACTCTTGTATCCTTAAGAATTGCAAAGACTTTATGTAGTGAGCAATCCATCCATGAAAATGTACAGTGTAGAGCAGAACACTATCAGTTAAAAAAATGAAACATGAAAGTTGGCACCCAGGTTCTAAATGATATTGCATCCTTCTACACCATTAAAAAAACTGTAAAACAATCCCCTCCTATTGACATATAAAGTGTATATAGGAAATGCAGAGAGAGTAACGAGCCTTTTCTTAGTGATTGGGGCACATCTGTTTGGGGTAGCTGTATCATTGGTTATAGCTGCACATGGTAGAAATTGACTAAAGGCCACGGGAGTTTTCTACAGCTTTGCCAGTTGGGAATCTGTTCCATTATATCAAAATTTAGTCATGACTGATAATCTATTCTCATTGCCAAAGCTTCCAATTCTGCCAGTGAAAAAATTTCTTTTAACATGGTTATTTCTGCAGTGAAATTTAGAAATCACTAAGGCTTTCTATTTGGGAGGACAACAAGGAATCTTCTTCAAGGCATAGTATTTAGCAAGCTGTCCTGGGTTGAGGTGTATTCTATTACCATCCTCATGAGCTGTGGAAATCAGGTGGGGCAGTGTTTCCTTGCCTCCTCCCCCCAGACTATCTTGCTGTTAATGGCCCATCATTGTCCTGCTGCATGACTCAGAGATAACTCCCTCCAGACTATCTTCTGTTAATGAACCCATCAATGCCTGGCCTTATGACTCATTACCCCATTGTGAGATGCTCCACCCAGAGGGAGGAACCAAGCATCCCATCATGGATATAATCTGAGATTCCAAACACCACAGACACCCTTTCCACTCAATTCCCAGAGGACAGGGGCTATATAGCCACCACTGGATCTTCTGAGGAAGAGCAGCCTCTTTCTACAGGATCACTACTTCAACAGAACCACATCCACCACTTCAGGAGGACTGCAGCCACCATTTTATTGGACTGCTACCACAACCCTGACTAACAGGGTGTCAGGTTGTATCTTGACTCTGTCAGTTTCTGTCAGTTTGAACCAGTGTTTTCTTTTTATTTTTTTTTCTCCTTTTCTTTAATTTCCCTATTAAATTGTTATTCTGACTTGGTGACCCCCACTGGTTTGTTTCCAAACTAGTACACAAGACAATGGGCTAGTGTTTCCTGAAGGAAAGTAAAAATCTATAGTCCTAGCCATTGGTCTCCACTGCTACTTTACCTAGTAAAGTCAAGTATTCATCTGAAATTACCCAAGCCTAACAAATCACTATATTTTTCAGCTACTATTACTCTAAGTAGGAGGACAAGGCTATTTTGGCTGTACTTCTTCATGTCTAAAGATTTAGAAAATTCTTTCTTCTGCTTCTTATGGATTTGCACGGCAAACATTTCTGGCAGTGGTCAGTGACCCATAAGATGTTCTGCTGTCCGTTACCTAAGGCCCAAGCTGTAAAAGAAGAACATGCCCTGAGTGCTAAGAAAGTATGCCGGTCTTCATCTGTCTGTGTGCCACTTCTGGCTGACAATCTGTTGCCATTGAACATAACCTCAGTGAATGCAAGACCGTGTGAACCAGTATATGCATACATATGTTAAGATAATATGAATCTGTCAGATATCTGAATTCATGATCCCAGGTTTGATTTCAGATGGAAAAAAAACCAAACCAAACCCCACAAAGTAAAGCTTCTACAGGAATAAAAGTTACTTCTGTAATTGCTGTGTCATTTGTGTATATACTTTTACAGTGTGTGACATGACCCAAAGTTACATTGGTCAAAATCATTGAGTATAAACATTAATTAGATAGGGGATGGTGAATGCATGTTAAATTAAGTAGAGAATTTATGCACAGAGAGATATTAACAGCCATATATATAGTGCAGTGTTAATGACTCAGTAAGATTTAACTCCAAGTTTTGGTACATTAAGCTGTGTTACATACACATTTAAAATAGATGAAATGACTCTGTCAAATGTGCACAGGTGAGACTGACAGGTAGTGTTTCATTGTCGTCTTATAAGATTGCTGACAAGTTAAGGGGCTACTGTTTGGCTAGATGAGTTTTAGATGAAAGATCTATATAGACAAGTCAAAAGTTTACTTGCAACCAAAAACCTCATTGAACAGCTTTTGAAAAACAATTTTTTGTCCATATCAAGATGGGCTCTATGAAGATTGTACTATGTGAGAGACTGAAATGCTAAAGGGTTGATGGCTCACACAACTGGCCATTTGCAAAAGCATCAGGTGCATTGCTGAGGCCAGGTTTGCAGCCCCCAGCCAGAGAGCGGAAGGAAGAGAGATTTTGTGTGTGTGTGTGGTAGAATCTCTGTGCCACATAAGACAGAGGTTTAGCAACAAGCTGCATTTTGAGCCAGATGAAGGAAAAAACCCATAAGAGATTCTGCTATGTGGGATAATGCTCCTTATTTTGTCAGTGTCTTCCCTTACACTACTGGTTCAGATGTAGAGCTCCCGTCCAGGACACTCATATATAGGCATGAAGGTATTCATTCCTTCTGATGGGTCGTTACTGGCTTAACTACACTTGCATAAGAAGCAGCTGTCATGTCCTAGCAGGGATCATAAATCACCAAAAAACACCCAGAGTACCCCCAAACTCTTTCTGGGGCCTTCCACCAGAGGACTGTGCATAAATCAGTGTTGCAAAAGATCTGCAGTGCTGCATCAGATAGTGTAAAACTCCCCCACCCAGGGGAGCTACCTGGGCATTCCTCCAGACAACCTGGATGTATAATAACACATTGAACTCAATGTTTGTGGGCTTCCCTCACACCTAACAGATCAAGTCTGTGACTATCACTTCAACCAAGCAACAATCAAGTCTCACTGCTGGATCCACAGCTGGCAATATATATCCTCTCTACTGTCTGCTCTTATCCTTTCCCTCCCTCCTTTCGTTTGCTCTGGGTAAAGTCAAGTCATGGACATAATAGCATGGCTTCTGATTAGTTCACTGGAGTGTCGGATAGTTTAAGGGTAATTTTCACATCTGGAAATGAAAGTATTTAGTAAAAACAAACTTCTATAAAATAAAGAGAAAAGCTGTATCAACTACTAGAGGAGGAGACAAGGCTTATAACCTTTCCCATGAGCTAGTCATTAATTACAGTTAGGCATGGGGTACATTTGGCAAAGCTCCCTAGGTCTCCATTTTCATGTTGTAGTGCATACAGTCTTTTAATGGCTTCCTCTGAAGCCTCTGTAACACAGCTGTAGCTGTAATGTAAAAAGAAATCATGCATGGACAACACAATGGATTAATCACTAGAACTCTGTATCATGCTGTAGAAGTTATGTCTTTCTCTTTGCTCTGCATCATAAATATAAGTATAGTAAGATGACTGTTCATAATGTGACATTATAATACTTTCAAGATTCCTTTGGAAAACCTATTCAATTATTTCCAATGGCAAGGAGAAATGAAGTGCTAGTGTTAGTACATTAAACTAATAGTTTAAAAAAAAAAGCACAGGTATTAAGATGCTACACTAATCATACATGGCTGCTTATGAATTTCTCATACTAAGGTGGTGTTTCACTATAAATGCCTTTTAACATGGAAAAAACCCCAAAACCCTCCTGATGAATTTTCTTTCTTAGATTCTTTACCACAAGGGGGGGATTCTTCCAATATAACTTTGCTGCATAGCTAGTACATTATCTTATGCGTGCAGATAGAGAAGCACCCCTGCAGAATCATTGACTCCTGATATTCTAGACCTTTCTCTAAGATAATTGTCTAGTCACTGACTATAGAGAGAGTGCACAGACTCCCACTGAAGTTATTGTCTATTCTAATTTTAGATGTCTGTGGTTCTCTGTGTGACCTAGTCACATATCAGGTGGTGATCCTGTGAATTTGTACACTTAGGGAGACACTTAAATCTAGGTGTCATGACCCAGAACTGAATTCTAGAAAGAGATCATATTTTCATTGCTAAATCACAGACGATTAGGGAGAAAGAGCATAATGAGAGATCAAAACCAAAAGAGAACAGAGAATCAATCTGCAGCTTCCTCATTAATTACCATATTATGTGCAGGCTTGAACTTTAGTAGTTCAGAGTTTCTCTCTTATCCAGAGAAGAAGTTTCTCTCAAACAGAGAGGACTCATAAGAAGACTTCTTGTGATATTCTGCAAGGATTGGACTAGACTGTATGCTGTTCAGTTTCTTTTTCAAATTTTTGAAAGTAAACTTAAAATCACTGCTAACATAATCACTACATGTCCTGGGATCATGGCAGCAGAATAATTTAGAATCTTTTTGACTGGATGAATGACTGCAGCATATTAAAAAAGAGAATGCTGAAATGCTGCAAGGTATAACTAGACTGTATTTAGAAACCAGACAAGAAATTAAGGATACCAGATGACCATATCTGGAAACTGGTGACTCTAATGAATAATGTAGTCTCAGTTCCCAATATGATGCTGTGGTAGGAGAGACAATGCAGACTTTTAAGCAATAGAAAGAGGTTTAAAAGGGAAGATGAATAATGATGATTTTATCTGACTGCAGTGTTTTTCTGATACTGGAAGACTCTATGAATTTCTAGCATTCTCAGTCTTAATGTAAATTTAAAAAACTTATGAAGAATAAAAAAAAATCATAAAAGGTATTAAAAAGTTGGATACTCTTGAGACTTAAATAGCTTGATTTTACAATGTATCAAAAAGAAAATGGAATCATTATTCTTTTACAATGTTTGTGTAAGTATCTTCATAGATGGAAAATGTCAGTTACTCTATTTTTAAAGCCATAATAAGAACCACTGACTGGATCATGAAAACAGACACATTTGAATTTGAAAATTTAGTTATCCTCTTTAATTGAAAAGGTAATTAAGCCCTGGAACCAACTGTCAAATGAATTGTAGAGTATCCATCTCTTAGTATCTTGGGTTTGAGAATGAGTGATATACAGAGTGATATGCTTTACTCGAATGCAAGTTTTCCTGTAATTAGGACATAAATCATCAGGCTCGATACAAAGATTACTGGATGAAATGCAGCACCAGCCAAAAATAAGAGATCACAGTAGTTATTTAATTGTCTCTCCTGGCCTTAATTTCTAAGAAACTGTTAGATATAGTAATGGGTCAGATTCCCAGCTGTCAAAAATTGGAAATAGAGCTCCTGATTTGAGCTGTTTCTGGATTGTTAAAAAAACAATTTTTTCTCTTGTTAAATACACTGAGTACACTACTACAGCTACCATTGGTAAACAGTTCACTGGAAATCTATTCAGGTTTTGAGTGTAATGATAAATTTGTTTTCAGTTAAACTTAATGTGCTGATGCAGTATTTGGTTTGGCTTTCAGTTATTGAAACAAGGGATACTATACTTTTGCAACATTCTTTCACTTAACTAGCACTGACAAAGTATGTCATGAAGAGTCTACCTCAAATCTACTTGTTTCTATCTTTTTCTAAAATACCTTCTTGAATAGAACCTGCCCAACTAAATGTATTTAATATTAGTCACTAAAATTAGAGGAAGAGAAACTGAATGAGACTAGGTCATTAAGTCAAATGATAACAGCTCTAATCCCTCTGAAATTTTTCACATGATGCTTGTAATCTATGCCAATATCCCTAACTGCTTTTTAAAAATTTAAATGCATAGGAGATTTGAAAGTCAAAGGTCTCTGTCTTATTTCAGTAACAGAGTTAAATTAATGTTGCATAAGAAGGAATATTGACTTTATAGCCAGAGCACGAACCAAGTAGGTTTAGTGGGTCTTAATTCATGTCTCACTCACACTGTGGTCTTGGCATCTAACCATAACACTGTAGAGAAGCAGGAGTTTGGTTCCAGTGATATAGGTAGATTAAAGGAAGTTGTATGTAATTTGATCTAAAAGAAGCAGCTATGTATTCAATTTCTTAATAAAGGATCTGTCTCAACTCTGAGATGTGGATTGAAGAGTTTAAAGATTAAATTACTGTTTCATAATCTGCAGAGTTGTTCAAAAAGCCTGGCAGACTCTAATGGAAGCTCTAATTGAAAAGACTTTAGAGGGTCATCTCTCTCCAGCAAAGGAGAATACACAAAAAGACCAGGTCATATAAATGAACTCTTTCTCTGTAAGGATGAAAATCATATTCTTGTTGTTCAGCATACTCACCTTATATTGAGCTCAAATTCAGATCTGTTCTCAAGTATAGACCTACTCCCCACTTGCCTTAGATACAAATCTGAGAATAGCCAGTTTGGGTTTCCAGTGTCTTTTAACATGGGACCAAGTGACTATCTTTTTACAGTGGGGATAAACCATGTATTTGATACTTATTTTAGCAACCACCTGCATCCACTGCCTTTCCAAGAAGGCTGCCAGTGTTGCCTGTGGTGAGAACACTAGGGATCTGAGGGCTTCCCGAGTGAACTGCTTCAGACTGGGGTGGACCTGGCAGCTGAAGGTAGTGGCAACCTATGGGAAGAACTTGGTATGTCAAACTGTTAGGGAATGCAACTGGTGTTGGGTGTGCTACAGGGTGAATATCACACAACTGATGTCTTTTAAAGTAGTATGAAAAGTGCTCTGATGTATTTATATGTCGGGAGAGAACTAGATGAAAAAATAATCAGATTAATTTGTCTTAAATCAAAGCCAATCAGCTTCATAACACGTAAAGCCATGTTGAAATGCATTTTGAGAGGATCCAAAACCTAAACCACTTTCTGTTCTTCACAGATGTTTTGGGAGAAAGATGTATGTAGGAATTTCATATAGTATTTAAGGAAGAATCAAGGTCTGCTCACCTTGGAAAGTTTCAAAAATCATAGATTTTTTTGATGTTAAAGTGAAATGTGTGAGGTATAAGCAAACCAAAACAAAATGATAATTCTGAAGCAAATCTCACTTCAGTTGAAATTACCTACTTTGTCAGAATTCTGACTGAGACCACTGCTACTATAAAAATAATTGATGGGTTACATAAAAGAAATTGTTGACCTTATTCCAGTTTCTATTAAAAATACACACAAAACTCTGCCAAGCTGGCATCTTTGTAGGCACTTTCAAAGATAAGGTCAAGAGCTGAAAGTGAAAAGAGATTGAATTACCCAAAGCAAATATAAAGAGGCATATGCTCAGACAAGTGGCAAACAATTTTATACAGCAACTTGCCTGAAGCAAAAAAATATCATAGGAAAACTAGTCTTCCAGATCTCAGTCAAGAGCAGTGAAAAATTTTTATCTAGTCTGGAATAGTGGTGGAATTGGATGCTGTTTTCTTAGCAAAGATTTAAGCTACTGTCAGCAAGATAGAAATGTTACACTTCTGTCATTTTCTTCGAAGGAAACTGGGCTTTTGAACTATATTTGAAATACAAGTTGTGGGTTAAAAACTATAGGGAAGAAGCTCTTGGCCACTGCCACATTATTGGGGAGACAACAACAAGCTTTTAAAGTCTGTTGAGAAGAATATTACGATTGCAAGCGCTGCATGTTGTGTGTAGTCAGCAAAGGAACTGAATAATGAAATACTCCATATCTTTTGAATGATAACCCTCAGATAAGGTAAGGAAGCAGGTGTTACAAATGCTCAGAGCCCAATTTTCACCTTAGGAGTAATGTCTACTTTTCAATGTTTTGTTGTTTTTATTCCAGTTGGTCCCTGAAAAACAAAAAAAGCCAACAAAAAGCTCCCCAAAATCCCCCCAGAATGTTAAAGATTACCTTAGGCTTTTAAAAACAAGAGTAGCATTATTTTCTGAAAAGGAGCTTAAATTATCATATCAACTGTAACATATATATAAATCAGAATAATTCCATTCTTCTTAAATCTGAAATAGGAAACTGCAAAAACCTCTGTTTTGACCCTATCAAAGTTCTTCCTTTCCCTGAAGTGTTTTACTGCCATAAAAATTTATTAAAATTGACATATTCTTGCAGAACATGTAGATTTTGACAAAACTGGCTTTTTTTCTAGGTGAAAGGAAAGGTCACGGGATGATTTTGTACAGTGCTAGTGAGGAGTACTGTGCCTTGTATACAGCACATGTATCTTCAGGTACTCAATGCCATTTGATTAGCAAGGAATCCTGTATACAACAAAGTGCTTCCCATTGTAAGTAAAAATCAGGTTCATGACCAGCTGAGGAATCTGAATGAGTATAAGTCCGTGGGACATTGCGAGATGCATCCCAGAATCCTGAGGAAATTGGCTGTATGTAGTTGACAAATCACTCTCCATGATATTTGAAGAGCTGTGTCAGTCAGGCACAGCCCCTGCTGAGAAGGGGCTGGTGGGTGCTGGTGGATGAGGGTGCTGGGGGATGAGAGGCCGGACATGACCCGGCAATGTGCACTTGCAGCACAGAAAGCCAAATGTATCCTGGGCTGTATCCAAAGCAGCGTGGCCAGCAGGGCGAGGGAGGGGATTCTGTCCCTCTGCTCTGCTCTAGTGAAACCCCATCTGCACTGCTGCATCCAGCTCTGGGGTCCCCAGCACAGGAAGGACATCAACCTGTTGGATTGAGTCCAGAGGAGGCCACCAAGATGATTAGAAGGATGGAGCACCTCTGCTGTGAGGAAAGGTTGAGAGAATTGTTTGTCCTGTAGAAGGGAAGGCTTAAGGGTGACCTAATTGCAGCCTTCCAGTACCCAAAGGGAGCTTGTTGGAAAGATGGAGAGAGATTTTGTCCAAGAGCATGAGTGACAGGAAAACAGGGAATTGCTTCAAATTGAAGGAGAGTAGGTATAAATTATATATGAGGAAGAGATTCTTTACTGTGAGTGTGGAGAGGCACTGGAACATGTTTCCCAAAGAAGTTGTGGATGCCCCATCCCTGGAAGCGTTCAAGGCCAGGTTGGGTGGTGCTTTGAGCAACCTGGTCTAGTGGAAGGTGTCCCTGCCCACAGCAAGAGGATTTGAACTATATGATTTTTAAGGTCTCTTCCAACCTAAGCCATTCTGTGATCCTATGATATAAAAGGATCCCAGTATCCTTTGCTGCTGTGTGCCCTACTCATGTGGGGGCAGGGCAGAGGGAAGTGAAGCCACAGCTTTTTGTTTTTAACCCATTCTTTCCACTTTTCCACCTTTCTTGCTGCAACAGTCGGTACTATTGTGACTCAGATGCTTCATCCTGAATCTTTGCCTTTCTTTCAAAGGAAGGGCACTAACATCTTGGGATTTTTATTCTGTAAAACATTGCAGTTGGAAAAGTTTTCCTTCCTAATTTGGACTGTAGAACATGTTTGTCTAACTATATCCTGCCACATGGAGTCACCTAACTTTTGTGTACAGCCACACTATTTTTTCCCATGATGGTAGGGCAATTAGCCTCATTGAAATAAAATATTTCTTTTTTCTTTTTCACTTATTATTAAATGAACTTTGAATGCTTAGAATTACTTATCCTTTTAGTACTCCCCCAATCCTTGTTTCAAATCAAACTTAGTTGACAATGAGTTTGTGTTTTCTTACATATTATTGCTAAAATATCAGCGAGCATAGGGCCCAAAACCAATTCCTGAACAATTCACTGTGAGTATATACATGAAATACTGGTTTGCAATTGCATTTTCTTATGTATTATAATAGCTAGCACAGATTTAATATACTTAATTTTGTATTGGCTTATATGTTGTGTGGGACTAAGTAAACTTTCAGAAATACCTAAGCATATTAGCACAATACTGTGACATTTATGATTTATTTTGCTTTTCGAAATTGGATTCCCTTAATAGCTGAACAGATAGTTTCTGTTTTGAGCAGGTAACTCATGCTTATTATTTAAATATATTGTTCTATTGTCTGAACTAAATAAAATAAGAGTTTCCCATCAGGACAAAGCACATCCTCAGGAGATTTCTGAGTCTTCATTCTTAATGCCAAAATATGTTGAAGAACTAGACTGCCTAAATTTTTGTAACAGAATCACTCCCATTTACCCCCTCCTTACTCATAGTGAGAGGACACACTGTGAACTAAATAGATCTAAATAGTGATACACTGGCAGTGAAAATTGCTGAATAATTGCAGAGCACTGATGCTATTACCTCTTACAGAATACTAGCAATAGCTTTCAGCTTCACAGCATTTTTTCTGAGCAAAAGGTTTTGTGTTTTCCAGAAAGTAGTATGGGGTTTTTTGAGATATAATTATGTCTCATCATTCACTGTTCCAGGGAGAAAACTATAGCATACTAAAATCTGAGTAGTGTCTCCGTAGCCTTTATCATATTAGTTCTGTTGAATAATTTCTCTTACATTGTGTCAAGGAAATATATTATCACCTGACATCTCCTGTGAGAGTAATGGGGAAGGAAGTAAGTCTTCTAGTATTTTAAAAGTATTTGGATAACCAAATAGTATTTTAAAAATTAGGTAAATTTTGGGAATTGTTGGGTAACCAGTAAGAGATGGTGAAGGGGATGATACTGGTCTGTAATGATACTTACAAATAATTAAAATAATACTTTTTAATAGCACTTTTTCCTTACAGATATATGCTCTCACTCTTTCCAGTATCACACATAACGAACTACTTTTCATTTTATTCTGAAAATAATTTAATATTTGTAAAAGGTCACAGGGTGACCAGATAAACTAGATAAACTAAGTAAGGGATTGGCTACCTCTTCAGCAGCCTACAGGATGCAAAGACCTTTTTAGGAAGAGCAACAATACTATCAGACATTTTTTCTTGGCTCAGATGGTCACTTAGCAGAAATCTTTGCAAATTTGCCCACAGACTTCTGAAAGTCCTTATCTGAGAAGTTTTAATTTTTACTATAATTGGTGGAAATTTTGCATACCGAATTAACTAAACAATTGCATCACTGAATTGCATTTGGAAAAGATTATGTTACTTGACACTTTTTCATTCTGATCACTCATTTTCTATATGTGGTTTTCTTCTTGTTTTAAATGTTGAAAAAGTTATTAATGAGTGGTGTTACATTGATCAGCTCTGGAAATGAGATTCCCCTATCTCAGATACTTGTGCTGATGGGCCTTACTCTGAAGGTCATGTGCAGTGTGGAATTAGTCTAAACATGGACATACAGAGGAGGCACAGAGCACTTCTGAAGAGAGACATCAAACCAAGTTGACAGTTGGTTTTTTCACATACATCTATTCAGTAGTGTTTCTATTAGTTGTACAAATATATCAAGTACTAACCTATACAGGAATACCACCACAGTATTTCTTCACTCATAAGCCCCTATGATTCATGGCACCTACAGAAAGAAGCTAAGGAATCATAAATTTCTAGCTGGGATTTGAGCCAAGGCAAAAACAGAAGGCTTAGCTGATGAGAATAAGGATTTAGGATTCTTGTCCTACAATAATTAATTATGAGTTTCTTTTAGTTCAGCAGGCAGTGGATCAGGACCTGTCAGACAGAAGGGAATTATTTTAACTCTGCCAGTCAGTGGCAGAATCTTAACAAGGAGTTTTCACAATAAAGAAAAAGCTTTGATTATCATTCAAGAGAAAAGCATCACAGATCAAGAATAGCTGTTTGCCTGTTATCTTCCCTGTGCCAACTTCTAACAGGAAAGCACTGCATTTTGTTATAAAGAAATTTGTGGCTTAAGTTACTTTAAATCACTCACTTTTACTGCCTTCAGACTTAGCATGAATGAAGACAAATTAAAAAACAGAATAAGCAGAGAAAGATGATTGATGGAACTAATGAAGTTTATCTTCTAATAAATCAGTGTCCTGAAGTTAGATTTTCTGAAAATATGAAAGCTCTGGACTGAAGCTTGTGCTATGTGTGGAATGTTCATAAACATGTTTTGTGGTGTGGGTTCTGTGGTTTCCATTAAGAACCCTGGAAGTGTTCAAGGCCATGTTGGATGAGGTTTTGAACAGCCTGCTTTAGTGAAAATTGTCCCTGCCCATGGCAGAGGGGTTAGAACTGGATGATCTTTAAGCTCCTTTCCAAACCATTCTATGACATCAACAACCAAATTCAGATAAACTGTCATATAATTTCAGATCATAATATTTATAGTTAATCAAAATTGCCTGTATTGCAGAATATACATCCTTGAACTATATCCAACTAGATAATAACAGAATTGGGCTTAGATCAGTGCCATGTGTCTGATTTATGGACAGATGCTAAGATAATAAGACCAGGAAGTAAACATATCTGTCAAAATTTATAAAGCCTTTTCTATTGATATTTTTTCAATATGTTTTGAAAATAAAATAGTTCATAATGGTGATGCTAGAAAGCACTCCTTTCATTCTAACAAAAGGCCTACAGAAAAGATAGGCAAAAACTGTACTACTATTCTTGGCAACTCACCATTCCACATGTATTCTGAAGCAGATTTAATTTAAATTAAATAGAAATAAAAATTATTTACCATTGCACCCTAATGACTGTAATTTTCACACAAGCTGTTACTTACAGACACAGTATGCTGCACCCTGTAATATCTTTCCTGTTTTTCTGTCTAGAGGAAAAAGTCTTGCTGCATACATTTTTAATCACTAGACAGAAAACTCTGGACTCCTCTGGAAAGGTTAATATGAAAGTAAAACAGAAAAATCTTTTTTTTTTTTCTGTTTTGGTGTCATTTATAGCTTTTCAACTGGCTCATCCACCAATACTTACATTTAACAAAATGATACTGTCCTGTGTTCTCTTACCCAAGGGTACTTAATTCCATCAGGATATCTGTATTAACCATTTAACTCACCAAACAGCTATTATCCTTGCTCATTAGATGTTGTAGCCAAATCTCTCCATTATAACTGCAAGTAGCGAAACTCTTCAGTGCCTGATGGTTTACAAATTGTTCTCATCACAGAGTAACGGATGTCATCACACTCACAATTTGTTAGTATTACAAATCCTCCTCCTCCTGTACTTACTATGTACTTAGAACTTAGTATGACAGAGTTCACTAATTTAATTGTCAACTTAGCAATTGATATGTATTAAAACCTATTATCAAATAAAAATTTACTAATTAGCAGAATATTAGGATTTCCTCAAATACCCAACCTGAGAGTCAGGAGAAGACCAACTGGAAATAGATGCATGGTAAAAATCAGACTGGCTTTGCAAGTGCAATTTTAGAGCATGTTAGGTGAATAACTGAAATGGGTTTATTTAGCTTCTTGCCAAACACTGTAAACTTTTTTTGCTATGTAGGAACATTCAACTGTTCATGCCAAATGAACAAAAATAAATCACAGCCTACCCTATGCCATGAAAGTTCCTCCCTGAAAAAGATTTATCACTTAGACTTCATGTTCTTGTACATTACAAATTCAGTAAATTACTTGAGGGAATTTCAAGACTAATGCATGATAACAGCACAAGTTTTATCTTTAGGAAACAGCTAAATGTAATTTTGTGTCATCTTCTATTTGACTGGGACAACTTAACTGAGAAGCCTTCAAAATAGTTAAAGAGTTTTCTGGCTTTAAAAGTTTATTCCAAAATCCTAAATGGATCTTAGGCTGCAAACAGTTTTCACACAGTGAGATGGATAAATGACACACCTTCAATATTCTCAATTAGGATTTATATATTTGCCTGTTTTGAAAAAGAGAAAAAATGCTTTATTTCCTTCTCATAAAGTAGCTGAAGTAAAAGACAGGAAATTATGGGGTTTTTTTTCATACCAGCATGTCTGGGAACAAAACATTTATGATTTTGATCCCTAGTAGAAGTGGCCCTTTCATAAAACATATTTTCTCCATTTAACTCAGGTGCACTAGGTTCACTCAGCTCTTCCTTCCAGTGGGACCTGGAGAGAATCTTAGGTCTTAAGGGAAAGTTAATTCAATTAATTTCAGAATCAAGGTATCTTCTCTCTTCCCAGTACTTTGTGTGTGACCACTGTCCATGGTTGTTAGACTTCTCAAACAACTTGATCCACCTTTTGCTCTACACTTGTCTCCTCCCAGACATGCAATCCACAAGTACTTATTTTTTGCCCTTTTGTCACAGTTTTGCGACATTTATTCCCTAATTTGTCATTTCTAATGTGACTATGAAAGTAATCCTGGCTTTATAATTTCATTACGGATACAGCTACTTTGGATTCTATTTCTTTCAAGGACTTTAATACTACCCTTTGAACTGGATAGCTTGACTTCAGCTATTTCTCACTAATTCCCCTTCAATCACCTAAGAAATCCAGTCTTTCCCCATGGCACTATCCTTAACTTTTGACAGCTTTTCACTTTCTTTTTTATTACATGAAATTTATTCTGTTTTCATTCACTACTTATATTATGTTCAGTTAGCTAAACCTCAGGCCAGGGCCCAGTCCTTTGTTTGCACAGAAAAATCTTAAAGGATAAGAGACATCCTATGTAATAATCACAGTTTTAGAATTTTGGAATATGACTTTTGTCTGCCTACCCCTGCTTAAATTTTTTTAATTGCACTGCAGTAGCTTTTAGCAACTTGGTATCTAATGTATCTATCTGATATACATAGTTCCCTATGGCTGTAATTTTTAAGAATTTCATAATATTGAAACATTTTTTGTTAAATACTGTTGTGATTGGTGAAATAATACTGTCCACATTTGTGTGAGCTCTTTATATAATGACTTTTAAAAAGATAATGCATAGGCAGAAAACATATGTCTCTTCCTTTCTTTCTGGATGTGTATTTCCAAATGTTTATGCAGTCAGGCAGCAAGGTTTAGCACTTTTGTGGCCCCAAAACTGTTTATTCTAATAGTCAAGTGGCAATGAAAAAAAGATTGTCCTACATGCCTTATGGTACAGTGATTATGAAAAGATCAACATCCTTTGGACAAGGAGGCCTCAGAAAGAAGGGCCCCTGTCCTTAAGGTGCTCTTACACCTGTGCTATTGTAAGAAAAGTTGCTCTAGTTTCATTCACTGTATTTTTCTGATGAGGTTCTTTATGTTCTGAAAACTAAGATGTACAGATATATATTGTGAAGCATTCAGCTCAGCATAATCCCATATCCTATAATCAGCTCATAATAATCCCAAAGATTGATGAATCACACAAAAAAAAAGTTGTCCATAGGATCTGAAAGTAGACAAGGTATAAAGTTTTTCCTTCAGAGACACCCTCTGTATCTTTACTGAGTGGGGATCAATTTACATCATTCCAAGTCATCTAGAAAAGACCCATTTGGTAAACATTATAATGGTCACCTTAGAAGCGTAGAGGAAGCAATTTCAATTTTCCTTCAGTAACATAACACTGAGAGAGGCTTTCCTGTGCCTGGCTTTCAGTGCTCCATGACATGTGTCAAAATATGCTACATAGCTGAAAAGTATAAAAATGAGGACCCACATGGCAGTGACATGTCAAGTTCAAAAGTACATTGTAGGTCTCATTTCCTTTAAGAGCTCAGTTACTTCAGAACCTCATGCATTAGCTTTGTGATTACAGTGTTCATTGGAGAAGATTCCCCAGAAAAGAGGAAAAGCTGCACTTCCCGTTTCTGTGGACTGTGATTTACTTTGTTAAAAAAAAGAAAAAAAAGAGAGAGAGAGAAAAAGAAATAAGAAAAAAGAAAAGAAAAAAGAAAACAGAAAAAGAAAAAAGGTTCACTAGGACAGAGAGCATCTGTTGACTCATGGACACAAGTGGCAAAAGCCACCAGTAGGGAGGGAAAAAAATCTACATTCTAATTTTTGATACAGGGAGAGATTATGTATTTTACATTACACATGGTGAACAGAGTGAACCATTTTTGAAGCTCCCTTACTCACAGCTGATCATTAGGCCATAACTCAATGTGAACATGATCATTTTCCTTAACAATTTTATTTCCACTTCACTGAGGAATTTAAATATGTGATGAATTTAAAATCCAAAACATGTAACATTAAAGTTGTGCTTTGCTTGAATAACATCTTCTGTTGTGCTTAGTTTCATTTATGCCCAAAGGCTTTTTTCTTGCCATCAGTGGTTTTTTTTTAAATTTTTATTAGTGAAAATGTTTGCACCTGTGTTGCATTTTTTTCTAATGGGGTTAGTTGTCTCACTCTGTTGTGCCTTTTGTCCCTTCAGATTATCTTCTACACCTTCTTCTATTTCTATTCTAATACCTTTCTATTCTACACCTGAAATGGCTTCAATGAAAACTGGCAAAAAAGTTGTCCTAGAAAGAATAAATGATCATATTAAAAAAAAAAGCCCAAAGAATTGCTAACTAAAAGAAATGTTTGTCTTTTTAAGATGAATATTTGGTTGTTATTACAATTGTTTCTGCTTTCCTATTTGTCTAAATCTTCTGATGGTAGGTATTTTGCTTCTTAAGTGTATGACTTTATTTCATGAGTAACCTTTATATTTTTCAACCCTCAAAATTCTCATATTACCAATTTCAATGTCTTTCCCCAACTTGGATTATTTCCTCTTTGATGTCTCTTTATGAATATGCAATTAAATTAAACATTGCTTAATGAATGGAATTTCACTGTGAAAGAAGAATAGGTGATTTAGTTCCTGATGGCAGTATACAGGCTTTTTTTTTCCCATGGCAAATATATATTAATTTTTTAAACCCATATAGAGAAGATTTATTTCAGTATTCACTTCTGTTTTCCTGCAGCAGAGTTTACAGTCATCAAATATTTTCCTTCATTTTCATCTTCTTGTGTCCAAATTCTATTTTATAAATACCTCAAGAGTTGTATTGGGAAGGTGCAAGAGATGTGAGATATTCAGGACAAAGAATAAGATCTAATAGAAGATGTAATGGTACTTGCAAGTTAGGCAGTCAATTAAGCTCAACAATGTCTTTCAACATTTTTTTAAAGAATTATATAAAAATTTTTGTAGGAGGAAGAATCCAATCATGGAATTTTTTAGGAGACTGTTGGAGTTCTGTTCTAGCAAAGTAAATGTGTATACTGTTGTAGTATTACTCAACGTGGTTTAATGTAACTTTACAGACAAATGCATAGAGTTTGGCCCTCCTGGAGCAAAGCAACAGCTAGATGGGGAAACACAAATTAAAAGTGTTCCTCAGAGACATGCTACAGGCCACTAATTTAGGAATCTAGCTTTGACAAAAGTACTACTGGAAACAATATTGAATGATGTTTCTTCAGTGTGTGTCCATCTTCTGGACTTGGTCATTTAAATACTAAGTCCCACTTTAGTCACTTAAATTGTATTTGAATATATAACTTAAGCATTTCCCTCTTTTATTGTAAAGGGCATATCAGTCTAAGAGAAAAAGAAATGGCCAAACCCAGTTGTTTAAAATCAAAGACAAGTTTTTCCATCATATAAAAAAATAACAATTATTGATTCTCCCTTACAGTCACGCACAGATTGTTCACCACTAATAATTTTTAAACCCCAACCATTTTGTAAGTCTGTGTGTATTTCAACTCTGTGACCAAAATTTAAAAGTTCCTCCAATGTAAGTCTTTCTGACTGTAGTTGGGAGCTACTTGTCAACTTGCTCAAATTTAAGACAACAGATACAGTAAATTGTGGCTGATTGATGCAGAAGGTGTACATTTAAATTTGATAATTAATTATAATCTTATTAACAAGCTGCAAAGTCAAATTACTGATGCAAGAATTCAGTTTTATGTTTCAACTCTGATTTCTTTTCAACTAAGATACTAGAGCTAGATCTTTTGAATAATGCTTTTAAAGTAACAGAGATATATTAAAGCATGTTAAAAATAAGTTTGTGAGCTATATTTTAAACCGATTTGCCGAAAATTGCTGTATAAATAAACTATAGTATTCAAGTTTTATCTTACTGAGCCTGGAAACTAGAGGAAGTAGCAACAATATATATTGTCCCTTGTGCTGTTTTTGTGGCTTTGAACTGATTTGGGAAAGTAGGTTTCAGTTTCCTTTTAGAGTTAAGGTCCCTGGTAGCAAATGGCAGAAGCCTGTTTTCCTTCTGTTTTTGACAGTTTTGCTTGGATCAGATACAGAAACCGAGGAGTAATATCAGCAACTGAGGCATCAGCTGATGAGATGTAATTTTACCTTGTTGCTAACATTGTTCTAATATCTTTTGTATTGTTGCTAACATTTCATGTGACAGCAGGTGATGTGCACACGCCCCAGTTTTCCCTACTAGTTAAAATACATGTGCAAAATACCAGTACAGCAGTAAAGTTAATGAGATAACTCAGACTATACAGTTACACTTCTCCTAAATTACTGCATTGAGTCTTTTGGAAGAAGTAGGCATTGACCCTAAGGGAAATCTCAGCACAAGGGCTGAGGACGTTGTCTGAAGGTGAGCAGGAGAAGGGGATAAGGAGATAGACTTAATGGGTTCATTTGCTTTGGTACTGGTAATATTTGTTCTCTGAATGGTTTGAGCAAAATATTTTTAGAAGTATGAAAATAAGCATCCAGGTTTTCTGAACATTGATCTATTTTTTTTTGCTTTAAGGGGTGAAATGTATTAATATTATTTTTACACAAAACAAAGAACTGAAGGAAATCAAAAGTTATTAGTTTTTTCAACAGATACAAGAATTTGGTAAAGCAGAAACAAAGACAAGATATGAGTATATTATTTTATTTTAAGATAGAAAAAGGTACATGTTGTTGATACTGCAATAGCCAACAAACTATTTTGCTATATTTATGAAAAACCATTTAGTTTCCTATACTGTAAGAAGGTTGCGATTTGAAAATACTTGAAATGTTACTGTTTGACATCATTTTTTATTCTGATTATTATATAAATGAGAATGACATAAGTGTATTTTTGCAGTAAAATAAGGAATAAAATTCAGGCTATATTGTAGAGCAGCTAGTCAATGGGTAAAGATTTAAGGTATAGAAGATGGGAAAGGAGGGTTCAAGGTTTTGATACATTGCCATTTGTCTATTTTTTTGATATCCAGTAGGATTAGGGAAATGAAAGCTGATAGAAAATTCACATAATATGACATTTATTCAAATATAGTATAAGAAAGATTTATATCTATTTGTTCCTTTAGTGCAAGCACTTCGCAATTCCAAAAATAACTTATGCATTTACACATGATTGTTTTAAAGATCCCTATTATTAATGTTATGCAGCTATGTTCATTTAATAGTGAGCAATTTATATAAACTATCAGTTGCAAAATTATGCTAGTCTGTCAATTCCTTTTTTTTTTTTAAGTCATATTGGAAAATATGGTTAGATAATTAAGTTCTGTTTTAGCTCCATTTTATTTTGGTTGTAAGTAAATATCTTTTATCTGAAACTGTGTGTATTAGAAATACTCAGACCATGAAGGTTTTATTGTGAATGTAAATTCAAATGCAAAAGGTTTTATTTAAACTTCTGCAGATAATTGCTTAGCCACTGAACTTCATTTTGTAAAAGCTAGAATGGCCAGCAAGGAGCAATTCCATTCATGGAGCTTCCAGGGTATTGGAATTTATTTTCTCTAATCTTTTGGTTTACATCAAGGGGAAAAAATTGAGGAAAAAAAGAAAAAAAAATGAGAAAAAAAAGAAAAACCAGATCAAAATTAAACCAAAAGTTTTGCAATTTTAATTTTTTTTTTTTTTTTTTTTTTTTAAGGGAGAATATCCCTTTTGCCTCAAATCCTGTGATTGTACTTTAATTTGGGAAAAATTCCTGAGTAGACACCACCACAATATTGACCTGGAAATGTTCAGGTGCAATGTCCTGCTTAAAAGAATTGTATTTTCTTGAAAAAATTTCTGATTCTGACACAGGTAAGACCTGTACTTGGGTCTTTTACAGGGGAGACTAATACCTAATCACAGCTTAGAAGAAATTTGTGGTCTTTGCTGTTTCTTCCTGAGATATTGTCAATAGTTCTTACCCAGGAGGAGTGTTCCAAAAGACTCGACAGAACACATTTTCAAGTGATGGGACAACTGAATATAAATGGCAGCAAGAGTCATAAAGAAGCAAAGCTGATTCAGCTATATCTTTAGAAGGGGAAAATTCACTTAGACCACTTAGACAACTGACATTGTTTTACAACAATATTACTATATATATATATTTTTTACAGAACTCATATTATTATTAGATCAGAGAATAACTAATCTTATTCTTTTATATTAAGTGTATGCTAAATACTACTTACTTTTTTACATTTGAAAATGCAGGTGCAACTACCATTTCAGAACATACAATTATGTGGCCCAAATTTAAAATAATATTCACATAAAAAAAATTAATTGCTTGAAAATTACCAAAGAGATTTTTTTCTGTATTACTTTTTAAAAAAAACAATACTTAGATAGGGATTAACATCATCGTAACTTAAAGGGTATGTCGCACGTTAGTAAAAAAAGTGATATAAAAAAATGTAGTAAGAGCTCTTACAATGGATCATAAAGTTCTAGAAGTTGAGGGCACTGCCTACCTGTGCCACTGCTGTCTTCCCAGGGCAATAGAGTACTGATATATGCATTTATTGACATCACAGATTGTCTTGCCTTTACTGAAAGAAGGTGCGTCTTTGTTGTGGTTTTCAAAAACTATTGAGTAACCACGAACTACTGCTGCAACAGGAACAAAATGCACAGAGCTGATCTGCTAACTAGAGCTCAAGAGTGGCAATTTGTGAGTCCACTGTCTCAGTAAGACCCAAGCTTTTGATTTGTTGCCGCAATTCAAAATTTCTTTTGCTGGGAGACATCCCAGAGCTCTTGCCAGTTCAATTTTAAAGAGAGCCCATACAAGTTATCTGTACCACCCTGCTTGAAGGGTATAGTCCAGAGCTCCTTCCAACCTGTATTATTCTGTGATTATATGGCCTATCAAATGTAATTGCAAGAGCTTTATTTTAATATTTCTTGAGATGGATTAGAAATATATGCATCTTTTCCCTATATTGATTAATGTATATCTTCAACCTAGATTTTCCAAAGCTGTTCAATGGTCTATACAAGTTTTAATTGGTTTTATTTGTGGTTTGAACATGTGAAAATATCAAAGCCAGGTAATACTAGACTTCCTGTGACATTTTGCATGTCAAAATCACGCAGATCACTTGCCTTTCTGCTTTCAGATGAGTTACACTGAACACAGGTCGGTCTCTTAGTATATAATTTTCTGGTTACTGGCTTTCATCATGTTCTCTCTCAGTCTTACTACTTATTTATTGATTACCCCTCTCTCCAAGTGAGACTAAGGCCACAGAACTGACACTTTTTAGGAAGTAAAAGTCATCCCTTAATACTGTTAAAGTCTCAAACCAGGTTGGTTCTTCATGCTTGCCCTGCTAAACCATTTTCAACAGTTTTGACAGTTTATTTTTCCAGTGAATAGGACTTCTTTTCATTCTATTTTCTTCCTCTGTATTATGCAGAATCTTTAACAATGGTGAATAAAAACAGCATGCATTTTTTCTGTACTTCTGCAACACCACAGCGGTGGAGTTGATTTGTAGTGATCAATAAGATCATTATGCACCCCCGCATGAAAGTGAAGTTGTCTATTTTCTTTTCAGACATTTCTAAGAACTGATAGGACCAAAACACACTTCTAGTCTTTGTTCACTTGAGCTCTGACAGAAGGTCACATGCTTCCTTATGATAGCAGATTTTGCTAGTGGTGGCCAAACACAGAAACTGAGGAAAAAGATATGAGCTGGATACCTCCAACTCCCCAGTAAAGCTGGACAGAAAACAAATTTGTTATTCTGAAAAATAAGATTTTCAGAGTTTCAAAAGAACTTGCATGTGCTTAAGGGGGAAGACACAGCCCGTGGAATGGCTGAAAACATCCAAGGTAATTCCTTCTCTAGCATAGCTAAGGCTTGCACAATAGAACTGCAGACTGTATACTAGGATCAGCATCTCTAGCAACAAAGGATCATTGTTCTGGTGTTCATGGCTTTCTGCACTTCTTTATCTGAACAAAAAATCTCTTGATTTCTTTTATGGCACCTGATATGTTCCCTCAAGAACGTATTTTGTTTTAATATTCTGATATTTTCTAAGTTTAAAAAAAAAAAATCGACTTAAATACCACAAAGTGGAAAAATATATCCTTGATGATGATTCACAGCTTTGTTCCTGTGAAATTATCTAAATGTGCATATGCACAGCACAAGGTATATCTGAAGATGAGAAGACAATCTTCAATCAACAAAGATATTTTTACATTTGCAAAAGAAGTTTTGTGTTTTCTCCTCTGGGTAAACAGGGAAAACATCTCAAAGTTGATTCTGAATATAAATATCAGAAATTCATCAAAGGAAGAAGGTTTGGGTAATGACTTATAACAAAAACTCTAGGGATGAGAAATGATCTCTTTTCCTGTAATATTTGCCACCTAAGCAAAACAAGCACCAATTTTATCACACTGAAGGAAATACCTTTCATCATATTAAAGACCTATGAGCCATTTTTATGGCACTGGTAAACAATCAAAGAGTAGTTTGGGCTTCTGTAAGCTTATAGTTTCTCATTAAAAATGTAAATAAATGGTTTCCCTTAAAGTAAGAAAAGAAGATCAATGCTCACACATAATTTGTACAGCAACATTTACTTATGCAGACTAATTAAATATTTTAAATTACAGTAAGAAAAGCTTATGTCACTATGTAAACATACACTGAAGACTTGCAGGATCTATTACCTACTTGATCAATGCTACTCTTTTTGAAACCAGAATGACCACAAAAACCACAAGTGCTGAGTAAAATTGTATATGATACCACAATTATATAGGCTTTGCTGTATTTCTCTTGGATAATCAGTCTATTCTCATGTTTTGGAAATTTCTATGCAATTTATTTTATCCTTAGCACGTGCTTGGACTCTGAATTTTCAGTGTTTATTAGCTAGGATTGTAATCACTTTGTGCTCACACATCATGAAGTCTGAAATAACTGAAATCAGTAGGTAAAGAAAAATAAGAAAATGCCCAGACTTTTGTCATTATTTTTCTCTAGAGTGCATTTAGAGATTATCTCCTCCTCTGTTTCCACCAAAAAGCTTATCTATATTTCTGTTTGACTGTTTTCACTTCTTCCTTTCTATCTCCTTTTACTTTGAGCTATTATAAATGCTACCACAAAATAACTTACTGTGTCAATAGCCTTGACCAAACCCTACTCCTTAGACTTACTTTTTGTCCTCCCTTTTCCCTCTGTGAATGGAAAGTTCACATTCTCACTTTCAGACTGGCATTTAACTACCTGTTGGTTCCTCTCATTTCTGTCTTTCCCAGCTAGCAAGATTTTTCTTCCGTTGCAGATCTTCCTCTCATGCCTCTTTCATGAAGTTTCTTACAGATACCTGTACTTCTTCAATGCAGGTTGTGTACCCCATCTCAGAGCCTTTCAAGTATTCTTTTCAAAGTCTTTATTCCAGGACTCCTCACAAGACAGATGGTAGGGAGAAAGAAAAGGAGGAAGAGCAAAGAGGGTTAAGTATTCACCATGAACAATTATTGTCATTTTTATCAAAGAGTTGCCTGACTTTCTTCACCTTTTGCAATAAGATGATTAATTTCAAGCAAAGGAGAGAAATAAATATGAGATGGAAAAATAGCAGATTTCCTGTAAATACTAATAAAAAGCTTTGTGGAAATAATAAAATGGGTAGTAAACTTCCTACTGGGTTTGATTACAAGTTCAAATTCTTGCTCATATCTCCATATTACTGCTGAAATTATAAAGTTCTATGGGTAGGTATTTCATCCTAACATCCCTGTAAAGACTGCAAAGCTCTTTGGTATTTGAGACAGATTGGCATATGCTCTGTTCATTTGCAACAGGCAGCTGTGCTTAAGAGATTGTGCCCGAGCTTTGGTTTGGTTTAGACTTCTGCTTTTTTACTGCAGAGGCACTAGCAGAATAAATATACAGGTTAGACTTGTTAGATGAGGAGGACAAAAGAGACATTGGAGGAATGCATTTTGTGAAATGGGTATTGATTTGGTAATAACCTGTTTTAATTGCATGGTAGAAGGAAAATGAACACAATTATTGTTCTGTGGGTAAAGAAATGCCTTTTTTATGTTTAGGAACAATTCCTAACACAGAAAAAAAAATTATAAAATTTTATGAGGATCTCTTCAAGGGATTTAAATGCAAATTACCCTGATGTATTCTACATATGTTTCATGCCACATAACAAAATCTACCATTAGAGAAAAAAAAATACACTAAAAAGAGCTGCTTCAGCCTTCAAAACTAGTCAATCAGGTATCACAGCAGTGGAGATTAATCAAAGATTCCTTAATTGTTAGTTAACTGGACTTTATGTTTTGAAGTATTTTGTCTTAGTTGTAGTAAGCTGTTTGAGAAAAAAGAACACCATGGTTTAGCAGAATACAGATTTCTTAAATGAGGTTAAAGTGAGGCAATCTACCTGACTTCTGTCTTTTCCCTTCTCTTTTCTTCTTTAATCCTGAAAGTTCACACCAGCAGGGTTGCTGTGTGGATACAGATAACTAGCCTAAATTAAAGTTCTTCAGTGCTTCTTAAAAGCTGCTCTGCAACCAAAGACACCACAATGCCAGCAAATATTAGCATGTGTTTCAGAGCTAAACAGTGATTACAGCTCCACCAATTAGAACTGACTGTCTCAGTTTGGGCTTAGGTGCTACATAGCTAAACAGGACTTTTTCTGCAGTAGTTCTTTTGGATTTGATGTGGTGTCTTTTAGATATACTACTGTTTATTTTGGGTTATGATGTGTTTTGAGAGAGCTGCACCACTGTATTTTTCCTTCCTCTGTTATGTGATGCTTTTACTGTGGAACAAGAAAGACAGAAACCCAAATTCAGAGGTGAAATATGGTTAAATTGTGCATATAAATGAACCTAGTTGAATTTTGGCCTTCCCTCTAATACCTAGGGTGCTGTGGGGTCAGCGAAGTATCCAAGGGGGTTTTGTGGTATCATTTCGTTCCTCTTTTCCTGTTTAATTAAAAAAAAAGACTAATTTATAGTCAATGTGGACTACCACTACAGCTCTATAATTCATGCAAAATTAACTTCTGCTACAAAGGTTTCTTTGAAAGCTATCTTGCAGTAATTGTTCAAATTGCTTTTGTGTAGGAGTAATGTGGAAATTTTACCATTATGTTTTAATTGCTTTAATATAGGGAAGGCAGCAAACCCATAGTCAATTGCATGTATTTCATAACTCTTGCTATTAATGCAATGTTTACTGTAGAACTGCACACAAAAGGACTGTAACACATAGGCCATATAGCAGTGATACACATCACTTGGGTATCGTTTTGGAGAACATCTATTTCCTTCCCATCTAAGTGCTGTAACCTGTTAAGTTCCTTTAAATATATCTAAACTCTTTTTAACTGTAAGAGCTATAATACTGGTTTTGCCTTTAAAAAAAGCCTCAACACATTTTGTACTGAAAAGTAATGTCAATTGATTTTCTTCCCTGCTTACCAAATTCTTGAACTTTTCCAAGTTACTCTTCTGGAGCTCAGGGAAGTGCTAGAATGCATCAGCCACAGTTAAAATATACAAAATTCATGATTGTATCAGCAGTTCCAACTGTCTAACTAAGCAGCCCCACTACAGAATATGAATTTTACTGAGGAACCGGAAACTGAAATCATTGAATTTGAGAGATTCAATTTCCTTTATGAGTGTGTGCTTGAAACTGTGAAGGGTTTATAAAAACTATGAATGCGGTAACAAGAACATCCAGACAACATCCAGTTTCTGCTGGAGAACTAAAAATATGGGCATGAAAGAATTGTAAACTTAAAGAAAAGGTTCTGGCTGGGGCTTCTGTTACAAACAGCCCCGAAGGCAAAGGTATTGGTTTTTGTTAATAGATCCCTTGGGGCAGATTAGACTGAAATGACACTGAATGACCAGTGTTTATAAATATATGTATCTGTAGTAGGTTTATTTTAGAAAAAATTGGTTGCAACAGAAAGGAGTTATGTAGCCATTTTGGTTATTATCTGTAGAAATGCAACAATATGTCCAAAGTGTCACAATCTTTATCACCTCAGTGGTGGGGGAAGCCCATGACTCACAAAGTTCAATGGGTAAATATACATTCAGGTACCTTCCCTGGGTGGGGGCATTTTACACTGTGTGATGTAAGGCCCCAGAAATTAATCTGGGCACACTTTGGGGTTTTTTTTGGTGGTTTATGACCTCTTCTAAGACATGCCAGTGTAGTTCAGACAGTTATGCCCCATCAGAAGGGGCATGAAGAGTTTCATTCTATTTTTGAATATGAATGTCCCAATACCTTCCCCATGATGTGGGGGTGGGGGATTTTTTCATGTGAGCCAGTTATGTATGGGAGGACATTGGCATGATGAAAAGCACTATCCCACCTATCAGGATCTGCTTCTTATCAGCCTTTTCCGGTATCTGGCTCAAAACTGTAGCTTGCTGCTAAACAAATGTTGGTTTGTTATGGTCATCCTGTTGTGGGTGCTCAACCCCTCTGCACCTGGACTATTCTTGTGCAGATCAGAGGTTTTGCCACCACACATCCAAAATCTCTCCTCCTCCCCCACTTCAATTTGGGGGTGCAAACCTGGCCTCAGAAAGCATCTGCTGCTTTTGCAAATGGCCAATTGTTTGAGTCATTGACCTTCAGCATTACAGTCTCTCATAGTTTCTAACAGGGTTGTGCTGAGGAAGAAGATGGAAAAATACACTATTTGATTTTTCGAGGTTTGCTCTTTAAATGAATCAAGAATCTAGTCAGTAGATATTCACCCATTAACTTGCTGTACAAATAAAAGCAGGCATTAACTTTCTAGAATCAGAGCACTGCATATAGACAGCTGGATCCAGTGAGTAGCTGTCTGCTCTCAATTTCTAAGGAAAGAAAGAGAAATATATAGCACTTTATATTTCCCAGGGTGAATGCGGAAGTATCTTTTAACTTCCTCCTGGAAAAATCAAACGGAAGCACAGCAACTCCCTGAGTTGCAACAATAAAAACTGAGTCCATTGTGAGCTCCTACACAATTTCCTGGCTACTCAAGCCAAATCAAAATGCAGAAATTAAGGAAACTAAGTAGCTCTTAGAAATCTTGCCTTGGTCAAAATATTGTTCATTCAGAATTTCCTATTTATCTTAAATATCACTCCAGTTTAACGATGGTCAAAAGTAGTTTGAAAGTAAATTGCATATGACTCAAACACCCCTGAGATGTTTTCAAAATTCTCATGCAGACCATATTTTCTCATCTCAGTTTCCTAATCTTTATTTCTAACCATACTGACCAGTCCAAAAGTAATCAATTGTCAATATGTGGAAAGCTAATATATATTACTACATTTGTGCTTATTTAAGCTTATTTGTACTGCATAACAAAGTGAGAATTCTTGTAAATACATCTATGTATTGGC
Source organism: Aphelocoma coerulescens (assembly GCF_041296385.1). Lineage (NCBI taxonomy): Eukaryota > Metazoa > Chordata > Aves > Passeriformes > Corvidae > Aphelocoma > Aphelocoma coerulescens. The sequence continues at coordinate 22,324,405 of NC_091014.1, read as the reverse complement.
TAAGGACATTTAATATTTTCTGTAGAAATAAAACAGAGCCCATCAGCTGATCTAATGTACTTTGCCTGATGGAAAAGGCATTTTCTGTTTATAAAGACAAATTAAAATGTTAAAGCTATTTCAGAAAGAAAAATTCACGTTGAAATTTTTCATTTATGAGGATCCAAAATAAAATAAGAAAATTTTGAAAAAAAATTGAAGTGAAATAAAATGAATAATGAATAATAATAACATTGAAATGAAATTCAGAGGAAAAGGATGTTATTTTCCAGTAACATCCTTTTACAAGTGCCTTTAACAAGCACAATAACAAGTGCCTGTGACTTATCTAATGAGTGTTAGATTATTTTATTTTTAAACCAAGGATACAATAAATTTTCTTTGTGTTCAAGTTTTAGCAAATCAGTATTTTAATGTGGAAAAGTATTTTTTTGCAGAATTCATGGATAACTAACTGCAAAAACTTTTATTGTAATTGAAGAAAATTGTTTGCTATATGGAGGCAATCTAGCCCTCCTTTCTGGCAGTTTCAACAAAAGTACATGGGAGAAAATTTCTGGGTGTTTTTTATTCCTAAGTCTGTGTTTATTGTTGAGATTTTTTCTACTTTTTTTTCTATTTTTTACTTATGGCTGCTACTCTTCTATAACTCAACCTGAGGCTTTCAAGGGAGAAATTCTAGGGGAAAGACTAATATGTGGGTTGAGAGATGAAGTCAGAGCAGTAATTGATATCAGGCAAGCAGCTCAGATCCTAAGATTACTGCACAGTCCACAATGAAATAATACAAGTATTCTTAGAACGTTAAGGAGATACATTTTTAGTGCTGCAATGCACTGTGTGGAAGCAAGACATGTAAATGTAGAACAAAAAGGGACTAGCAGTATTTTATTTAAGTTTCAGCATAATGATGAGTATGAAAGTAAAAAGCTGAAATAAATCTACAGAATTTTCTTTTTCATGAGCTCTAAGTTCATTCTGCACTGTGAAATTTCAGAGTATCTTTTGAGTTTAAAAATTAACTGTTACTTCATGTTACATAATGAAGAAGGGGAGACATAATGAAGAAAATAAGATTATTTGCTTTTCACACTGATAATTTTGGGGAATTGCACTTTGAAATATGTTTCTGAAAATCCATTGGAACTGGATCAGGTCCTTAATTTTCACTTCCAAATCCCTGACCCATTATTTCCAGAGCAGTAGATTCTTCCCCAGCTGTCAAACATAGCTATAAGTCTGGCATTTCCAGTTCTGAAATCTGTGATCAGTAGAGTCTCTCTCCAAGAGCTGAGGACAGCTGAACAGCCAAGTCATTAACCAGTGACAATGGGAAGACAGCAGACTGCTGCTCCTGCTAGGCGTGCACAGTGCACATCTTGCCTGCTGGTCTATTACTTTCCAAATGACTCCTTATGTGCTTGCTTCCCACACTTTATTGATAGGATCCTTTGAATTCTCATGTTTGTTTTCCTGACTAGAGCTTTAACCTCTCTTCCCCTCTGCTCTTTTATGGTCTGCTATGCAAGACTTCTAGCAGACATTTTCCACCCTGTATTTTCTGACTCTATTCAGCTTTCTAGAATTCTCAGTCCAAGTTTCATTCAATTCCTTTTTTGTCTCTTTGCCTTTTGAATTTGGGAACCTGGACCAATTTATTGCAAAATTTTCTAGGTCTTCCTCCCAAAAGAAGTTGTGCATGTTTTCCCTCTCCCTTTCCTAAGCTCTTTCATTCTTCCAGTCCTGGAAAAAACTCTTCATTTCTTCTACTTCTTCTTACCTCCTTCCCTTTCAGGACCTGTCATGAGCTCTATGAGAACTTTATTTCCCCTATTCTAGTATTCTTCAGGCAGAGAGTTATTTAGGATACCAGTGTCTTAAATTTCATTGAGAGAATGATGGGCCATTAAAAAACTATGATCTACTGGGAATTACAAGTGTCCTTGCTAGGATGCAAAATCCTTAGCAGCCATGTCCATTAATTTATCATTTCTTATTTTCTTCTACAGTCTTGCAAAACTATCCATCACTTATTTCTCCATTGTTTTGGTGTGCTCCTTCACTGGTCATTAAACACCCTGCTCTGCTAAACATTGACATTAATCTATTCTTTTCTGTTGTTCACCCTTTTATTCACCCTGTTTTCTTTAAGTTGATGGTGTTTTTCATTGCAACAATAATGGTGCAATTAGCTTGGACAATGCAGATACAATTGTGTACAATAAAATATCCATGCATTACGCTGGCATTAGTGTAAATACTGTGCCAATAAACAGCATCCCACTTCATTTTGTTCTGTATTTCTGCTGTTGAGCACAACTTAAGTAAAAGCACTAATTTTATGCTCAGTTGCAGAATTTTTCTTCAAAGTCTTTCATGCATTAGTGCTTTCATTGTTTCTCGAGGTACAGAACCTCCACATTTCTCAGCCATGGAAGATCAGCAGCCTCTATAACAGAGGGAATATGTTTGACAAGTAGGAAACACTGAATGAGCTTGTTTGCATACTAGAAGTATAGCACACCTAGTCTTGGATATCACAACTCCCTGTTAAGGATATATACCTAACTTATCATCAACTTATGTCTTTTCTCAATTTATACCATGTGAGCCAAAGTTGCCTGTTTCACTAGAGCTCTCTGCACTTTGGTTATGTATCTGAGGATACATAGCCATTCATCACCATTGCAATTCCATGCAACTATACTCACATATAGTTTGGGGTCTTTTACTTTCAATGCTCCAACCTGTGACTGAGAGATCAACCCTCACATTACTTTCTGTGCTCTCTGTCTTGGTCATTGACATAAACACCAGGCTGGATGGGGCTTTGAGCAATCTGGTCAGTCTAGTGGAAGGTGTACCTGCCCATGGCAGAGGGGTGGGACTAGATGGCTTTTAAGGTCCCTTCCAGCCCAAACCATTCTGTGATTCTATAATAGAGCACAATAAAAAACCCACCACATCAATGGACATATTTTGACTATATAAGATTAAAACCAAAACATAGTAAAATCTAATTTAAAAAAAAACTTTCAAAATAGTTATATTTTTTTTTACCACTGTTCTTCTGTAATTAAAATTGTATTATACTTGATATTCTGATTACTGTATGGTTCTATTTTTCTGCAAGCATTGCTGCAAGCTTCTACAGGCAATAAGATATTGGAGAACAAAAAGACCCTCCTAAAGCACTTAAAAAACCCCACAACAAGCCATCTTAAAGCTATTAAAACATCATTGCCCAATGTTCTGCCATTAAGAAATAGTATAAGTCTCTGTTTCTTTCCACCAGAACAGGAGCCATGAGCACTGTGTCTGATGGAAAAACAAGGTGTGGGTGTTTTGGTGAGCTGTGTTTGTGGGAGTTACATATTGAGTGGTTTTCTCATTTTTAGAACATCATTTTAAGGTTGAAAAGTTCACCCAGCATATGCTTAACAACTTGAAATATAGCCATCACATTTTCTCAAACTTTCTTGCTTTTACTACAGAAGCTTTAAAAGTATAAGAGCTTCAAATAACTTTTTTTCCCTTTTGCAACATTCCTCATTCCTTCAACATGGGAGATGAATTTACTTTCTGCCTCACAAGTTTTCTCACATTTTAAATGTTCCCATCTGTCACACATGCATTTTTTCTGAAGATTAACTTCTTCCTTTTCTTTCTATCTTTCATATGTCTCCTCTGTCTTAAATAGGAAAATATTGAATTGCTTTCTTTTGAAAATCCTGCTTTAGCTATTCCTGCTGTTCCATTGCTGAATTATAGATAGTTTATGAATTTTTTCTCAGCATCACCATAGATCATTATTTTGTTTCATCTCACATGGTAAATGGCATAGAGATTTATTACTTTACTTACTAACTCTTCAAAATGCTCTCACTTGTTGATATGCAGTGTTTGGGTGGTAGATCTCAAGGGACATGTGTACAGCATTCATTGGAAGCAGATATCACATTCAAAATTAATTTAGTGCTCATTAAAAATTAACACATTTGATTTATATGGGAAATTGAGAAATAGAGTTTACAATGAACTAATTTTTATGTCCTTTTTTTGCCCTTCCAGATTTTGTATTGTTGCCATTTTTAGACTAGAAATGTAATTGAGATATTGAATATCTTCGTACCTACAAGTCGTCCAGAACTTTAGGGGAACAGGGTCATTTACCCTACTTTAATGGTCATATCCCTTTCCCTGTTTGAACAGAAATTTCAATATTTTTATGGATCCTTCATTTTCATGTTACTACTAAATGTTGCATACCATATAGCTATGTATTGAATGTTCTCAGCTTTGAATAACAGATGATCATTTTAAAATGAATAAAATCATTCTAAAGACAAGGGCTTGTTCTTTAAACTTCATGCATTGAAAATAGTAAGGGGTTAACCTATATGTTTTTCCGTCTTAAGCATGACCTTTGCATTATCATTTAGTTCTTAAAGGTGACATCTCATGCAATTGTGTAATTTATTTGCTTAAGGCCTTACAGCAGTATTCACTAAAACTTTCTTATTTAAGGGAAAAATCTGTTAGTCTTCTGATAGATGAGTCTCCTTTTCAAAATGCTAGCAGGCAGTTTAGCTAGAAAAAATTCCTTTAAAAATCTAGTAGATATTCTCATGACGAATAAGCTTGGACAATATTTTTTGAAATTATGCCACAGTAAGCCATGCAATTCAATAGTTTGTATATTTAAAAAGTTCTGTGTTGATAACATTTGCCTAAGGTTGTAAGATTTTGCATATGTTAACAAGACTCAGTTGTGAATCCCTGTCTAATAATAATAGTCTTTGACACCTGTCGAGTCTTGTTCTACAATGCTTGCTATGTATGCTAACATTTCGGTGGAATTTGCATGATTCTTTAGTATTGTTATGCATCCTTGTCAGGTGACTTTGCAGACACATCAAATTGGTGGCAATAGTGTCTTGAAATTCTTTGCTAATTTAGAAAATGTTTATGACAATGTTTTTACCGGGCAGAAAAAACTATTTATGCAAAGATCAAAATTCCAGTTTGATCTCTGTATGAATATTATTTGTTTCCATTTTACCTGAGAACATTTTACATGCATTTTATTTCTAGTATCATATTATTTTGAACGGAAGTCTGACACTGATGTCTGGGATTTTGGCCATCATTTGTACAAAGATGTTCAGAGACCACGCACAAGACAGACTGAGACCTAGAGCTATGGTCTCTGTCACACAGATATTATAAGCTGCCCAGTCTGACTCTTTCAGGTAACAGTAATCTCATGAGTCCAGATGGGAACAACACGCTGGTAGCTTTTGGGGCTGATCACTGTGACAGGTTTGCTAGTTTTTGTATGAATGTTGTGAAACAACCTCAGGCTCTTATGATCCTTCTGCCTCTTTTGAAGCCACAGGCTTTTAATGATGAGACTAGATGCAGTTGTTATGAGAGTTTTGACATAATTTTTGGAGCCCTGTGACTTATTTATCTTCAGAAGTGTTTTAAAAAGACTATAGTTGAGCTGCATTTGTAAGTCATCTGAATTGTATTAGAGTTTATGTATTTTACTTGTTATGCTGTCACTTTCATAAGATAATGGCATTATTATTATTACATTTAGAGAATATTAGACTCGTGGTCATTTATACTGATTTTTTAAGGTATCTCACTTAACATAAGTTATGTAATTCTTATTCCACATGTAGTGGCCAAAAGATATTTCTAACAGCTTAAAGGTGACCTTGTAGCTCTGTATTGGGCATTTCAAATTGAGATCATTATGGGAAAGCCAGGGAATACTTCTGTGTTTTTATGGCGAAGGCTGCTTATTCAACAAGTATGATAATTTAACCAGAGAAGATCTTATTTTTAAGAATCATATTCCTTCTTTAGCTTCACAAAGTCCATTCCCACTAGATATGTTTATGTTTATATGTTTATATATCACAGAATATTTACCTTTCCTGATCAAACGATAGAAACAGTCAGTGACTTTTACAAATGAGTATCATTGCCTGGGGCCAAGTGGACTCACTGATAACATGGCTTCCCATTAAGTTTTCAAAACAAACAGGAGGCATTCTGTGAGCTCAGATCTATACTTCAGAAATACCTTTGAGTTTAACAGCAGTATGACAATTTCACAAGCAAGTTTTCTACCACTGGCTGAAGACTTTTTGGTCAATAAAGATTAAACAGAGTTTGACAGAGCAGCTAAAAAATAAGTGAACTTTTTTCATTATCAACTACTTATCATTGATGCTGTAAGGCTGAGAGAAATCTTGGAAAGTGTAGTGAACTTGACAGCCGTGATGGACAGAACAGAGATATTTTGCAAAGTTTTAAAAGCTTTGTGGGGATTTTTAAAATAAACATCTTATACTATTTTTGATTGTCAATTCCTGTCACGAGCAGTCAGATGGTAAGCTAGATTAATTGACTGAAATGTCTCTCACCAACTTAGCTTGTTTTGACTAAGATCTTTATATTTGCTGATGAAATACATTTTATGCCAATCTAGTGTAGTATCTTGAGAGTCAACGTTCATCTTTAAATCATTCTCTGGAGAGAAAAGTGATATATATTTGTATCTTACAGCACATCATGCCTAAAGCACTGAAAGGAGCACTGAAAGAAAGAAATTAGTTTCTGAAGTTTTCTTTTGGAAGAAAATTTCCCACTTCTGAAAGGCAATTGAGTCTTTTTTGGTGGTCATTAGCAGGCCCTCTTCTTTTTAAATGACACATAAAGAATATATCCTCTGTGTGGTTATCCTGTGTATATCCTATGTGTGGTTAAAGTATTGGATTCTGCAGAGCACAGGGATAAGTGGACTGACTGCTGCACTGTATCTTGAGTAATTTTACAAACGACAGAGTCCTGGAGTTATGTTCCTCTTATTCCACCTGCTAATGTCCCTATGGCTCTTGTTCCCACAGCTACAGGATTATTTTAATTTACTGTAAAAGGCAGAAAGGGGAATACACAGGATTATGAATTCTTCTTTACCTTACATGCAAAACCATCTGATTTGTTTTGTCATCTTTATCAACCATCATTAAATTATTGTACAGCAGAAAAGTAAATGTCCAACATCAAACCTATAGTAAGACATTTTAGTTCCAGGGTAATCTCATGTTTCTTGTTGAGTCATTAAAGCTGTTTCTGTGTCTTATTCTTCTGACCATGCTGACCTAACCTGCAGCCTCTCTGTCTCAGCAGCAAGAAAAGCTGGGAACTTAAAGATCTTTCTACATCCAGCTGGAATTCACCACAGGCTGATGCTTGTATGCTCATATGCCTTCTCTGCTCTCCATATTGTAATTGGTTTTGGAAAGACAGCTTTCGGATGTATCTGTGAGAGGACATTAACAGCAGCTTCCAGTGGCTACTATCAGGAAGGTAGATCCCAAATCAATTAATAATTTTTGTGCTGAGTTAATTATAGTGACAGTATGCTTGAACACCTGGCATTATCTGAAGATAAAATATTGAAAAAGGGCTGTGATTGAGTAAAAACCTTCTAGCTATTAGTATGTGGGAGTAGGATATTGAGCAAATAAGTGGAGTAAATGTTTTGGGAACCTTGAAGAGTGGCATAATAGAGAAGAGAATGTAAGTAGGGGCTCAGAGATAGCTAAAGAAATATTTCTAACACAAACATAAAACATTTAAGTTCTTTTTCTGATTTTTCTTTCCCATTGTGCCTGTTAAATTATAGCACAACCTACTTGGATTTGTGCAGCTCTCCATACTTTAATATTTAGAAGATGCACAGTGTTAATGCAATAAAAGATTAATTTAAGAAGATAATTTTAATAATAAACTGAGACATTAGATACTTTTGTTATGCTTGTCAGTATTTCTGACAGTATTTCTTTCTCAGCATATTCTGAGATAGAATTTACAGACTCAGGTTAGTAACAAATCAAAACAAAATTGAATTAAAAATTTTAGAAATAAAATGCTATGCATCCTATTAATAATGTTGGATTTAACTCTTACTTTGAAACTGCTTATGATTTGTTTTGAATTTTATAGGGAAGTAATGGAGTCAGTTTCAGTTATTCTATAGAAAAATAGATTTCTATTTTCAAGCACTAATTTCCATATGAGATAAACAACAATTCTGTTAAACTTTCAGAAAAGTCTACTTGCCACCTGAGAAATGAACTGGATTATTTTGCATAAGCAAGATTTAGAATTTTCCTATATATGGCCTTGACAGTGCTTTAGTAAATATAAGGTCATGTTATTAAGATGAATTAATTATGAATAATACATGATTATTACCCTGAGATCTCCAGTTTTCAAGGAAAAAGATAATGGGAAATGTCTCACAGGAGAAAAAAAAAGTCTGATTTTTGAACACATGGGAATCAAGAGCTTTACACTCTAGGAAAAATGTCTTTAAAGAGCTGCCAGCTCTCTCGTAAATTTCAGTGTTGCCAACCATTCATAATTGTTCTGAAAAAGCCAAAAATAAATAAAAAACATCAACTCAAAAATTTTTTCAACTCCAGAGAATTCTGAAAATGTAACAAAATCAGTATATGCCATTTCAGACTAAACCCCAGGCTACCTTCAGTCATCTCAAATTAAAGGTTTGTCTATAAAGTTTGCAGATGATTTTTGGAGCTTTACTTAATTTAACATAAGATTTCTCTCCTGAATTCTGACTGCATAGCTTAGTAACCACAGATAACGTCCATCCATGTTTGTAAATTTTGGTAGCCTCCTAGGATATGATGAGGATATCTCACTAAAAAAATGTGGATTCTCTGGAGATTTCCAGTTGAAGAAATCAAGTATTGGTGAGGTGATTTAAAATAAACCACATTAACTGAACTTCTGTATGAGTAGAAGTTTCTAGATATTTGTAACATTGGCCTTCCAAAATTATCATTAATATATATTATTGTGGCCAAAGAAATAGGAGGTGTTTTTTATCAGATATATTTTGGTGATAAAATTAGTAATGCAACATCAGAACACTAAATAAACAGCTTCTGGATAAGTTTGGAGATATCTCAGGGAAAATCTCTGGAGCTTTGTGAAGTCAGAGTGCACAGATCCTGTAGGGTTGTTTATCCTAACTGGAGAAAAAAAAGTAGGGGTGAAGTTTTACAGTCACACTAGCAAGTAGCCTTTTATTAAAATACTCACTAGCATTCCATCTCCAATAGTGTTTTTAGATTTTTTTTACAGTAATTTCTGTACAGACCATAATGCTCAAAGCCTAGTCTTGCCTATCAGCCAGTGATGGTTTCAAGGCACAGGCAGAAAAATGGCAGCATTTTCACTGATGTAGCATTTCCTCGGAAGTTCCCAGAATTCATAACTGCTTCCACATGCCCCAGGGCAATTGAGGACAGGGGAACTGGATGGAGTGAACTGTCAGAAGGAAAGAAAGAAACCTCCATCCAGAGCCTGTCACCCCCTTTCTTCCTCATGTCCTATTGTCTGCACTGACATGTCTCTCTCTGCCCCCATACTACCCCCATTTGTCTGTCCCAAAGTCAGCGGGGCCAGGGTATAGGAAATGAGCTCTCCTAAATGGATTTCATCCACAGATGGTTTCTTCTCTCTCCTGTGATGTATAACTACAGTGAAATAGAAATCTCAGCCTCCCCTACACTCAAACTATGAAAGAATTTTGATGGGCTTTTAATGAACTCAGTTTTAAGATGTGAAGTCCAGTTTTCACCAGCCCATGGTCTGCATAGTTAAGGTGAATGAGAATTTATTAGTAACCTGCTGAAGAGAACAATATACAAGTAGTTCACATCTGTGCTGCACACAGAACAGACAACAGTAATAAAAAAGGCTATTTAACAATTCAGTATTATGTAATTAAAAATGTGGACAGTTGTAAAATTTTGCTGCCTGATGCTCACTCGGTCATTGCTGAAATTTTTGATTCAGAAAGAAAACAAAAAAAATTGAAAAGGACATGGAGATGATTTTGGTTTTGAAACCAGTTTTACACAGATGAATAAAGGTATATGGACAGAGTCTTCTGATCTATGAGATTATACTTCCTCTTCATCTGGCTATCAGAATCCTTTTTGTACTATTGCCCTTAACATGACCTCCAAGGTTCTATCAAGCACATACTGAAATTTATTTTAATCATTACGACATAATATGGTACAGAGGAGAACATTTTGATGAACTGTGGATAATTCTTCTTTGTTCCCATGAAAGAATGTGATAGTCTGCTTCATTTAATACACTCTGCTTTTCCATAACAGTCTTTTTAAGGAATGTAATTAAGATTAGTGACTAGCTTTTCCCAGGGAAGAAAAAGTAAAATGCACATACATTTACAGAATGATGCAACAAAAAAGGAGTTTATTGCCTGGTCTTTTTCTAATTGCAACATTTTATGGGTTTTTATGTCTTAATATATTGTGTGTTTTCTGTTTCTTCATCATTAACTGCCTTAGCATCTTGCCACGGCAACAGCTATTGTGGAAAATGGTAGCATAAGTACTAAAATAAGTATACTATTTTAGTTCTGAAACAAAGATATAAGTAAAATTTTAAAAATCCCTTGGGTCCACCCTAAAGCTTTTCTTTCTTACATGTGTGTCAAATCTAGAGATTTCACTAGCTGTAAACAACAACAGTCTTATGAGTAAGAAACTTTTTAAAGAGCTCAGTTCCAGGTGAGTCATAGCTCTGAATCATACAAAATTAAAGTATCAAATACCTTTCCTCCTACAAAATAAATTGGGAATGAAAAAAAAAGGACTAAAGAAAGAAAATCAATCTTCTCATTTAACTGTATTTGCATATGAGGAAAACATTAATATCCTATTATAGTCTTCCTCCCTGGGAGCCTGTAGAAAACCCATAAATTAGATTCCAGCTTTTAATCTATGTTAGCAGAAGGCCTAAGGAAAATAGATAAAGGAGGAATCATTAGAGAAAATTTTGGTTTCTGTCCTCAGCATTTAAGGGAAATGCTCCTCAAACAGCTGTTAGCTGCGAGGAAGCCCAAAGATCAAATGGAAACCCAAAGATAAAATTTAAGGAGCTGCTTAACTGACATATGATAGTCACAGGGATGCTGGGACATCTAAATATCTCAGATGTGCTTGAAAAAACCCACACAGGCCACATGAAAGGAGCTCTCAATTCTGACAGAAAATAAAGGAATTAGATACACTAAGAGCTCAATTCTGCCTCCATTACTTAGTGCACAATTATTAACACATTACATTCATACTGTGCCACAGGATAATTCTTGAACACTTGTGATCACACCTAGTGTCTTATAAAATGATTTAAAAATTGCTAAGTAATGTGTTAATGTGTGCACCCAATTTTTTTTCTTTTTATTAAATAAGGACACTGCCTCTGTCCAAAAGAAAAAAACAACCAATGATTAATGATTCTATATAAATGGGGAGACAAAACCAAAAAAATTAAAATATGAATTGTTGTGTCATATCCTTTTTGAACAGATTGGTACAAAAACTACTGATATTTTCTAATATATTTTTGATTTTCTAAAGAAAAATTAGCTTTTAGGACAAGATAAACATATTTTGTTCTGTGAGCAAGTCTATGTAATATGAATAAAAAAGAGATGAAATCCTTGGGAATTGGATTATAAGTTACCAACATTTTTAAATTTACTGATTGGTATTTTTTACCTTCTAAAATAAAGACCATTTTTTTCTTGGATCTAAATTCTCCAATAACAGAACAATCATATTTTAATTTGTAAGCTAACATTCTCATTATGGAATAGTTATTTTCTTCAGAGACTAACATTTGAGGACCATTTTTACATACTTGAACTGATATTAATATGGGTTGTTCTCAATATTGTCATTAGTGTTGCTCTAAATAAGGGCTGATATAACTACCACCATGGTATTAAAAGCCAAATGAGCTGTTAGAAGACAATATGTACCACTCCCTGTTCATATTTCGGACCCATTATTTCCTTCTCCTTGAACTGGTTGGCAATGTGGTGAACTAGCCGAAGGAATGGAGGAAAAGTTTGGTTTTATTTTATATTTTTATTTCATTGTTTAAAATAGTGGCATTTTTTATGCAAAAAAAGTTTTCTGTGTGAGCTGAATGGCTGCCTCAGGACCCTGTCTGACGGAAGTTGTGCAGCAGTTTTCCATAGTCTTGGTTGCTGCTTAGAGGGACTCTGAAACTTTGGCTTGGGTTGGCAGCTTAACATTGCATATAACTGAGTGTAGCTGGAAGCTGCTGGTGAGAGTAGGACCTGTGTGGCCACATCTCAGCACAGGATACCAGCTGATGTCCATTATGCTCAACATATCAAATTCTGCTTTTTGCCCAGAACTCCCTGTACACATCAGTGCTGCTGTATGGAGTTAAAAGCTGCACTGCAGGGCTCCTTTCAAGGGCCAAATGAGTCCAGGACATCCATTTTAGCTATTGTTTAAAAGAACAAGTAATCTGCAGAAAGCTTTGCTTAAAGCTGGCATCTGAGGAGAAATTTTTTTCAGAAAACCAGTCAAATTTTAATGAGATTAACATATTTAACTGAACTCAGTGAGACCATGCAGAAACAACTAAAGTCAGAGGTAAATTTTTTTTTACATGGTAATCAGGAACAAGCTGTGTCCAAAATTATCTGAATCCTGTCAGGTCTTCAAAGACATTGATTCAAGTCCACCAGAAGATGGAGGAAAAATCATCTTCAGTGCTTAAAATTTCCTCATTTTTCCAACTATGAAGAAAGAAATGAATGACATGTTACTTTTGCTTGGCTACCTCACAGAAAAAGAAATGAGATATTTTAGTAATCAAAAATGAGGGAGAAAGGCTGTTGAAATTATAGAAAATATTTACTACCTCACCCAGAGTATCTGAAAGTGAGGGGTAGGCTGAAACTGTTAATTGATTATGTCCACCTTCCTGTGATGTCAAAAGCATTCATAGCAATCTGACTGAGGTATCTGATTAAAATGTCTGTAAAGACAGCAGAGTGGAGCAAGTGTACTTGATAAATAGTTTGAAATTTGGCTCTCTTGCCATGTCTATTTGCTAGTTCTGTAGCAATATATGATTTGCAGGAATCATAAGTACCTTATAAAATTGCATAATTCAAATTATCTAAACAACTAAAATTAATAAGAACACATTAGTGGCTTAGAATCTTCTGCAAAAACTTGTATTACTCAACCTCAAAGTTTTTGTTATTTCCACCTACCTTTTAATAGACTTTTTCATTGAAGTATGTTTGCTTTGTCATTTAAATATGACTAAGCATTCTTCAAAGGAATGTAACAATCTCCTTTATTAAACATTGTTCAAATTGTAGAATGACAGCTGCCAATCTCAGAACAGTCTTTGTTTTTATTTTGTTTGGTTTGGTGTTTTGTTTTTGCAGTTTTCTTTAATGTCTCTACCATTAAAAAATGAAAAAAATAGTATTTTTTGACATTTTCAACAATTTTACCTTTCTCTTTTGCAAAGTATGTTGTTTTTTACTACTAAAACCTTACAGACTTCTAAGTATATATGATCTTCTACTTTTTTAGCTAAAAACATCTGATATAAAATTTTATATGCTGCATTGAAAACAGGATAAAAAGGAAAAATTGTAAGGAAAAAGAGAAAAAGAAATCAGTCAATGCACACATGCAAACATGCATACATTCAACACTCAAGAGTGTAACGTTTTAAAATCCTTTTTCCCAAGGATCTCTGTTGGAAGAAGAAGGCTTTGAAGTTGTTGAAGAGAGATTATCCCACCCCCTTTTCCTCCGAGAGGTAGTAAACAACATTTGTAGGTAGGTATGAAACCAAACCATCTTTTTGTAACTGACTCTTGCAGGTAGGACTCACTGAACCCATGACAGACTAGAAGATGCTTGAGGATGTATATCATAAATGTTCATAGGGAGAAAAAAAAAGTTAAAAGGCATGCCTGGGTTAACAATTGAAATTTCAAATACATAATCATTTCAGCTGGCATTTATGAAAGTATTCACAAAAAGGGAAGATGAGATTTTTTTAAAGACTCTTCCTGAACACTTCAATAAAACCCTTTTTTTCCCCCAAATGACTTACCAGACATAACAGGATTTGACAACCTGAGAGCCTTCAGTTTCCATGCAATTTTATCCCAATTGCTAGTTTGACACTTCCCTAAAGTTCTTTGAATGTGATCTGAATGCAATTGCATTTAATGAAAGTCTCATAATGATGTTGAGTTTGTCATTGCCAGACCTGCTTGTTTTAATGTAAACACAAGCATGTGATGTCTTTACTGTCATTTACTGGGAGTTGTTAAAACCTTGATTCCATAAAGTATTGAAAGACATGAACTTGAGATCTTAAGCCATGTTAAACAAGAAAGGAGACCTGCATGATTAAAATCAATTACATGCTTAAATGCTTTTCAGGATCAGAGCCAGCATGGTTAGCACTCAGCATCAAACTACAGAAAACTAATTTTGTATTGCCTTTATATATCTTCTTGTGTTTTCCTGCAAGACACTTCTGACTGGTCTTTATTTCTCACTCTGATGAAGTTTAGCAGGTAACTGAGGCCTCTTTCCAGGTCATTCAACAGCTTACACATTGCTGTATGGTTACTCACAAAAGCTTTTTGTTTTTTTTTTCCTGAGCTGGCATTAGAAGCTCTTCTGACACTGACTTCCTTGCCAGAATATCTCAGAATATCTTCTTTTTCCTTTGCCTTCCTTCTCATCACCCTCCTTATATCTCTTTGCTGATTAGAACAGATAGACTTAACTGTTAGTACTGAATTTAATGCATCGAATTATACTCTATAACTTGAAAGTACCTGATTTTCTAGCAAAAAATCTGCATCTACTTTTGTGGAAATACACATTTTCAGTGTATGGTAGGTCCCTTATTAAACTTAAGAGAACTCCTTTTATTGCACAGTTTTCTTTCCCTGTCTACTAAAAATTAATTTTTGCATTTTTCTCTTTAGCTCATTGTCTGCTTCTAAAGGGACAGGTAGATTTAAAAATTTTTGTTTAAATTAAATAAAAAATTACTATATTCTCAAATAAATGCTGCTGAGTATGAGAATATTCTTTGAATATGAATAATATACTTCAGCCTTTTTGAAGTTTGGGTTTCTAATATAAACTAGCTTTCTAAACTTCTTTTGTAGTCATTTTATAAGTGGTGTTTCACCACTGTGCAAACCATTTCACCTCTCTAAGAAATCTTTTTTCAGACTATATGATATCTTTCAGATTATATGCTAGATTCCCATAAACATAGTCACATCTAAGGTCTTAAAGATATCTAACTTACTCCCCACATCTCACTTTCTGAAGTGACAGCTATTGAATAGCAATCATTCTGTTTTCTAAATATCCTCACAGTCTTATACAAAATGAGCTTTAGAACATTTTTCCCCTTCTAGTTTTCAGTTTTCTTCAGCTCACAGGCTAGGACCTCCTCCCTTCAAAATCACTCAAATTCTAGTGAAACAAAATAACAATTATTTACATGGTAGTGGTCTAATTTTCCATTTGCTAATCATTCTAATTTCTCCAGGAATGGTGTCTAGATCGAACTTTTTTTTTGACAAGGCTGCTTTCTTTCTCATTTATGGTATCTCAAATTGCTCAGTGTTTCACTAGACATGGATTCTTTCAATCTACAATACGTGTCTCAGATCACAGTGCAGCCAGGGCAGGGGAATGAGTTGCACCACTACAATATGATACAGCAAAATTCTTGAGAACCTGGAGAAAATTCACCTGATAAATTCCTTTAGTACGGCCAGTGTACTAAACAAGTACTTTTCTAGACTGAGAAGTTAAATCACAGAAGTCATTATACAATTAAAATGTAATTGTATGTATTATTTGATGCTCCACTGGATATAGTCTTGAGTGCATATGTAAATCTAATACTTTATACCAAATCACATAATTATATATTATTCCATATTTTGTAACACCTTTTTTGAAATATTTATTATAACACATTACATATTATATATGTAAGTATCTTCCTGGCATAAATATACAAAGTATTTAACCAAGTATTTTATTTTCAGTTTCTTCTCATTATGGAATAAGACAGTCATGTTCACCTGACAGTCACAAGAAATGACAGATAAACCATTTTGAAACATGAACAAGACATTTTCTGTACTTGAAAATCTAGCCTCAAACTGTCTGGTCTTCTTTTTTCAGTGTGTTAGATTACATGATATCTATTTTGCTGCCCACTTTCTCCTTAAAGAATGTTCTGCTTTATTAGTCTACAAATGCGTTATTTCCTTCTACTGAATACTTTAATCTGAGTATATTTTTTCTCAGGCACATCAGCTTGCATGACTGATTGAATTTCTGTTTGTTATCTGCAGACATCTTAGAATTAAAATCTCTCCTGACACTTTGTTGTCATTTTTTCTTTATCCTAATATCTGTAATGCCTCCCACTTTTGCAGTGTTTTAGAACTGAACCTGTTTGCATTGGGCTTTTAATTCAGATAATTAATTAAAATAATATCTTATGTCTAATATATAGAAGATGCTCAAAGATCACCAAAATCAGAGAGCATTTTCCTTCCCTAGTTATGCTATCAGGCATTGGGCCTTTTATTTTTCGGTGTCTTCAGTTTCGAATTTCCTGAGCTTTTTTTTTGGGCAAAACTAAAATAAAAATGGTGAAGTAACCAAAGGCATTTGTCAAGGTTATTTATCTAGGTTTGAGCCACAGAGTCAGGAGGCCTGTCACAATTACAGCCATGATGAAGTTTTGGGTTACATTCTTAAAATAATTACCGAAACAGATACCCAAACTAGACTAAAGTCCTAGGGAGATGTCATGGTTTAACCCCAGCCAGCAGCAAAGCTCCGGGCAGCTGCTCTCTCATTCCCCCATCAGTGGGATCAGGGAGAGAAGGGGAAATGTAAAAGGTAGAGAACTCACGGGTTGAGATAAAGACAGTTTAATGGGGAAAGCAAAAGCTGGCACAAAAGCAAAACAAAACAAGGAATTCATTGACTGCTTCCTTTGGGCAGGCAGTTGCTCAGCCATTCCCAGGAGGGAAGGGCCCCATCATGTGTGATGGTGACTTGATTTCACAGTCTTATATGAAATGAGCTTTGAAACATCTCTGATCACTTCATGAGATAAGGCAGAGAGCTTTGCATGGAAGGAGTAATAAGCATTCCTTGAGTAAGTATCCCTTGATATCATATCTTGGTCCAAGAGTTCTCTTGATTGAGAAATCCCAGAATAAATTCATACGAGAAGAATGAGCTTACTCCTATAGCAAAAATTATTAAGTAATAATGAATAAGGGATTGTTGTAGGTGCTCGTCATGCAGGTACAGAGAGATCACTGACAAGAGAGCTGGAATGGTCCAACAGAATTGGGAACAGGAGGAGTCTAGCTGAAGGAATTCATGCTGTATTTGACTGCAAGTGCATATCCTTAGCACAGCTTTTCTGCCACTGTGATAATGATTGATCACCTATGCACAAGATTGTGTGCAAATTCAGTGGCATCAGAACATGTTGACATCACTGTTGGTCTGGCCCAGCTGAAAAAAACTTTCCAGGAAAACTCACTTGATTATATTTATATAGCACTTGATAGCAGCCTGAGTGGACTGCAGGCCAAAAGCCTATCAGTGCAGGCACAGGACATTCTGTGTTCTCCAGGACTTGTGAGAGCCTGACTGCCTGAGCACAATGTCTCAGCCTGTGAGGGCTGTCTGGCAACTGTCCCTGAGGTGGTGTATGGACACATACAGAAGAGGCAAGCTCTGGAAGTGGCCACTCAGAATAGTGCAGTAATCATGGACAACAATAATGGGAAATTACAATTAATAATGGGCAGCTGTGGGGACAGAAGTAGCCAGGCTAGTCCTGTATGAGATAGCAGAGCACCAGGTCATCCCATGGCCATGGAAGCACAGCCCTCCACCTAAAACTGAGTGGTTAGGTAGTGTCTAGCAGCAGGTGATATTTATGCCATAGCAAGACAGAAACAAAGAGTTTCATCAAAGTGTACATAAAAGAGATATTTTTACAATAACACTGCAATTGTTACAAAGAAAAAGCTGTCTGAATAGTATTCAGAGTAACTTAGCAACACTTTCCTTCATCTTTCCTCTATTTCTTCTATATAATATCTCCTTAAAGAAATACTTTTAGTTTTAGATAAACTTTCTCATATGTCACCCCAAGACACTGTTACCATCTAACTGAGGCTATCTGTCATTTAGCTCATCTGCTCTTACTGATGAAATTGACCCCAGAAGTAACATCTGAAGTCTCTTAAATTTTGGGGCATATGGCATCTAAATCCAATTTGTACAGCTCAAAGCAATCACTACTGGTATCTCATCTGAGTTATTTATTGCCCAAATACCTTGTATTTGTACATATATACTTAAGTCCATGAATACTTCCTTTGAAAAAAATCTTATCCACCTTATTCCCTTAAGGCACTCCCTTATTTATCATCACTTTGCCCTTGGAGAAATCTACGTCTCTAAGAATCAAGGACTCTTCAAGCTACATTAATGTGAATGTGTAGTACTATGAAATCCAAAAATTATTTTCAGCCTTAACTCTGAAATTACTTTGGTTTTGTCAAGATCCGTGGAAGAAACCAAAGACAAATTTTATGACTTAATGTTATAATTATATCAGAATTCCTTGACTTTATTTGGCATGACTCTTCTTAAATTGTCCTGTCTTAAAACACATTTCAACAATAGATTAGTCCCAAAGGCATTTTAAATCTTCAGGTTATCTACTTCAGGTAAAAATTAAAACACACTATTATGTGTCTACCAAATAGAGTGCAGTGCTTCAGGCATTCCAGCTTGTTGCAAAGTGAGACAAACAATATCTGTTTTGTAAGTGCCTTTTTTAATGGAGTGCCGAACACTGTGTGTTATCATAAACGAATATAAGGCATATGGAGAATTATAAAAAAATATACTTGCAAGTTCATAATAGGTATTTCTGCAAAGGACTTGCTCTTAGAACTGGGAAATGGCGCATAAATGCCTATATTTTTTCTCCTCTTCTGTGTTAAGTTTTGCTTCTTTTCAGAATCACTAAATTTTTCTGTCTTATTTTGAGATGGTTATTCTTCTCATATAATCATATTGCAGTGTTATCATTTTGGGGGTGTCAGTGGGTGCTTTATTTCTTTTTTTGGCTGGAAAGATAATCCTCCTGTCCCCTGCAGCCAACTATGGTAATTTCCAGTGAATGCAGTAATGAGGGCAGAACTGATTAAATGTAGGCTTCCCTCCTGTTCAACTCAGCCAACAAACTGCCTGTCAGTACCTACAGAGTTTTTCTAGGTTTTTTTTTCCAAAGGCAAAGGAGCATGTTCTGATAAGTTTGGTTTGTTTTTTTTGTTTGTTTTTTTTTTTTTTTCTTCATTTCTGCCAGGAATAGATATGGTAATAGGTAATAGACAAGCCCAGCTTTGCTAAGTTGTACAGTTGGGCTTGGACATAGGATTGTGTCACTGGTAGCAGGATTCCTCCAGCAAAGCATGCTTCCCTGGTCATCTGCTCTACCAAATTTATCCTGTTCTGGATGCCAGCTGCTCCTTGTAAAAAGGTGTTGCAATGCATTGTCCCAGCTTTTACAACTGGAACCCTTTAGCATTAGAGGAACCATATATTGCATTTTTACAGAAATAGTAGAATTAATATGTTATACTATGCAGAAAAATCATTAAAAAGATAGGAAATATTAGCTTATACAGACAGTAATTTCCTCTGTGCCATGTCATAAATTCTCTCTTCTATATTGTTTAGGAAAGAAGTCTGGAAAAATCTGGAAAAGCTAGACCAGAAGTAAGGCTAGCAGTGTTAAAATGCAATGAACAAACAGGATAAATTCTCTGGTAGAAAAACTAGAGTACCTCTAAAGATATTGCAGTGTCCATGGAGCAACCTAGATAATAGGCGGTTCTGCCCAGGGAACGTCAGCATTGCAGCAACCAGCCTAACTCTTCTGCACAACTCTGGATCCCATTTGTCAAATCTAAGTGAAAAAAAATTGACTCAAAAGAATGTTCCTAGATAAAAGAGTTTCTGCCACCATAATTACAGAATAAACATGGCAGAATTCTTCTCAGAAATGTTTGCATGAATAGTCCTTTGTACTTTTTCCAAGATAGAACAACCATCAAAGGATTGCTGTGAACACATAAGCTTTCTAATACTCTGTAAGATTCTGTATGACTCTCCAGGGACTTACTCTACACAGGATCCATCTTCATGCAAAAAATACATCTACTTTTCTTGGTGGAAGCAATCCTTGAGAAGCTGCAACATGATCTTGCACTTCGGCCCCTGCTATGAAGCTGCACATAGCACTGATATGGCACTGACCCTTTTGGCAAGTCCTTAGTAGTTATTCCTCATGGATGACAGCATGAAAATTAGATGAGAGAGTTTATAATGAGTAGGTATCTATGGATTCATATGCATAAATATATAGCAGTGTATATGTATGTTTAAACATTCACCTATGTGCTTCTAGTTGTGCACATATGAATTCTAAAGAACACAGGTATAGAAATTACTACTCTGGCCTTTTTTTTTTTTTTTTTTTTTTTTGCTAAAATTACAGCAAATTGACATCTAAACTTTAGCAGCTTGAAGTAACAGATCATAAGATATTGAGAAAAGACAAGATAAATAATTAATGAGTTTGTCCTCTTGGTCTGAATTTCGGAGTTTCAGTTTCTTTTGAAAGACAACACCTCTTGGTAAGACTACCAAAGATACCAGCAGTACCAGCACAGAAATATTGCTAGTAGAATGATTGCTTGTTTAGATTAACAAAATAGTGACGGTTAAAAGGATTTCTCCATATAAATACATCAGGTAGGCAAACTCCAGGGAAGCAAAAGAGGTATATAATCTAAAAAAGATGTTGGCACATGAACAGATGTAAAAATATGTACCCAGAATATTTATGGGCTGAAAATTATAAGAAAATATATAATTTTTAGAGGAATGTGATAATCGAAAAGAATAATGAGGGGAAATAAACCTTAGCAGTCTTGAAAAGTAATCTGATATGAGTCTGTAGAAAAAGGTTTATATAATTTGGTCACATGAGATAGAAGAAAACTAGAACTTTATGACACAGAAAGTCCTTTCAATACCTGACTCTAGAAGGTTTTATTCTATTTCTGTTCTTTTTAATATTGTTAATAACTCTCACTGCAGGAACAAACAAATAAACAAACAAATCTGTAATGTCTTAGTAAAGGTGAGTATTCCTGTGGAAATGCTGGAAAGTGTCCTCTCTTTGGCTAAAATTATTTCCTGCTTCCAGTTGCACCTCCCTAGGTTACACACTCATACTGGAAATTTACTGGGTAGACTCTTTTCAAAGGAATGTACTTACAGTACTAATAAGTTCTGCTTGTGTTCTTTGAAGCTTGTAGTGCCTTTAAGGACTGACTTTGGTAGTCTCATGCTTCAGACACAAGGGTTTTTTGTTAAGGTTTTTCTCTCTCCCATTGTACAGAAGTGTCACTCTCCAATATCGATGTATTGTTAATGTTTGTATAAGTTATACTGTTAGGAATGTAGAAACATATTTTGCTTAATTACTTTCCCACAATGGGTTTGAAAATTATACTCAAATTCTTCCATTTATGTTGCACTTAAGGGTGCTATGGATAATGAAGCAGAAAGTAAAAAATTATCTGGAAAACAAACAAATAAACAAGCCTGGGATGAAAAATGAAATAGCAGAGAGAATGGCAAAACAGCATTACTTAGAGATGGATGAGAGTGCAATATGAAATGAATTAAAAGACAGCTGCAGTATTTTAGGCTTAAAGTTTCCTATCTTGATTTTTTGGAAGATATGGTGAAAATCTCTCCTAGTGTTCCCTTTAGAATAAAAGTACTACTCTCTTTCCAGAACAGCACACCTAAAATTTCAGATTTTTACGACTTGTAATTTTAAAATTATTTAGGAAACCCTTTTTTGCGTGTCTCTGTGTGGTTTCTAAAAATTCTCGTGGCTCTAAGTGTTCTTTTTCATGAGTACAATTTGCGATATACTGCGGTTAGAAACTGTATCCTCAAACACCAGCAAAGTGGCATGCAGGCATGTAAAACCTGCCTCACCTAGGTTGTAGAAACAAAAGAAAAGGTCAGCTTTCTTGGCCTTGCTGTGTCTGGTTCACCTGGCACTTCTGATCTTTTGTGTTATGTGTCAGAAGAACGGATTGCTTGTTCTGGGCATACCAATGCCTCTTTAGGATGTTTCTGTGAGCGTCTGAGCCTCCTTTCAGACCATCCCTTTGTTCCCTTTTCTGTCTTGTAATTCCTGAAGTGGAAAGAATTCTGTGAATGCTTGCAGCCAAGACATTTCTGCTGATGATTTAAATGCTGCTGAAGAGAAGGACTATTATAAAGCAATATGTATGCTCATGAAGCGTGACTGGTGTAGGATCAAACTCTGAAGATTGTGTGTGGGTGTTCTGCTGGGGACATGTATTGCTCCAGGTTATATACATACAGAAGCACATCACAACACCTCTTATTCTGTCTGGATAAGGGTGACAGGCAGATGCAGCCCTCAGACTTCATGACTGGTACTTAGATTTTATATATAATGAGGAGGTCTCTTCATTTGAATAGCATTGGTTCACACAGGCAAGACTTACATTTAATGTTAGACTTACTTCAACTGACAAAAGAGTGAAAGGTAGCAGGGATCACTGGAAACCCTAAATTTGTACACAGGAAGACTAGTAAGCTCTGTGACCCTTTTTTCAATGTCAGAGAGGAGGAGATGCATACAAAGGGAGACAGTTTGCTTATAAAGGACACAGAATAGACGCATGAAAAAAAAGAGCCCAAATGTTACAGTTAAATTAAGCCACACACATGCACAGACATGCCAAAATATTTGGCATGGCATTTTAAGGCAGACAGACCATATGGCCTCCTTAGCAATGCACAATGCTTTTTGCTGTGTCCCACTTAGGGCAAAAGACACTGTTGTAGTACTGGGTGTGCCAGATGTCTTGTCAGTCAGCCAGTTTCACATTTAACAGTGTTCTCTGCCTGAACTTGACATAAACACAGTGGCACTGCTCACTGAGTAGCCAGCTCCTTTCTCTGAGGAAAAATATCATTACAGAAGAATATATGAAATGACAGGCAACCATAGATCATTCTTAGTGGACAAGTTTCCATTGAAGGAAAAACTACCATTTTGTAATTACAGGAGAAAAATAAAGGCTAACCCCCAAAGCAGTGAAAAGGAGAGAGACAGATAGGACAAATATATTAATTTTTTTTGCCTATTTACCAGTGCATTTAATGGTGCATTTCTCAAGTGCTGCGGCCACTTCCTGGGGTTTGTAGAGCTGGAATAAATTAATCTACCTAAGAAATGGCATTGCAGGTGAGCAGGATTACAGCTCTGGGTCTAAGGGCTGGCATTGGTGGTATAACACTTCTGTAATGAGCTTCACTCCTTATGAAGCTTCTCTGGAAGATCACCAATACTGATCATTAGTTTTTGAAGGATCATTGTCTGAATAGAGAATTGTCAAACATCTGCAGAATTTTTGCCTTTCACTATCTTAGTAATCAAGCCTCTGACTTCCAAGATGACAACACATACTCATTGAAAACAAAGAAAAGTCAAACCTCATTCATGAAGTAGCCTGGTAGTTTTCAGGAGGAAATTCACATATTTTTCAAATGCTTTCTATACTTATATTGAGCTAGCACAGTCAGTAGTAATGGCAAAAATGGCTCAAGGAGACCAAATTTCTTTAAAATTATATTCACAGTTACAGACAGACACACCATATTTCCCACTTTCATTGAAGGCATCAGTTATGCTCACATTTGATTGATAAATATAAATAATCATTAATTTTTTAAACATAAGATATTACAGCTCCAAACTTGTTGTTCTGAAAGTTTCACACCCTGAATGATGTGAATGAATTTGTAGCTTGAAACACACATTAGTTTCTGAGCATTCTGGCTAAATAAGTGACTGAGAAAGAGTGAGGAACTAGTACATTTTCAAAGCAATTCATAAATCAAGGGAAACATTTTTTTTCTTCTGTTCTAACTTCTCAGTAAGATTTGCCCTTCATCCTCTTCTGAGAAGAGATGACAAACCAAGTAAAAATTTCACATTTGTCCTTTTTCTATTCATAACAATTTCTCATTGAAAGTTTTCCATCTCTTCATTTCTCTAGATTGTGATCAGAAAATGCAGAATATTAATCTGTGTCTTTTCATGGGATATGTGGCATTTTGTTAAGGGAAATATTTTCAGATTTGCCATGCCATGTATCTCCTTCAGTGTTTAGATTATTTTAGGTAGAATATTTTTAAAGTCTTTTTTTCCTTCTGCTACTATTAAAATCTAACTTTTTCTGAAGCTAATTAAAAATATGTTTATTTACTGTATGTAAGAGTAACAATACCTTTCTACTTGCACTATTATTCTTAATCTCTCCCTCTGAAGTCCCCATGTAGGATAATGTTTCTACAGAGGGTAGTCAAATATTCCAACAAGTTACCTGGAGAGGTTGTGAAATCTGTATCCCTGGATATAATCCTGCCTTGGCTGGACGTGGTCCTGGGCAACCTTATCACAGTAGCCTTACTTTGAGCAGGATGTTGAACTAGGTGACCTCTAGAGGTCTCTTCCAAGCTAAATTTTATCATTCTCGGTTTTATTCCTTTAGTGTAACTAAATATCAATTCATGTAATGTCATTTGAATACAACTTCATGCTTTAATTTTCAGGCATATTATTACATAATATGCTGAATACATGTCTCTGTGTATGTGTATACGTCTGTCCGTCTGTCTGTCTATAATATACAAATGAATTGGCATGATTCTGAAAAATGTTACATTTATGTCTTTATAGGTAAATAACATTTGTCTATGACATATTGATCCTCAAAATCCCTTAGGTGATTCTAACGTTTGTTAAATTAGTTTTTCCAGACTTGGAAAACCTTACATCAAACTCTGAAATTTGAAAATGATTCCTTTAATATAAAAATGGATTCTTTGTATGATTTTTGTTTTGTCAAGTACATAAAGGAAATCAGCCTAGTCAAAACAGTGTCATGTCCATTATCTTCCACGACTGCCACCCATTGTGCTCCACAGTTATGCTGAACACAATGACATAATGCAGAACAGTTTAGGAGTTTAAAATTACATGTTTTGTATGCGTGCTACAAAACTCACCTAGATTTTTTAGCTCTCCTATGCAATTATACTACCACTAACAAAGTGGAGGAGTTGTCATTTATGCAAACTGGGAAACACATTATATACAATGTGCTTCACTGAGCCACTGAATAAGTAGATGCCATGGTATCTGATTTAAATGAAATAGGGTTTGCAAGTACGGATTTTAGAGTATAACTTGTTTATCTTTATTAATCAACTGGATAATTCCTGTTATTTGTTACTGCAAAGCTATTTTTTCATGAGCACTTCAAAGAGAAAGATGAAATGTAATGCTATGATGTAGTGCAAGGCAGAAATAAACCCAAGGATTGTTCATCACTATTCAGATTGTGATTGAGGTCCTCAGAAAGTGAAAGAGGCTGATTTAGTTCAGACTGGAGATCTGAAAACTATATCTTGTTCTGAAAAATTATAAATATATATATAAATAAAATTAATAAAATATGCTTTTATATAAAAATAAATAATGTATAAACAATAATAAAAATATAGTAATCATATGGCACTATTTTATAATACAATACTATAAAATTATAATAAATAATAACAAATAAGTAAGTAGCAACTTATAAATAGAACTCAACTGGTACCCTTCACAAAAGGGTCAAATAGATTTCCAGCAGGGCAATTTACTATCCCTAAAAGGAGGAGTCTTTTAGCTGCCTAAAATCCACTGTGGGAAGAGGATGTTGCCACCCATGTTTTGTGCTGTTCTCAAAGAGAAGTACATCTGGTAACTGGCATTTCTTAGATAAAACAACATATGGTGAAATACTGACACCTTGAAAACAGTGATGAATTGCTGCATAGACTATTGGAAAGAAGAGATGGGAGCTGTTTTGAGAGAGAAATAAAAAGTGGAAAGGGAGGTCTGAACATAAGCATTTTCTTTACATGTGGGAATTTATGGTAGAATTTTCATTTCTCAGACCTTGATAATGTACTTCCCTCTGGAGAATGGCATTAGGAATTCACATGCATAATAGCTGCCTCAGAATCACTATATCCTCTTTCCTCAATACATTTTCATGCAATGGACATATCAGAAAAGCTGCTGTAACAAATGATATAAGAAAGATATCCTAAATCTGGGAAACTTCAAATTATATCCTCTTTAAGGGGGAAATGAATTCATTCTTATGTTTCTTACATAACATTAATTAAGTAATACAAAAAGTTGTGTATGACTTTCTATAGTTGGATGTAAATTTAACCTTTTCCTTTTACTTTGAAAGTGAGTTTTCTACCTTTTCCTCCTGAAATATTGTTTTGCCAATCAAGAACTGAAATCTTACTTCATTATAGGGCATATATGTTTACATGTTTTTGTTGCCAGTGCTTACAGGAATTAGGAAAATTAAATAGTGTCTAGTAAGAAGGAAATTATTAAAATGTGTGAAATTAATGTGTTTTATCAGCTGACAAAACCTGACTCAAAAGTCACATCAATGGGAACTCCAGTTGTGCAAATAACTTCATCTTCTCTCAGTGCTCCTTATTAATCAATGTAGATATCCCACTGCTCATCATACCAGCTGCTATGCCATGCTATGCTATGGCTATGCTTGTAAACAAAATGGGCTTGGGTTGACTCTTTGACCTTGAGAAAAATATACAATAGTATACAATTTGCTAAGAATGGCCTCAATTATGCTCCCTGTTGGAAACAGTCTCTGGATGGTGGCTGAGCAATGTCTGGGAGAGCACTAATTGGCACAGTTTGGAAACACGCCAGACTCCAACAGCTAATGTAAATGATTATGTGCAGTGCTGGAAACTAAGAATAGGGCTGTTTATTTTATTAATGTCACTGCAACACCTGTGCCTCCTGACAGACATCTGAATTCTTCTACATACTTTGTTGTGTGTATAGATTCTGATAATGAATCCCTACCTGTTCAGTAATGATTAACAGCACAAAGCCTCATGGAAGATTTGCAACCTAATATTTGGTGTCCTGTATCTGAAATGCTCCTAGGGTTATAGTGTTCCTGGGTAAGCATAGGAAGTAACTCATTTTCATTTGATCCTCAGGCAGAGTGTTTTAAATGACAACTATTTAATCCTGATGTTGCTTGAAATTATTTATTTCTTGTCTATGGTGAAGGTGGGTAAGATCACACATAGCTACATAGCTGTGTATTACTACATCAGTACTGTGCTTGGAACATCCATAAACCTAACATTATCCACCAGTAAACCATGTTCCCAAGCACTACATTTAAGCATCTTTTAAGTACTTCCGGGGATGGTCACTCAACTACTTCCCTGGACTACATCTTTCAATGCTTGACAACCCTTTCCATGAAGAATTTTTTCCTAGTATCCATTATAAACCTTTGCTGATCCACTTGTAGCCATTCCCTCTCATCCTGGCAATCATTACTTGGGAGATCAATGTCCACTTTGCTACTGCCTCCTTTCAGGCAGTTGTAGACAGTGATAAGGCGCCCACCTCCTGCTGCCCCAAGAATCCTTTTCTCCCAGCTAAATAATCCCATCTCCCTCAGCTGCTCCCCATAAAACTTGGGCTCTGGACCCTTCACCAGCTCCTTTACCCTTTTCTGGACATGCTCCAACATCTCAATGTCTTTCTTGTTTCAAGGGATGCAAAACTGAACACAGGATTTGAAGAGTGGCCTCACCAGTGCCAAGTACAGGGGGAAAATCACTGCCCTAGTCCTGCTGACCACACTATTTTTGATACAAATGAGATGCCATTGGCCATCTTGGCCTCCTGGGTTATGTTCAGCTAATCGTGGAGCCCAAGTCCTTTTCCACCAGCCAGCTTTCCAGCCACTCTGCCCCAAGCTCATAGGTGTTGTTGTGACCTAACTGCAGAACCTGGGTATGGGTAAGGGAACTCTTCTAGCAGCCTGTATAAGTTTGCTGTATAGGCAGCTTTGCCGTATATATCCGTCAATGGTATCTGTACTTTCTCTAAGAAAATGCAGACACATCAGTGAGCCCAGTTCAGATGCTGATCTCAACTCAAATTAAAACCTGGCATATATTAAACACCTATTTAGAAGTGGGGGTTTTTATAATAAACAATTACACCAACATTTGCACTGTTCATGTGGTGAAGAGATAGAAGCCAGTTTCGGCATTCTGAGAGTGTTTCCTTTTTTCAGACAGAGATATAAAAACAAGTTTAATAAGCTAGCATGGTAGGCCTGCATATATCTGTATAACTACAGTCAGGTAAAAAGGAAAAGGAACTAGAATAATAACAAGATACAGATTTCATCTGCTTCTGACCAGTAAGACTAGACAACAGATGAAAGATGCACAAGACTGAAGGGCATCTTTATACAGATCTTTGGGGAGTGATGTAGGTCTCAGCATTTTAGAGCTCATTAATTTTCAACAAGAGATCAAGGGCAGTAAGAAATTCTTAAGGAAATCCTTGGAAAAAGCCATTACAATTCCTTTAGCTCATCTGTAATTAAAAAAAAAATTAATAAAAGAAAACTTGAATAAAAGAGAAATTTTTGTACAATTCCTAAAAATAGGTGAAAAAAGTAGTTGACCTATGAATTTTCTCACCTCCATAGTAGTCAAGCTGCAATGGACACTGACAAAACAACTTTGCTGTATTTAAAGACAGTGCTTATTCTTTTTCCTTCAGCAAAAACCATGTGGAAGAAATGTTTCAAGGAGACAGAAGTTCTTCTTCAAAGATTGCATAGTGTCAACTGATCAATTCCATATTATAAATTTCAAGCCTTTATGTCAGCTGCTAAAAAATACTTCTGACAGTGTTGTTAAGTAGTCCCTGTGAAGCACAATTATGACTTACAGAGGAGACTTAATGGCTGTATGCTTCATTGCACATAAAACCATTGCATGGGCTCCTGCCTTTTCAGTCAGTACTGCTATCTGAAACCTCACTATGCACAAGGTGGTTGGAAAAACAAGATTTGATCTAATGCTAATAAGGAGCTCCAAGCTTTGTCTTAGTTGAGAGAGATTCCTTTTTCCTTTAACAAAAAGCTACTTTTGCAGGACGTAAATTTCATTGTCCATTCATGGAAATGTTACTTTTGTTCCAGAAAAGACCTCTGAAGAGGTGAATAGAGACTGGAGGTAATCTGAAATATTGTGTAAATAATGATTTTTGAACAGCTCAATATTTGGGTGCTGGTCTAGGTACACATTTGAAACCACTAATGCATAGAGATTGGTTTCTTAGTACTCTGAATGCAAGGAGCATAAGAACTAAAAATCATAGAAACACAGCAGATTCATTATTCAGATTCTGAAGTGTGCATAAGTATTGTACCTCTCTAAATATTTGCAGTTTACCTTGCAATCTAATGACTATCAGCCTGCAGACACTGAACTCTTCTCTCTGGAGCCCCGTGACAGGACCCAAGTGAGTGGCCTGAAGTTGTGTCAGGGAGGTTTAGGTTGGATATTAGAAAAAAGGTTGTCCTGGGTTGAGGTGTATTCTATTACCATCCTCATGAGCTGTGGAAATCAGGTGGGGCAGTGTTTCCTTGCCTCCTCCCCCCAGACTATCTTGCTGTTAATGGCCCATCATTGTCCTGCTGCATGACTCAGAGATAACTCCCTCCAGACTATCTTCTGTTAATGAACCTAATCAACACCTGGCCTCATGACTCATTACCCCATTGTGAGATGCTCCACCCAGAGGGAGGAACCAAGCATCCCATCATGGATATAATCTGGGACTCTGAGCACCAGAGACAACCCTTTCCACTGGATTTCCAGAGGACAGAAGCTACACAGCCACCACTGGACTTTCTGAGGAAGAGCAGACCCCTTCTACTACAGGATCACCACTTCAGAGGATTGCAGCCACCATTCCACCAGACTGCTACCACTACCCTGCCTAACAGGGACTCAGGTTGTATCTTGACTCTGTCAGTGTTTTCTTTTACTTTCTTTTTCCTTTCCTTTAATTTCCATTAAATTGTTATTCTGACTTGGTGCCTCCCACTGGTTTGTTTTCAAACTAGCACAAAGGTTCTTCACTCAGAGGGTGGTTGGGCACTGGAACAGGATCCCCAGGGAAGTGGTCACAGCACCAGCCTGACAGAGTTCAAGAAGCATTTGGACAGTGCTCTCAGGCACAGGGTGTGACTCTTGGAGATGGTGCTGTGCAGGGCAGGAGTTGGACTGGATGATGCTTGCAGATCTTGATTAATTTTGACTAGACAGTGGCTAATAAGTAATGTTCAAGCTTGGTGAAATTAATCTAGATTTAAAGTACACAAACACTGTATCACAGGAGAAGTTTTGGGGGGAAGTTTTTATTTTTATAAAAGCTTTGAAACACATCAGGTCTGAGTCTTTTCTGGTGTAAATCAGTGGAATTTAATTCACTGCCAACCTCACTATTTACACCAGCTGAATCTCTATCCCATAGACTTTACTAATGTGACATCTTTATGTATATGCACAGTAATTGCAGCTAGAGCACAGTTCTGGAAAGTCTTCTATGCATGACATTGCCAATGAACCCAAAATAATCTCTGTATGAATAAGGCTTCCCGTATGTGAGGCTTAATTACTATTTATCTAATCTATTTATTTTTAATTGCTACATATTTTTTGTAAGGACAAATAATATTGGGAACAAGCATGTTGCCATTTGTTTTCACAGCTGATTTTTCTCCAGATAGCAATCAAAATACATTTGGATGGAAATGGAAAAATATATAGCCTAATATTTTCTAGGTACAGCTGGTCATGCCGAGATATTAATATATCTTATTGAAGCTGCTACACCAGGGTTAATCTGATAAAGCTCTCAAGATGAGCATGCTGTTTATCCTGTTGACACAAAGCATTAAGTCTGTCACCACATCCTGCTCTTGCCAGCTACGTGGGAGCTATTGTTAAGGTTTGGAGTAGCAGTAAGGAAGACATCACTAAAGGACCAAGCTGTACTAGTCAGCCAAGCAAGAGACTAACCTAAAGAAAGGAAACTAAGTAATGTGCTAATCAGAAGGAGGAGTTTGCATCCCCTGAAGAAAAAAAAATCAGAAACTCCTTCCTCCTTTCTTTCATAAGGGTTGTTGCTGTAAATGCTAGCACAAACATAAGCATAATTTGAAACTATAAGAAGAATTGATTAAATGAGAAGTGGTGCTAAATAGTGCCTGTGATTATTCATAGAATATGTAGTGATCTTCAGAACACAACAATTTGGCAAGTATTTAGCTGATATTTGTTACTGTATGATGCTTAAATTAACACTGAAAGATGACTGTTCTGGAAAGACTCAAAGAAAAGAGATATTTATTTCTGACTCTTTATTACCACTTTTCACAAATTTACATTTAATATTTTCACAGAATTAGCTAAAGTTTAACTAAGTATAATTTTGTCAAACTTCAGGGTTCATATTAGTTCTTAAATTTGTGCTTTATGAATAATGATCAAACACAACATTTGGATGGTATGACCATATTCCCATGTGAAGCCTGTGGGAAATTTTTTCCTATTTGCTTCAGTGCTGAAGGATCCAGCATAAAGAATTCATAATAAATTCCTAACAGTGATGCTGCATTTCTAGGTCTTGAACCTGTCTTAGAGAATGACTGATTATCAGTGTTCAAAGTAACGCAAAAAAATCCTTTCTTAAATATTTCTTGTAACTTAATAATAATCCCTAATCTTTTCCAATTAACACAAATTTATGAACATCAACTGAAGTATTAATTGAGTGGAAAAAATGAACTTTAATGCAACTAACTTCTGTGACAGTGAAGGCCACTGAGTGGCACAATGACTATGCAATGGCACAGAATTAAATAATGACCAGCTAAGGTTGTGTCTCATGTCTAATGCTCTGGGCTTGGGACAACTCTCTGCTTTGCTCCCATGAGATTAACAGACATAGCAATTATATCTCAGTATGATGCACAATGGAGTAAGAGCCTGACCCTTTTTTTTGTGCTGTCACATTTTCAGTGTCTCTTCTGGATAAATCAAGGCTTAGCCTCTCATGTAGTACAAAATTATAATGTCTTGTATGTCTATGCAAGCATATTAGGTGGTCTTCTATCAAAGGTCACTGTAGGTATTTTTATGACTTATGCAAACAGCCATTTACTTTTATTCTCATTAGTATTTTCCTTCCATGGTAGATTTTGGAAGAAATTTACAAAATTTGATCATATGGAGTATAAAATAGTTCTTCCTGTAAGCAAATTTAAAAACCTTTTCTGTCAGCTTCACTGGATGTAATACAATGAGAAAGGTTGTTGCCAGAATATATCTTATCTACAACATGCATTGTTTTGTTTATTCTGTCAAATTCTTTGTCTAAGCTAATCATGAAGTCTTTTCTGTCTCTATCATGCTTCAATCTCTTAGTGCATCTTGACATTGTTTCATTACTGTACACAGTCATCATCACTGTATACAATGAACTTGAATTTGTAGTTAAGGTAATGCTTAAGTAGCCCTTCTAGTTACACAACATCTAAGGGCTGCTGCCACTCACCAGTGGGACTTGCCCATGGGCTGAATTCTTTCTCCAGCTGGTGGGGGTGTGGAGGGAGTAAATTATAGAAAGCTCACATTTAGGCCAAATTGCCATTCTGGTCATTTGGAGCTGAAGTGCAAAACAATGCGCCATGCAATGAGTCTCTCTCCAACAGGAAGAGGCAGAAATCAACAAAGATTTTTCAGGTGCTTTATGTTTGGTGGACAGATGTTTCTTTGGAGATCTCAGTCACAATTATCCATTGACTAGAAAGCTAACTAGTGCATTAACTCAAAATCAAGTCTGCAGCAGCAATAGAGATATAGGTCAGTGGATGTGTTAGATGAGTGAAATCCCATGTCATGCTTTATTCTTCTCATTTTTGCTGTGATATCTTCCTGAAGGTTAAGTTTCCTCACCATCACCTACTGATGCTTATGCAATACCACTACATTGCGCAAGAAAAGGTATTACTGAGAATAAATTAAATTTCTGTGGTGCCTACACTCTGCTAATGATCAAGGCGTATCACATAAACCACTGGAAAATTAAAATCCACAAACACATTATCTTAAAGTGACATTAAATTAAAATTAGGTAAAATACAAATACCAAGTCACTTTATTCTATTACATAACCTGAAGTTACAAATAAAGGTGAGCTATCTAATTAAACAGAGGTTTTATTCAGTTTTAAAAGTTGGGAATGAAAATATGAAGTTGAATAAACATTTTAATCCTGCAAATACAAGGCTGATAACAAGGACATATATTTTGCTTTTTTTTTGTCTTGTAGATGGCTTTGTTCCTCTCCATTGACTTTGAAATGACCATGAGTGATTCAGTGTTAAAGACAAAAAAATTGAGAATATAATTTCAGGGAAAAAACATATATTTTTCATCATTTTTTCAACATTTTCCTTAAAATATATTGTCTGATTGAAACATATAAATGTTCAAAATAAAAGCCAAATTTTCTTCTGGAGAACAACCATATTGCTCCATGGATATAGGCAGAAAATCTGGTAGCACGAGTGATCCCCCTGACCATTTTGTAATTTTGAGATTCATGCGTTGTTTTTCTCATAACTGGCCAAATCCTTGAGTCATACTTGTTTATAATGATTGGCATGACAGCAGTGTCTGGGAGCCTCAAATTAAATCTAGGATCAATTGTGAAGGGCAGTATATAAGATAATAAAAAATAACCCTCAGGTCCTTGTATATCAATTTAAGTTGGACATTTGAAATTAATGAGGCCAAGAGAAAATGGGAAACAAATAAAGAACTATTTTCGGCACAAATTACTCCCATCTCACTTTAGGTGTTTAATTAGGATAGCATTTTTATTTATGTTTCTTTTCCTAGAGGTACCTTTATACTCCAGGTAGAGAAGGAGAAAGAGAGAGCAGGAGGGAGGGAGGGAAGGAGAGAGGAATTCAACAGGGGTAAGTGATCCCATTCAAGAATGAGGGAACAGTTCCTTCCTTAGGATGCCTTTTCCTGCTTTTTAGCATGCCTGTTACTTTATCTTTTGGACCAGCACCTATTTACAGCAATGATGATAGTAATCCCTGCCCAACCACACAACTGAATTTCTTTTATGTGAAAGAACCAGGCATCTGATAGTGAATTTTTGTTCTTCTGATCCACGGATATCTAACCAGGCAGGGTGCACACCCAGAGGTGGTGGGTGATGTGGCAAGGTGGAAAAGAAGCAAGGTGAAATGAATTAGGACCCAGACTCCATGTGAATAAAAACAGATTTTATGTTTTCCTTTAAGTTTTTGTAAAGCACTTTGTCTATTATCTGCACCACAACTAATACTGACTTAATGAACTTGAAGTTGCATTTCATTTCCCCATTGTTGCCTTGTAACCCCAAGTTTCTTCATTTAAGCGAGGAACATATAGAAATGAAAAAAATAAAGAGGGAACACATGTAATGTATGAATGAACTCTGTATATGTTAGTGAAGATGCAAAGATGTATTATTACTGGTGGTAACCCCAAAATAAAAAAGCACCTCCCCCTTCAAGAAATTAGGATATGCCTGTTTAATTCTTTTGAAAATGTTAACATTAGAACACTCTGTAAAGATACAAAAGTCTATTGAGATCATGTACCCTAGATCACAAAAATGGCAGCAAATAGTACAATGCAAACAGAATATTTATAATTTAACAATTTGAAAAATAACAGGAAGACTGAATTTTCTCTGTAAATTATTCTTTTTATGAGATGTTAAGGAACTACGTGTTTACTCTGTAAGCAAGAAAAGTTGTACCTCAGCCACTTGATTTTAGTTCAGATTTTGTGCGCTAAAACAAAGAAATGGAAGGGAGGGAGATTAAAGGTGAAAGAAAGTCCATTTGTCTGTAAATTATTAAATACAGATGGGAAACTCCTGCACCAAAACAGATGGCCTGTAACTACAAAAAATTAGCATATAGACAGTCATAACTGAATTCAATTAAATGGGAATTTAGATATTAATTAGGATTTAAAAACAATACCATAAGCAGAAAAAATTGCATATTTCTGGAGCATAGGGAAGTCTGATTACAGGGGAGGATCTATTGACATTTACATTGGAATTTCACAAAGTAATAATTATGAGTCACATGAAGCTCTACGGTGGAGAGTATCATATTTTGTGTGTGCTTTGCATGGTGGTCAGTTCCAATCTACTACCTCAGAGTGGGAATTGGCCTAAGAGATGAAATAAAAAAGATTTTTCTTTTGCCTAGGTACTACCTAATTTTTCAAATATATTTCTAAGGTTATTTTGAATGCATTGGTAAATATTCTAAAATACAAATGTATTTCCAAAAATAGATTTTTTTCTGTCCAAAAAGAGTTGCCTCTCTGAACAGAAGGGCTATAGCTATCACATCTATTACATTTTAAGAGTACTTCCTTTCTGCAGAGAATGTGAAAGTCTGATTGAAAAAAACCTCTATGAAGACTGTAGAGACTTAGACTAGGGTCAAGAACAAGCAGTTGTGCTTCTGTAGATTAACCTGGAAGTGGGAAATAATATTTACAAGAGCAGAAATGTAAGACCAAATTCCAAAGCAGAAGTTACATTTTGCCTTTATAAATTTCCTGTAGTTATTTAAGTTGAATTAACACTTCTTAACTTAACTTCACACTAACATTTTGTACTAGAAGTTGTAACCCCATGATGCTGTAATATATTATCATTGCTCACAGCTGTCCATAAGATTTGTATTGAGTTTGTGTCTCCTCAGTTGAGGCTTGTCAGGTCTGTTCTCTCTGAGCTTTGTTTTACTGGACTTAGCCGTGAGAACAATCTAATCAACCAGGTGCCTATATCTAACATGGTTTGATTGGTTTTGTTTGTTTCTGATGGTTTTTTTTTTAATCCTCGTGTGGTGAAAAATGTAGTTTTGTGTATTAGACATTTTACATATTTTCAGCAACCCAAGCAAAGAGTTTTTATAGCCCTTTTATGTAAATGGATTGCAGCAAAAGAACGATGCTGGAGCTGAATACCTGTTTCCATTTCTTAAGCCTTTCACACTCATGCTCTTGATCCTTAATATAGAGAGAATACTGAGGTCTTTCCCAGAGTGACTTGTTTTGCTCTATTTCTTCTGAGCAAAACCAAATTCATATGATTATTTAACAAAGTATATTCTTAATCAAGCCATGTTTTGTGATATTCAAACAAAATATTTGTAACTGATTTTACTTGTTTTACAGGCCCCAAATAGGCCCACTGTATCCACATCCTATTATTTCCAAATTTTTGAAGTTGTTTAAGAAATCTGTTGGGAGAAGCAAGTGTCACTGTGGAGTTTGCAGTAGGCAAAGTAGGGCAACGTGCTTTGACCTGGATTTGTATAAAAGCTAAGCCAGGAAAAAAAAGTTTTATCTTTGCTGAGTTTGAGTGACCTACGAAAGGCACTAGTGAAAAGAGGGAGAATCCTTCATTATATGTATATATGTGTGTGTGTGTATTTATATATCTATAAAGAAAAATTTGAAAATGGGATATAAACCAAATGTCCAGGATCATGAGTTTGGCCATATTTTTACCAATATGGGACAAAAAGAGACCGTATTTTTACATTCTACATAAGACTTTCCTCAAATTACATTGCTTACCAAGATATGTTACTCTGCAGCAGTCCCAGAGCAGTTATCAGAAACTGCTGCCCACATATATTTATTTGTTTGAGCTAATGTTTCTCTGTACACTAGCCATAAAGTAGAAAATTTTTTATGTATTTCTTCATCAGCAAGTACAGCAGTCAATGGAATATCAATATATAATTTCTTTAAAACGTATTTTAATTCTGATTTAGAGATAATAAAAGCCTGTGAAAATTCAAAAAGGAAGGAAGTGAGAAAAAAAAATGCATCTACGGAAAAGAAGAATGTCTTTTAAGGTCATATTCAATGTGACATATTGTGCATACATAGGTCTCTGTTCTTAATATCTCCTAAATGCCAAATAAGACAAGTGACATTATCTTTCTATTTTTTGTGGGTTTTTTTTACTACTTCTCTGTAGGACATCTCTTTTAGAATACTTAGAAGTTATCTTTCTTGAATACTGGTTCTGTAATAATGCTTTCAAAAAAAGATTTTAAATGCTTATCTCCTTGGAAATTACAATTTAGATATGCTTATATGTCTTTAAAAAATCACATATTTCTGTGCTTTCATTTTTACTGTCATTTGTTTTGCCCACACTCTTTTTAAAATTACCTTTAATTTGCTTTAAATTGCATTCTAACCTGAACTGTCTGAACCCATTTGAATTCATTTCTATATTACTTTGAAATGGGACTGTTTCCTTTCAGAAAATATCTTAATACATTTAAAAACCTTGTTTGAATACAGTAATTTTGATCATAGAAAAATGTAATATGAATGGGAAAAGAAATGGACCATGAAACTCTAGGGTGGGGGAAAGGGGGGAAAATAACATTAGGATTTTTCTTTAGAAATAAGAAAATGTTTAAGTTGTTACTATTTTTTGCCACCTGATAACTTGGAACTGTTATAATAAAGATAATAAATATTATAACTTAATTATAAAATTATAATTTTTATAATAAAGATAAACTTGGAACTGCAGAAAACCCTGAGTAATTACAAAAAAAGAATGAAGACATCAAGTTACAAACAGATAAACCAAACGAAGTGTGGTGGGCAGTTAGCCTGTTGTACAAGGGACAGAGAGAGCACTTGGTAAGACAGTCCCTAGTACCAGAGACTTCTGTCGAGGTCACGGTGAGAAAAGAAGCCTCTCCCAGGATGCTTTGTTCTGTTATGGTAATCTACCCCAGTTCTGCGTTCCTGGCTGGCTGTTGGCTGCCCTGCCCCCTTGCTACCTTACATGTTTCATATCCCAGAAAGGTCTCCACTCCAGGTTCCCCCATTGGCCTCTGCCCCTCACCACTCCCCAGAGCTTCCCCATTGGTTCCCATTCCCTAGTCCCACCTTTGTACCACCCCTTTACTTAAACCTGGACCCTCCATTGTTCTCAGTCTTTGCCGCTGGGATCCTTCAGAGTGGGGAGGCAATAAACTACTCCTGTGGAAGTCTGTGCAAAGATCCTTCCTGCCTCTTTGCCATTGACCCATATTACTGAAGCTGTCCATGCATTTGTGCCTGCACGTGTGTGTGAGTGTGTGTGGCTGATCCTGCTGAGCAGCTTCGCTTTGGAGACGCCTTTTAGAGATTGCTACACCTCACGCTCTGGCACAGAAGCTGCAGAGCTTGAGACAGCGAGAACAAACGACTCAAGAAGGTTGGTCAACCTTTTATGATCTCCATTACGTGGATGTAGTGCTTGCTGTGTTACATTAATTCCAGTCTTTCACCAGCCTGATGTTACTTAGTGTTATTTGAAGCTGAAAGACATGGACATCTTAGTCCATGTAACATCAGCAGTTACCACTATAAGCACTACCTTAATGCTGCCAATCTACACAGGAGTTTTATTTTTTACACAATTTCCAACTTACGTCAAGAGCACCAGGAAACTGTTGTTTTTATTCATAAGCTAAGCATTTCTCAACACAAAGGACCATATTCCCAATGAACTCTGGTAAAAATTTTTCAAATAAAGCCTGAGGAGCACAATATTATATGGACAATATGAGAAAGTATAGACATACAAATGATAGGGAGGCTGTCATGAGATAGAAGCTGCAGAATGCAATGACAGTCTCCACATGAGTTCTCTCATGAGATGCTGAAATAAGCCCCCTCCTCACAGACATCACTGCATGACTTATTACACTCAGAGCATCCTTCCTCTTTTAAAGGGGTGCCTGCATTCTGCTCCTATTTCCCTCAAGAAGGTGTCTCCTTTTATCTCATTTGTGTCAATCTCCCTTTCCTTATGGTCCTCCAGTGCATTGGGAGAAGAGTAGCAAGCAAGGTACAGGAGATTTAGCCCAGCAGACTCAGTCTATTTTTTTATTCCTGTTCTAAGGAAATTTCACCCAAGAACCTGTGGCTGCAATACACAGGTATAGTGTAAAGTCAAATTGCAAGTAGCCTGAAAAGGAAGGAGAGGAGCTACGTGACTGCGAGGAGGCATGGAAGATGGGAGGCTCTGCAGGACATCGGTGAAAAT
Source organism: Aphelocoma coerulescens (assembly GCF_041296385.1). Classification (NCBI taxonomy): domain Eukaryota; kingdom Metazoa; phylum Chordata; class Aves; order Passeriformes; family Corvidae; genus Aphelocoma; species Aphelocoma coerulescens. The sequence continues at coordinate 22,285,087 of NC_091014.1, read as the reverse complement.
TTAGGAGGCCTCAGGACAAAGATGAAATTTCAGGAGTTTGTTTCTTGAACCCCAGTCTCAAACTGATTAAACCCTTTGTTCACATTTGGGAAATGATTATGTGTTGGATGATTTTGAAAATGAAGAAGTTTAATTGAATCACCTGAGAGGGCAAGCATAAGTGTTTCTTGCTTGCATAAAGTTTTTCTGCCTGTTTCATGAAAAGATCGAAGAAGCTTCAGACCCATCAGGCTGAAAACAGAGGAGTAAGACTAAGCAACACAATGGAGCTCAGTTCTCATGGTTTTGGGGCTATTAACTGACATTGCCATGTGGGAATGGAGCAGAAATAGGCAGCTTTTAATGGTGCATTTTGATGCCTGGATATAAGCCTCAGCAGAGTATGTGCTCTTGAGGTTAACTCCTAGGTTTCCAAGTGCTGGAATTTGATGCTTTAATCAGACAGCTGTCGTGGACTAGAACACTGAATCCAGGGTTTTTTAGCTGTAAATAAAATACCTGGGTTTTATTCAAAAAGTATCAGCTGCAAGAAGTGAAAATATTAAATAGGATTTTATCTGTGTTTTGGCTTGGTTTTTTGTTTTTTTGTTTTGGTTTTTTTACTAGAAGGATAACAGTTCATTTTCCTAACCAAGCCTGAATGAATTCAACTAAAATCCCTGATTCCTTTCAAAAGGAAGATTAAGACCTTTGTACTCTGTGGTTTTATAACAGAATCATAAGCACAATGAAGACAAGTTGTTTTGTTAAGTTGCCATAGGTTTTTCAGTGAGAGGCTTGGTAGAAGTCTGAAGCTTAAAGGGTCTAGAAGGATCAGAAAGAAGAAAAAATTGTTTTTATTCTTCATTTTTAGGAAGTTTATTCTTAAATTAGTGTTTTTTATACTTCTGCTCATTTGCTTATATAGTGATCATTATCAATAATATAATATCCAATGTCTGTAACATATATCTGTAATTTAAAAGCAAGTTTGTACCAACTTCATTATAATGAATTTTAAAAATTGATTTTATACAGTAGAATTTTGTAAAGACAAGTTAACAAAATAGAAGTTGTATATTATTATTATTATTATTATTATTATTACTGACAAATTGCCATATTTTGTCATAAATATATTTACATTTTCTCAAAAAAACCCAAATGGTACATTTTTTGGTCAAATGGAAAAAATAGAAAGTTTGGTTTTGGGGTTGTCTCGGTTTTTGGAGACAAAAGTTTAGGAGGAAGTGCTCCATTATGAGCGCCTCCTCCAAAGGGAATAGGGCCTCCCCTTTTCCTCAACCAATAAGACAAGTGGGTCACAGCAAGTGAAACTGGAAAAACAAACTGTTTATTAACACAAAACAAAACAGGGTAGAACAGGGGGAAAAAAAACCCCCAAACTCAAAATACAACAAATTCCTGGAGAGGGAACAGACACCGGCTTGGACCAGCTGGGGCCACCCCGTGGGCCCACTGGGGCCACCCCGCAGGCTCCCTGGACGGGCAAGGAGGGAAGAGAGGCAGTGAGGCAAGGGGGAGGGAAGGGAAAAAGAACAAGACAAAACCAACACAACTTTTTCCCAGCTAGCTGGAACACAAAAGAAACCCCAAAAATAGTACAGTGCTCCCAGTGCACTCCCTCCCGAGCCCTGCCAAGCCCTTGGGCTGAGCCGTTCGCCCCCTCGGGTCCCATGGCCCCGCCCCCCGGGTCCATCTTACAGGCACAGCGTCCTTGGGCATTAAGTGGAGAATTAAGGAATAAAGTGGCTTCATAACGTCACCCCAGGACAGGGTGGTTTTTTTTGTTTTTTTTTTATTTTTTGGGGGTTTTTAATGTTGTTTTTCTAGTTATACTACTGCTTTTAATGTCATTCTGTCTTATATTTACATGAAGATGAATGTCATCACTTAAAGTGGTGTATTGCTGCCACAAGTGTTGCTTAAGGGTGTACTGACAGTATCTTGAAAACTTTTCTATTTTCAATGACTGCCAGAACAAGGCAAATCTTGCAGGTCCAGGACAGGTCATATTTCAGAGAAAGAATACAATAGGTCAGGCTGTCCTGAAAGAGAGATCATTGTCAGCTACAGCTCCCACTCCCCACATGGGCACCAGAGGACATGCATTTCATGTGAAGATGGTGAGTTCTTGAGTACAATTGAGATGTATCTTTTTATCCCATAGTCAGATGAAAAGATTTTTCTTCCAAGGTAAAGTGCATTATTTTGTCACAAAAGTTTTCTGTTTTACAGAACTTGCTTTTAGGCAGTTGTCACAGACATGAGATGTCAAAAAACCAGAATGTTGATGGGTTTGCAATGTCAGAGACAAAGGTACTGGAATTTTGTGTGATCTTATGATGCTTCAAAGGTAAATGAACTTGCCTTCCTTATGGGTATCATATTTTACTTTGTGCACCCACAGTGCTTCACAAGGATGGGTAGTAGCCAGGGCAGGGCTTCATTAAAGGTTTTGACCATTTTCTCTGCTCAACTTTACCTCTGAAGTATAGATAAGTTTTCCTTCAAGTATCTGATCTATATGCTGTGCCCATTTTTTAAATTTATTTTCCAAGTGAAACAGTTTTGCAAAATTTATGTGGATAGTAGTCCTATTTGCAATGTATAATCTTCTTGAATTCCCATGAAAACTATTCTTCCATGAATGATGAGCTATGCAGAGAGAAGAGCATGCACCCCATTGTTTTGGAAAAAGAGCTAATTTCAGCTGTTTGCTATCTAGTGGTTTGAATTGCATCATTGTTTTTCTTTACAGTGCTTTGAAACATCAACCCTAGCAATGCTCCTGTGGAGAGAAGTAGCATAAAATTATATGGGCCAAAGCCTCTGAATTTTCAGTCTACTGTAGCATATTGTGTAGCAATGTTTACAGGTAGATGCCAGTTTGTATTCTCTGTGATTTAAATTTTAAAAGCCATTGATTGAATATGTACAGGATGCTTTCTTTTTATTTTATTCTATCATATAGTTTAAATGTTCAGTATAAACACTTGTTTGAAAAAATAAGCCTAAAACAAAGTTAAACATTCAAAGGTAATTATCAAAAAATGTTGAGATTAATGAAACCAAAAGAAAAGTAATTTCTTCATATTATGCCCATACTGACGAAGTTTACTGAGTAAATCAAGAATTCAGGACAGATCCAAACACCAGTCTGACCCTGGTAATACAGTGATGAAATTTAGATGCTTGATCATGTTGGTATTCACAGATGAGTTGTCCAAAATGCCCTCTACTAGACAACTAATTCTTGCAAGAAAACTAAAAAGGAAAAACACCTGCAGAACCTAATAGGCAGAAGATTTGGAAGATTCTTTGAAGAGAAGTCAGAGATTTTGTCTATTTGGTAAGATGAAGAGAGGAGACGGGAAAATAACTCTGTAGGTTATTTTTAATAGATAATTGTAGGAGCTTTTATTACTTTGATCTTATACTGCATGTGTAAAAGGACTGTAGTACTTGCTGTACTATAGTATTCATTTAAAAAACACTTGTCAGAGCTTGTGACGACTTGATATTTAGCTGAGGGTAAATTGGCTTCATGGTCAGCGATGGAGCTCACAATCAGTTTACAGCAGGCAGTAAGTTCTTAATTGGGTTATCCTGAAGAGTCCTATATGGCTATGGGCTGAGGGGTCAGGACTGTGCTCTGGGTAGTAATAAAGCTTCCAGAGAGATTTTTGGTGACTGTCTTTTTCCTTGAGCAGCTAAGAATGGAGAAAATCCTTGGCATCATGTAAGTGGGGCAACTGAAATTTGCCAGAAGCCTGTATCATCAGAATAACCTTTTTTTTTTTTTTTTTAAACATGATGGTATAAGAACAAGGTAAAAGAGAAATATAATATAAAACAGAACAGTGAAGTGAACATGCACAAAATCTGATTAACTCCCCCTTCTGGAGAATTTACAGAATGAGAAACAGGTGAACAGAGTCTCCCAAAAGGGCAGGAAAAAAAGCCAAAAACATAAAACCCCCAAAATATTAGGTGACTGGCTACAAGAAAGCATGGTATTCTAGAATATGATGAAAAAATGACGTGATCTGTAGATATGGGATTATGGAGTCTGCAAAGCCCTGAGTGAGACAAATGGGGAAGTTCATTGCTCTCAGAGATATAATTTCAAATTTTCTTCATCTCAGGAAGACATTTGGTTACACTCTACTACCTTCCATTGGTTACAGACACTGCTCATGCTTTCAAGGTTATAGCAAGGAAGGTTGGAAATAAATCTGTGTTTTATTTTTGGTTTTAATGAATACTGAGGTGGTAGAGTCCCTGTTGGCTGTGAGAAGTACTTTCTATGCAAAAAATGTAGCCATGGAATAAAGTGGCCCCTGGATTAATTTATTGCCCCACACATTTCTTCATCTCCATATTCTCCATTTCAGACCCATTACAAGTTGAAAGATGACTTCTGAGGGATTTTCAGTAAAGTCTCACTACCATTAACAAGTAGCAACATCTAAGTAAAATAATGAAAAGTACATGCAAAATTAATTGAAGTGATAAGCTTGGCTGTATGATTCTGAGTGTGCAGATTTTTATTGCTTCAAATTATGACATTCTCCTGGAGGTTATTAGGTTCATCCCTTTTACTTTCTAAGATGATGCAAATGAAAGAATCAGCCTGCACGTCCCCATGACACAGTATGTTCTCATATATAGGCTAGGGACCAGCTGGTTCCAGTAGTACAGGATCCCTCCTCTTCATCTAAAGTATCAGCAGACTGATATAACACTATTAGCCACTAAGTTCAAAACCAAGGACTTCTGTATTACTGAACACTTGTGAAGGACACTTAAATAAATCAAAGAACATATGAAGCGAGAAGAGAGATAAGAGTAATATCAAATAAAATTAAACTCAAAATTAAAGTATCTGCAGTGAGATAATTTATACAGGGTGTAGCTAAATTTTTCTCATCTTCTTGTTAATAATTGTATGGGTTTGATCATACAAAGGTATTCTTGTAACTGTTTCTGTGATGGTACTTATTAATTTAAAAAAACCCAACAGTTTAGAAGTTGTGCATTCTAAAATATGTACATTTTTCTGTTAGTCATCAAGATAGTTGGAAGTAAGTGAACTAAATTCATGCAAAAAAACCCAAAACAAGGTGCTCTTTACTTTTACACCAATATTACAGATCTGAAAGATGTTGTAGTGCTAGATTTATCTTAGCAGGCTGTAGCTTCCTGAGAGCTCAGCAGGGCTGCTTAGGGCACTGCGACCCGGTCACATCCCAGAGTCCATTTCGGACGGCCCCGCGGCCTTGCTCCGGCAGCCAGCAGCGCTCCAACCAGTGATGGCAAGGGAGGCAAGAAGGGTCTCCTATTGGAGTTTGAGAGGACTTTAGTCACATCTTGTCCCCACTATCCCCAGAGGCAGAGAGACCTCATGGTCCGGGCATGGGGGGTTTTTGTCAGGGGCTCAGGGACGGAAGCTGGGCAGGGTTGGGGTACAGGAACCACCCGAGGGAGTGGCCAGGGCTAGGGCAGGGAAAAGTGGGAGAACAATGTGAAGTAGGAAAAGCAATGGGTGAACAGATCGCCACAGAAAGATATCTAAAGTGCATATATATACATTTATATATATTCCTGATGTTGTTCAGAGATTGCATATTTTTTCTGGTTTGTCCAGTTTCAAATTGCAGCAGAATGCAATGGGTTCAGTTCTAAGTTATAAATTGAGAATACCATTCTAAGGAAAAAAAAGCCCAAGACATAAAAGCTTTTACGTAAAAGAGAGCGCCATCACAGATCACACAAACAGTTATGTATACTTCACAATTATAACAGATGATATTATTTCAGATTGCATGATTATCAGTTGCATAAGAATGACATATTTAAGATATATAAGTATCTATATCATGTAACATCAGTAGAGTAGTAATTTTGTTTTATGTCTGTAAATTCCAAGCCCATATGCTATATAGGATTTTTCCAGAGACAAAATGATTCCCATCAATTTGGAGTATATTGTTCTGGCTTATTCTTAGGGTAGTTAGGTATACACTACCATTACACAAATATTTTTTTGCTAAAAAGAAAAAAATAATAAAAAATAGAAAAAATATTTTTAAAAGAGAACTCTATATTACCTTAGAAAAGAATGAATGTGAGATGAAATTAAGATCTCAGAAGACCTCAGGCAGAAACTTAATGCCATAAACACTTCTTTTTGCTCCTATATTAAGGTTTATTATTATTATTGTCTTTAGCCTGGTTTTCAAAATCTTATGAGAGGAGATTTTGGTCAAAAGTTGAACACAGTTAGGGTCCTTTCCAGCAATTTCCTTTAAAGAAGAGAACCTATCAAACAGTTACAATTGTTCAGTTTTTGAATACAGACTCTCATTTTCTTAGTGTACTGCTGCTTTAATGTCACTCACAGTATTTAAGGAATGAGCATTATTAAATATCTACCTAAGTCAGAATCATTCTGAACAAACTAATGAAATTTCTAGTACAAGAAGCAAGACTAGAAGGACATCGTATCTTCTTAGCTAGAGCAAAAATCGGAAGAACTTCCTTCCATTTACAATAAAATATGTCTGTTTTGATTCAGAAATTGATACTGTGTAAAATTATGCTGTACATTGATTTTATTATGTTTTACTTAGAATGAAATGTGTTATCAAAAATGTATAGTCAGCCAGTCTCCTGAATATTCTACCAGATGTGTTTATTTCTAATTTTTTTGCCAGTCAGTGACATGTGTGTGGTACATACCAGTTATCTTACTTTCCTCACACACTAAGGCATTATTAGTTTTTGGGCTTGTCAGTGCAACTTGATTACTTCTAATTTTCCTTTTATAGGACAGACTCTAGAGTAGTTTCTTTTTAAAGTTTAGAAGTACTAAATTAATTCTATGCTGTTGTCAGAGACTGGAAAAGGTGATCTGTTTTGAGACATCTTGAGGGCTTGGAATGTGTGGTAGAGGGTGGATCAGACCTTGCTCTGGTGAGATGGTGCCCTGCCTCCCTATACCCCTCAGTTCCACAATGTCTGCCAATCATGGCACAATGGAGGCAGCCCACTAGTGTCACCTAATCCAGCCTAAGTGGCCGAGAGAACAAAAGTCCCGCCTGGAAGGAAGGGCCAGGATGGGTCAGAAAGGTTTAAAAAGGTTCACCACGAGGCAATCACTTTTTCCTTTAACCCTGCCTTCATCCTGGAGTTTTACATCACTGGAGCCCAGGAGTTGGTAGCTATATGTCCGTTTCTCTAGATCTTTCCCGTCTTTCTGTTTCTCTCCCTTTCTTCTTCTTCTTCTAACTTTCTTCTCACAGAATGTAATATCAAATGGATTTTAAGACTTCCTATGTTCAGCGGACCAAGTCTATGCTGTGATAAGTGGTGTTATGTTCCTTAGTTTTCTATAGTTTGCCAGTAAACTTTTGTGAGTTTTTTACCTCTTGAAAATATGTGGTTAGGATCATCTTCTTTCCATCTACCCAGACAAAAGAACTTTGGTTTAGCCCTAGGTTTGAGTGACCAGGGTGTAACAGCTCTTCTACTCCATCCTTTGTGTTTCCTTTACAAGGCTGCACCATTTTTAAGAGTTCTTTCCTGGGAGAACTGTAAGTTGCAGTGGTCCTCATTAGATGGCCACAGAGTCAAATGGCTCTGGTAACATGACTGTCACTCACCATACTTCATAGGACACATGCCAACATACAGTTTTGTATAAAAATATGAAGCACTCCTGAGCTGGAAGAGATACTAGCAGAGTTCTTCCAGCCAGTATATGTGTTTTATAACTCATAATGTTTTAGAGAACAAAAATTGCAAATCTGCATATATGGAGAGCTAATAAATGTTCTCTAAACAGCAGTAGTTAACTGAGGGTTAAATGGAAACGTTTTTAAAAAATATTTTACAGATCTGTTGTTTTTTGCTGTGGAATGAACATTTAATCCTGCAATTTCCATGTTAAGAGGATCTGTCAGTTCATTACATGGAACAATTTATGGTGGTTTGTTCTGTCAAAAGCAAAGCAGATAAATACAAGAAAAACATGTAGGTCCTTCTTTAAATTTAAATTAAAATTCATTAAAACATTGTTGTGCATTCTGCAGTTGCAAACAGATGTGTGTTTCACACATCTTCTGAGATTCATAGTGTACAGCTGAGGCTCCTTACAAACACATAAGAGTTATTTCAGCATTAATTCAAGAAGCTGGAGACTGCAACCAATGCAACAGGTCTTTGACTCTTCATGGAGGCTCAGATGATGTTTTAGTTCTGCATCAGAAGTGGAACTCAGAAGTCAAGGACAGAACACAGGGAATATTTTAGTTAAAACTATCTTATTTGAAAACTAAATTGTCTCAAAAAGCAAAGCAATGAAAAAGGTTATAGTGTCTACTACTGCTAATCAAAGTATAGAGTAGAAATAGAGGTTTAATAAAAATGTTTCTGTGGAAAATATGTCTGAAAATTTAATTTCCTTTTTAGGGCATGCAATGCTTTCCTTCTTCTGAAAAGTCTGATGATATTGATAACAAAAATATGTGAACTATACTTTCAGAAATAAAGGAAAATAAAGACTGGTTTTATACTTAACATTAATAGAATTTTTAACAGCTGTTTGTAGTATTTAAATTTTAATTTCAGATCTCAAATGGAAAATTTCTTTGTTTCTTCAATTTCTATCCCATCATCTTGACTTATGTAATTTTTTTTTCTCGTGGTAAGATATCTGAAAGAACATTTGAAGAAATCATTTTGTGACATAGTCTCCAATACCAAATCCTATACATTTGAAAGCAAAGCAATAATAAGTGGGTCTTCAGTTTTGATTTATACTGAAAAGCACAAACAGGTCATGAGGGCTCTAGACACACTGCCTTAGAGAAAAGGTCATTGGATGATACATTTCTGTGCATCTGAAACTGATAATATAAGAGGGCAGGAGAAACTGATTAGCAAAGTTAAAAATTAGAAAATATTTTATAAACCAGCATACAGTTGTGAGGGTATGACCTAAAGTGTGATTCAAAAAAAAAAAAAAAAAAAAAAAAATTATGAGAACTAGAATTTTAGAAGGATTTGCATTTCTCTATCTTTTTTTATAAAATATGGTGTATATAAAATAAGAGAGACAAACAACTCCAGTTTTTGAAAGAATTAGTAATGGCTAACTCAGTCAAAAGCAAGTAAGGACAAGGGAAAAAAAGTTCCATTCAATTTATAACACCTAAAATATTTCCTTGACAATAGAATTTTTATATCAAAATTTCATGTAAGGACTTTTAGATTTTGCTATCTTGGAGTTTAGTAAAACTGTACAATGATAAAAATTAAAATGAGCAACTAGACAAAACAGCTTTGTAACAAGAACACAGCAGTGTAAAGTGGCAGAATGGAGGTCTGAAAATTAAAGGCATCTCAGTATTCACCTGGGCTAGGCTTCCCATCAAGGTTAGAGGCTACTTAATGAGGAATAGAATGCTTGTTTATTGTCTTAGTTGTGTGTAGTTTTCAATAAATCATTTGTTCACATTGTTTTAGCAGACAGATTAAACTGGAAAAAGGTATTATGTGACATTTATTATTGCACTGTCATAGCCTCCTGTGAATTTTGATTCATCTTCAGTGTGTGTACTTTGAGATCTCAAAGGGATCAGTTTTAGGGTGAGAAGGACACAAATGTCTGTAGTCTTTCCTTGTGTAATTCTGTGATCAAAACCTGGATTAGAGCCAAGAGTGTATAAAATGACATTTTAAGGAAGAAAACAGGAAATATTCCAGTCATTCCTTTACTATCTAAGCCTAAAGAAAGAAATAGATTCAGTTGTTACATCGACTAGTTGCTGCATTATCTCTGCTATACTCAAGTAAGTTTAATGACAAATGACAGGAAAATCAATGTGGTGCTGTACAATTGCGTTTTGGTAAAGAGAGGAAATTATGTTTGTTTTTCTAAAACAGTCTGGAAGCTATGTTCAAAAAAACATTGACATTTTTAATCATTGTTAAAATATCCTGCATGCAGAGGTCCTGTGCAGCAATCTCTGATGATTTAAATTGGTTCCTCTTTCCTTCAGAATCCATGCCTCATTCATTACATAGGATAGAGTACAGTCTGTGGATGAAACAAGGTTGTACAAGACAGGGGCCTAGCAATTTTCCTGACGTAAAATGGCAGGAAGTACAGTGGGAAAAAATATCTGGAAAGCAAGAAAACTGCTCTGGCAGAGAAAAGTGATCTGATGATTTGGACACTCTAATGCCCCTGGTCAAATCACTTCTGTCCCTGCCTGCTTTATGAAATTTCCTTGTAAGGAATGGGCAAGTCTAGTATTTTTTTTGCCTGTGTTTTCATCAAAAGTACATTCTTTCATTGCACTGTAAAATTCTGATTGTTTTAAGAATAAATATTTTGAAGACTGTGTGTCCCCTGGACTATCAGGACATAAGCATTTTAAATTGAATAACTAATGCTAATTATAGCAATGACTCTATGCTCCAGTGATTATAACACCATCACCTCACACCAAAGGTGACAGAAGAAATCAATACTGATCATTCAGAAAATAGAGAGTGATAGATATCAAAAGCTTACAAAAAGTTAATGTCTGTTTTAATAGCAGGTCATAATTCATATGGCTCTTAAAAATAAAAGTTAAGCAGTTGCATATTCTGTGCTGATTCTGTAACCAACAATCATTTTGTAATAAGGTAGTTTTACAAGAAAAGGTATCTATAGTATGCTATAGACAATGTAATAACAACATAATAATTTATATATAACATATAATAAATATTTAATTAAAACTGAAACATAAAAATTTATAACAAGTAAGTGGAATTTAATTGGCACAGGGAAACTTGATTCCGGTAGTTTGATGTCAATATAAGACCTGAAGTGTTCCTAAGAGATATACACTAAAATGTCAGTGAAGCTGCTGGGGAAAAAAGCAATTACCTTGATCTTATACAGCAACAACAACAACAAAAAGCATAGTTAGGGCAGCAGTCTGCAGTAATGTCTGTCTTTCTTTAACTACCTTGGAATCTGTAATTTGACTCTTTGTCTTATCACAAGTGCAATTTGTGAATTCATGTGCTGCATGTTTTATTCTGGTAACTTAATCCATTTTACAGATTTTAGTTGTTTGAAGACAAAAGAAACAGTTTTGCTGGATTGATTCTTAGAAAATTTAAGCCACTACTTGTTTATAATGTTTCCAACTACTTGTATAGCAAAAGAACAAGAAGTTAGTCTATTTCTGCTGAAATAAAAGCAATAGTAATTGCTGACCCTTACTGCAATACTACTTTTGTGGTTGGTTTCATCCTTAAATTCAAAAGAAATAATTTAGTTGTGCTAATATGAAGGGGGAAAAGGGAAGTAGGCCAGGAAAGTGTAGTCAGAATGAAATTAGCCTTATTTATGGAGAAATTATTTTGACTTCACAGAAACATCTTACATGAATAAGGCAATATTGAGTTCAGAGTTTAAACAAATAAAGAATGGAAAAAACCCATTAGTTATCACTTATTTCTGGAATCAATTAGTATTGGAGAGATTAATGCGTTATAGGGCAAATAGAAGACTCCCAAAATGTCCAGTGATCTACAACTTTACATCACCCAGTGTGAAACTCCCTGCCTCAGGGAAGGTACCTGGGCAAATATAAACCTGAGTGAATAAAAACCCAATAGATTTGGTGTTCAAGGATTTCTCCCACCACTTCTTTGGAACTTCCCCCACCATCCAATGGACCTGGGCTGTGACCACCACCTCAACCCAGACTGCCCAAGTCTCGTTGTGGGGCCTACAGGTGGTGAGATCTTCACGCTCTTGTCCTTTCTCTTTCTTTCTTTTCCCTCGTGCGTGTCCTTGGGTGATGTTTTGCTTTCATACTGCAATGCTTTCATGTTGTTATTACTATAGATAATGATAATCAAAATGGCTAAACACGTTTTCCTTTGCATCCAAGTTGTTCCATAATAAACCCTACATATGTATATTTACAAACTCTGGTCATGCAGTTTCATTTTACTCTAACCCACCCAAGGGATCTATTAACAAGAACGTTTGTTACTCTTGCCTGCTGTGGGGGGATGTAGCAACTTACCTGTTTTAATTCTGAATAATTATTTAAAGAAGATGCACTGGAAGTGATATTTTATGAAGGATTAGCAAATGGATTTCTGTGTTGTGAAGGAGGCCAAAACAACTTATAAAACTTATACAAATGTAACTTCAGTCCCAAAACCCAAAATTTGGAGCATATTGAAATTCTTCAGGTCTTTGGTAGCTTTTGGACAGAATATTGCATTCAGAAAGTGAGAGAGGGCTTAAGAGGTACTTGAGAGGGGACAAACTAATATTGCAGTGATCAGTAGGATCGCTTTCTTTCTTATCTGATTATTTCCTGAATAAACAAAAGAACCCAAGCAAAAGGTAAACAGCATAACTGTTTACTCATGTTTTCTTATGACACTTCCAGGGCAGTCTGGCTTTGTTCAAAGCCAAGTGTTTTTTATGAAAGGCATTTTCTTGTGAGCAGCAAACATATTTGGTACTAAAAGCCAAAACTAAACTCCAAACAAGTATATGCCACATACACATTGGGGTTTTTTTTATTATTTTTAAATATGCCAGTTCCAAGTTCAAGTGTGTCTTTCATATCATGGTCCTCTGGCTCTGGACAGCTTTGATTACTCTTTTAGGACTCTGATGGAATAAAAGCACTAGGCCACTTTCAGTAAGGTCACATCCTGTATATTTTTACACTTTTTTCTGAATGTTTAAGAACATTTTCAGAGGAACACGTTAAAAAAGGCTGGGTTTCTACATGGAACCCACTTTTGACTCTTCTGTGATCCTTACCACCTTTTTCAAAGGCATTCCCAGGAGAAAACTTTGCAGTTATAGTACACAATTAATTACTGATTCTTTAACTGCCATCAAAGAGAGTGTTTCCACATGTGCTCTTTCTCCAGTACCTTTGATCTTTATTTTCTTCCTAAGTGAGTATGACATTGCACTATCATCTTTGTTTTGATATACAGAGAGGGGAAAAAAAGCTTGTAGCACTGGTGATGTTCCAGGGCGCTTGGCAGAAGTGCACTGGGCAGGGACTTTTCCCTTTTTCTTTTCAGTTACTTTCTTAATACTTTTCAGGATAGTTTGAAAAGATTTCCTATCAAAGATTGAATAGAAAGAGAAGAAATTGTATTAAAAATTCAGTTCATCTAGGCTGATTGCTTTAACGTTGAAGAAGATGCAAAGGAAAAAAAAAGTGTAATGTCAGAGGTCTGCTAGCTGATCTATAGCAGCTACCATCAGATCCAAATCTTTACTGAAGATCTGATTCACTTTGGACCAGCCTGTCCTTACACAGTCCCTGGAAAGGTCTCAATAAAATTTGTTTAAGGTTTAGCATTTCTTAATTAACTGGCTTTGTTTCTTTGTATTCATTCACATTTTCATTTTACCCACATTTTATGTGACTGGCTATACCAGAAAATGAAAACAGAAAATTTGGATGATGCAGCTATAAATAGTCTTTTGGATCAGTTAAAGCCGAAGAAGGAAGGTAATTTTCCTATGCTTATATACAGTAATTTTACTGACATCTTTCACTGTATGGGCCATTCACAGATGAGATCTTGTTAATGATTCTTTCATCTTCTCACATGCAGCTAATAGAGATATATTCTGAACTGTTACATGTCACTATCTGCAAACTGGGCAGCTCTAGGCACAGGGAAAGAAAGTCCTTGCCTGGGGTATCACATTGCTGAGAGGCAAAGTGCCACAATGCTGCAGGACTACTATACCTATGATTGCATCCAAGAGGAGAAGCAGCTGCTCTTGGAAGTGATGCTGCAGTGGGTACTGGAGTCAGAACAAGGTGGTATCAAGGTGCTGCTGCTCACTTTCTCCACTTACTAGTCTTCCCACCCCATCTTTGCTCCTCATTCTTTCCCTTGTAGTCTACTTCCAGCTTCTCATTTGGTGGAAAGGTCTATTTGTCTATGCATCTGAATATCCTTGAGCTGTTTTTGTTCATGACTGCAAGTCTCATTGATTTAGTTTTTAATTGTTTTTGGAGCATACTTATTTACAGTTCAAGCTTTGTTCGGGTTGAATTGCTGCAATGAAGTTACTGGGGAAACGAAAATAACTTTGAGTGACTTTCTAATTTCTTTACTAAGTAAGAAACTGCTGTTGAAGTCTGCATATAATTTCCTTTTCATGTTCCATAGCATCTGTGCATCTTTTTCTTCTGCAGCTGAAACAGAATAACTAAATTCCAATGGTCAGTGAAGTAAGATTTTTTTTCACATTTTATATATATATATATATAATATATAGTTACTTTTTATTTTGTTCAGAAAATTCTCAGTCATCTAACCTCTCTCTGTCCAGGTGTTGTGTGCTCTGCCATAATATTGGTAAAGAGAACTGAGATCCAGTTTTAAATCCAATTGTATTTTTAGTACTGCTGTTTCACTTATAAAGAAAAATTAAAGAAAAAATAAATCAACAAAAATTTTCAATAAAGAAAAAATTGTACTCTCAAAAAATTTATTAAAAGTACATATTTTATGATATTAACAGAGAACTTAATAGGATTACTGCTGACATAAAATTATATGCATTATTTGAAAAACTGTTTTGGAATTTCACTTTTCTTACAGAATTGTTTGCTCTATCCAAGAAGAATCTTCATCCATATGGTAAATAGGTTTTTACAGTCATTATAGACATGAAGGGTATCTTATAGTATAATAAAAAAATTAGTTTGTTTTTCTAGAATATATGACCAAATTTCCCATAAAAATCAAAGGGAAATAAAAGTCAAAATGACTGACCAATGAGAAGAATTTTATAGAAGTAAAATAGCATTTTATCACGGAACATGATTGTACATAGTAAAACAAATAAGTTTTTCCCAATTACAGGAAATTTTCAAGACTTCAGAATGTTTTGTTCTCTGCATAAGAAATGATTACAATTTTGACTTTCCATAAGCAAAGATGAATTGAAAAAGTGAAACGGTTTGTCTGGAATACTTAAAAGGCTTTAATTTGCCTCACAACAAAAAAAAGTCTTTTAAAATTAAAATATTCTCCAGTATACATACAGATTTGTTTAAAATACATCAATAAAGAATATTTATCAATATTTTTCTTTTAAAATTTGAGTCAAGACTATAATGGAAATAGGCTTTCTTCTGAGAAAATTTGATTAACAATAAGAATTTTTACCATAAGGAGAAGCTGCTAACAGCAGGAAGAGACACATAATGCTTGCAAGGATCTCTGTTGTGATTGTAATTAACGTATTTTTTGGCAGATGTACAGAAATCCTTGTACTTGTGATCTCTTTCATAGGATAGACCATTTCTCCTCACTGTCTTTTTCTACATGGCATGTTGGAGAAGATTGGTATTGCAGATCTGAAGAAGTAGAGTAAGATGGAATGGAAAATAAGAAATACACTAAGTAATATTTGATTCTTACTATTCTGTTGTGGAAAATGAATGTTCCCGTGCTCAAATAATTTCTGGTTAATTTTCCAATACTGACATTTATTTTTATTTCAAAATAAAACCATTTTATTTTTTTTGTTTGTTTCATTTTACTGTTTTATTCCTGTTAAACACTTACACGTATAACAGTCTTACAGGGCAAAACTGAAAACAGTGTTTGTGTGATCAGCATAGCTGGAGAAATGCTGTATATTTTCCCAAATGCATATACAATTATCATTATGGACTCCCAGATTTTTTTTTTTTGATGATTCAGTATTAATGTCATGTAGACTTCTTCTGCTTTTACCGTCTTTTAAAATAAGAAAGGCATTGAAGTCCAACAGTCAGAGTCTATGACTTTGTATCTTAAATCTTCTAACTCAGAAGCTTTTTTCATCTGGTAGCGATTTTCTTCCAAGGCTCAATTTAAATACCTCCTGCCTGGCGTAGGCATATTGATGAGGAATTGCTGGGTGGAAATTTCAGAGAGGAATACCACAATAAATCAGTGTCACATATCATAGAATTGTGGAATCATTGAGGCTGAAAAAGAGCTTTAAGATCACAGAGTCCAACCATTAACCCATCACTGACAAGTTCACCACTAAACTATGGCAAAAAGCACTACATCTACGCATCTTTTAAATACCTTCAGGGATGGTGACTCAATCGCTTCCCTGGGAAGCCTGTTCCAGTGCTTGACAACCCTTTCCAGGAGGAAATTTTTCCTATTATCCATTGTTAACCTCCCCTAGCACAACTTGTGGCTGCTTCCTCTTGTCCTGTCATTTCTTACTTGAGAGAAGAGACAAACCCTCACCTGGCTACAATTTTTTCAAGTAGTTGTGGACAGCTCCAATAGGAGCTAAACAACCTCAGCTCTTTCAGACACTTCTCATAGGACTTACTAAGAACTTGACCATTCATCAGGTTTGTTGCCTCTGTCTGGACAAATTCCAGTACCTCAATGTCTTTGTTGTCCTCACATTTGTAACTTCCAGTCAAGTGACACCTCTGCAGTTTGCCAGAACTGCCGGTAAATTGCTTGGAGAGCACTTCTCTCAGCTCTCTTAGTGACCTTGAGTGGATCATGTCTGGCCCCATAGATTTGTGTGTGTTGAAGTGGTGCAGTAGGTCTCTGACCATTTCCCTTGGATTATTGGAGTTTCATTCTGCTCTCCATCCATCTTCCTACTCAATGGTCTAGGACCCTGAGAAAAAATTGTTGACTATTAAATACTGAGGCAAAGAAGTCATGAAGTACCTCAGCCTTTTGCTTATCCCTTGTCAATGTTTCTCCCTACATTCAATAAAAAAATGGAGATTCTCCTTAGCCCTCTTTTTGCTACTTATGTATTTATAGAAATATTTTTTAATTGTCTTTTACAGCAATAGACGGATTAAGTTCTAATTGGGCTTTGGCCCTTTTAATTTTCTTCATGTACAACCTCACATCATCCTTGTAGTCCTCCTGAATCACCTACCTGCTCCTTTTTTTTAAAGTTGTCATAGGTTAGCAAGACCAAACCACTACAAAAGTCCATTAACTCTCCCTGTTGTGTGAAGTTCCAGACAAAGCTCTGTTCACCCAGGCCAGTCGCCTTCTCCAGTAGATAGTCTTTTGGCACATGGGGATGTCCTGCACCTTTAAGATTTACTTCTTTAAGCACATCAAGCCCTCCTGGACCTATTTGCCTTTCAGGACTCCATATATGCTATAGTATAGTTTCTTTGCTCCCTTTGAAAGGAATAAAGTACACATCTAAGGCGGTGTTTTATTTTGTTTTATTATAGTTGCTATAAAGTGCTTTTGTGCAAAATTATTTGCTGTAGGATAATACTATCATACAAGCTATCTAGACATAAACATATATGCAAATCCTACTACATTTCTAGAACTAGGCTATGAGATCAGAATAAAATTGAAATCTTATTCTTTGGCATTGGCATGCAATTCACATTCTGTAAAATAAATCAGAATCTGGCAACTTGTCTAAAACATAAAAATACAATTGAATACTAATGTCAGTTATTTTTCTCCTGAGAATATGTTTTCAGGCATTGAATATAGTTATATTTATGTATATGCACAGAACTATATACACTTTTATAGCTGGACAAAAATGTTATAAAGTAACTTAATTTTTCATTTCTTATCTTTAACAGAAGAATAATATGGTTTTGACCTTTCCGTCTTATCATGAAAACATGATGGAATTATTGCAATTATAAAGGCAATTTGGCAAAGAAAAGCATCTAAAAAGCAGATTAAATTCTAGGCTATATCATTCAAGCTATTTCCAGTAGACAAATGGAGATCTGACTGAATTGTGATTGTGCAAGCTTCAGCTGGAATTTATATTCTTTTGAACCAAACAAAAATGACATCAACTACAAGGGAAATTACTCTATTAGTAACATTGGAAAACTTATCAAATTAAAAGAAACTGAAAAAAACTTTGGCTTATCTACCGTACCAAAAGGAACGTTCTCTCCAAGACCGTGAAGGTAAATACCAAGACATTAGAAGTTCTAAACAGTGATATTGGTTATTATAAATATTATCCTCAAACCAAAAAAAAAAATTAAATATACTAGCCTGAAATTTAGAAAAAGGTGTTCTAACCCCTAGAGGAGTAAAACTTCATCATATCAGTCCAACAACATGAGGGAAAATTAGAACTCTCTGCAGTACTTAGCTTCATAAATGTGCATTTATATAATGTGGTTTTCATGTCATAATAGGTACCTATGAACAGCAATGCAGGAGGCCAATTAAATTCTATGCCTATGTTCCAAATGTGAAACTGCAAAAAAGTATATTTATTATTGTCTTTTACAGCCCATCAGCTACAGGTTCATAAAAATATGTCTCTCAGAAGCGACATGCTGTAGTTTGGAATGACAAGTTTTTACTGCAGTCTTGAGCATAGGAGTGAATTTCACAGTACTTGAAAGAAATGAGGCATATTTGAAGAAAAGGAAAAGAAATTGATCCAGGATAAAAATCTGTCAAAATCTGCTTGTGTGGTATCAAATTAACACTAGGTAGTACAGAGATTCTCAAGCATTTTTCAAAATCAGCTATACTAATTTGTTTTAGTTCAGCTTTTCTATTAAATAATTTCCACATACTTCCTAAAACACATTAAATAAATTATCACACATGAATCTCTCACCCTGTTGCCAAAATGAAAATACTGTTAAAATATATTATTTTTTGTTCAATTTTCTTATGTATTTTTACTACTGCATCCCTACACCTTTGCAATCTTCAATCAAGAGCAGATAAAGTTTTATCTCCCGCTTTAACCATTTTTGCTATTTAACTCTTTCATTGCGTATGAAGAGGGAACCTATGAACCACAGCCTATGTCTAGAAATCAGTTTTTTTCAGGGTGAAAACATCTGATTTTTTTATATGAAAATGAAAGAAAATTAATCTTCTATCCCAATATGATTTCCGTTTATTGGAAGATTTCAAACTGAAAAAGGATAAAAATTAATATCAATCAGAAAGTGAGGAATACTTTAAACACTTGGCTTTAAACACTTGTTTTCACTCTGGCTTTAAGAACTGACTAAACAATCTGACATATGCCAAAAAAGCACTAAGGGCATGATCAATGCACATGTGACCTCCTACAGAACTTGGAAAATTTTAAAGTTTTTAAATAGACTTTTCATTTTAACATTTGTTTTAAATCTTGAAGACTAAAGTATTGAAGTTTATGTCAAACAAAAGCATTTGTTCCATAGTGATAATTGTTCATTATTAAAGGAAATGCTCCATGTGTCAAAAAGGGTAGCAGTTTTTTCTTATATAATTTTGCACAACTTAAACACAAAATTTTCTTATATGGTGAAAGAAAATGAGTTATTTTTTTACATATGGAAAACCAAAACCAGCATGGCAAGATACACTGCAGATTTTTATACTGTGAGTTCATATTGTAGCCTGTACTTCTGTGTTATATTGAACTGTATAAATTGCAGATTATGTCCAGCTGCACAGTAAAAAGTAGTTAATAGACAGAGTTTATGCTGATGATACA
Organism: Aphelocoma coerulescens; assembly: GCF_041296385.1. Classification (NCBI taxonomy): domain Eukaryota; kingdom Metazoa; phylum Chordata; class Aves; order Passeriformes; family Corvidae; genus Aphelocoma; species Aphelocoma coerulescens. Next base: position 22,265,517 of record NC_091014.1, on the reverse strand, counting down.
AATTTCTAACATGATTGTTTTTAAACAAGAACATTTAACTCGAGTTAAATGTATGTTTTAAGCTTCCCCATTTGTCTGCATGTGCTATTTTTCTATAATGTACTTGGTGGACTTGGTGGAGAGAAGCATAGTTGTTACTGGTTTAGATATGTTGCTACTTTGTCTGATGCAAAGTACAGTTTTTATAAAGAACAATGCTATCTGTACATCATACAGTGTGGGGTATGCCCAGCCCCTGCCCTGGAGGGATCTCTGCTGAGATAAGAGATTTTGCAATCTCCCAGCAGGACTCCCTGGAAAGGCAACCACTTCTCTGGTCACGGCCAGAAAAGACAGACCCACAATCCTTTAGGAGACATTATGCAGATTTCTTTGTAACCCATTGGCCTGTACCCATCCCAGATCCTCTGTAATCCATTGGTCCTTTACTGATCCCCTGTATCCCTATAAAAGCAAGCCCTCTGGGCCCCTGTGGCTCAGAGAGGGTTCTCGTCCCTGGCTCTCCCCTTCACTGGAGGGGACCCACAATAAAGCTGCCTTCGTGCGGAACCAGCCACACGGGCCTTCTCGTCTCTCTCTGGTCTGGCTTGGCCTGGAGGTGCCCTGCAGAGCTGAGCTGGAATCACGAGCTGATAATCACTAAAGAGCTGACAGCTTCTGCAAGGGCCCCTCTGCCAGCAGCTGAGGGAAGACACCGGGCCTCGGGAAGGCGATTCCTTTCGGGACCATCTCTCCGGACCGGTCATCTCTTCCTGGGTCAGAGCCACTGACCCCATCACCAGCTGTAATAACTGGCTCCTGAACAGCCTTGGACCCTGGACCCCGGACCTGGCCTGATCTGCGTCTTGATCGCCAAGACAGAACCAGCCATTCGTGTGCTGATCCTCTGAAGATAGACCTACGTTTTAGCAGGACTTTTGGACGGGGACAGTTCGAGACCCTCGCCTCCCACCTAGGACTGAAGTCCCTGAGGATCGAACTGCCAGACCATCCCCCCAGCAGGAGGATTCCAGGAGCCAGCCCCACCAGAAAGCGGGATTTGTACGTTTAAATTTGGGGCTCTCCTCCTCTTGCGCGCAACTTAAAGTAATTTTGGGGGGTTTTTCTCTTTTTTTCTGCTGAGGGAGAAACTAAGATGGGACATAGGCAAGCTAAACCCAGCTTTTCCCAATCTGAGAGAGACCTATACCCCTTTCTCCTAACCCTTCTCTTAAAATCTGACTTTAAATTCTGTAAAGGTATTCTTTCTAAGAAAAATCTTAAATCTTTCAGTAATTGGATATCTCGAAATTTCCCTGATGCTACCACAGATTCTGTTCTTTCTGATTCATTCTGAGACAGAGTGGGTAACAAACTGTATTCCTCTCAATACAGCTACCAAAAGGTAAGACATCTTATGTCTTAACAGTAGCTTCATCTTTGTGAATATCTCAGTGATTTTCTTTCTCAGTTAGGAATAGAATCTATCTCATGATCAGCTCTGAAAATGTATAAGGCAATGAGAGCTTTTTTCCCTTTTGCTGGAAAGGTGAATTATGTACTTGGCTAGAACTAAAGCTTATACAGCTATGATTTCTTCTTCTTATTCCCTGCTGGTTATCTTAATACATCCTGCTCTGATCTCTCAGCACTATGCATATCTGGTTGTGTCATGTTTGCTAAAGGTGTTAGTATCACCTCTGAGTGTGATCTAGGTTGTGCTTAGAATGAGATGGTATCGATTAAACCAACTATTTTTTAGAACATGGCGAATTCGTTTATGTCCATCTCCAAACCAACCACAGCTTTCCTTGCTCTTTAGTTAAAAAAAAAGTAGGGGGCATAAAATTTATCACTACATGAAACACCTTAGGAGATGTAATACAAAGAGTCAGGGGAAACATGCATTTATTAGTGCCACCAAGTGAAAACTACCTGCTCAGAGAATATTAGAGAAAGCTAAGCTGAGTAGCTGGAAGTAATTAACACCCTCTAAATAATTGCCAGATGTCCGCAGCATGAGTACTTCACCTAGTTTTGGGCCTCCCAGTAATATAGAGACATTCTCTTATGAAGTCAGGCTGAGAGAGTTGGTGTTGTTCAGTCTGGAGAAGAGAAGGCTCTGAGGAAACTTTATTGTGGATTTTAACTATTTAAAGGGGGCTTAAATGAAAGACAGAAGAAGGCTTTTTACTAGGCCCTGTAGTGACAGGACAAGGAATAATTGTTTTAAAATGAGAGGAGATTTAGATTGGAAATTCTTTACTGTGAGGAGGGTGAAACATTGGAATAGGTTGCCCAGAGGCACTGTGGCTGTCACATCATTGGAAGTGTCCATGGTTCGGTTAGATGGAGCTTTGAACAGCCTGGTTCTCTTTGCTAACTTAGTCTCTAATTCTTACTCACAGGCTTTCAATCTGCTCATGGCTTCTCTTCAGAGACAGCTTTTCATATTCAACCCACTTCTTGATGTAGCTCTTCACCCCTCCTTCCCTGTGTCTTCGGAACCATCTGTAGCTATTGATAGTTGTACTCCAGTCAGGGGACTCATCTCACCAAGCTTTAGTAATGTCAGGAAGGTCATAATTTTTAGCAACGTGGCTTCCAATTCGTCTTGTCTGTTACCCATGCTGAGTACATTGGTGTAAAGGCTCCTCAGCTGGGCTGTTGTCTGTGTTACCTTCATAGAGGAATACCCCTTAATTATTCTGAGGTATTTCTCTGGTGTTTCCCTGTTGGCTTCTGTTACCTCAGGAATCCCTGGATCATCTCCATAAGACTGGCAGTATGGTCTGGTGTGGCCAATACAGTTCAGAGTCACAGGCAGAGGACTCTTGCTAGCACCCAGTCCCCTCTAACTTTGCATTTCATCCCACAGCTTTCCAGGGCAAGCCTGATACTGTTCCTCTCCCTCATATAAATTAACATATAGTTTAAAGCTCTGCCAATGAGCCCCGCTAGTTCCTGAGCAAAGACTCTCCTCCCTCCCTGAGAAAGGTAAGTCCCATCTGGTGCCAGCATGCCTGGTGATGTATAGGCCACTCATTCCATTGTCAAAACTCCCAACATTTTGACAGTGAGAGCAGTCATGGATCCATGTATTAATAGATTCAGCCCATATGTTTCTTCCAATGTTTCTGCCTTCAACTGGAAGTATAGAGGAAAATATAACTTGTGGCCCAGAGTCTGTTATCTTATACACCAAGGCCCTGAAGTGCTTTTTGATTGCCCTTGGACTACATGTAGCTACTCATCAACTCCTACATGAAGGATCAGTAGCTGGTAGTAGTCTGAGGGCCACACCAAGCTAAGAAGTTTCCTGGTGATGTCCTTAACCCAGGCCCCACAAAGGCACCAGATTTCCTAATGGATTGGGCCCGACTGGCGTATTGGGTGATGCCATGATGATTTTTTGCCTTTTCTTTCATACCCCTTTTATACCTTTTTATAACTTCTGTATTCTTAGTGCTTTTTGCCTACATTCTTGGACTTGCCTGTCAAACTAAGAGACTAAACATTTTAGAGGCTTCATAGTTAGGGATCAGTGTGCCCAGGACCCCAAGGTCCTCTCCAGAACACGTTCTGTAAACTAAGATAGAACCATCCAGGGGAGGGTTCCTTGGGGATGGGGGCTCACTCGAGCCTCTCATTTGGGAATCTTTGATAGATATGCTAATTAGTAAGACCTTGTCTCAGTTTTGAAAGACAGGTGTCTGCTGAGGAAGGCAGAAGCCTCCCTTGAAGTGGCAGATATAACCCCTTTCCCTCTGAGTTATTATAATTTTGAAATCAAGGGCCTTTAGGCAAAGATGTGGGAAATAGGAATAACAGTTCTTTACTATAGATATATATAGATATATAACCAGTCAAACAAAACAACAACAACTATGGCAGTAGCAGCAAACACAAACCCAGTCCTGGCCTTCTCGGCGGTCGGGCCCTTTCCCCTCGGGTGCAGTTCCGCTCGCAGCCGGCAGGGGCGCTGGCGGCTCCCGGTGAGCAGGGCAGGTGCGATGGTTCCTCCGCGGCTGCAGGGGGCGCTCCGGTGCGAGCTCGGGGAGCACGCGGCTGCTCTGGTGCCCTGGGATCCCGGGGAAGGATGGAACAAAGGAGCTTCACAAACCCCTGGGCAGCCGATCCTGGACTCTCGGGAACAGCAGGCTGGAGCGGCAGGCACAAACACAAATCCCGGGTGGCAGACGAGATGTATCCAAAACGGGAACCCCCCGGAGATCCAGGCAGGCAGGGCGAGCACGGCTACAATGCAGGGAAGGCTCAAAGCAGCAGTGGGGCAGGGCGGCCACAGCTTAGCCTCCAGCAGGGCAGGGAAAGCAGCTTTGGGATCCTGGCGTTGTTTCCAGCAGAAAGAAAGACGGCCGAAAACAGGAATCAGCAGCTCCTTTCTCTGCAGCTTCTCTCTCCGGGCACTGAGAGTGAACTGAACTCACATCCAGGTGAAAACAAAAGCCTAGCCAAGCCCTTTTGTCTTCTCTTAAGTACGGCCATTTGTCCCCTAGCAACATGCATATGGGAAAAAATTCCTTTAACAGGAAAAACACTAGGACTAAACTAAAAACCCCAACAGACCTATAATTATGTATTTGATCTATTGTGTGTGTGCATTGGAGTGCATTCGACCTAGACATGGTACACCTAAGGATCCTTAAAATAAATACAAAGGTAAAATCCCTTTTTCCCTTCTAACCGTGTTTGATTCTTGATTTTAAGACCAGGAAAAGGCATCAGGGCCCTCTGTTGAGATGTCTCTACCCATATCAGGGGTTTGAAACAGGATTATCTTTGAAGGTCTCTTCCAACCCAAACCATTCTATCATTCTGTGATCAGTGGGAGAAAGTTCAGCACAAAACCAGTGACGTCTGGATGCTGAAACTCTTGCCCTGTGACAGGGGACTGAGGAAGTTGACCTGCTTCAGCTTGGAGTAAAGATGACTTCTGGTAGACCACACAATAGCCCACCAGAACCTATCGGAAGATTATCAAGAAGTTAGAGCCAGGATCTTCACAGTGAGGCATGGCAGAAAGATTTTTGTCCAGCAGCAGAAGGCAATGCCACGTCTATTGTTCCATCTTTCCTTTTTCACAGTCTAGACTGACTCAGTCCTGTTGGCTGAACGCATCAATTGCCCTATACTGCATAGAGTTTTAAACTAGTAGAGAAGTAAAATCCTTGTCTTCTGTTCTTTGAAGATAGTAGATAAGTAAGAGCCACATTATCTAGTCCTCTGAGAAAAAGAGGTAAGATTCTAATGTACATTGAACCATGTATGTTAAATATGTGAAACCAATCCAAAAAATGGAAGACAAATATTTCAGTAATCATATATGTTAACAAGGAGGTATGCCTCAATAGGCCCTTGTAATTGGATTTTTCTTACTCTAAATGCTTCATGCCCTAGCATACTTCATCAGTGTAGTCTGCCTGGAAAATGAAATATATATTAATAGAACTGACTATAACTAGTGATTGCTTTTAGTAAAAGTTGACTAACATCAAATAAAAGAAATTCCTAATTGAATCAACCACATCTTTGTTGTCTACTTAGTGTTTATAACTAATGACAAGAATGTTTTCAAGGATACATACTCAGCTTGAATTAATACATGATCCAGTTCCTAATTATTAATCAAGAAATAAAGAATTTATGGTGTAAAGTATTTATGGTCTAAAAAATCTAGTTACTCTAGGCAATCTATCTTAGGACAAAAATGTAATGGTCAGTTTTTTCAAATACATGGAGCAGAAACAAAGTAGATTAGAAAATAACACGATCTGCTGTTGTGTTTGGGTTTTTTTTTTTGCTTAAAGTTGATTCCCCGAATCTGCAAGATTCAAGAGATCAACAAGAAGCTGGTGCTGACAGCTTATTCGGAGCAGCAGATGCAAATACATTGTATCCTAAATTGTGTATTTTTGCTAAAGCTACTCTATAAAATTATTATTATTTTATCCTTCAAACAATTTATATAAGGATGAACAATGTTACAGTGTTATCACACTGAGAATTTTGACTATCCAATAATTTAATTGCACTATTGAAGAAAAGAAGCAGTAGGTATAGGGTTTTCAGTCAATTTAAATCAGAAAACAGAATGTTTTTTTGAACATAAAATAAAATCAAATCAGGTTGATAAGCATTATTTTAAATAACAACTAAAACAAGCAAAAATATGAGGGTCTCAGGATTAAATAATATGCAAAGAAATAGAAACTTTAGGAGAACATAGTCAGTACTGGCATTGCTGTGAGTATATTAAAATTAATATTCTCATAATTAAAAACTAAACAAAGGGTCTGTGTATCATTATTAGAATCACTGGACTATAGTACTGGGTCAAATTACTTGAGGGCAAGATTTAATTGAAGTGCTAATGTTAATTTAAAGAAAAGAAATTTTTTAAAGGCTTAGGAAATTTGGACAAGCATACCTTTGTTCATGTTCAAGTGTATTTATGTGAGGGATGAAAAGTAGGAGGAAAAAATGTATTCTAATTTAACTGTCAATACGAAAGAGATTATTAATATTTCAAAATGAAAAATAACAGTCATCCATCATAGATCACTCTGTGGAAATAGGGCTGAAATTCAGGCTGGATCTCAAAGCTCTGATGTCTAGGTGTTCACAGACAGGAGTATGTATGATACCCAAGTGAGCCATGAGAGTCAATACACCACCAAGCAAATGGAGCCAAGAGGTATTCAGCTGAGCAGATGCAGGTGTCACCAATAGATACCTGCACACAACAGAATAATTCCTTCCTGTACTTGAAGGGAGACTACAAGGAAGCCAGAGAGGGACTCTTTGTTCAGAATTCCAGGGACAGGACAAGAATGAATGGGAACAAACTAAGGGAGGGGAAATTTAATCTGGGTATTAGAAAGGAATTATTTACTGTGAGAGTTGGTGAGAAACTGGAATGGGTTGCCCAGGGAGGTTGTGAATTCTCCAACCCTGGCAGTGTTCAAAGGCAGTTAGGACAAGGTCTTGAGCAACCTGGCCTAATATAAGGTGTCTCTGCCCATGCCAGCAAGGTTGAGACTAGATAATCTGTAAGGTCCCTTCCAATCCATTCTATGATTCTAAAAATTTGGAAATTGAGTCTACTGAACTCCATTAACCTCAGTCCTGATTAGTATCACCATGAATATAAACCAGCTAAATATCCTTGCAAAAAAGGAAAGAAAATGATTTTGTTACCATAAGGTCTAGATCCACCCTATTTTAGGCAACCATATCACATGAAGCTATTCTTAACCTGGACAGAATCTTTTGACTCCTTGCCATACTCTTCCCATTAGTTCTTATAGGACCATCAGTTTTGCTTGTCTGTTATGTTCACTTTGTTATGGTCCATGGGGATAAAAATCACTTTTTTTTTCATGCTACTAATAGCAGACCATGTTAAAATAATTGCTACTTTTTGAGTTTTTAAAGAAAAATACATTTTTCAGAGAGGGAGCTACTTCTTAATGCCTTTTGTAATAATTTATGTTTGCTTCAGTGTTTTTGCTTTAATACTTTAAAAACCACTCTAGACTTATACAAACTTTGACTGAAATTTTGCATTTTGAGGGGCACAGAAACCATTCTGTCTTGATGGCGGCTCATTAAAAAATTCTAGACCGTAATTCATAGATCATTTGATATGACTTAATTATATTTTGATTAAAATAATTTGAAAAAACAAATCTATTTAACATCAGGTCTGAAGAGAAGTTACTTAGGTTCACAAAACTTTAAAAGAATACAAGATAGAAAAATAAACCCCATTATACCTAAGCCGTAAGGGTTTATTTGTTTAAAAACCTTCCTAGGTTTACAAATTCAAGGGAAGTATATACATTTAAATTAACAACACTGAAATAGAACCATCACTTGAAGGCAATATCTGAATAGGAAAATAAAACCAAAAAATTCTGGGTTTGATAGGCTGACAGAAGAATAAATGAAGATACAGATAAATAATGAGCAATTTGAGTTGCTGAAACTCAGTTTTGTTTCTCTCTGCTAAAGGCAGCTGGAGGAAGGTATAAGCTTTTTTCAGTGCATGGTTTGATTTTGCTTCCGTACTTTGCTTTCTTGGCATACTACTTTATAGTAATACAGACAGTCATTACTAACATAAAGCACACTTTACAGGTGGTTTTCTTGCAATATATACGTTTATAAAAGAATAATGGATGGGAAAGTATACCTAATGGGATTTCTTCTTCATTATAAAATTATCCCAATCTTAGCATTTTGCAATCACATCATTATGATTGTAGAACACATGGGAAAATCAAGTGTAGCTATTATGATAGCAATCTTTGCTAACATTACCTTGTGCAGACCAAAATTGATGGATTGTCTCACTACCTAAGAAACAGCTTTATGGAAACATTTACTGTAGTAAATTATAAGACAGAATTTCTCCTCACCACCTGTGCAATTTGATAAAAAGTATATTCAGTAGAGGTAGCTGCTAAGATTCCATTACTTCACAGTTGTTAAATTTAACACTTCAGGTTTGGTGGTAGCAAAACCTTCTGGAGGTGAATATATCTATCACGGTGCCAACCCTTCCTCTTTGTCCAATGGATTTATATTGTACCCATTCAATTTTAGGCCTCTACAGTTATCATGATCAGTCCTGTAGAAAACAGTATCAAGCATGTTGGCACTCAGATATCCATGAATCTAATGTCTGTTTACTGGTGTATGTAGTTTTCTATCCGCTTCCTTTGTCCTCTGTACCTAGCAGTACTGGGATATCTAGCTTTTGATAAGCTGAGAAAAAAAGAAATGCTTTCTCTGCTTTCCTTTTTCTTTTTTCATTGTTTTCCAAACCTTTTAAATAAAAAGCAATCTGCTAAAACCTGATTACAAGTAGCTTTTTGGAGTCTGAATTCACATTAGCATGTGAATTTTCCATGCCTGGAACATCACAATATTCCTTGAAAATGTGAGATTTTAGTACCATTCACTGTCTGAGGGTAGCCAGAAAGACATATGGATTTTCCATAAGCCTAGAAACCTGTATGCTCGCTTAGTCTTATCTGTAAGGTTTATCTGGCTGCCAAAAAGTAGCTGTGTATACTGATAACGAATTTCTGAGTCCAATACATGATGGAGAGGATCTAATCTTCCATACCTGTAGAGGAAGAATTGCATTTCAGAATTTCTTCTTGGAAAGGGTTTTTAAGCATTGGAATGGGCTGCCTAGGGTGTAGTGGAGAAACCGGTCATGGCACTTAGTGCTATGGTTGAGTTGGCAAAGTGGTGATTGGTCAAATCTTGAACTAGGGCACCAGAGCTGGGCAATGGTGTTTCTGGGCTCCCAGCTCCTCACCTGAATCCCTCTTGGAGAAGAATTTTTCACAAGGGCATGGAGTGAAAAGACTAGTGGGAATGGCCTCAAACTGACAGAGGGCAGGGTTAGATGTTAGAATGAAATTCTTTACTATAAGATTTGTGAGACCCTGGCACAAGTTTTTCAGAGAGGCTGTGGACTCCCTATCCATGAAGGTGTTCAAGACCAAGCTGGATGGGGCTCTGAGTAGCCTAGTCTAGTGGAAGGTGTCCCTGTCTGTGGCAGGGGATTGGAACCAGATGGTTTCTAAGGTCCCTTCCAACCCAAACCATTCTGTGATTCTGTGATCTTGGCAGTCTTTGCCAGCCTAAGTGATTCTGTGATTCTATGAGGAGCTGTACAATGCAGATAGTCAATCATGATTTTTATTAGGCACACTTTCAGATATCCTCTCATTTCCTCAATCATGTCCAGAATACAACTCATTAAGCAGGTAGATGGGCCATAAAGACAGTCATGGGAGACCTGCAAGAGATGTACCATTGCAGCTACTGCCCTCTCTCCGGAGAAGCAGCTGGTTCTTCTCACCAACACGTACAACAAAGAAAAAGAACAGCACAAAGGTTCTGATCTTTACTAGTGCCCTTGGAGAACTCCAGTTTCCCTCCTCTCTCACAGACTTTTGGCAGCAGCAAGCCTGTTTATACATTTTTTCCTGAGTTTTTCTAGCTCAAGAAAAATATTTTTTGTGTATAATAAAATTTGCTGGACAACCAACCCATATTGTTTTAATACATCTATTAGAATGTTAAGGAACTCCAACGTTGTGGTGATGGAAGACCATAAAATACTCAAAGTAGTTGCTTTTTTTTTTCATAAACAAATATAGGGATTCTTTTACCAGTCTGCCCAATGTCAACACTTCAAATCTTGTTAGCTTCACGTTCACATCTTTTTTTCTCTTGTACTAAATCTTTTATTTAAGTTTTCCTTAGCTTTGATTAGTCAAAAGAGCAGAAACTGAATTCCTGTAATGAAACCTGAAATCATGAGTATGAGGCAGAAAATCAAACTTGACATCATTACATAACGTACATAAGAAAGCAAATTTTATGCAGCCAAGATATTCCAGATGAGCAAACTTAAACCAGCATTTTAATACCATAGACATGTCTTATTCAGTGCAATAGACTTACATTGGATTGTTCTTATCCATCCAGAGGTCAGCTGTCTTGCTGTCATAATTGCTAAACAAGTACCTTTACCACATGACAGTTCATGCCTTGTGGCAAGGAAAGTTTTGATCAGAATCCCTGGAACCTGTGCTCCTTTGAGTCATTTTCTCTCCTCTCAAAGAGAGTTCTAAGGAGTTTATCAAGCCATATGCTTTTACTGCTTAATTCTATAAGCTATACAAAACGTTTTTCTTTCTAAAAGATGCTGATAATCATGATTATTAATAATTATTTTGTTATTGTGCATATCACAGTATCTTTAGCCATATATTGTTAGATGTTTTATTAAAGCATGGTGTACACAAATGCTGTACCACTCTGAATATCAAATCCAAATAGACAGGATGGAACTATTATTTCCATTTCTACAGAAAAGGAAAAGATATCTATAAGACTGTATAGTTTACCAGAATCACAAAAAAACTGAAACAAGACATACTGTCCGTGGTTATCAGTAGTTTTCCTAATGCTTTAGTCTCTTGCGTATACTGAAATATTGTTCTGTCTTTCTAAAAATAAGCCACTTGCATTTTTTCTTTGGGAAGGCAGCAAAATTTCATTCTTTCTTTTTTTTTTTTTTCTTTTTTAACTGATATTTGCATGTATGGAATCCATTATCATTCATAATAATTAGTTTAAAAAACTTGACCAATTAATTATGCTGTGTTTGTGGAACAGTGCTGCAGTTTCAGTATGAAAATGCAGCCGATGGCTTGGTGTGTTTATTCTCCATCTAGCTCTAACACAAATCCATTCCTGTTTCTATTCTATTTTTATTAGGATATAACTTGAAGGACTTGCCTTCTACCATCTTGGTGGAAGCAACAATTCTGTCAGACTATAAAATTTTTTCATCAAAGCCAGTTACCTCCTTTTACTTCAACTTTCAAGACCCATGGTACTGTTTGTAGATGTGAATGACCTTGTGGCTTTTGTTTCTACCTGTAGCTCTCTTTTTCACCTGATATAATTATTGCTTTATTTTATTTGAAGTTTTGAAGGTAATGGTTGTAACTTCACAGATCATCATTTGATGGATAGTATGCCTATTCAGTCTGAATAGAGAATATGTTACTACATGAATTATATCGGTTAGCAGTGCATTAAACCGGTTTGTGTGGCTGATTGAACTGTAAACTTTGTAAGAATGAGCAGCTGCATGCTATAGAAAAAAAAAAAAAGCAAATTCCAAGAAAATTAGTAGTTTCCTGGACATTCTCACAGATCTTTGCATTCTGTTTGTGTCTGAAAAAGTCAAAGAGATTAGTCCTTTTTATTATGAACTGCTGGTGGGACTTTAAAAAAACCCACAACTATATCTTCTACTTTATTCATCCAGCTACTGGCTGTTTATAGAAATCTCATACTTTTTCTTGTTCAGTTTGTTACCAGATGCCTTATGTTTGATTATTTTTTTGACTGTCAGTAGTCAGCTGAGCAGAAATCTCATGTCTTATGTAATTAATTCATATGCTCTGTACAGCAATACTGCCCAAATACCTACAGAACTCTAAACCATGACTTTGTGCAATCCCTAGCAAAAACACAGGCTGGGAACTGACTGTCTGGGGATCAGCTTTCAGAAAAGCCCCCAGAGGTTCTGACTGACAGCAGGCTGGGAATGAGCCAGCATGTCTGCATGAATCCTTGATCTGGAAGCAAGGGAGGTCAATACTGGGCCATATTAATAGGACAACAGTCAGAAGGTCAAGGGAAGTGATTATCTTCTCTGATCAGCATCTGTTAGACTACATATAGAGTTTTGCACTCCCATCCCCACCTCACTACTTGAAAGATATGGATAAATTGGAGCGAGTTCAGTATTAGGTCACAAGGGCAGGACAAGCAGTGGCCAAAGGACTTTCAGCTAGAGAGGTTGAGGAAACTGGGCTTGTCAGCTGAGAGAAGAGCAACAACCTCCTTCCCTACATTTGGGAGCAGGTTATTCACAGTGTGTACAGTGGGAGGGTGAAAGATGATGGACATGAAACAAGGTAAGTTCAGTTTGGTATAAGACAAATTTTTTTCCTGTGAGGAGAGACAAGCAGTGGAACCGGTCACCCAGAGAATTTGTACAGTCTTTTTCCATCCTTCAGGGTTTTAAAGACCCGTATACATAGCTCTGAGCTGTCTCATCTCATAGCTGACCTTCCTTTGAGCCAGCAGTTATCCTAGAGACAACTTCAAGTTGCTCTTGAATTATCCAGTGATTCTAATCTGGAGTAACAACTCCATGGATTGAAAGCTGAGAAGGTAGTAAATGCACGCAGAACTATGATAACAAGGAACTTGTGGCACATCCTGAGGGCAAAGCACTGACTGGGTGACAATAACTTCCATCTCTTTCACCTGCTTGCACCTGTGCAAGGAGCCTATGTGTGCTGTGCTTGCATTAAGGGTCAATTATTTCAGTATTGTGAATAGTGGAAATTCACCTACCTAAGGATTCTGCAATGCTTTAAAGGTGATTGCAGGTATACCAAGCTGTCTTTTTACAATAAATAAGGGTAGGAAAATTCAGGTAGCACTTTAAGTGTCTTTCTGTCCATTATTGTACTTTAAAGAATTGATGGATACTTGTCCAGTTTTTCTGTTGTAATGCCACATTACTGACTAAGTCTTGCAGTCAAACTATTGATGTCAATCAGTATTAGTAAAGTTCAAACTCATCTTCTAGATACATCCATAGGACTTTTGACAAAAAAGTCTGTATGTTTGCGTAGATGAAGCATGATTTACATTAAAGGAAAAAGAAAAAAGAGAAAGTCAATAATATTCTGGGCTTTCCAAAGAAAATGGCCTTGTATTATGCATGCAGAAAGCAGGTAAACTTGTCTGTCTGTTCAATATTAAAAAGTATGTAAAAAATCCCCATATATTCAATTCTACAACACTTTGAATATTAATTCACAGTGGAAAAATCAATTTAAACTCTCAGGATCCAGAATATTGTTAATATTTCTTTAACATGACTTTTTCCTTGTCTCGGAACAAAAGATTTACTTTTTTCTTACTACACTGACAGATTTTTCCTGTGAAAAAAGTTGTACTCAGACAGAAAAAAGTTACTTAAAAACAGCATGCATGTATGAATTCAGCATAAATACCTAGATATAATGGTTTAAATAGTGCCTCAAGGTGCATAAAAACGTTCTTTTCAGAGCACAAAACTTTTTTCTACTTGTAGATCAACTACATGAAGAAGTACTTGTTTGAAATAGATCTTGTAATGCTCCCTGTCATCCAAATCAGGAATCAGAGTGTGATTTATTGTTTGACTTACTTTCTTCGGATAAACTTGATGAAATAAACATAATTACACCAAGTTTAAACTGATTTTACTTAGCAAAGACTATGCAGATCCAGTTTGTGGATTCCCTCCAAGTGTTTACATGCATATGTGCGAAGACATTTAATTAAATCAGAAGAGGAAAGTAGTGGTAGTCATGTTCCCTGGTTTTATTGGTAGTTAATTTTACTGGCTTCACTGTATTTAAAAAAGTCTCAACAGATATCTTCAACAGCAGAATGATCCAGCACACATTCTCACCTCCCAGAAAAATGCTCTAAAGCCCAAGAGGTGAATTAGGCTAGGATGTAAAGGACATTTTCTTCACTCGTATTTGATAAGGGCTGCTACTCAGCAGAGTGTGTTAAATTAAATAAGGAAAAGTGTGTCTCTGAGTATAAAAAAGAGAGGTTTATTTTGTGTTACAGTGTTATCTGATAAAATACATCTATTTGCAGTCCTGCACGCAGATGTAAATGTTAACTTTCTTCTCATCTTCTTCACCTGTGCTGTGGATGTTGAATGAACACCTAATGGCTTCCAGGGCATCCAGGACACATTTTATTTCGTACATGTAGACTTGCAGATCCAGTTCTGAAACTAGTGTTATTCCAGGCTGCATGCTATTGTAATCACCTTGCTTGGGATTGTGAATTTCACTATTATGACCAAACTTAGCCACCTTTCTTGTCTGCTTGGCCTTGATTTTGATCATACTCAAAATCCTGTTGAGCCTGTTGGCATCCAAAAAACATACACTGTGAATGTACGGATACGACACATGCACTGTGGTAAATCTGTCTACTGTTGATATTTTCTACTCCAAAATAATTTTCAGCTTGGAATAGTTTAAGACGTAAGCAGTAGTCCAAGAAATATTTCACAAGAAATATCTGGATTTTTAGGTTTCACTGATAAATATATACCACATAAACTTCATGTGTTTGTAAGATCTTAGTAAGTTCATATACTGACCTATAAAACTATCTAGTGTAGAAGTGTATTTGAATTTAGTGATCAAATAGCAACCTAATAACCCTGTCTTCCTGAAGTCAGATGGGGCAAATAACAACTTCTGTATCACAAAAATACAAGCATTTGATCAGAAAACTTGTAATTTGAACAGTTTTTGACAAAAAACAAGAACAAATCCAGCCATTGCTGCTTGTTTCAGTCTATCTCAGGATCACCCAGTTCAATTAATGTACCACAGTTATGAATGACGCTGAAGAGTGCTAGCTGCAAGAGAAAAACTAAGTAAAGCTGTGTTAAAAATGTATGTTTTATGGATTAAAGAGTATTTCAGTGCTAAAGTGGGAAAATAGGTTACTGACTAGAATGGAATAGAAATGCATAATTTGAGAAAGATTAGTGAACTCATTCAATTCAGTTCAGTTCGTCCTTGAAATCAGTGGGCTTTAGTATCATAGAACAATACAGTAGATTTGGAGCTTTCTAGATTGGTCTCACTTGAATCACATTTTTATCTAATGTAATTGTGTAAAAACAGGATGGAAACACAGTTTAAACTGATCAAGAGCATAACTAGGTGCTGATATAGTATAGATTACCATGGACTGATCATTTTCCAAATATGTAACTGAATCCCATTATCTGACCATGTAAAACCTTGGTAGTGTAGAGTACGTTATCAAGAGACAAAAGAGGTGTCAAAATGAGCAAGCAGATGAAATAGATGACACAGACAAATGTCAGAAACAAAAGCTAGCAAATGAGCTGTGGGAACAGATGGAGTGTGAATCCCTGCTGTTATAAGGACTTATATTCTGGGGAAAACTTGAGTAGAAATAAAACCAATAATTTTCAAATAAAATTTTACAGCCTGCAAAAAAGTACAATAAACAAAGGAAGATAATACAGGAAAAGAGAGGAACAATTGTTGGACAAGTGCATAATGACTAGTAGAACACAATATCCAGCAAGGATTAAAAGAGTTTTCAGTTTCTTACTAAAACCTGAGCAGGCTTCTGAAGTGCTTTTGGCAGCCTGAACAAGTTGTAGAAATGTTTGTTTTTGCTAGTTGTAACACAGAAATGTGTACTGTGGACTAATAGTTTATATAAAGGGTCTGTGCCTAGGACAGATACAATCAACTTCATAATTACAGGAAGATGTTGAGAAAAAATAATGCTAATACATGTTAGGGTTTTTTTCAACTGTTGATGACATTAAATGTATCAAAACTTATATTCTAACATTCCAATCATTGATTGTTTGGCTACCATTGACAAGTTGGTCTGTGTTCTACAGTTTATAACAAAAATGGATTCTGACGTGATGGGACTCAATGAATTTTACTATAAATAATATGAAATTCCATGAAAAATCACATATTATGAACAACAACTACCATCTGCCAGAAATTATGGGCAAAAAATTAGTCACTGAATTATTAATACAGTGGTATAAGTCCAGAAATGGTTCGCTGATAGTTTGCTTTGTGTTTCATATGGCATCCTGCAAAGCATCTTGTAAATCATGGCCTAAACAATGGTGGGCCCTAAACAATGGTGGGTTTCTTAGAGGGAAAGTCTCCAAGTATATAACATAAACAATCAAAGAACCACAGCAAACGTAGGCCGAGTTTTTGTGGGGGTCTAAATAATCTCTGACAGGGCTCGTAATAGGAGAGGTATCAGCTCTGCTATCATAGGAAACAGCCTTTCTTAGATTTACCAAAAACAGTGCCAGGAAAGTCTTCCTAGCATCTTTTTCTTTTGTTTAGACTTTTTTTTGAAAGTACTGATAGGCTATAATAGAGGCTTCCATGGTCCTTGGATACAGTAATGATTGACTTCTCAGAAGTATTTAAGAGAGAATTGTCAGACAGATGGGTAATTAAACCTCTAGCGATTCTTTTATTTCCTGGGATATGAAAAAGTTTACATAGCCTTTCCCTTTCTTACATAATGTGTTCTTTGATGTAGTTTTTCTTTTTGTTTGATTTAGTTTCATTTTAGACTTTGTATTAAAATAATGGAAATTTCTTATAATTTTTCAGATAATTTTGCATCAAGACTGTATAAAATGCAAGAATACCTCATGGATTAATATTAGATCCACATTCAGATTATAAATGTGTTTTCAATACCAATCTTTAGTTTGTAATGACTGATGTGCTCCTTTTTCTTGAAAACTGCCATTTTCCAAAGTTTACTCTCCTTTTCACTCATTTTCTTATATCTTTCTCCAATCTTCAGCGTTAAAATTTATCAAGCAAAAGTGCATTGCATTTTATTAAATACAATTATATATTTCCAGATCACTTGCCATATGTTATCTATCTAATTCTGCATTTTTGGATTTATGTGTGTGTGCTTCACATGTTATGATTCAGTTGTAATTAAAAAATGTAATCAAAGTTGACTTTTTACTCCTGCCTAGATCAATAAAGAGAATATCAAATAATCTTCATTCAGATACACTTCAAGACAATAACACTTCATTTCCTGTCTTAGAAATCTCACAGGAATTTTATGAGGCAAGTTTTATTTCTGGCTGATATTTTCCTCTGATTCATATTAATTAACTATGTAACCATATACGAGGTCTCATTTTTTTTTCAAATTTTATCTATAGCAAAAAGTATGAACTACAACTAAGCTTACCATCCTAGACTTTACTCTGAAATTCAGTGGGCTTACTGATTATGTTACATTGAAAAGACAAAGAGATGGGTACTGAGGACTGTTTTAAATACTACAGGCCATATTCAATGTAAAGAGATCCTGAAACATATTAAAGTGATGATTAAAATTTAATTGAAAGCTTGAAACATCAGTTTCTGAGCTATTGAAACAAGCGACTGGAAACAGAATAATTTCATGGAATATACTCATGATATAAAAAATCGAGACCATTAAAATAGTGGATATTTGGAAATAAATATATGTCATTGTGACTGGCCTAGAAACAGTCAAAACCACATCATTTGAAGAGAGAGAAAGTGTTTTATTTACCAAAAAAGGCAAGTGAACACATAAATTTTGCTTATTACTGTCCGTGGTTGTGTCCATGTGTACCGTACAGACAGTAAAATTCCAAGGAGATAGAAACTGACAAGCCAAAGAACAATGAAACTAATATTTACGAAGGAGAATCAAGAAATAGTCATATCTAATTAATCATCTCAAAGATAGTCATAAAGAAAGTGAAAAAGCAGATTACACGCGACTGTCAAAAGTGAAAAAAAATAACAGTAAGAAAGCATAACAGCACAATAAAGTGGCAATGTTCAAATAAGTCTTAGGACATCCTGCTGACACAAAAGGCTATCTTCAGAGAGGAAAATTACTCTTTGGGAAAATGAGGAGAAAAGACTACATTTTTTTGGTTGATATAAAAGTCTCCTTTCAGCTAGTAGTAGCTTCTTAAATGAAGCAACTGATATTTGATATCCTTGTGTTAAATAATCTGATATTCATTATTTAAATATACAGAGAGAGCAGAAAAAATGGAGCTAAAATATAGCCCTTCTGCATTTCATTAAAGAAGAAACAATAAAATGATTCTCAGGATATTTTTCTGATAAGTAAAATTGTATGTAAATATCAAAAGATTTTCCTACTCATTAGTTTTAAGAAATACAGTATTTCTTCTCAATTTTCATTGCAAATCTGAAATGGAAAGTAAGTCCTGTACTATAGCTGTCTTAGATTTTTCCTTTATTCTACTCAAGAAGATAAAATAGTTTCTTATTTTTTGAATCTAAAACCTTCTTCCTTCTTTATCACCCCTATGTATAAAGACCCCTGAGAAATTAAAAAAAGACAGCAGGAGGCCAGACTTTTCTGAATATGATTCATTCTGAAGAAAAATGAACATATTTTAAGCAGCACTGCTTAAGAAGGAGAATCTGTTCTTCTACAATGTTCCTTGTGTTCATTTGGATTCTAGAGTTCCAGACAAAAAACCATCAGTGACTGTGAAATATTTAAAATAAGGTAGGCAGAACTGGGTGGATTTTCAGATCCAATTTATCTGAAAGTGTCTCAGGGTGCCGGGAGTGGACATTTTCCTAAATTAAGGTTAATTGTGTTGCTTAAAAAGCAGCAAGACATTTGAATATGCTTCAGTATTGTGGTTTCTTGGCACTGTTAGGATTTAAAATAATTGAAAATCTTCTTCCACTTTGTTCAAGCTTTGTCCCCAGTTTCAGTTTAGGGTCAAAATCATATTTTCCTATTTGGGAAAGATACACACATGATGAAATGGTTTCATCTGGTTTCATTTCTGATTTCATCTACAACAATACAAATCCTAAATTTTTCCACTAATTTCAGCATTTTGCTTTACTTATTCTTTGTCTTGAGATTAGCTTGAAGCCCCATACTGTTACCACATTTTTGGATTATATACCTGTGCGAAAAAAAAGTAGGAAAAATTCCAGTGTACTTTTCTTTCCATGCATGATAGAGATTTTTGTCACATATCATGTATACTGTAGATAGGCTGTGCACAGAGTTGATTCTTGGACTGAGCATGAATGAAAGAGCACAGAAAATTTTAGACTGATGACATTGCTTTTATTTAGTGGGACTTGGCTGCTAAATTATTACTATTGCTATAAATTTTTAATAGTACTAAATAAAACCCAGCTACTTGTTCTTGCAATTAATGTTTCCTCTTTTTTTTACTTCTTTTTCCTTCTCCTACTTATTAATAAGAAAATTTTTATAATTATTTAAAACCCCACAGCTGGATTTCAAAAGTGCTTAAGTTCCCATTTAATCACTTAAGCAAATAGCTAAATTTTAAAAAGAGCTCTGTAGTAGGGATATTGGGAGGCACTATGTTAAGACCATCATGCAAAAAAGATTGGTGATCTCAGGGACAAGAATGGATGAGACCATCTCTGAAAAACATTTTCAGCTTTATTCTATACCCTTTCCTACCTCTGTTATTTACATTCCTTAATAAGAGCTAAGATTTTTTTTTTTTTCCTCATCCACAGACCTATTCTAGACGAAATGACTTTAAGGATTCCAGCTTTTAAATTCCTCTAAATTTGAGTCAGTACAGAAACTGCATTGCTGCTGTATCAGTGAGCAGAATAAGTATTAAACCAAAACATTCTTCAGATTGGATGAGGATGAAAACCTTATTCAAATGGTTGTAAGTGGTACACACAAAAATACCAATAATTGACAGATGGGGAGAATATTTGTTTTCTATGTGTGTGTGTCATAATTACAGCAGGAATTATCCACCATTCTTAGTATTAGTTTGTTTCAGCTTTATAGAGAAGCACTGACTTACTCTAAAAAATTCTGTTTCCAAGTCCAGATTTTTATTTTTAAATTCATTGGAAAGCCACCACCATAGATCAAACTATTTTCCAGGATACAGACATGACATCAAGATTCATCTCACCTTACCTTACATTGTTAAAAACTGAGCATCAAAATCTCTCTGACTACCCTGCATTCCCTCTGAAAGACCATGGAAAGAAGTATATTCTTCAAGAGTGATTCAACTCATCTACCTTAAGTCACACTGTGAAAGTGTCCATCTCTCTCTGTGGGCTATAAAAGGAGTTTTGTAGGTAACTTAAAGTTAGGCATGCTGTACACTGTAGGCTTCTGAAGTAAAAGTGAATCATCTTTAATTTTGTTTCCTTAGAATTAGCTTGCGAATGCAACTCAGCATATAATGTTTTCTATTGTGGTGCAAGATTCCCCATAGCCTAAGAATTAATGGTAATATGTAATAATTATATATAGTTATTCTAATATAAGGATAATTATAATTTTATCTAATGTTATATGTGTGGCATCTATTGGATGATTAATTGAAAATGTCAGCTTACTGGTTAATAACAACCCTTTCTTACATGGGAACCTCCCTGGATTTGAGAACATGTATTTCATTGCTGATCATCTGAATTTGAAGATTCCTAAATTCAGATTCTTTTGGGTAGTGATTAAATCTTAAACTCAAAATAATGTGTAAATATAAATAGACATGGGCAGAAGAGAAAGCCGTAAATATGTACTACATTTCCTTAATTTTGCCAGAAGGGGTGGAAGAAATAAAGGTTTGTCTGCTTAAGCAGTGTGATCATCTATAGATATTCCAAATATAATAATATTAAAAGTTTTCTTTCTTAAGAATAGACATTTCGTACACTTCAGACAAGAAACAGAAAAATTTAATGACAGAACAGGGACTTAACTAGGTTTTCATTAGACCACAACTGCTAAAATACTCAGCACATCCACCTTTACATCAGTCCTTTTTTTGTGAGATACTATTTCATCAGAGAGTACTGCAGTTCTGGTTGCTTCTGGGAAAAGTGTTTTAATTTATTCCAGCTACAAATCTGTCTCATGTTTTTTAACCAGAGCTTGGTGTGATGTAGTTACAGCAGAATAAAATTTCCTGCCATAACTTTCAGTGACACCTAGAAACTGTGCAGACCTGGAAAGGGCACCAGGAGGCCCAGTGGTCCACTCACAATTACAATCTCAGGAATAATAGGATAAATCTCATTTGCCCAATCTGTTCCTGAAAGTTTTTTATTATGGAAATTTCCTTTTTTTTCCTGAAGCAGAGTGTGTCCCAGAGCTACTTATCTTTTGCTTTCAGAAATTTAGTGTAAATCTCTATTGCTTTGTCTTCCTTGTCTGTTGCTCTTCTTGTTTTTCTGCTTATACCACAAAATTACATTTTTCAAATTTTTAGTTAAGAGATTTTTCTTCTCAAGTGCAAGCAAACTGAATTATCTCAATGCTTCCTCCTGGCTCCTGCTGTCACTATTTCTACTTTCTGTGAACTTTCTTCAATTGCACCAAATGCTGTGAGCTACCATGCTCGAAAGCTGGACACTGGATGCCTTATCAGCTCAAGCAGCAAAGAAGAATGACTGCACATATCTTACAGACAGCACTGTTTCTATGGCTCGGGATGGTGTCTGCCTTTCTCAAGGTTGCATGGTGCTACTGACTCTTGTGTAGCTCACAGTCTCTCCCTTACAGGTGTTTTTTTCTGTATATAATAGACTTGCTTGTCATTCTGTATCTTCTATCTGTAGATGATTCCTAAAAGATTAGGAGAAATTTTTATTTGCTTTTACTGGACTGAATGCTTTTTATCCAAACATTTATTTTGTTTTTAATCTTAATTTAATTATAACCCTGTTCCCTGTAAGACTTGCAGCTTTCTACAGTTTTGGTGTTCTGAAAATAGAAAAGCATCCTCTATTTTTAGGCATTAATAACATTAATGTGATTTGAAATAACACTAGAATATTCCAGAAAAGTTCCTTGGATGTCTCTTCATTGCTTTTTGTCTTTTCTATGTATCACTTGAAGTACCTCATTTAGTGTGGGCTATGTGATTTAACTCCAGAGAGTTAAAAGTTAGATTTATCCTCACAAGCAATTTAGGCTCTATTCTAAGCACTGTATGAAATTCAATGTGCCCAGATGCTTAAGATTCATCCCCTTATGAGATATCTGTGATTTCTGGGAATCTTTACCCATACACAGGGTCCATTTTCTTCTTTGACCTTTGCCCAGTAGACAAATATTCTCTGTTTGTCACCAATCTTCATTGATTTGATAGTTTCTTTCAGAACTCTCCTTCAAAAGGAGGTAAAAACCCCCCCAAAAAAAGAAAGAAATTTTTTATTAAGAAGAGAAAAAAAAATCTTCCCTGCTTTTTACATCTTTTCAGCAAAGCAACAGAATTACAGAATAAAAACCATAAGAGGAAGCAAAAATTCAGATATCAAGTGGTTCAGAAAGTGTGTTCCAGAACAGCTGTTTCAATAAATGTTTCATTATTTCCCTACTCACACAAAGATAATTTATTTTAAAAAATACAAAAGACAATAAAAGTTCAATAAATTGAAAATATGTAGGAATCACCCTAGCACATATAAGTCCTTTTCTAAAGCTAATTTTTTCTATGGACACCTTGGAGAACTTTATAAAAAACATCCTCAAAAACTCTATTCCATATATTTGTCAAAAAAATAAAGCAAAATATTATAATTCTCTAAAAAATAATAGAGACTATTTCAGAAAATTTTGCCTCCGTAATTTTGAAGAGCTTACTGCTATTCAATACCTGTCAGTAATTGTGTCAATTTTCAGAACAAATAATCAAATATTTCATGTCATCAGCCTTTTGAATTACAATAGTATTTTTCTTTACAATGGATTCATATTAAAACATCAAAGGACTAATTTTAAATTATCACTTTCTATTCAAGGTTAAGCTAACTTTTTAAAATAACTTCCTTTCACTCACTGAACACCAGCCAAAAGAACAATTCTTTTAGGTTTATAGATGGTTTCCTTTAGAAGAATGTACAAAAATAATTTTGCTCACATTTATTTCCTCACTTCTCTAATTCAGATTTTTGACTGAGGATTTGAAACTGTTATATAATGATATGCTAGCATAGATGCAACTTCTCAGATTCATTAAACAATCTTTAAAGCGGTTCATATTATGTATTGATTTCCTAATCTGTTTAAATCTATTGGGTAGCTAAGACAATGAAAAAATGAGTAATGAAAAACATCATTATAATTTAATCAAAATATACTGTATTTTTTTTAATATTAAAGGAATTATTGTCTTGAATTCTCTAATCAAATTTATGTCAAAAACTAATATTCCACAAAGTATCAAGGCTTTCCATTTATTTGATGATACTTTTGAAAAATTTACTTTGCAAATTAATGTTCTTAATGAGTGATTTCAGGAAAACTTGTCCTAATATAACCTGAATTATCACAATTTATTGATCAGAGTCTGCTGTCAAAGATTCTCCTATTAATTTCTTAAAGCAAGTTAGGAGCTGACAGACGTGAATATAACAGTTAATATATAGAAAGCATTAGCAGTATGCATGATGGCATTATATAATTTATTTATGTGCAGGTTTAAAACCTGTTATTTTGTGGTACTTGCATTGACTTACATTTATTTTATATTCTACTGTAGATCTCTTGCTTACTTGCTCTTTTTTACTGGTATAAAATAATTGATCTATTCACATGATAAGACTTCTAGTCATGTAGTCATGAGGGTACTTGAATGATATACTGAAAAAAAGGCAAGTGCCCTGTGGGGAAAAAAATCTTTTTATGCTTTAAATATATGGAAATGTGCAGATACAAGCTTATGAGACTTTCTGCATTTTAACAAAACTCTTTGATGAAACATTGAAATCTTTTTTTTTTCTTTTGAGACTGGATTGTGGAATATTAAATCTCATAGCTATTGTGCTTAAAACTCTGATTAGTAGATGTTAATATTCTCATTCAAAATTCAGAGAAAGAGTACCAGTTTCTTGCAAGAGAAAACACTTCATCCACGCAAGCTGAATAAAATACTATTTCAAAGAAGAAAGTAGAAATACATGAAGAAAATAAAAAAAATGCTCATCTCCAGAATAGCTTTTTGTTGTGTGGAGCTGGACACCAGGAACAGAAGCAAGGAAGCAAGTCTTGGTCTCTAAAACTCAGTGAGAATCTTCAGGAGAACCTTTCACTAGTTGGGCAGCAGCCATCGTGTAGCACACACAGATGTATGAACTATGGCCTGGATTGTGTACATGGTTACAAATAATCAGCTCATAAAACAAACACAATAGGGAAAACAGTGAATCTAATAAACTTAAGATTTAGATGTATGAATTCTAAAGCGAAAAGTAATGAAACAAACAGGAAAAAGTTTTAGTACATTATTACAAATATTTACTATATTTCCTAACTGAGTTGCGCCTGACTCATTCATGTGACCCATTGATATGGAATCCAGCTGTTTATTCATGGAGAATGAAGTCAGAAAAAACTCCAAAGATGATTTTTTTTTCATGGTAAGGAAGGGGGATGTGTTCTGATCTGCTGAATGTCTGAGGGTTGCAGCAAAAATGCAGAAATGAAATCACGAGCCATGTCTTTTTGCACTTCACAAAATTTTAATTTGGGATAAATTATTTTCTGAATGGTTAGTAAGATCTAAAGCATGGAACTAGGTGACCAAAACATAGTATAACTACATGATCATCCATGGGGAAAGGAATAGAGGAATAAATATACACCCAAAAATATTTTAGAAAATTTGGGTAGAGACTTTTGATGGAGGAGATGGAAAAGCATTTGTTCCTTTTGTCTGTGACTCTGGCAGTCTGATATCAGTCGACAACAATTAATTAAAATAATTAAAGTTCCCTTATTCACCTCTGGTATGCCCATTGCAGTACTTGGTGAATGCTTTCCCTTTCCTCATCTCACCCATGAGGTTTTTCATCTTATGTGCTCTCCCTGTCCTGCTGAGGTGGGGAGTGACGGAAAGGCTTAGTGGGTGTCTGGCAGCCAGCCAAGGTCATCCCACCACTCTTGTACTGAACATTACTCCAAATGTTCCAACTCCAAATGTTGCAACTGATTTATTTTTACATTAAGGTCAAAAGCCAAATGAAGTTGGAAATTGTTTTTCTGAACAAGTTATGACATCTTGGATTCTGCCAGTTTCAGTGGTGATCACTGCTATATCACCAAGACAATGAAGTATGTTTGATATTAAAATAGCAACATAGGTACTTCTGTTTTGTAAGGGAAATTGCCATCCACAATATCAATTTCAATTGTATCAAAGTGTAGAAGGAGAAAAAGATGGTATTGTCTTTCAACTACGAGGCATCATCTTTCCATGCAATTTCTTGCTGCTTGAACAGGCTTTTCCCCTCAATTTACTTTTGAAGACGTGTGAATTGAAAAGTAGATATTATTTGGGGAATTTCTCACTAAAAAGAATTTAAGAGGAAAAATACACTTATATGGCATTTTTAGCAAATCAGTTAAAAGATATAAATAATAATTAACACGGATAATATAATTTCCAAGGCCAGGGGGAAAAAAATTCCAAAATGAATCAGCTTTAATTTTTTTTTCTTTAATATGGTACCATCATGAACAAAAAGGGAGATTTTTTTTTTCCTTGAATACAAAGTTAGTCACATGAGAATATTTATAAATATAACAGCTTCTTTTTGAATGTATGTGTTTGTTTCAATCAGTTAGCATATATAAAAGCATAACAAAGCAGAAAAACTAGACAGAAATTTTAATCATCGTAAGCTTTACATGCCAGGTGAATGACTACTTCTGTTAAAGTTACCTTGTGGCCTTTCTACCAAAACAAAACAAAAAAATCTTTGGAGTGATTTAAGGACTGAGTCTTCTCCTAAATACTAATATTTGGGGCACCTCGGTGTAACCTTTGGGCTGTGAATAAATGTCAAGATATCCTGGTTAACTTACACCTTCTATATTACTAAATAACAGAGAAGATCAGCTATACTCAAGTTTGAAAGACAGGTCATGAGTGGAGAGCTCTGACGACAACCAGTAATCAACACATATTTTCCCTGATCTAGATCCTCAATTGGTACAAATCAATATAATTCCTGCAAAGAAAATGGGCTCTGTATTGATTTACCTCTTTTGTGAAAATAAGCACAGCACTTGGCTCAGCTTCTTGTGTGAAAGAGAACTTTGCTTGGCACAATGGAGAAGAAAATAAGAACTTAAATTGTCCAAGAAGAGAAAAGAATGAAACCTGTCCAAGAACAGATGTTTCATTAATGTTGTCTTTTCTATATATATATATATTTTTTTAAGTTGGAAAGATTAAAGCATATTTGTTAAGGAGACAGTACTATTCTAAGTTTTCACAGTGTAATTCCACACAGCATCACTTTTATTTGGAAATGGTATTAGGTTTTTTGAAAGATTCTTTAAAATTATACATATTAATTAAATGAAGTTAGGAAAACCTGGTTATATTTTCAAAAGGAAATTAGAATTTGCTGACATTTTCCATTGAAAATCAATGCTTCTGTACAAAACAGTCAATCTTAATAAAGCATATGAGAGAAGCATATGCAGAATCAGCTCAAAGATTGCTTACAGATAGGGACAATGTAGCAACTCATATCCAGACCTGAAGTCAACCTCACCTTTAGAGCTCTTCTACCTATCAACAGATCAACAGGAGACATATGCTCCTGTTCATAGGGTAAGTATCTCAGAAAATTCTGATCTAATACCATCTAAAATAAAAATGGCAGAGCATCGGCTGCAGCACATGCATGGTAAGACATAAAGGCAACATAAAAGCTTTTCATCAGTCAGGAAAGACTAAGGATTTTTCCATGTTTTTCATCATGGTATGTTCCTAGTTTATTCTATATAGAAATGCTGACCAGGAAGGAGATGCCATAAGTAATCAGCAGTTGGGTAATTAATGCCTCAGATAAGAGAAAAAAGCCCACAAATATGTGAAATTAAGAAAAACAAGATTTTAGACACTTCCAAAGATTTTAATGTGGTTTGCATCTTTCTCTCCTTTTGGTTACATCAAAATATTTGACCAATAAATGGTCCAATGTTTTGTTCAAACACAAAAAATCCTAATTGCAGTGCAAGAATATTGCCATTGTTTCTGCATTGTTTGTGGTGCTTATGTGCAAGCCAAGTCTAATATGTCTCAGGATTAGAGGCAGCTGGGTTAAAGGAGACCAAATTTAGGAGATCAAATTTGAGTTTTCCTCCTATTGAGGGAGAAAAGGAATTAACTTTTGCAGTTAGCGTTTTTACATGAATGGGTAAATTGATTGTGTGACAGTCGCATCTGAGAGTTTTATATGTAGTCTTTATGAGAGGGGATTATTTAAAATGAATTACTGCATTCAATTTGTTTTCCTTGGTTGATAAAAGAGGTTTTTCATTTTGATTCATCCTATAGTCATAATTGAAGGCATGTTCAAACTGGTATCTAGTGCTTGTTGGATTTTAGGAACATTTTACGTTTATATAAGAAGGAGAATATGAAACGAAGATGGATATATATATCTTTCTATTATATTACTGTTGAGGTTTCTGAAAAAGGGACTTGTCTTTCTCAAACAAATTTTCTTCAAAAACCGAGAAGTTTCTAAAAGTACTTGGTACTTGATGAATTGGCATTTTCAGACAAAAATCATTTTGTCCAGTTCTAATTAGTGTGCTGCTGCATTAATCAGATTTCCTGGTTTGCGATGCAGCACACTCTGTGAAATTCCTTATGTTCCACTTTTTTTAGCCAGTGGAGAGTGGAATATCAATTACGATTATAATTTGTTGTTATATCTTCTTCAAAGACACTCTACCCTTTCCTGAGAGCTGTTACAATTTAGTTCCTCCAAGGCAAAAAATACCAAGCTAGACTTTTTCGTCAGATGTTAGAAAATGGTTTAAGGTGAAGAATCAAGTGAGTAAACCTATTCACAAGACGAATATTCACAAGTGGTCAAAACCACTTCATATCTGATGAGAAAGCTTTCCAAAGGAAAAAAAAGGTCTGTGTAAAGCCCTGGAAAAATGACAAGATTCAGGCTGTTGAAAGTGTTTACACTTACTGTTATCAATAGTTTTTTGCTGGCGATATTTCCACTCTCACCAGTCTGCCATGAATAGTGGAAGACATTTTATGTCTTTTATGATGCTTTATTTACAATGGTGACTCATGACACTCTTGTCCAGAAGCTCTACAAAGACAACACAAATTTTTTAACCTGGTAAATGGCTCTGGAGGCCATCTGGCCCAAAACGTTACTAAAATCAGGGCCAGCATCAAAGCAGATTCAACAGAAAGGTATAAAAGTCAATAATGGGAGTAATTGTTTCAAGGATTTCTATCTGAAACTGTCTTAGTACACAACTTCATTTTTATCAATACACACATTCAAAGTTCATGTATAAGCCTGAAGACGTAAATGTATATTACATATAATCAGAATATTCCCCATTGCCTCAATGTCTAATTACCAGTTATGTGTTGAGTGCCTTTTATGAAATTGTTGGCAATGGAAAGTTAATTGATAATGGCTTTCAAAGCAATTGGAGAGACAACAGTATTCTTCATCAATATAAGTGTATTTTGTTACAAGACATGATACAATTACTTGAGGAAGTATCGGGGGAAAAACTGCAGAGACACTGTGACAATTCACCAAATCTAACCTCTAGGCCAGACCACAAGCCAGACTAAGAGAGCAAAAGGGTCATCAGATGCTTTAATAATTTCACAAATACATTTAATTCAACATAGTAGAACGGTCAAAAGCTAGAAACTGTTAGTTTTGATAAAAACCATGTATGAACAGTTAGATAGAACACTATTGGTTAACACACTGAAGATTGATTCAAGCTGATAAGTAGAGTGTGGACTATTCCCCTCTGAATCCCCTAGCATCTTCCTGGTTGCTAGCACTGACTCTGAGCAATAAAGCTGTGATAACCGTAAGCTTTATGCCATGGGTCAAGAACAAGTAATTACAGTAGCAAGCTTAAAACAATAGTAGCTGGAAGAAACAAAATTTCTTGTTCTCACTCTTAGAACACACCAAAATAAGATGTATACGCTACGAAAAACCTGAAGTGATATGATGAAGCAGTTCATATGAAACTGAATTCTCCCTTACATAACACATAATATAGAATTAGAGAGAAACTCAGATTTTTTTCAGTGATTTTCAGATCCTGAGACAAAGGAATGAAAAATTCCTGACCTACATAATTGAGATCATGTTTTAGGAATAGTGCTTCTGTGGTGATTTCTTTGAGGTAAATTTTGGTATATGTTCATAGATACGACTATTTAATACTTTTTTTTCCTTAATGTCTGAAAATATTTGGAAAATTCTGAAGCCAGATCAGAACCATTCTGTGAAAACCTTTTTCTAGAGGATCCACTTCCTTTTGGTGTTCAGAATCTGTCGGTTTCATCATAACCTCTTCGTGTTTTGGAAAATATGGCAAGTAGATTATCCTTATACTCTCTCTTTATTTCTTCTACAACCTACTGTGATGGATTTGAAAGCCAAAACTCAGAATTTTTCATCTACTGTTGTATCAGGTGCTATAAAAGCGTTGAACAAAAATAGCTACCTCTATCCTCATCACAGAGAAAATAAAAACTATAATCAAAATAACAAATATGCTTAGAGTCAGATGCGAGGGGTTAATTTTTAAATAAAAATTTTTATGCCTCAGAAAACAGGGTAGGGAAGAGACAGGAGGGAGGCAATGCTCTAAAAAATCACTAAACAATTTTTTAAAGAATTCATGCAGCAGTTTCAAAATGCATATGCTTTTTAGCCTAATTAAGCATATGCTTAAGCAATTATTGATTTGATGTGCTCACTCGAGGGCTCAGAATGCAGAAAGTATTTTGTGACACTGGGAAATGCTTTGCTGTGCAATTCTAAGAAAACTCTGGAGGCAGCAGAGTAGAGTTTATCTTACTAATGTTGTTTATAAAAGCAGATTCTTTTCTGTCAGATCTACCAAGGGAAAGAGTCAGATCCAGACACATGAGATTATATGTGTAGAGTATAGACAGATGGAAAGAGTGATATATAATACCTAACCCATTCCCTAACCTCTCTGTAAATTATCACATACTCAGCTGTACTCAGTGAGAGTTGAATAAATTGACCTAAAATCAAATAACTTTAATCAAGTACCAGTAATTTTTTTCATCTAATTTAAGATTCAGTTCCCTTTTGAATTCCTCTTTGGGTGTGCAAAAAAGATAGTCTTGGCCTTTCCAGGATCCTTTCATTTTTAACCTTTCTGGCTTGACAAAACATCTTCTTTATCATCTCTAAAGAAAATTTGCAGAGGAACAGATGTTCCAACCATCATTCTGTGAAGGGTGTATTGAAGAGGTGTAGTTTTCTTCATGGATTTCTGAACTGAACTCATTTTTTAATGTCTCATCCACCCTTTGAAACAAAGGGGTTTTTTTCCTAAATAAATAGATTACTTCTACAGTTTGACATATGCAAATAATTTAAGAACACTGCATGTTGCATGCACCCAGAAATCCCAGTCCATTACTTTATGAAAGCACTTGAAAATATTTCATTTTTCAGTGGTTAAGTTTCCTGTATGTTTTCCATTACATAAGATATCAATAACAATATTGATCTTGAAGATGATCTTTTTGTTCAATTTAATTTTTAATGTGACAGTACTAAGAAAGAAGGCTTTTGTAGGCCCAGAAATAGCATGTTTACTTCATTTGTGTAATTTATATGCTAATAATGTGCAGTGTTGGACTCCTTGGGATATTGCTTTACTGCTTATAAATTTATTCCTGTGATACCGTCTGGCACAGCAATTTCATGTCAGCTATTATCTGTGGAAACAGATTAAAGCATCCCTGAAGCTTTTTTTCTTTATTTGAAGAGAATTTTCAATCCTCTAAAAGCATTCAGAGAAGGGAAGGGAGCAGAAAGCAACATATTTTCCAGTTAAAGTATACTCTGGCTCTTGATTATGGACACAATATATATAATAGTGCAGTATTCATCAGTATTGTTTGGAAAAAATTTACAACCCTCTGTGAACATGGATTTTGGAGGCAATGAGCAGGGAGTAGCATCAGTATCTACTGTCATCAGCATGTCAGAAAGGGTATTTGAAGGTAACAGAGAAGGTTAAAATGAATACCCAGAAGGGATAGGGATTTTTTAGGTAACACCTTGAAGGTGCAGTATTCTCATCATAAACAGTGGCTTAAATGGTCAAATGGTATTTGTGTTTGTAATACAAATACCGAGAAATAAATTTTACTTTACTGATCATAAACATTTTTCATATTTCTTCTCGAGTTTCAGAATATCTGAATGTACAGGCCCATAAGTAAGTTGCTTCATGGAAAAGTAGGGAGTTAAATTCGCATTTTGAATAATGGGCTGTTTCCTTCAGGACTCTTTAAGGGCATAGACCTCCCAAACAATATGCAGACTCTGGAGTGGGGACATCGGATTTCAAAAGACAATTGGAAAATATATGTTATGAGAGGTCATAAAGATTTTAGGGTCACCAAAGGTATCACATAAAAAGAAGTAGCTGCAGGAAGAAGGAAAGCTGGGAAGGAAAATGAAAGAGAGGATGGGAGACTTAGGAAGGGAGAGGTCTGACAGGTAGTAGGTGAAAGATAATTTGGAAGCAATTTAGGGGAGGATCAGCTTCTCTGGGTGAATGTGAGAAAAACCCATGGATCAGAATCTTACAGCAAGACAGTCTTCAGACAATAGGAAGGAAAACTGTATCATGAAACTCCAGCAGTGAAATTGCTTCTTGTATTTTTTCTTACTTGATAAAGGGACTGAACAGAGATTGACTCGTATTAGATTAAATAGATGTTGATTAATTAGAATATATGTGATTTGTCTAGGAAGGGGAATAATGTCTAGGATTTCAAGAACCAGCCTCAGAAAGAAAGGGATATGCTTTCCGTCTCTGGCTGCCCAAAAGAACATGCCATGGTATTTTGAGATGATCAGCCTTAAGATGAAGTGTTTCAGAATGGTCTAAAATGGCAGTTTTGGCCAGAAAGGGGAGACGTGGAAGTGATTTTTAAAATTAAATATATCTCAACTTGTAAAAAAACCAAACAAGCCAGCTTTTAAAAATGTATTTTGCAAAACTTAGGTACAAGTTCTTTGTGCTTGATGATTTTAAAATACTTTGGCTTAATAAGCACTGTTCAATTTCCTTCTTAGAATATATATTTCATGATTTCCACATGGTGGGAGTACATTTAAATACAGATGGTGCATTGTTTTTTAAATATTTTTTTCCTCCTGTGTGTCTCAGTATTAGCAATTTGATGATAACCATGAATTAAAACAAGCATGAAGACCCATGATGATTAATATAATCTCTTAATTTAGATTTCAAAGGCATTTCAGGATATCCTAAATCTCTGAATGAAAATAATCTAAAATCTTTGATCCATTGGGAAGCTAAAGATATCTGACAATGAAAAATCTACCTTTATTAGTAGGATTATTTCACTGACTCAGAAAAACATTGTATTACAAAATTGTTAGCAGAAGACAATTTAGCTATTGGATTCTCACCAAAGCTGCGAACAAAAGATCTTTCCATTTTTTCTCCTGATTTCTCAAACTGTACCTCTGACAACACAGAATATGGTTGGCTTTTTCTTAAGATCATTCTCTGAGCACACAACAATTTTTATAGCTGAGTCTAAGTAGCAGCAGTATTTATCCCAAGGTTGATTTAATTCATTTTAATTTTGCAGACTCTGTATCTAATCTCAGGGGCCACAAATTTATTTTTTAAAATTACTTTTTTCTTCTTCCTTTTAAACTTTTATGTTTAGTGAGTGCCTATGTGAATCAATTTTTCTAATATTAACTCTAAATATATTGCAAATGTTTCTTTATAAAATGTATTACTTCAGGCACAAAATACAGATCTTTTTTATGTGTTCTGTTACTTTTGGGGAAAAAACATGTGCTTCCTTTTGGATTAAGCCACCTCACTAGTACCAATAGGAAGAAGTATATGTTAACAGTCATCAAGATGTCACTATCCATAAATATTAATGTTATTATTTATAAATAAAAATGGAAGATCTCTAATATGCTCTTGAAATTTGCCAGTGTTGTATTCTCTCCACCTGTATATGTATAAACTCATGAAAAACCAAGTGAAATCAATACTAAAGCAACATTGATTTGGAAACCCTTTGGGAATCTTAGAATATATTTAATGGAATTGTGCATGTTAAAAAATAAAAGCAGATTTAAAACTGTGCACGCAGAGTAATGTTATATTGCATCACTGGGCGGTAGATAACTCCTTACAAGATTCCAAGTACAGCTGAATTCCTGTGTGAGTCTTAGACACATGGAAATAAGAGACTGAAGTAAGACTACATCTATCCCATGTGGTGAATTGGTTCTTGAGTGGACATTTTGACCTACAGAGAAATTACCTCCTGTTTTGGAGAGACGGGAAAAACAACCATGAAAAGCATCTGTGTCAACAAGGCTTGCAGGAACTTCATAAAACAGCAAAAACCAGGTAGAATGATTGTTTTTTTCGAATTAATTATCACCAATGAACCAGTTGTTATTTAACAGCTGTGGGAAAAGGCTGTTTTTAATAATTTTCTTCCTATTCCCTTTAATCAATTTGAAAATTGTAGTGAACTGTAGAGTCTGTAGATGATACAAAATGTTCAGGACAGTCAGATCTAAAACTTGCAATAGAGAATGACTAGAAATGAAATGATGGATGTAATGCTATCAGCAATGCAAAGTAATGGGCAGGGAAGAAAACCAATCTTAACAACCTAAACTATGTTTACACACCAACAGTCTCAAAATTGACTATTATCTTCTGGGAACAATGTCTCTCAGCCACTGTGAATGCTTCCCTGAAAGCATCTGCTCTCTAAACACCAGCACATGAAAAAGGCAGGGATATTCCAAATTACTAGAAAAGAAATGGAGCCAAACCAGGTTGTTTTATTTTACTACATAAATCCCTGAAGTGCCTAGAGCTAATATAACTTTGTGCAGTTGTGTTCACTCTATTGAAGACCACTTAGAACATATATATGTTCTAGATCTGTATGCACTAGTGAGGGTTTCAAGTGAAATAATTGTGGCAGAAGCTCTCAAAAGAAGGGAAAGAAATTTTAAGTGAGGAACTTTTGATTTTGTTTGGTTTATTGTCTGGATATTTCTTTTCCTAATTAATATGTGGGATTCTGAAGGGTTGCAGGCTGTGGAAATCAAAATCAGAAAGGGGTGACATAATTGTGCAGGATGGGTTCATTTATGTCCACCTTGAAGACTACTCTTGGCACTGCAGTCCTCCTCTCTCATATGATAAGAGCCTCAAAAGTGCTTTGCATCGACTGAGATGCCTCAGGATCTCACAGAAATAAACCTGGATTTACAGTTATCTCTTAGGCTTTCTTTACCATCCTCCATAAGCAGTGGACTGAAATAGGAATTTGTTTTAGAAGTCTGGTTCAGATTGAGGTCAATTGCATCTTAAGTTGTATGGCTATGGCAAGAGTCTGGATAACTAGTTCAGATGCACTGTATATTTATTACCTCAGGATGTTTAGAAGGCCAAACATTCACAAAAAGAATTGAACGTATTCATAGCAAGGGAATTTCTGAGTGGCCCTCTCAGGTCAGCATATCTGCATATCTGATACTTACTTTTGGTATTATATGTCCTACTAGTGGCACCTGGACAAGCTGAGTAAGAAATCTGATCATACATGGCTGTCATATTTCTAAGTAACTGAGGGTGGAAGACAGAATTGGTTTGAAAAGATAACAAAGCATAATTACTGCTTTGTTACTTTCTAGAAGGCAGATTACTGACCTAGAGATCAAACACAGTTTTATGCTGGACTGATGTAGAATCACATCTACTGTGGAAGGTTGTGTTGATGATCCTGTGGCAGAGGGTTCTTTTAATTTTGTCTTTGAGATTAGAAACAG
This sequence comes from Aphelocoma coerulescens, assembly GCF_041296385.1. NCBI lineage: Eukaryota > Metazoa > Chordata > Aves > Passeriformes > Corvidae > Aphelocoma > Aphelocoma coerulescens. Next base: position 22,230,328 of record NC_091014.1, on the reverse strand, counting down.
AACTCAAAGGTTTCTCTTTTAAAAGAACCCACAGAGAATAGCAGCAAACGTGTATTTTGCAATATTTCTTTGTCCAAACTCTGTTCTCCTCACTGTGCAAGCAGCCTCCTCATTTGTACAATCCAGGGTCATATCTGAGAGTTGGTCACTTTGGGGTTGTTAAATCAGAGGCTCTGTGTTCACTGCAATTCACCAGGCAGATGTGTTCCCCTGACTTACAACAAAATGACTTAGTGATAGATAGAACAATAGGTTTTATACACAGATGAATGACTCTAATTCATTTAATAGGACTTCATGCTTAAAGATTGCTTCAGGGGTTTTATGTTCTCTTTTGCTTTACATCTGAGGTGGTACCTTCACATAACCATTGAAGTGTATTTAGAGTTTCTGCTACCAAAATGCTATTTGTAACATTTTAGTAGCAGAAACTTTAAATGTGCATGGATTACTCGCCTCCAAAATCTGTCTTAGCTGCTTCCTCCAGCTCCTCCAGCTCTAACAGAAATTTTCACGAGCAGGACATTTCTTTCATTACTGCAGAATTGCCTCACTGGACATTAGTGTCTTGCATATTAAAGCAGATTAGTGTGTTAAATTTAAATCTTAGCAAATGAAATTACCCAGGGTCCTCTTGTTTATAGAACCGACTATTGAGAAATTGAATTTAAATTCATATATATATGTTGCTTAGACCTTTCCCAACCATCCTAACTACCACAGAATGGAAAATGGAGAAGAATAGTGAGAATTTTAAAATACATATTTTGAAACCTTCCCTCTTTACACCTTGGCTAAATGTTAAAATTGGCTACATTGTGCAATATATTTTTGATTCCCTCCTATTGGCAGTTGACTTGGAAGATGATAATAAAACCAATTTGGCTGAAATTAAGGAAAAAATTTAGCAAGTATTTACATAAGCAAATCAAATATTTATATAAATCAAATATCACTTGTCAAATTTTTTCTCAGGCGACAACCAAGTAAAACAAGTATAAAAGCAACAGTATATTCAAAATGGGATTACATCATAATATATATGCAAGGCATCACAGGTATATTTTTAATATTTAAATTTCAAACAATAGCTTATTTTGTTTTGGAAGTCAGTATGATTACATTACAATTTTTGTGGCTTTTCCCCTGTGATCTCAGTGATAGGACTCTTTTGTGAAAGATGAATTTAATTTGTTTATGTTAATAAGGAAGAGCAGAAGAATGCTATTACTACTTATACAACAAGAAGCTATCAATGAAATCAGATTAAGCCCTCATACTGATTAAATTTGAAGTTATATTGACACCTAATTTAGACTTAGATTTAATGTATTAATATGTTACAGTGTAATGGGGAAAGATCAAAGTGTTGATGCTAATTACTTTTAAAGTTTCAGTATCATATTTCATTTGACTACTTCCTATGACTTGTGGATGGCAGTGGGAGATTTCTTCTGAAGCAATTTACAAATAAAGTAAACAACAAGGTTACTTTACTTGTCAAAGGAGAGTAGACATAGAAAAATGGTATATAGACTAACAACCACATTTCAGTGTGAGCAAGAAAAAGGGTTTCAAATAAACAAAATTCTTATCAGACAATTTTTATTTGGACCATATATTCTTGCTCTTGCAGTACCAAAGAGAAAAAAAAATCACTTTTTGTTTTGCCATTATCACACAGTCACAGTGAAGGCATCACCTGTAAGTAGCAAATTCTCTCTTTAAATGGTCCCCACTCTAAAGAGACATCACCAGTGATTCAGAGGAAGTGACAATCTGACAGGTCGACCATCTGCTTCCCAAAACACAAAATGACATAAAGTGACAATGCTTCTATCCCAGGGAGCTCATAATCACAATTTGATAATGCGACAAATAATGTAAAACATAATATAGACATTAGCTGCTTGCAGTGAGCAGATGAATAAGAAAAAAATGTGAACTAGGTAAGTTTGAAGAAATTATGTAATTGCTTACTAGAAATTAAATTAGAATGGAGAATCTTTCCATGTTGTTCCAATACACAGCAAAAATCTATTTTAAGAAACTAAATTTATTCTTTCAGTGTAAATTTCAAAGTTCAGATCACTTTAGCTGGGGCCTTTCCTTTCAATCCGATGCATTTCTATGAGCTCTCAAATGGCATAGCACATCTCTAGAGCTTCACGAAACCCAAAGAACTAAAACAAGTTAAGCCTGAAAGCTGAGTCACCCTTCCATTTCAAAGCAACTTCTGTCACTGAAGATGCAAGAAAGGTTTTTTTAAGTTTTCTTAAACAGATATTGTAGAAGCTTCACTAATCCCCGAGTCCTCTCTTTTGTGTGGAAATGTGTATCCCAGAAGAACCTTTTTCCTTTCCTCTTTTTTGCTTTAGCAGGAAACATGACAACTTACAAGTGACAAATCCTTACTCCAGATCCCAGTTCAGTTCAGTTTTACAGTTTACTGATTTTTGATTTCCTACTTCTGCATTCCATTCCTGGGTAAGCAGGATATAGAATCCATTTATTCTGCAATATCTGGACCTATTTTGATACATTTAGATAGTTTAGAGCAAAAAAAAAAAGGAATATAATTATGTATTTCATGTAACTAAGGTAGTTGATTCAGTTAGTCAAAGCAGGAAATAGTACTGGGAAGATGTATAGAACTAGCTTCTCTGCATTTTTGACTCAAAGATTTGAAGCCACAGTTTTGATACAATCCCTGACGATAAGATCTCTATGACTACCTGTGAAGGACAGTTTTTTCCTCGTAGCCAATACCTTTGCTTTCATGTCTTGTGAAATATTCCAAATATTATTAGTTTATCATATGTGCTGTTGCCAAAACAAATGCTGGTAGAAAGTGTGTTGCAATGAACAATGTGAAATGTACCACATGGCTGTCCATCTGCTTCCAGTCTTATAACTACAAATCACAACCACTCTTTTTCATTTATCATTTCACACTGAGATTTGAAGTTTCATCTTCATTAATGCTTGCTGAAACACATATTCATATACATATGAAAATGTACCTTCTTATGGAAATATTATCCTTAATGTTTCAGGGTGCAAGAAAAGTCAAGGAAAAATTTCTGCTGAATTTTTTTACAGCTTCTTATGAAAGTAATTTGTTTTCAGTGTTTCAACACTGCTTTGTTTCTTAAATATCTCAGGACCAAGAATTTTGATAGGAATACATTTTTCTGTGCAGTCCTTAAGTGGTCCTACTTTGGTACTGAGAGCTTCTAATTGAGGTACTAAACAGCCTATTCATGGAAGGAGAGGAGCAACAAAGGAAAATGGCAGTGGAAAACAGGAGCACTGGTTTCATTTGACAAGGAAAGAAAAGTCAGGGTTTTTCAGTAAAGGAGATGGAAAAATAGTGAACTGCAAAGCTGAATACAAGATGCCAAAGAAAAAGGAAGAAAGAAAATCTGTAGAAAAGAATAAGAGAACATATGCACAAGATAGGTATTTAAATTTGAGCTTGTTTCATGGAAATGCATGATACTGGAATTGTTTAAAACCATTATAGGATTAGAATACTGACAAGATTAGAATACTGACAAGATTAGAAATAAAAAAGATCAGCTAGTTTCAAACCTAGATACTACCTAACACCAAGTAAGAATAAACTCTGTTTTCTAGGTGAAAATTCCTTAAATGGGTCACTAAATATTTATTATTCCTCCTCAGTGCGCATATCTGTATTTTTAAATGCTTCTTCTGACTGCAATTTTCATCTTTCTTTGAAAACTTGTCCCTTATTATCTCTATCCCAGCCACAGAAGCACATAGAAAGACTAAAGTACAAACACTTTCAGGATTTGAATGTATCACTACAATTGTCTCCGGCAGCCTGCTTGGTGATGAAACAGAGCTGTGCCACCAGCATCAGCTCTTCAGAGGAGTTGTTTATTCATGGTCAGGAGTCCCTCGGCACCAGCCTAAGCTGAAACAACAAGCCCCAGGCAGGTCTAATTGCCATCAGTCAGTGTTTTATCATGAACCATGGAACAAGAAACTCATCATATCTTCTCAGCAGTTACAAGGTGTCATGCATCATGTCAGTCTACAATGAGAGGAGGTTAATTAGGGGCTCTTTGACTGCACACAGAAAGCTAACTTGTGCTACCAAGAGGCTGGCAAGCAGATGTGTGAGATTGTGGTAAAAGCAGTCTTCATAGCAAAAACAATGAACTCTCTGAAGCTTAAACAAATTTTAACACTACAGTGGAACTGCATTGTACAAGATTATTGGTATTTTCCTGAGAGTAAATTTTCACTAATGCTTAAAATGCTGACTAAAGGACATACTTTGTATCAGGGTGGACCTGATCAATTTGTTCAACCATTATTTCAAGGTCTCATACATCTATGCATTCATCCTACTTCTTTCTCATAGAAAACCTTACCCAATAAAATGTTGCTTAGCATACACACCAAGTTATAGTGACCATTGCCAGATTTATGTTGCAAGTTTTTTATATCTGCAAGGCAAATCTCCCAACACCATGAAAGCATGGAAACATTCAAGACATTTTGTTCCGGATGGGAACACACACAGTTTGGGGGTTGAGATGTTTCTCTGATGCTCTGGAACAGTTACTGAAATGTCCTATTTTCCCCTTAATTCAACAAGTCAGCACACAGCCAGCCTGTCCCATAACTAGACTGTGACACTGTCACTAACAGCAGAGGAGTGGTAGAGAACATGTTCTAAAAATATTTTGGTGTTTTAGGGAGTCAAGTTTGGAAATCCTAGCTATATGTGTATGTTCTTTTTCAGCTTAATCCATGAAGTCAGGCATTAATCCCAGATACAAGGCTGTGGGGACAGCCACATATCACTGCTGCTGTGTGTCGCCTTCCCCCATGAAGATTATTTACACACATAGGGAAATGCTTGTCACTCCCCTGTCAGAAAAAGCCTACAACGGAGTGAAGGAAAATGCCTTCTTTAGACAGAAGTCTCAGGTAGTAAAAAGTGAACTAAAACCAAAAAATAGTAGTTCGGATTGTGTTCTCTGCCTCAGCTGAAACAGGGGATTTGTCTGCAGAGGACACAATACTTTTACTAGAGGATACTGGGTCTTAGCTGTCATTTGACAGGTAGCTGCAGTTAAGTAGCAAAAAAGGATTTGCTAAACAGGAGACAGCATAAGAGATTAATTTTAGAACTGAGCCAAGCGCATGAATTCAGACTTCAAATAGATAAATTTGATTCCAACTCGCCCACTTCATTTGATCAGGAAGGCTCACATTATCAGTTACCACTGAGGTTTTGTTTTAGAAATCTGTGCCTTGCTTCCTGTCAGCTCTTACTTGGCTGGTTCTGTGAAAACCCAGTCTTCCCATCCTAACTGTAGGTTTGTTCAGTCTCTTTCTTCACACAGCAAATGATACAGCTTTATTCTTGAAATAAGAGCTCGCAACCACTCTCTATAATTGAACTGTTGGGTTTTACTTCATCAGAATGTGCAGCAAAATTATTTACAAGACTCTCTGAAGCCCTGATAATGTTTTAGCTTGCAAGGACTCAGTTTCAGCAATGGCATGAATGTTTTATAAGGCAGGCCATTCATACCTGGTCGTCCTACAACTGACTACACCTGCTGCACATACAGATGGTTGAGCTATACTTGGTGTACTGAGTGTGGGAAGGTGAGATCCAAAGTTCTGCCAAAGAAAAAAAAAGGAAAATAAAATAGGAAACTGTGACAGTACCACTCCAAAACCTAGCAAATATGGACACAATAGCTGAAACTATGCACTTTTCAAAGTGAGTACATTTTTATTTGATAGTATTACTTTACTAAGAGAAGGTTAAGTCTGATTTATTCAAGAAAGGTATGAGTTTGGGTTGTTGTATTTTTGGGTTTTTTGGTTCTTTTTTTTCAGGAATGAAGCAGTGCCAAATGGTAAAGCAATAATTAAACCAGAGTTAAAATTTGATTAAACAGAACAGGATGAGGGGAAGAGGGAAATGAGAATAGCAGACAGCATTCATAATTAACATTTATCCCTCTATAGCAGACAGCATTCATAATTAACATTTATCCCTCTAACAGCCATACAGTTAAAATCTGACAGGAAGGGTCAGGAAAATATAATCATTTCCAAGGACCAAATCAGATGAAGCATCAAATTGCAAGTTCTTATGTGGGATCCAGATGAATACATGGGTTGTGTAAGCCAGATCCTAAAATGAGTTTTCCTGTCTGTGTGGAGCTCAACTGGCTACAAACAAGACTGATGCAGTGACATCCTCATTCATCTTTTTTTCCCCCCAAGTTTTTCATTTATTTGCTGCCTTTGATGTTTAGCAACAGGATTATGTCAAGGAAAATTAGCAACCTTTGCCCCTCAATAACTACACTAAATTTCTTGCGAGCTGTACATTATAATCTCTCCTACGGCTAGATTTTTTAAAAAAAAAAAAATCAGACTGGTGAACTGGTACTTAGATAGATATGAAATGTTTAAATCAGAAGCTGTAACCCTGAAAAATCCCAGTTTAGTTTCTATGTCATACCGAAATAGGATTCTTATTTTTCCTTAGCCCATGAAACTGCTTCTGTATTTTCAGTAGGCAGACAAATAAGGGGTAGAAACACCTCCCAAGTAATTCTCATGACTATAGTGTTCAAACACCTCAACTCCCCTTGCAGACTAACCTCATCAATGCTTTACTGCATTCAGTATAATAAAGCTGAAATACAAGGATTTTTAATTGAAACCCAATAACACACTACGTCAGTGTAAGAGGCAGTCAGAGGAGAAATGAAGCTAAGTTTGTGAGGAAAGATTACATGGTAAAGTAAGAAGAAGGAGAGATCCGTGTCCCTAAGAAGGTGAAGGGAGAGGTTAACCAGCAAGTACTTTTTCAGGCTTAGATGGGTTTGATTAACTACATATTTACTGCATTATATGTTATAGGTTTATACCTACAATTCTATCCAACTGTCTCCCTTACGTTAGATTTTTACACACATCTGCCGTGGTGGGTGCAGAGGCAATGCTGCAGGTTCTGTCCATGCTGTACCTGAACAAGGGGCTGGGAAGAGAGCAGTGCTAGGACTAATTGAATTACACAAGTTATATCTGCAAGGCAGAGCTATGCTGAGAGTGTGTCTTTAGCCTTACTTTCTCTCTCTGATGAATATCTTTTGGTTTTAGAGGGCTATCATGGCATTTGCCTACTTCATGCAGAAGAACAGGCTTAGTGTATTCAACTGCAAATTAAATGAAAGGAATCATAGTGCATAAAATCAAAAAGTGTATTAAGTTGAAGAGATTCTATAATGTGAAAGGGGACATGTAAATTTTGATAACTTGAGACAAGAACAATTTGTTGCAGAACCAGGGAGCCTTCATTTCCTAGTGCTCTAACTCTTTTTAATCCTGTATAAAGGAAAAACATGAAATCACAGACTTTATTTTAAAAATATTACCTTGCAAGATCTGCAAGATTGGTTTATGTAGCTATAATGGCATCTGCAATTTGAATTCAAAAGTTGAATAATCTTTGTTTTGTTTTTCCACATATTCATTTCTTCTTCTTGGTTATAAAAAACTTAAATGGGAAAGGTAATTTGGTACTTCAGAGGGGTTTAATTCAAACCAATCAATCAATTTACTAGACTTTAGACTGCTCAAGACACTTGTGGCCATAAACTTCAATTTAAAAAGGTTTTGTCCTTATGTAATACCAGTCTGACTTACTGCAAAGTCCTCCTTTTGAACACATGGTCTTGTTAACAGTTTAAAACTGAGAGTTTAAACAGTTTAAAACTGTTCCCAGTTTAAAACTGAAAGACTACTTATTTACTATAACTACGAAAGTATTCCAAGGACTTCAGAATTAACAGTATTTTTTCCTTAAATATGATAAAAGCAGATGATCTGAAAAGATATTTTACATTTCAAAACCTTTGCAGAAGCTGTATTGATGCTTTTACTGTAATTACAGCTTTTTTTATAGACTTTCCTGTCATGCCCTTAGCAGAAGTTAGCATACAACAGAATAGCTTACACTTGATTTTTTTCTTATCACTGCCTAATGTACTATTAATTAGCAGTGTATTATGTTTCATTATTAAAATTAATAGTATTATTGCTTTAACATAAAATTAGTGTATTATACAATATGTTTCTTATGTCATCAGGGTCTGTTAACACTCCTGGCACCTATTTGCAAAGACTCATAAAAACTATTGGACACCAGGGAGCAGTTTTGTGGCTTCAGAAAAACAATTTTCATTTAAACTCTTCCACATTTCCTTTAGTGTTCTTACAGCAATATCAGTTCTCTGTAAATGGATCAAAATAAGGCTTGTTGATGGCTAAATGTTCCATGGAATTGCATATGCACAAACACTTGCTGTCATGCAAACTGAGAGAAAAATCAAGTCTCAAAGATGGCAGTGTGTAAAAGGCAGAATAAGCATTAGATGTTGACAGTGAACACTGGAAGTAATCCCTTTCCTTCTCTCTCCCATGTGTGAAAATGTTTGTCTAGGTGCTCTTAAAAACTGGCAGTACATAGAGAAAAACTGCAGATTTTGCTTTATGGCTTCTACATTCCATAGACATTACTGATTCACAGTAATTTTATTCAATTGTAACCTTACTTGATTTCCCTTCCCAGCTCTGATACTTTTTAACAATGTAAATTGAACAATTAAAATCTATGTATGCTAACTATCTATAAATCATAACACACAGAGCAAACAACATTACTCAGCTTCATGTAGCAATGAAACTCTTTTGTTTGAATTAGATCCAATTCTGTGAAGTTTGTTGTTCACTTCTCGTCATAGAAAAAGTCAAAACAATTCTGTAAGATTTACTTTCTGTCTCCTGACATTCTAGTTTTTGGAATATTGTCCTCAGTCTTCATGCAAATGTACCAATACATTTCTCTGGGCTGTAGAAATACATGGGAAAATTTCCAAATATATAGCTAAATAACTTTGAAGCATTTTCTACTGCAACTTGCTGCACTGCTCTGGGACCAATGATCTGAAGATCACTAGTTAAAGGAGAGTCAAGGGGAAAAAACAGGATAGAGCTTTATGAGTTAAAGAGGTTTTCTTCTCCATTGTTTGGCAGTTTGTCAAGCCATCTACCCTCCTGTAGTGTAAATTGAGCAGGAACAAATTACTATTGCAAATTACAATCTAAATAGTTTACTCAAACAAAACGACAATGAGGGGTATTTTTAGTTTGACCATTAATCTACAACAATCAGGTATTTAAGCCTGAATCAGTACTTAATTCACTGTTCATTCACATATTTAATGTCCTTGACCCAGATTTTCATTTGGGTCCTCAAGTCCTGCCACTACCAAGTATCTGGAAAAACTGATATGTCAGAGCAAAACAACAAGATAATGCTCTTGCTCCTGTCATACTACCCAAGAGTGGTGGTAGAGGACCTTTCTTCGCTCCATGCAAAAATCCCATCTATGAGCTGAAACCAACAGGTATTAAGCTAACCTATTTGACTTTGGTTTTAAGAAAAGATGGCAAAATACTTGCACATATGGCTGGGACACACTATCTTAATGAGTATGTCTAATGCAGTACTGCTTGTGAATTTTGTCCTATTCCACTCCAAAGCTAAACGATTCAGCTTAACACCTTTTATTAGCTAAACTATCAGGTGGGTATAATAATACCTTTCACTTCACACTGGGAAAGAAGGTGGAGGAGAAGTGATGGTGTGGGCAAGAAGCGCAACCAAGAGCTAAATGATAACTCCCTTCCCATCTGATGACACTCTTGTATTTATGTGTCCTAATTTTGTTACAAGGCTGTCCAGGTTGAAGTCCTACATTATGGCCTAAGTGACGCATGCTGTGTGTTAGGATCAGATCCAATCTACCCATTGTATATGCCAAACTAAGCACACTCTGTGAGAATGTTATGGCAATTATTAACATGCATACTCGTTGTTTTTTATTGGAAGTAAACATTTATTATATGATATTGTACTTGAAAAGGCCAAAAAAGAAAAAAAAATACAAATAAAATGAAAAATTTAAAAAATGGCCAAAACTTTCAAATGTATGAACTCATTTCTGGAGAAGAGGAATAGAATTATTCTCAAAGTAGAACATCTTAAGTTGAGCTCATATCCCTAGTAGAAAAACATGAGTTCACAGATCATTAGATGAGCCGAACTGGCCTAGTTCTGTTGAATTAAAAGAAACCACACTGATATATCTCAGGTGAAGATCAGAACCTTAACCCATAGGTGTAACTCAATGCTTGAAAATGGGAATTTTAACTTTAGTGAAACTGCTTGGGTGGTTCTTGCATTTTATACATGATTAAGTGATTTTCTGCATTAAAATACAAAGAAAAACTAGTCAAATGTGGAAAGCTCAATATTGTACGGCACTTAGCACTTTCAATTCTTTGGAAGTCAATTCAGGCGGAAGAATTTCAGTATATGCAGGACCAATGTCTGGAGAGCAATCAATTCACAAGAATTAGACACTGTATTTTGAGAAATTTTAAAAATAAGTTATAATTTTTAACATCTTGTGCATATATTCTTTTCTTTAACACTCCAATGAACCATTTGACACACTGAGTTAAAATTAATTTCCTAATATATGTTGAGCTTAGAAGAGCTTTCAGAGATATAAACACATGCAATAAAAGAGACAGTGACTCCATCACATTTCACTGGAAAAATTTCTATAAATTATTCTGTGGAGAACATGGTCAATGGACTGAAATCTGAAAAAAAGTCTATAACAAAGAGTAAAGAAAATTTAAAATTACATAAGTAGATGGGAGGTATCTTGTGCTGACTCTAGAGGCCAGAGTTCTGACCTCATTTCATATGCTCATTGATAAACTGGAAAAGATTTGAGAATGTTAATAAAGCACACAGATGATATTAAATGAAATTATCTGAGGCAACTTTTCAAGATCAAGACTTGCTCCAAAAGTTCCAGGATATGTGTGAATAAGGAGGATAAATGATGTTGATATACAGCTAAACCTTTGCACACTGCTTGTTTGAGTATATTTCTGCTGTGGGTTACTGCTGCAATCACCTTCTCCCTTAACCACTTACTGTACTTTGTAGTTTCCCTTTCCAATATTTCTTTCTCTAGATGGTTTTTAGTCAATCTTCATTGGCTAGTTCCTGAATGGACTCTAGAGATGCTTTTCAAAATACCCAGTTTACTTTTTCTAAAACTGGGCATTAATTTACAGCATAATAATCTCAAGAACTATTTGTACACATGCAAATAATATCATTCTATTTTACTCCCTGTTTTCAGTGAGGAATGGACATGCATTAGAATAAATGCATGGATCATCTAGAGAAAATTCCAGACACACCTAAAGGATATGAGTTTATCTTTCAAAAGTATGTGGAAGGACAAATTAGCTGCAGGTTTGACAAGGAACTAAAAATATCCCCCTAATCTACTTGTGTTCTTTTTGTACAAGCAGAAATTAGGAATTAGAGCAATGTGAAAATGATCAATTCTGTATTTTTCAACTTTTAGCTTCAAACCTCTTCATTTGATCTCTACAAGGTTCTGAATTTTGAAGACAAATTTTTGTTTGGATGCTTCTCTAGGTGTCATAAAAAACCCCAAACCAATCAGTGCTGTTGAACAAAATGAGAGAGTGATTCACCTAGACAACCATAAACACATACATCTGACTGTTTCATCTACTGTAATTAATAGTAAAAAGCAGGCCTCTCTGAGAGAGGCTTCACTCATCTTGTTCTTAAGTAGGTGTTTAATGTAAGCCAGAAAAATTATGGATTCCTAAAGTTCCCAATTTTCTATTTTTTAGACAGAAACATTTAATTCCATAAATATGAAAGGATAATATTTTGATATTTTTACAGTATTTCATTCACGTTCTTTTAGTCAAATGAATTTTCATTAGCATAAATGAATTTGTCTAAATATTTGGCACATGTTAGGGGAAAATTATTTTGATGCAAACTTTTCAATCCCCTCTGGTTATTTCTCATAAGCATAATGTTTTAAGGCAGAGTCATGTTCTTTGTAATTGACCACTGCTAAACAATATTCTTGTCGTCTAAATTAATATAAAGACAAATCAGTGTTGATGAATAGCATGAATAGCAATTTATAAAGACCTTTTATAGTGCCAGAAATAGATTGCTTCTTATGTTTTAGCCATTAGGTTTGCTGCTGCTGGACTCTTATTAAACAATAATCTTATCAGGATGTTTAAAATTATAACTTCAATACAGCTGGTTATTTTCCAATTTAATGTCCTTTGCTTTTCACAGTCACTGAAGCCTAAGCATTTAAATGCTTGTTGAATCTCTTGATGTTGAACCATTATCTGCTTCTTGGGTGGGAAACTGATGTGGTAAAAATCAGCAGAGTAATAAATCTTTTCATCACCTTTGTTTAATGCCCCAAAGCCCCTTCACTCCTTTCTTTCCCTCCAACCAGAGACAGTGATCAGCTTCAAGAAAAATGAGAAAAGCACAGTCAGAGCTCTCTGCAGGCTTTCTTGGTCCTTGCACTGGAATGTTAATGATCAGATCTTCTTTTTTTTTCAGTGCTCAAGTGCTAATACACTGTTTTAAAGGATAGTGAATGTTCAAATTTGCTGTTGTATTATAAACAAAAGGTTAACATATATATCATACAGCCCACATATTTAAATAAGGAAGGTTGATAAATTCATGAAATTCTTGAAGGAATGCTACTAACAAATGAATTCATTCTTTGTCACTCTGTATGCTTAAGGAAGTTGTACGGTTCAAACCCCCAAAATGTAGATACCTTATTGCTCTCTACAACTCCCAGAAAGGAGGTTTTAGTAGGGTGAGTGTCAGCCTCTTCTTCCAGGCAACAAGTGACAGGACAAGAGGAAATGGCCTCATGCTGCACCTGGGGAAGTTCAGGTTGGACATTGGGAGGAATTTCTTCATGAAAAGGCATGTTAAACATTGGAATGGACTGCCCAGGGAGGTGGTGGGGTCACCATTCCTGGAAGTGTTCAAGAAACAACTGAGTGTGGCACTTAATGCAATGGTTTAGATGACAAAGTGGGGATCAGTCAAAGGTTGGACTTGAAGATCTTAGAGGTCTGACCCAAATGATTCTGTGATATTGTGATTCTGAGAAGATAAAAATAGATACTGTAAAAAAAAACCCAAAAAACCAAAAAAAACCCCACCCTACAAACAGTCAGAAATACCCTGGCACAAACAAAACCAACCCAAAAAACAGTGAAGAAATTAATCTTCCCAAAATATGGTTATCTAAAGTGTGATATTCTGATATGAGTTATTTGTTGAAGCTCTCTACAGACAGCAGAGACTTCTGGAAGCATGTCTAACCTTTGTGGGACTAACTTCCTATTGCACTTATTTATTTCTTGTGGTCAAAGGGGACATCAAGATGTTTAGGTCAGGTTAGAAAATTAATTTGAGAATCAATATACAAATACCATGCAAAACAATAATGTTAGGTTTCATCATAAATAAATCTGGATGTGGATTCCCTTTTTACTTCCTCAGGAGACAAAGCAAAACATATCTGTTGAAAAGTATTCCTGAAATCCCTGGTCATGCTGAGGGATGAAAAATACCTCAAGATCTGTATTTTATTAGTTCTGTGTATTCTCTCTCTTATGGTCTGGCTGTTTGCAGCTCCTGGAGAGCGTAGATGGGAGTAATTGAACCACATGCAGACACAGTTGATGAGGAGGTGCTCCCTGGCAAATAGCAAGGAATAGGCACTTCCAGGGTTGCGATTCATTTCATTCTAAGGCAGACTTCTAAAATAATCTGGATTGATTATCCCTATTTGTCTAGACTTGACTACAGTTCAGCATCAGGTAGCTAGTACAAGCACAAAGACTTACAGTAGAAGCATTTTAAATTAGCTAATGTTATTCGTCTCTTGTGACAAGTTATTTCAGATTAATGATTTATTTATGATCTACTAAAGATTTGATTATGTCTTGTCTAGGTGTATCTAAAACAGATTTAACCTGGTTGTGTGAAATACTAATAGGGTATTTCCTAGTGTGTTTCCATGGCAGAGCCGACCTCAGCAGAGAGCTATTTTCACATCTTCAAAAGCTGGCTTTGAATCCAAGGTCTGCTGTGCTAGGCTGTCAATGCTGGTTACCTAAAAGCGTAAAAGTTAGTCTCAGGAGTTTTGATCTTGTCTTAAGCTGCATGCACACATAAAGCATTACAGTTTAACAGTGCTTTGGGCAACATTCATTTCAGCAATTCTTGTTTCCTGTGAACTTTCTAATAACCAACCACTTTTAATCTCCTCCATCCAGGTTATTTGGCTTGGGGAGTGCCTAAGGCATAGCAGGGTTAGCTTTTTTTTTTTTTTTTTTTTTTTTTTTTAAGTTTTCCTTGTGCATTCTTTAGGAAAAGAAGAAGAAATACTTTGTGAATTGCTTTTTATGTTGGAAAAAAAAATCTATTTCCATGGACTTTTAACAGTTATAAATCTTGAACCATTTACCTGATTTTCATAAGAAGCTGAATTAAGAGAGTAATTTTATGTATTTGAATAAATAGCCTGAAATGGAATCTTAAATTCAACTTTATGTATAACATATTAAAAATCCGTACTCCTTTACAGTATTATAATACATTTGTAAGCCTCAAAATACTTACTTCTGGATGAAATAAAACCTACTACATTGCTTAAGCATCACTGTACCCAGCTAAAAGTAAAAAAAAAATCCAAGAAAGATCAGAAAAAAAGCAAAATAAATGATCTTGCCTTACATTGTGATAGGGTTTCCATGGGTACAGTCTTCAGATGCTCTTGTATCTATTCTGAGATGGGGAAAGAGAGTGGAGAGTGCCACAGGAATGTGGCTTATTTCCTGTGTAGTACAAGGAGCACCACTTGCTCTCTTCACTAATGGAGGAAAAGCTTCAGTGAACTTTTTCAGTCATATCATGTAAGGCTTAAATGGATATTTTTCATGCCCAAACCTTCTAGTGTAACAGTACTTGAAGTCAGGGACAGACTGTCCAGTGAAATGGTGCTAAAGGTGTAAGTCCATTAATTGGCTATAGGCATACTTATAAAACCCCTAAAACTATTCTATCTTTTCAGAGACAAATCCTGCTCAGGTGTGTTAAGTTTCCAAATACAAACCAAAGTCACATCTTTGTTCATGTGAGAACACACAGTCATACCTGATAGTGCTCATCTCTTCCCTTGCACCAAATCTCAGCAATGAAATGCAGAGGTAATGTGGGAGCATTAAGGTTATACTAAATATGTTGGTAGCAAAGCTGTTGGCAGCAAGGTGTATGGAATAATAAAAACTTCCTAGGTTGGTTACTCCAGTTGTGTAAGTATACATGCCTGACAAACAGAGAAGCAGCAGCCCTATTGAGCATTATTGCTCACATTCCTTTGTGTCCCCATTCCTCCATTCACCTATCTCTCTTCATGGAAGACAGGGAGGAAAGGTCTGCAACTCTGAGTAAGTGTAGTTTTTATCAGCAAATGACACGGTCTGATACATATTATAGACACCTATTCTGTCCATAGAGCCCTGAACCTCTCTTTGTGGAATTAAATGACTATTTTGAATTATCTCATTTAATGTCTGGCTATCTATATTTAAGGTCTTGGCTGCATAGTGAAAAAAATGCATACAAGTGGAAGCAAAAAAATTAAACCCCAGGAATTATCATAAGGATCAAATCCCAAATCCATCTAGTTCAGAATATACTTTGTCCAGTAACAATAGCCATTATCAGATCACACAGAAAGGCATAAGCCTCTGGCTCTAGAGACTAGAGATTTTTTTAAACCACAGAGCACAAGATTTATTATTAATTTTTTTTTAATGTAAGTTCTTAATGTCTACTGTCTGTTGATGACTCACTTTTTGACAAATGCTATACTTTAATCCAATGTGGCCTGAATTTTTTTTCTTTTAGTAATGAATTTAATATATTCACAATTTAAAGGAAATTGGTTTAGAAACTCAATTTATAAATCATCTGGTGAAACCATCTAAAACAGGACTTGTTCAAAAGTCCATTTATTCCTACATAAATCTACCTTATTTTCATTCTTCAATGCAGTAAGATTTCAAATGAATGAAATTGAAGTCCACTGTTGGGGTTTTTTTTCTAGGTCTAATATTATTGTTGTATCACATATATCTCAATACTAATAAAGCTTTATTGCTTTAAATCTTGAATATGATGAATTTTGGTGTAGCTTTTTGTCTGGCAGCCAAAGAAAATTATCTTCTTGCTTTTCCCAGGAAGATGAGGTTGTGGGGGGAAAAAGTTACATTTGTATGTTTTGTTTGTTCCAGGGTGCTAGAATCTTGTCTTTTGTATAAAGTTACAACTTGTCATTTTGCTGATATAGTTAGTTCAAACATGCTTATAAAATTAAACAGACCAGCACATTTGTGGTGTAAACCTCTCAGGGGAGAATGTTTAGGTATGATGTGTTAGCACTTTGAAATACAGACAGCTGGCATATGATTGTATTGTGTGTTGGTTTTTTAATAAAGAGAATAATTAGATAATACAAATGCACTATTTTCTAGATTCACTGGCTACAGTCAAAGAGAAAAAGGATATTTATAATTATATGGATAAACTTAGAGTTCAGGAATGGCAAGTTTTTAGATTACTTTTTAATCAAAGGTCAGTTTAAGTTTGATCTAGTTAAATGTGATTTGTTTCCTGTTGTCTGAAACATTACTCTTACACTAAACAATATCTTTTATCTGAAGTAGATTTTCTATTTAATAAAATGCTGAAAAGTTTTCTGCAAAATTCAGCTAAAAGTTCATCAGATCATGAAAACTCAGTTGAAAATCTTTGAGCCAAGTCAAAATAAAGGAAACATGGAGTACTAATTTTGTTATTTTCTATTTCAATGAATTTTTTATTTCTTCTTTAAAATGAAAAGAAACACCCAATCCCACTTAAAATTTATTTTAATCATTAATCAGGAAAATAAAATAGCCAATTAGACATTTTTCCATCGAAGTGTTTTCATTAAAAAATTATAATAGATCTCTCTTTAAGAACAGTCTGCTCTGCTATTGATCGTGCAGATTGCAGTTCCTTTTGCTGGACTGAAAACAGTGGCAGAAGTATTCTTCATCTGCTAGGTTTGCAGAACAACTGCTAGGAATGTAGGATTTTCTTCGCCAACAGCCTTAGAGGAAAGTAGTCTCAGAGTACTCATGTGGATTCTACCCTGTGCAAAATCAGTTTTTGTATTTTCTTTCCTGTTTTGAAAAGTTAATGTCTTTTCCCACCCCACAAAACCTGGCATTTTCAAAAAGGAAACCTTTTTGATAGAATTGAACATGCCCAGTGAAAAATCTGAGGCGTTCTATTTCAGCTCTTTGCACTGTTTATAATTCCTCTAGTCTTTTTAGCTTGTCTTCTGGGTGTCACTGTAATTCCTTCATGTAAAATCATCTTAGGTGGTGAACCACAGGAAATTTATTTTCCAGTTATTTCCTGACAAACTAGCAAACCATGAATTAGCCACTTAAACCATGAATTAGCCACTTGTTAAACCACAAACCAAGAAACAACATATTTGTGAACTGAACTCTCTGTTCTACAAGGTGATTGATTGGAGGCAAAAAGTCTGAAAGTCTAGCATTAAGGGAGGTAGTGAAAAGCTCAGCTGCATGAGTAGCTGAGTTGGCCATGAGGCTGTTTTGAGGATGTTCAGGAGAAAGTTGTTTCTACTGCTTTGGGAGATGAAACATGAATTGCTTTTATGAGCGTCAGACCACTCATCTTTGTAAAGACTACCTTTCCCACTTATCCTACCTTGCTCAGACAGGATCCCTTGAGATAGAATTTTCTCTTTTTAGTGTCCTAGTATTTTTATTCAGAAAAAGTCTTAAAATGACCTATATGAAGTATCAAATGACCTATATAGCTTCAATTTTACTTATACAGGGTATTCAGTTTGCAGGAGTTATTTTTATCTTCAACAAAATAGTTTTGAAAAGCTAAACTAGGAATGAGAAATAGGAATAATTGCATTGGGCATTGAGAAATTAATATAATTCTAGTATTTTTTTTTAATAGAATATTGTATTTAGTTATAGAATCATTACAATGAAAGCAAAAAATTTAGTATATGTAAAGAATGAGGAGTGATTAATATGGTTATGACCACAATTATCAGATAGGAAACTATACAGGAATTAAAATGGACACTCTTCTTAGGTGTAGTAATTTTGGAAGTAGATAGCATCATAATCTAACAGAACTGAAAAGGAGCTGACATTATGATACTGCCATGGAAAAGACACAGTGTGCTGGCTGATAGATGTAAAAACCGCCAAGTTCACAGCACAAACCTGAGGGAAATTAGCTGAGTTCAAGGGGAGGTTGCATAGCTTTCAATGGATAATGAATTTTTGTCTGGAGCCCAGGTTTTCTCTGCTTGTGACTTCGATAAA
This sequence comes from Aphelocoma coerulescens, assembly GCF_041296385.1. NCBI lineage: Eukaryota > Metazoa > Chordata > Aves > Passeriformes > Corvidae > Aphelocoma > Aphelocoma coerulescens. Next base: position 22,211,854 of record NC_091014.1, on the reverse strand, counting down.
TGACTTCCTCTAAAGCTGCTGAAAGTTGCTGACTCCATCTGGCTTCACAGGTATTAATTAAGCCCTAACAAATCAGATGGCAGTTTGCCCTGTTTTGTTCAGCTGCAATAGGGAGAAAAGAAGTCAATGCTCTCCTAAATTGCAGTTAATACATTGCTGATTCACAGTCACTATGCTTTTGTATTTCACAATTTATTTAGGTTCCTGCCAGTGAAGCTCCCATTTCAACGTGATGTAGCCATCTAAGATCTCTTACACAACCATTATGTGCCCATCTCTTTATCACTCACTGTTCTATTCATGATCAACAATATAGAAAAACTAATTATTATCTATTTGTGTTTCCTTGCAGACACTTCAATCATCAATGCCCTCTGTTCCACCTATGGATAGTAGAGTGGGAGAGAGAAAGGGCACAAACCTATTAATACAGAACTTGATGCTATTTCTCCTTTCACCCTTCTTCCACGTCCAATCCAGGCGTCTCACATGAGTTGATCAGAGCATTTCTTACCTTTTGTGATTGCGTCCATAAATCATTTTACTCCCATCTATATCACCTTTTTCTCTATGTATATGTCCCTTTCTGTTCTTCTTATAGTTTTTTTGTCCTGTCTTATCCCTTCTCTTGGCAGCATTTTACGGCAAATATCAAGACTGGGTGAGATTCATTTTGCCTCAGGGCCAGCAGAAACCAGAGCACAGTACCAGAAGCCCTAAAATTTTTTGTGTACCTTTTTCCCATCACTGGTATTCAAAACTCCTCCTTATTCAATGTTGTGTGTTAATTCATGAATATTGCATTTTTTACCTCTCATCAGTCACTGATGAAGATGTCAAACAAGGCTTGGGACTGATACCCAGACATTCTTCAATACACACTAGGCTCCCATAACATGCACTACAGCTGGTTATTTTCCTAAAGCCTTTCTTAAGGTTTATAGTCCACAGGACTGCAGCCTTTGTGGAAAAAAAAAAAAAAGCTTTACTACTTCATGTCACAATTAGTCATGTTGAAGCTGACGCAAAATTTAGCATTTTTTAAAAACAATTTATTGAATGCTGAAATATTGCAAGATATATTTTTGTTTTCAGAGAAATCTATCTAATGTGCTGCAGTAGAACACCTACTTGTTTATAATCTTTTATCTATATTTTTTGGTATTATAGTTTCTTCTCATAATCAGCCAGATTTCCCTACATTTGTTTATTGTTTTTCTTTCACCTCTCCTCCGGCTCCTGAGAGCACAGACAGAAAATGCACCACCACAGCAACGCTTATTCAAAGTAGCTCTTAGATTTTAAGTGAAGCAGGAATAATTATGACCAATGCTTATAATTTGTAAAAAGTCCAGAAATTCCCAGTTTATATCTGGAGACATTCACATTTTTTTGAAGTTCAGCCCTAAGACATGCAATTAAACTTCAAGTAAAGAAGTATAAGAGACTAAACTTAATTCTAGCAGATTTCAGTGCTTTTTATTTGTTCTCAGTAGTATTCTCCCTCAGACTCATAAATCAAAGAATGTCATTTTGGAATAGGAACTGCACCTTTGTACCTTGACAAACATTAAATCGCATAAATGAATGTAGCATATTATATATTTTAAATTTATGCTTTATATATTAATTTCCTCCTTTTTATTATTATCTCAAAAACAGTGTTGTAAATCACTCTTCATTTGATCCAAAAAGTAGCTTTTTTTATTGTGCTGGACGTGGCTGTAATAAAATTTTCTTCATATCAGCTAGTACAGGGCTGTGGTTTGGATTTGTGATGAAAGCAATGCTGATAACATGGGGATATTTTCATGGTATCTGAGCTGTGCTTGCACTTTTCTGCTGCTTACCCAACCCCACCAGCAGGGAGGCTGGGAGTGCGCACGGAGTTGGGAGGCAACATAGCCAGGATACCTGACCCCAACTGACCCAAGGGATACTCCAGACCATATGGCATAAAAAGGTGGGGGAAGGAGAAGGATGGAGGGATGTTCAGGGTGATGGCATTTGTCTTCCCAAGTAACCGTTGCACATGATGGGGCCCTGCTTTCCCAGAGGTGGCTGAACAGCTGTCTGCCAGTGGGGTGTTGTGAACGAATTCCTTGTTTTGTGTGTGTGGCTTTTGCTTTACCTATTAAACTGTCTTTATCTCAACCATGAGTTTTCACACCTTTCCCTCTTAATTCTCTCCCCAGCCACACTGGGGGAGAGTGACTGAGTGGCTGGGTGACATTTAATTTCTGTCTGGGGTTAAACCCCTACAGTTATTTTTCTGTTCTTATGCATTTATGAAGTTTATGTATTATGAATTATAGGGAATGTTGAAAAGAGGACAAGCCACTTGGGAGGAATACAAGAATGTTGTCAGGGATGTAATGTGGAAGGCTATTTGGAATTAAATTTGTCAGGCAATGTCAAGGACAACAGAAAGGGCTTCTTCAAGTACAATAGTAGCAAAAGGAAGATGGGAAAATAATGGCCTACTGCTGAATGAGATGGATGCCCTGGTGATGGAGGATACAGAGAAGGTGCACTAACTGAATGTCTTCTTCACTCTCTACTGCAAGGCCAGCAGTCAGGAATCCAAGACCTTGGAGACAAGAAAGTCTGGAGAAAGGAAGACTTTCCCTTGTTCAAGGAGGTTCGAGATTATTTGTGCAAACTTGACACCAACAAATCCGTATGTGCTGATGGGATACACCCACAAGTGCTGAGGAAGATTGCAACGTTATTGCTAAACCACATTCCATCATCTTTAAAAGGTCATGGAGTGCAGGGGATTTGCCTGAGGACTGGAGGAAAACTAATGTTGCTTCAGTCTTCAAAAAGGGAGAGAAGGACGACCCAGGAAAATATAGAGCTGTCAGCCTCACCACAATCCCTGGAAAGGTGATAGAACAACTCAGCATGGATGTCATCTTTAAACATGTGGGGAAAAAGAAGGTTGTTGGGAATATTCAGCATAGATCCAAAGGGAAATCATGTTTGACGAATCTGATAGCCTTCTGTGATGGCATGACAATCTACATAGATAAAGGGAGAGCAGTGGACATTGTCTACCTGGACTTCTACAAGACTTCTGGGAGTCTCCTGTAACATCTTTATAGACAAATTCAGGGAGCAAGGATTGGATGAGTGAACAGTGAGGTGGATTGATAACTGGCTGAATGGCACAGCTTAGAGGGTTGTGATCAATTCTGTAGAGTCCAGTTGGAATCCTGTACCCAGTGGTTTTGCCCAGGGCCAGTACTGGGTCCAATCTTACTCAACTTATTCAACAAATTATAATTATAATTATAATTATAATTATTATTAATATTATTGTCCTGGATGAATGGGACACCCAGCAAGTTTGCTGATGATGGAAAACTGGGAGGAATGGCTAGTATACCAACAGGTTGTGCTTCCATTCAGACAGACCTGGATAGGCTGGAGACTTGGGTGGAGAGGTACACAGTGGGGTTCAAGGAATGCAAATGCAGGGTCCTGCACCTGGGAAAAAAACACTTATGCACCAGTACAGGTTGACCTGATGGAAAGCAGCTCTGAGGAGCACGGAGTCCTGGTGGAAAACAAGTTAACCATGGTCCAGCAGCATGCCATGGTGGCCAAGAAGGCCAGTGATGTCCTGGGGTTCATTAGGAAGACTGTGGCCAACAAACTGAGGGAGGTGATGCTGCCACTCTACTCTGCCTGAATAAGGCCATGTCTGGAATACTGTATCCAGTTCTGGGCTCTCCAGCTCAAAAAAGACAAGGAAACTACTGGAGAGGGTCTGGTGAAGGGCTATGAAGATAGGTAGGGCACTGGAGAACTTCTTTTATGAGGGAAGGGTGAGAGTGGTGGACTTGTTCAGTCTGGAAAAGAGAAAACTGAGTGGGGACCTCAACAATGCATACAGCTATCTTCAGGGCAGGTGTCAAGCCAGGCACTTTTCAGTGGTGACCAGTGACAAAACAAGGGACAGTGGGAACAAACTGAAACACAGGAGGGTCCATATGAGGAAAAACTTCTTTACTTTGAGGATGACAGAGCACTGGAACAGGCTGTCCAGAGAGGTTCTGGAGTCTACTTCTCTGGAAATACACAAAACCTGCCTGGACATGATCCCGTTCAACCTGCTCTAGGTGAACCTCTTTTAGAGGGGGGTTGGACAAGATGATCTCCAGAGGTTCCTTCTAGCCCCAACTATTCTCTGATTCTGTAATTCTCTATATTTCTTTTACCTTGTTTTACATTGCTGCATAAATATCAAATAGCTGTATATATATATATATATATATCTAAAGAGTTCTACTTTCCTTTTCTACTTTCAAGTTGTTTTCCATTTTGACCAAGTGGTTACATTGAAATGCTTTTATCCCCACAGAGATGTAAAGAAGTGTATGTACATAAGAAATGACTCAGAAACTTCCTGAGTCTAACAACCTCCACAGAAACAATTTGGATTAGAGCATCCAGCCCCAAGAGAAAAAATTGACAGCTATATAGGCCAACCCTGTTCACAGGGGAGGCTTTAAGATTGTTAGCACAATATTTAGAATACGTGCAACAAAGAAGTTAGAACATGGGAATGGGGAGTTGTAGGGTTGGAAGTTCATTGAAAAATGATTTTTCCAACGTAAAAAGTGAGGGGGTTTCCTTCCAGATGACTGTGAAACAGAGTCTTGGATGGTGGAATAAAGTCAACACCCTTTAACTTCATTAACAGAGTGAAAAAACCCAAACAATTTCAGCAGTGTTAACAGCTATAAAAGGGCTAGTTTGGCTGAGATAGACTGAGTTTCCCATAGTCATATCAGAGTGCCATGGTCCTACTACACTGCATGCCAGCAAGGAGCAGCTCCCCTAAACATAGACAGTATTTTCCATCTTTCTCCATGTTCCATTGCCTGGATGGCCTTGATGCCAGCAGCAGCTGGCTTCAGCTTTTCCCTGCTGTGATTTTCACTCAGCTGTTCAGGGATGAGTTTGAAATTGGCTGCTGTAGAAACTGAGAAAGACATTCATCAGGGAGCAGAGGAAGCAGCAGCTGAGTGGCTGCTGGAAAGGAGCCTGCATGAGGCTGACATGCCATTCCCTGGAGGCCAGAAGCAGCTGTGGAGAGGAAGAAAGGGGAGGACATTCCTCAGAGTTCATCTTACTCACAGGAGTGTAGGCATTTCTGAATACTGGTGACTATGTGAAAATTCAGGGCACATCTGTCGGTTGCTACCATTCCTTTATGCAAGAGTGTCCATACTGAACTTTGTTCCAAGAGACAGGAAAGTAAACAGGGATTTCATACAGCTTAAAGACTGAAGCATTCAAAAATGACAGTGCAGGAAGAGAAAGCTGCGGCAACAACTTGTGACACTGTGTCCAATATGAAATAAAGTCTCCCAGGGAGTTCTCAATTTCCCAGGGAGAACAAACTAGCTGGGGAACAGGAAAGGTTCCTGGGGCCTGCTGCTCAGATACCTGGAGCTTTCGTGGCCAAAAGCTTATTAGTTTTGCAACAATTGTGGATATGATCCTCCCTCTTGCTATTGTGAAAGATTAAAATAATAACTTCTCTTCTTCTCTTCTTCTAGAGAAGGAAATACACTCTTCTTCTAGAGAAGGAAATACAAATGGTGACCAACAGTGTCTAGCAAGCATATAAAGGGACGGGGAAGAGGAGTGGAAATCAAATAGAGTATATACGTACATAGGCAGCGTTTAGTCTTACCACTTTTAATAATATAAGGTCCCATACCTCATTGTTGCTGAATTCTAACACAATTGAGGGAGTAGGTAGAGACTGCATTTCTTGGGTAAAAGTGTGGACAAAAGAAAGAAAAGTAGGAACTTTGTGAATGGGAAGAGGTAAGATAGAAGATGAAATAAGGAATAGCTGCACTTTGGAAACTGCCCTTTTGGACTGAGTATTTCCAATTTTCTTGATGGCACAAACATGTTATTTTGACATTCACTGACCAAATTTGAAATGAGAGGGGTTGAAATGAAAGAAATTTTTGGTTTTCCCTCATCCTTCATGACACAAGACAAGCAGCCCACTTAAATAACAGAATGTCCCTGGTATGTGTCTTAATTCAGTCCAGAGGCGAGAAGAAAACACGGCCCAAATAGAAGTGTAGGCTCCTATTTACACGCTTTGTTGTCATGTGTTTCATCTTTCATCAGCTACTTGCCTAGTAATCCCACTGAATCCAAATTCTATTATGTGCTTGGAACAGCACCAGCAAATTTACCTTTCTTTTCTCTGTCAGTCCCTCAAGAAGGTAGCACAAGACCATTCATTTGAATTGTGAACGTAACTTATAACCTAATGATCATCCCAATTTTTCATAAAATTCCTGAAGTACGCATGTAGCTTATACATGTTGTTGATTGAATTTTTATTTCATTTTATTCTGGATAAAGATCTAAATCCCTATATATTCTCACTTTATTTAAAATAAGGTCCCAGACTTAACAATGGAGTATGATCAAATTAATTTTTTAAGCAGCATGAAATAATTAAATATTTTCTAGTATCATGGGAAACTTTTCTTGTTTTCCACTATTGCAATGATTAGTTTAAATGTTCAAAAATTATTTTTTACAGTATTTTAAAAACACCGTGATAATAATTTATCTTGTGCTAAAATAAAGAACTTTTAAAGAAGAACTCTAAAAACAGTGGAATATGTAAAAGGTCAAAAGTGGAATGAATATCAATTCAGTTAGGGGCAACCAAAAGTCAGTAAGATGCTGTGGTTTGTTGTGTGGAATTGCACCTCACTGGAGACTGATCTTTATTCTGCAGGACTTTTATGTGATAACTTTGTTTTATAAAGACACAAAAGAAAAAAATATTTTGAAACTAAAAGTGCCATGGTGTTCTAGTGGATTTTATTGATCTCTGAATGCAACAACAATTTATTCAAGACCTTTTGTCTTGTTAACAGACATTTATCTTTCTATCAGGTAGGCATAGAAAATCTGAAATAATGTATATGTAACCCAGTTGCACTGCATTTGCCCATATACACATACAAAAAGTATCCACATTATAATATTATAAAATAATTTATATATTTGTTTCCTTTGTGACTGGCTTTATTGTAGGAATATACTCAAATATTCAACTTTTGTCCATGTATGGAGAAACCAAATGATCTAAACAGTAAAAGTGTTAAAATTTTTTTAAGGAATTAACATTTATGAGGGAATTTATTTTACTTTCCTAAGAACAAGAATAAAAGATAATATATATTCTTCATGTTTGATTTCATTTAATGATTGTAAGAACAGAAAACTTCGCATCTTCTCAAGTAAGTCCATTTGCCTTAGAGTAGTACTTATGAAGTACCTCTCAGCACCTCTTCATCCTCTGATTGGTTCTTCACTTAGCAGTGTTCATTAATTTATGTCACCTATTCAGAATTTGTCCTCAGCAAACCTTATTTGAATTGATAGCTTAGAGGACACCACAAACAGAAACTACTGTTTCTGAAGTGTGAGGGCAATAGTGAGGAACCTTACATCTTTATCATCCTATTCGGTGTGACTCTGCCCAGTGTCAGGGGAAAGAACAGCTCCTGGGCTTCTAGGGCTGGAGATACATCTCTTAAGCCCCCCTGTACCACACAGAAGAGTAATGTTTACAACTACTAGAAAACATTTATCACTAATACCAGGAGGAAATACTCGTCCATACTTTCTAAAACACTGATTTTATGGTATTTATTATTTTTTGAAAGTCTTGGTTAAGACTGAGCTATTGTGGTTGGAAAAATCCCCTATGCATACTGAAAAAACCTGCTCTTAAACTCCTGTGGTCTTAACACATTGTATGAATATTTAAAGGCATGCTGGTCACAGGGAAAAATGTGCTGGAATAAAGGAATCACAGAAATGCTGGGGTCAGCAGGGACCTCCAGAGATTCTCTGCTTCAATCCCCTGTTAAAAGCAAGGTCAGGTAGATCAGGTTGCTCAATACCATATCCAGATGTCTTTTGAATAGTTCCAAAGATTCAGACTCCCAAGATTCTCTGGGCAAACTCTGAGGTAGGTTGGAAGGATTACCTCCTTTGACCTGATGGCAACACTTTTTCCAGTGCACCTGAGAAAATTGCTGGCCCTCTTTGCCTCGACAGCACATTTCATAGCATCATAGAAGTGATCATAGAATCATTAGATAACAGAATCATAAAATCAAAGGATCATATAACAGTTTGGGTTGAAAGGGACCTTAAAGATCATCTAGGTCCAACATCCCTGTACCATCATCCAAGTAATTAACGAATATGTTATTCCACAGTGGTCCCAATATGGACCCCTGGTTGCACAACTAGTGACTGACTTCTAACCAGACTTTGTGCCACCAATCACAGCTTTCTAAGCCTGGCTGTTCAATCAGATTTCAGTCAATTGCAGTTTTCACTTGCCTAATCTTTACACCAGTTTGTTCATGAAGATGTTACAAAAGACAATGTGGAAAGACTCAGTAAAAGCATACAGTGACCTGCCCATCTATCTAAACTACTTTAGGGTTTTTTTATATTTCTGTTTGCATATCAGTTCTGTGAATTTTTTAGGCACAGCCTAGCAGCATAGTTCACAGCTAAAATTTTCAGAAGGTTCCCTCTAGTTATCTGGCTTAATATAAGTTTCAATTGTGCTTACTACAAGTAAAATAAAGCCTTTTTTTTCTAGATGGCAACTGGGAGAATATAATCCTGGTTCAACTGTCAAAAGGCTGTACAGCTGCACTAGGAATTTATTTGGATCACTAGTCTATTTTATTTCTCTATGACATTTGACAATGCTGTCTTACACGCTAAACAATAACTTTGTTAACTGCTTTTCATACATAGCATTCTCTAATGCCTTCAGTCAGTTGGGACATTCACAGCTTCAAGGTTTGGAAAGACACTCTCGCCTACAACCCTCTGCAGTCTACTCAGATCCCTCGCTTTGGGTCTGGTCACAGTTCCCAACCAGATGAAGTTTAATGTGGAAAATAAAGTTCCCCTCATCTTTGAGATTTATATTTCCTTTCTAGTTAAAATATAAGAACATGTTGGGAATACAGGAGCAATAATTCCTTTGATTAGCTCCATTTTTTACCTAATAAAACCAGAAATTATAATATTAAATACACCAAGCTGTGCATGAAAAAATGGTGCAGGTTTAGTATTCATGTGGTACATTATAATTAAATATCCTTTAAAATATTCTCACTGGAATATACAGTGAACCACTGGTTTTATTTTGCATGTTTTATTTTTACTGTTTATACCTGTAACAAAATCACAGTTCTTATTCACTTCCAACAGTGACAGTGCTGTCAAAATCCAACTCCATTTCAAAAGGACAAGACTTGCTTATATTTTTAATAGCCCCCTGTGCTTTACCTGCCACCTTATAAATGACAAGAGTAGACTGAAAACCAAATAAAAAAAAAATCTAAAGCTCTTCATTTTCAACACCATTTTTTAAATCTCCCTGTCCATCTCACTGAGGTGATGGTATAAGAGGGAAGCTTGTAGCATTCATAACATTAAAACCATGTCAGCTTCAAGCTCTGTTCTTTTATATGCTAGCTAAATATATTCTAAACTTCTTGTCTCTTTCTGCTATTCTTGCACATTTTTAATGCCTCTTTAGCTGCTTGATTTATCTCCAAACCTGCAGATTGCCTTTATAAGAATTCCCATTGACTGAAGTGATACTTATTCACGTGAGCAGAGCTGATAAACTGCAGGTCTCACAATCACACAGAGCTCTGCTGATTATGATGCTACAGATTTTGTTTTCTTTCAGTAGGCAAAATAGGTTTAGAAACACATTTTCCTTTCATCCCTCAAAGGAATTCATAGCAGAGTGGCTGAGATTCAAAAACTGACTTTTCAGATGACAGTACATCATTCTGAATGGTTCCTACTTCACCTGACATATCTAGAAAGCCTGTGCCACAGTAAGAGATGTTTTCAGCCCAGAGAGACTCAGGCATCAAGGTCTTATCTTTTATGTCTAACATACAGTGCAACATTCCCTATCTACCTTGATGGGTTCCTGAACCACCCTGTAAAAGCATTTATGAAAAAATAAACTAGTGTTGTACAGCTTACATGAGATTTTCAGTAATAAAACCAGACCATTTCACTGAAGATTAAAATATATGCAAATAAAAAAAATCTTGATTCAAATCTGAATTTACTCCCTCATAAACATAATTCATTCTCGACAGGATTAAGGGGCAGGGGGGAGAAGAGGAAACATGCTTTAGTCATCTGCTATGATATCAGTGTCATGATATTGTGATTCCTGAGTGAATGGAGCTCAAAAAAGAAATTATGGTCCCCCACCCTGGACAAATGCATGCCTGCCTCCTCCTTTTGCTCCCTCTTCTATGCTCAAACATGCAAGATTCCTGACTTAGACAGCTAAACCTGTATTAGAGGGCTCAGATAATTAGCAGAGTAAATGGAAAACAAGCTAAGCTCTTGAACAGCAAGTTACAGTATCTCTCCTACATCTGAAACAAACCTAAACACTGATTTTAATTGAGTTCTTTTACTATACCTAGGAAATGCAGAATAAGAACAAATAAGGTTCTACTTGCCCAGAGAAATTGGAATTAAGAATGTGTTTAAAATTTATATACACCCTAAATACAACAATATATGAAAATATACTTATAAACTCTTTAATTTTTGCCAATGGGATTTTTAAAGGTTTCATAGAACATTTTTACAACAATGAACATCCCAGCTATTCCTAAAAGAAAGAAGAAAAATGGAAAAAACCCAAACAAATCAACCCCCATTCATCTGTCCTTTTTTTTTTTAGGAAGAAGTAGTAATATCTGCAATCTGAGCTCATGCCTGAAATGAGGATTTGATGAATTGCAAGAAAGCTAAGCTGAGAATCAGAGCCAGCTGCTCAGTTCTGACCCTGCTCACCAACCCCATGGCTCAAACAAGCCAGCAAAGGTCTCATGCTACCCAGTAGCTCCACCTTTTAGGGGGAACTCCTCGGTGACAATTACAGGTAATATGCACAGAGGGAAAAGAAAGCACGTGAAGGACAAGTTCATGGGAGGCTAACTAATTCTTCTGAAAACCACAGCACTGCCTGTTCTTTTCTTCTTGACTATTTTTCTTTGCCTTTATCCTTCTCATCAGCTTTTGACCAGTGTTTTCACTACAGGGCTATAGCAGTGACAATACTGTTTGCTTCAAAACTACTCCCCAAGTGCACAGGGCATTACAGAGTTACTATAAAACAAAGTTACTAATTCTTCCTCTACTTTAAAAACTCTGTCAGAACAGTTTGTAGTAAATATATCCATGCTGCAGTTGAGGAGTACTCTGACATATACTGAGTTCTTAAAAAGTTTAGCTTTTTTTCAACCTTTAAAATAAAACATTTTATGTTGTAAAATGAAAGTTTTCTCCTCCTTGATATGGATAAATTCATGTTCCTTTATATCTCATATAAAAATCAGTATTCTTATTACCTAGTTTTGGGGCACTTATTTGAATGAATGCTCCTCTAAATATTCTGTTTGAATCCCTCATTGGAGTATTTTGAAGTGTACAAACTGTATTTTGATGATCTCATTGAACAAATTATAAAGTAATACACTGGTAAAGTAGCCTATAAAATGTATGTTGTTGTTGTTGATGTATGTATGTTGTCATTTACTATGATCATGGCTTTTATGTGTGACTGGGGAGATGCAATGATAAAGGTAAATGCCCTCCTTTTAAAAAGATACCTTCAATCTTTAGAGATTTTTATTTTTAACTGTATTATCATCTCCTATTTTTTTTTTTTCTTCTCAAATGTCCTTATAAAATTTCAGGAATGAAGGAAGTGGTGGACATGAATGTTTGCAAAGCCTTTTTCTGGGATATATGTGTGTATTTGTAGGTATATAAACTTTTCGGAATGATGTGATGTTATATGTTAAGATTAGGCATAGAACTTGCTTTAGATAGATTTTCCTTCCTTTGGGAAATATCTTCAGTGGTTGCACTTGCATGCTAACTTTAATGCTAGCAATATTATCATCAAAGTATACAATATAATAGGAAGATAGTAGATTTTTACCAAAACTGCTGAGAAGACTGTGTCAGTCTTTACTTGGCATACTGATGGACTAGCCCCTTGCAAAAAATTAAGAATTCTCAACTCACAACAAGTTCAGCTGACTAATAAAATTCACGAGTCTTCAGAAATTATACATGAGACAAACATGCCTGCTTGAGAATATAGCTTTCCTTCATGGTAACTGTAAAAATTAAACTGCCTCCTTGTTCCTAACTAGTGCAATAAGATGCATCAAATTAGGGTTTCTAAATGCAGGCAACTGTAATTTGTGATATCATTTACAGGCATAGCTGCTATTGCAGTTAAATTAATGTTTTACTTTATGTGACCATTAGTACATGTAAATAGAGCATATCGACCACAGTAATATCTTTCATGTTTAGTGATTAGATTCAGGCCTAATTAATGTCCATATTCAAATTTTACATCACTCTCATTTTTTTTAAGCTAATTGGAGACTAATGTAAAACCAGGTTTATTTATGAGTACTTAAAAAATCTAGAAATGCCTGGCTTATGCTTTGTGCTGTGTGTCTGAGTGTTTTGATTTTATTCCTGTTACTAATGGATTTGGTGCAGACACTGGTTATAAAATCCTTGAAATACATTGCTTACCACATTTTGTAAAGGTTGTCAAAGAAAAAAGCTGATGGTTAGTTTGGTAAGCATTCAAATGTTCTTTTGCTAAAATATCTTCCTTTTGCAAATCACTGGGGAATGTGTGTAGACTTCTTGATTATATTTGCTTGTTAAGTCAACTGGGAAAAAGAAAAAAATTGAGAATTTATACATAAATCTATTTCTTTTCCACTTAAAGAAAAAATAGTCTTCTTTGGCCTTTTGATTAGGGGTAAAATCAGTATATCTTAGTTAAATGATAATACCCTAGTCATGTAATATGGATCTGATCCTTTTAAAACAATGGAAGGACAACCATTTTTCAATAGAAACTTAAATATCTTTCCTATCTCAATAATTTTTAGTGCATTCTTGGAAAAATATGGTAATTAGAAAACCCAAAAGTATTTCTTGTTTTTTAAACAGTTAAACTGTTTCACTATATCAAACAGTAAAAGCTGTCTGATGTAGGGAATCTAATATATCCAATCACTACCCAGCAGTTGCCATTTATTATTTATTTTGTTTATGAAACAAAAAAAGATATAATGTAGTTAACAATGTATTGAGAGCTATCATGAAGTAGCTAGCATTAGATTAATACAGAAAAAATATATAAGTATATACATATACAAAGAAAAAAATCCATGATCCTATTTGTAATTTTAAGTTAAAATTTACTAAAAAATTTTGTAATTCCTAAAGGTATTTTACTATGGAATTCTATGTTATCAATAGTATTGTTTCCCTTTCAATGCTCCTCCCCCAAAGAGCTTTGTATCCCCACAAATGTCTCTGATTCAACTATGAAAGTGTCATAACTAATTTTGCATTTAATGAAAACTTCTGAGGAAATTTTTTTCTTGGGTCAAAGCATCATACATTTGAAATAGATAAATGTGCTATCAACTATTTTCCCTCAATGGAAAAGTAAAATATGAGATGTAGTCAAAGGGAACACATTTTTGTCAGTATCATTTTCATTAGTGCACTGGAATTGAGTTCAGACAGGTCAGCCTGAATATATTCAAAAATTATGGAGGAGGTAATTATAACTGTATGAATATCTAGGTAGTACGAATAGATACAAAAAGAGGTAGTCACATAAAACTTTTAAATATAGTTAACAAGTTTATTCTCTACAGCAAGGACCAAATTTTTATCAATACATTTGACTTCAGGTTTTTTAGGTTAATATTAGGAATCTAAGACATTTAAAATTAATTAGTTGTTTGGTTTCCTTCAACAGTTAAACCCCCCCTTTTTAAAAGAAAAAAAAAGTAACTTTCCAAATGGCTCTTCCATGTCTGTTTTCAGAAGAGAGATCTCACTCCTGAAACTCAAGCATTTGCCTGCCTGGCCATGATAATGACTAGGTCAGATGCAGATAACCAGTTGTTAAATGTCTAAGTTAGGCAGTGCCTTGTCCTTTTTCTTCTATTCTTGTCAGTTGCAACAATTTATCCAGATGCTAGCAAGCTTAAGTCCTGGAAACTTGTATATGTTCTGTACAGATCTGTGTGAAAAAAGTGTTTGAAAGTAATAACTAGAGCATGGTGAACAGCTGCACAAAGAAAAATTGCATGTGTAGATCTCATACATTATTTACAAGGCTCATAGATTTCTTGCATGTAGTGAACTGACCCCTGACTTTCATTCATTTATACCTTTTAAAAAACATCAGTATATCGATAATAAATAAATCAACTAATTCAATTACAAATTGTGTGAATTCTCCACTCTCTAGCTCTAATCCAAAACTCAGGCAGCAATCACATCAAGTGGCAATTCCTTGTTCACCATAGACCAAATGAAAAGTTGTTCCCATTACATCAAATGTTGTCCGTTAAGATTCAAATCATTATTTAGTTCCACCTTTTTTGTGGAATAGCTTCCCTCAACCCTTCAGAAAGGTGAAAACATTTACTTCATTAATTTCAAGCAAATTAATTGGTTTTCCTTTTTTTATCTTCACTAAAAATAATGTATAATTTTAAATAGTCATATGATCCAAAACCAAAACTGTTTCTATATCAAACAGATAAGATGTGATGCTTCAGCCTTTCAAAACTAATTTAAGAACAAAACTGAAATGTAAAATTCACAAAAGGAAATATTTCTTTACAAATTATTTAGGGTTTGAAAAATTGACAGTTTCAGAGAAAAAAACCTCTGGAAACCTTCTGACCTTTTTAAGTCCCCTTTCCTGCACATACTGGTGTATGTAATGAGTCTCTATGTCTATGAAGAGGAAGATTATTTTCTAGCTCATGTTAGCACAGTGACACTAAATTAGTGGGCAGCAAATTCTTCACTTTGCTTATCTTCCTCTTCTGTAGAAACCCATGAGACTCATATTTTATTTGTGAGTTTCCAGATGATTACTTTGATGCCACAGAAGTTTTTTGGTTTTTGCATATCCTAACATTATTTTAATTATCTTAATCTCATCCTTTTTTCTCTTTTCAAACCACAATATAGTTTGTCTCTTCTGGTATTTAGATTGAAGTAAATATTCATCATTCCACAGCAAGGTGTCAGTCAAGTACACAAAGGTCTTGAAGCTATACTGGCACCTTCAACCTTTCAACATTGACTCTGATTTACTTAAAAATTCAGTCCTAAGTAATCAATACGTTCACCAAAGGAGATGGATTTTTACAGAAAAAAAAAGAAGGAGTTTATTTCTCATTAGTAAGCATTTTCTGAACAAAGATGTGCTGGTGGTGAAACATTTCTTGTGTTATACAGCCACGAAGATGTAAATGTCTCTTCTTTTGAGAGAGATAAAAGATGAATAGTCTTCATCTGTATAACAAATATTTCAAAAAGCTACATGTGAAAGCAAACAGAAAGTGGATAAAATTGTGTGTAAAAACACAAAGGTAAAGCATAAAAGCATAAAGTAAAGCTTAATGTACGAGTAGTAAAAGCAATAGCAATTTCATTTGTAATTAAAAATGAAAGTAATAGTAGAAAAAAAGTTTAAGAAAATATAATGAATAAAAGAATCTAAGCCTGCAATGCAATTCATGCTCTGTAAATGCATTTGGACAATAAGAAATATGTCTCTTTTCACTTCTTTTCTGTTTTATTATTTTTAAATAAGATATAAAGAAGAATTTCTTTCCATGAGGGTGGTGAGGCACTGTAAGAGGTTACCCAGAGAAATTCTGGATTCCCTGGCCAGGCTGTATGAGGCTTTAAGCAACCTGGTCTCGAGAAAGACATCCTTGCCCATGGCAGAATGGTTAGAACTAGATCACGCTGAAGGTCCCTGTCAAACCAAACCATTCTATGATTCTATGATACATGGAGTGACTTTGAAGACATGGCTGTATGTCTTTATATTGGAGTCTTCAGTCACTGTTTTTTCCTGCCATACAAGGCAGGTTAACTCCCTCTGATATTATCTACCTGCATTTCATAAACATGAGCTGTTGACAGGGAGTGCAGCTGTAGCACACAAAGTCTGCATTTTCTCTTGTTAGCAGGAGCTTACTTTTACTGAAATTATAAAGAAAAAAGACACACATTAACACATATAGAAAAAGGAAGTTTTGCTTTTCATCTAAGGCATATGGAAGATGTCAAATGTTGAATATAGTATCTTGCCACTGACTACCTAGTTCCTGAAAAGTGCAGATCACATGGACCACAATATTTTTTATAATTCTTATATAGACAATACATGGTCCCAGTCTTGTAGATGCAAAGTGACGCCAATAACATTGTGGTAAACAACAGTCTTGTTCACAAACCTTCCATATATAGTACCATAAGGACTGCTTATTATGTTACTAAATTTGAAATAAATTAAGTTAAAGAAAAATATCATATGAAAAAATTATCTCCACTCAGATAAAAAAACGATAGAGCAGAGTGCTCAAGTGTGAACAGAAGACAACAATGGCTTCCAATTTATAAAGCTAACCAAAGTCGTCATAGTCTACACTGAGTATCTGTGTTACTTTTCTTTGTGCTTTATATAAATATTCCAGCTATTGCAGGTTTAAGATCTTTCAACTTTATATTTCAGTATAAATGTCCAAATCCATATGTCAACTTTATATTTCAGTATAAATGTCCAAATCCATATCTTTAAATTTACTAATGAATACTTACGGAAAAATGAAGGGGGTCAACACATATCATCTTTAACTTAATTGTTACAGCAAAAAAACTATTTAGAAACATCTCTGTGATTGAGAACATGAACATTCATTTTTGCATAGAGAGAACCAAGAAGTTGTCCTGGTTATTATAGTCCAATTTAAGAAGCAGTACTATAGATATATTTTGATTTACTGAAGCTTTAATGGGATCAAAAACTACTGTATCTAGGTCTTGATTATACTCACAGCATTTTTCTTAGATATGCAGAAATGAAGAATAATCACACCAATTGTACTGTACTATGCTTAGAATGAAATCACACACCTTCTGTGTGAGGCATTTTCTGCACATTCATCAGTCCAGCAATTTAGAATCTGTCTAACAGTTATCTTCCTAGATGTAGTTGAGAGTAAACTATGACAATGATTGTCCCAAGAAGAATGATTTTCATTTCCATTAGACAGATGGATGGGGTTTTTTGCAGATGCTGAACATTTGTACATGTCAGAAGTAGGCTTGTCAAAGCATTGTTTCAGAAAACCAAACCCTTTGGATTTTTTTTCTCTTCACAGAAACAAGAACTACTGCATGTGTCTTCAAAGTGTCTGTAAAGCTGCAAGGTGACTCAATATCCCCTGCACCCCCATAGTTAGGATAAATTAAAATGTTTGTGAGATTAGATAGCAAATTTTAAATACAAAGTCAGATGCAAATACAAAGCCACATTTTATACTAAGGTTGATATTATAGGCACTATTGTGGTCAAGAAGGCAGTCTCATGGGAGGGCAGATAAACCCTGATTCTGGTATACAAAGAACATGTCCATGACTTGACCATTGTTTTGTCTGTGTAGTTTCCTGTTTTGTTGCTAGCTTGTATTAAGGATTAATAATCAGGCGATTCACAAAAAAAATTAATATAAAAAGTTTCTATTTACATTCTTCTTTCCTAGATCATATTAATGCTGAGGAATTTTCTGCTACCTTTTCCAAAGATAACATCTGTTTGTATTATAATCCACAATTTAACAAGCTTGTTTGAAGGAACCATCTTTGAATTTCCTATTTTTAAGTTCTCTGCATATACCGTATGTGGGTGACTACGTAACAAATGACAATGGTTTTATAACAAGCTAATGCTTAACTTGAGTAAAGGTTATGAGTCATTTGTTGATATTTCCGAGCAAGCATTGACATTTGAACTTCAAAACCCAAGACATACAGAGGCTTTTCTGTCAATTCAGTGAAAAGTGTGTCTATCACCAGCTTTCTCCACGCTGAATATTCTTGGAAGAAATGTTCCACATAATGTACTTACATAGAAACAATATTTTGCAAATTTTTTCACTAAATACCTTGTTCATCTACCTACCATCACAGTCAGAAGGCACAGTTGTTCCACAAAACTGTATCTAATTAAGTATTTAACAATTGATTTTCATTCAATATTTTCCATTAATATATCATGTATCATCTAGCAAATCAATTATGTAGTGAGTTATGTTTAATGCTGGTATACCCCCTTCCTCAAGTGAGATGAGCAGTGCTGTCCCTTAAACTAGTTGCTGTGGTATAAATGAAGATTATGTGCTGAGATTTCCTACAGACTGAGCATGACCAGACACCATTGACACATTTTACTGTGTATCTAGAAGAAAACTGGCCTTGCAGGGTGGCATGCCTTATTGGCTTTCCTAGAGACACTGCTGGCTGCAGAAGGTCATCCTTCAACAAACAAGGATGCCAGGAACAGTGATATTTATTTGTGTTTATTAAAAAAATCCAAACTTTAATAATTAGGGTTATTAAATAAATAGAAGAATGACTTAAATTTCTGGATAGTTTATTTCTCTGAAATTAAAAAATATTCTAGGTAAGTGGGACAGGTTTTCTGACTGTGTCTGTGGAAAATAATTAAATAAACATGTTTAAAGAAAGTCTTAGGAAAGCTTAGCAAGAATTTTAAATTAATGCATTTTAGATATTTTCAGAAAAGAGATCTTAAGCCCTTGAGGAAACTGCTGTTAGCACCTTTCTCTTTTCAACTGAGTCTGCACTAAACATGATTTGTCACAGTAAGGACTTCAACCATAAAGAGATTCCTTCTAAAAATATAAAACTTTGAATGATCTTTCTGGGTTTTTTAGAAGGGAGGGTGACTTGAAGGTAAGAAAGGTTTTATACGTTTGTTTTCAAGTTAAGACTATTTTATTTTTATTTATAAATTTTATCTTGAGTTCTGATTCATTCACCCACACTACTTTGCTGTGTCTGAAGTCCAGAAATGGTAAAACTGTTTATTGCAGATTGTAACTACCTATATGTCAGAGAGGTGGAAGGAATTTGAGACCAAATTTTCCCTTGAAACCTACTCAAATTAAAAAGTAATATATTATTCAAATATTTCTTGATAATAAGAAGAAAAGGCTCTGATGGCTTTTGGAGAACATTAAAATTTCAAACCTACTTGCAAGAAAAGCACAGAATTGGCACAGCATTACAGTTCATTATACACTTACAGAAGAAAAGAAATAAAAGACAAGAAAAGCACCTCTTTTAACACTCAGGGCCAGACAGTTGATTTAATTTCTACCAAAACACTTTAAATAGTTTCTTGATGGGTGAAGTGTGTATCAGTTACATCAAGCAATTGAAATATTGATTAATAATTAAAAATTCCATTTGGGTGGAAATGTAACCACCACTTTCAATACCCTCATGAAATCTGAATTGCACCAAGGACTTTGTGTGCAAGTGATATATTGACAATTTAAAAATGCAGAAATTAAAAATGTCTCATCAATAAATCATTTAAAATTTCATATACTATTCAAAAGCTTTTGTCAAGTATGCAGCTAATCACTGCATAAAACAGATGTATGGAAAAATCTTATTATATCTATGTCTGCTGCCTTTTCTTTTATTAGTCAGAATGATTCTTACAACAAAATCTTTCATGGAAAATGTTAAGGTAGAATGCTCATTGAAAGAGATTTTCTCACACCATGAAATCTTATTATTCAAATAAGTCCTATCCTGTTATTTCCTGATCACATTTTAAACTCAGTGACACAGAAGTTATTCTGCTAGCTGCTTTGTTTTCAGGTGTGCAAAGTAAGACAACAAAGGTGTTGGGTGTTTTGAGGGTTTTTCTCTGTAGGAATAAGGGAGAAATTCAAACCTATGATGCCATATCATTTTATAATGCCATATCATTACAAAAGTAAAAAAAAAAAAAAAGACAAAGATGGTTCACTGTATCTAAATAGAATGAACCAATGGATAATTCTTGAAATTTGACAGTGTGATCTCTAAGGTGTTAGTTGTTCCTCCTTATAAAACCACTATATAGTCACTAATATCGATAGGAATGCTTTACAGGTTAACAGTCAGTTCTGGAAGATGAGAAAACTAATGCTGATATTTTCTGACAGCAATACATGAGTTGGAGCTTATTGTTGAAAGGGACCAAGGCAGCAGTCTCTGGGTGACCCTGTTTGAGCAGAGGGCCATCTTCATATGAGTCTTCTAACCTCAACCATTCAGTGTTAATTTAGAGACCAGGGTGAATTCAGTAGGGCAACTCTCTGCCTTCTTCATTATCCTTTCTTCCTCTACCTCACTTGACAACTATTCAGGAGCCATCACCCACTGCCCCATCCTCATTGTTGGGCTGCTTATTGCCAGGCCCTTGTGCACAGGGCACTGATTTTTCATCACAGGAACTGATAAATTAGGGGTGAAAACAGATATGTTTTCAGATACATTTGGTCTTGAGGCCCTTCAAGGCCTCAAGACCAAATGTATCTGCTCTGGGTAAAAAACGGTGGGTTGCAGCTCCACAGGTTTTCCTTCAGAAAACCTTTACCTCCTCTCTCCCAGAGCTTGCTCCCATCTGTCCAGTTGCAAGAACCTATGGTACAGGGGTTATCTGGAGCAGCCCCTGTCTGGTTCTGTCTGGTCCAGAAATGGGTGGGGGAATGGTGGACAGTGAGCTGAACACAAACCAGCACAAGCCGCCCTTTAGCAATACAGTCCAAGGGTGTGCTGGGCTGCATAAGGAAGTGTCTTGGCAGTAAGGCTTGAAAGATTGCTTGGAACTGAATCTGCCAAGGGATTCCAGAGGCAGCAAGGGCTTCCCTAAATGTCTGTGTGGCAAAGATCAGGGAAAATATGAGCCCATTGCTGAATAGGGCAGGAGATATGTTGCCTTGGCTTCAGTGATAAAGCAGAGGTGAAAACTCACCTGCAAGGCCGCAGGAAGATACCAAAACATCTTGCACAGCAGGATTTCCCTCTTTGGGGCATCTACTTTCCTGCCTGGGTGGCCGACATTAAATGGCTTCTTGGAACACAGTGACATCATGGAGTGTGACTGTGACATCTCCTCAACCTTGCTGCTTTTCAGCAGCCACAGGCTCTGTCTCCTGGCACTCTGTGCAGGACTCCTGCAGGCACACACACAAAAGGTGAGCAGGCTCCAGAAGGATTGGAGTCTTTCTCTTTAAGCTTTGGCTTGGTAGAGAGCAGCAGCTCCAGGGACTGAGCAAAGGAAGCCTCTTCCAATCTCCTCTCCCATCTGCCCAGTTGTGAAACCCTGTGGGTCCTGCACAGGAATTGTCCTGGGGCTGTGAGTGCCAGGAGGGTGCTGGGACTTTCCAGCACTGAAGGCTCTCTGCTTTTCCCTGCTGTGCCTTCAGGTAGCCTGTGCTAAACTGGGCAATGTCTGGGAGGCATTATGGGGTCTTGGGGGGTTTGGACACAGCAGGTCTTTCCTCAGGGGCTGCTGACAGCTCACCAGAGCCTGCCCCAGAGCTCTCACCCATCTAGCTTGAGCTCTGTGGAGGTGTGGAGGAGACCAGGCCTTCCCTTCCTGCTCTCCCTCCCTCTCTACTTACTGCCATGGAGAAGACCTCCAAAGGGTCTGCCCAACCTCCTTCCAGGTCCCAGTGGGAGCCTTTCCAGCCTAGGGCCACATGGGCTTTCCCTGGTGCACAGGCAGAAGGTTTCCCCAGCACCTCAACATCCAGTGAGAGCTGCTTTCCTGTGGGCAGTAAGGGCAGAAGGCAGGGGTGCAGGGCTGCCCTTGGGGCTAGCTTGCCCACAGGGCACCTACTACTGCTGCTGTTGCTGCTGCTGCTTTGAAGCCCAGAAAGTGACCCTTTCAGGAGACCCTTACCAGCCGTATCCCGCACCTTGCTTGTGCTTTCCTTGCTTTTCCCCTCGGAGGACCAGAGAAGGCCAGGCACCCAGGCACTTTGCATGTCTCCCTGGGCAGGACCAGGTGCGGGGTACTGAGGAAGCCCTGGAGGAGAGACTCTGCTACAAGGGGCAGCATGAGCCAGCTGCTGCCAGCAGGGCCATCGGAAATGGCAGCAGCAGATGGCCTATGCCCCATCTGCCTGGATGACCTTGAAAATGCCACCTACATGGAGGTCTGTCGGCACCGCTTTTGCTTCATCTGCATTCGGGAATGGGCCAAACTGACAAAGACCTGCCCACTGTGCAAGCAGCCCTTCAAGCGACTGCTGCGCACTGTGACAGTGGACAACAACCACGAGGAATATGTGGCTGCCTGGTCTGCCCACTATCAAAGGAAGGCAGCCAGAATCCGGAGCAGATCCCCACAGCTGCACTACAACCTGAGTCACAGGCATACTGACACCTAGGCCTCCACAGGGAGAAGGGGGACTGTGGGGACAGACTGACTGCAGAGGGGTCCAGTATCTGTGGGGCCCTCCGATGACACTTCCCAGCAGGCTGCTGCAGCCAGCACTTCTCGTGAGGGGAACACCACCGAGGGAACAGCACCACACGGGAGCACCTGGCTAGCCCTGCAGCTATGCCAGACAGCAGGTGCAGAAGCAGGCCTGCCACTTGCCCTGCAAGTCTGACCTCTTCCACCTGCAATAAACAGCCAGGAGCATCCAATTTTGAGATGTGTATCATGATTTCAATCATTCTGCTGCAACAGAAAATGTTTCTCTTTTGCTTTCCCTGCTTCCCGCTTCCAAGCACTGGAGCAGAGGTGTCCAAGGCCTTTCCCCAGCAGCTGCTCTTGCTGGTGCCTCTGTACCCAAATGTTCCTAACATTCTTTAGGCCTTACTCTCCGTCCATCTCTGACAGCAGTGGCTGACATTCCTACCACCCAAGTCCCCATGGCTGTGGCTGGCAGGGAGGAGGGGGCTTGTTTTTTTCTTCTGGCTAAATGCTCTCTGAGAATGGGAGTTCAGAAGCAGTATTAGAGAGTCTCTATTGAAGGGAAGCCTGGATAGCCTATTTCCAGCAAGAAGTCAGGGGTAAATCCACATGAAGTAGCTTTGGCTACTTTCTCCACCATGAGAAGTCACACACAGTTACAGAAGTGCCTCAAACAACAGTGTTTAAGAAAGCATCAATCTACAAACTCTCCAAACTCATCTTTATCTATGAGCCATTTGCAAGGGATGGAAACATGCCAGCACTGACACAAAAACTAAACTGTAAACCACAAGAAGATACAGTACACAATTCTCCTTGGTTTGCACCTACAAGACTTCCCAAGACACGGACAGTTGCTCAGCATTGGCACTAAACTGGTCAATCCCAGTGACCAAGTCTGAAGCAAGTTGTCCCTGTAGTTTTGTCCGGTCCAGCAACAGCCCAGCTCCTTCACTCTCTGAGCCAGGCACATGCCAAAGCAGCTCTGTAGACGGGATCCTGGGGGACAGCAAGCAGCAAAGGACCATGTCCTCTATAGGAGAAAGTTTCACAAAGGATGTCTGGACTTCAGGCAGCTCTCTTGAAAGCTGTTTATTGCATAGGCGAAGTTACAGCATTTCAGGGAGTGGGTATCCAGAGCCAGCCCTACAGCTGTCAGCTACAGCTTGTGGGCATACCTGAAGCCACCTTCTGTTCAAGTTACAAAGCATTTTATACTTTTCTTTGCTGAGTATCTTAATACATAACAACCAATAAGCACCATATACAATACTTTTACATTTGCCTATAGCCTATCATAA
Source organism: Aphelocoma coerulescens (assembly GCF_041296385.1). NCBI lineage: Eukaryota > Metazoa > Chordata > Aves > Passeriformes > Corvidae > Aphelocoma > Aphelocoma coerulescens. The sequence goes on along the minus strand of NC_091014.1, from coordinate 22,188,031 downwards.
CTACTACCATCACCATATTATAGTCATTATTATCCAATCACAAGAGTAAGTAAGTTACAAGTTAAGCTTACAATGGAAAATTCTCAGACTTCTTTTCTTCTTGCTACATCGACATTTCTTGTTTGCCTGCAACAGCTCTTTTTGGTAAAAACATGTTTTCTATTTACTTATGCTCTTCTGGAGACTTATTTACTTGATTAAAAACATGTCTTTGTTTGTAGTCACATACCTTTGTCCTATTCATAAAAATCTCCTTCCAACTCATCTCCAACCTTTGCCTTCTCAGTTATTCAGTGGTCAGTGTTTCAGCAAAACATCTTTTACTCTATATCAAAACTTGCTTTCATTTCTATCTCATCCTCAGTTTCTACATTCAGAGATCTTTCTGCCAAGCCTACATATCTGTGAAACTTTCTTACCAAACTTTCATCCTCTCCAACAGTCCTCTGTACAGGACAAGCAGAAAAGGGCTCTGAGGAGGACTACTGGAGACGACTTGTCAGTGGAAAGGTGCAAGGTGAGGGCCCAGAGCAGATCTCTGCAACAGGGCTCTAACTTGTGTGTTGAGAAGATGATGTCAGGTTCTCTACAGCAGTGCCTGGTGGTAGAATGAGAGGCAGCAGGCCTCACCTGACGTGAGACAAGTTCGTACTAGAGAGGAAGGGCAACCTTCTTCCCTATGGAGACTTTCCAGAGTGGAGCAGGGTGCCTAGAGAGGCTGTGCTGTCTGCATCCTTGGGGGTTTTCAAGACCAGGCTGGGGAAAGCCATCAGCTGCATCATCACACCTTCTGGTTGAGCAGGGGGCTTTACTGCAGTTCTCCCGGCATCATTTTCAACCTGAATTTTACAATGAGCCTATGATTTTCATTTTCTCTTTTCATTCTTCTTCCTCCCACATCCGGTTGGAACCAGATGGAGATAGCTGAAAAAGTTTTTATTTAACTCATCATGCAAGTAAGCAAAAATAGATGTAGCGGTTCAGAACAATGTATACATCTAGCCAAGACTTCATTTTAAACAGTGTTCACTATTAATTTTCTAGGGAATAATAAAAATCAACCTGATATTTATCCCTCAAATTTTCCAGGCCTCAATTATTGTCTGCTGTGGAGATTTTTTTAACATAATTTGTTACTCAGTAACTCCACAATGGGTCCCTCTGACAAATATTTTTCCAGAATTCCTGCAGACTCTTGTAAAAATTCTGGCAACCATAATATAAGTCCTTTGAAGAAAAGCCTTCTTTGGTTTGTTTGAATCTGCCCAAAATTATATTTTTGGTGGCCTCATTTTTACCTCAAAATACATTGTTATAAGCTGATTCCTATACTTGATATCCAACCACTTGTGCCTCACCCTAATGCTTACTAAATGTGTTTACTCTAGGTGTATTTATTTGAAAAAGAAACTAGTGAAGAACTGTACATTTTATTTTCAGGAGCAACTGAGGGAGCAGGGATTGTTTAGCCTGGAAAAAAGAAGGCTCTTGGGAGACCTTATCGCTCTTTACAACTGCCTAAAAGGAGGTTGTACCCAGGTGCAGGTTGGCCTCTTCTCCCTGCCAACTGGTGACAGGATGAGAGGACATGGCACCAGGGGAGGTTCACGTTGGATATAAGGAAGAATTTCTTCATGGATAACGTTGTTAAGCATTGGAATGGACTTCAAGGGAGGTGGTGGAGTCACCATCCCTGGAAGTGTTCCAAGATATGATTGGACATGGCACTTAGTGCTGTGGTCTATTTGACATGGCAGTGATTGGTCAAAGGTTGGATTCAGTAACCTTGGAGGTCTTTTCCATCCTAAATGATTCTGTGATTCTGTGATTTCTACCAATTAGCAATTGATAGAAATAAGGGAAAAATAGAAATGTTTTCTGTTTACTAAATGAAAGGTGTCTTTCTTAGGAATATTGCAAGATAAATATTTCATCATTTTACTGTCTACTTACTGCAGGGTCTGCCTGAGAGTAACAGGGAAGACAACCTCTTTCCTAAAAAAGTCACATTTTATGATGCATAAATTTGAGAGAATCAGACCTGCAAATATGGAGAAATTACACTAAATATATTTTTACTTTTGTCAGCATAAAATGTTGTACTAGAGTATATGGTTTCAACAGTGTTACTGCCAATTCAAACCTCAGTAGTGATTTGGACTTGTTATAAATTGTAGAACCATGAATACAATAGCCTAGATATTTGATGTCATTTCGACGTTGTGTTAACACATATCTCACTCTCTAAGTTTACTGACTAACACATAGTTGGAAGTGGATTTGATCAAACATATTGTCAAAAAAGTTACATCTAATTTCTTTTATAAGAAATCTCCTAACAAAAAGCAATTTTGCCAAAATCTTTAATGAGCAAGTGCTAAGGTCTACAAAAGAAATATCAGCCCACCACTGGTTTTTACTGTCAGAGCTGAGAAAATATAAGCTTATTTTCCAGGCAGAATATTTTTTTAAAGAGTTGTTTCTAACAATTTTGAAATTTGGGATTATAATCTGAAAACCCCACAAACAAAGAAACTCACTCAAACAAAAATTATGCTTCTCAAAACATTAACCTGGAATTAGGTTGCATTTGATTTTTTTTGTGACTATAGAAAGGAAGAGGAAAATTAATTTTAATTACACTGAAATGTTTGTACTTGAACCCACACATACTACATAAAACAATAGACTCCCAGTGATACAATCAACATATTGTGATAACATGCTATGCCTTGCTAAGCATGCTCAAATAACTTCTTTACACATATGATCATGAAGAGTATTGGTATTTTTGTGTACGGGTCTCTCAATATGCAACAGGTTGACAGTTAAAATGCTGTTATCAGTCATATAAAGGAGCTTGTAGAGACCTTGTTTCTCACCTTTTCATTTTTATTTCATTTTGAAAACAGAGCAAAATCTTTAGAGATGAGAGAGCTTCATAGTTGGAACACACCAGGAAAAAATCAACTTAGATTATACAAATCTGTTAATAGAATCACAGAACAGCCCAGGTTGGAAAGCTTCTGTAAATATCATCTGCTCCGATCTTTTGTGGGAAAAGGAGATTAGAAGAGTTTATCTAGCACCCCTTGAGAAGGTTGTTCCAGTGAATGATTGTTCTTACTATAAAAAACCTTTCCCAGTGCAATTTGTACTCCTTGCCTCTGTTTTCTCTGCATGGCTCCTTGTGAAGAGAGATCCTTGTCTTTGTAGCTGCCCTTTGAGTTCTGGAATACTGTGATGACGTCCCTCATGATGAGCCTTCTCCATTGAGATGAAATCTAGGTCCTTCAGTGTTTCCTCATAGGTCAGGTTCTCCAGCTCTTTGATCATCTTTGTGACTCTCCTCTCCAGTCTGCCTGCATTTTCTTCAATTGTGAAAACCAGAACCGAACACAATACCCCAGGATGAGGCCTGACAAACTCTGAGTGGAAAGATAACAGCTTTAACTCTGCTAGTAATGCCCCTGTGAAAGCAGCCTGGAAGAAGGTTTTTTGACCTGACCCATCAATTTAGCCCCCAAAAATCCACCAAATAACAATCAAATAATTGTTTTCTTTTCTTTCTCTAATGTTAGAAGACAGATATAGAGTTATCAATTTTAGTTTTGTCTTACTATGCTAACTTCTTTTATCCCTTTTGTTTATCTGAGGCACTCAAATTATAAATAAGGGTTCCATCATTATGCTAAAAGGCCTAGGCAGGTCTTCTGTATTATGATTATTCTTACAATATCAAGCCTGGCTGGAACAGCTGTGATTAGAAGCAATTTTATAAAAGCCAAAATCTTTCCTGAGAGGCATACTGATTTCAATGAATTTTTCAAAGAAAAGTTTTCTGCAGTCAAGAACTTCCTGGTCACCTCTAAAGAGAAAGAGTGAGGAAAGATGAATTTAAAACCTCAGGTATTATATTGAAAAAAAATCAATTTTTGACAGAATTCCATTGTCAAAAGACCATTTGTGGCCATTCCAATGTGGAATAGAAGCAAAGTTTGAGGTTTTAAAAGCTCTTTTTCTGCCAAGTTCTCTACCAGATGTGATGACATTTACTGTGAACCATCATTTCCAGAATATCCACTTGTGGTTCAGTGAAACCACTCTCTTATTCTGTGGGTTGTCTCAAGACACAAAGAATTACTTATACTTTGATATGTGTAACCAAAAAACTATAAAGTAACTGAAAGTGAGTACAAGAAATAAACTATGAGTTTCATATTAAGGGTTTTTTATATACTGTCTATCAGCAGGGTAAACAGCACAATAATCCTGTCATTGCTCCGTTCTGGGGTTCACTTCAAGCTCTAATGCAAAAAAAAAAAAAGGCGAAGTTTCACTGGTTAAGATTTATGCCCACTGTTACCTAGCAAGGTGATATGATTTAACAATTCTGAGAAAATATTCAGAAGAATATTTCCACTTGAACACTATGAGTGTTAAAGTTATTGTAG